>NC_071329.1:2487226-3834688 GCF_010183535.1 Caenorhabditis remanei
CTGGATTTAAGGTCGCAAAATGGTTTAAAATGAGAATTTTTTTTTCAATGATTGTCTAGGTAAAAAAAAATTCTCCGAAATTACAGACTTTTCAATCATGTATTGCCCAAAGATAACTAACACAATTCGATCGGAAAATTCCTCAACAAAATTCAGCAGAAAATCATCTGAATTGGCTCTTAAGCCACATTGGAGTTTGGTGCCGATTTCCGCATCATTTTCGATCCATTTCTGAAAAAAATAGCTGTCATTTCAACAGGTTTACTCTTGGAACGTCCAGTTGTTGCTTTAAAAAAATTATTTTTTATTTCGCAGCAAGACGTTTCGCAGCCATGAGCTTCACAGCCTCAATTCTCCCGTTTTTTCGGTGATAATTTGACTTTTTCCGATAATTTATTGTTAGAGAAGTCATTAAGAACGAACATGGTTTTGTAGTTTTGATAAAAGGGACCACGAGAAATTTCGTCCAAAAAATCATCAAAAAAAAAGTTTGTTGAAAACAGCTGAAAACTGTTTTTCTCGTAGAAGTAGCGGTTTTTGACATTTTCTGCACCTTTTAACTTTTTGGTTGTACGTCTACTTCTACGAGAATAACAATTTTCAGTTTTTTCAACAAAATTTTTTTTCGGTTTTTTGGGCAAAATTTCTCGTGGTTCCTTCTATCAAATTTACAAAAAATGTTCTAATTGACTTCTCTAACAATAAATTATCTGAAAAAGTCAAATTATCACAGAAAAACCGGGAGAATTGAGGCTGTGGAGCTCATGGCTGCGAAACGTCTGGCTGCGAAATGTCTCGGAGCCCCAATTTTCGTTCTGAAAATCTGAACAGCCAACCTTTGCAAGTTTCGAAGTGGCATCACCAGTGGCAAGAGATTCGATTTTGATGGTTTCGCAGTTGTAGAACTGAAAAATTATTTATTTGTTTTTTTTTACATTTCTTCCACATTTCTCAACACCTACCACTGGGAAAGTCAAAAACTCATCGAATGCAAAACTCTCACAACCCTCTGCGTGCAAATGAATCGTCTCCAGACCAGGTGCCAAGTTTTTCATAAAAAGCATCACAGTGTCTTTTTTCAGTTTCTTAATCTTCAGATTCTTGACGTTGAATGGTGCGCTTTGCTCGAGAATTTTCAGGAATTTGTTTAATCTTTTCGCCGAATAGCCCTCCAGAATCTCGAGACTATCGATTTTTCCGATTTTCAGACCATATGCAAGGAAATGGACGGCAGATGAGTACAACTTTTTGTTGAAGATGCGGAACGAGACGAATTTTTTGAGAAAACCACCAAGTTCTGGAGCAGGAGTCATCTCAATTTCACCCCATTTTTGACTTCCGTCATTCATCAATGTCACCGACTTGAAATTGATTTTCAGCGAATCGACGAGATCTCTCTCATTTCTCGCAGTCATTCGAAGTTTCAGTCTGGCCGGAAAATCCAGCACTTTGATAACTTCTAGTTTGATCTCCGGTGGCAAATGACACCAGTTTTTCGGTTTGTTTTTTTCTTTTAGTATCAGATATTTTTTGATTTTCTTCAGTTTTTCATCTCTTGGCAGTCTCATCCAATTAATTGCTTTCTGACGATTATGCGATGAGCCCATTTTTCCATCAAATGCACGAATTAGAGCATCATCAGACATTTTTTGAGGTTCTGAAAAAAAGAAGGAACGTTATATGTGTAGGAATGTAAAATAAAGGAAATGAAGAAAAAAGGGGTCGAAAATTTCAGAAAATTTCAAATAATTGCATTTTTTGTTGCAAGTCCGGTTTTCTCTCACTATTTTGAAGTTAAAAAGCTTAAATTTTTGTCAAAAAAGCAGAAATTTCGTTTCAAAACGGCTCAATACCTCGTTTCGAAAATTTCATACTTTTTGAACGATTTTTCTAACAAAATCTCTGAAAATTAGCTGAAAAATATATTAATCATTGTTTTTAAGCGTTTTAAGATTTATTTTAAGAAAAAAAATTGGCTAAAAATAGAGAAAAAATTGAGAAAATTGATAAATTTAAAGCGAAATTAAAATTTGCCACGTGGTATGAGCTGGAATTCGCAGTGGAGCGCGCTTGCAGCAGTCGAAATAATGCTTTGTTTTCAGACTGATATTACGCTTGGAACAGTTTTTTCTCAAAATGTTTTTTATGCAAATGATAGTTCAAGTCTCAGGCTTCATTTTGATAGTAAATTCTAAAAAATTGATGCAGAATTCATTGAGAAAACGGAGTCGGGAAAAATATGTGTTTTTAGAATGAAAGTTTTTCAAATGTAAATCGCACATCAATCATTAAAATAAATCAAATAATCATCATAATTTTATCCAAAATCTTCCCCTTCGCCTTGTCAGACAAATCCATATATCTCGGTGACTCCTTCAACATCTTCGCCTTCACCACAGTATCCAATTCTCGAATCATCTTCTCCAACAGCATCTCCATTCCATATCTATCAGCCATCCACATCAAATTCTCATTTTCTATTTTAGAGTTATTCAGGAGGTGGTATTCCACTATTTTGATAACAGCTGGTACCATAAATCTATCAGCTAGTTCCAGAAGTTTCTCGGATGTTTTGTCTGGAATTTTTTTTTTGTTTTGACCGCTATAATTTGAGACACCCAGAGTCTGGACTCACCATCCGGGAATACTGTATCCGGATGAATCACGCTTAAAAGTTGTCCAAAATCTTTGTAAGAGACGTCTTTGATGGGGATCTCTTCAAGTTTACCTTCTATCATACCGGTGGTGAACAAGGCTTGGAAGAAATCCGAGTGGTAAGAAAGGAACTTAAAATTTTAAAAATATCACTGGAGCGCGTTTGCAGACCACTCACCGCCTTATTAACATTCAACTTCTTCCCCTCAACCACCAGTACTCCATCATTTTTATCCGACGGTGCAAACATCCTCTCAAAGTTTTCAATCCATAACCGATATGGCTTCAAATTGAATTTCCAGATCAAAAATCTCTCTTCACACCAGATCTCATTTTCCAACTTTTTCTCTACCAACTGATTTGGATCGCTTAATTTTAAGTCAATATGAAATTCTCCAGGGATCGGGTCAAATTCAGCAAGTGCTTGCAGGGAAAGACGACCCTCGAGAGTGTCGACACCTTGATCTTTCAGTTCGTTCCAGTCAAAGTTGAAAGACATCATAACAGTGGTTCGGTTGTTGGTGATGGCGCCGGTCCAGACACTGGAAAATGATTTATAGGATTTGGTTTTGAATGGAGACAAATGATATCCGATAGCAAATTTTGCGCTGATTTTGAAGATTCCCGTTTTTGTGAGCTTATGGTGCAATTGCACGTGTCTCAACATTGTCTCTCTTAATCTTTCAAACCATTTCATGCATTTTTTAGGAATTTCATATTAGACAAACTCACTAGCGTTAGTAGAACCAAAAACTTGAAAACCCTTTTTTGAGGTATTTCTGAAATTTTGAGAGTTTGATTTTAAAAATTTCAAGCTCAATTTTTCTTACTGAACCGTTGCCAGTATTCTCTTTACATGATTGAAAATACGCACTACTCTAAAAAATTTAAACATTAAACATTGATATAGTCACCTTTGAAACACATGAAAATGTATACTTGTCAAGGGCCGGAAAGGGCGAAGGCCCTTTTTTCGTTGAAAATAAGAACATTTTTGATGATTTTTCGTCTCCTATTCTTCTAATTTCGAAAAATCATCGAAATTTTTATTTTTTCTCGAAAATTAAAAAAAAAAAATTGAATTTTGGCGCCAATTACCCGGGCTAAATTTCGCTGACAAGGCCCGACCCGCCCCAATTAAAAAAATTATGCATATAAAAAATTGGCTCACCATTTCACTCCATTTGTTGTTGCAGTGTCCAGAATCCTGTTTCTTCCTGTCACCACCTTATTATCAACACACTCATACTCTATTATATCATCTGACATTTTTTAACTGAAAACTTAAATTTTTAAAAAAATTCTTAACGGTAGAAGACATTGCGAAACTGATGTCGAAAAAATGTGAATGAAAACCAAAA
The DNA here is from genome assembly GCF_010183535.1 of Caenorhabditis remanei. Lineage (NCBI taxonomy): Eukaryota > Metazoa > Nematoda > Chromadorea > Rhabditida > Rhabditidae > Caenorhabditis > Caenorhabditis remanei. The sequence goes on from NC_071329.1 coordinate 2,491,243, forward strand.
ATCTTTCTTTTCTCCGATAAATGCAAACATGAGGGAGTGTTTCGCAATCGACGGAGGAAATGACCAGTTGGAAATGTCCGTTTTTTTTTCTATGTCTGTGTCTCTTTGTTAGTCTCACCTTTATTAAAAAGATGTGAAAAAAGAAGAATTAAGAGTTATTCGAGTGGTTCTGGTAAATGTGAGCTATAATTTGGTCGGAAAACTTATAACGATAAAAAAAATATACATTTTATGAATATAAAAGGATGAAAATTGAAAATTTTGAATAATTATGGGTAACAGAAAAGAAAAGGACGAGGCAAGGAGAATTTGAGGTTGAGAATTGGAGAAGAAGAGGGATAGTGCGATATTAAGAGACGATAGTACATTAAGAGCAAAGGGGGAAATCGGGAAATGAGAGATAGGGAACAAAGGTGTATTTGAAAAGAGTTTGACCGTTGTAGAAGTTTAGATCTTTGAAGTTTTGGTGATGTTCAGAAGATATTCGACGTGATGGATCACGGAAGGCGGCATCATGAATCGATCAGCAAGTTCCAGGAGTTTTGGCACGGTTTTGTCTGGAAATAGATTGTATCAGTTTGTAATGAAGAGCGGATCTGTCACTATTTTTAGTTCGTCGAGTGTTTGGGATAATTAGACCGTTATATTTAGACCAAAAGCTGTATAGGTACAGTTTTTGATCTGTTGCATGTCTGTTTCTTGTTAAAGCTCACTTTCCGACCCCTTCTACCCTCAAGCTATCACCTTCTGATATCGTTCTGACCGGTAGTCGGCAAGTCCCCCCTAATGAGCATTTGTCCACTACCTCTCAAAACGATAGAGAACTTTTGCGAGCCTCGTGATTACCTGTGTTAATTAAAGTAAGTATGTAACCGAATCGCGAGGTGATCTGTTCAGTATATCTTGCCAGGGAAACGGTGCCGTTAAATCCGTTTTATTGTCATCAGCTTCATTTTCAGATTCTTCCTTCCACCACGCAGGCCACACGATTTCAGACCACGACTCCCAATGCTCAATTGGCTGCATTCGATACACTTCGAACGTTGGTAGAACGAAACTGTTGTTGGTGATGTACATTCCAGAGAATCCATCGATATCATTCAATAAGTCAATGTCGAAATCTTCTTTTCCCCAACTCGTGATGAACTTGCATGCTCCCAGAAGAAAGCGAAGATATGCTTTGATTGAAGTGATTTCATCAGTATTATTCTCAGCTTTCTGAAACTTGGTGGTTGTCAAAGGCTCATTGACAACAGTTTCCGTAGTCAGGAGACGTTCAAAAGTTGCCAGGAGGCGTTCAATTTCTTGTCCTTGTTCTTGAGATGTAGAGCTTCCAGAATCTTCTCTTGTGATCCAACGCAGTGGTTGGTTTCCATTTGAGAACACAAGTTCTTCACTGTTCTCTTCCAACATGGACTTCATCCATTCTCGACACTCATCTTCCAGCCACACTTTGAACGATGGTATCAGCTTCACGTGCGCAGACGTGTAGCTGGTCTTCACTGCATCGAATGAAGTAGTTTCCAAACCGAAACAAGCTACTTTCATATGCTTCGTTCGCTCTCCATAATAGATCAAATCCGACAAATAATCATTAATGTTTTCAATGGAGCATTTCTCGCAATAAACCGTTTCTTCTGCAGAACCAGCCAAAATCATTTGCATCTTTACGACTTTCTCGACCAGTTTCACTTCATCATTGTCGGATATTTGGATGGCTTTGAGTTTATTGAACGCTTTCTCAGCAAATCCCACTCGAACAAATGCTTCATCTACTAACAAACATTGTGGATTGTTTTCGCAAAAGTTCTTCTTCAATTCCTGTTCAAGCGTAGGAACCTGAAAATACAAGTCTGTGTTGATTCAGTCAATTTTAGTTTTACAGCGGCAGAACAAATAATCTAATATAAAAGAAGTGTGCAATTTTCCTAATCAATACCATATTTCCAGTGACACGGAAAAACTAAGAAGCTATATTATAATACTTTTGAACTTCTGGTCCCCGCGGCGACCTCAGTCTCGGATTCAATAAATCAAAAAATACACATAAGTATGGAGCCACTTGAAAATTTTGAATATCTCACAAAATTGATGATACTTTAAGTACGTTTTGATATGTCAACAAATTACATTTAGGAATTCCAAAATGTTGCACAAAAAATCGAAAATTGGAAAATCGAAAAAGTCTGAATATTACTAGATTGAAGCCAATTTTCAGATTTTATTTTTATTTTTCGAAAACAGAGAGGTGTAGTAGTTTATATGTGCAACATATTGAAGTTCTTAAATGTAATTTATTGACACATCAAAACATACTTGAAGAATTATCAATTGATATTCAAAAATTTCAAGTGGGCTCCTTAGTTACAGTACTGGCCATAAAGCATGCGACACTTGCTGTTTTTAGTGGAAAATAGTCAACTTTGTGAGTGTGACACGGCCTCCCTGATAGTCTCATAATATTGATTGTTTATGGAGTGCATAGATCACAAATAGAGCTTCATTTTTGTAGTTGACAACTTTTTTGTACGGGCACATCCTTTTTGTACGGGCACATCCCAAGATCCTAAGAAGTTACAGGCAGTCAATGTAAACAGATCAAAAATGTCTCATTTTAGCACTGAAAAAGAGCAACATTTTCAATATAATTCTTTGACGATTGATAACTTCTTAGGATGTGCCCGTACAAAAAAGTTGTCAACTACAAAAATAAAGCTCTGCTTGTGATATGTATCAGGGTTGGGAAATTCCGGGCCGGGCCGGGCCGGGCCGGGCCGACTGAAAAATTTTCCTCGGCCCGGCCCGGCCCGCCTGCCTGCCCGGCCCGGCTCCTGTAGAAATTTGAAATTTTTTGAAAAAATTTTGAGTTTTTTTTTTGCAAAAAGGTCGAATTTTCGACTGTTTTGGAATATCGATAAAAAACTGAAGTGTACGAGAATTTTGGAGCATTTTTATTATTTTTTAATGAAAATTTCAAAAAAATTTGTGAAAAAATTGTGCACATTTTATGAATCCGGGCCGACCGGGCCGACCGGGCCGGGCCGGCAAAAAATTTCTGTCAGCCCGGCCCGGCCCGGCTCGTCAGCCCGGCCCGGAATTTCCCAACCCTGATATGTATAGTCCATAAACAATCAATATTGTGAGGCTATCAGGGAGGCCGTGTCACACTCACAAAGTTGACCATTTTCAACTAAAATCTGCCTGTGTCGCATTCTTTATTGCCAGTACGGTATGTCCCGCTGTATAGCACACTTTCAATGTCAAAATTTAAATTACCGATACGACCACAATGAACAACTGCCCCAGTAGCACTGCCTCAATTTCAAATTTAAACTACCGATAATGTAACTTACATTTGACAAAAACGGATGCTCCAAAAGTTCACGAGCAAATAGGCGGTCCTTCAGATTTCGTTTCGTAGCTTTTGACAAGAAATCGTTCTAAAAGTAATAAATTAAGCTTCAGTTCAAATGACCAGTTCAGTTCAAATGAACTAACTATTTCATCCGGGAAACCTTCGAAGCCCTTCGGAATTTTTTCTTCTCTGAACGCTTTTCTGACAGTATACCCATATCCCTCGTTTTTATATGGACATATCAGTTCAGCAGCAATCATTCCCAATGAGAATACATCCACTTTGTTGTTATAAGGATTTGTACTCAATAGTTCCGGTGCCGCATACTCCTCGGTTCCGTACCAGTATTTGTGTTCACCAACTTCAAGTGGTGGATATAGTGGTGGATATAATCCGTTCTCATCTGGTTTAAGACTTTCTTGATGCTCCCGAATTTTAATCATTCCTAAATCTCCAATTTTGAGCGTCCCTCTTGCTCCATAAACAGAGTTACGTGCAAAAAAGATGTTGGCTGGCTTTAGGTCTCTATGAATCAGTCCTATTGCGTGGAACCAGTCTAGTGCACTGAGAATCTGCTTGATCCAAAACTTCATGTCCTCTAAGTTACGGCTTTCGACAGTTTTATTTTCATCTATCCAATCACTTAGATTCTTTTCCATGCACAGCTCCATGAAAATGTTCAAATGGCCTTCTGTTCCATTTTCGTGTTTCATCCATGAACACCAGAAGAAAGCAATCACATTTTTATGCGCAACTCGGATGGCTTCTTTGCAGTCAATGAAAATATTCGAACTGAAATGAATGTGATTACAAACGCTGTTGACTGATACTCAAGTCATTTTCAATCATACGTGAAAATTGGTACTGACTACCTTCTACAAAAAGTGTCGTTCTTATAGAGGTTTTAACGGTTACTACTGTCATAGTGCGACAATATCGGTTTTCTAATATGTCTTTCCAGGACTGTCGCCTTTCCAAAACTCTCACAATATGTTTTTTTATTATATTACTTCTATTTTCTTCTGTTATATTTCAACCCTCAAATTCTCTCCTCAATCTATTCGTCATTCTTTATTTGTTAGCTTTTTGCCCCCTTTGCCCCCTTTGTTCTGTTTCTGTTATTGTAACAATACTTCTTTCTATCTATATTTCTCTCATCCCGCCCCTATTTCTCCGACATGGCAGAAACCATTCTTCTTATTTTTTGTACTTACATTTTCCTTTTTTTACTATCCGTAACGGTCGTACTAAATACTTTCGTTCCCCAATTTCATGGCTATTCCTCTCTCTCTCTCTCCCTCAAGTATTTTCTTAACAGTTTTGAAAAGGGGACGTTCTTGAAAGACATACCACCATTCAAAAATAAGGTTTCTGAATATTAAAATCGTAATAGGGTCTGTTGTGATATTTTCCTATAATGATGTATTTCGGCCAGTTCATGTTCATACTTGAAGAATTTTTTAATTCGGTTCTCAGGACGCTGAGAGCGAGCGCCGGAAAGTTTGGTCATTGAGATGACCAAGGAAAAAATGGGAGCGGTGGATTTTTTGAATTTTGACGCTATTTTCGATAATTTTTGTTGTAATCCTCGTTAAATTTTAAAGAATACGGCAAACATTAATAGAAAAACACTGAAAACTATTGAAAATCACGTCAGGAATAGTAGAATACGGAAAAATCCAACTTTACCAAAATTTCTAAAACATTCTTACTTATCAAACTTTCCGGCGCTCGCTTTCAGCGGGTTGTGCAGCGAATTTAAAAATTCTTGAAGTATGAAAATGAACTCGTCGAAACTCATACATTATGATACAAAAATATCACAATAGACCACAATACGCCTTTAATGCATCTCAGAATTTAAAACTTCCAGGTTGTCACACGCAGTTACAGTACCGGACGAAAAGGTATCAACTTTGGCTGTTTTCAGTTGAAATTGGCCAACTTTGAGAGTGTGCCGTAATAATTCTGAGTGTCACACCAAGAAAACTTTTAATGGATCATACAGATCAAGAATAGAACTCTATTTGTGTAGTTGACAACTTTTTTGTACCGACACTCCTTAGCAAGTTACATATCGACAAAGTAATTTCTCCCTCAAATCGACAATTTTCAGTGGAAAATAGTGCGATTTTTGAACTGGCCTCTTAAAATGACCATAACTCTCTAGGGACCGCCCGTACAAAAAAGTTGTCAACTACAAAAATGGAGCTCTACGTTCGATCTATATGATTTATTAAAAATGTTCACGGTGTGACAATCAGAATTACTATGGCACACTCTCAAAGTTGGTCATTTTCCACTGAAAACAGCCAAAGTTGATAACTTTTTTTCCTTACTGTTGCTACCTTTGGCTTATGATTTCAGGCGAGCTAGACTACAGTTTTCTATAAAAGCATTGGCTTACTAATTTGTAGACATTTGTTTCATTGCCAAATGTCGTTTTTTTTCTCCAACCATCACATGGTAAACTGATCCGAACGATCCTTCTCCTAATTTTTTGACAACTTCAATGTTGCCGCTGACGCACTCTTTGCAATGATCACTTTCAATCGACATGACTTGATTCTGAAACACAAACTAAATAGAAAAAGTATTGGCATAAATTTAGGTTAAAAGAACGACGATGAGAACAATGAGTAACGATGAGTCAAAAACAATGAGCCATGCTACAAATTGATTAAAAAGACAGGGAAGGAACGAAAGATACATAGACATCAGAAAACTTAAGTATTTATTCATTTATTTGGCTCCGCGACAATTCGCAACTGCGACGTTTCGCAACCACGGCGTTTCGCAACCACACCGCATTTGCATATTTAGGTCAGTTGAAAATGTTGAAACCGAAGGGTCTGGGAACATATTTGAAAACATTAAATAGAAGAAAAAGTTATCTGACCCATTTTTAGACAAAACTAGGTTAAACTATTGCTAGTTCTATGGTTGCGAAACGTCGTAGTTGCGAAATGTCGCAGTTGCGAAACGTCGTAGTTGCGAAATGTCGCAGTTGCGAAACGTCGTAGTTGCGGAATGTCGCAGTTGCGAAACCTACGTGAGTTGCGAAATGTCGCAGTTGCGAAACGTTGTAGTTGCGAAATGTCGCAGTTGCGAAACGTCGTAGTTGCGAAATGTCGCAGTTGCGAAACGTCGTAGTTGCGGAATGTCGCAGTTGCGAAACGTCGTAGTTGCGGAATGTCGCAGTTGCGAAATGAACGGTTGCGAATTGTCGCAGTTGCGAAACCTACGTGAGTTGCGAAATGTCGCAGTTGCGGAATGTCGCAGTTGCGAATTGTCGCGGAGCCATTTATTTTAATACGTTCGTGGAAATAGAAGGGTCTAGGGTGGTGAAAAAATTAAAATAAATAGAGTAAGAACTGAATAATGACATGTCCAATATTGGACGCACAAAAATTTTGAAAAGCAGAGTAAGAAGTCGACTTGTGTTACTATAAAATAACTTAAATACTGAAAAAAATACGAAACTATTTCGAAACACACTCCAGAACTTTCTGTTTAGAGCTCGAAAGAGCGCATATGCACTGTCCATTGGCACATTTTTAAATCATCATTCTTATATATAAAACGCGTGTGGGCTCTGTTTGTGGATTTGTCTGTCTGTTTTTCAGGATGTCCGCCAGTTTTTTGAGAAATAAAGGGGAGAGTGCGCCATGGGCAAAAGTCGAACCCTCGCCCTTTCAGCGACAGGCGTGAGCGTTAACCATTCGGCCACGTGAACACTTTTGTGAGAGGGTAAACAGGAAAATAAGAAGAGGCCAGCCGGATGAAGCGCCGAAGGCGCGGCAGCCAGGCTGGTTTATAAATAAGAGATAAAAATACATGGTCTCCCAGACTCCGAGAAAGAACTGCAAGGAAATTTTTGATCTACCCTCATTAAATGAAAAAATTTGAGAAATTAGCAGGTCTACAAATTTATTTCTTTGATTTTTAGCTGAAATCTCAAAGTCAGGAAAGAGAAAATTGTAGTTTTAGAATTATTCAGAAAGCATTATTTACCCATTCAATCCAAAAAGTCCTGGTTTTATATATTATTTCAGGTCAAAATGGTAATTTTCATTTTTATTTCGGAAAAAATCTACGGGATTTGTTTATTTTTCAATACTATCCAACGAATGATAGCTCAAATCGTGCTCCGGAGATTTTTACACATTTCTGTAGGACGGTTTTTCAATTTGCTCATTAGTTTTTGAGAAATCGATCAAATTCCGAATTTCTTTCAATTTTTTGTTATTTTCTCGAAAACTAATGAGCAAATTGAAAAACCGTCCTACAGAAATGTGTAAAAATCTCCGGAGCACGATTTGAGCTATCATTCGCTAGATAATATTGAGAAATAAACAAATCCCGTAGATTTTTTCCGAAATCAAAATGAAAAATTTCCTTTTCGACTTATATAGTATCTGAAACCAGAATATTTTGGATTGAATGGGTGGATAATGCTCTCAGAATAATTCTAAAACTTAAATTTTCTTACTTCTGACCTTGAGCTTTACGCTAAAAATTAAAGTAATAACGTTTTAGACCTGCTAATTTCTCAAATTTTTCGTTTCATGAGGGTAGATCAAAAATTTCCTTGCAGTTCTTACTCGGAGGCTGGGAGACTGTGCAATATTTAAAAAAACATGCAGAGCCGAAGATTTTTGTTACGAATCTGGGCCTCGTCTATTCACAGGAAATGAATATGAATGTTAGACGGTGAATCATAGAAGAGCAATGAGATGAAAGGGGCCCGAAAGCTAGAGAGTGCACACTGTTCAATCGAGTACAAACAGGGATGGACTCGCAACTTCTGTCTTTGATAAAAGTTATTTGCATAAAAAGAAGCAGTAGATTTTTTTCATGTTTGAGATTTTTCAAAATGTAAGTGGAGCAGTTCTGAGATCCAGAATGACTTTGGCACATTTCAGATACTAATTCCTGTTTAACAAAGTAGAAAATATATCTGTATCGAGGAAGCTCATGGAAGCGCACTAACTAGGGAAGGCCACCAAGTCAGTGTAGAGTTATGGGAAAGTGACCTATTTTCCAGTGATATGGGTCGCGACTCATTACTCCATGACCTTCCCTAGTTAGTTCAAGAAAAAGAAGTGAACTCACCCCCAGTGTCTACAAAACGATTTTCTATCAGATCCTCCAGAATATGTATTATTCGATTACGATGTGGTTGTCACTGGTGAGCACACTCTTCTGTGGATCTATAAGTTTTACTGCACTTTCAGAGTTCTACTACAAGTTCAATGCCTTTGAAACTATTTTTCTAACGAAGTCTTTGAAACTTTGCTGAAAAATAGATAAATAATTCTTTTTAAGAGTTTTACTATATATTTCGAACAAAAAAAATTAGCTGAAAATAGCGAAAAGTTGGAGGAAATGGATAAATTGAGGAAATCAAATTTTACCACGTGGCATGAGCTTAAATTCAACGTGGAGCGCACTTGCAACAATTGAGAACTGCTGTTTCTCAATTTTTTTGTTATACAAATGATAAATCGTAAATCGGGCTACATTTTTGGTAGTACATTCTAAAAAGTCGAAGGAGAATTCATTGAGAAAACTAAGTCTGAAAAATAATGTGTAGAATGACAGTTTTTAATTTTCAAGAAGGTTTTTAAGTTAAACAATATTTATTAGATTTTAAATAGAAAAACAATAAAATACATAAGAAAGGTTAATTAGCATTATTCTAAACAAAAAAAATTAAAAAATTGCTTTGAAATTTCAACTAGTATTTATTCATTAGTCAATATAAAAATTGAATAATTTTAAGTTCATAGCACAATCAGTGCATAAGGAAAGCTGCTTGTCTTATACCTTTCCCATGTTCTGCCCAAAATTTCGCATCTGCGTCATTCTCTGGTATCTCCTTCTTATACCAAGACAAGTCGCTCTGATTTATTTTTGGGTTCCGTCCCATCTCGTTGCCCCACGATAGATCATTGTCATATTCTGAATCTACGGTAGTAGAGGAAATGATTGAGCAGACCACAAAGTTGCGGGAATCTCGATTGAAAAGTTGAATGAGAATATGCTTTGAATCCATGTTAGTACGGATTCTAGCTTGACTTCCGGTTTTAAATCTGAAAATAGAAAATAGTGAGCTAAGAAAAATCTAAAAAATATATCCAGACTTCTTAGGAAACTTACACAACATGATCAGAGAAGGTTTCCACTAATTTTTCCATCATAACAGAGTGATCTCCAGCTGCAAGATACTGAAATTTGGTGTCGATTTCAGCGTCGTTTTCAATCCATTTCTGAAAATAGTTATAATCGGAATGCTCTGGAAATCCAGGAATACCTTCACAAGTGTCGGAACAGCATCCGTGTTCAAAAGTGCATCGATTCGAATGGTTTTACAGTTGCAGAACTGTAAAATTTGAAGTTAGAAAGTGGTCGGACTGTAACAGGTGAGTTGAGACTTTTCAAAAAATTTTGGTCCCAGGGACATAAAGTACTGGCCATAAAGAGTGCGACATTTGCAGTTTTTAGTTGAAAATGTTCAACTTTATGACTGTGACACGGCCTCCCTGATAGCCTCACAATATTGATTGTTTATGAACTATCCTGAATAAAGGTAGAGCTTCATTTTTGTAGTTGACAACTTTTTTGTACAGGTACATCCCAAGAAGTAACAGGCAGTCTTTGTAAAAAGCTCTACTTTTAGCACTGAAAAAAGGCAACAATTGCGAGAAATTTTTTTGACAATTGATAACTTCTTAGGATGTGCCCGTACAAAAAAGTTGTCAACTACAAAAATGAAGCTGTATTCGTGATCTATACACTCCATGAACAATCAATATGATGAGCCTATCAGGGAGGCCGTGTCACACTCACAAAGTTGACCATTTTCAACTGAAAACTGCAAGTGTCGCATTTTTTATGGCCAGTACTGTATATAGCTATGTCATAACTCAATCCCAGTCAACATTAACTTATTTCTAATTGCAGAAATATAATCCTTATACTCGAAATAATATTCTCTAAACGTAAAAATGGTCCTGAGACGTTTCAAAACCAGACGCTTCAAAACTGAGACATTGATACGAACCTCATGACTTTTCAATAACAATATATGTATTGTGATGACTGTTATAATGAGGAAGCAGAACAAGTTACATAATGTCAACAAGAACCAAGCGGCAATTATTTTGTTCGTTTTCATGATGAGCTCTGTGAATCTATGAGAATCTATCCATTTTCACTTCGAATTGAGCGTTGCGGTTGCGCCGCGTGAGTTTCCTTTTCTCACAAAATCCGTGTTCATATGCCCAACATTAGTAACTCACCACGGGGAAACCCATCAACTCATCAAACGGGAAATCGTTGGTACCCTCTGCATCCAGATAAATCGTCTCCAGACCCGCGGATATATTCTTCATGAACACCATCACCGAATCCTTCTTCAGATTCACAATTTTCAGATGCTTAACATCAAACGGACCACTTGTTTCAAAATCATCCACGAACGCATCGAAGTCCGCCGGGTAGAACCCCTCCAGAATTGTTAGTTGGTCAATTTTTCCAACTTTTAGAGCCTGACCAAGAGAGTAGAAAGCCGTCAAGTACTGGTGTTTGTTAAAGATGTTGAATCCGGCGCGTTTTGTGTTTTGAGTAGTGATTTCAGATTCAGAAGATATCGGGGATCCATCTGGAAACACAGTAAGATAAGCCCCGCCCACTTTACAATATCTTACTCGAATCCACTGGATACTCCACATAGATGGCACCACATTTCTGTCCCTTCCGGCTATCGAACAGGACTGTTTTGAGAATCAGACTATCCGATGAAGACAAGAGTTCCTTGATGTGATTGTCATCAGCCATTTCTGTTCTTTAATGTTCCTTTAATTCGAAATGAATTGCAAAATAATGTTCAAGTAATGGCATCAAAATAAGGCTAACGGGGTAGTAAATCAAAACATTAAAAGGGATCACTTGGTAAAATGAAGAAAAAGTGATCACAATTTTTAGACTGAGCAATGGTATGGTGTAAAGTGAAGGGTGTTTGCAACAATCAAGGGAGCAATTCGATTTACCATCATTAATCAACCTTAGAGGAGTCAAATGCCTCGAGCAGACATGTGTCGCGTAAAAAGAAAAATATTGAATTGGAGAAAACGTTTTTCAATTGGAGAAAACGTTCCGGCCCGGTAAATGAACCTAAACTTCAGAACTTCAGTAAACAAACAGAAAATTTGTTTCAAAATGGAAAAATATGTACCTCAACTCCAAAACTTCATGCTTTTAGCTTTTTTCTAGCAAAATCTTTGACAATTAGCTGAAAGATAAAATTAATTAATTGAAGAAGTTAAAAGTTGACCTGGAGCTTGCCGTAAAGCGCTCTTGCAACGCTAGAGAATGAAATTATATGGGCTCATCCTTGAAGAACTTGCAAGAGGTTATAAGTTCGACATTTATTACAAGTGAAAATTAAGAATTTTACCAAAAAATATGAACAATTCACGGTCTCCCACATTGCGAAAAAGAACTGCAAGGAACGTGAAGCCGATTTTTTCACGTTTTAATTCAATTCTTTTATTTTTTGCACTGAAAATTCAGTTTTTTCAGGTTTTTAGACTGCGCAATGGATGAAAAAAGGTCCCGTCCTACAGAATTGTAGAAAATAAAATTCTCTATCTTATGAGCCAAAGAACGTGAAATTTGGTCTGAAATTGACTTTTTCTATACAGAAAAACTGATTTTCAGAATATTGAATATAACTTTTTTGGTAGAAAACGTTTTCTAATAAAACTTGCACATAATGTTCTTGAGGATGCTCCAAAACTGTTACAATTTTTTCGAAAAAAAATATTGGATGAAATGGCAGAAAATCTCAATATTCTGAAAATCAGTTTTTCTGTATAGAAAAAGTCAATTTCAGACCAAATTTCACGTTCTTTGGCTCATAAGATAGAGAATTTTATTTTCTACAATTCTGTAGGACGGGACCTTTTTTCATCCATTGCGCAGTCTAAAAATCTGAAAAAACTGAATTTTCAGTGCAAAAAATAAAAGAATTGAATTAAAACGTGAAAAAATCGGCTTCACGTTTCTTGCAGTTCTTTTTCGCTGTGTGGGAGACTGTGCAATTGAGTAAAAATTAGAAATGAAAGCTTTTAGAGTTGAAAAATTCAAAAAATAATGTTTCTCAAATTTTTGATAATTTTCTTCGGCTAATTTGGGCTATTATATCAATTCAGCCAAGCTTACCAATAGTTGATACTTTATTCAACAGAAAATTCATCAAAACAAAAAAGTTTAGTTAGCAATAATCTAAACAAAATGAAGTTAATTTTGAGCATATTTGCAACCATATCTAAACTTTTAGAAAAAATTATACAAAAAACTCAAAAAAGAACTAAATAATTTCCATTAATCTGTGATACAGCTTGGCTTTAGTGCTTTCAGACAACTCCTTGCACGCTTCACAAGTTTTTAAAAGTTTTGCTTCTTGAATGCTTCTGATTTCCTTTATGGTCTTGTCCAAAAGTTTCGTCATGCCAAACTTATCAGCCAAACACATCAACTTCTCATTTTTGATTTTGGTGTTATTCAGAAGATGATACTCGACGTGGCGGATTACAGACGGCATCATGAAGCGATCCGCAAGTTCCAGTAACTTGTCAACAGTGCTGTCTGAAAATTTAGAACTTGAAAATTGACAATCTGGCTAACATACCATCTGGAAAGATGGTTTCTGGATATATCGTGCCGAATAGCAAACATATATCTATATAAGAAGCTTCCATAATTTCAATCTCATTAATTTGTCCTTTTTTGGAGTTTTCTGAGAAGAGTGCGCGGAAGTATTCGGAGTGAATCGAGAGGAACTGAAAAAGAAAATAGGTAGTAGCTTTGGAGACGCACGGCCTCCAGTGGAGGCCCTTTCAATGCACTGCGCTCAGTACTTTGAGAGGGCCTCTGCAGGAGGCCGTGGAGACGCCGCTTTCAAATGCCCTATAAATTTGGTCGTACGCCGCCAAAATGAGAACATCTTAAGTATACTATTCACCGATTCGGAATTCCAGCTTATTCATATGAAAAGTTTGAGTGCTCATAACTCGGCTCACAGACACATTTATCAGGTTTCGACTACAGAAATGGACTCCTCGTAGTCGAAAATACATATAATCAAATTTATAGGTCATTTGAAAGTGGCGTCTCCAAAGATTTCCCTTGTAAGCATTGTTTATCTCTAAAATGTTTGTATTTTTTCTCTAACAAGAGAAGTAAACGACGGACCGAGTTGAACTTTTTCTATAAATTTGAGCATAGGTATTTTCGACCCTGAGGATTTCAAATCTGCAAGAAAAACTCGCATAATGTTCCCCTGTACTGAGTTATGAGCCGTCAAACTAAACGCACCCACAACCCCTGCGCCACCAATGGTTGGAAAACGTGTGCCTTGTGTCAAAATGCTTAACCATAGGAAAAGTTTGACGGCTCATAACTCGGTACAGGGGAACATTTTTCAGGTTTTTCTTGCAGATTTGGAATTCTCAGGGTCGTAATTACTTATGGTCAAATTTATAGAAAAAGTTCAACAGGGTCCGTCGTGTACTTTCCTTGTTACACTCAGACAGTTTCAGAAAATAGCTATTTACAAAAACTATCTGTACTTATTAAGGTTTCGGAATTTGATTATCGACTTGAATATCAAAATCGTTGGGAAGGAGTGCACATTTAGTTTCAAAAGAGTTTCACGGCACCCTACCTCTTAAAATGTTATTTTAATGCGTCAGCGCGACGGGAAAGGCGTCAGAAGTATACTGTGCACCAGAGTTGTACGGAATGCCATTTTTCAGTTTCCGGAATCCGGAATCCGGAATCCGGAGTGACAAAAAAAACCCGGAATTCCGGAATTTCGGAATCCGGAATTCGGAATGTTTCGATAAATTTGCAAGGCCAAGTCATTTTTTCGAGTGTTTTCGATGATAGATAAAGTTTTAAACTACTTTTGAAGTTCAAAATCGAAAAAGAAGTAATGCAGTTGTCTTTAAAACTCAAAAAAATTCAAAAATGTTAACTTCAGGATGCCGGAAAAAGGAGACTCAAAAAACCGTAATCCGGAATCCGGAACCGGAATGAAGATTTTCATTCTCCGGAATCCGGAACCGAATGTCAAAAGAAATCCGGAATTCCGGAATCCGGAATTTCCGGAATCCGGATTCCGTACAACTCTGCTGTGCACATAAGGCCATAAAAAAGTAAGTTGGAGGCTCAAGAGAGTTTGAGAAGGTTTTGGTTAAGTACAAAAAAACTAATATCTGTTCTTTTTTGTTGAATAATTTTGAAGAAAACATACTCACCACTTTGTTGACATGAAGCGTTTTGTCTTCTACCTTTAAAACGATATCAGTAAAATCGGAAGGCAGAAAAAGGGCATCATACTGTTTGATTGGAAGATAACGGGCGACCAGAGCATATTTGAAGTTAAATGGTTCGTAAGTGGTAAAGAAAATATTATCTTGAGAATAACGGAATAGGACAGTGTTGACAGGGTTTTTAACATCTACATTAACGGTGTGCACTTGACCACGAATTGTTGCTTTGATATGTCCAGTGAGTCCGAATACTCCGTGTGGCTTCAACTCATCCCAGTCGAATTTCCATCTCACATTATTGTCAGAGAACGTGCATTCACTGAACATTCCACGTTATTATTATTATTGTCGGAACTTTTTTGTTTTGACCATCTTGCCAACCGGGCCAAAACAGGCCGACGCGGGCCTGCTCATAACTCGTGCCAAAATAAATATTATGAGCTGAAAAATATACCAAAATGTAGATCTCGACGAGTTCTATGTCCGTGACCTACTACGGGCTGGATGGCTACTCGTTAATGTGCCGCGGGCCGGGAAAAAGTGCCAAAAACGCAAAAATGGCCATTCTAGCCTGGCCCGCGGCACATAAACGAATAGCCATCCGGTCCGTAGTAGGTCACGGACATAGAACTCGTTGAGATTTATATTTTGGTATATTTTTCAGCTCATAATGTTCATTTTGACGCGAGTTACGAGCCAGCCCGTGTTGGCCCGTTTCGGCCCGGTTGACAAGAATGGTTTTGACAATAACTGCATATTTTGTACTTGAATTAAAAATTACCATTTCAACCCTTCTACATCGCTTGTATCCAGTAGTCCGATATCGATAACCGTGTTGGCACTGCTATATTCAAAAGTCGTATTCTCCATTCCTCCAGAATCTTAAATAAAAATGTTTAAAGATATGTATAATAGTTATATTATTACCAAAATCGGTATGAAAAGAAGAACGTATTTTTAAACCGATTTTAATGATAATTAAGTAGTTCAGGGTTCATTAAAAAGTAAGATGTATTTGTTAATAACTAATTTGGTCGGAAAACTTATAACAATTAAAGTAATCAGTAATAAACGCAGGTTTTGCAGGTATCCCAAGAAAAATACCGCAGAATTTTATATAAAAGAATATGTATATAAAAGAATGATTTCAAACATTGAAACATTTTCTAACATGGAAACAAAATAGAAAAATAGTGTTATAGAAAAGAAGACGGCGGCAATGAGAATTTAAGGGTGTGCGACGAAAAAGAAGAGGGACAATGCGATATTTAGAGACGATGAACCATTGAAGGGCAAGGGGGAAAACGAGAAATGAGAGATAGAGAACAAAGGGGTAGATGAAAAGAGGGTGATCATTGTTGAAGTTCAGGTCTTCAAAATTTGTTTTAAAACCGGGGCCGCGGAACATCTTGTTGTACATTTTGTTGAACACCCCGTTGCACCAAATCGATGATCACCATCACCTTGTCCAAAATCTTCCCCTTTGCCTGATCAGACAACTCTCCATAGTCTGAAGAGTCCTTCAACTTCTTCGCCTTTGCCATGCTATCCAATTCCTTGATCATCTTCTCCAACAGCATCTCCATTCCATACCTATCAGCCATCCACATCAACTTCTCATTGTTGATTTTAGTGTTGTTCAGAAGATGATATTCGACGTGATGGATTACAGAAGGCATCATGAATCGGTCAGCGAGCTCGAGGAGTTTTGGCACGGTTTTGTCTGAAATAGATTGTAAGAATTTAGGCAAATCTCCAAAATTCACCATTTGGGAAAGTTGCTTTCGGGTAGATCGTGCTAAAAAGCAACCCGATCTCTTCATAGGACACATCCTTAATCGGCACCTCATCCATTTTTCCTTCCTTGAAATTTGAAGAAAATAGAGCATTGAAGTAGTCGGAGTGGTAGGAGAGGAACTGAAAGTTGCTTTTATTTTCTTTAATTCCGAAATAAACAAGATCTTACCGTTCTATTAACGTTCAACTTGACGCCACCGACTTCGAGAATCGCATCATTTTTCTCCGATGGAAGGAACATCTCGTCGTAAATTTCGGTGCAGAGAATTGGGAGAAGAGAGAATTCGAATTGGAATTTCATGGGGTCAGTCAGTTCGGAGAAAGTTTGCGCCACTTCTCGTTTTTCCGTGGAGATATGCACCGGAACAGTTAGCTCTTGTGGTTTTTTGACGATGATCTCTCCAGTGAACCCAATGACTCGTTCAGCTTTTAGCTCTTCCCAAGAAAAGGCCCAGGACATACGAGAAGTTGGGCTAGTGGAGGCTTTCATCACACTGAAAGGAAAAAAACCGTTCTATCGGAACAAGTTTTCAAAAATTTTACATACCGTTAATCTCGGCTGTCTTCAATGGTATGAAAATATTCTATGAACATTAAGCTATTTTATGTCAGTTAGCAGCTTTTTGATATTTCCATCGGGAACCGAGATATACCGCTGCAAACATGCTCCGCCATTCTTAACAAGATTCAGCAAAATCCTATATTCTTTTTACGTTTCGGTAGAGCGCAGTTGCTAGAAAAGCGCTGTGTTAATAGAGGAAATGCGATAAATTTTAGTCGAATACAACATCTAAATTTATTTTTAAAATTTCCCTTTTTTACTTTTTCTGAGAACTAAAACAACAAAAAAATTTAGAAACTCACCACATTAATCCATTTGTTGTGCTGGTATCAAGTGTAACCATACCCACACTGTTTGTAGTTTTTTCCGCAGACTTGTACTTGATGATTTCGTACACCATGTTGTTCTGAAGCTTCACAGTGAAACTTTGTAGGAAATAAAAAATAATCAATTTTAAACTGAGAAATACGAATTGTGAAAGAGAAGAAGAGAGAAGGGAGATAGAGAAGGAGAGATGACCTTTGTCTTGTTGAAAAAAATATGATTCGCCGGCATAAGGATATATTATTTTATTTTCTGGAGCATAAGAAATCAAAAAAATTGTAATTGTGAAAACGGAGCAGGTGAAAATTCTGTGTTTGTGTAAAATTTTTGTGTAAATTTTATGAGAGTTTTGTCAGTGGTTTCTTTAAAGGTGGAACTCATGTCACTTTTTTTATTTCAAAATTATGATACTTCAGACAATTCCAATTGAAAATCAAGACTTTCGAAAATTTTTTTTTTGAATTTTTGAATTCAAAAAACTATGATGCTCAATTTTTACTCAATTGTTCATGTTTTATAGTTATAAAACAACTGTAATTTACCAAAAAAGGCTTAAACTATATTTAGCATGCATGTACTGGAACATTTTATATAAAGGAATGAGGGTTGAAACATTTTCCAACTTGAAAACAAAATAGAAAATGTTGTAACAGAAAAGAAAAGGACGGTAAGGAAAATTTAAGAGTGAGCAATGGGGAAGAAGATAGAAGATGTGATATCGAGAGACGGGCAATACAAATCGTTTTGAATTGAAAAGGAGGGAAAGAGCGAGGAGAATGAGAGGGTGCTGACCGTTGTCTTGTTGGAACATTGAAGCATATGAAACATTGAAGGCCAAGGGGGAAACAAGAAATGAGAGATAGAGAACAGATTGGTTAAAAGAGGGCAATCGTTTTTGAAGTTTAGGTCATCAAAGTTTGTTTTAAAACAGAAGCCGCGGAACATCTTGTTGAACATTTTGTTGAACTCCTCGTTGTACCAAATCGATGATCACCATAACCTTATCCAAAATCTTTCCCTTTGCCTGGTCAGACAACTCCCCATAGTCTGGAGAGTCCTTCAACATCTTCGCCTTCGCCATGCTATCCAATTCTCGAATCATCTTCTCCAACAGCAACTCCATTCCATACCTATCAGCCATCCAAATCAACTTCTCATTGTTGATTTTGGTGTTGTTCAGAAGATGATATTCGACGTGATGGATTACAGAAGGCATCATGAATCGATCAGCGAGCTCGAGGAGTTTTGGCACGGTTTTGTCTGAAATAGATTGTAAGAATTTAGGCAAATCTCAAAAACTCACCATTTGGAAAAGTGGCTTTTGGGTAGATCGTGCTAAAAAGTAACCCGATTTCTTCATAGGACACATCCTTAATCGGGATCTCATCCATTTGGCCTTCCTTGAAATTAGAGGAGAATAGAGCACTGAAGTAGTCCGAGTGGTAGGAGAGGAACTGCAATCAACTTTCAATTCCAATTCTGGAATTCTGGAAAGCATGGTCTGACCGTTCTATTAACGTTCAACTTGACGCCACCGACTTCGAGAATCGCATCATTTTTCTCCGATGGAAGGAACATCTCGTCGTAAATTTCGGTGCAAAATATTGGGAGAAGAGAGAATTCGAATTGGAACTTCTCTGGGTCAGTCAGCTTGAAGAAAACTTGTGACACCTTTTGTTTTTCCGTGGAGATATCCACCGGAACAGTTAGCTCTTGTGGTTTCTTGACAATGATCTCTCCAGTAAACCCAATGACTCGTTCAGGCTTCAGCTTTTCCCAAATGAAAGTCCAGGACATTTGAGACATTTGGCCAGCGGAGGCTTTCATCACACTGAAAAAGGTAAAATTTATAACATTTTAAAAGGAAATTTAGAGTTTGTATTCGAACAAAGTTTATCGTATTTCCTCTATCAATACAGCGCTTTTCTTACAACTGCAATTTGTCGAAACGTAAAAAGAATAGCGTTAGAAAACGAGAGACGCAGAGAAATATAGTTATTTATCAAAAGGATTTTGTTGGGACACCCTCTTATTCCCAGGCACTCCAAAAATTGACCGAATTCAAGCCGAGGGCAATTTTTCAAGAGGATTTTGCTGAATTTTGTTGAGAATGGCTTAATTTCTATTAAATACTGTAAAACCTGTATTAGACGAGGACCAAGCGGTGCCTGTTTGCAACGGTATTTCTCGGTTTTCAAAGGAAATAGCAAAAAGCTGTTAACTAACAAAATAGCTTTACATTCATAGAAGACTTCTTCAGTTTATATCTTCAAACACAGCCGAGATAGGATGCTCTAATCTCTTGCTAGCCTGTATCATAGGTTTTACGGTATGTGAAATTAAAAAAAATTGTTCCGATAAAACTTTTTTTCCTTGAAAACAAAAATAAACTTTCTATTAACACATATCCCATCTTGTTGCAAATTTTACGCTGATTAAGAATCTGCGCTTCAATTTTGCATCGTAGCTCCTAGAACCGCAATATTTGGGCTAAAAGTTTCATTGCTAAAACTAGAAGGTTGATACCATGGAACAATTCTTGAGACTACACTGCCCGACATAAATATAGAGCCACTTGTGATTATCGACTATCTCACAAAAATGATGATACATCAGGAAGTTTTCAGAATGGCAAAAATTTACATTTATTAGCTGAAAAATGTTGCATGCAAAACATTTTAACTCTGCCTCTTTGTTTTTGGAAAAATCGAAAAAATGTGAAAAATGGCTTCAATCTATCCGACATAAGTATAGAGCCACTCACAAAAAGTGTATATTACTCACAAAAACACACAAAAAGTGTATATTTATGTCGGGCAGTGTATAACAGTGTATTAAAGTTTGTAACTTAACTTTTTCCTGGGAACTAAAACTTTAAAAAAAGAGAAACTCACCACACCAATCCATTTGTTGTGCTGGTATCTAGTGAAATCAGTTCCTTACTGTTTGTAGTTTTTTCAGCAGACTTGTACGTGATGATTTCGTACACCATGTTGTTCTGAAGCTTGAAAGTAAAACTTTTTAGGATAGATAGAAAGAATCAATTTTAAACTGAGCAATACGAATCGTAAAAAAGAAGAAGAGAGAAGAGAGATAGAGACGGAGAGATGACCTTTGTCTTGTTGCAAAGATGTGATTCATTGGATTGTCTGCGTCTAGTATCTTTTACCAGGGGTACACGGCGCCGGTCAAGAAGAAAGATGGCAGCTGTTGTGAGTAAGAGTGGCCAGTCTTTCAATTTTTTCCTCTTGATTTTACTTTCATGACTCAAACTTTTTTTCAGACTTGCAAGATTCCGGCCCGGCTTGGCCCGGCCCGGCCCGGCCCGGTCGGCCCGGATTTGAATTTTTGAACATTTTTCACTACAATTTTTTGTCCAAAAATTTATTTTCTGAAAATTTTTCATATTTTTCCTCAAGTATATTTTTCAAAAACCTTCGAAACCTACAAAAAATTGTTTTTAAGAAATATTTTTCAAAAAAAATCGGGAAATTTTCGAAAAAAAAATTTGAATTTTTTTCAGTACTGAACTTCCGGGCCCACCGGGCCGGGCCGGGCCGGGCCCTAGAAATTTTCATTCCGGCCCGGCCCGGCCCGGCCCGGCCCGTTGCAAGTCTGCTTTTTTTCATGAAATTACAGTACCGCTCACAAGGTTATCAACTGAAAATGACCATTTTTGATAGTGTATTTCAATGTCACATGGATGTCCTGTAAACTCAATTTTGTACGGGTTGAACAGAGCAAAAATATCACACCATTTTTGTAAATGACCTTTTTTTGGTAGTGGCACTACCATGGAAGTTACAGGTTGTCAAAGTAATTTCTCTCTGAAACCCGAAAAAAAACTTTGCCAACCTGTAACTTTCAAGATAGTGCCCCTACAAAAAAATAGTCAATTACAAAAATGATGTTTTTTTTGCTCTGTGCAACCCATATGAACTTGAGTTTGCCGAACAATCAAGTGACACCGAAATACACTGTCAAACTTGGTCATTTTCTACTGAAAACGGCCAAAGTTGATAACCTTTATAGCGGTACTGTACATACACAACCTTAGTTTTCAGGTAGACTACTAGACCATGACGGAGACACCAATAACTTACAAATTGGATACTAAAAAACAAGCAGGAGCGAGTAACTCGGTCCTTGACATTTCTGAAACTAGTGGCCTGAAATGGTGAGTTGAAAAGTTGAAACTGGCGGTAGCTTTCCAATGATACATTTTCAAAATCGGAAAAATAAGTCGTGGCCTAGGATCCAACAACTCGGTCATCGTGAACTACAAAAATGATATCATCCGACACAGCTGAAACTAGTGCAACCGTAATTAAGTTAAATTAAAAATTTCCCGACCAAAATATTACGGTAGCATTTGGTTCAGCATTGGCGTCATTTTCGTTGTGCGATATGGCCGAGTTGACGGATTCTAGGCCGGCACTTCTTTTCATACCAGATTTTACTGTCACTCGGTGGATGGAACGCTCCAGCTCCACACATTAATATCTAATTTTTTGTTCAGTATCTGGCGATGCTCTATGATTGATAAACTATCATCCGCTTGCCTCTCCTGGAGCTTCAATTGGCAAGAACTGAAAAAGTTGAAAGGAATCAATGGGCTCACTGGATATATTCTCGTTACTTACTATGACAACAATACTGAACAACCACCAGTACGTGTTGAAGTCGACTTGACAAGTGAGCATCAAGTTATCGAGAAAGTTATCAAGAAAGATACATCGTTCGATGATTTCAAAGCGACGTTCGAGTTCAGCTTGACTCCACATAAGTATCCGGAGGAATTAAGTTATGAGGAGATGTTTGAAGCATCGGAGAAGAATGACGCAGTTTTAGTGATTGGAGACAAGAAGCTGCATGTGAATAAGTCGGTGAGTATACTAACTAGGGAAGGTCTTGAAGTCAGTTTGGAGGTAAGGAACGTGATCTATATCATTGGAAAGCTGAGAAAACGCTGATTCCAAAACTATATTCAGTTTTGGTCCTCAAGGTCTGGTATCCGAGAAAAATGAGATCAAGGGTCGCAACTTTGATCCCATCAGGGCAAAAACTGAATATATATTTGGAATCAACGTTTTCTCAGCTTTACAATGATATATGGGACATCCCTTATATCTAAATTGACTCCATGGCCTTTCCTAGTAAACCCATAGCCGAATGTTTCCAATTTTTTTCCTTTTTTCCAGTTCCTCTCCCTCCACTCCGATTTCTTCAATGCCTTGTTCTCTTCTAATTTCAAGGAAGGCCAAATGGATGAGGTCCCGATCAAGGATATCTTTTTCAAGGATTTTGGGTTACTCATGAGTACAATCTATCCGAAGAATGTGTTTCCGAATGGTATGGTTTTTACTTATTGCGCTGCGGTGCGGCTGCGTCGCGTGTTTTTTTTTTTAACTAGGGAACGTTTTGGAAATAAGGGACGTTATCTATATCATTGTAAAGCTGGGAAAATGCTGATTCCAAATATTTATTCAGTTTTTACCCTCGAGGTCTGGTATTCAAGAAAAACGGGGTCATAGTTCTGAAAAACGTTGATTTTTTCGCATTTAATTGACCCTGTTTTTCTCGAATACCAGGTCTCCAGGGCATAAACTGAATATATATTTGGAATCAGCGTTTTTCAGCTTTTCAATGATATAGGTCATGTTCCAATTCAAACTGACTCAATGAGTGCCGGGACGATTCAAAACTGGATGTTTCGAAACCAAGACGTTTGGAAACTAGACACAAAAGGAGCGGCAAGTCTCACATTTTAACAAAATGAGTAAATCATTCTGATTACTTGTGCTCCGCTTAAATTTAGGTCAATTTTACAAAGTGCCGCACATTTAGAAGTACTTATCTATAAACCTTATCCTCCAGACCCCACCGCCGAGAAACTTCTGGAACTTGCTGACCGCTTCATCATGCCGTCAGTCACCCGTCAAGTCGAAAACCACTTGGCGACCGTCTCCCAAATAAACAATGAGAAGCTGATGTGGATGGCTGACAAATATGGAATGAAGATGTTGATGGAGAAGACCATATCTCAGATGGACTCTGCCGAGAAAGCAAAGAAATTGAAGATGTCGAATGAATATGGAGAATTGTCGAATGAAACGAAGGCTAGACTTTTTGAAAGACTTGTTCAGATTGTTTGAATTGTTTTCTTGTTAAAAATAACATTTTTCTAACTGTTACCATTGTTGTTCGAAAACAAGAAAAACGAGAGTTAGATGCAACGGAGAACAATTATTTATACTGCACACAGTCTTCATAATGACCCAGACGCTGTGGGCGAACACCTTCTGAGATTGGCTTCTGGGAAGAATTCACACTTGACGCATCGCTGACTATTGATCGGAATTCACAACTGGTTGAACCGCGTTTAACTTTTAAAAAAGTGCTAATTTCTCCATTTTTGTAGTTGACAACTTTCCGACACTCTTAGAGACGCAGAGAAGCGAGAGTGTCTGACCTGTCGGCGCTCTACCTCTCTCTCTCTCCTTTTAGGTGACACTTTGAACGTGTGTATCTCAAAAACCATGTGTGATATCAAAAAGTTGTCAACTACAAAAATGTAGAGCATAAAATGTTGCACATTTTGTTAATTGACAACTTTTTGGTACCTTCATTAGTTTTTAAGATAATCAGGCTTAAAGTTGAGAGAGAGAGAGAATGAGAGAGCGCAGACAGCGCAGACACTCTAGCTTCTCTGCGTCTCTCATCGTCAGAAGTATGAAGTTGTCAGCTACAAAAACAGAAGGCTTACTTGCTAGCCTTGAGAATGTCAGACTTTTCGCAATTTTCCAGAAAGGATTCATTTCTACGTAAATACTAATAAAACCTTAATTTTTCTCATTCCCCAATAACCATTGACCCCCTAACCCCTTTCTAACAAAAAAGGTATTCCTTTCTCTCCCGAGAAATTTATTCACTGAATATCCTGTGGTTGTTTTCAATCAATAAGTTCCATCGAATGTAAGTCAACCAACTCATTCGGATTGAAATTATTTTCATTTCAGATAGTAATTCCTACTCAACAAAGCTGGAAATATAATTGCATCAACGTTCTGGGAGCGCCCTTACCGTAAGTTTGGCAACACGTGAACTTTCATTTTTAAAACTAAGTTTTATGGGAAAAAGTGAACTGACCCCTTGACCCTCTGCCCCTTAAAAATCATTTTTCCTCCAGAATATTCATTATTCGATGACGATGTGGTTGTCACTGGTGAGCACATTTCTACTCTTTTGTGGATCCACAAGTTCTACTACACGTGAGTTTTTGGACCTGAAATTTCTAAAAAAAAGTTTATAATTTCAGACGGAAACTTCCAATTAAAAGATGTATATCACAAAACAGTGTCTATCCCTGAAACTGCTGAGAAGTTATATTTGGAATCACAATTACTGACTGGAAAAGTGACTCCAATCAATTTGACTCAGTCACTTTTCGAACGGCCAATCGATGAAACCACTTTTGAGGAATACAGTAAGATGGAGATATACAGTGGATTGAAAGAACATAATGAGATATCGAAGATGTTAAATGAAGCAAAGAAAAGTACAACAACTGATGAGATGAGGGCGGCTATTGGGGATGGATTGAAAGCGTTGGATGGCTACAGTAATCTGAAATCATTTATCGAGGAGATTGACTCAAATGCAGTAATCAGTGATATTCAGAAGACTGAGGAGAGATCAAAAGTCAACCTCGCTTACGGTTTCTGGATGCGTGACGAAAAAAAGTATTT
Organism: Caenorhabditis remanei; assembly: GCF_010183535.1. Lineage (NCBI taxonomy): Eukaryota > Metazoa > Nematoda > Chromadorea > Rhabditida > Rhabditidae > Caenorhabditis > Caenorhabditis remanei. The sequence continues at coordinate 2,516,371 of NC_071329.1, forward strand.
GTTAGAAATAATAGGAGAAATCAAAGAAATAATTGAGAACCTGCAGTCTATAGCCAAAGAAAACAAAGAGTTAGATGGCAGGAATAAAACCCAAGTTGAACTTCGACTGATAGATCTTCATAGGGCGATGGGACACATTACAAACTTATCCGATCTTCTAAGGATGGCAATTAAAATGAACAGTGTGTTTTTTGAATCAAATACCACATCCTCGTTCAATACTATCAAAAATGCGCTTGATGAAGTGATGGGAAAACTGACGGAAGTTAAAAACTTAGAAGGATTGATTGAGAAGTTGAATTCGATGAAATCCGATATGGCTTTACTGGAAAAGTTGAGATGGGCAGTCAGTGGAGTGAGAACACTGGAGCAAAATCTGAAAGCGACTACGGTACTGGTAGAAAGAATCAAAATGTCGAAAGAGAAATACGAAAAGTATCAGAAAATTGATTCGATTTCATCGGTTCTTCATCAGATTGTGATATTCTCCAAGTCAATGAAGATTCTGGAACTGAGGTCATTCAAGATGTCCGATGATTTAAAACCTTTTTTGAAACACTTTGAAGATTTCAAAATTCCGGACAGAAACTTGACCACCCCATTCGATGGATTACATAAATGTCTGGAGGCGTTTGATTTCAAAGTGGATTTCTCTACGGAAAAATCCAGCCTTGAAGCAACAATCAAACAGTTCTCAAAGATTGAAGCAATGGATGAAAAGTTTAAAGAATCGTGGGATAAATTGGTAAAGTACACTGATGAAAAAGAATACGATGGATTAACAAATTTATTGCGTAATAGAGAATATAATCGCGAGAAGCTTGTTGAACAGTTGTCCAAGGTTAACGTGACGGAGTTACAACAGCTTGAAATGGATTTGAAGTGAGTTTTCATAAATCGAAATGACCTAGTACTATTATATAATTCCAGCGTAACAATCAATGGGCGAGCAGGAGAGCCAATGACATATTACGAAAAAACAGCCAGAGAAATACAAGACTTGCTGGTTAAAGTGGAATATGATAAAATGAGGAAGGAGACCAAAGTTATTACTGATAAGCTCAACAATGTTAAACAGTTCCTGGATTGTCATTCTGATTTAAACATTTCGATCGATGATACAGTTGCACTAATGGATATACCGAAAGAAACATGGAATTTCAATCCGTTGAGGATGTTGGGACTGGTGGATATTGTGAGTCTTTTCAAAGATGCATACGAGAAGATGGTAGAGATTCGGGATTGGAAACTAGAAAGTAATCCGTCGATTGAAAACTTTCTATTGGATTCTGAAGATGTGAAGGCGATGTATGATGGAAAAGAGGCATTTGAATCCGTTATGAGGATTCATGAGTACTGGGAAGAGATGGAAGACTGGGATGAGGAGGAGTTCGAAGGACACGATGTTGAATGGAAATCTATTCGTGATGGTGTATCTGGTCTGGTGAAGAGTCTGGGACAGTTGAAATCGAATTCAGAGCTATCCGATGTTCAAGAACTAATTGCCACTATTCAGTTTCCAGTGGATATGCAGATAGATGAGTTTAAGACATTCATCAGAGGGGATTACGAAGGGAGTGGACGATTCGAAATACTGAAAGTTCTGAAGGATCTGGAAAAGCTGAAAACGGACTTCCCAGATATCGCGGGTAAACTGGAAAAGATGAACCAGTCGATAGCTAAGATGAAGGAGTGGGAAGAGAAGGAACATCCAAAAACTGTAGATCAGAAAGAACCATTTGTGGATTGTGCAGTGGTGAGTATTATTTTAGATTGATGGAAATTATAGTAGAACATTTTCAGAGTCATCACAACAAATGCAATGAGCCTTTGACACTCCCAGACGGGTCACTTGAACCATTGAAGAAAGTGGAGTTGTGAGAAGATAGACTTGAAGTGACCATAAAAATGTTTTCTCTCTATTTTTGATTATGCTGAATAAAATGTATTATTAGAATGTTAGGTTGGTTGGTTGGGGTGTCATTTAACACGGAATGCGTTATAAAATTGTAGGCGTGATCATGAAAATCCAGGACTGTGTTGGTGCTGCTAGGACGAATTAGAACCGTCGAATCTAGGTCTAATTTCTTATATAATTTGATCGGATCCAATTTGGACGGTTCTCAATCTGGCCCAGTTATAATTCAGGGCAGCCTCTCTGTGTTAGAAGTTAAAACTACAAGTATTTGAAAAGTATATTTATTAGAATTTTAAAAAACATGAAATTTTCAGTTTACAGGAGACGGAGAGTTTACAAGAAATGTCTTACGCAATTTAACAGAAAAAATTGTATTAGGCGGTAGAGGTCATCCAATTTCTCATCCACAAACTGCTTGTCCCATCATCTCTATTACCATATTAACGAGTCCTCCCTTAATATCCAACGCATTGGCAGCACACAACACTTGTGTCAATTCCGGCATCCCCATTGTCAACAACTCCTTATCCCAAGCAGTCATCACTACAGATTTCTCCATCTTGTGTTGCTCACACCATTTCAAGATAATGCTCAGTGGAGCGGCCATGACATCCAAGAGAATCGGGTTGGCCTTGTTGTTGAGATAAATTCCATTTGTAGATTTGTACGAAGATATAAAGCCCGATAGCTTAGCAGCGTTCTCAGTGAGTTCGAACATCTGACCATCTTTAGATAGGATACTGTAGCACAATCCGCAGGCTTTGAGTTTCTCCTCGAGTGTCATCTGACGAGTCTTGTTCTTGAGTGTTTGGAAGCAAATATTCATAATTGGCGCCACAAAAAGCTCCGTCGCCGCCATCAACAGATCCATCATCTCTGAGTCCTCCATGCAGAAGAACTGTTGGTCCCATTGGGTGAGTGGCTGGTAGAGGGTGTACCCATCTTTATAGTGCTCACAAAAACGAACAATCTGTTTCAGCTCGGCGTCAGCGGCGTTGACTTGGATGGCGGTCTGGCGTGTGGTTTCGATGGCGCGCCTGACGTTTTGACAGTGCTTCACGGCGTCTTCACTGATCCACGTGGATTTTCCGTCGGTTGATTGGAGCATGTAGTTGGTGGAGATTCTAGTGGTGGTCGAGTTCATTGTCTGGAATGGGAAATGGCATTAGTAAGGGGACGGGATGACTAGGCAAGACAAAGAGTCAATAACTTCCCACAGCGCCAGGAAAGCAATGGGAAGACAGGAAAACAGGAAAAGAGAGAGGAAGGAGAGAGGGGACTGCTCACCGGACGGTAAGGAATGAATGAATGAATGAGACATCCTATGCCTACCTGGACAGATGACAGATGTCATCCGCGGACAGATGCCTTTGGTTTCCCGCGCGTCCGTTCCTGCGTACGCCCCTGGGAAGATGAAGGCGCATTTCTGGAGCAGCGTCGAGGTACGGTTTCTCATTCATCTGGTCTACGGGCATTCTGAATGGTGAGTAGTCCTTCTCTCTTTTTCATTTTTCTTGTCCTGTTTTGTCCTGTGGGAAGTTAGGCCATCTGACATACCTCTATCGATTCTTACTCTTGCATCCTCTTATTGATTCCAGCAGCATTTTTTTGTCCTGTCTTCCAATTGCTGCGCAAGGTTGTCGGAAATGCATTTTTGATCTGACGCACTTTACTGATAAACGCGAATCTTAGGGCTACAGTATTATCACGACACGCGGCTTACAACCGCGCTCTACCGAAACCAGAAAAATTGCGTGAGAAATTGAGAGATTCAGAAGAAATGAGAAATTTCTCAAAAGGTTTTCGGTAGAGCAAGGTTGTAAGACGCGTGTCGTGCTAATAGGTTTTTGTCAAAGCGATTTCAAGTTTTTACAAAATGTTCTATTGAATACAATTAGTACGCGACGCGACCGCAACGCCTCCCTGAAATCCCGCGACAATGAAATTCGAATCAAAGGCATTTCCGACGACCCTATGTTGCTGTAAGCTATCCCAAACATTCCCAGCCACCAGACGTGCGAAATTCCGAAAATATTGAGTTCCTTAATTTCCGAGGTCCGGAATTTTCAAATTACGAAATTTTTGAGTTCCTAAGTTTCCGAGTTCCGCAATTTCTGAGATTTTCAAATTCCTAAGTTTTCGAGTTCCGATTTTTTGCAATTACCGAGTTCTGAAATTTCCAAGCTCCTAAATCTCCGAATCCCGGAATCTCCAAGTTATTTGATACCTCACATCCCTGTTTACCACCCCTAACCCCTAATTTCTCAAATTTTTCAGACCATGAACCCGGCTACCCACTACATGATCAAATCGAACGACAACAAGTCCATATGGATTAGTAAAGGAGCTGCTAGGCACTGCGAGCGAGTCTTCAACATCTTCCAAGCCAACCCCCAGTTGGTCATCCCTGTCACGGCAGGTGGCAACGAGTTGAAGAAGGTTGCGACCTGGTGTGAACAGTATAAGGATGGGTACACCCACCATCCACCAACAGATTGGGACCGTCAGTTTTTGGCAATCGAGGACTCCCAACTAACAGATGTTCTCACGGCGGCACGCAAGCTTTTAGTGCCCCCATTGATGGGTATCTGCTTTAGAGCACTTTGTGAGAGGACCCAACAGAAGAGACTGGAGGAGAAGCAGAAAAATGATGGGCTCTGCTACAGTATCCAATCGGAAGACGGACAGGTGTTCGAGCTGACCGCAAAAGCTGCCAAGTTATCCGGAACTATTTGCACAATGATCTCAACAAATGCAGTTCAAATCAACAATAAGGAGAGCCCGATCCGTTTGGAGCTCACTGCTGCTCCATTGACCATTATCTTTAAATGGTGTGAGCATCATAAGATGGATGGTACTGTAGGAGTGATGACTGCTTGGGATAAGGAGCTGTTGGCAATCGGGAATCAGGAGCTGATGGAAGTGTTGTGTGCGGCGAATGCGTTGGGAGTGAAGACACTCTTCCAGATGGTCACCGACATTATTGGACAGCCCGGATGGGGAAGACAATGAGATCTCATATGAGATTATGCTTGGAATTATGATGTTAAGTATAAAGTTCGTGTTGATTCAAAAATAAATATACTTTTTAAAGACTTGTAGTTCTAACTTGTTTTAATTTGACACAGTGGGGCTGTTCTTAATTAGAACCGATCAAAATATCATTATAGTGTAATCATTACACCTAAATCTGACTGTTCTGATTCATACGAGCTCTATTTCGAGCAGCACCAACCCTCGATTTTCAAATCCGGTCAAGCGGCACTCCGATGTTTCGATGTCTTGATTCGGGAAGCATCGGCATTCGATTTTCAAAATCACTCTCGTCTTCTGATGAATTCCCGGCTCAACAACACCCTACCAACTGAACTAACATTCCAATCATACATTATTTTATTCAGCATAATCAAAAATAGAGAGAAAACTTTTTTATGGTCACTTCTTGTCTAACTTCTTACAGCTCCACTTTCTTCAATGGTTCAAGTGACCCGTCTGGGAGTGTCAAGGGCTCGCTGCATTTATTGAGGTGACTCTGAAAATGTTCTACTATAATTTCCATCAATCTAAAATAATTCTCACCACTGCACAATCCACAAATGGCTCTTTATGATCTACAGTCTTCGGATGCTCTTTCTCTTCCCACTCCTTCATCTTAGCTATCGACTGGTTCATCTTTTCCAGTTTACCTGCGATATCCGGAAAGTCCGTTTTCAGCTTTTCTAGATCTTTCAGAACTTTCAATATAATAAATCGTCCATTCCCTTCATAATCCCCTCTGATGAATGTCTTAAACTCATCTATCTGCATTTCCACTGGAAACTGAATAGTGGCAATTAGTTGTTGAACATCGGATAGCTTTGGATCCCATTTCAACTGTCCCAAACTCTTCACCAGACTAGATACACCATCACGAATAGATTTCCATTCAACATCGTGTCCTTCGAACTCCTCCTCATCCCAATCTTCCATCTCTTCCCAGTACTCATTAATCTTCATCACGGATCCCAAAGCGTCCACTCCATCAGAAATCGCTTTCAGATCTTCAGAATCCAATGGAAACTTCTCAATCGGCGAATTACTTTCTAGTTTCCAATCCCGAATCTCTACCATCTTTTCGTATGCATCTTGGAATAGACTCACGATATCCAACAATCCCAACAACCTCAACGGATTAAAATTCCATGTTTCTTTTGCTATTTCCATCAGTTCAACTGTATCGTCGATCGAAATTTTCAAATCAGAATGACATTCCAGAAACTGTTTTACATTGTTAAGCTTATCTATAATAGCTTTGGTCTCCTTCCTCATTTTATCATATTCCACTTTAACCAGCAAGTCTTGTATTTCTTTGGCTGTTTTTTCGTAATATGACATTGGCTCTCCCTTTCGCGCATTGATTGTTACGCTGAAATTAGACTTGACTACTAGATTACCTCACTTTATGAAAACTCACTTCAAATTCATTTCAAGCTGTTTCAAATCCTTTAAGTTAAAATTGGACAACAGTTTAACAAGTTTCTTGTGAGTCAATGTCTTATCACGCGTTATACTTATCAGATCTTTGTATTCTTCTGGGTCAGTGTACTTTACCAATCTATCCCATGATTCTTTAAACTTTTGATCCATCGACTGAATCTTTGACAAGGGTTCAAGAAGGGCTTCAAAGCGAGATTTATCCGTAGAGAGATCAATTTTGAAATCAAACCCCTCCAGACATTTCTGTAATCCGTCAAATATTGAGGTGTCCAGAATTTTGAAATCTTCAAAGTGTTTCAAAAAAGGTTTCAAATCATTGGACATCTTGAATGACCTCAGTTCCAGAATCTTCATCGACTTGGAGAATATCACAATCTGTTGAAGAACCGATAAAATCGACTCAATTTTCTGATACTTTTCGTATTTCTCCTTCGACATTTTGATTCTTTCTATCAGTACCGTAGTCGCTTTCAGATTTTGCTCCAATGTATTCACTCCACTGACTGCCTTACTATCTCTCAATTTTTCCAGCAAAGCCATATCTGATTTCATCGAATTCAACTTCTCAGCCAATCCTTCCAACTTTTTAACTTCCGCCAGTTTTCCCATCACTTCATCAAGCACCTTTTTGATAGTATCAAACGAGGCGGTGATATTCGATTCGAAAAACGCACTATTCTTTTTAACTGCTTTTTTTAGAGATTTGGAAAAATCGATGCGATCAAATACAAAAAGTGTAATTTTCACATAAAAGTGAGCATCAGATCTACTACTGTCATCTAATTCTTTGTTTTCGTTGGTTATAGACTGCAGGTTCTCAACCAGGCGTTTCATATTTTCAACAAATAGCAACAATCTACTATCGATGACACTGAAATCGAGGTCGACCCTTGATCTCTCCTCAGTCTTTTGAATATCACTGATTACTGAATTTGAGTCAATCTCTTCGATAATTGATTTCAGATCACTGTAGCCGTCCAGCGTTTTCAATCCATCTTCTATAGCCGCCCTCATCTCATCAGTAGTTCTACTTTTCTTTGCTTCATTTAACATTTTCGATATCTCATTCTGCTCTTTCAATCCACTGTATATCTCCATCTTACTGTATTCCTCAAAAGTGGTTTCATCGATTGGCCGTTCCAATAGTAACTGAGTCAAATTGATTGGAGTCACTTTTCCAGTCAGTAATTGTGATTCCAAATATAACTTCTCGGCAGTTTTGGAAAGTGAAGCAGTTTTGTGATATAAATCTTTTAATTGGAAGTTCCTGTCTGAAATTATAGACTTTTTAAAAGAAATTTAAGGTCCAAAAACTTACGTGTAGTAGAACTTGTGGATCCAAAGAAGAGTAGAAGTGTGCTCACCAGTGACAACCACATCGTCATCGAATAATGAATATTCTGGAGGAAAAATGGTTTTTTTAGGAGCAGAGGGTCAAGGGGTCAGTTCACTTTTTCCAAATAAAACTTAGTTTTAAAAATGAAAGTTCACGTATTGCCAAACTTACGGTAAGGGCGCTCCCAGAACGTTGATGCAATTATATTTTCAACTTCGTTGAGTAGGAAATAGTATCTGAAATGGAAATAATTTCAAAGCCAGTCTCTATGAGTTAGTTGACTTACACTCTATGGAACTTATTGGTTCGTAATGAATTTTCTAGAAGGTCTGGATGGAGAGAAATGATTTTTTTAATGAAAAGGGTTGGGGGGCCAAGGGGTCAATTTATTGTAGAATTTTTTTTTAAGTTCACGGTTTCTGAAAAGTGTATATTTGCTGAAAATGTTAAATCTTAAACTTCGAATAACTTAATCACAGTATTGATACCTCAAAAAATAAGTTGAGAGGCGCAGAGAAGCGAGGGTGTCTGACCTCTCCGCGCTCTCCCTCTCTCTCCTTTTAGGTGACACTTTGAACGTGTGTATCTCAAAAACCGTGTGTGCTATCAAAAAGTTGTCAACTACAAAAATGTAGAACATAAAATTTTGCACATTTTGTTAGTTGACAACTTTTTGGTACCTTCATTAGTTTTTGAGATAATCTGGTTCAAAGTTGAGAAAGAGAATGAGAGAGAATGAGAGAGCGCAGACAGCGCAGACACTCCAGCTTCTTTGCGTCTCTTCTCTTGATATTTTCAGGTATCATAATTTATCGTTCTGTTTCTTTGACACCACCAAAACCCTATTCAGTCCGAACGGGTTGGCCTCCTGGGCCATCGCTCAAGTGGTTACCGTATCCTCAGGCATTCTATCGTACCCCTGGGATACTGTACGTCGGCGAATGATGATGCAATCAAAGGATATTTTGTACAAGAATAGATTGGATTGTCTGAAAAAGATTATGAGGGACGAGGTAACGATAGCGTGTTCCGTGGCACTGGTGGAGCGATTTGAAACTAGAAAAATTTCCGGTATTCTAGAAGTTACAGTAGTTAACTGTTCATAGTTTCGAAACGTCCCAGTTCCGAGGTGCCCCAGTTGCAAAGTGTCTTTTCTTAGTGATGTTTGATGTACATATGTATACCAACAACCAAAGTTCCCCACCACTTCTCAAATCAATCCATCAATTCAATTCTTCACTAAATTGATTATAATCACCTGATTTTTCTCATTTCATTTCAACGTCTTGAACACATTCTTCTCTCTTCTGTTTTTCTTGTTAGTTTTTTCATGTTCCGCCCCAAGAAACCAGTTTTCAAACTATCTTTCTTTCATCATTGATAACAATGATGAAAGGATGCGTTGTGATTCGCAGAAAGAGAAATGGATACCTATTTTTTGATTGCGGAACTTTTTAATATATTGTAATTCTGCAATATTGTACTTTGGCCTCAGTGTATGTGTATCAGAAGATCACAGCCTGACAGTGTTAACACGCGACGCAACACGCGACGCACTGTCGCAAATTGTTTTGACAGAAAATCGATTTGCTGTTTGGACTGTAGAAAAACTGTTTTTCTCTGAAATGTGGGGCTCAAAACTTTGGAAATTTTACGGAGAACCTGAAAGTTTTAATGAAAAACCCATTTTCTTGAAAACCGCCCCTGAATTCACAACTTTCTGTCTATTTCTAATGAAATGGACACAAAAACCGAGCAACCCCCACATGATGACATAAAATACCGCACTTTTTGAATCTGCAAGTTTCAAGCGCTACGCGACACGCGCCGCATGACCAAAAAACTTATTTAGCCTTAGAACCGGTCTCAAAACTTTAGAAACTTCACTTTCACTTACTGTAATCAAAAAACCGCTACGCGACACGTGACGCAAGGTCAAAGAACTCATTTCCCATGAATGTGAAAGGCCACGCGACGCGACCGCCCCGCAGCAGAAAAAACATCGTCAAGACACGCAACATGACCAAAAAACTAATTTATGGTTTCTAAAATAGGACCATATCAGAGTTTCCAGGAATTCCGACTTCCGTGTCAGGATACCATTTTGTTTTCGCTTTTCTAGAACTACCTCCCCGAAGCGGTACTGATAAGAGGGTCTATAAAAGGTTCTCTTATCATAGACAAGTATTTATTTGTTTATTTTTTAAAGAGTAAATAAAACATGTGCATTGAATTATATAGAGTTGGTGTTAGTTTATACCGCTATACACCATGAAAAACTTCAGTTTTTCACTTCCGACTTCCGATTTCCGACTTCCGGATAAGAAATTTTCACCTTTGGAGAAAATGGGTTTCACTACCGTATTCCTACCGTATCCAACCGTCCTACCAACCAGAATTACAGGGAAGTGAAAATTTCTTATCCGGAAGTCGGAATTCCATGCTACTTACAGTACCGGAAAAAAAGGTATCAACTTTGGCTGTTTTCAGTAGAAAATGACCAACTTTGAGAGTGTGCCATAGTAATTCTGATTGTCACACCATAAAAAGTTTTAATGAATCATATAGATTGAACGTAGAGCTTCATTTTTGTAGGTGACAACTTTTTTTTACAAATGATCCCTAGAGAGTTATGGTCATTTTAAGGGGACAGCTCAAAAATTGCACTGAAATTGGTCGATTTAAGGGAGAAATTACTTTATCGATACGTAACTCTCTAGGAAGTGTCCGTACAAAAAAGTTGTCAACTACAAAAATAGAGTTCTACCCTTGATCTGTATGATCCATTAAAAGTTTTCTTGGTGTGACACTCAGAATTACCATGGCACACTGTCAAAGTTGGTCATTTTCCACTGAAAACAGCCAAAGTTGATACCGGTACTGCATCTATGTACTATCCTTGCAACCCTCCATCAATCTCGCCCCACCGCACTCCTCTCTTGTTCTCTGCGTCTCTCCTCCCCCCTCGTCACTCTTCCAATTAGAGCGCATCTCCCAATCATCACTCTGAATTACTTATTTTGACTCATCCGACCCCCTCTTCACCACCACGCCGCCTCCCCCCAACCTGTCCATGACACGAAAACATCTGTCGTTGAAATGAAATCCGTCCCCCTCCTGCGTACGTGATAATTGCAATTATCAATTATCAGAAGATGATAAGAAGAGGGGACGACGAAGACAACGACGGCTACATCAGTTTTGAATCAGATGACGTCACTACCAATCACATTTCTTTTTTATCAAAACTGAAGACGGCGTCTTCTTCTTTTTGACCATTCTTATCACAAATTTCTTTTTCTTTTTTTCATTTTTAGATTTGGATTAATTTTCTGTTCTTGGACATAAATTCAGAATCTACATAGGATTTTTTCTTCCGAAAACATTTATATACATATGAATATTTTCACTTTTTGATCTTATCTAAAGCATTCTGTCTACGAGAAATCGGGTATTTTTTCGTTTCTGACACTTTCAAAATATCTTGTTAATTATTTATAGAAAGATACATAAGTAGATCACAACTAAATTATAATGAGTAGTGGTACAGTAACTCAGGGCGGTAGGTGGTACAGTAGTAAACCTGAAAAAAATTGGGACGTTTTGGAACTAAGACATTCTAAAACAGAGACATTTCACAACCGGAAACTTTAGAACAGTCTCGTGTACTAAACGATCGTGTCAAATTTAGGGCTTCAACTATTTTTAAAGTTTTTTTTTGGTTTTGAAATGTCCCGGTTTCAAAGTGTCTTGGTTTTGAAACGTGGTGATTTTGAATTTCTCAGTTTCCACATTTCTCAGTTCAGTCAGTTTTAAGACGTCCGCTTTTGATCTGTTTCTAAGCCCTGGTTCTGAAATGTCCCGGTTTCAAAGCGTCGTAGTTTCGAAATGTCCCTGTTTTAGAAATTTTCAGTTTTAAACAATTATGCTCAATATATCCCAGTTTCCAGATGTCCTGGTTTTGAAAAGGTCTAATTTTTCATTCTTTCTCACTACCATTATCTAAATGACAAAGTTTCAAATCGTCTCAGTTCTAAAACAACATGGTTTCAAAGTGTCTCAGTTTTAAAACGACATGGTTTCAAAGTGTCTCAGTTTTAAAACGACATGGTTTTAAAACGTCAAAGTTCTGAGTCGATATTTGTAGTATCTACAGTAGCCTACTTAGAAAGCATCTTCAGGGACCCTGAGGCGCTAAAATCTAATTTTTATAGGAAAAAATTCCAATTTTTGAAACAAAACTTACGTAACTAGAAAGCTGAAGTCTAGGGGATTCTAAATCTATATTCAAATCAATTCTAGCTTTAAAATGAACCAAGATACACCGTTTTTAGTCTCTCTTTCGGTACCTACAGTAACCCTTCCTCCTTGTGCCCCTTTCTGCCAATATTTAACTCTTTTCAAAATTTCAGCATTCCTTTTTTTCAGATTCCAAAAATGGTATCATTCGTGCAACTAGTCGTGCAAATCCGTGAAATCTTTGGCCAAAAAATGGTCGACGTGGATGAGGTGAAGAAGTTGATGGGTTCTTACAAGAGTAATATCAACGAGTGGAGACGATTCGCCATTTTTGATATGAATAAGTGAGTCGTGGCCTAACTTTTGCAACTCGGCCACTGGGGGATACTGTAGCGAGGAACAATGTGTTTTCAGGTACACCCGTAACTTGGTTGACATCGGAAATGGAAAGTACAATCTGATGATTTTGTGTTGGGGACCTGGTATGGCTAGCAGGTATGTTTTACGGAGGGTGGGGTGGATTTACGGAAGTTAGTGTCGATTTACGGAGCCTAGTGTGGATTTACGCTTGGTTGCGTTCATTTACAAAGTCTTCTGTCGATTTACGCCAGTTTATGTCGATTTACGCCGTATTTCTTCCAGTGTCCACGACCACACCGACGCTCATTGCTTCGTGAAAATCCTGGACGGCGAGTTGACTGAAACCAAGTACGATTGGCCGAAAAAGAAGCACACCCCACTGGAAACTATCGAGAATAAGACGTATGGCTTGAATGGGGTGTCTTATATGAATGGTAGGTCGGAAAATTTTGAAAAATTTGAAATTTAAGGAAAAAATTGATTTCAGATGAGCTCGGCCTTCACCGGATGGAGAATTTGAGTCACTCGAATGGAGCAGTCTCCCTTCATCTGTATATTCCACCATACAGTACTTGTAATGCGTTTGATGAGGTGAGAATATGTACAGTAACCTAAAGATAGTTACAGTAACCCAGTCTAAGCCGTCGTATTCCGAAAGTAGGTACATTAACCCCGTGCTAGGCACAGTAAGACTTTGGGTACAGTAACCAGAGGCAGTAACTACAGTAACCGTGAGATAAGTACTGTAAGACAGGTACAGTAACCCGATGTTAACCACGGGAACCTCATGATAGGTCCAGTAACCCTATGTTGGCGACAGTAATCAAATGTTCGCTATAGTAACCAAGAAATAAGTACAGTAACCTGAAGCTAAGTACAGTAGTTAGGAATAAGTACTGTAACCTGAAGCTAGGTACAGTAACCCAGTCTAAGACATCGTAGTCCGAAAATAGGTACAGTAACCCTATGCTAGGCACAGTAAGACTTTGGGTACAGTAATCAGAAACCGATATTAGTCACACAAAAACCTTAAGATAGGTACAGTAACCCAATTTCTGAAACTACATCTCTAAGATAAGTACAGTAACCAATAGATGAGTACAGTAATCTTAGGATAGGTACAGTAACCCGATGTTAGCTACAGTAGTCTGGTAAACCGTCTTGGTAAAGTAATCTAGCTTAGGTTAATGTACCTACTACAGTACCCCCACTATCACCTACAGTAACCTGGTAAACCGTCTTGCTACAGTAATCTTGCTCAAACTATTTCTCCCTACTACATCACCCCTCTCTTTAACCTACAGTAACCCAAACCTATCAAATTTCCAGAGAACCGGAAAGAAGACCCAATGCACTGTCACCTTCTATTCCAAGTATGGAGAAAAAGTGGATTACAAGGGATGCAAGGAGGGAAAATAATTTTTTTATTACTTTTTTTTGACTTTTGCTATGACATGAATATAATAAACTTGTATTTTTAAAATCGTTTTTTTCTTCGGCGGTTTATTTTCATTTTCAGCGGAAATTAGCGAACATTGAGAATTCTGTCTGTGTGTCCGGTCGTCCAGATGTCTGCTTGTGTGTCCTAATGTCCGGATTTCCTTGTACCCGCAGTTAGTCTGACATACCTGATACAGTACTGGTCTAAATTTAAAAAACAATTCTGAAAAATAATTATTTATAACCAAATTCGGAAGGGTGTCTCGATTTTCCTAATTGACCAATTAACTCAAATTTATATTTGTTGTGAAGAGCAAATATTGAGCTTCATTTTTGTAGTTGACAACTTTTTTGTACGGGCGGTCCTTAAAGAGTGAGAGACACAGAGAAGCGAGAGTGTCTAGGTGTCTGCGCTCTCCACCTCTCTCAAAAACTTTGAACGTGCATATCTCAAAAACGATAAGTGCTATCAAAAAGTTGTCAATTAACAAAATGTGTAAAATTTTATGGTCTACATTTTTGTAGTTGACAACTTTTTGATAGCATACAAGGTTTTTGAGATATATACGTTCAAAGTTGAAAGAGAGAGAGAGCTATAGAGCGCAGACAGCGCAGACACTCTAGCTTCTCTGTGTCTCTTATTGTTGAAACCTTAAAAAAGAAAAAGTATAATTAAAGGCAGAATGGCATCCTCTTCTGCTCCGTTTGCTAGAATCTCTAACGCGTCTCAGGCGCCCCAGCCTCCTTTTTTGATAACTTCTGAAAGTCATACTATGATATCATCACTCCAAATAACCCAATCCAGTCATTTTTAAAGATTTCTATACAAATAACGAATCAAAAACTGTCGAAACAGAAAAACAACACCAAAAAATTCGAACACGCTGCGTCTCCTTACTTCCCCATATACTTTTTCGTTTGTTGACCAGATGTTTGGTCGTCTAATTCTCCGATTTCTCTTCTGAATGGAAAAATGAGGGAAATGGAATGGAAAACAACATGTTTATGTATACACATCATATGGAAAGAAGGGTATTCCCCCATTTTTTTGGATAAGGTTGTTCAGTCAAAGACAGTTTTCCATTTTTTTAACAGTTTTTTTTGTGTATTTTCAAGGAAAAAGTGAGTTTTCCCAGCATAAAACCTGTCATTTTTATGTTTTGTAGATGTTTTTGAAATAATGACGCCGGTATGTAAATCTCCTTTTATTTCTAGGCCGTTCTAAGTCCAAATACATATTCAGAATCCTCGAAATTTTGATTTTTCAGGGATTTTTCATAATTTTCAGACTAAAATTTACATGACTGTAAAGCTGAAATTGTGGGGATTCTGAATATGTATTCAGATTTCGGATATGATTACAGGGAACCGAGTAACAAGGGTTTCATGTGACATTTTCCGAGAAAAACCGGTGTAACTCGGCTAGTTTTTGCCCTAGACGGATTCCAAAAACAGATTCTGAATACCTTTGTCTTCAGCTTTTTAAATACATAGAAAATAATACATTTGCTATAAGTTGAAGACGTGAGAATTCAGAATCTGTAAGCAATTCTCAGGTAGCATAAAATTGAGCCGAGTTATAAGGCTTTTAAGTGTTAAGTCAAAAATTTTTGTCATGGTATTAGTGATTGTCGAACTATGTTAAATTTTTATGGATCGTACAGAACAAAAGTAAAGCTCCATTTTTGTAGTTGACAACTTCTTTTGTACAAACGGTCCCTAGAGAGTCAAAGAGTTCTGAAGTTGGGTACCCCCACAGGCGCCCCTAGATGTCATGTGGTTCGAAGCGCTGTAACCCCCAGGGACCGCCCGTAGAAAAAAGTGGTCAACTACAAAAATGTAGTTCAACACTTTCTCTATCCAAGCATAAGCCATGGTACACTATCCTAGACCACTAGGACCCACCTGACACGCATGTTTCAATCCAAATAGTGCGATTTTTGAGTGCTCTGCCTAAAATGACTATAACTTTCCAAGGAGTGTCTGTACAGAAAAGTTGTCAACTACAAAAATGATGCTCTATCTTTGTTCTGTATGCTCCATAAAAATTTAACATGGTGGGACAATCACTAATACCGTAACCCCTCCCTCAAAGTTAGACATTTTCAATTAAAAACGATCGAAGTTGTTAGAATTATGGTCATTACCATACTTGCGAACCGGGCCCAAACGGGCCGACACGGGCCGCCCGTAACTCGCTTCAAACTGAGTTTTATGCGCTGAAAAATATACCAAAATGTAGATCTCGACGAGTTCTATGTCACTGATATAATACGAGCCGGAGGGCTATTCGTTAATGTGCCGCGGGCCGGTCTAGAATGGCTTTTTTGGCCATTTTCGCGTTTTTTGGCACTTTTCCCGGCCCGCGGCACATTAACGAATAGACATCCGGCCCGGTATTATATCAGTGACATAGAACTCGTCGAGATCTACATTTTGGTATGTTTTTCAGCTCATAATATTGAGTTTGACGCGAGTTACGGGCCGGCCCGTTTCGGCCCGGTTCGCAAGTACTGACTGTCTTCTCCCGATTCTTCTCCAAATATCATCCGCTGAAACTAATATTTTTCATTATTCCAGAAAAAAAAACACACACCATGTCTGAAAAAAAAGAGGCGTTCAACCTGCGTAAATTCCTCATCGATCTCGCCTCCGGTGGTACTGCCGCAGCTATTTCCAAAACAGCCGTAGCACCCATTGAACGTGTCAAACTGCTAATGCAAGTGCAGGAAACGTCCAAAACGATAGCAGTCGACAAACGGTACAAAGGAATAATGGATGTGTTGACTCGGGTGCCCAAGGAGCAGGGCTACTCGGCTCTTTGGCGTGGCAACCTTGCCAACGTCATACGGTACTTTCCGACGCAGGCGTTGAACTTTGCGTTCAAGGATACCTACAAAAATATATTCCAAAAAGGAGTAGACCGAGAGAAGGAATTCTGGAAGTTCTTCGCTGGGAATCTGGCGTCTGGTGGTGCCGCTGGAGCCACTTCGTTGTGTTTTGTGTACCCATTTGATTTCGCTAGGACGAGACTGGCGGCAGATGTGGGAAAGGGGGATGCAAGAGAGTTTAAGGTGAGTATTTTCTACAGTAACCTCCGTAAATCCACACAAGGAATTGTAAACCCACACAAGGAAATAGTCTAGCTTCCGTCTAGCTCCCGAAAACATACAAATAGTTCCGTAAATCCACACAACCTCCCGTAAAAACCGTCTAGCTTGCGTAAGTACGCCCCACCTGCGTAAAGCTACTCTACGTCCCGTAAATCTACATCAGACCCGGTACATCTATGTACATAAAACCTTGAGAACGTAGTTGAGGTCATGTCTAGCTTCCGTAAATCCACACTGCCTACCGTTAGATCAGTAACTTTACACAAGGTTTCGTAAATCCACACTAAGCTCTTGTAAATCTACATCAACTCTCCTTTTTCAGGGAATAACCGATTGTCTTGTCAAAACTGCCAAATCCGACGGAGCAATTGGTCTGTATAGAGGATTCGTGGTTTCTGTTCAAGGTAAGTGTTTTAAACGTTCATATCTCAAAAACCATGTGTGCTATCAAAAAGCTGTCAACTACAAAAATGTAGAGCATAAAATTTCGCGCATTTTGTTAGTTGACAACTTTTTGGTACCTTCATTAGTTTTTGAGATAATCAGGTTCAAAGTTGAGAAAGAGAATGAGAGAGAATGAGAGAGCGCAGACAGCGCAGACACTCTAGCTTCTCTGGGTCTCTTCAATTTTTCGCTATTTTCAGGTATAATAATCTACCGTGCCGCCTATTTCGGTCTCTTCGACACCACCAAAACCTTATTCAGTCCGGATGGGAAGCAACTCAATTTCTTCGCCTCCTGGGCCATCGCTCAAGTGGTTACCGTATCCTCAGGCATCCTATCGTACCCCTGGGATACTGTACGTCGACGAATGATGATGCAATCGAATCGCAAGGATATTTTGTACAAGAATACCATGGATTGTCTGAAAAAGATCACGAGGGACGAGGGAACGATGGCGTTGTATAAGGGAGCGCTGTCGAATGTGTTCCGTGGCACTGGAGGAGCGTTGGTGTTGGCGATTTATGATGAGATTCAGAAACATATTTAATTGAGTGATTGATTGATTGATTATAAATGAATATTTGATCTCTCGTAAATCCACACGAGCAAAGAATATTGGATTTAAAAAAAAGTTACGCTTCGCCACGAATCTGCACAGGTATGTGTGGACTGTTCCCTATTTATCCTCATTCAATACAATTTTATATATGTACATTTATTCATAAAACATGTTCAGAGAGGCTACTACAAAATAAAACGATCGACAGCTAACCATACGGCAGCAATAGCAGCATACCCAAATAGCAATCCAAGGAAGGAGCTGTACTCTTTCAGAATAGAGTATTTTCGTCGGAGTTGTTCCTGAAATTGGTGACAAGACGTTAGGAAACTGGGACATTTTGAAATCCCTTCTTGAACTAGTCAAAACCAAGAAATTTCAAAACTTTTAGTTTCAAAGACTCACATTATCCCTTCTAAACTGTCCATTCTCCCTCTCTAGCTTCTCCACTTGCTTCGCCATCAATTTATTGTCCTCTATCATCCTCTCTGTCTAAAAAAACCACAAAACTACTTTATACGCTATCTAAAATTTTCAAAACTCACCGCCACATCCAGATTATTCTCTAGCAACCCTCTCTGATCCCCAGCAATCTTATCCATACTATCCAATATCCCTTTCAACTCGAAATTCGGCGCTGTGCAGGTATTCCAGACGGGTTTTCCGCATATCGGACAGTGGAATGATTCGTGTTCTATTGCGAAGCGGTCATAGCAACGGAGGCATAGGGAGTGTCCGCAATTCATTTTCTGGGGAGTTCCAGGGAACATTCTGGAGCATACTTTGCATCTGAGGGCGTCAATGGAAATAACAACGTGGTGTTGGTCGGGGAAGGAGGAGGTGGACATTCTGGAAATTTCTTGTTTTAAAAGGGGACCACTTTTTGGTATGATCGGTCCCTAAGGAGTTACGGTAGGCTGTAGTAAAATGACCTGGAGACGGGCGGCACAGCAACTTTTAGGATTGAGCAACTATAATTTCAGTATTTCAGTATTCTGCTATTTCTGGCGTTATTTTCGATAGTTTTTAGTGTTTTTCTATCTATATTTGACGTATTCTATCGAATTTATTAAAGAAATACAACGAAAATGACCGAAAATACCGTCAAAATTCAAAAAATCAACTTTTTTGAAGTCGAATTTCTAGGCCACGGCCACCAATTTTCTGCGACCCTTTCAATGACCAAACTTTCCGGCGCTCGCGGGTTGTGGACCGAATTAAAAAATTCTTGAAGTATGAAAATGAACTCACCGAAACTCATACATTATGATATGAAAACATCACAACAGACCACAATACGCCTTTAATCACGTAGCTCAAACCTCGATCTCCATTTTTGTAGTTGCTGTTACCCCCATAATCACCCGTACAAAAAAGTGGTAAACTACAAAAATGGAGATTCAGATTCGATCTACATATCCTAAAAATTGGAATAATACATACCATTGTTAGCTGGGCCTCGTGACACACTCTGAATGGTTTGTGGAAATTGGGTAATTTCATACAAAAAAAGGAAAAAAGTTGATTTCTTGCTTTTAGAATATCCGGGACGTTTTGAAACGAGACATTTCAAAACTAGACGTTTTGAAACTATGAAATCTTCAATTTGTACGAATATCTCATTTTCAGTATCTCGGTTTCGAAACATTCCGGAGCCATAAATAAAAAAAACTAAACCAAAAAGAAAGTGAAAACCAAATTAAAAATGAAACCGATAGCAAAAAATTGAAAATTAAAAACTTTTCTTATCTTATCAGTCTGCATCGAATGGTGTAAGAGACATGACGACAACCAATTTCACAGAATTGTTTTTCATATTTTCAATTTACGACTGAACACTGTACCTCAGGAGAAAAAAAATTAATTAAAAATATTTGACAAAGATGTTCCCTGACAATTTCTCTGTGACGAGTTTCTACCACTGGTATCTTTAGTGTGATTAATGCTAGGAAAAAGTTTTCAACTAACAAAATGTGTAGAATTTTATGATTATTATTTTGCCAATTAAATATCTCGAATTATCCCTGATGGTTGCTGACTAGGAAAGGATCCCGAGTCGAGATATATATCACTAGAACGGAAATTTTTCGCTGATTTCAAATCTGTATTCCAATTTTGTAAAACGATTTTCTGAAAAAAGTTATTTGCGTTTTTGTGGCTTCTCACTGCAAAAATGAGCATTTTCAAGATTCCCAAAAATAACATTTTTCTCATTTTTTTCGAATTTTTTTGTGCTGTACATGTATTTCCAATCATGTAGTTTTTATTGTTTGTGTTGGAACTTTAGAAAATTTTCAAACAAATTATTTGTAGACGCGTCATTTTTGAAAATTTAAGAAACTCCACAAAAATTTTTCTGAAAATAAATTCTGCAATCAAACTATGCCAAAATCTTCTTTACATCCGTAATCATACGTACAGCACAAAAAAATTTGAAAAAAATGAGAAAAAAGTTAATTTTGGGAGTCTTGAAAATGTTCATTTTTGCACTGAGAAGCTACGAAAACGCAAATAACTTTTTTCAGAAATTTGTTTTGCAAAATTGGAATACAGATTTGAAATCAGCGCAAAATTTTAGTTCTAGTGATATATATCTCGACCTGTAACTCCATCTCGACTCGGGATCCTTCCCTAGTGAGATATGCGTCTTTAAGTTGAGCAAAAATATTGTTCGAGAGGACTACACAGCCCCTTTAAAAAACCATACTTGTCGAGGGCCGGGCCGGGCTTTTTTTTCAAAACGTCAGGCCCGGCCCGGCCCGGCCCGAGGCCCGGCCCGGCCCGTCAGGCCCGTCTTTTTGGAGGGAAATTTTTTTTTCAAATTTTTTTCAAATTTTTTTCGATTTTTTTTCAAATTTGATTAAAAGTGTACTAATGTCAACTCTGATTTTTTCATAGAATAATGTATGAGTGTCAGTGAGTTGATTTTCATATCGTAAGAATTTTTTTCAAATTTTATGACTACTTTTGCTCTTTTTTTGTTTCCTTCCACGTTCACAGAAATGCCCAAAGTCGCTCGTTCTCAGCGAGGTTTGGACCGAATCGAATAACTTTTTCGGTATGAAAATGCACTCATTGACACTCATACATTATTCTATGAAAAAATCAAAGTTGACCTTAGTACACCTTTAATTTGATTATCGCCGGAGGCGTCTCGCTGAAAAATTCAGTCAATGTTTCGAAAAATTTACTAAAAAATCATGAAAAAAGTATGAAAAAACGAGTAAATTTGGAAATTTTTCCGAATGAAAAATTGAAAATTGAAAAAAATTTGAAAAATTTTCTCAAAAATCCCATACCCCTGAAAAGACGGGCCTGACGGGCCGGGCCCGGGCCCGGGCCGAAGCTTTTCAGGCCCGGCCCGGCCCGGCCCGGCGGGCCGGGTCGGGCCGGGCCGGGCTTTTTACGGGCCGGGCCGGGCCGGGCCGGCGGGCCGGCCCGTCATTTGACAAGTATGTAAAAAACTCTTCCACCAGAGATCATTTTGAGTCAGGAGAACGGGGAATTGTGGCGTTTCATCTCATTATTCATCCATCACCCTCCCCACCCAGTCTGATACCATCTGCTTCCCTCTCCTCTTCAAAAACGGCAGATGGCATTCCCCCCCCCCCCTTCTCCCCAGGGGTTGTCCTCCCCTCCCTTTTGCTTTTCCTATATAAGCCATCTCCTTCACAATTATATTCTTCATTATCCTATCCTATCCTCCGCCCTAGACTACTTGTGTTGTGGTCGCTATGTATTCTGATTTTCTGTGAATTCTAAAAAATATATTAATCTATTTATGCGAAATAATTCAAAAAATAATCAAAGTGAGTTTTTATATATATACACGACGTGAGCAAGCTCAAACTTATCATGTACAGTACCGCACAAAAAGGTATCAACTTTAGCTGTTTTCAGTCGAAAATGAGCAACATTGACAGTGTGCCATAGTAATTTTGATTGTCACACCAAGAAAACGTTTTATGGATTATACAAATTGAACGTGGAGCTCTATTTTTGTAGTTGACAACTTTTTTGTACGGGCTGTCCCTAGAGAGTTATGGTCATTTTAAGTGGACAGCTCAAAAATCGCACTAGTTTGCACTAAAATTGGTCGATTCGAGGGAGAAATTACTTTGTCGATATGTAACTTGCTAGGGAACTACAAAAATGAAGTTCTATCTTTGATCTATATGATCCATTAAAAGTTTTCTTGGTGTGACATTCAGAATTACTATGGCACACTCTCAAAGTTGGTCATTTTCCACTGATAACAGTCAAAGTTGATTCCTATTTGTCCGGTACTGTACCTAGATTTTGCATCAATTGTGCCGCCAAACTTGTAGGTAAGCATCATTCTGTAAAATGCGACGCCAATTACTATAAACATGAAGCAAGTCGATGGCACCCGCCCCAACATGACTACGAGACTAATTGAGAAAAATGACGGCGTTCGTATCGATCCGAATCTTGTTGAAGCTTGAGGTAATTTGTTGATATGCAATTGTGTTCGTACCTAATTTTGACTTGCAGGTAATATTGCTCAAAACCCATGTAAATCTAGTTACAACACCAACATCATGTATGGAGCAATCACAACCTCGGCAGCAACGAGTTGGTGAGAATTTCTCATTTTCTTTTCAAACTGATAAGTGTTTTTTTTTCCCAGATACCAATAGTGTCATGTTCAAACAACCACATGGCAAAGACTTGTTGGGTGACGGTCTCGGAAAATCGATATATTGTCACAGGCCAGTCTCTGACCTGTCTCTACTCTCTTTTCCTCGGGTTCTCTCTCGTCTGACCTGGATTTATTATTCTTTGCTCAGCGAGGCGTAAACACCCCTCTGCCGGTTGAGTGTCTCTCTAGGACGGCCCTTCTCCTTGCTATACCGGGATAATAAAAGATTGCAATCTACATTGAATGTACCTAAAACAGACAGAAATGATAAAAGTCCAGAGCTGGCGGTTCAGCCTTTTACAATATGAAGACAAAGAGGAGAACGTTTCTTAATCAATCAAAGCAAAAGGCATAACACTAATCAAAAAAAAAGATGTCTGTTTTTTTCTATATATTTCAATATTTCTTTCTATTTAATAAATTATAATTATCTAGAGGACACCGATGTTGTTGTTGTTTGTTTCAGGAAGTATGTACATCATAATTTTCATTAATTGACCCAATTAGGCGGTATCAACAATAAAGGGCTATTTTGGTCTAACACAAGGCTGTCGCACGGCCGCGGATTAACCAAATGGGCTGAATATTTGTACATCGACTAATCTTTTGGTCCTCTACAAGGACGCCTGAAGAAGCGAAAATTTTCCATGGCTGGGAACTGGGATATAGAACAGAGATATTGGGAAGTGAACATTTTCTTATCCGGAAGTCGGAAGTCGGAAGTTGGAAGTGATTTTTCTTATCAGGAAGTCGGAAGTCGGAAGTCGGAAGTAAAATTTCTTATCCGGAAGTTGGAAGTCGGAAGTCGGAAGTAAAAAAAACACCCGGAAGTCGGAAGTAGGAAGTCGGAAGATTTTTTCGCAAAGATTCAAAAACTCCTAGAAAAAGTTCATAAAATTCGCGAAAATCAGTGGAAAATTAGTTTTTAGCTGAAGAAAAGCCTATTTTCTGTCCTTTTAGACCATTTTTCCATGTATTTCTGCGAAATTTATTTTTCGGAAATTTCACAATTATGGAATGACGGAAGTCGGAAATAAAATTCCTTATCCGGAAGTCGGAAGTCGGAAGTGAAATTTCTTATCCGGAAGTCGGAAGTCGGAATTCCCATACTTGCAAACCGGGCCGAAACGGGCCGACACGGGCCGGCTCGTAACTCGCGTCAAAATGAATATTATGAGCTGAAAAATATACCAAAATGTAGATCTCGACGAGTTCTATCTCTGTGACCTACTACGGGCCGGATGGCTATTTGTTAATGTGCCGCGGGTCGGGCTAGAATGGCTTTTTTGGCCATTTTCGCGTTTTTTGACACTTTTTTCCGGCCCGCGGCATATTAACGAATAGGCATCCGGCCCGTAGTAGGTCACGGAGATAGAACTCGTCGAGATCTACATTTTGGTATATTTTTCAGCTCATAATATTCATTTTGACGCGAGTTACGAGCCGGCCCGTGTCGGCCTGTTTTGGCCCGTTGACAAGTATGGGAATTCCCAACAACACTGATATAGAATCGGCCCACGGCCTTTTTGACAGCCTTGGTCAAACAATACCCTTTGCAATTTTAAAACAAGATTCCATTTTGATACATGATTATCAAATTTCAAATTTCATTAAAAATCATTAAATTACAATGTTAACAAGGCGCTTAGAGAATTAACTCACAATCATTATAAATTTATAACTGCCAGTTTGAACTGTGGCGTCGGCACCATCTTTTCTTCTGATCTTGTACCCAATCGATTCTGGCTCCTGCCAATATCGAATACCTTTCCAGAGCACTTCCTTATTAATTGCACGGTTTTTGACACCTATCGCCAAATATTCCAGTCTAGGATTCGAGCCAGCAATCCAGTGTTTCAAAAACTTATTCAACTCGTTTTCCGTTAGTTCAGTGTTGTTAATGATCACATTCGAAGCATTTAGAAGTAGCAAGTCGTCCAGAAAAAAGTGTGGAGAGTGGGATATTACTAGTCTATTGAGGTTTTGAATCAAGACTTCACTCAAGCACACATCATTTCTGACCGTAAACGGATTATAATCCAATAGCAGCCACTTCATGGGTTTTATACATTTTATCACTTTTTTCATATGTCGAATGGGCGTGGCCTCACTAATTAGAAGTTTGTCAATTTCCAATCCTTCAACAGCCTGTTGTAAAGACTCCACTGCATACATTTGATAGTTCACAACCAACTCATCGATGACTCTATCTCTGTGCAACACGTGAAGACAGTGTCCGACCCAATACCTTATATCCAATGACCAGTTTCTCCATCCATAAGTTTTTATATCGTTTGTAGTCGTATTGGTGATATGGAATTTAATCACGTTCGGTATGACTATTTTTCGGCGTCGAAAGTTTTGGTGCTCTATGTATTTAACGAATTCGATACGTAGAAAGTGACCTTGGCAAGTGATGTTAAAGTCGAAAGATCTCTCCACACGCAGTTCTGTCTTTTCAGCGGAGAGTTTCAATGAGGAAACATATTTCCGTGATTTCTGGGATAGGGTGGCAAATACAATTCTAAAAGTAAGTAATTTGTTAGTGAATAAAGTTAGGGAATAAAGTTAACTTACTGTTCAACTAAATCCATATTCCAAAGTACCAGATTGATAGCTTCGTCCGTTAGACGGTAAAATGGAAAATGCGGAGAATTCATTGGAGAATCAATAGTATGTAATGCGGAGAAACAAGAACGGTGGAGAGTGAAGGCCTCCTCTCAATGGGCCCCTTTACATTAGCAGATGGTTCCCATAAGCGTCATTCGTCTTTCCTAGAGCAACATACATAAGTGGCCCCAATTTTTTATTATTTGTGCAATGTGAGATTTGCATACTTGTCAACCAGGCCGAAACGGGCCGACACGGGCACTCGCGTCAAAATGAATATTATGAGCTGAAAAATATACCAAAATGTAGATCTCGACGAGTTCTATGCCCGTGACCTACTACGGGCCGGATGTCTATTCGTTAATATGCCGCGGACCGGGCTAGAATGGCTTTTTTGGCCATTTTCGCGTTTTTTGGCACTTTTTCCCGGCCCGCGGCATATTAACGAATAGCCATCCGGCCCGTAGTAGGTCACGGGTATAGAACTCGTCGAGATCTACATTTTGGTATATTTTTCAGCTCATAATATTCATTTTGACGCGAGTTACAAGCCGGCCCGTGTCGGCCCGGTTGACAAGTATGGAGATTTGATAATTGGCAGTAGTTTTCAAATAGTATTCTGTCTATGAGAACTCAGGTATTTTTTTCGCAGTTGGCCCACAAAATGGGCAGCATGTCCGAGAGAAAAGGGCCGCGGCGCCTGCCCTACGCCGGCAATCGTGCCGAATTTGAGGGCCACATGGCCCATTTCGTGGGCAAAGTGCCGAGATTTGGTACAACGAGCGGCATTCCTCCCCTTTCGCTCCCATTTAGCACTATAATTAACCAGATTACACATTTTCGTACTTCCCACTGGGCCATGTGGCCCTTTTTGTGGGCAACTTGCCTTATTCAATGACCACATGGCACTTTTAACAGTTTCACTGCCCAACCCTCGCCAAAAAATACCTGAGAACCAACAACTCCATATTCTGAAAACCAACAACTCAAGAACATCTCGAAATAGCTGTCAAGTCCGCATATATGTCCGCTGGAGGATACAGCTCCGGATACATGTTATCCAACGCCTCTTCGTCTGGATACGCTTGTGAGGATTATGCTTCTGGAGGATCTGGTGGATCGAACAACACCAATCCAGGAGCACAAGTCTTCAAGGCTCGTACTGATCAATCGTGCTACTTGGGTCCATAATTCTTCATCAAAGAAGCCAAACCGGCACCAGCCGATCGTCGTGTCCTTTATCAAAACGTGTTCTATTTTGATATGAAGAATTGTGTATTTGGAAAAAGAAGATAGAACTACAGTACCGGTCAAATTAATATCCTATGTTGCCTTTTTCAGTTGAAAATGGTCAGAGAGTGTGCCATAGTAAAACTAACTGTCCCACAAAATAATGGGATCGTACAGATCAAAAGTAGGACTCCATTTTTGTAGTTGACAACTTTTTTGTACGGACACTTCCTAGAGAGTTATAGTAATTTTAAGGGGACATGCTCAAAAATTGCACTCGAATCGAGGAATAAATTACTTTGTCGGTATGTAACTGTCTAGGAAGTGTCCGTACAGAAAAGTTGTCAACTACAAAAATGGAGCTCTACTTTTGATCTGTTTGACCCCATAAAAAGTTATTTTTGGAACACTCTCAGAATCGGGCCTTTTCCGGTGAAAACGGCAAAACTTAATACACAGCGGTACTGTAACGGCATGCCGTTATATTTATCAACTGCTTTCCAGAGAAGTTTTGGTGGTTTTTCAGATTTTTAAAAGTTCACTTGAAACTTTTCTAGATGTTCTGCTCGCTATTGTACAGGCTATTCTAGTGACGCTGATTTTAATCAGAATCATGGAAAATGTGCAGGAATTTTGAAGAAGATGCCGTTATAATACATTTTTTTTTACATTCCGATGATCAAACATAAATGTTATTTGAAAATGAGCAATAACCATAACAATTTCAAAAATGTGAATGTTCTGAAAATACAAAAAAAAAGCATAGTTATCAAAGATTTTCGAAGAATAATTTTGAAGAAAATGCACAATTAATTATCAAGAACTACTCCTCTTGAGGAACAGGATTTTGAGTCGATGTCTGAAATTCGTCAAGCCACATGTATTCATTGAGGAAGTCCGGTAGGCAAACATGCTCCTTGATGTCGACGATGAACAATTTTTGGAAGTGGGTCACGTCTGGAAATGGAGGGAGTTATATGGGAAATTATATATTGGTAAAAAACTAAAGACGTGGGGATTCAGAATCTGTGAGCTGTTTTCAGGTAGCATCAGGTTGAGCCGAGATACAAGGCTTTGAAATTGTCAAAACTTCAAACGTTGTAACTCGGCCAGTTTCAGCTCTAGACGGATTCTGAAAACATATTCAGAATCTTCACGTTTTCAGCTTTCCAGCCATATAACATATATAATTTGAAAGCTGAAAACGTGGAAATTCTGAATCAGTCTTTGGTTTTTAGATAACATCAAATCAAACCACGTTACGAAGCATTGAAACTTTGAAAATTTAAAATTCTTGTATCTCTGTTCACTTGTGTGCTACCGGAAAACCGAATACAGATTCAAACTCCCCACGTTTTCAGCTTTTTGGATATATAAAACAATTTTATATGATTTTAAAGCTGAAGACGTGGAGATTAGGAATCTGGTTTCAAATTTTGAAAAGGCTAAAATTGGACCGAGATACAAGACTTTGAAACTTTTTTTTGGCTAAATTTACTCCTACATGGAAATAAAGTCTGGATTCAGAATCCTCACGTCTTCAGCTTTCTAGTCATACATTATTTTTTGTAACTGATATTACAGGAAAGCTGAAATTATGGGGATTCTGAATCTGGTTTCAAATTTTGGATAGCATAAAATTGGACCGAGACACAAGGTCTTGCATTTTTTTTCAAAATTAAAATTATTGAGCATTTTCAAACCCTTATAAGCTCTTATAGGCTCAATTTTATGCTACCTAGAAATTGAGTACAGATTCTGAATCCTCACGTCTTCAGCTTCCTAACCATGCATTATTTTTCGTCTATGATATGTCTAGCTAATTTATATTTTCTGGAAATTGAAAACGTGAGGATTCAGAATCTGTTCGCCGTTTTCAGGTAGCATCAAATTGAGCCGAGTTGTGAGTCTATCAAGTTTTTGGCCAATTTTTTTCAACTTCTGGAATTTTAAAGTCTTGTAGGTCGGCTCATTTCCACACAATTCGAAAACTGAATACAGATTCAGAATCCTCACGTCTTCAGCTTCGTAGCAATACAAAAATAATTTATATTTTCTGGAAGTTGAAGACGTGGGAATTCAGAATCTGTAAACAGTTTCCGGTAACATCAATATGAGCCGAGTTATGAGGATTTGAAGTATTAGGTTCTTTATTTCGAGCTTCTGGAATTTCAAACCTTTGTAACTCGGTTAGTTTTAGTGCTAGACGGATTCTGAAAACAGATTCAGAATTATCACGTCTTCAGTTTTCAGAAAATATATTTTATACAAAATTAATAGAAATTAAACTCACGAATCGCAGACAATTTCATCTTCAACTCCAGAACTCTCTGCAACACCTCCTCTCCGTGTTTCACCATCTGATACTCCAGAATATTTTTATAAAGTGCGCAGACACCCATCAATTTCTCCCCCGCCTTGAATCCAGTAATCTTCTGGAATTCTGGAATCAAATTCTGATAGAATGAGGCGACGATGAAGACCGCCAGATCCGTCTCCTCCATTTCCATCTCTTGAAATTCTTGGGCGAATTGAATCATCTCATCGGCAAGGTCTCCGTAGATCAATTTCAGAAATTTAAAATCGATAAACAGTCCATTCGGAAAGAATAATCCCTGCGGAGTGATATCCCGGATGCATCTGAGAAAGTATATCAAAAATCCGTACGTCTTGAACAATATCGATTGATCGTTCGAGTTGAATTGGTTGAAAGACGGCATTCCCATTGCATACACCATCGATTGTCCCATTTCGTTTTGGAGAACGGGGGCGTAGCCGTTCCACACGTCGATTCGATCGTTTTTGGTGGTTTTTATCTGAAAAATGGGATATGAAGACCGTAAATTCACAGCGGACGCCGTAAATCTACAAATAGCTCTGTAAATCCCCATTATTCCTCCGTAAATCCACACACAAGGCCTTCTGTAAATCTACACAAGTTTCCGCCGTAAATCCACACAAGACTCTCTCGTAAATTTGCACCATCCATTGTAAATCTACACTGAAACTCGTAAATCTACACAAATTTCTCCCAGTAAATCCACCCCAACATCTTTCCGTAAATCCACACACCGTACCATCTCAAAATGTCGTATATTATCCGAGTAATCGATTGCTGACGTCTTTTCCAAAAACTTCTCATGATTGGCGACGATCATCGTGATAACCTACAACAATGAATTCTGGGGATTTGTGATCTACAACAAAAAAATCGGTTACCGTATCAAAATTATGGGCAATTTGTTGAAGTTGCTCGGGGATCGTGAGCGCAGTTTCCTGCTTAGCTGGCTCCGAAATTCCAGTAATCTTCCCTACCGGCTCCACGGGTCCCCCGGAATTCCGTTTGGTAGCCGGTGCTCCAGTGATCGTGAACACCGAGTTATGAAAAAGATTCCGGGCGGTGGTTGGTTGGGTTACTGTAGCTGGATAATCCAAGAATCGGACGGGCGGTTCCAGCAACTTCATATAATCCCTGTAGCACACGTTGGGATTCTCTTGGGGTACTGTAGTTTGCTGGGTTACTGTAGCAGTGTGAGGAGTTCTTGGGGTATGGGATACTGTAGCTGTCTCAGTACCAGCGGAGTAGGGTACTGTAGTCCTCTCATCCTTGTTGAACAACTTCACCGGTGTGTTCATTTTCAGTAGTTGGAGTACGGTACCTTCGTGTGCTGAAAAAGAAACGGTTTAGAACCGGGATGGGGCGTTTCGCAGCTTACGTTCCCTTGTCATCCCCACTTCAAGACACTTCACGTATCGACAATAATGACATTTTTTGGGAATTGTGGTGTCGATTGGGCACTTTTTTTGTCCTGTCCAACATATATACTTCACCTGGCCGGAAGACGTTTTTCGCGAAAAAAATTTCTGAAAAAAAGCACGTTTTGATCTACATTTTTGTAGTTGACCACTTTTTTCTACGGGCGGCCCCGATGAACTTTAACACGCCATAACTCCCCAGGGACCGCCCGTAGAAAAAAGTGGTCAACTACAAAATGGATATCTAGATTTGATCTACATAATGAACGTAAGTTTGGGATAATTGGGGTAAAAAGGAAAGTAGTGACAGCCTCTCATAGTTTGTTAATTTTCGAAAAAAAAAGTTTATGATTTTTTCAAAATTTTGATACACTTTGAGAGCCCGTCACGACTTTTCTTGTTACTTCAATTATTACAAATTTATATCTACTGTGTAGATTTAACCTAGATCTTAATTTTTGTAGTTGACAACGTTTTTGAACGGGCGGTCTCTAGAGAGTTAAAACGCTCTGAAGTTGCTTACCCTCTCGAGGCGCCACAGTAGGTAAGCTGGTTCGGCGCGTTGTACCATCCTAGGGACCGCCCGTACAAAAAAGTTGCCAACTACAAAAATGGAGAACTAGGTGTGATCTATTCAATAAGTATAGAATTCTAAAAGTTTGAGCTACCAGAAAACCCAAGACGGAATCTTAAAGTCTACCAATTTTCACAAAAACTTCAAAAAAAAGAAATTTTTTCAAATGGCTCTAACTCTTTAAGAAAAAAATGATCAACTACAAAAATGGACATCTGGACTTAATTTTTCCAATGAACACAAAAATTTAAGACTCTGTACGCTGCCCTAAACCACTAGGACTCACCTGACACGCATGGCAAGCCTGAACTCCGTAGGCGGCTGAAAACGACCGGTCACCACACACTTTGCACGCTTCTTTTAGCTTTTGCTCAGATTTCTGCACCGAAATTTCAGAAATCTTCCTCAACGGTTCCGCGGATCCCTCAGAACTCCGTTTGGTATCCGGTGCAGTAATCGTGACCACCGAGTTATGAAAGAGATTACGGGCGGTGGTGGGTTGGGTTACTGTAGCAGGAACGGATTTGGGGACGGGCGATTCCAGCGACTTCATATAGTCCAAGTGACTCATGTTGGGATTCTCTTGGGTTACTGTAGCTCCCTGGGTTACTGTAGCAGTGGGAGGAGCTCGGGATACTGTTGCTGTCTCATTCTTGTTCATTTCTTTCAGTAGTTGGAGTACTGTACCAGCGTGTGCTGAAAAGGAGACGGTTTTAGAAGCGGAAGGGACGTTTTGCAACTTACGTTCTCTTGTCATCCCCACTTCAAGGCACTTCATATATCGACAATAATGACATTTTCTTGGAATTGTTATGTCGATTGGGCACTTATTCAGTCCTGTCCAACACACATAGTTCGCCTGGCCGATGGAAGTTTTTCGCGAGAAGAATTTCTAAAATTTTTAATTGAAATAAATAGATCAAATCTAGATCTTGATTTTTGTAGTTGACAACTTTTTTCTACGGGCGGTCCCCGGAAAGTTATAACGCTCTGAAGTCGCATACCCTCTCGAGGCTCCACAGGAGGTAAGCTGGTTCGGCGCGTTGTATCTCCCCAGGGACCGCCCGTAGAAAAAAATGGTCAACTACAAAAATCAAGATCTAGATTTGATCTACACAATCAATATAACACTCAAAGAATTTGAAATACCAGGAAGCACAAGACGAGATCTCAAAGTCTACCAATTTTCACTAAAATTAAAAAAAAAAGAAATTTTTTCAAATTGCACTAACTCTTTAAGGACCTCCCGTAGAAAAAAGTGGCAAACTAGAAAAATGAAGAACTGGGCTTGGTCTTTCTAACCAATTAAAAATTTCAGACATGGTACCGTACCCTAGACCGTCTAGACCCACCTGACACGCCTGACATGCCGGAACTCCGAAGGCGGATGAATACGACTGGTCACCACACACTCTGCACGCCTCTTTTGGCTTTTTTGGTTGTGATATTGATTGTGGAAAATCTTCTTGTTGTGACATCTGAAAGAATAGGAGTGTATATTTGTGGGGATTTACGGCGTAAATCTACACCAAGCGCGATGTATTGAGGAATATTGATCAAAATAGCGATTTTTGGGGTTAAACTTTTTTTCCAAAAAATATTTTTACGTCTCCGGAAAGCTGAAGACGTGAGAATTCAGATTCTGTTTTCAGAATCCGTTTAGCATTAAAACTAGCCAAGATACAGTGGTTTGAATTTCTAGAATTCAAAAATTATTGACCTAATACTTCAAAACCTCATAACTCGGCTCAATTTGATGCTACCTGAAAACTGAATGCAGATTCTGAATCCTCACGTCTTCAACTTTCAGAAAATATATAGTATTTGTATATAACTGGAAAGCTGAAGACGTGAGGGTTCTGAATCTGTGCTCTGAATCCGGCTAGCGCTAAAACTAGCCGAGTTACATCGATTTTTCTCTAAAAATGCCTTTATTTTTGTCTTCAAACTCTTGTAACTCGGTTTGCTTAAATCCTATCGAAAATCTGAACACATATTCAGAATCCCCATAATTTCAGCTTTCCAGACATATTAGTTTTTGTCTGAAAATATCCAAAATACTTCTTTAAAAATCAATAAAAACAGGAGAAAATGAGTACCAAGGTCTGGTACTATAGATATTCACTTCCTGAGAGATATTACAGGTCTAAGAACAAAAAATTGAAAAAAAAATTGATAAAACTTTTCAAATATTTATTAAAATCATTATAAAACGGAACAATTTTGATCCCTGCAGCCTCAATCACACATCGTAGACATGCCAAACCATTTCTGAAACAAAATTTCTGAAATATTGATTTTTTCTACAGTAACCTACCTGAATTTCAGAATTCTTCAGCGATTCCATATCATTATGAGTCTTTCGGATGTGGGTGCCTAATTCCGACTTGGAATTGAATTGTTTGTAGCATGCTGGACAAGATGCTGAAAAAAGTGAAGGTTAGGAGTGTGTAAATCGACACAAAGGGCTCGTAAATCTACACTAAAAACGTGCCAAAAAACTTGCGTAAATTTACACTAGCTCCCCGTAAACCCACAGGAATATCCAGTAAACCCAAGCTCCAAGCTCGTAAATTCACACGATGATACCGTAAATCTACACTAAGCTTCCCGTAAACCCACACTTAGAGACAAACTGTACAGTAACCTCGTAAATTTACACCATTCCTTGTAAACCCACAAAATAGGCTCCCCGTAAATCTACAATAAGTTCCTGTAAATCTACACTAGCTCACCGTAAATCCTTCTCTATCCTCTCCCGTAAATTCTCCCTTACAGTACTCCCAAAGCTACAGTACCCCTAGTCCCCTTCCCCAAAAAAAACTCACTTTCAACATTCCATTTTCCCTTGATCAAGCATCCAATCACTTCAATATCCTCCCCAATTTTCGCCATTAAATCTTCCAATTCCTGGGATTCAGGCTCCACCCTCCCACGTTTTGACGGCGGCTCCTCCGGCTCTGGCTCCGAAACTCGTTTCCGGGTTACTGTAGGAGGCTCTGGCTCAGCTACAGCATCCATGTCGAAGAATCGTGTGATGGTGAAAGGCAAGGGTGGACTAGGAGCAGGTACCGTCCCCCCGACCAATAGCTCCTTCCAAGTCTGCACTCGATTCCCCAACAGGTTGGTGAGTAGTGTGGAGACCTCCTGGACTACTGTAGACTCATCGTGAAGGTGGGACACTAAAATTTCCGTGGCTTTCTTCATAATATCGACAATGTGGGAGGACCGTCCGACCTTAGCTACAGTTTCCCCCTTAAGACCAGGAGGAAGTCGATCCTTAGCCTTGATGACTGGCACCCGAGTTGTGTCAGCTACAGTATCCCGATCCAGGATCTCAAAATCCCGGTGATACTCCTCTACGTCGGGTTCCAGAACCTGTCGTTGATGAAGAATCTCGTCGTCATCATCAAGAATCACCACTTCTGGAGCGCGTGGGTCTTCCAAAATCATCACCGAAGGAGGTCTACGATCCTTGTCTCCTGACGGCTTAGCAGGAATCTCTGACTCCGCCTCCAAATCGAACAGAGTTACAGTAGGAGTTCCTGTTTTCTGTGCAACTGAATAACCATTTTTCCCTTTAGACGCCACTTTCGCCATAATACTGGCAATATTCAATGCGACTGCAGCTTGTGTGGCTTTCTCCTCCTCTTCGCTCGGAAATTTGATTTCTGGAAAATTTTCTGATTCTATCATATTTGCAAACCGGTCCGAAACAGGCCGACACGGTTCGGCTCGTAACTCGCCTCAAAATGAATATTATGAGCTGAAAAGTATACCAAAATGTAGATCTCAACGAGTTCTATGTCACTGACATAATACGGGCCGGATGGCTATTCGGTTATGTGTCGCAGGCCGGGAAAAAGTGCCAAAAAACGCAAAAATGGCCAAAAAAGCCATTCTAGCCCGGCCCGCGGCATATTAACGAATAGCCATCCGGCCCGTAGTAGGTCACGGACATAGAACTCGTCGATATCTACATTTTGGTATGTTTTTCAGCTCATAAGACTCAGTTTGAAGCGATTTACGCGCCGTCCCGTGTCGGCCCGTTTCGGCCCGGTTTGCAAGTATGGATTCTATCACTAGAGAATTGTAGCAAATTTTACGCTGATTCTAAATCTGTAATTGGTTTTCCTAACGGGGGCGTGTGAGAATAGTTCTTCACGTTTTAATTTCAGAAATCGATATAAAAAAAGTCATGGCCTAGAATCCGGCAACTTGTGGTGCTACTATAACATTTTGGGGGGAAGTATATACTTTTTTCCAGAAACACAAGAAAAATCGTAGAGAATCAAAAGTTCAAATTTCCCGCCTCGAAATATTACGGTAGCACTCGTTTCAGCTGTGTCAAGCCATTTCGTGATACGGTATCACGGTGGCCTAGTTGTCGGGTTCTAGGCCACGACGTCTTTTTGTATATATTCCGATGGCATAGGGACCCCGGAAATGTCTTCGTTCGTACGCGCTCTACGCGAATCTTATGGTTACGGTAGGCTTTTGGCACTGTGCCAAGGTCTACAAAGCGAACTTCCGGACTCTGGTATATTTTTCAGATCATAACGTTGAGTTTGAAGTGAGTAACGCAGTTTTACATATAAAACAGAGAAACTGCAGAAATCCGTAAATACTCAGTTTGGCACCTCATGATCGCAAAAACGTGAATAACTTTTCTCAGAGATACCTGTTGGTAAAACCATTTACAGATTTGGAATCAGTGTGAAATTTGCAATAAGATGGTCAAAAACTCACTCTTTTCTTGGCTTCTTCTCCGACGCTTCGGCTCCTCTTTACCTTTCGCCACTTTCGCTATAATACTGGCAATATTCGATGCGACTTGTGCATCCGTCGTCTTCTCCGCATCTGGAACATCTGGAACATGTGTTATTGACGCTACAGTAACCCTACAGTAACTCACCATTTCTCTTTTTCCCATTGAAATTGGTGGCGGCAATCATAGCTAATCTCTCCTCAATCGATAATCCACTTGAATTTTCTGTTGTCCGGAGAACGTGTCGCTTTTCGAGGCCCAATATCTGAAAATATGGAAATTTTGGTTATGACAAAGAAATACTGGCCTAGGATCCGTCAACTCGGCCATCGTGGTATCACTCCACTGGAAACGAGTGCTACCGTAATATTTTGGCGCGGAAATTTTCAAGCAACTTTTTCGGTGAAAAATCAATAACAATTTGTCCACAAAATATTAGCACACTTTTCAACATACGACGATGGCCGAGTTGGAGGATTCTAGGCCAGGGAGGGAGAAATGGAGAAAGAGAGGAAAAAAGTGGCAGTAAGCTAGACCGCTGAAGAGAATACTGAATGGAGGCAGGTGACGTCGATCGATAATGTATATGGGAAGGTTTCGATGAGAAAGAGCGCGTTAAATAATGACTGGGGGACTGGTATTGATCAAAATATCTTCCCAGGGACCGTCCGTATAGAAAAATGCAAGTCTAGGCTCGTTTTTTTTTGCGCGCGAAAAAACTGTGCCGCACTCTTTGCCAAAGTGGCTCCTCCCACAGACGAGGCTTAATTGAAGACGTAATTATTAGTGACTTTCCAACAATACAGAATCTGGTGAATTTCTGTAACAAAATGGGAAAATTGAGTCGGACGTTCTGATGATTCTGACTGTGCATACTTGTCAACCGGGCCGAAACGGGCCGACACAGGCCGGCTCGTAACTCGCGTCAAAATGAATATTATGAGTTGAAAAGTATACCAAAATGTAGATCTCGACGAGTTCTATGTCCGTGACGTACTACGGGCCGGATGGCTATTCGTTAATGTGCCGCGGGTCGGGAAAAAGTGCCAAAAAACGCGAAAATGGCCAAAAAAGCCATTCTAGCCCGGCCCGCGGCATATTAACTTAGTCAAGTTTAAAACGCAATCAGTAAGATTGTGGTGCGCTCTCTTATACCTCTTTTTCCCTGAGAATGTTTGACAGGTGAGAACGCGGAAGGCGAGGTAATAATAACAAATTAAAAGATGTCCTCTTTGTTCTCGTTGTTATTCACTGCCGCAGAAGACTCCATCTATCAGTAATCTCCATGGAAATTTGAACTGACACACAGATAAATAGAACACGCCCCTGAGGTCAGAGTGAGTCGTCTACAGTACCCATTTCCACCCAGGGCATCAAATCTATATATTCTAGCCACAACCCTGCACTTTCCACACTTTTAGAGGAAAAACTACCATGAAAACTGTAATATAGGCGCATGTGCCTCTACTTTTCAAACCCCTTTTGAGAGTGCGCCTCTATTATTTAAAGCGTTTTTCAGGGTGAGCCTCTATTAGAGAGCACCTCTAATAAAGGGGTGCTCCCGTTACAGTTTTAACAGAAATTGATATTCTTAGATCCATTTCCACCCCTCCTCTTCAATTTTTCTTCCCGGAGACCCCCCTCCCTTTGTTATTGACTCTCGGTAGATTAAACAAACAGCAGATGTCATCATCAACTAATTCACACATTGTCGTTTTCGGTCATTTGTCTTCTACACATACTCCATATCTCCATGAGAAATCTGACCTGACCCAGTTATGATGCCCCGCCCCCTGCAGTGGTTCTAATTTGTCTCTCATTTGCTCCAGAAACTATTCCCCTTGTATTGATCGCATTTACTTGTTATTCAGGCATTCTTTCATTTCAAAAATTCATTGACTACTCCTCTTATCATCAATTCTTTAATTCGAAACAATTTCCGTACATTAAATTGACAAGTTTTCAGCCACAACCATCTACAACTCTACTGGATGGACGTTACACAGTAGTTGAGAACAATATGGAACGATGGGACTAGGAATGGGGAACTTGTGAAAACAGGTCAGTTTGTTTAGGGGTTTTAATTATAGTAGTTATAGTAGTCTTTTGAAGAGTTCATTTTTCCCCAACCCTTGTTATTGACTCTCGGTAGTTTAAACAAACAGCAGATGTCATCATCAACTAATTCACACGTTGTCCATTTCGGTCTTTTGTTTTCTACGCATACTCCATATCTCCATGAGAAATCTGACCTGACCTAGTTATTAGGCCCCGCCCATAACTAACCGTGACGTGTAGTATTTAGTCACACTCTCCTTATCCAGGCCTACAAGGAGGTCTTCTCTTATTTAGTCAATAATTTTTTCACCTTACGTGATTGTTCCTCTTTTTATCAACTCTCCTTGCAAAAAAATTCTGTATTCTTAACTAACAAGTTTCCAGTGTCAGCAACACACAATAATCGATCAATCAACCAGATGGACGACACAGAATCTGGAAAAACTGAGAGTGCATTGAATTCAGGTTAGTTATCATCTTAAAGTAGATCTAGTCACACTTTTTCTGTTGAAAACTGAGCCAGGAGCTTAACTGACCAATTCTCGGGGGATAATTCCAGAATTTGTCAGTTAATCTGAAATTTTGACTAGAAATCAATTAAGATCGGTTGAGATCGATTGAGATCTCTGAAAAATCTATAGTTTGAGCTTAAAATACCAAAAATAACCTGATTATTCAGTTTTTTTGTGAAAATTTGGAGTTAGAATGCTCCTCTTCTAGAAACTTCTAGAAATTCTCATGACCGCCTATAAACTTGATAAGTTTCCAGCCCCATAACCAGCCAACAACACAGCAACGACCAAATGGACGATACCAGAGGGAGTGGCCACGAAATGGATACGAACGAAATGGTTAGGAATGATGAAGTCTCGTGAACACAGGTCAGTTCTTATCAAATTCCTTCTTCTTCTTCTTATACTCTTAGTCCCTCTCATCTCACTAGGAGATGATCGAGAACATATGTATTATCATTCTCTCTTTCTTTCTTTTTTCTCTCATCTCAGTTGGAGATGATCGAGAACATATGTATTATCATTCTCTCTTTCTTTCTTTTTTCTCTCATCTCAGTTGGAGATGATCGAGAACATATGTATTATCATTCTCTCTTTCTTTCTTTTTTCTCTCATCTCAGTTGGAGATGATCGAGAACATATGTATTATCATTCTCTCTTTCTTTCTTTTTCTCTCATCTCAGTTGGAGATGATCGAGAACATATGTATTATCATTCTCTCTTTCTTTCTTTTTTCTCTCATCTCAGTTGGAGATGATCGAGAACATATGTATTATCATTCTCTCTTTCTTTCTTTTTTCTCTCATCTCAGTTGGAGATGATCGAGAACATATGTATTATCATTCTCCTCTTTCTTTCTTTTTTCTCTCATCTCAGTTGGAGATGATCGAGAACATATGTATTATCATTCTCTCTTTCTTTCTTTTTTCTCTCATCTCACTAGGAGATGATCGAGAACATATGTATTATCATTCTCTCTTTCTTTCTTTTTTCTCTCATCTCAGTTGGAGATGATCGAGAACATATGTATTATCATTCTCTCTTTCTTTCTT
Source organism: Caenorhabditis remanei (assembly GCF_010183535.1). Classification (NCBI taxonomy): domain Eukaryota; kingdom Metazoa; phylum Nematoda; class Chromadorea; order Rhabditida; family Rhabditidae; genus Caenorhabditis; species Caenorhabditis remanei. The sequence goes on from NC_071329.1 coordinate 2,555,479, forward strand.
TTTTCTCCATCTCAGTTGGAGATGATCGAGAACTATGTATTATCATTCTCCTGCTTTCTTCTTTTTTCTCGTCATCTCAGTTGGAGATGATCGAGAACATATGTATTATCATTCTCATCTTCTTTCTTTTTTCTCTCATCTCAGTTGGGAGATGAAATCGAGAACAGATGTATTATCATTCTCTCTTTCGTTCTTTCTTTTTCTCTCATCTCACTAGGAGATGAAGTCGAGAACATATGTATTATCATTCTCTCTTCTTCTCCTTTTTTCCTCTCATCATCAGTTGGAGATGAGTCGAGAACATATGTATTATCATTCTCTCTTTCTTTCTTTTTCTCTCATCTCAGTTGGAGATGATCGAGAACATAGGTATTATCATTCTCCATCTTTCTTTCTTTTTTTCTCTCATCTCTCAGTTGGAGATGATCGAGAACATATGTATATCATTCTCTCTTTCTTTCTTTTTTCTCTCATCTCAGTTGGAGATGATCGAGAACATATTGTATTATCATTCTCTCTTTCTTTCTTTTTCTCTCATCTCAGTTGGAGATGATCGAGAACATAGGTATTATCATTCTCTCTTTCTTTCTTTTTCTCTCATCTCAGTTGAGATGATCGAGAACATATGTATTATCATTCTCTCTCTCTTCTTTCTTTTTTCTCTCATCTCAGTTGGAGATGATCGAGAACATATGTATTATCATTCTCTCTTTCTTTCTTTTTTCTCTCATCTCAGTTGGAGATGATCGAGAACATATGTATTATCATTCTGCTCTTTCTTTCTTTTTCTCTCTCATCTCAGTGGAGATGATCGAGAACAGATGTATTATCATTCTCTCTCTTTCTTTCTTTTTTCTCTCATCTCACTAGGAGATGATCGAGAACATATGTATTATCATTCTCTCTTTCTTTCTTTTTTCTCTCATCTCAGTTGGAGATGATCGAGAACATATGTATTATCATTCTCTCTTTCTTTCTTTTTTCTCCCATCTCACTAGGAGATGATCGAGAACATATGTATTATCATTCTCTCTTTCTTTCTTTTTTCTCTCATCTCACTAGGAGATGATCGAGAACATATGTATTATCATTCTCTCTTTCTTTCTTTTTTCTCTCATCTCAGTTGGAGATGATCGAGAACATATGTATTATCATTCTCTCTTTCTTTCTTTTTTCTCTCATCTCACTAGGAGATGATCGAGAACATATGTATTATCATTCTCCTCTTTCTTTCTTTTTTCTCTCATCTCACTAGGAGATGATCGAGAACATATGTATTATCATTCTCTCTTTCTTTCTTTTTTCTCTCATCTCACTAGGAGATGATCGAGAACATATGTATTATCATTCTCTCTTTCTTTCTTTTTTCTCTCATCTCAGTTGGAGATGATCGAGAACATATGTATTATCATTCTCTCTCTTTCTTTCTTTTTTCTCTCATCTCACTAGGAGATGATCGAGAACATATGTATTATCATTCTCTCTTTCTTTCTTTTTCTCTCATCTCACTAGGAGATGATCGAGAACATATGTATTATCATTCTCTCTTTCTTTCTTTTTTCTCTCATCTCAGTTGGAGATGATCGAGAACATATGTATTATCATTCTCTCTTTCTTTCTTTTTTCTCTCATCTCAGTTGGAGATGATCGAGAACATATGTATTATCATTCTCTCTTTCTTTCTTTTTTCTCTCATCTCACTAGGAGATGATCGAGAACATATGTATTATCATTCTCTCTTTCTTTCTTTTTTCTCTCATCTCAGTTGGAGATGATCGAGAACATATGTATTATCATTCTCTCTTTCTTTCTTTTTTCTCTCATCTCAGTTGGAGATGATCGAGAACATATGTATTATCATTCTCTCTTTCTTTCTTTTTTCTCTCATCTCAGTTGGAGATGATCGAGAACATATGTATTATCATTCTCTCTTTCTTTCTTTTTTCTCTCATCTCACTAGGAGATGATCGAGAACATATGTATTATCATTCTCTCTTTCTTTCTTTTTTCTCTCATCTCACTAGGAGATGATCGAGAACATATGTATTATCATTCTCTCTTTCTTTCTTTTTTCTCTCATCTCACTAGGAGATGATCGAGAACATATGTATTATCATTCTCTCTTTCTTTCTTTTTTCTCTCATCTCAGTTGGAGATGATCGAGAACATATGTATTATCATTCTCTCTTTCTTTCTTTTTTCTCTCATCTCAGTTGGAGATGATCGAGAACATATGTATTATCATTCTCTCTTTCTTTCTTTTTTCTCTCATCTCAGTTGGAGATGATCGAGAACATATGTATTATCATTCTCTCTTTCTTTCTTTTTTCTCTCATCTCAGTTGGAGATGATCGAGAACATATGTATTATCATTCTCTCTTTCTTTCTTTTTTCTCTCATCTCAGTTGGAGATGATCGAGAACATATGTATTATCATTCTCTCTTTCTTTCTTTTTTCTCTCATCTCACTAGGAGATGATCGAGAACATATGTATTATCATTCTCTCTTTCTTTCTTTTTTCTCTCATCTCACTAGGAGATGATCGAGAACATATGTATTATCATTCTCTCTTTCTTTCTTTTTTCTCTCATCTCACTAGGAGATGATCGAGAACATATGTATTATCATTCTCTCTTTCTTTCTTTTTTCTCTCATCTCACTAGGAGATGATCGAGAACATATGTATTATCATTCTCTCTTTCTTTCTTTTTTCTCTCATCTCACTAGGAGATGATCGAGAACATATGTATTATCATTCTCTCTTTCTTTCTTTTTTCTCTCATCTCAGTTGGAGATGATCGAGAACATATGTATTATCATTCTCTCTTTCTTTCTTTTTTCTCTCATCTCAGTTGGAGATGATCGAGAACATATGTATTATCATTCTCTCTCTTTCTTTCTTTTTTCTCTCATCTCAGTTGGAGATGATCGAGAACATATGTATTATCATTCTCTCTTTCTTTCTTTTTTCTCTCATCTCAGTTGGAGATGATCGAGAACATATGTATTATCATTCTCTCTTTCTTTCTTTTTTCTCTCATCTCAGTTGGAGATGATCGAGAACATATGTATTATCATTCTCTCTTTCTTTCTTTTTTCTCTCATCTCACTAGGAGATGATCGAGAACATATGTATTATCATTCTCTCTTTCTTTCTTTTTCTCTCATCTCACTAGGAGATGATCGAGAACATATGTATTATCATTCTCTCTTTCTTTCTTTTTTCTCTCTCATCTCAGTTGGAGATGATCGAGAACATATGTATTATCATTCTCTCTTTCTTTCTTTTTTCTCTCATCTCAGTTGGAGATGATCGAGAACATATGTATTATCATTCTCTCTTCTTTCTTTCTTTTTTCTCTCATCTCAGTTGGAGATGATCGAGAACATATGTATTATCATTCTCTCTCTTCTTTCTTTTTTTTCTTCTCATCTCACTACTAGGAGATGATCGAGAACATATGTATTATCATCTCTCTCTCTTTCTTTCTTTTTTCTCTCATCTCATTGGAGATGATCGAGACATATGTATTATCATTCTCTCTTTCTTTCTTTTTTCTCTCCTCTCACTAGGAGATGATCGAGAACATATGTATTATCATTCTCTCTTTTCTTTCTTTTTTCTCTCATCTCAGTGGAGATGATCGAGAACATATGTATTATCATCTCTCTTTCTTTCTTTTTTCTCTCATCTCAGGTGGAGATGATCGAGACATATGTATTATCATCTCTCTTTCTTTCTTTTTCTCTCATCTCAAGTTAGAGATGATCGGAGAACATATGTATTATCATTCTCTCTTTCTTTCTTTTTTCTCTCATCTCAGTTGGAGATGATCGAGAACATATGTATTATCATTCTCTCTTTCTTTCTTTTTTCTCTCATCTCAGTTGGAGATGATCGAGAACATATGTATTATCATTCTCTCTTTCTTTCTTTTTTCTCTCATCTCAGTTAGGAGATGATCGAGAACATATGTATTATCATTCTCTCTTTCTTTCTTTTTTCTCTCATCTCAGTTGGAGATGATCGAGAACATATGTATTATCATTCTCTCTTTCTTTCTTTTTTCTCTCATCTCAGTTGGAGATGATCGAGAACATATGTATTATCATTCTCTCTTTCTTTCTTTTTTCTCTCATCTCAGTTGGAGATGATCGAGAACATATGTATTATCATTCTCTCTTTCTTTCTTTTTTCTCTCATCTCACTAGGAGATGATCGAGAACATATGTATTATCATTCTCTCTTTCTTTCTTTTTCTCTCATCTCAGTTAGGAGATGATCGAGAACATATGTATTATCATTCTCTCTTCGTTCCTTTTTCTCTCATCTCATTGGAGATGATCGAGAACATATGTATTATCATTCTCTCTTTCTTTCTTTTTCTCTCATCTCAGTTGGAGATGATCGAGAACATATGTATTATCATTCTCTCTTTCTTTCTTTTTCTCTCATCTCAGTTGGAGATGATCGAGAACATATGTATTATCCATTCTCCTCTTTCTTTCTTTTTTCTCTCATCTCAGTTGGAGATGATCGAGAACATATGTATTATCATTCTCTCTTTCTTTCTTTTTTCTCTCATCTCAGTTGGAGATGATCGAGAACATATGTATTATCATTCTCTCTTTCTTTCTCTTTTTTCTCTCATCTCAGTTGGAGATGATCGAGAACATATGTATTATCATTCCTCTCTTTCTGTCTTTTTCTCTCATCTCAGTTGGAGATGATCGAGAACATATGTATTATCATTCTCTCTCTTTCTTTCTTTTTTCTCTCATCTCACTAGAGATGATCGAGAACATATGTATATCATTCTCTCTTTTCTTTCTTTTTTCTCTCATCTCACTAGGAGATGATCGAGAACATAGGTATGATCTTCTCTTCGTTCTTTCTTTTTTTCTCTCATCTCACTAGGAGATGATCGAGAACATATGTATTAATCATTCTCTCTTTCTTTCTTTTTTCTCTCATCTCACTAGGAGATGATCGAGAACATATGTATTATCATTCTCTCTTTCTTTCTTTTTTCTCTCATCTCACTAGGAGATGATCGAGAACATATGTATTATCATTCTCTCTTTCTTTCTTTTTTCTCTCATCTCACTAGTTGGAGATGATCGAGAACATATGTATTATCATTCTCTCTTTCTTTCTTTTTTCTCTCATCTCAGTTGGAGATGATCGAGAACATATGTATTATCATTCTCTCTTTCTTTCTTTTTTCTCTCATCTCAGTTGGAGATGATCGAGAACATATGTATTATCATTCTCTCTTTCTTTCTTTTTTCTCTCATCTCAGTTGGAGATGATCGAGAACATATGTATTATCATTCTCTCTTTCTTTCTTTTTTCTCTCATCTCAGTTGGAGATGATCGAGAACATATGTATTATCATTCTCTCTTTCTTTCTTTTTTCTCTCATCTCACTAGGAGATGATCGAGAACATATGTATTATCATTCTCTCTTTCTTTCTTTTTTCTCTCATCTCACTAGGAGATGATCGAGAACATATGTATTATCATTCTCTCTTTCTTTCTTTTTTCTCTCATCTCAGTTGGAGATGATCGAGAACATATGTATTATCATTCTCTCTTCTTTCTTTTTTCTCTCATCTCAGTTGGAGATGATCGAGAACATATGTATTATCATTCTCTCTTCTTCTTTTTCTTTTTCTCTCCATCCTCACTAGGAGATGATCAGAGGAACATATGTATTATCATCTCGCTCTTTCTTTCTTTTTTCTCTCATCTCAGTTGGAGATGATCGAGAACATATGTATGAAATCATTCTCGGTCTTCTTTCGTTTTCTCTCATCTCAGGTGGAGATGTCGAGAACAATGTATTTATCATTTCTCTTTCTTGCTTTCTTTTGTTTCTCTGCATCTCAGTTGGAGGAGATCGAGACATAGTATTCACATCTCTCTTTCTTTCTTTTTTCTCTCGCTCATTGGAGAATGACGAAACAGATGTATTATCATTCATCTCAGTTGGAGTGATCGAGAACATATGTATTAATCATCATCTTTTCTTTTCTTTCTTTTTTCTCTCATCTCAGTTGGAGATGATCGAGAACATATGTATTATCATTCTCTCTTTCTTTCTTTTTCTCTCATCTCAGTTGGAGATGATCGAGAACATATGTATTATCATTCTCTCTTTCTTTCTTTTTTCTCTCATCTCACTAGGAGATGATCGAGAACATATGTATTATCATTCTCTCTTTCTTTCTTTTTTCTCTCATCTCAGTTGGAGATGATCGAGAACATATGTATTATCATTCTCTCTTTCTTTCTTTTTTCTCTCATCTCAGTTGGAGATGATCGAGAACATATGTATTATCATTCTCTCTTTCTTTCTTTTTCTCCTCATCTCACTAGGAGATGATCGAGAACATATGTATTATCATTCTCTCTTTCTTTCTTTTTTCTCTCATCATCTCAGTTGGAGATGATCGAGAACATATGTATTATCATTCTCTCTCTTTTTCTCTTTCTTTTTCTTCTCTCTTTCTTTTTTTTCTCTCATCTCAGTTGGAGATGATCGAGAACATATGTATTATCTCTTCTTTCTTTTTCTCTCATCTCTTGGAAGATCGAGAACAATGTATTATCATCTCTCTTCTTTTTTCTCTCATCTCACTAGGAGTGATCGAGAACATATTTATATCATTCTCTCTTTCTTCTTTTTTTCTCTCATCTCACTAGGAGATGATCGAGAACATATGTATTATCATCTCTCTTTCTTTCTTTTTTTTCTCTCATCTCAGTTGGAGATGATCGAGAACATATGTATTATCATTCTCTCTTTCTTTCTTTTTTCTCTCATCTCACTAGAGATGATCGAGAACATATGTATTACTTCTCTCTTTCTTTATTTTTTCTCTCATTCAATAGGAGATGATCGAGAAACATATGTATTATCATTCTCTCTTTCTTTCTTTTTTCTCTCATCTCACTAGGAGATGATCGAGAACATATGTATTATCATTCTCTCTTTCTTTCTTTTTTCTCTCATCTCAGTTGGAGATGATCGAGAACATATGTATTATCATTCTCTCTTTCTTTCTTTTTTCTCTCATCTCAGTTGGAGATGATCGAGAACATATGTATTATCATTCTCTCTTTCTTTCTTTTTTCTCTCATCTCACTAGGAGATGATCGAGAACATATGTATTATCATTCTCTCTTTCTTTCTTTTTTCTCTCATCTCACTAGGAGATGATCGAGAACATATGTATTATCATTCTCTCTTTCTTTCTTTTTTCTCTCATCTCACTAGGAGATGATCGAGAACATATGTATTATCATTCTCTCTTTCTTTTCTTTTTTCTCTCATCTCACTAGGAGATGATCGAGAACATATGTATTATCATTCTCTCTTTCTTTCTTTTTTCTCTCATCTCACTAGGAGATGATCGAGAACATATGTATTATCATTCTCTCTTTCTTTCTTTTTTCTCTCATCTCAGTTGGAGATGATCGAGAACATATGTATTATCATTCTCTCTTTCTTTCTTTTTCTCTCATCTCAGTTGGAGATGATCGAGAACATATGTATTATCATTCTCTCTTTCTTTCTTTTTTCTCTCATCTCAGTTGGAGATGATCGAGAACATATGTATTATCATTCTCTCTTTCTTTCTTTTTTTCTCTCATCTCACTAGGAGATGATCGAGAACATATGTATTATCATTCTCTCTTTCTTTCTTTTTTCTCTCATCTCACTAGGAGATGATCGAGAACATATGTATTATCATTCTCTCTTTCTTTCTTTTTTCTCTCATCTCAGTTGGAGATGATCGAGAACATATGTATTATCATTCTCTCTTTCTTTCTTTTTTCTCTCATCTCACTAGGAGATGATCGAGAACATATGTATTATCATTCTCTCTTTCTTTCTTTTTTCTCTCATCTCAGTTGGAGATGATCGAGAACATAATTTATTTCATTCTCTCTTTCTTTCTTTTTTCTCTCTCTCATCTCAGTTGGAGATGATCGAGAACATATGTATTATCATTCTCTCTTTCTTTCTTTTTTCTCTCATCTCACTAGGAGATGATCGAGAACATATTATTATCATTCTCTCTTTCTTTCTTTTTTCTCTCATCTCACTAGGAGATGATCGAGAACATATGTATTATCATTCTCCTCTTCTTTCTTTCTTTTTTCTCTCATCTCATAGATGATCGAGAACATATGTATTCATTCTCTCTTTCTTTCTTTTTTCTCTCATCTCACTAGGAGATGATCGAGAACATATGTATTATCATTCTCCTCTTTCTTTCTTTTTTCTCTCATCTCAGTTGGAGATGATCGAGAACATATGTATTATCATTCTCTCTTTCTTTCTTTTTTCCTCTCATCTCAGTTGGAGATGATCGAGAACATATGTTTATCATTCTCTCTTTCTTTCTTTTTTCTCATCTCCTAGGAGATGATCGAGAACATATGTATTCATCATTCTCTCTTCTTTCTTTTTCTCCATCTCAGTTGGAGATGATCGAGAACATATGTATTATCATTCTCTCTTTCTTTCTTTTCTCTCATCTCACTAGGAGATGATCGAGAACATATGTATTATCATTTCTCTCTCTCTTTCTTTCTTTCTTTTCTCTCATCTCATCTAGGAGATGATCGAGAAATATGTATATCATTCTCTCTTTCTTTCTTTTTTCTCTCATCTCACTAGGAGATGATCGAGAACATAAAACCGCATGTTGCCACTCGTTCGGATCCTACCCGAACCCAGCCACGTGTTCAGCAACAATTTTGCTTTACTATAGCTTTCTTTGAGTAGAGTTGCTTTGCTATGCGATTGGATATAGCTTCTCTACGATAAGAGTGATGTATCCTTCGAGTAAGGTGATCAGAAGTTTTATTTGAATATACCGTGCTCACGTTCGAATAACGCGGCTTTAGTTGAATTGGTTCCGAGCCCTGCATTCTCTCACCCCCACCAAAGTTCGACTAACTCTGGTCGATGCACCATGTTGAGGAGGTTTATCGGGCTGGTGGACCCAAACCACCTCAATGAGTGAGAGAGACAGTGACTTAGGAAACAAGACAACATTTAATACAAACGGTTATTATCGTACTCCCAAAGGTCGAGCACCTTGGTTAGATTAGAGAGTTCTTGGATCCGGTGTCATTGTTGCAGTTGTTGGGAGCACGTCCTCTTGATGGTGTAGAACTTCCGGTATGCGAGTAACTTCTGACGGTCGATCGGTGGATGGCTAACTTCCGATGCTAACTTCCGATAGTAATTTCCCGATACTAATTGATTGCAAATCAATAGCTTACATCGACAGTGACACGTAGCAAAGGTCGTCCAGAAGTGGGTATGTCGCACGTGTCATTCGGCTAGTGGGTTCAACCTTCGAGGGTAACAATAAGTTCACCGTTGTATATTTTAATAATACGTAAGAAAGTCTACAAGTTAGACGATATCAGTTGTGGAAATAATGATGGAGTATTATTTCCACGACATGTATTATCATTCTCTCTTTCTTTCTTTTTTCTCTCATCTCACTAGGAGATGATCGAGAACATATGTATTATCATTCTCTCTTTCTTTCTTTTTCTCTCATCTCAGTTGGAGATGATCGAGAACATATGTATTATCATTCTCTCTTTCTTTCTTTTTCTCTCATCTCACTAGGAGATGATCGAGAACATATGTATTATCATTCTCTCTTTCTTTCTTTTTTCTCTCATCTCAGTTGGAGATGATCGAGAACATATGTATTATCATTCTCTCTTCTTTTCTTTTTTCTCTCATCTCAGTTGGAGATGATCGAGAACATATGTATTATCATTCTCTCTTTCTTTCTTTTTTCTCTCATCTCACTAGGAGATGATCGAGAACATATGTATTATCATTCTCTCTTTCTTTCTTTTTTCTCTCATCTCAGTTGGAGATGATCGAGAACATATGTATTATCATTCTCTCTTTCTTTCTTTTTTCTCTCATCTCAGTTGGAGATGATCGAGAACATATGTATTATCATTCTCTCTTTCTTTCTTTTTTCTCTCATCTCAGTTGGAGATGATCGAGAACATATGTATTATCATTCTCTCTTTCTTTCTTTTTTCTCTCATCTCAGTGGAGATGATCGAGAACATATGTATTATCATTCTCTCTTTCTTTCTTTTTTCTCTCATCTCACTAGGAGATGATCGAGAACATATGTATTATCATTCTCTCTTTCTTTCTTTTTCTCTCATCTCAGTTGGAGATGATCGAGAACATATGTATTATCATTCTCTCTTTCTTTCTTTTTTCTCTCATCTCAGTTGGAGATGATCGAGAACATATGTATTATCATTCTCTCTTTCTTTCTTTTTCTCTCATCTCACTAGGAGATGATCGAGAACATATGTATTATCATTCTCTCTTTCTTTCTTTTTCTCTCATCTCAGTGGAAGATGATCGAGAACATATGTATTATCATTCTCTCTTTCTTTCTTTTTTCTCTCATCTCAGTTGGAGATGATCGAGAACATATGTATTATCATTCTCTCTTTCTTTCTTTTTTCTCTCATCTCAGTTGGAGATGATCGAGAACATATGTATTATCATTCTCTCTTTCTTTCTTTTTTCTCTCATCTCACTAGGAGATGATCGAGAACATATGTATTATCATTCTCTCTTTCTTTCTTTTTTCTCTCATCTCAGTTGGAGATGATCGAGAACATATGTATTATCATTCTCTCTTTCTTTCTTTTTTCTCTCATCTCACTAGGAGATGATCGAGAACATATGTATTATCATTCTCTCTTTCTTTCTTTTTTCTCTCATCTCAGTTGGAGATGATCGAGAACATATGTATTATCATTCTCTCTTTCTTTCTTTTTTCTCTCATCTCACTAGGAGATGATCGAGAACATATGTATTATCATTCTCTCTTTCTTTCTTTTTTCTCTCATCTCAGTTGGAGATGATCGAGAACATATGTATTATCATTCTCTCTTTCTTTCTTTTTTCTCTCATCTCAGTTGGAGATGATCGAGAACATATGTATTATCATTCTCCATTCTCCCTCTCTTTCTCTTCTTTTTTCTCTCATCTCAGTTGGAGATGATCGAGAACATATGTATTATCATTCTCTCTTCTTTCTTTTTTTCTCTCATCTCAGTTGGAGATGATCGAGAACATATGTATTATCATTCTCTCTTTCTTCTTTTTTCTCTCATCTCAGTTGGAGATGATCGAGAACATATGTATTATCATTCTCTCTTTCTTTCTTTTTTTTTCTCTCATCTCACTAGGAGATGATCGAGAACATATGTATTATCATTCTCTCTTTCTTTCTTTTTTCTCTCATCTCAGTGGAGATGATCGAGAACATATGTATTATCATTCTCTCTTTCTTTCTTTTTTCTCTCATCTCAGTTGGAGATGATCGAGAACATATGTATTATCATTCTCTCTTTCTTTCTTTTTTCTCTCATCTCAGTTGGAGATGATCGAGAACATATGTATTATCATTCTCTCTTTCTTTCTTTTTTCTCTCATCTCACTAGGAGATGATCGAGAAGTTGACATCAGCGATTTTTTAATCTATTTTTGAGCTAAAAGGGCCATTTTTAAGCGAATTTTTCGAAAATTTCAAAAATATCAGCGATTTCAGTCAATCTGCTTTTATCAGCCGTTTTTTATCAATGTTCGACATATTTTTCGGCTAGAATCAATTTTTTATTCAGAAATTTCAAAATTTGAAAAAAAAAAATTTCAGCCAAATGTCAGTACGATTACGTTTGGGACCAATTACTGTCGAAAATAGTGGGAAATTTAGTCTATTTTTGGCTATTTTTCATTTATTTTCCGTCAAACTTCATTTTAGGACTTTTTCTGCTTTTTCAGTCAAAAATCCTCGATTTCTCTCAATTTTTCTGTCATTTTCAGCCAAAAACTTTTCAAATCTCATCTCTTCATACCAATGTGTACATATATCATGTCTTCCTTTCGCATACCTTTATTAACCTCTTTCCCTTCTTCTCCGTTTTTTAAATGAATTCCGAAAGCCCCCTTTCAATGACTTACTGTGTCCATTCCCCCATCCATTCCGTTCTAAATCAAAGGGCGGTGTCACCATTTCTCCTATTTTTTTGGTTTCTTCATAAGAAACACAAAAGTTCGGTCGATTTTCGATTTTCCAGAGTACATTCCAGTGGTCGTCCCACTGTTTGCTCAAACCGTCACGGTTGTTATCGATTCTTATAGGTACCCCACAAGTCTCTAAAGTCATCCCAAGCCGGTGGGAATACTCGAATTCTGAAAACAAATAATATTTAGAATTTCATGAAGCATGTTGAACATAACACAACAAGAAATATATTTCAACAAAGTTATTTGCACAACTATTAACAATCAACAAAGACAAGTGATAAAACGGTGAGATTTTGTAAAAAAAATCAAATGAAATCCATAAGACGATCGAACACTTCCAACTTAGTCTCAGCAGATAAATGTTCATATATCTCCGATTTTTTCATTTCTTTCGCTTTTGCCAATGTATCCAATCCACGAATAGACTTCTCCAAAAGTGTCGGCATTCCATATTCATCAGCCATCCACAACATCTTTTCATTATTGATTTTCGACATATTAAGAAGATGATGTTCGGTGACTTGAATGACTGAAGACACCAGAAAGCGACGAGCCAATTCCAGAATTTTCTCTACAGTTGCATCGGTTACGAACACTGGATTTGGGTGGAAAGTTCTGAGAAGAAGAGAGAAATCTTCATATGAAACTTCTCCGATTGGAATTTCATTCATTTGTCCTTCCTTGAAATTCGATGAGAAAAGTGCGCGGAAGTATTCGGAGTGATAGGAGAGGAACTGAAAAAATTGAAAAATTAATCGATATTTTACGACAAATGAACTCACCGCTTTGCTGACATAAAGCGGCTTTCCTTCGACAATCAGAATTGTATCGTTTTGTTCGGATGGCCCAAATATCTCACGGTCTGATGGTTTCAGGGGAATGTAATGAGGAATGAGAGAATATTGATAGGAGACACTCTCGATTTTACAACTGGATTCGAATTCGTGCGCGATTGCTCGGTTATTATCAGTTAGATTCGCATAAATTTTCATTGGAGGGAAATAATGAGGAGTGAGAGAATATTGATAGTAGACACTCTCCATATAATGACCAGATTCGAATTCTTGCGCAATTGCTGGATTATTATCAGTCAATTCCACATCCATTTTCATTGGAGGAAACGAATTGTTTACTGAAAAGAGAAGAATGTGTCCAGTGAGCTTGTCGATTCCTAGATATTTGAGTTCATTCCAATCGAATTTCCATTTGAAATACAATCGATAGGGGGAGGCAACAGAGCATGTTCCGGTCCAGATACTGAAAAATGTTTCGGTTTTATTTCTTCTAAAAACGATCGGATATGGTTATTTTAAATAAAAGCTCAACTCACCATTTGATTCCATGATGAGATTTCGATTCCAAAACATTGGTGTCGTTACGGACGTGATAAATATCACTTTGGTACTTGATTGCGCTATTCGCCATTTCGATGAATTTCCTGCAATTTTTCTCATTAAAACGGTTGAATTTGTAGAGAAAATAGTCGCGACAACATTTTAACAGAAAAAAACAATTAGAAAACCAAAAAATCACTGCTTTTCCCAGGAAAAACGGTTTAAAGTTGGAGGGAGCAATGTGAAAAAATCCACGTATTTTGTCAAGCAACTACGGTAGGCGAGAAAGTACGTAGAGTGTTTGCGGACTTGCGTACCGTAGTTGCAAGAAAAATGTCGTGGATTTTCTTTTTTCGAAATGATAGAATTTTCAGCAAAATACTGCGGTTTTTCTGTCTTCAAGCAGTGTTCACCCGCTATCAAACTTTTTGCGACGATTTCTTTAATTAGTTCTTCAATTTCTAACGCCTCTCTGTATTTCCCGAGTACGGGAGCATAAAGGCCACATTAATTTTTCAGAATTTTGTAGACCACGTGAGGTCAGGGAGGTTTTTTTTCTCACCGCGTGTTTCCCACTTTCTTGTTCATTACCAATTATTCCGCTTGCCATGGAATGTGAATTTCAACGAACAGACGCCCAGAAGCTTGCTCTCACCCCGCGCATTGGCTTAGAACCCTGGAAGTAGCGATTACCTTAAAACATGGACACCCTGGAGCTTGCTCTCACCCCGCGCATTGGCTTAGAACCCTGGAAGTAGCGATTACCTTAAAACATGGACACCCTGGAGCTTGCTCTCGCTCCGCCCCTAGGCTCAGCACCCTGGAAGTAGTGATTACCTTAAAACTGGGACGCCCAGAAGCTTGCTCTCGCTCCGCCTCTTGGCTCACGACCCCCGGAAGTAGCGATTAACTTTAAATAGGGACCCTCGGAAGCTTTCTTTTCCCTCCTACTCTCTTTTTATCTATTTGTATACCTCAATTTAGTGAACTCAATAACCGCTCGCACAAAATTTTGCTTCAAATCTAACAGCGGGATAACTGAAAACTCAAGTTTGGTATCGGGAACATTTTCTATCACGTAAAATTCTTGGAAATGAAAAAATGTATTCGAAAAGTGTTTTCCGGGGCTCACGTATATCATTTTAATTATAATTTTTATTTCAAAACTTGGCCGTTATGCTCCCGTACTCGGGAATTACGGGTGCGCATTTCTAACCGTTTTAATAACAAAAATTGCAGGAAAATTAACGAAAATGTTGGGTGACGCAATCGAGTACAAAAGTGGTGAATGTAACGTGGATGGCAATACTAAAGTTTTGGAATCGAAATCTCATAAGGGAATTAAATGGTGAGTTGAGCTTTTCTGTAAACCAGTCGATGTCCAATTGTTTTGTACGGAAACACAACCAAAACATTTTTCAGTGACTGGACCGGAAATATTTATTACTCCTTCAAAAAATACAATTTCACATGGAAATTCGATTGGAGCAAACTCAAAGAACAAGGAGTCGACAAGCTCACTGGATACATTTATGTCGTTTCACTGCACAATTTGTTCGGTATAATGGATGTCGGCGTGGAGCTGACTGAAAACAGCCAAGAAATCACAAAAGATTTCGAGAACATTTATAATGATGATATTGTCTACTATGATTATTCTCTCACTCCTCATTACACTCCGGTTCCTGAGAAGTCGTATTACGATGAGATGTTTCTGCCATCCGATCAAAACGATACTATTCTGATTGTCGAAGGAAAGAAGCTTCATGTCAACAAAACTGTGAGTTAATTTTCTCCTAAAATATCGATTAATTTTCCAATTTTTTTCAGTTTCTCTCCTATCACTCCGAGTACTTCCGCGCTCTATTCTCATCGAATTTCAAAGAAGGACAAATGGATGAAATTCCGATCGAAGACGTTTCATACGAAGATTTCGCTCTTCTTTTCAGAACTTTCTACCCGAATCCAGTGTTTCCGAGTGATGAAAGTGTCGAAATGATTCTGAAACTGGCTCGTCGTTTTTTGGTTTCTTTTGCTGTAATTAGCGCCGAGCATCATTTGATGAACAATTCGAAAATCGACAATCAAAAGATGTTGTGGTTGGCTGATGAATATGGAATGCCGAAACTTCTGGAGAAGTGTATTCATGAACTGAATACGATGGAAAAAGTGAAGAAGTTGAAGAAATCTGAGAAATATGAGCAATTATCGGCTGAAACCAAGTTGAAAGTGTTCGATCGTCTCGTGGATTCTAGTTGATTCTGACAAGCCTTACCGTTTTTGTTTTTGTCATTTTTTATGGTTGAATATTGTGAAAGTTTGTATGCGAAATAAATTTCTTGTTCTGTTATTCTTGTTCAAAATTCTTCATGGTGATGAACTCCTTAATATATTCTTGTTTTCATTTTATTTTGCAGAAAATTATACTATTTTCAAGTTTTTTTTTGCGAAAAATTCGAACTTTTTACTAACGGTCAAAAATTTTTATTTCTGCGAGTACGGTACGCAAGTCCGCAAACACTCTGCGTACGTTCTCGCATACCGTAGTTGATTGAAAAATACGTGGAAATTTTCACATTGCTTACTTTAACTTTAAACCGTTTTCCTAGCAAAAGCAGTGATTTTTTGGTTTGCTAATTGTTTTATTTCTGTTAAAATGTCGCGACAATTTTCTCTACAAATTCACTCAGTTTCTAACCGTTTTAGTGAGAAAAATTACAGGAAATTCATCGAAAATGGCGAACAGCGCAATCGTGTACAGAAGTGACTTTCATTTGGTGAACGGCGGTACTGATGTTTTGGAGACAAAATCTCACAATGGAATCAAATGGTGAGTTAACCATTTCTTTAAAATAATGATTTTAAATTGTTTTGTACGGAAACAAAACGAAAAATTGTTCAAACGAAACATATTTCAGTATCTGGAGCGGAAGAATTTATGGCAATCAATACAATTTCACCTGGAAATTCGATTGGAGCAAACTCAACAATCTAGGAGTCGACAAGCTCACTGGATACATTTATGTTTTTTCACTGAACAATGTGTTCGCTGCAACGAAGGTCGATGTAGAATTGACTGAAAATAATCAAGAATTCACAAAAGAATTCAGATTAAATCATTATGTGGATTCTATCAACTACCAATATTTTCTCACTCCGCATTACACCGACGTTTCTGAGAAACCGTCTTACGACAAGATGTTTGCACCATCCGATCAAAACGACGCGATTCTGATTGTCGACGGAAAGAAGCTTCATGTCAACAAAACAGTGAGTTCATTTTCTCCTAAAATATCGATTAATTTTCCAATTTTTTCAGTTTCTCTCCTATCACTCCGAGTACTTCCGCGCTCTATTCTCATCGAATTTCAAAGAAGGACAAATGGATGAAATTCCAATTGGAGATGTCTCTTACGAAGATTTCGCTCTTCTTTTCAGAACTTTCTACCCGAATCCAGTGTTTCCGAGTGATGAAAGTGTCGAAATGATTCTGAAACTGGCTCGTCGTTTTTTGGTTTCTTTTGCTGTAATTAGCGCCGAGCATCATTTGATGAACAATTCGAAAATCGACAATCAAAAGATGTTGTGGTTGGCTGATGAATATGGAATGCCGAAACTTCTGGAGAAGTGTATTCATGAACTGAATACGATGGAAAAAGTGAAGAAGTTGAAGCAATCTGAGAATTACGACCAATTATCGGCTGAGACCAAGTTGAAAGTGTACGAGCGTCTCGTGGATTCTAGTTGATTCTGACAAAACCTTATAGTTTTATTTCTATCACTTTTTATGGTTGAATAATGTGAAAAAGTTTGTTTGCGAAATAAATTTCTTGTTATTTTTGTTATTCTTGTTCATCATGCTTCATGGTAATGAAATCCTCAATATATTCTTGTTTTTTTAAAATTATTTTGCGGAAAACTAATTGTAAGGGACAAAAATCTTTTTACTAACGGCCACATGCCGCGACTGCGGTACGCAAGTCCGCAAACACTCTGCGTACTTTCTCGCCTACCGTAGTTGCATGACAAAATACGTGGATTTTTTTTTCGAAAAGAAACAAATTTCAGCGAAACACTGTGGTTTTTTCAGTTTTTAAATAGAGATTACCCGTTTTAAAATCTTGCGCGACAATTTATTTAATCAATTATTCAATTTTTAACTGTTTTGATAACAAAATTTGCAGGAAATTCATCGAAAATGGCGAATGGCGCAATCGTGTACAGAAGTGACTATCATTTGGTGAACGGCGGGACCAATGTTTTGGAGACAAAATCTTATTATAAAATCAAATGGTGAGTTAACCGTTTCTTTAAAATAATGATTTTAAATGGTTTTGTACGGAAACGAAACATTTTTCAGTGTCTGGAGCGGAAGAATTTATGGCAATCAATACAATTTCACCTGGAAATTCAATTGGAATAAACTCAGAAATCAAGGAGTCGACAAGCTCACTGGACACATTTATGTCAGCAATTCGTACACTGTACTGAAAATCGATGTGGAGTTGACTGAAAACAATCAAGTAATCACAAAAGAATTCGATAGCAATCATAGTGATGGTGATGTCTACTATACATATTCTCTCACTCCTCATTACGCTCCCGTTTCTGAGAAACCGTTATACAAAGAGATGTTTGCGCCATCCGATCAAAATGATACGGTTCTGGTTGTAGACGGAAAGAAGCTTCATGTCAACAAAACAGTGAGTTCATTTTCTTTTCAAAATCCTATTAATTTTTCAATTTTTTCAGTTCCTCTCCTATCACTCTGAATACTTCCGCGCACTCTTCTCATCAAACTACAAAGAAGGGCAAATGGATGAAATTCCGATCGGAGAAGTGTCTTACGAAGATTTCGCTCTACTTCTCAGCACTTTTCACCCAAATCCAGTGTTCGTGACCGATGCAACTGTCGAGAAAATTCTAGAAATGGCTCGTCGATTTCTAGTGTCTTCAGTCATTAAAGTCACCGAACATCATCTTCTGAACATGTCGAAAATCAATAATGAAAAGATGTTGTATTTGGCTGATGAATATGGAATGCCGACACTTTTGGAGAAATGTATTCGTGGATTGGATACATTGGCAAAGGCGAAACAAATGAAGAAATCGGAAAAGTATGAACACTTATCAGATAAGACTAAGTTGAAAGTGTTCGATCGTCTCATGGACTTCATTTGATTTGAAAATTTTCACAGTTTTACATCTTTTTTGCAAAAGTTTTGTTGAGAAATAAATGTTTTGTTCTGTTACATTGTTCAACACCATACTTGCAACGGGCCGGGCCGATATTTTGCAAGTATGTTCAACACGTTTCATGGTGGAGAAATCCTTCAAAAACATATTTATTACCAAGAGTACGGTATGCGAGTCCGCAAACACTCTGCGTACATTATAGCGTACCGTAGTGGCATGAAAAATATGTGAATTTTTTGAATTGTTGCTCACATTATTTCAAACTTTTTCCGGTGAAAAGCTGTGATTTTTTGGTTTCGCGACAATTTCTTTAATAACTTCTTCAATTTCTAACCATTTCAATAACAAAAATTGCAGGAAAATTAACGAAAATGTGGGGTGCCACAATCGGGTACGAAAGTGACGTTCATTACTTGAGTGGCGGTACTACTATCTTGAAAACGAAAAAGAAATCTCACAATGGAATCAAATGGTGAGTTAACCATATCTTTAGAATAATGATTTATAGTTATTTTTTACGGAAAAATTATTGAAACGAAACATTTTTCAGTGTCTGGAGCGGCGTTGTCTATAGTTATCCCTCCAATCGATTCAGTTTCGAGTGGCAATTCGATTGGGACAAACTCAAAAATGAAGGAGTCGACAAGCTTACTGGACACATTACTCTCATTTCAGTTCTCAATTCGTTCACTGCAAAGAAAATTAATGTGGAATTGACTGAAAATAATCAAGTAATCACAGAAACATTCGCATGCAAATATATTAACGATACTGCCTACTATCAATATTTTCTCACTCCTTATTACATTTCTGCGAGCCCATCAGACGATGAGATGTTTGCACCATCTGACCAAAATGATGCGATTCTGATTGTCGACGGAAAGAAACTTTATGTTAGTAAATCGGTGAGTTTATTTCCTCATAAAATATCGATTAATTTTCAACATTTGCAGTTTCTCTCCTCCCACTCCGAATACTTCCGCGCACTCTTCTCATCGAATTTCAAAGAAGGACAAATGGATGAAATTCCAATCGGAGACGTCTATTACGAAGATTTCGTTCTACTTCTGAAAAGTTTCTACCCAAATCCAGTGCTCCCAACTGACAAGACTGTCGAGAAACTTCTGGAACTGGCTCGTCGTTTTCTGGTGTCTTCAGTCATAAAAGTCGCCGAACATCATCTACTGGAAATGTCGAAAATCGATAATAAAAAAATGTTGTGTTTGGCTGATGAATATGGAATGACGACTCTTTTGGAGAAGTGTATTTGCAAAATGGATAAATTGGCAAAGGTGAAAAAAATGAAGAAATCGGAGATATATGACCAATTATCGGATAAAACTAAACTGAAAGTGTTCGATCGTCTCATGGATTTCATTTGATTTTAACAAAATCTCGTCGTTTTATTTCTTGTCACTTTGTTATTCTTAACAGTAAAAATTGTACAAAACTGTAGTTGAGAAATAAATTTCTTGTTTTGTTAATCTTCTTCAGAATGATGGTGATGAAATGCTTAATTTTTTCTGGTTTTCGCAACACTCACGGATTAGGTCGACCAGACCGAGTTTTCAGTAAAAAATCAAAAATTTTAATACTATTTCAAGTTTTTTTGAACTTTTAACTACCGTAAAAACTGTATTAGAGCGACATGTCGCTCTATTTTTCGAACAGGTTTTTGTTGTCGTTATATTAGAGGCTGTCGTTCTACTAGAGGCTGTCGTTTTATTTTTCGAACAAATTTCTAAAAGTCAGTCAGGTTCGATTTAAGCGTATAAAAGTGAAATCAGAAGAAAAAAACATGAAAAAACATGAAAAAAAACGAAAATACCCAAAAACAGGGTGTCGGTCTGTTAGAGGGTGTCGGTCTATTAGAGGCTGTCGTTCTATTTTTCGAGCTTAATTTTGCTGTCGTTCTATTAGAGATGTCGTTCTATTAAAGGGGTGCACTCTCGTTACCAAACTGTTGCATCGTAGAACTGACTCGTTGTAAAACTGTTGCATCGTAGAACCGTTTTCAACTGGAGCGCGATTGCTTACTTGGCCCCTTACGGCTTATTGCGTGAATAAGTTTTAGTTTTTGTTTATTGTATAGTACAATAAAGCTAAACAGAACCTACTTTTCATAAAAAGTCAACATTTTATTCGCGCAATAAGCCGTAAGGGGCCAAGTAAGCAATCGCGCTCCAGTTGAAAACGGTTCTACGATGCAACAGTTTTACAACGAGTCAGTTCTACGATGCAACAGTTTGGTAACGAGAGTGCACCATTAAAGGTGTCGCTCTAATACAGTTTTTACGGTATGTTATTTATTGCCACGAGTACGGTGTGCAAGTCCGCAAACACTCTGCGTACTTTCTCGTCTACCGTAGTAATTTTAAAAATACGTGGATTCCTTGAACACGGCCTCCAGCGGAAGCCCTCTCAATGCACTGCGCACAGTACTTTGAGAGGGCCTCTGCAGGAGGCCGTGCTTGAACTGTTTCTCACATTTATTTCAAATTTAATTTCAGCAAAAAAACAAGTTTTCTATTTTTAATCAGTCTTTACCCGTCTTAAAACTTTTTCGCGACAGTTTCTCCAATAAATTATGTAATTTCTAACCATTTCAATAACAAAAATTACAGGAAAATTAACGAAAATGTTGGGTGACCCAATCGAGTACAGAAGTGGTAATCATTCGGTGAATGGCAATACTAATGAATTGGTTGTGGAATCGAAATCAAATAAGGAAATTAAATGGTGAGTTAAGCGTTTTTTGAAATAATGATATCCAATTATACGGAAACAAAACCAAATCATTTTTCAGTATCTGGAGCAAAAGAATCTTATATTACTCCCCTTTTCGAATCATTTTTAAATGGAAATTCGATTGGAGCAAACTGAAAAATGAAGGAGTCGACAAGCTCACTGGACACATCACTCTCTTTTCAGTACAAAATGCGTTCACCGCACTGAAAATGAATGTGGAACTGATTGAAAATAATCAAGAATTCACAAATGAATTCGGATACGATTTTGCTCACTATGATACTGTCTACTACCAATATTTTCTCACTCCTCATTACACCGACATTTTTGAAAAACCAGACAGTGAGATGTTCCTGCCATCCGATAAAAACGACACAATTCTGATTGTCGACGGAAAGAAGCTTCATGTCAACAAAACAGTGAGTAATCAGTTAACTTCTTTGTAAAATATCGATTAATTTTCCAATTTTTTTCAGTTTCTCTCCTATCACTCCGAGTATTTCCGCGCACTTTTCTCATCGAATTTCAAAGAAGAACAAATGGATGAAATTCCGATCGGAGAAGTCTCTTACGAAGATTTCGCTCTTCTTCTCAGCACTTTCTACCCAAATCCAGTGTTCGTAACCTATGCAACTGTCGAAAAAATTCTAGAAATGGCTCGTCGATTTCTGGTGTCTTCAGTCATTAAAGTCACCGAACATCATTTGTTGAACATGTCGAAAATCAATAATCAAAAGATGTTGTGCTTGGCTGACGAATATGGAATGCCGACACTTTTGGAGAAGTCTATTCATGGATTGGATACATTGGCAAAGGCGAAACAAATGAAGAAATCGGACACATATGAACATTTATCGGACAAGACCAAATTGAAAGTGTTCGATCGTCTCATGGATTTCATTTGATTTGAAAATTTTCACAGTTATATGTCGTCACTTTGTTGGTTAATAATTGTACAAAAGTTTTGTTGAAAATAAATGTCTTGTTTTGTTATTAATGTTCAACATGCTTCATGGTGATGAAATCCTTAATATTTTTTTGTTTTTGTGATACTTGCAACGGGTTAGGTCGACCGGACCGAACATGCAGTAAAACAATACGTTTTATACTATTTTCAAGTTTTTTTTTTCGAAAAATCGAAGAAAAGAATTCATGTATTTATCAATGCGAGTACGGTACGCAAGTCCGCAAACACTCTGCGTACTTTCCCGTCTACCGTAGTTGCATGAAAAATACGTGGATTTTTTGAAGTATTGCCACTTTATTTTAAAATATATATCAAACAGCAATTAGTTTCATTTTTCAATCGGTGTTTACCCGTTTTCATACTTTTTCGCGACAACGTATTAATCGTTTTAATAACAAAAACTGCAGGAAAATTAACGAAAATGTTGGATGGCCCAATCGAGTATAAAAGTGGTGCTTATCACGTAAATGGCAACACCAATGTTTTGGAGACGAAATCTCATGAGGGAATTAAATGGTGAGATGAGCTTTTCCTTAACATAATTATGTACAATTGTTTTGTACGGTAACAAAACCGAAACATTTTTCAGTATCTGGACCGGAAGAATTCCTAACATTAGTGTTTTCTCCTTTCACAAAATCAACTTCACCTGGAAATTCGATTGGAGCAAACTCAGAAATCAAGGAGTCGATGAGATCACTGGACAAATTACTGTCAGATCAGTAATTAATGTTTTCATTGGAACGAAAATTGATGTGAAACTGACAGAAAATAATCAAGCAATCACAACAGATCTAGGAATCACTAATAATACCGAAACTGTCTACTATGAATATTCTCTCACTCCTCATTACACCTCCATTTCTGAGAAACCATCATACAAAGAGATGTTTGCACCATCCTATCAGAATGATACTATTCTGATTGTCGACGGGAAGAAGCTTCATGTTAGCAAAGCGGTAAGCTCATTTCCAGAGATGAGCGGAAGAGTTGGCGGAAGAAATCCTTAAATTGGCGGAGTAGCTTTTCTTTGGGACGGTAACAAAACGTGTTCAATAGATAAAATTTGCAGCATAAATTTTTCTATCTAATGGGAAAAACAAGACATTAAAATATTATAAACTAAACGAGTTACAGTCATCAAGGCTTGTATTCCGCCTTCCGCCAAATGGTCTCATAGTCAGAACGGAAGGCGGAATACAAGCCTTGATGACTGTAACTCGTTTAGTTGATAATATTTTAATGTCCTGTTTTTTCCAATCGATAGACAAATTTATGCTGCAAATTTCATCTATTGAACATTTTTTGCTACCGTCCCAAAGAAAAGCTACTCCGCCAATTTAAGGATTTCTTCCGCCAACTCTTCCGCTCATCTCTGCTCATTTCCTATTAGGAAATCTATTAATTTTTGCAACTTTTTCAGTTCCTCTCCTACCATTCCGAATACTTCCGCGCTCTATTCTCATCGAATTTCAAAGAAGGACAAATGGATGAAATTCCAATCGGAGAAGTTTCTTACGAAGATTTCGCTCTTCTTCTCAGCACTTTCTACCCAAATCCAGTGTTCCCGAATGATAGTACTGTCGAGAAGCTTCTGGAAATGGGTCGTCGTTTTCTGGTATCGTCTGCCATAAGTAGCGCTGAACATCATTTGATAACCAATTCAACAATCGAAAACGAGAAGATGTTGTGGTTGGCTGACGAGTATGGAATGCCGACGCTTCTCGAGAAGTCTATTCGTAAAATAACTACAGTAGAAAACGCGAAGAAAATGAAGAAATCGGAAAAGTATGAACAGTTATCGGATAAGACCAAGGTGAAAGTGTACGAGCGTGTGATGGATTCGATGTGATTTGACAAATATCAGTTTCATTTTTTATCACATTGATGGTTAAAAGTTTTGCAAAAGTTTGATGAAGAAATAAATTTGTTGTTATGTTTTACTTGTTAGACGTGCTTCATGGTAATGGAATCCTTATTATTTTCTGTTTTTTTTGCATCCGTGCAGCAGGCCAAGTGTTTTCGTGAAAGGTTCAAACTAACAGATAATTGCCCCTGCCGAGCAAACCTTTGCCACGAGTACGGTGTGCAAGTCCGCAAACACTCTGCGTACTTTCTCGTCTACCGTAGTTGACAGAGAAAATACGCGAACTGTTTGAAATATTTCCTGGAAAAAACAGTTTTGGTGTCCAATTGTTTTTTTCCTGTTAAAATGCTGTCCCGTCAAATTGCTCAATAAATTCATTCAATTTCAAACGTGTTAATTTCAAAAATTTCAGGAAAATTAGCGAAAATGGCGAGGGACGCAATCGAGTATAAAAGCGATATTTATTACATCGATAGCAGCAATCATATCAAGGAGACGGCGTATCATCATGGAATCAAATGGTGAGTTAAGCTTTTATTCAAAATAATCCAAGTTTTTGTTTTGGACGGAAACAAAACCGAAACATTTTCAGTACCTGGACCGGAAAATGCGTTAATCTCACCCCCTATCGATTCAATTACAAATGGAAATTCGATTGGGATGAACTCAAAAATCAAGGAGTCGACAAGATCACTGGACACATTATTGTCTGTTCAAGAAACCAAAGGTTCCCTCCAATGAAAATCGATGTGGAACTGACTGAAAATAAACAAGTATTTGCAATAGAATTCGAATGCAGAAATAATACCGATACTATCTACTATCAATATTTTCTCACTCCTCATTACACTCCGATTGAGAAACCATCATACGATGAGATGTTTGCGCCATCTGACCAAAACGATACTATTCTGATTGTCGACGGAAAAAAGCTTCATGTCAACAAAACAGTGAGTTTATTTTTTCGTAAAATATCGATTAATTTTCAATTATTCAGTTTCTCTCCTACCACTCCGAATACTTCCGCGCACTTTTCTCATCTAACTTCAAGGAAGGACAAATGGATGAAATTCCGATTGGAGAAGTCTCTTACGAAGATTTTGCTCTTCTTCTCAGCACTTTCTATCCAATTCAAGTTTTTCCAACTGACAAAACTGTCGAGAAACTTCTGGAAATGGGTCGTCGTTTTCTCGTTTCTTCTGCCATAAGAATTTCCGATTATCATTTGATGAACAATTCAAAAATCAATAATGGAAAGATGTTGTTGTTGGCTGACGAATATGTGCTGCCGAGTCTTCTGGAGAAGTGTATTCGCGAGTTGGATACAGTGGAGAAGGTGAAGAAATTACATCAGTCTCCGGAATATGAAATGTTGTCGGATAATACCAAAGTGAAAGTGCTCGATATTCTTATCAAAATGATTTAATCTCAAAATACCTTCTTCTTTTGCTTTAATTGTTTACTTGTTAAAACTGTACAAAAGTTTTGTTGAGAAATAAATTTCTTGTTATTTTTGTTATTCTTGTTCAACATGCTTCATGGTGATGAAATCCTCAATATTTTCTTATTTTCGTGACGATTGCAAAGGATTAAGTCAACCAGGCCGAGCTTTCAGTGAAAAATCATAAATTTTAATACTATTTTCAAGTTTTTTCTTGCAAAAATTCGAACTGTTAACTAACGGAGAAAAATAATTATTTCCAAGAGTACGGTATGCGAGTCCGCAAACACTCTGCGTATTTTCTCGTCTACCGTAGTGACATGAAAAATAAGTTAATTTTTTGATTGTTGCTCACATTATTTGTTAAACTGACAATTTCTTTGATAAATTCTTGAATTTCTAACCATTTCAATAACAAAAATTGCAGGAAAATTAACGAAAATGTTGGGTGCCACAATCGAGTACGAAAGTGACGTTCATTATTTGAGTGGCGGTACTACTATCTTCAAATCGAAAAAAAAATCTCCCAATAGAATCAAATGGTGAGTAAACCATTTCTTTAAAATAATGATTTCCAATTATTTTGTACGGAAACGAAACATTTTTCAGTGTCTGGAGCGGAGGTGTCTATGCTTATCCCTCCAATCGATTCTATTTCGAATGGCAATTCGATTGGAGCAAACTTAAAAATGAAGGAGTCGACAAGCTCAATGGATACATTACTCTCATTTCAGTTCAAAATTCGTTCATTGCAAAGAAAATTAATGTGGAATTGACCGAAAATAATCAAGTAATCACAGAAACATTCGAATGCAAATATATTGACGATACTGCCTACTATCAATATTTTCTCACTCCTTATTACATTTCTGCGAGCCCATCAGAAGATGAGATGTTTGCACCGTCCGATCAAAACGATGCGATTCTGATTGTCGACGGAAAGAAGCTTCATGTTAGTAAAACGGTGAGTTTATTTCCTCATAAAATATCGACACGGCCTCCAGCGGAGGCCCTCTCAATGCACTGCGCGCAGTACTTTGAGAGGGCCTCTGCAGGAGGCCGTGTATCGATTATTTTCAAAATTTTCAGTTTCTTTCCTACCATTCCGAATACTTCCGCGCACTATTCTCATCGAATTTCAAAGAAGGACAAATGGATGAAATTCCGATCGGAGAAGTGTCATTTGAAGATTTCTCTTTACTTCTCAAAAGTTTCTACCCAAATCCAGTGCTCCCAACTGACAAGACTGTCGAGAAACTTCTGGAATTGGCTCGTCGCTTTCTGGTGTCTTCAGTCATTCAAGTCACCGAACATTATCTTCTTAACATGTCGAAAATCAATAATCAAATGATGTTGTGGTTGGCTGACGAATATGGAATGACGACTCTTTTGGAGAAGTGTATTTGCAAAATGGATAAATTGGCAAAGGCGAAGAAATTGAAGAAATCGGAGATATATGAAAACTTATCGGATAAGACTAAGTTGAAAGTGTTCGATCGTCTCATGGATTTCATTTGATTTTAACGAAAACTCACCGTTTATTTCTTGGATCTTTGTTATTCTTAACAGTAAAAATTGTTCAAAACTGTAGTTGAGAAATAAATTTCTTGTTCTGTTATTCTTGTTCATGGTGATGAAATCCTTAATATTTTCTGGCTTTGGTAACACTTGCAACGGATAATAAGGTCGACCAGACCGAGTTTTCAGTAAAGAATCAAAAATTTCAATGCTATTTCAATTTTTTTGCGAAAAATTCGAACTCTTATATAATTTCAACTAACGCACGATATTATTTTTTGCCACGAGTACGGTACGCAAGTCCGCAAACACTTTGCGTACTTCCTCGCCTACCGTAGTAATATCGAAAATATGTGGATTTTTCAAATTGTTGCTCACTTTATTTCTAAACTGTTTTTCCTGGAAAAACAATGATTTTTTAGTTTCTTGATTGTTTTTTTTCTGTTAAAATGGTTTTTTTTTGACGATTTTTTCAATAAAACCTTCAACTTCTGACCATTTTAATAAGACTAATTACAGAAAAATTAACGAAAATGTTGGGTGATCCAATCAAGTACGAAAGCAATACTCATTGCGTGAATGCCAACACTAATGAATTGGTTTTGGAATCGAATTTGAATAAGGGAATTAAATGGTGAGTTGAGCTTTTATTGAAATAATGATATCCAATGGTTTTGTAAGAAAACGAAACGGAAATATTATTGAAACCAAATTATTTTTCAGTATCTGGACCGGAAGCTGCTCTGTTAGCTCCCCCTATCGAACGTATTTCAAATGGAAATTCGATTGGAGTGAACTCGAAGGAGTCGACAAGCTCACTGGACACATTACTGTCTTTTCACCGTACAATGCGTTCACTGCAAAGAAAATGAATGTGGAATTGACTGAAAATAACCAAGAATTCACAAAAGAATTTGGTAGAAATTATACTGTCTACTATGACTATTCTCTCACTCCTCATTACACCGACGTTTCTAAGACACCGTTATTCAAAGAGATGTTCGCAGCCTCTAAGAAAAATGATACTATTCTGGTTGTTGAAGGAAAGAAGCTTCATGTTAACAAGACAGTGAGTTCATTTTCTAGTAAAATATTGATTAATTTTTCAAACTTTTACAGTTTCTCTCCTATCACTCCGAATATTTCCGCGCACTCTTTTCATCGAATTTCAAAGAACGACAAATGGATGAAATTCCAATCGGAGAAGTCTCTTACGAAGATTTCGTTCTTCTTCTCAGCACTTTCTACCCAATTCAAGTTTTTCCCACTGACAAGACTGTCGAGAAACTTCTGGAACTGGCTCGTCGCTTCCTAGTGTCTTCAGCCATAAAAGTCGCCGAACATCATCTACTGGAAATGTCGAAAATCGACAATCAAAAGATGTTGTTTTTGGCTGATGAATATGGAATGCCAAAACTTCTCAAAAAGTCTATTCGTGGATTGGATAAATTGGCAAAGGTGAAACAAATGAAGCAATCTGAGAAGTATGACCAATTATCGGATAAGACCAAGGTGAAAGTGTACGATCGTCTCATGGATTTCATTTGATTTTAACGAAAACTCACCGGTTTATTTCTTGACACGTTGTTATTTTAATACTAAAAATTGTACAAACATTTTGTTGAGAAATAAATTTCTTGTTATTTTTGTTATTCTTGTTCAAACTGCTTTTTTGGTGATGAAATCCTTAATATTTTATGGCTTTGGTAACATTTGCAACGGATAAGGTCGACCAGACCGGATTTTCAGTAAAAAATAAAAATTTTTAATACTATTTCAAGTTTTTTTTGCGTAAAATTGAACTTTTAACTAACGGAGAAACATATTTAATTCCACGAGTACGGTGTGCAAGTCCGCAAACACTCTGCGTACTTTCTCGTCTACCGTAGTAATTTTAAAAATACGTGGATTCCTTGAACTGTTTCTCACATTTATTTCAAATTTAATTTCAGCAAAAAACAAGTTTTCTATTTTTAATCGGTCTTTACCCGTCTTAAAACTTTTTCGCGACAGTTTCTCCAATAAATTCTGTAATTTCTAGTTGCATTAATAACAAAAATTACAGGAAAATTAACGAAAATGTTGGGTGACCCAATCGAGTACAGAAGTGGTAATCATCCGGTGAATGGCAATACTATTGGATTGGTTTTGGAATCGAAATCAAATAAGGAAATTAAATGGTGAGTTGAGCTTTTATTGAAATAATGATGTCCAGTGTGCTCCACCGGTGAAGAAACCGGCGAAAACCCGTTTATTTCCCGGTTTTATAAAAATAAAAACCGGAGGCAAGTTTGGCGAAAACCGGTGTTCACCCAAATTCCCCGGTGTTCAATATTGAAAAACCGGTTTTCACCGGTTTTTTAAATGATGCAAACACTTCAACGTGAGCGAACGTGACAGCAACCGGCCATTTTGCAGTCGGACGTTTTGAAACCGGACGTTTTACAACCGGACACTTCAAAACCGAACGTTTCGCAACCGGACATTTTGAAACCGGACGTTTCGCAACGGGAATTATTTTGTTTCCAAGTGTCATTCGGTTGCGAAACGTCCAGTTGCGAAGTGTCCCGTTTCAAAGTGCCCGGCTGCGAAACGTCCGGTTTCAAGGTGTTCGGTTGCGAAACAACCGGTTTGGAAACGTTCGGTTGCGAAATTTCCGGCTTCGAAATGTCCGGTTACGAAATGTCCAGTTTTGAAATGTCTGGTTGTGTGTTACCAATTTCAAATAAATCCGGCGAAAACGGGGGAAACACCGGTTTTTTCACCATAAAATTTTATTTTTTTATTTTTATTCCGGTGGAGCACACTGATGATGTCCAATTGTCCGGAAACAAAACCAAATCATTTTTCAGTATCTGGAGCAAAAGAATCTTGTATTACTCCCCTTTTCGAATCACTTTTAAATGGAAATTCGATTGGAGCAAACTGAAAAATGAAAGAGTCGATAAGCTGACTGGATACATTACTCTCATTTCAGTAGACAATGCATTCACTGCAAAGAGAATGAATGTGGAACTGACTGAAAATAATCAAGAATTCACAAATGAATTCGAATACGATTTTTCTCCCTATGATACTGTCTACTACGAGTATTCTCTCACTCCTCATTACACTTCTAAGAAACCGTCATACGAAGAGATTTTTTTGCCATCTGACCAAAACGACACGATTTTGATTGTCGACGGAAAGAAGCTTCATGTTAGTAAAGCGGTGAGTTCATTTTCTCGTAAAATATCGATTAATTTTCCAATTTTTTTCAGTTTCTCTCCTATCACTCTGAATTTTTCCGCGCACTTTTCTCATCGAATTTCAAAGAAGGACAAATGCATGAGATTCCGATCGGAGACGTCTCTTACGAAGATTTCGCTCTGCTCCTCAGCACTTTCTACCCAAATCCAGTGTTACCAACTGACAGAACTGTAGAGAAGCTTCTAGAAATGGGTCGTCGTTTTCTGGTTTCTTCAGTCATAAAAGTCGCCGAACATCATCTTCTTAAAATGTCGAAAATCAATAATGAAAAGATGTTGTTTTTGGCTGATGAATATGGAATGCCAAAACTTCTCAAAAAGTGTATTCGTGGATTGGATACATTGGCAAAAGCGAAACAAATGAAGCAATCGGAGAAGTGTGCACACTTATCAGATAAGACCAAGTTGAAAGTGTTCGATCGTCTCATGGATTTCATTTGATTATAACGAAAACTCGTCGTTTTATTTCTTGACACGTTGTTATTTTAATAATTTAAAAAAACAGAAATTTGGTTGAGAAATAAATGTCTTGTTCTGTTACTGTTGTTCAATTTACTTCAAGGTTGAAAAATCCATAACATTTTGTGACTATTTTCAAGTTTCTTTAACGCCGCCGGACATCATTTTTCATCAATGCGAGTACGGTACGCAAGTCCGCAAACACTCTGCGTACTTTCTCGCCTACCGTAGTTACATGAAAAATTTCATGAAATGTTGGTCACTTTTTTGGGAAAAACTGTGATTTGTTTCTGTTTAAATGGTTTCGCGACAGTTTCTTCAATACCTTTTTCAATTTCTAACCGTTTTCATTACAAAAATTTTAGAAAAAATTAACGAAAATGTGGGGTGCCGCAATCGAGTATAAAAGTGGTACTTATCACATCAATGGAACGACCAATGTTTTGGAGACAACATCTCATGAGGGAATTGAATGGTGAGATCATGTTCTGCTTGGGGTCGCGAAGTGGGTCTCGACGCGACTACCGTAGTATAAAACTTTTTTATGGCTAAAGTACGGTCAAAAGCCGCCGTAAATCGAAATTGAGCAACGAGCCACCGGCGGATGGGTAGTATTGAAATATTTCTTTTTCCAGTGTCTGGTCCGGGAGAATTCCTAACATTAGTGTTTTCTCCTCTCACAAAATCAACTTCACATGGAACTTCGATTGGAACAAACTCAGAAATCAAGGAGTCGATGAGATCACTGGACACATCACTGTCACATCAGCATTTCATTGGTTCCCTCCAATGAAAATTGATGTGAAACTGACTGAAAATAACCGAGAAGTCACAACAGATCTAGGAATCATTAATAATACCGAAATTGTCTACTATGAATATTCTCTCACTCCTCATTACACCTCCATTTCTGAGAAACCATCATACTGTGAGATGTTTGCGCCATCTGACCAAAACGATACGATTCTGATTGTCGACGGAAAGAAGCTTCATGTTAGTAAAGCGGTAAGCTCATTTTCTCGTAAAATATCGATTAATTTTCCAATTTTTGCAGTTTCTCTCCTACCACTCCGAGTACTTCCGCGCTCTATTCTCATCGAATTTCAAAGAAGGACAAATGGATGAAATTCCGATCGAAGACGTTTCTTACGAGGATTTCGCTCTTCTTCTCAGCACTTTCTACCCAAATCCAGTGTTCCCAACTGATAGAACTGTCGAGAAACTTCTGGAAATGGGTCGTCGTTTTCTGGTATCGTCTGCTATAAGTAGCGCTGAACATCATTTGATAACCAATTCAACAATCGAAAACGAGGAGATGTTGTGGTTGGCTGACGAGTATGGAATGCCGACGCTTCTCGAGAAGTGCATTCGTAAAATAACTACAGTAGAAGACGCGAAGAAAATGAAGAAATCGGAGAAGTATGGCCAATTATCGGATAAGACCAAGGTGAAATTGTACGAGCGTCTCGTGGATTCGATGTGATTTGAAAAATATCAGTTTCATTTTTTATCACATTGATGGTTAAAAGTTTTGCAAATGTTTGATGAAGAAATAAATTTGTTGTTATGATTCACTTGTTCAACGTGCTTCATGGTAATGGAATCCTTATTATTTATTTTCTGGTTTTTGCATCTGCAAGTGTTTTCGTGAAAGGTTCGAACAGTTGACTGAAAAACAGGTGGATTTTTTTCTTGTTTCAGCAAAACCCACAGATTTTCTCGCTTTCCATTCGTTTAAATATAAATTCTTCAATTTCTAACCGTATCAATAGCAAAAATTGCAGAAAACTAACGAAAATGACGGATGACGCAATCGAATACAAAAGCGCACAGGGTCTAGGTGTGAGTAGTGAAATCGTATGCGCTCCACTAGACATTGGTGGCAAATTCAAATTTTAATTTTTGCAATTCGCTGTTTCACTGTGGCACTTTGATACGCAGCTTAATCGATCATTTTTTGAGCCGATTTATGTCTGTTTTCCCGCATTTTCAGTCAGTTTTTCGACCGTCGCGCGTCTTTTCGAGATCAATTCTATTGAAAAAATAGATAAAATTTTTAAATATAAAAATTATTTTGAATTTCGCGCTAAAATTTCAGCTGATTTCAGCGGAGCGCGTTTATTTTCACTACTCATCCTGAGACCCTGTGAAAGCGTAGATTACGTAGTCAATAGTAGCACAAATGTTTTGGAGACAAGTGTAAAAAATAACATTCAATGGTAAGTAAAGCCACTCGTGAAGTATTATGAAAAAAAAACAACGTTTCGACAAGGATTTTCAAAAAAAAATTCGCGCAAGCGCATAAACTTGTGGGCGGAGCTTAAACTGCAAGCGGCGCGGTTCTTAATTTGGAAAAAACAACTGGAATTAGAACCGCGCCGCTTATTTAAGCTTGCAGTTTAAGCTCCGCCCAGAACTTTATGCGCTTGCGCGAATTTTTTTTTTGAAAATCCTTGTCGAACCTTTATTATTTTCACAGTAGACTAAAAAATTAAATTACAGTATTTGGAGTGGAACAACAAATGACTCTGAACTAATCGATTTCACATGGGAATTCGATTGGAGTGAACTCAAAAAACAAGGAGTCGATGAAATCACTGGACACATTACTATCGAATCAGCAGATAATTGGTTCATAGCCGAAATCGATGTGATACTGACAGAAGATCACCAAATAATCACTAAACAAGTCAGTACCCACGATTTCGATGATGTCGTCAGTTTCAATTACACGCTCGTTCCGTGTATTCCTGTAGAGTCAGTGAAATACAGAAAGATGTTTGCACCGTCCGATCAGAATGACACGATTCTGATTGTCGACGGAAAGAAGCTGCATGTTAGCAAAGCGGTCAGTTTCATTTTCTCGTAAAATATCGATTAATTTTCCATGTCTTTCAGTTCCTCTCCTACCATTCCGAATACTTCCGCGCACTCTTCTCATCGAATTTCAAAGAAGGACAAATGGATAAAATTCCAATCGAAGATGTTTCATTCGAAGATTTCGCTCTTCTTCTCAGCACTTTCTACCCGAATCAAGTGTTCCCTAATGACGAAACTGCCGAGAAACTTCTAGAAATGGCTCGTCGTTTTCTCGTTTCTTCTGCCATAAGTATTTCTGATTATCATCTCCTCAACAACTCAAAAATCGATAATGAGAAGATGATATTGTTGGCTGATGAGTATGTGCTGCCGAGTCTTCTGGAGAAGTGTATTCGTGAACTGGATACAGTGGAGAAGGTGAAGAAATTACATCAGTCTCCGGAATATGAAATGTTGTCGGATAATACCAAAGTGAAAGTGCTCGATATTCTTATCAAAATGGTTTAATCTCCAAGTACTCATTCTTCTGTTTTGATTCTTTTAATCGTTGAAAATTGTGCAAAAGTTCGGTTAAGAAATACATTTTTTGTTATTTTTGTTATTCTTGTTCAACATGCTTCATGGTCATCAAATCCTCAATATTTTGTTCTTTATGTAATATTTGCATGGAATATGTCGACCAGGCCGAGTTTTGAGTAAAAAACCAGACATTTTTATACTACTTTTTGCAAAAGTTCGAACTTTAAACCAGAGTTGCAACGGGCCGGGCCGGGCCGAAACCAGAATTTCTCCGGCCCGGCCCGGCCCGGTTCGGCCCGGATTTTCAGTACTAAAATAATTCAATGTTTTTTTTCGAAAATTTTTCAAATTTTTTGGCAAAAAATTTTAAAGGGGGACACAACTAGTTCTAAATTGAGGGTTTTTGATATGAATCGATTCAGAAAGCCAGGAAAAAGCAGACTTGCAACGGGCCGGGCCGGGCCGGAATGAAAATATCCAGGGCCCGGCCCGGCCCGGCCCGGCCCGGTGGGCCCGGAAGTTCAGTACTGAAAAAAATTCAAATTTTTTTTTCGAAAATTTCCAGATTTTTTTTGAAAAATATTTCTTAAAAACAATTTTTTGTAGGTTTCGAAGGTTTCTGAAAAATATACTTCAGGAAAAATATGAAAAATTTTCAGAAAATAAATTTTTGGACAAAAAATTGTAGTGAAAAAAGTTCAAAAATTCAAATCCGGGCCGACCGGGCCGGGCCGGGCCGGAGCTTTCTCGGCCCGGCCCGGAATCTTGCAAGTCTGGGAAAAAGATACATTTCTTTTGGTTTCATGTCTGAAAATGCGTCTAATGCGAGTTATGAGACCTCAAAATGTCAAAAATCGATGCTAGTCGTGCACTTTTTCAGTACATTTCAATAGAAATTCTCCTCGTCCTACACGTGAAAGCAATATTTTCAAAAATTTTCAAAAAAAAATTCGAAAAATGAACAATTATGAATGCATTTCACGTTCAGACGAGGAGAATTTCTATTGAAATGTACTGAAAAAAATGACGACGGGGAGCGATTTTTGGAATTTTGAGGTCTCATAACTCGCTTAAAACTGATTTTTTATATTCTTGAGAAAAAATTTGGAAAATTTTCAGACAAAAAAATTATTGAAAAAAAAATTCTAGTGAAAAAAAATTCAAAAATTCAAATCCGGGCCGACCGGGCCGGGCCGGGCCGGCCCGGCGGGCCAGCCCGGAATTTTGCAAGTATGCTTTAAACTAACGGAAAAACATATTTATTGCCACGAGTACGGTACGCAAGTCCGCAAACACTCTGCGTACTTTCTCGCCTACCGTAGTTGGATGAAAATACGTGGGTTCCTTTCTTGTTTTGTGAAAGTAATTCCAGCAAAACGCACAGATTTTCGATCTTTCAATTTGTTTTCAACCTTTTAAAAAATGTTCGCGATTAAATTATTTCAAATAGTTTTAGTGAGAAAAATTGCAGAAAAGTCATCGAAAATGTCGAATGGCGCAATCGAGTACAAAAGTGGTACACATGAATTCAATGGATGCGACACCAATGTTTCAGAGACAAGTGTCAAAAATGGTGTTACATGGTAAGTAATCATAAATATTTGCCACAAAAAAACATTTGATTTAAAGTCAGTTATATATTTTATAGTGTTTGGAGTGGAACACTGGACAATTACTGTTATATCGATTTCACATGGAAATTCGACTGGAGTGAACTCAAAAGTCAGGGAGTCGACGAGCTCACTGGACACATTACTGTCTCGTCAGATTACAATCACTTCACTGCAACGAAAATAGATGTAAAAATTACGGAAAATAACCAAGAAATAACAGAACAAGTCGGAGGCGATTATGTTTTCGATGATGTTTTCTACGAGTATTCTCTCATCCCTCACTACGAAATCTCATCATACGGTGAGATGTTTGCACCGTCCGATCAAAATGATGCGATTATGCTTGTCGACGGAAAGAAGCTTCATGTTAGCAAAGCGGCGAGTGCATTTTCTCGTAAAATATAGATCATTTTTCGAAAATTTCAGTTTCTCTCGTACCACTCCGAGTATTTCCGCGCTCTTTTCTCATCGAATTTCAAAGAAGGACAAATGGATGAAATTCCTATCGGAGACGTCTCTTACGAAGATTTCGCTCTTCTCCTCAGCACTTTCCACCCGGATCCAGTGTTCGTAACCGATGCAATTGTCGAGAAACTTCTGGAATTGGCTCGCCGCTTTCTGGTTCCTTCCGTCATAAAAGTCACCGAATATTATCTTATAAACTGGTCCAATATTGAAAATGAAAAGATGTTGTGGTTGGCTGACGAATATGGAATGTCGAAACTTCTCGAGAAGTCGATTCGTAAAATAACTACAGTAGAAAACGCGAAGAAATTGAAGAAATCGGAGAATTATGACCAATTATCGGATAAGACAAAGGCGAAAGTGTTCGATTGTCTCTTGGATTCCATTTGATTTAAAAAATTTCACAGTTTTGTTTCTTATCACTTTGTTGGTTAAAAATTTTGTTAAATTTTGGTTGAGAAATGAATTTCCTGTTCTGTTATTCTTGTTTTGAACATACTTCATGGTCAAAATCCTCAATATTTTCATGGTTTCAGCGCATTCGTGCAGCAGGTCAAAGAGAATGGAGAATTTAAAGATCAGCCGGATTTTAAGTAAATATTGAAAACTTTTAATACTATTTTCAAGTTTTTTTTGTTAACTACGGTACGCAAGTCCGCAAACACTCTGCGTACTTTCTCGTCAACCGTAGTTGGATGAAAATACGTGGGTTTTTTCGCATTTTTGAACGAGATCTCAGCGGCATGCATTTTTCATCTCACTCTTTTCTATCTTTGAAACACTGTTCTCACCAAATTTTCCAACTTTTAGCAGTTGATGAATTTTCAGCAAATTTGGCGAAAATGTCGAGGGGAGCGATCGAGCACAGAAGTTTTAATCAGCAACTCACAAAAGGCAAACATTTTTTCGACTCAAGTGTCAAAAATGGTATCGAATGGTAAGTCGATCTGTTCTTTTGAAAAACTATCAATTATGTTCGATATTAACCTTTCAGTGTGTGGAAAGGAACAATGCACAACTCCTACAAATCCGCTTTCACGTGGGAATTCGATTGGAATGAGCTCGAAAATCAAGAAGAGGATGAGCTCAAAATTGATAAAATAACTGGTCACATCATTCTCAAATCAGAGAAGAATTCGTTCGCTCCGGTTAAAATCGAAGTGAATTTGACAACAGATAACCAAATGATCGCAAAACAAGTCGGAGGTTGTTACACTTCAGATATTGTTAACTACGAATATTCTCTCACTCCACATTACACTCCGATTGAGAAACCGTCATACGATGAGATGTTTGCTCCATCTGACCAAAATGATGCAATTCTGGTTGTCGGCGGAAAGAAGCTTCATGTTAGTAAAGCGGTGAGTTGTTTATTTTCTCGTAAAATATCGATTAATTTTCCAATTTTTTCAGTTTCTCTCCTACCATTCCGAATATTTCCGCGCACTTTTCTCTTCGAATTTCAAAGAAGGACAAATGGATGAAATTCCGATCGGAGACGTCTCTTACGAAGATTTCGCTCTTCTTCTCAGCAATTTCTACCCAAATCCATCATTCCCAACTGACAAGACTGTCGAAAAACTTCTGGAACTAGCTCGTCGTTTTCTGCTGTCTTCAGTCATAGGCATTTCTGAAAATCATCTTTTGAACAGTTCAAAATTCAATAGTGAGAAGCTGATATGGTTGGCTGACGAGTATGTGATGCCGAAACTTCTCGAGAAGTGTATTCGTGTACTGAATACCGTGGAGAAAGCAAATAAATTGAAGAAATCGGAGGCATATGAACAATTGTCGGACAAGACCAAATTGAAAATTGTCGACCGAATTTTAAAATTGTCCCATATTTGAAATATAATTGTTCTGTTATTTTTTTATGATTTGTTGTTTTGTTGTTAAATTAAATGTTGTTACTTTCTTTTGTCATTGTTTCCCAACTTGTCAGTATTCTTCATTGTGAAGAAATCTTTAATATTTCATATTTCTTCGCAGCTATTTCAGTATTTTTCAGAAGAAAATTTGTCTGAACTTAGCGGAATTTCTCTTTAAATTACTGAATATTCTGAAAACAATGAAGAAATTTTTGAAGTGAGTACGGTACGCAAGTCCGCAAACACTCTGCGTACTTTAGTGTCTACCGTAGTTGCATGAAAAAACACGTGAAATTTATATTTGGTTTGTAAATGGTAATTCCAGCGAAACGAACGCACACATACTTGCTGCTTCCCGTATTGTTTCCAGCCGCTAGTAAAGTTTCGCAGAAATTTGTTTAATGAATTCTCCAAATGCTAGTCGTTTAATAAGAAAAATTGCAGAAAACTCATCGAAAATGACTGAAGAGGGTTTTGAACACGAAAGTGGTTGTTTTCGAGTTCAATCAAACAGCAGCCTTTTAGAGACGAGTAGCAAGAAGGGAATTACATGGTAAGTCGAACT
Source organism: Caenorhabditis remanei (assembly GCF_010183535.1). Taxonomy (NCBI): domain Eukaryota; kingdom Metazoa; phylum Nematoda; class Chromadorea; order Rhabditida; family Rhabditidae; genus Caenorhabditis; species Caenorhabditis remanei. The sequence goes on from NC_071329.1 coordinate 2,594,221, forward strand.
TTTTGTGTATGAAAAAGAACTAGTAATTGAAATTGAATTGTATTCAACATTTACCTTACAGTGACTGGAGCGGAACAGTTGCCAACAGTCAAATGAATTTCACATGGAAATTCGATTGGAATGAACTCAAAAGTCAAGGAGTCGATGAGCTCAGTGGACACATTACTGTCTTGTCAAAAAACAATTGGTTCAATGCAGTGAGAATCTATGTTGAACTGTCTGAAAATAATCAACTCATTACACATCAAATTCCATCCCCACATAATTATGACGAGGTCCGTTACGTGTATTCACTCACTTCCCATTATGCTCCTGTTACTGAAAAGAGAGATTACGAAGAGATGTTTCTGCCATCCGATCAGAATGACACGATTCTGGTTGTTGAAGGAAAGAAGCTTCATGTTAGTAAAGCGGTGAGTTCTTTAAAAAAAAATATCGATTAATTTTTGAAATTTTCAGTTTCTCTCATACCATTCTGAATATTTCCGCGCTCTTTTCTCATCGAATTTCAAAGAACGACAAATGGATGAAATTCCAATCGGAGAAGTTTCTTACGAAGATTTCGTTCTTCTTCTCAGCAGTTTCTACCCAAATCCAGTTTTCCCAAATGACGAAACTGTCGAGAAACTTCTGGAATTGGCGCGTCGTTTTCTGGTTTCTTCAGTTATCAACATCACCGAATATCATCTTCTGAATAACTCGAAAATCAATAGTGAGAAGATGTTGTGGATGGCTGATGAGTATGTGATGCCAAAACTTCTCGAGAAGTGTATTCGTGAACTGAATTCTATGGAGAAAGCACAGAAGCTGGAAAAATCTCCGGAATATGAGAAATTGTCGGATAGTGCCAAAGCGAAAGTGCTCAATCGTCTCATTAAAATGATTTAATTTTCCAATTTTTTTTGTTATGATGTCCATCCAACTTACTTGCAATGTGTTACCGTTACATTTTTTTGTTGAATTAAATTTTGTTACTTTTCTTCTTTTCCTGGTTCTGAACGTGTCAGTATTCTTCATAGCGAAGGAATCTCCAATATTTATTTTTCGTTATTCTAGATAAACAATTTTCAGAAAATTTTGCAGTGATGGGGGACGTCATCAAGTACAAAAGTGGCCATTTCTACATCGGTCGTTCCTGTGATGCTTTGGAGACAAGTGTGAATAATGGAATTAAATGGCGAGTCCTTGTTTTATTTATAACATTGTCAAAAATCAGGCTAGGCTTATTTTTTGAGATCTTTCGAAATTTCCTAGTAAAAGTGCTTAAATTATCATACATAATCACCTTTTGATTGAATTAAAAATTCCTTAAGAAAGCTGTTTTATTGGAGAAATTTAAATTTTTTGTGATCACTAGACGGCAAAAAAGGCAAATAACTATTTTCCTGCAAAAATAAGCCGAATTCAGGTATTAAGCTCCGAAAATTTTGATACTGATACAGGTATGTGCCCGGGTGGCGTTGAGCGCCTCGCATTTTCAGCCGAAATTTGAAAATGCGACGAGAAAGAGTGTGCGAAATGGAGAGACGCAGACACACTCTCTCTCGTCGCATTTTCGCCCATTTTGAATTCTTTCAGCGCCCAAAGCGCCTCCATAGGCACATCCCTGTACTGATAACAAGGTAGTGATAACAATTTTTGAAGACGGTACGGTACGCAAGTTCGCAAACACTCTGCGTTGCTTGATAATGCTCACTTTAATTTTAATACATTTTTCAGCTAAAAGTTTTGATTGTTTGGTTTCCAAATAGTTTTCTCTCGTTAACATCGGTTTGCGATCATTTGGATACATCTACCGTAGTTGCATGACAAATACGTGGATTTTTTCACATATTGCTCACTTCATTTTTAATAGAAATTTCAGCGAAAAGCAGTTTCTTTTCAGCTTTTTCATCCGTTTTAATATTTATATCTTGGCAATCTACTTTTTCTTATTACAAACAAGAAAAACGATCTAAGTTGTTGTCGCTGTCACAGATTTTTCATTTTTCGCAGTTGATCTTGCTCATTCTTTTTTCGATCGCAAAAACTGAAAAACTGCTATTGTAACAAAATCAACGTTTTTCTAGTTTTTAATCATTCAAGCTCATAAAAAAAACTAACTTTAACTAAGAAAATTGCAGGAAAATTATCATAAATGCTGGGCGACACAATCGAGTATCAAAGCGACAATTTTTCTGTCAGCACCGGCACAAATGTTTTGGAGACGAAGACCCATAATGGAATCACATGGTAAATCATATTTTTCCTCAACAATGGAAAGATTAGAACAAAATAATCAGACTTGTAAAAAATCGGGCCGGCCCGGCCCGTGACAAGTCTGAAAATAGTGATTGGAAGGACTCTTTTTTTTTCAGTGTCTGGAGCGGAAAGTTCACCAACTATCAAATTAATTTCTCATGGAAATTCGATTGGAATAATTTCAAAAACGAAGGAGTCGATGAGATCACTGGACACATCACAGTCTACTCTGTGAATAATTACTTCACCGCAAAACAAATTGATGTTAATATCACAGAAGACAACCAAGTGATCACACATCAATTTGCACACAGTTATAACTCCGATACTTGTTACTTTCAATATTCTCTCATTCCTTACTACCCTCCAATTCCTGTGAATTACGACAAGATGTTTCAGCCTTCCGACAAGAACGATGCGATTCTGATTGTCGACGGAAAAAAGCTTCATGTTAGCAAAGCGGTGAGTTTATATTTCCATATTGTTTTTAACTTTTGCTATTTTTCTTGATTTTTAGTAGAATTTATGAAAACTCGATTTTTCTATCAGCTATTATGACGAATTTTCTAAAAATTACATTTTCCAGTTCCTTTCCTACCACTCCGAATACTTCAGCGCTCTCTTCTCATCGAATTTCAAAGAAGGACAAATGGATGAAATTCCGATCGGAGAAGTCTCTTACGAAGATTTTGCTCAACTTCTCAGCACTTTTTACCCAAATCCAGTGTTCCCTTGTGACAAAACTGTAGAGAAGCTGTTGGAAATGGCCAGTCGTTTCATGGTTTCTTCAGTTATCAACATCATTGAATATCATCTTCTAAACAATTCTAAAATTAATAGTGAGAAGATGTTGTGGATGGCTGACCAGTTTGTGATGCCAAACCTTCTGGAGAAGTGTATTCGTGGACTGAATACCGTGGAGAAAGCGAAGAAATTGGATCAATCTCCGGAATACAAGAAGCTGTCAGATAATGCCAAAGCTAAAGCTCTCGATCGTCTTATCAAATTGTTCTAATTCTCTAATACTTTACTTTTTATGACTCGCGGAATTAAATCTTGTTTTCGACAGTTCCCTTGATAAATAATTTTTTTCAGAAAAAAATTGTCAGAAATGAGCTGAAATTCTGTATCTCTGAACGCCCTGAAAAAGATGACGAATCTCAAAGTGAACAAGGTACGCATGCCCGCAAACGCTCTGGCTCCGGGACATTTCGCCACCAAAACAGGGGTGTGCGGACAGGAAAATTTCGGAATTTCGGACACTAAAAAATGTCCGAGTTTCAAAATTTCGGAATTTCGGAATCTCGGAATTGTCCGAATTTCAAATTTTCGGATTTTCGGAATTTCGGAATTTCGGAATTGTCCGAATTTCGGATTTTCGGACTTTCGGAATGTCGGAATATTCCGATTTTCGGACTTTCGTCATTTTTTTTCAACAGATTGTCCCATTTACCCATATCGAATGCTGAAAACCGTTTTATTGTTAAAAAAACACTGCGAAAAGACGAAAATTTTAAAAAAAAAAAACCGCTTGAAAACTGCGGAAAAAAATCTGTTCCAGACCCGTCATGAAAAGTGCGCAAGCGCCTTTAATACAGTACTTTCTCTTCCATTCCGAATTTTTTTCGGAACGTTCCGATCGGAATTCCATTCCGAAATTTTTTTTTCGGAATATTCCGATCGGAATTTCATTCCGAAATTATTTTTTCGGAATATTCCGATCGGAATTCCGTTCCGAAAATGAGCCGATTTTCGGAATTTTTCGGAATTCCGAATTCCGTTCCGCACACCCCTGCACCAAAAATTGGAGAATTTCCAAAACTTAATAGGGAAAAAAACATACCACTAGTACGCTTTCATTAGGCTAATTAAAATGATGTGCTTTTTTCCCTATAAAGCTTTGGAATAGCGCTCGAAATGGGACGAGTTGGGAAGTCCCGGATTGTCATAAAACGGTTAATAATCAACGTATATTTTTGAAACTTTGGGAATCGCGTCCCCAGCTATGTCTTCAGATTCTGTGAAAGTTCCATTATTTTCCGACAAAAACTGACAGTTTTCCAAAATTCCCGGAAAAAAGTGGGACGTCCCATTTTGAGCGCTACTTTGGAAATTCTCCAATTTTTGGTGGCGATATGTCCCGGAGCCAACGCTCTGCGTATTTTCCATCTACCGTAGTTGACTGAAAAACACGTGGATTTCTTGAATTATTCATACTTGTCAAATGAGGGGCCGGACCCGGCCCCTCTTTTTAGGAATATGGGATTTTTGAGAAAATGTTCAAATTTTTTTCCAAAAATTCAATTTTTCATGGGGGAAAAATTTTCTAATTTACTCGTTTTTATACTTTTTTTCATGATTTTTTAGTATATTTTTCGAAAGATTGACTAAATTTTTCAGCGAGACGCCTTCGGCAATAAAAAACTTGAAGGTATAATAAGGTCAAATCTGATTTTTTCCCAGAATAATCTGTGTGTTTTCGTGAGTTCATTTCCCTATCGAAAGAATATAAAAATTCGGTCGAAACCCCGCTGAGATCGAGCGACGAAACAGTTTGGGCATTTCTGCAGCCGTAGAAGAAAACAATAAAAAAATGCGAAAATAAAATTTTCATACTTTCAAGTTAAGTTTCTTTTTCGTTTTTTCCGGCAAATGAATCGAGGGAAAAAACGTTTTTTCCGGACGTGAATAACCCCATAAGGGGCCGGGCCGGAAGTTTTGAAAAAAAGCTCGGCTCGGCTCGGCCCGGCCCCTGCCAAGTATGCTATTTACAAATCGCTGAACATTTTGAAAATGATGACAAAATATTGAAGTGAGTACGCACGGTGATTTTTTCGGTACCACCTCCTTTCATTCTAATGAGTTTTTCTCGAAAATGGCTGAAAATTTTTGAAAAATTCTTTTTAACTGCTATAGATCCTCCAGTTACCTCGGATAATTATAGAACATTTTGGGTAAATTTAAAGCAATTTTCGAGAAAAACTCGCTAGAATGAAAGGAGGTGGTACCGAAAAAATCAACGTGAGTACGGTACGCAAGTCCGCAAACACTCTGCATACTTTGGCGCCTACCGTAGTTGCATTAAAAATACGTGGATTTCGCTTATTTCTCTCTTCCTTTTTCAACAGAATTTCCAGCGAAAATACGCGTTTTTTTCAGTTTTTCACTTCTTGAATCTTTCGGTCTGCTTATTCTCGAAAATACTTCGAGTTTAATCAATTTTAATCGATAAACTTTCAGAAAAACTATCGAAAATGGCGTGTGGAGCGATCGAGTACAAAAGTGGTGAGCGTCATGTCAGTGCCTACACCGATGTTTTGGAGACAAAAACGAATGGTGGAATTACATGGTAAGTTAAATAAATTTTTTGAGGAAAAAAAAATCAATTCGGATTGAATTATATTCGACATTTATTTTATAGTGTCTGGAGCGGAAAAGTAAATGACTCTTGGCGATTCGATTTCAAATGGAAATTTGATTGGGACGAGCTCAAAAATCAAGGAGTCGATGAGATCACTGGATACATCACAGTTTACTCTGTGAATACTAACTTCAACGCAGAGATGATTGCAATCAAAATCACAGAAGACAACCAAGTGATCTCACAGCTGATTGGACCCGATTATACTCCCGATACTTGCTACTATGCATATTCTCTCGTTCCTCACTACGCTCCAGCTCCTGAGAAGCCAGATTACGACAACTTGTTTCTGCCTTCCGATAAAAACGATACTATTCTGGTTGCTGAAGGAAAGAAGCTTCATGTCAGCAAAGCGGTGAGTTCATATTTGCAAGTTGTTATTAGCTTTTATTCATTTCTTCTTTTTTAGAATCAATGAAAACACGATTTTTCATCAGCTATTGTAAAAAACTTTCTAAAAATTGCATTTTCCAGTTCCTCTCATATCACTCGGACTTCTTCTCCGGACTCTTCTCATCGAATTTCAAAGAAGGACAAATGGATGAAATTCCGATTGAAGATGTCTCTTACGAAGATTTCGCTCTACTCCTCAGCAATTTCTACCCAAATCCAGTGTTCCCGAATGATAGTACTGTCGAGAAAATTCTGGAAATGGCCAGTCGTTTCATGGTTTCTTCAGTTATCAACATCATTGAATATCATCTTCTAAACAATTCTAAAATTAATAGTGAGAAGATGTTGTGGATGGCTGATGAGTATATTATGCCCAACCTTCTGGAGAAGTGTATTCGTTCACTTAATACAGTGGAGAAAGCGAAGAAATTGGATCAATCTCCGGAATACAAGAAGTTGTCGGATAGTGCCAAAGCGAAAGCTCTCGATCGTATCATGAAATTGATATAATTCTCTAATTTTTTGTTTCCTCTTGTTATTATTTTGCTTTTATGCAAAGCCTAATTGTTGTTAAATTGTTGAATTAAGTTTTGTTTTTGTTTGGCAGTTTATTCCCCATCAATTTTAGAAAATAATTGGTTAGAAATAACCTCAAATACTACTTTGCAAAGTTCTGAAAAAGAGCTCTGAAAATATGGACAACTTGAAAATAATGACTAATTTTGGAAGTGGGTACGGTATGCAAGTCCGCAAACACTCTGCGTACTTTCTCGTCTACCGTAGTTGACTGAAAAATACGTGGATTTGTTTTTCGTTTTTAATTGAAAATTTCAATTGAAATTCCCGAGAATGCAATGATGTTTTCAGTTTCGAATCAGTGATTAACCGTTTTCAAATTCTTTTGCGACAATTTATTTATTCAATACTTCTACTTCTAATCAGTTCACGTAAGAAAAATTGCAGAAGACACATCGAAAATGTCGGGTGGAGCAATCGAGTATATCAGTGAGGAGTATGAAGTCAGTAGGGACAGTAGTGTTCTAGAGACGAGTTTCAAAAATAATATTAAATGGTAAGTCGAAAGATTGAAATATGAAATGATTATTTTCAAAATTGTTCTCAGCGTCTTCAAAGGAACAATGAGCAACTCCTATAAAGTCAATTTCACGTGGGAATTCGATTGGAATGAACCTAAAAGTCAAGGAGTCTTTGAAATAACTGGACACATTTCTATAAAATCATCGAAAAATGCATTCGCTCCGATTAAAATCGATGTGAAATTGACAGAAGATAACCGAACAGTCACTAAACATTTAGGAGGAGGGTGTTATACTCATTACTTTGTCACATACGAATATTCTCTCACTCCACACCTCGTTCCACCAGAAGAACCACCATATGATGTTATTTTTGCGCCTTCCGATAAAAATGATGCTATTCTGGTTGTCGACGGGAAGAAGCTTCATGTTAGCAAAGCGGTCAGTTCATTTTCTCGTAAAATATCGATTAATTGTTAAAATATTTCAGTTTCTCTCGTATCACTCCGACTTCTTCCACGCACTATTCTCATCAAACTTTAAAGAAAGTAAAATGGATGAAATTCCTATCGGAGAAGTCTCTTACGATGATTTCGCTCTTCTCCTCAGCACTTTCTACCCAAATCCAGTGCTCCCAACTGACGAAGCTGTTGAGCAATTTCTTGAAATAGCTAGCCGTTTTTTGGTGTCTTCTGCCATGAGTATTGCCGAACGTCATCTTTTGAACAATTCGAGAATAAATAATGAGTATATGTTGTATTTGGCTGACGAATATGGAATGCCGACTCTTTTGGAGAAGTGTATTCGTAGACTGAATATCATGGAAACACCAAAGAATTTCAAGCGATCTACGCAATTCAAAAGAATGTCGGATAGCACTAAAGCGAAAGTTCTCGCCCGCATCAGAGGTGAGTGTCGACGAATTTTTACGCCGTATTTGAAAGTTTCAAAGGGGTGAGAGAAAAAATTAAATAAATAAACGTAAAAATAGAGTAATGTAGAAACTTTTTTGAAATAATTGCAGAAAAGTCGACAGATTACACAATCGAATACAAAAGTGGTTCATATCCTGTCGAGCGCGGCACTAATGTTTCTGAGACGCATGCCAAAAATGGAATTATATGGTAAGCCAAATTATATTCATTAAAAACTTTTTAATAAAAAACAGATTATTTAAAAAAAAGGTATCTCATACTGAGACAGAATTCCACATTGTGTTAAATACATAGTAAATTAATTTTTATGGAAAATATAAATTTTCTAACTTTCTCACCGCCTACTGACCGATATGCTTTGCTTATTTTAGTGCCTGGAGCGGAAAAAAGAACGACTCCAATCAAATCGATTTCACATGGAAATTCTATTGGGATAAACTCAAAAGTCAAGGAGTCGATGAGCTCACTGGACACATCATTGTCACGTCAAGTAATAATCGGTTCCCTACAACGAAAATTGGCGTTAGACTGAGGGAAAATGACCAAGTAGTTACAAGGGAAATTGAATGTCTACCTTATTATGAATATGTCAGCTATGCTTATTCTTTTACCCCTCATTATGCCGCAATTCCGGAGAAACCGTTAGATTACGATGAGATGTTTGCGCCCTCTGATAAAAATGACACAATTCTGATTGTCGACGGAAAGAAGCTTCATGTAAGCAAAGCGGTGAGTTCGTTTTCTCGTAAAATATCGATTAATTTACAATTTTTCAGTTTCTCTCCTACCACTCCGAATATTTTGGCGCTCTCTTTTCATCGAATTTCAAAGAAGGAAAAATGGATGAAATTCCGATTGGAGATGTCTCATTTGAAGATTTTGCTCTACTTCTCAACACTTTCTATCCGAATCCTGTCTTCCCAAACGACAAGACTGTCGAGAAACTTCTGGAATTGGCTCGTCGTTTTCTGGTATCGTCTGTCATGAGAAGCAGCGAAAATCATCTATTGAGAAATTCAAAATTCAATACTGAAAAGACAATATGGTTGGCTGACGAGTATCACATGCCAAGACTACTGGATAATTGTATTCGTAGACTGAATACATTGGAAAAGGTGAAACAAATAAACCAATCGGAAGAAGTTGAGAAGTTGTCGGATGATACTAAAGTGAAAATTATCGACCGAATTTCTAAATTGTCCCATATTTGAAATATACTTTTTCTGTTATGATTTGTTGTTTTGTTGTTGAATTAAACGTTGTTACTCTCCTTCATTGTTCATTGTTTCCCAACTTGTCAGTATTCTTCATTGTGAAGAAATCTTTAGTATTTCCAAGTTCCGAATTGTGCAATATCAGAAATGATCAAGCAATTTTCGGCACCCCACGAAAATCGGGGAGAGCGTTTAATTCGGGGAAAGTCCGCACCGAATATTGCCACGAGTACGGTACGCAAGTCCGCAAACACTCTGCGTACTTTCGCGCCTACCGTGGCATGAAAAATACGTGGATTTCGCTTATTTCTCACGTCCTTTTTCAATAGACTTTCTAGCGAAAATACGCGTTTTAATCAATTTTTACCTCCTCGAAACTTTTCGATATGCATATTCTCGAAATTACTTCGAGTTTTATCAATTTTAATCGATAAACTTTCAGAGAAATTTTCGAAAATGGCGAGTGGAGCGATCGAGTACAAAAGTGATCAGCATCATGTCAATACCACCACCAATGTTTTGGAGACAAAAACGAATAGTGGAATTACATGGTGAGTCAAATTTTTTGTTATGCATCTACCCACGAAGAAAACTTGCCTACCCACGAACGCAAAATAATGCATTTTTATGGCACAAAAATGCAAAAAATGCATTAAATTGCATTCGTGAATAGAATTAAATTGCATTAAATGGTACAAGTTTTCTTCGTGGGTAGATGCATTAGGGAAAAACAATCGGAATTAATTTATATTCTACTTTTCTTTTATAGTGTCTGGAGCGGAAAAGTAAACACCTCTTTGCAAATCGATTTTGCATGGAAATTCGATTGGGATGAACTCAGAAGTCAAGGAGTCGATGAGATCACTGGACACATTACTGTTTCGTCAAATAACAATTGGTTCACTCCAACGAAAATTGATGTAAAAATTACGGAAGATAATCAAGAAATCACAAAAGTAGTCGGAAGCGGTTATATTGCTTATAATGCTTACTACGAGTATTCACTTATTCCCCACTACAGTCCACTTCTTGAGAAACCCTCATACGAAGAAATGTTTGCGCCTTCCGATCAGAATGACGCGATTCTGGTAGTTGAAGAAAAGAAGCTTCATGTTAGTAAAGCGGTGAGTGAACCCGCAGATGTTGAAAGTTTCTGTCAATTCTCTAGAATCAAAACTAGGATCAATTTTGTTAATTTCAGTTTCTGTCGTACCACTCCGAATATTTCCGCTCTCTTTTCTCATCGAATTTCAAAGAAGGACAAATGGATGAAATTCCGATCGGAGATGTCTCTAACGAAGATTTCGCTCTTCTTCTCAGCACTTTTTATCCAACTCAAGCGTTTCCAGCTGACAAAACTGTCGAGAAACTTCTCGAATTGGCTCGTCGTTTTCTCGTTTCTTCTGCCACGAGAAGCGCCGAGTTCCATCTGATAAAAAACTCGAAAATCAATAATGAGAAGATGTTGTGGTTGGCTGACGAGTATGGTTTGCCGACACTTATGGAGAAGTGTATTCGAGGACTGAATACCGAGGAGAAGACAAAAACGCTGAAACAATCTGAAGAATATAAGAAGTTGTCGGATAGTGCTAAAGCGAAAGTTCTCGATCGCATTTTCTCTCAATTTTACTAGTTTTAAATTGAATTCGCTCAATTGTTGTTATTTGTTGAATTAAATTGTTTTCTTTTTTCTCTCTCCTTCTCACTTTGTTCTTTTATATCAGTATTCTTTACTGCAATTATATTTACTTTTTATTACTTGTTAATTATTTATAAGTTTTAATTGATTTTTAATAATTTTGCAGAACATTCATCGAAAATGTCAATAAAGTACACAAGTGAGGCGTATCAAGTCAATCGCGACACCAATGTTTTGGAGACAAAAACGAATAGTGGAATTACATGGTAGGTTAAATTTTTTGTTAGGGAAAAACAATCGAGATTGAATTATATTGTACTCGATCCGTACTTTTCTTTCTTTATTATCAATGACGTCATGTTGCGGGGATGGGAGACGGGCCAAAGGGCATCCTCTCCTCCCCCGCAACATGACACATTCCACATTTCTCACCTTCCAAATGTTTTTCCCTCTATTGCTTTTTCTATAGAGCATTGTCTCTCGCCAGAAAACTGTCTGGCTCCGCCCCACGGGCCGGAGCCAGACAGTTTTTCATTTCTATCCCTCATTCTTCACAGAAGCGTCAAGAAGCTTCTTTCCTTTTTTCCAGTTTTTCATTTCTTTCGTTTTCTAGATTTTTCCCCTTCTTTGTTCCTCCTCCCATTCTGGAAACTTCCTAAGAAGTTTCTTTTCTATTTTTTGTAACCCTCCTTACACCTATTGAATAAGTTTCTTTCTAGTATCTATTCTTAACTTCTTTTTCTTTATTATATTATTAAATAAAAGGTTTAATTACCCAAGTTTGAGTTTGAGGAAACGATTGGTCTTGAGGATCTTAGTCTTGAGCGAGCAGACTACGGACAGCCCTGCGTTTCATATATTCTACTTTTATTTTATAGTGTCTGGAGCGGAAATATGAATTCCATCTCATATCAAATCAATTTGACATGGAAATTCGATTGGAGTGAACTCAAAAGTCAAGGAGTCTATGAGATCACTGGACACATTAATGTCCTTTCATATTTCACTTCGTCCACTCCTATGAAAATTGATGTGCAACTGACTGAAAATAACCAAGAAATCACAAAACAATTCAACGGTTATGTCCCTGTATTCAACTACGAATATTCTCTCACTCCGCATTACACACCTATTTTTGAGAAACCGTCATACAAAGAGATGTTTCTGCCATCCGATCAAAACGATACTATTCTGGTTGTTGATGGAAAGAAGCTTCATGTTAACAAAACGGTGAGTTAATTTATCGTTAAATATCGATTAATTTGGCTCCGGGACATTTCGCCATCGGACATTTCGCCACCAGACATTTCGCCACCAGACGTTTCGCCACCGATTTTCGGAAAATTTCCAAAGCTTTATGGAGAGAAAAACATATTACCTTTATCAGCAGAGTCAACGCATGCTAGTGATATGTTTTTCTCCCCATAAAGCTTTGGAATTTTCCGAAAATCGGTGGCGAAATGTCCGGTGGCGAAACGTCTAGTGGCGAAATGTCCCGGAGCCATTAATTTTTGTTTTTTTTTCAGTTCCTCTCCTACCACTCCGAATATTTCCGCGCACTTTTCTCTTCGAATTTCAAAGAAGGACAAATGGATGAAATTCCTATCGGAGACGTCTCTTACGAAGATTTTGCTCTACTTCTCAGCACTTTTTACCCAAATCCAGTGTTCCCGAATGATGGTACTGTCGAGAAAATTCTAGAAATGGCTCGTCGTTTTCTGGTGTCTTCTGCTACGAGCAGCGCAGAACATCATCTCATGTACATTTCCAGAATCACTAGAGAAAGAATGTTGTTGTTGGCTGACGAGTATGGAATGCCGAAACTTCTCGAGAAGTGTATTCACGGATTGGATACAACGTACAAGGCAGAGAATCTCAAGCAATCTGAAGAATTAGAGAAATTGTCAGATGAGACCAAGTTGAGAGTTGCCGACCAAATTTCTAAATTGTCACATATTTGAAATATATTTTTTCTGTTATAATTTGTTGAATTATTGTTGATGTAAACGTTGTTATTTTTCTTTTTTTTTTTGTCTTTGCTTTCCCGACTTCTCAGTATTCTTCATTGCGAAGAAATCTTTAATATTTAAGAGACAATGTCTCGCTCAAGCCTACAGGCCATGTTACACATAAACCAAAGTGATCCGTTCCGGCTGATTTTTTGATATGTTAGTACCCAAGGAATTCTAAGAATTTTATACTATACCAGATTAGGCTTCGCCCCCTTTGACCTACCGAAACGATCGATTGAAGTTGAAAAATGAAAATTTTTCTTTCGAAAGATAGGATCAAAATTCTTTCAGAAATGAATTGCCAGCCTTATTTTGTGCATTTTACAAGATAACTACTTTTCTCTAGCTTTCCTGCATCATATAGAAAAAATCACTTTTTTGAAAATTTTCTCATTTTTTTCATGTTTTTTGGATTTTTCGGGTGATCGAAGTACTGTGGTCCGAAGTAAATTTATGATGATAAGAGACATATTTGTGTTGGCTATCTGAAACTACAAAGACTTGTCCCAGATTCCACTGTCTAGGTGAGTTACGATCAAAAAAGTGACGAAATTTGATGCATTTCAACGTACCCCCCCTCCATGGTAAAAAATGGCTAGGTGACAAAAATTAAAAATATTTCTGATTCGAGTTATTCAGAGCTAGAATAATGCTCACACAACTTTTCAGACAATTCTGGCCATGTTTCAGTGAGTTACAGACACCTCCTCCATGGCCCATAATCCAAGGGTACATCGAAAAAGGGTACATCTATGAAAAATTTGATCATAGGGTACATTGAATCGAAGGGTACAGTCAATCTTAGGGTACATCGAGGAGCTATGATCACGGGGTACATCCATGGGGTTATCATAGGGTACATCGAGTCAGAATTTTTATAAAATTTCAGAAGACTCAAAGTTTTTACCTATTTTTGAGAAAAGCTTTACAAATGGAGTTCAAGGAATGTGTTTATGCTGTTTTCAGAGGGATGACATCATAAGATTTAGCATTTAAGAAGATTCTTGAATCAATTATAGAAACTCCAATATGATCATCTCTCAAATGGTTGTTAGAGTAATTTATATGTGTCATCCCTCTGAAAATAGCAATCAACATGTTTCCGAACTCCATCTGTAAAGCTTTCCCCAAAAATTGGTGAAAACTTTGAGTCTTCTGAAATTTTATGAAAATGTTTGACTCGATGTACCCTATGATAACCCTATAGATGTACCCCATGATCATAGCTCCTCGATGTACCCTAAGATTCACTGTACCCTTCGATTCAATGTACCCTATGATCACGATGTACCCTTTTTCGATGTACCCTTGGATTATGGGCCCTCCTCCATTTTTTCCAGACTTGCAACGGGCCGGGCCGGGCCGGGCCGGAATGAAAATTTCCAGGGCCCGGCCCGGCCCGGCCCGGCCCGGTCGGCCCGGAAGTTCAGTACTGAAAAAAATTCAAATTTTTTTTTCGAAAATTTCCCGATTTTTTTTGAAAAATATTTTTAAAAAACAATTTTTTGTAGGCTTCGAAGGTTTTTGAAAAATATACTTGAGGAAAAATATGAAAAATTTTCAGAAAATAAATTTTTGGACAAAAAATTGTAGTGAAAAAAGTTCAAAAATTCAAATCCGGGCCGACCGGGCCGGGCCGGGCCGGGCCAAAACCGGGCCGGGCCGGGCCGGGCCGGCGGGCCGGCCCGGAATCTTGCAAGTCTGATTTTTTCGAATCAAAAAGTTTGAGCTCTCGTAACTTTCCAGATCATAGCTCAAAATCTTAGAAACTTCAGGAAAATGGTGAAACATATTTCAACAACACAAATAATTAGCTGAAAGTTGATTACAAAGAAAAATTCTGGTTTTTCATGTGCCAGAATAGCTGACTTTCGTAGATCCATGAAGCTAGCAGATATAAAATGAAACGAAAGTTGAACAAAAACATAGAAACTGACTTTCAGCTAATTATTTGTGTTGTTGAAATATGTTTCACCATTTTCCTGAAGTTTCTAAGATTTTGAGCTATGATCTGGAAAGTTACGAGAGCTCAAACTTTTTGATTCGAAAAAATGGAGGAGGTGTCTGTAACTCACTGAAACATGGCCAGAATTGTCTGAAAAGTTGTGTGAGCATTATTCTAGCTCTGAATAACTCGAATCAGATATATTTTTGATTTTTGTCACCTAGCCATTTTTTACCATGGAGGGGGGTACGTTGAAATGCATCAAATTTCGTCACTTTTTTGATCGTAACTCACCTAGACAGTGGAATCTGGGACAAGTCTTTGTAGTTTCAGATAGCCAACACAAATATGTCTCTTATCATCATAAATTTACTTCGGACCACAGTACTTCGATCACCCGAAAAATCCAAAAACATGAAAAAAATGAGAAAATTTTCAAAAAAGTGATTTTTTCTATATGAAGCAGGAAAGCTAGAGAAAAGTTGTTATCTTGTAAAATGCACAAAATAAGGCTGGTAATTCATTTCTGAAAAGATTTTGATCCTATCTTTCGAAAGAAAAATTTTCATTTTTCAACTTCAATCGATCGTTTCGGTAGGTCAAAGGGGGCGGAGCCTAATCTGGTATAGTATAAAATTCTTAGAATTCCTTGGGTACTAACATATCAAAAAATCAGCCGGAACGGATCACTTTGGTTTATGTGTAACATGGCCTGTAGGCCTATGCTCGAGGCAGTCAGAGATTGTCTCTTAATAGTTCTGCCTTGTCATTTAATTATCTTTCAGAAGAAAATTTGTCAGAAATGAGCTGAAATTCTCTACAAATCGAGGCCCCACAAATCGGGGAGAAACGTGGTGCGGGAAACACGAATCGGGGAGAAACAAATCGGGGAAATACCGATCGGGGAAATACAATTCGGGGAGAAAGGGGCGGAGTCGCGAAAAAACTGTGCGGCAGTTGCGAAACAAATTTTTTACAGTAGTTTTAAGAGGAAAAATTACCATGAGCAAATTTTTTTGCAACTGCCGCACAGTTTTTTGGCGACTCCGCCCCTTTCTCCCCGAATTGTATTTCCCCGAATGGTATTTCCCCGATTTGTTTCTCCCCGATTCGTGTTTCCCGCACCACGTTTCTCCCCGATTTGTGGGGTCTCTACAAATCTTTGAAAATTCTGAAAATGACAACGAAAATTTGAAATGAGTACGGTACGCAAGTCCGCAAACACTCTGCGTACTTTCTTGTCTACCGTAGTTGCAAGAAAAATACGTGGATTTTCCCACATTGCTCACTTTATTTTTTGATAGAAATTCCAGCGAAAAACAGTTTCCCTTTAGTTTTTTATCCATCCGTTTAACCTTTTTTTTAACTTGCCAATGAATTTAATTTTATTACAAACGAGAAAAACGACCCAAGTTTTTTGTCGCTTTCACAGATTTTTCAGTTTTCGCAATTCATCTTGCTCATTATTTTTTCGATTGCGAAAACTGAAATATCTGCTAATGTTACAAAGAAAATTAAAGTTTTTCTAGTTTGTAACTATTTAGACATCATAAAAGCCGTTTTAAATGAGAAATTTGCAGAAAAATTATCGAAAATGAAGGGCGACACGGTCGAGTACAAAAGTGTGGAATGCAGAGTCGATAGTAGCACAAATGTTTTGGAGACGAAATCTCAAAATGGAATTAAATGGTTAGTTAAATATTTGAGGAAGAAATCTATTGGGATTGAACTATATTCTACTCTTATTTTATAGTGCCTGGAGCGGAAAAGTAATTAACTCTTATCAAATCAATTTCACGTGGAAATTCGACTGGAATGTACTCAAAAGTCAGGGAGTCGATGAAATCACTGGACACATCTTTGTCTATTCAAGAAACAATTGGTTCTCTACAACGAAAATTGATGTGAAACTGACTGAAAATAATCAAGAAATCATAAAGCAAGTTCAAGGTCAAAATACTTACGATACTGTCAGCTACGAGTATTTTCTCATTCCCCATTACGCACCAGTTCTCGAAAAGCGAGATTACGACAAGATGTTTGCACAATCCGATCAAAACGATACTATTCTGGTTGTCGACGGAAAGAAGCTTCATGTCAACAAAACGGTGAGTTAATTCGTGAAATTTGAAAGTTTCTATCAATTTTCTTGAATCAATATTGTTCATTTCAGTTCCTCTCCTACCATTCCGAGTTCTTCCGCGCACTTTTCTCATCGAATTTCAAAGAAGGACAAATGGATGAAATTCCGATTGGAGACGTCTCCTACGACGATTTTGCTCTTCTTCTCAGCACTTTCTACCCAAATCCAGTGTTTCCAAATGATAGTACTGTCGAGAAACTTCTGGAAATGGCCAGTCGTTTCATGGTATCTTCAGTTATCAACATTATCGAATATCATTTGATGAACAACTCGAAAATCAATAGTGAGAAAATGTTGTGGATGGCTGACGAGTATGTGATGCCAAAACTTCTCGAAAAGTGTATTCGTGGGCTAAATACCGCGGAAAAAGCGAAGAAATTGGATCAATCTCCTGAATACAAGAAGTTGTCGGACAGCGCCAAAGCGAAAGCTCTCGATCGTCTTATCAAATTGTTCTAACTCTCAATTATTTCGTTTTTTCTTGTTATGACTTTGCTTCTGTGCAAAGCGTTGTTAAGTTGTTGAAATTGTTGTTGAATTAAATTTTGTTTTCATTATATTATCTCCATCAGTTTTTGTAAAAATGAGTAGAATTACCTCAAATGTTACTTCAAAATGTGAGCAACTTTTGAAAATAATGACAAAATTTCGTAGCGAGTACGGTAAGCAAGTCCGCAAACACTCTGCGTACTTTCTCGTCTACCGTAGTTGCATGACAAAATACGTGGATTTTCTCACATTGTTCACTTTTTCAATTGAAATTCAAGCGAAACGCTGCGTTTTAATTAGTTTTTCACTTCTTGAATCTTTAAGACTATCATATTCTCGAAATTTCTTCGAGTTCTATCAATTCTTATCAATAAACTTTCAGAAAAACTATCGAAAATGGCGACTGGAGCGATTGAGTACAAAAGCGGTACTCTTCAAGTCAGTAACTACACCAATCTTTTGGAGACAAAAACGAATAGTGGCATTACATGGTAGGTTAAATTTTTTGTTAGGCAAAAACAATCGGAATTAAATTGTATTCTACAATCATCTTATAGTATCTGGAGCGGAAAATTCATGCGCGTCAACTCATATCAAATCGATTTCAAATGGAAATTCGATTGGAATGAACTCAAAAGTCAAGGAGTCGATGAAATCACTGGACACATTACAGTTTCGTCTAGAGACAATTACTTCCGCCGAACGAAAATTGATGTAAAAATTACGGAAGATAATCAAGAAATCACAAAAGAAGTCTGGGGCATTTATTATTCTTATACTGTTTACTACGAGTATACTCTCATTCCCCATTACGCTCCAGGTTTTGAGAAGCCAGATTACGACAAGATGTTTGCACCATCCGATCAGAATGATACTATTCTGGTTGTCGACAAAAAGAAGCTTCATGTCAACAAATCTGTGAGTTTATATGCGGGAGTTGTTATTGACTACACCTTTCATTCAATCGGTAGTTAAATATATTTATATTTATTGCTGTAATTCAATAGAAATTGTGTTAATTTCAGTTTCTCTCGTACCACTCCGAGTACTTCCGCAAACTCTTCTCATCGAACGACAAACAGGGCGATGCCAAGGTAGCGTTAATCGGTTTTCGCTTCATCAGAAGCACGGCAAACCAAAGTTACAAAAATTGTGATTTGTGCGCAGCGGTTCTCAAAAATAAAACTATCTTCTTTGCGTTTAAACACACTTCACTCTTTTCAGCCGCCAAAGCGCCAGCGTAAGCAAATCTCTGACAACAAAGAAGGACAAATCCAAGAGTTTCCGATCAAAGATGTCTCATTCAAAGATTTCGCTCTTCTCCTCAGCACTTTCTACCCAAATCCAGTGTTCCCAACTGACGAAACTGTCGAGAAACTTCTCAAGTTGGCTCGCCGCTTTGTGGTTTCTTCAGTTATTAACATCATCGAGTATCATCTTCTAAACAATTCGAAAATCAATAATGAAAAGATGTTGTGGATGGCTGATGAGTATGTGATGCCAAAACTTCTCGAAAAGTGTATTCGTGGACTGAATACCGTAGAGAAAGCGAAGAAATTGGATCAATCTCCGGAATATAAGAAGTTGTCGGATAGTGCCAAAGCGAAAGCTCTCGACCGCCTAATCAAACTGTTTTAATTCTCTAATTTTTGTTGAAAAAGTTCTGTTTTTTCTTGTTACGATTTTGCTTTCATGTAAAGCTCAATCGTTGTTATTTTGCTGAAATAAATGTTATTTTTTATTTAACTTTTATTCCCCATCATTTTTCTCAAAAAATGAGTAGAATTACCTCAAATGTTACTTCAAAATGTGAGCAACTTTAAAAAATAATTACAAAATATTGAAGTGAGTACGGTACACAAGTCCGCAAACACTCTGCGTACTTTCTCGTCTAGTAATATCAAAAACACGTGGATTCTTTGAAATATTGCTCACTTTGCAATTCATAGCAGAAAAAGCAATTATTTTCACTTTCCCATCCGTGTTGTTTTCAAACTTTTTCGCAACAATTTCTTCAATAAAATCTTTAATTTCTAACCATTTCAATGACAAAAATTCCAGGAAAATTAACGAAAATGTTGGGTCAACCAATCGAGTACAAAAGTGGCTATCATCGAGTGAGTGGCTATTTTGATGAATTGGTTTTGGAATCGAAATCAAATAAGGACATTAAATGGTGTGTTGAGCTTTTTTTGAAATAATGATGTCCAATTGTACGGAAACAAAATCAAATCATTTTTCAGTATCTGGATCGGAAGTTTCTTTAAGTATTCCCCCAATCAAATATTTTTCACATGGAAATTCGATTGGGATGAACTCAAAAGTGAAGGAGTCTATGAGATCACTGGACACATTACTGTCCATTCAAGAAACAATTGGTTCCGTGCAACAAAAATTGATGTGAAACTCACTGAAAATAACCAAGAAATCACAAAAGAATTAAGATGCAGTAAGAGTATCAGTTCTGTCTACTATCAATATTCCCTCATTCCTCATTATGCTCCGGTTCCTGTGAAACCGTCATACGACGAGATGTTTGCGCCATCCGATCAAAATGACACAATTCTGGTTGTCGAAGGAAAAATGCTTCATGTAAACAAAACAGTAAGTCTATTTCCTCATAAAATATCGATTAATTATTGAAATTTTCAGTTTCTCTCCTACCACTCCGAATATTTCCGCGCACTCTTTTCATCGAATTTCAAAGAAGGACAAATGGATGAAATTCCGATCGGAGACGTCTCTTACGAAGATTTCGCTCTTCTTCTCAGCATTTTCTATCCGAATCCATCGTACCCTAATGATGAAACCGTCGAAAAACTACTAGAAATGGGCCGTCGTTTTCTGGTTTCTTCTGCCTTGAGTAGCGCCGAGCATCATCTACTCAACATGTCCAAGATCAACGATGAGAAGATGTTGTATTTGGCTGATGAATATGGAATGCCGACAGTTTTGGAGAAGTGTATTCGTAAAATAAATACATTAGAAAAGGCGAGGGAATTGAAGCGATCTGAGAAATATGACCGATTATCGGACAAGACCAAGTTGAAAGTTTACGAGTGTATCGTGGATTCTAATTCATTTTAACAAATCTTACCGGTTTTTTTCTTTGATTGTTAAAAATTTTGCGAAACTTTTGTTGAGAAATAAATTTCTTGTTCTGTTATTCTTGTTCAACACATTCAGGGTGATAAAATTCTTAATATTTTCTTATTTTCGTAATACTTTTTTCAGTAAAAAATCAAAAATAAAATAATATTTTCAAGTTTTTTTTGCGAAAATTTCGAACTTTTAACTAATGGACACAAATAATTTTCGCCACGTGTACGGTACGCAAGTCCGCAAACACTCTGCGTACTTTCTCATCTACCGTAGTAATATCGAAAACACGTGGATATTTTAAAATATTGCTCATTTTATTTGGGGGTATTTGAGTTTAGAACTCGGAAGAATAGAACTGCGACAAAATAAAACTGTGAAAATATAGAACAGGAAAAAATAGAACTGTTACAAAGTGGAACAGTGAAAGTTAGAACTGCTACAAAATAGAACTCAACAAAATAGAACTGAACACAATGGAACTGCTACAAAATAGAACTGTTACAAAATAGAACTCTAGTTCGAACGGAGCGCGTTTGCATTCGTGACTTTTTAGAAGAATTAAAACGACGTTTTTTTTCAATTTTAACAATTAGTCGATGAAGAAAATGAATTTATTTGAGAAAAGTCAAAAATAAATTGAATTTTTGCAAAAAAATGCAAACGCGCTCCCTTCGAACTAGAGTTCTATTTTGTAACAGTTCTATTTTGTAGCAGTTCCATTGTGTTCAGTTCTATTTTGTTGAGTTCTGTTTTGAAGCAGTTCCATTTTTTCGTAGTTCCACTTTGTTCAGTTCTATTTTAGTCAGTTCTATATTTTCACAGTTTTATTTTGTCGCAGTTCTATTCTTCCGAGTTCTAAACTCAAATACCCCCTTTTATTTTAAAATTAAACTTCAGCAAACATGTTTGCTGAAAAACTATATTTCATTTTTCAATCGGCGTTTACCCGTTTCCAAACTTTTCACGACAACTTATTAATGAATTCATTCAATATCAATCGTCTTAATAACAAAAATTGCAGGAAAATTAACGAAAATGCCGGGTGACGTAATCGAGTACGAAAGTGGCGTTCATTTCGTCAGTCGACACACCTATGCCGTGGAAAGGGAATATCATAAAGGAATCGAATGGTGAGTTGAGCTTTTATTTACTGGGTCTATTCACCTCCGAAAAAAAACACTTTTTTTCCCTCGATTCATTTACCGGAAAAAACTGTTATTTTTTCCGTTTTTCGCCGTTTTTTTTCGGTACATGAATCGAGGAAAACAACTTTTTTTCCCGGACGTGAATAGCCCCATAAAATAATGATGCCCATTTTTTTTCATTGAAACGAAACATTTTGAGTGGCTTCTCCGGGCAAGTCTATGGCAATTCTCCCAATGAGATCGATTTCACATGGAGTTTCGATTGGAGTGAACTCAAAAGTCAAGGAGTCGACAAGCTCAATGGACATATTACTCTCTTTTCAGTAAACAATAAGTTCCCTCCAATGAAAGTTGTTGCGAACATGACTGAAAATCTGGGATCATCCCGAGTAAGATTCGAATGCGATTATGTTACCGATACTGTCTACTATAAATATACTCTCACTCCTCATTACACCCCCATTTCGGAGAAACCGGCATCCGCTCTCCAAATTCCTGAGAAGCCAGATTACGACAAGATGTTTGCGCCATCAGACCAAAACGATACCATTCTTGATGTTGAAGGAAAGAAGCTTCATGTTAGTAAAGCGGTGAGTGATTTTTTTCATAAAATATCGATTAATTATTGAAATTTTCAGTTTCTCTCGTACCACTCCGAATACTTCCGCGCTCTCTTCTCATCGAATTTCAAAGAAGGACAAATGGATGAAATTCCAATCGGAGAAGTTTCATTCGAAGATTTCGCTCTTCTCCTCAGTACTTTCTATCCGAATCCAGTGTTCGTAACCGATGCAACTGTCGAGAAAATTCTAGAATTGGCTCGTCGTTTTCTAGTTTCCTCTGCCGTAAAGAGCGCCGAAAACCATCTGATGAACAATTCAAAAATCGACAATGAGAAGATGTTGTGTTTAGCTGAGGAGTACGGAATGCCGACACTTTTGGAGAAGTGTATTCGTGGATTGGATACATTGGAGAAGGCGAAAAAATTGAGACGATCTGAGAAATATGACCAATTATCGGATAAGACCAAGTTGAAAGTGTTCGAGCGGCTCGTGAATCCCATTTCATTCTAACAAAAACTGACCGTTATATTTCTCGTCACTTTTAATCGTTAAAAGTTGTACAAAAGTTTTGTTGAAAATAAATGTCTTGTTTTGTTATTCCTGTTCAACATGATTCATGGTTATGAAATCCTTAAATTTTTCTTGCTTTCGTAATACTTGCAACAGATCAGCTCGACCGGACCGAATTTGCAATAAAACATAATACATTTTATACTATTTTCAAGATTTTTTTTTGCGAAAAAATCGAACAAAAGGAAAACAAATTTGCTACGAGTACGGTACGCAAGTCCGCAAACACTCTGCGTACTTTTTCACCTACCGTAGTTGCATGACAAAATGCGTGGAGAGACCGTACGAATCGGGAAGAAACGAAATTGGGAAGAAACGAATCGGGAAGAACAGTTTTCCGCAAGTTTTCTTGACTTTGGCTGAAGTAATAGCTGCGCACAATGCTCTAAATCGATTTTTTAGTTTCGTAGCTTTATTTTTGACACAAATTTTAGCGCATAAGCCAGAAAAATCTTTTCTTAATTTTGGATTACGGTAAACTCCGCAATTTGACGTTGATGTTTGCAGAAATTTAGCCTGTTCTTCCCGATTCGTTTCTTCCCGATTCGTACGGTCAAAAAGAGATTAACCGTTTTCAAATCTTACGCGACAATTTATTTAATCAATTATTCAATTTTTAACCGTTTTTTTAACAAAAATTGCAGGAAATTCATCGAAAATGGCGAATGACGTATTCGTGTACAGTAGTGACTATCATTCGGTGAACGGCGACACCAATGTTTTGGAGACAAAATCTCATCATAAAATCAAATGGTGAGTTAACCTTTACTTTAAAATAATGATTTTAAATCGTTTTGTGCGGAAAAATTATTGAAACGAAACATTTTTCAGTATCTGGACCGGAACTATTTATTACTTCCTCAAAGAATACAATTTCACCTGGAAATTCAATTGGAATAAACTCAGAAATCAAGGAGTCGACAAGCTCACTGGACACATTTATGTCAGCAATTCGTACACTGTACAGAAAATCGATGTGGAGTTGACTGAAAACAATCAAGTAATCACAAAAGAATTCGGTAGCAGTCATAGTGATGGTGATGTCTACTACGATTATTGTCTCACTCCTCATTACACCTCCATTTCTGAAAAACCGTCAGACGATGAGATGTTTGCTCCATCTGACCAAAACGATGCGATTCTGATTGTCGAAGGAAAGAAGCTTCATGTCAACAAAACAGTGAGTTCATTTTCTCCAAAAATATCGATTAATTTTCCAATTTTTTCAGTTTCTGTCGTATCACTCCGAATACTTTCGCGCTCTCTTCTCATCGAATTTCAAAGAAGGACAAATGGATGAAATTCCGATCGGAGACGTCTCATTCAAAGATTTCGCTCTGCTCCTCAGCATTTTCCACCCAAATCCAGTGTTCCCAAATGACAGAACTGTCGAGAAACTTCTAGAAATGGGCCGTCGTTTTCTGGTACCATCTGCCTTGAGTAGCGCCGAGCATCATCTACTGAACATGTCCAAGATCAACGATGAAAAGATATCATTTTCTTGTAAAATATCGATTAATGTTTCTGTTTTTCAGTTCCTCTCCTACCACTCCGAATACTTCCGCGCACTCTTCTCATCGAATTTCAAAGAAGGACAAATGGATGAAATTCCAATCGGAGAAGTTTCATTCGAAGATTTCGCTCTTCTCCTCAGAACTTTCTACCCGGATCCAGTGTTCGTGACCGATGCAACTGTCGAGAAACTTCTAGAAATGGCCCGTCGTTTTCTGGTGTCTTCAGTCATAAAAGTCGCCGAACATCATCTTCTAAACATGTCGAAAATCGACAATCAAAAGATGTTCTATTTAGCTGATGAATATGGAATGCCGACTCTTTTGGAGAAGTATATTCGTGGATTGGATACATTGGCAAAGGCGAAACAAATGAAGAAATCGAAAAAGTATGAGCAATTATCGGATAAGACCAAGTTGAAAGTGTTCGATCGTTTCATGGATTTCATTTGATTTTAACAAAAAATCACTTTTTTTTTCTTCACACGTTGTTATTTTAATAGTAAAAATTGTACAAAACTGTAGTTGAGAAATAAATATCTTGTTCTGTTATTCTTGTTCGTGGTGATGAAATCCTTAATATTTTCTGGCTTTGGTAAAACTTGCTACGGATGATAAGGTCGACCAGACCGAGTTTTGAGTAAATAATCAAACATTTTAATACTATTTCAAGTTTTTTGCGAAAAAATTGAACTTTTATAGGGCTATTCACGTTCGGAAAAAACGTTTTTTCCCTCGATTCATTTGCCGGAAAAAAACAGTTTTTCCAGTAAATGAATCGAGGGAAAAAACGTTTTTTTTCGGAGGTGAATAACCCCATTAACTAACGGAGAAAAATATTTAATTCCACGAGTACGGTACGCAAGTCCGCAAACACTCTGCGTACTTTCTCGCATACCGTAGTAATATCAAAAACACGTGGATTCTTTGAATTGTTGCTCACTTAAGTTTTAAACTGCTTTTCCTGAGAAAACCAATGATTTTTGGCTTCCTAATTGGTTTTTCTCTGTTAAAAAGATTTCGCGACGATGTTTTCAATAAATTTATTCAGTTTCGAACCATTTTAATAACAAAAATTGCAGGAAAATTAACGAAAATGTTGGGTGAACCAATTGAGTACACAAGTGGTACTTATCTCGTGAATAACGCTACAAATATCTTGGAATCGAAATCTCATCATAAAATCAAATGGTGAGTTGTTCTTTTCTTTAAAATAATGATTTTTAATTGTTTTGCACGAAAAAGAAAAACACCGAAGCATTATTGAATCGAAACATTTTTCAGTACCTGGACAAAAAGAATCTTACTTCCCAACCCCTTTCGAATCATTTTCACATGGAAATTCGATTGGAACAAACTCAAAAATCAAGGAGTCGATAAGATCACTGGATACATTACTCTTTTTTCAGTAAATAATGCGTTCACTGCAATGAAAATGAATTTGGAACTGACAAAATCATACCAAGAATTTACAAATGAATTCGGATACGATTCTTCAATATTTGGATACGATAAGGTCTACTATGCATACTGTCTCACTCCTCATTACAACCCGATTTCTGAAAAGCCAGATTACGACAAAATGTTTGCACCATCCGATCAGAATGATACGATTCTGGTTGTCGACGGAAAGAAGCTTCATGTCAGCAAAGCGGTGAGTTCATTTTCTTGTAAAATATCGATTAATGTTTCTGTTTTTCAGTTCCTCTCCTACCACTCCGAATACTTCCGCGCACTCTTCTCATCGAATTTCAAAGAAGGACAAATGGATGAAATTCCAATCGGAGAAGTTTCATATGAAGATTTCGCTCTCCTCCTCAGAACTTTCTACCCGGATCCAGTGTTCGTGACCGATGCAACTGTCGAGAAAATTCTTGAAATGGCTCGTCGCTTTCTGGTGTCTTCAGTCATTAAAGTCACCGAACATCATCTTCTAAACATGTCGAAAATCAATAATGAAAAGATGTTGAGGTTGGCTGATGAATATGGAATGCAGACACTTTTGGATAAGTCTATTCGAGGATTGGATACATTGGCAAAAGCGAAACAAATGAAGAAATCGCAAAAGTATGAGCAATTATCGGATAAGACTAAGCTGAAAGTGTTCGATCGTCTCATGGATTTCGTTTGATCTTAACAAAGTCTCATCGTTTTATTTCTTGACATTGTTATTTTAACAGTAAACATTTTGCAAAAGTTTTGTTGCGAAATAAATTCCTTGTTCTCTTATTCTTGTTCAACATGTTTCATGGTGATGAAATCCTTATTATTTTCTGGTTTTTTTCGTTCGAACTAATAGTTAATTGGCCTGCGAAGCAGACCGAATTGAAGTTTGTCACGAGTACGGTACGCAAATCCGCAAACACTCTGCGTACTTTCTCATCTACCGTAGTAATATCGAAAATATGCGGATTTTTCAAATTGTTGCTCACGTTTATGTTTAAACTGTTTTTCCTGGAAAAACAATGATTTTTTAGTTTCTTGATTGTTTCTTTTCTGTTAAAATGGTTTCGTGACGATTTTTTCAACAAAACCTTCAACTTCTAACCATTTTAATAACAAAAATTACAGAAAAATTAACGGAAATGTTGGGTGATCCAATCGAGTACAGAAGTGGTCGTTATTCCGGGTGTAACTATATTGATGAATTGGTTTTGGAACCGAATTTATTAAATAAGGGAATTAAATGGTGAGTTAACCGTTTCCTTAAAATAATGATTTTCAATTGTACGGAAACAAAATCAAATCATTTTTCAGTATCTGGAGCAAAACACTCTTATCCCCTCGTCGAACCATTTATAAATGGAAATTCGATTGGAGTGAACTCGAAGGAGTCGACAAGCTCACTGGACACATTACTGTCTCTTCACTGTACAATGCGTTCACTGCAAAAAAAATGAATGTGGAATTGACTGAAAATAACAAAGAATTCACAAAAGAATTCAATAGCAATTATACTGTCTCCTACAAATATTCTCTCACTCCTCATTACACTGACGTTTCTAAGGCACCGTTATACAAAGAGATGTTCGCGGCCTCTAAGCAAAACGATACTATTCTGGTTGTTGAAGGAAAGAAGCTCCATGTCAACAAAACAGTGAGTTCATTTTCTCGTGAAATATCGATTAATTTTCCAATTTTTGCAGTTCCTCTCCTCACACTCCGAATACTTCCGCGCACTTTTCTCATCGAATTTCAAAAAAGGACAAATGGATGAAATTCCGATTGGAGACGTTTCATTCAAAGATTTCGCTTTACTTCTCAGCACTTTTTACCCAAATCAAGTGTTCCCGAATGACAGTACCGTCGAGAAACTTCTAGAATTGGCTCGTCGCTTCCTAGTGTCTTCGGCCATAAAAGTCGCCGAACATCATCTACTGGAAATGTCGAAAATCGACAATCAAAAGATGTTGTTTTTGGCTGATGAATATGGAATGCCAAAACTTCTCAAAAAGTGTATTCGTGGATTGGATAACTTGGCAAAGGTGAAAGAAACGAAGCAATCTGAGAAGTATGACCAATTATCGGATAAGACCAAGGTGAAAGTGTACGATCGTCTCATGGATTTCATTTGATTTTAACGAAAACTCACCGGTTTATTTCTTGACACGTTGTTATTTTAATACTAAAAATTGTACAAACATTTTGTTGAGAAATAAATTTCTTGTTATTTTTGTTATTCTTGTTCAAAATGCTTTTTTGGTGATGAAATCCTTAATATTTTCTGGCTTTGGTAACATTTGCAACGGATAAGGTCGATCAGACCGTGTTTTCAGTAAAAAAATCAAACGTTTTAATACTATTTCAAGTTTTTTTGCGTAAAATTGAACTTTTAACTAACGGAGAAAAATATTTAATTCCACGAGTACGGTGTGCAAGTCCGCAAACACTCTGCGCACTTTCTCGTCTACCGTAGTAATATCAAAAACACGTGGATTCCTTGAACTGTTTCTCACATTTATTTTAAATTTAATTTCAGCAAAAAACAAGTTTTCTATTTTTAATCGGTCTTTACCCGTCTTAAAACTTTTTCGCGACAGTTTCTCCAATAAATTCTGTAATTTCTAGTTGTATTAATAACAAAAATTGCAGGAAAATTAACGAAAATGTTGGGTGACCCAATCGAGTACAGAAGTGGTAATCTTTCGGTGAATGGCAATACTAATGGATTGGTTTTGGAATCGAAATCAAATAAGGAAATTAAATGGTGAGTTAAGCGTTTTTTGAAATAATGATGTCCAGTGTGCTCCACCGGTGAAGAAACCGGCGAAACCCCGTTTATTTCCCGGTTTTATAAAAATAAAAACCGGAGTCAAGTTTGGCGAAAACCGGTGTTCACCGAAATTCCCCGGTGTTCAATATTGAAAAACCGGTTTTCCCCGGTTTTCATTTTTCACCGGTGCCCGGTTTTCACCGGTTTTTTTAATGATGCAAACACTTCAACGTGAGCGAACGTGACAGCAACCGGCCATTTTGCAGTCGGAAGTTTTGAAACAGGACATTTCGAAACCGGACACTTTGAAACCGAACGTTTCGCAACCGGACATTTTGAAACCGGACGTTTCGCAACGGGAATTATTTTGTTTCCAAGTGTCATTCGGTTGCGAAACGTCCAGTTGCGAAGTGTCCCGTTTCAAAGTGCCCGGCTGCGAAACGTCCGGTTTCAAGGCGTTCGGTTGCGAAACAACCGGCTTGGAAACGTTCGGTTGCGAAATTTCCGGCTTCGAAATGTCTGGTTGTGTGTTACCAATTTCAAATAAATCCGGCGAAAACCGGTGAAAACCGGGGAAACACCGGTTTTTTTCGCCAAAAAATTTTATTTTTTTATTTTTATTCCGGTGGAGCACACTGATGATATCCAATTGTACGGAAACAAAACCAAATCATTTTTCAGTATCTGGAGCAAAAGAATCTTATATTACTCCCCTTTTCGAATCATTTTTAAATGGAAATTCGATTGGAGCAAACTGAAAAATGAAAGAGTCGATAAGCTGACTGGATACATTACTCTCATTTCAGTAGACAATGCGTTCACTGCAAAGAAAATGAATGTGGAACTGACTGAAAATAATCAAGAATTCACAAATGAATTCGGATACGATTTTTCTCCCTATGATACTGTCTATTACGAGTATTCTCTCACTCCTCATTACACTTCTAAGAAACCATCATACGAAGAGATGTTTTTGCCATCTGACCAAAACGATGTTATTCTGGTTGTCGACGGAAAGAAGCTTCATGTTAGCAAAGCGGTGAGTTCATTTTCTCGTAAAATATCGATTAATTTTCCAATTTTTTTCAGTTCCTCTCCTATCACTCTGAATTTTTCCGCGCACTCTTCTCATCAAACTACAAAGAAGGGCAAATGGATGAAATTCCGATCGGAGACGTCTCTTACGAAGATTTCGCTCTGCTCCTCAGCAGTTTCTACCCAAATCCAGTGTTACCAACTGACAGAACTGTAGAGAAGCTTCTAGAAATGGGTCGTCGTTTTCTGGTTTCTTCAGTCATAAAAGTCGCCGAACATCATCTTCTTAAAATGTCGAAAATCAATAATGAAAAGATGTTGTGGATGGCTGACGAGTATGGAATGCCAAAACTTCTCAAAAAGTGTATTCGTGGATTGGATACATTGGCAAAGGCGAAACAAATGAAGCAATCGGAGAAGTGTGTACACTTATCAGATAAGACCAAGTTGAAAGTGTTCGATCGTCTCATGGATTTCATTTGATTTTAACGAAAACTCGTCGTTTTATTTCTTGACACGTTGTTATTTTAATAATTTAAAAAAACAGAAATTTGGTTGAGAAATAAATGTCTTCTTCTGTTACTGTTGTTCAATTTACTTCAAGGGGGTATTTGAGTTTAGAACTCGGAAGAATAGAACTGCGACAATATAGAACTGACTAAAATAGAACTGCTACAAAGTGGAACTGAACACAATGGAACTGTCACAAAATAGAACTCCACGAAATAGAACTGAACGAAATAGAACTGCTACAAAATAGAACTGTACCACTGGTTTTGAAAATGCTTATTGGGCTTATCTAATATAATTTTATATAGTTTTTGTAGACTATTAAATAGACAAAGACTTTATCTCCATAAAATAAGTGTTTTTAATCGACTTTTCTCCTCGAAAGCGAACTAGAGTTCTATTTTGTAACAGTTCTATCTTGTAACAGTTCCATTTCGTCGCAGTTCCATTTTGTTCAGTTCTATTTTTGTCTGTTCTATATTTTCACAGTTTTATTTTGTCGCAGTTCTATCTTTCCGAGTTCTAAAATCGAGTACCCCCGTTTCCTTAACGCCGCCGGACATCATTTTTCATCAATGCGAGTACGGTACGCAAGTCCGCAAACACTCTGCGTACTTTCTCGCCTACCGTAGTTACATGAAAAATTTCATGAAATGTTGGTCACTCTTTTGGGAAAAACGGTGATTTTTTTCTGTTTAAATGGTTTCGCGACAGTTTCTTCAATACCTTTTTCAATTTCTAACCGTTTTCATTACAAAAATTTCAGAAAAAATTAACGAAAATGTGGGGTGCCGCAATCGAGTATAAAAGTGGTACTTATCACATCAATGGAAACACCAATGTTTTGGAGACAAAATCTCATGAGGGAATTGAATGGTGAGATGTTCGGCTTGGGGTCGCGAAGTTTGTCTCGACGCGACTACCGTAGTATAAAACTTTTAATGACTAAAGTACGGTCAAGAGCCGCCGTAATTCGAAATTCCGAAACGAGACCCAGTCCGCGTCCCCGGGCCGAACTTTGAGCAAGCGGTTAGCCACCGGCGGATGGGTAATATTGAAATATATCTTTTTCCAGTATCTGGAGCGGAAAAATTTATAGCACTAGTGTTAGTGTTTTCTCCTCTCACAAAATCAACTTCACGTGGAAATTCGATTGGAACAAACTCAGAAATCAAGGAGTCGACAAGGTTACTGGATACATCACTGTCAGATCAGCATTTAATGGAACGAAAATTGATGTGAAACTGACTGAAAATAACCAAGAACTCAGAACAGATATGGTAATCACTAATTTTGCCGAAAATGTCTACTATCAATATTCTCTCACTCCACATTACACCTCCATTTCTGAGAAACCATCATACGAAGAGATGTTTGCACCGTCCGATCAGAATGATACTATTCTGGTTGTCGAAGGAAAGAAGCTTCATGTTAGTAAAGCGGTGAGTTCATTTCCAGAGATGAGCGGAAGAGTTGGCGGAAGAAATCCTTGGCTGAGTAGCTTTTCTTTGGGACGGTAACAAAACGTGTTCAATAGATAAAATTTGCAGCATAAATTTTTCAATCTAATGGGAAAAACAAGACATTAAAATATTATAAACTAAACGAGTTACAGTCATCAAGGCTTGTATTCCGCCTTCCGCCAAATGGTCTCAGGGCGGAAGGCGGAATAAAGACTTAAATTGACTGTAACTCGTTTAGTTTATAATATTTTAATTTCCTGGTTTTTCCAATCGATAGACAAATTTATGCTGCAAATTTCATCTATTGAACACTTTTTGCTACCGTCCCAAAGAAAAGCTACTCCGCCTATTTAAGGATTTCTTCCGCCAACTCTTCCGCTCATCTCTGCTCATTTCCTATTAGGAAATCTATTAATTTTTGCTATTTTTCAGTTCCTCTCCTACCATTCCGATTATTTCCGCGCACTCTTCTCATCAAACTACAAAGAAGGACAAATGGATGAAATTCCGATTGGAGAAGTCTCTTACGAAGATTTCGCTCTTCTTCTCAGCACTTTCTACCCAAAACCGGCGTTTCCAAATGATAGTACTGTCGAGAAACTTCTGGAAATGGGTCGTCGTTTTCTGGTATCGTCTGCCATAAGTAGCGCTGAACATCATTTGATAACCAATTCAACAATCGAAAACGAGAAGATGTTGTGGTTGGCTGACGAGTATGGAATGCCGACGCTTCTCGAGAAGTGCATTCGTCAAATAAATACAGTAGAAAACGCGAAGAAGTTGAAGAAATCGGAAAAGTATGAACACTTATCTGATAAGACCAAGGTGAAAGTGTACGAGCGTCTGATGGATTCGATGTGATTTGAAAAATCTCACAATTTTATTTTTTATCACATTGATGGTTAAACATTTTGCAAACGTTTAATTGAGAAATAAATGTCTTGTTCTGTTATTCTTGTTCAACATTCTTAATGGTGATGAAATCATTAATATTGTCAGGTCTTTAACATTTGTTTAGCAGGCCAAGTTTTTTCGCAAAAACTTCAAAGTAAAAGATAATTGGCCCTGCCGAGCAAACCTTTGCCACGAGTACGGTATACAAGTCCGCAAACACTCTGCGTACTTTCTCGTCTACCGTAGTTGACAGAAAATACGCGAACTTTTTGAAATATTTCCTGGGAAAAACAGTTTTGGTGTCCTAATTGTTTTTTTCATGTTAAAATGTTGTCAAATTGCTCAATAAATTCATTCAATTTCTATTGTGTTAATTACAAAAATTGCAGGAAAATGGCGAGGAACGCAATCGACTACAAAAGTGATATTTATTACATCGATAGCAGCAATCATATCAAGGAGACGGCGTCTCATCATGGAATCAAATGGTGAGTTAAGCTATTTGAAATAATGGTGTCTAATTGTTTTACGGAAACAAAACCGAAACATTTTTCAGTACCTGGACCGGAAAATGCGTTAATCTAACCCCTTATCGATTCAATTTCAAATGGAAATTCGATTGGGATGAACTGAAAAGGCGAAGAGTCGAGAAACTCACTGGACACATCAAGCTCCTTTCGTTAAACAATTCGTTCCCTCCAATGAAAATCGATGTGGAACTGACTGAAAATTACCAAGTATTTGCAATAGAATTCGAATGCATTTATAATAATTATACTGTCTGCTATGAATATTTTCTCACTCCTCAATATTATATGTTTACTTCCTCCGATCAAAATGACACAATTCTGATTGTCGACGGAAAGAAGCTTCATGTTAACAAAGCGGTGAGTTCATTTTCTCCAAAAATATCGATTAATTTTTCAAACTTTTCCAGTTTCTCTCCTACCACTCCGAATACTTTCGCGCACTATTCTCTTCAAATTTCAAAGAAGGACAAATGGATGAAATTCCGATCGGAGAAGTTTCTTACGAAGATTTCTCTTTACTTCTGGGAAGCTTCTACCGGAATCCAGTGTTTCCGAATGACGAAACTGTCGAGAAACTTCTAGAAATGGGTCGTCGTTTTCTCGTTTCTTCTGCCATAAGAATTTCCGATTATCATTTGATGAACAATTCGAAAATCAATAGTGAGAAGATGCTATGGATGGCTGATGAATATGTGCTGCCGAGTCTTCTGGAGAAGTGTATTCGCGAATTGGATACCGTGGAGAAGGTGAAGAAATTACATCAGTCACCGGAATATGAAATGTTGTCGGATAATACCAAAGTGAAAGTGCTCGATATTCTTATCAAAATGATTTAATCTTAGAATACCCCCTTCTTTCGTTTTAACTGCTTTACTTCTTAAAAATTGTACAAAAGTTCGGTTGAGAAATAAATTTCTTGTTATTTTTGTTATGTTCAACATTCTTCATGGTGATGAAATCCTCAATATTTTCTTATTTTCGTGACAATTGCAAAGGATTAAGTCAACCCGGCCGAGTTTCCAGTAAAAAATCATAAATTTTAATACTATTTTCAAGTTTTTTCTTGCAAAAATGCGAACTGTTAACTAACGCACATAAATATGAGACCGTACAAATCGGGAAGAAACGAATCGGGAAGAACAAGCTAAATTTCTGCAAACGTCTTCACGTCAAATTGCAGAGTTTACCGTAATCCAAAATTAAGAAAAGATTTTACTGGCTCATGCGCTAAAATTTGTGTCAAAAATAAAGCTACGGAACTAAAAAATCGATTTAGAGCATTGTGCACAGCCATTACTATAGCTAAAGTCAGGAAAACTTGCGAAAAACTGATCTTCCCGTTTCGTTTCTTCCGCTGTCGTTTCTTCCCGATTTGTACGGTCTCAAAAATATTTATTTCCGCGATTACGCTATGCAAGTCCGCAAACACTCTGCGTATTTTCTCGCCTACCGTAGTTGAATGAAAAATACGTGGATTCCTTTCTTGTTTTGTGAAAGTAATTCCAGCAAAACGCACAGATTTTCGATCTTTCAATTTGTTTTCAACCGTTTAAAAAATGTTCGCGATTATTTGATTTCAAATAGTTTTAGTGAGAAAAATTGCAGAAAATTCATCGAAAATGTCGAATGGCGCAATCGAGTACAAAAGTGGTACACATGAATTCAATGGATGCGACACCAATGTTTCAGAGACTAGTGTCAAAAATGGTGTTACATGGTAAGCAATCATAAATATTTGCCACAAAAAACATTTGATTTAAAGTCAGTTATATATTTTATAGTGTTTGGAGTGGAACACTGGACAATTACTGTTATATCAATTTCACATGGAAATTCGATTGGGTTAAGCTCAAAAACGAGGGAGTCGATGAGATCACTGGACACATTTATGTTTTTTCACTGTACAATCACTTCGCTGCAACGAAAATCGATGTAAAAATTACGGAAAATAACCAAGAAATCACAAAACAAGTCGAAAGCGAATATGTTTTCGATGATGTTTTCTACGAGTATTCTCTCGTCCCTCACTACGAAAACCCATCATACGAAGAGATGTTTGCACCGTCCGATCAAAACGATACTATTCTCATTGTCGATGGAAAGAAACTCCATGTTAGTAAAGCGGTAAGCTCATTTTCTCGTAAAATATAGATCATTTTTCGAAAATTTCAGTTTCTCTCGTACCACTCCGAGTATTTCCGCGCTCTTTTCTCATCGAATTTCAAAGAAGGACAAATGGATGAAATTCCTATCGGAGACGTCTCTTACGAAGATTTCGCTCTTCTCCTCAGCACTTTCCACCCGGATCCAGTGTTCGTAACCGATGCAATTGTCGAGAAACTTCTGGAATTGGCTCGCCGCTTTCTGGTTCCTTCCGTCATAAAAGTCACCGAATATTATCTTATAAACTGGTCCAATATTGAAAATGAAAAGATGTTGTGGTTGGCTGACGAATATGGAATGTCGAAACTTCTCGAGAAGTCGATTCGTAAAATAACTACAGTAGAAAACGCGAAGAAATTGAAGAAATCGGAGAATTATGACCAATTATCGGATAAGACAAAGGCGAAAGTGTTCGATTGTCTCTTGGATTCCATTTGATTTAAAAAATTTCACAGTTTTGTTTCTTATCACTTTGTTGGTTAAAAATTTTGTTAAAGTTTGGTTGAGAAATGAATTTTTTGTTACTCTTGTTTTGAACATACTTCATGGTGTCAAAATCCTTAATATTTTCTTGTTTTTAAAGTTTAACGAGATCTGAGCGGAAAACAGTTGTGATCTTACTCTCGTTCGTTTTCACTTTTTTCTATCTTCGAAACACCGTATTTATTAAATTTTCCAACTTTTAGTACTTATGTGATAACTTTTCAGAAAATTTGGCGAAAATGTCGGGCGGACCGATCGAGCGCCGAAGTTTTACCTATGAACTCACAAAAGGCAATGCTTTTGTTGACCCAAGTCTCAAATATGGTATCGAATGGTAAGTCGGTCTGTTCTTTAGAAATTTCTATCAATTGTGTCCGTTAATTACTTTTCAGTGTGTGGAGAGGAACAATGAACAACTCCTACAAATCCGCTTTCACATGGGAATTCGATTGTAATGAGCTCGAATATCAAGAAGAGGATGAGCTCAAAACTGATAAAATAACTGGTCACATCATTCTCAAATCAGAGAAGAATTCGTTCGCTCCGGTTAAAATCGAAGTGAATTTGACAAAAGATAACCAAATGATCGCAAAACAAGTTGGAGGTTGTTACACTTCAGATATTGTCAACTACGAATATTCTCTCACTCCACATTACACTCCGATTGAGAAACCGTCATACGATGAGATGTTTGCTCCATCTGACCAAAATGATGCAATTCTGATTGTCGACGGAAAGAAGCTTCATGTCTGCAAAACGGTGAGTTTATTTTCTCGAAAAATATCGATTAATCATCGAAATTTTCAGTTTCTTTCCTACCACTCCGAATACTTCAGCGCTCTTTTCTCATCGAATTTCAAAGAAGGACAAATGGATGAAATTCCGATTGGAGACGTCTCTTACGAAGATTTCGCTCTTCTTCTCAGCACTTTCTACCCAAATCCATCATTCCCAACTGACAAGACTGTCGAAAAACTTCTGGAACTAGCTCGTCGTTTTCTGCTGTCTTCAGTCATAGGCATTTCTGAAAATCATCTTTTGAACAGTTCAAAATTCAATAGTGAGAAGCTGATATGGTTGGCAGACGAGTATGGAATGCCGAATCTTCTCGAGAAGTGTATTCGTGTACTGAATACCGTGGAGAAAGCAAATAAATTGA
Source organism: Caenorhabditis remanei (assembly GCF_010183535.1). Lineage (NCBI taxonomy): Eukaryota > Metazoa > Nematoda > Chromadorea > Rhabditida > Rhabditidae > Caenorhabditis > Caenorhabditis remanei. Next base: position 2,631,031 of record NC_071329.1, read on the forward strand.
AGAAATCGGAGGCATATGAACAATTGTCGGACAAGACCAAATTGAAAATTGTCGACCGAATTTTAAAATTGTCCCATATTTGAAATATAATTGTTCTGTTATTTTTTTATGATTTGTTGTTTTGTTGTTAAATTAAATGTTGTTACTTTCTTTTGTCATTGTTTCCCAACTTGTCAGTATTCTTCATTGTGAAGAAATCTTTAATATTTCATATTTCTTCGCAGCTATTTCAGTATTTTTCAGAAGAAAATTTGTCTGAACTTAGCGGAATTTCTCTTTAAATTACTGAATATTCTGAAAACAATGATGAAATTTTTGAAGTGAGTACGGTACACAAGTCCGCAAACACTCTGCGTACTTTAGTGTCTACCGTAGTTGCATGAAAAAACACGTGAAATTTATGTTTGGTTTGTAAATGGTAATTCCAGCGAAACGAACGCACACATACTTGCTGCTTCCCATATTGTTTCCAGCCGCTAGTAAAGTTTCGCAGAAATTTGTTTAATGAATTCTCCAAATGCTAGTCGTTTAATAAGAAAAATTGCAGAAAACTCGTCGAAAATGACTGAAGAGGGTTTTGAACACGAAAGTGGTTGTTTTCGAGTTCAATCAAACAGCAGCCTTTTAGAGACGAGTACCAAGAAGGGAATTACATGGTAAGTCGAACTTTTTGTGTATGAAAAAGAACTAGTAATTGAAATTTAATTGCATTCAACATTTACCTTACAGTGATTGGAGCGGAACAGTTGCCAACAGTCAAATGAATTTCACATGGAAATTCGATTGGAATGAACTCAAAAGTCAAGGAGTCGATGAGATCACTGGACACATCACTGTCTTGTCAAAAAACAATTGGTTCACTGCAGTGAGAATCTATGTTGAACTGTCTGAAAATAATCAACTCATTACACATCAAATTCCATCTCCACATAATTATGACGAGGTCCGTTACGTGTATTCACTCACTTCCCATTATGCTCCGGTTACTGAAAAGCGAGATTACGATGAGATGTTTCTGCCATCCGATCAGAATGATACGATTCTGGTTGTTGAATGAAAGAAGCTTCATGTTAGTAAAGCGGTGAGTTCTTTTAAAAAAATCAATTATTTTTTGAAATTTTTCAGTTCCTCTCCTACCACTCCGAGTACTTCCGCGCTCTATTTTCATCGAATTTCAAAGAAGGACAAATGGATGAAATTCCAATCGGAGAAGTTTCTTACGAAGATTTCGTTCTTCTTCTCAGCACTTTCTACCCAAATCCAGTGTTCCCAACTGACAAGACTGTCGAGAAACTTCTGGAATTGGCGCGTCGTTTTCTGGTTTCTTCAGTTATCAACATCATCGAATATCATCTTCTAAACAATTCGAAAATCAATAGTGAGAAGATGTTGTGGATGGCTGATGAGTATGTGATGCCAAAACTTCTGGAGAAGTGTATTCGTGAACTAAATTCTATGGAGAAAGCAAAGAAATTGGAAAAATCTCCGGAATATGAGAAATTGTCGGACAGTGCCAAAGCGAAAGTGCTCAATCGTCTCATCAAAATGATTTAATTTGATACATTTTCTGTTTTTTTTCAACTTTCATCGCTTCGTTGTTTTGTTATTGAATTAAACTTTGCTACTTTTCTTCTTTTGTCATTGTTTCCCAACTTCTCAGTATTCTTCATTATTCGAAGAAATCTTCGATATTTCCAAGTCTTGAATTGTTTCAATAATGTTCTTTTCTCGATTTCGCAGATTTCAGTTTTCGCATTTCGTCTCGTGTTCCCAGTTTTCAACTATTTTAAGCTCATAAAAACCGATTTAACTAGAAAATTTGCAGAAAAATTGACGAAAAGATGGATGACGCAATCGTGTACCAAAGTATTTTTCATCAAGTATCTAGCAACACCAATGTTTTGGAGACGAAATCTCAAAATGGAATTAAATGGCTAGTTATATTCGTATTTCAATAACTTAGATCCCATGAGATGTTTTCAGTGTCTGGAGCGGAACATGAAAATTCTATGCCTCTCATATCGATTTCAAATGGAAATTCGATTGGGATGAGCTCAAAAGTCAAGGAATCGAAGAAATCACTGGACACATTACTGTCTCGTCAGTGTACAATAGGTTCACTGAAACAATGATCGATGTGAATCTGAGAGAAAGTAACCAAGAAATCACGAAGCAAGTTCAAAGTATGTATGCTTACAATCCTTCCCGCTTCAGCTATTATCTTATTCCTCATTATGCTCCAATTCATGAAAAGCCAGATTACGAAGAGATGTTTGCACCATCCGATCAGAATGATGTGATTCTGGTTGTTGAAGGAAAGAAGCTTCATGTCAACAAAACAGTGAGTGAATTCGTGAAATTTGAAAGTTTCTATCAATTTTCTAGAATTGAAACTAGAATCAATTTATTTATTTCAGTTTCTCTCCTGCCACTCCGAATACTTCCGCGCTCTCTTCTCATCGAATTTCAAAGAAGGACAAATGGATGAGATTCCAATCGGAGAAGTTTCTTACGAGGATTTCGCTCTGCTCCTCAGCACTTTCTACCCGAATCCAGTGTTCCCAAATGATAGTACTGTCGAGAAAATTCTGGAAATGGCTCGCCGTTTTCTGGTGTCTTCTGCCATAAGCAGCGCAGAGCATCATCTCATGTACATTTCCAGAATCAAAAGTAAAAAGATGTTGTGGATGGCAGATGAGTATAGAATGCCGAAACTTCTCGAAAAGTGTATTTTTGGATTGAATACAATGGCGAAGGACGAGAAATTGAAGCAATCTGAGGAATTTAAGAAGTTGTCGGATGAGACGAAAGCAAAAATTGTCGAACGAATTTTCAAATTGTGCCATATTTGAAATATAATTTTTTTTCTGTTATGATTTGTTGTTTTGTTGTTAAATTAAATGTTGTTACTGTTTTTCTTATTTCATAGTGTCCCAACTTCTCAGTATTCTTCTAGGCGAAGAAATCTTTAATATTTCATAGTTCTTCCCAGCCATTTCAGTGTTTTTCAGAAGAAAATTTGTCAGAAACTAGCTGAAATTCTCTATAAATCACTGAACATTCTGAAAATGATGACAAAATACACGGTGATTTTTTCGGAACCAGCTAGTAGGTAGCGCTCAAAAAGTTCGGCCGCAGTGGAAAATAAAATGGGCGGAGTCTTGATGCAAGCTTGGCACGCGGTTTTTGCAACTGCGGCACTCGTTTGGCTCTGCGTCTCTCTTCTCTCGCACGTGCAGGTAGAGCGCGTTCGAAAATGGAATAATTTTTTACACTGTATTGAATGTCAAGAAAAGTGAATGGCCGATTAAACTGTGAAACTGAGGACAGAATAGCACGAGACTTATTTTCAAAAATTCTCCATTCCTTTCTTCAGGGTAATTTTAATTCGATTTGGGGGAAATTTAATTAAATTTTTAGAAAATTGAAGCCAAAGTTGAGGGTCTAGAAATTTCAACGGTGCAGTAGAGCGGGTTTGCTCGCGGCCGCCAATGTGATGGCATAGAAATCAAACCAAGTGGTTTCGAGAAAATCACCGTGAAAATATCAAAGCAAGGACGGTACGCAAGTCCGCAAACACTCTGCGTACTTTTTCGCGTACCGTAGTTTCATGAGAAAATACGTGGATTTTTTCGAAAATTCTTGATTTTTTGGCCTCCATTTAGTTTTTCCCCGTTACAAAGCTTTTGCGACAATTTACATACAAATTTTTCCAATTTCAATGTATTTCAATAGCAACAATTGCAGGAAAAATATCGAAAATGTTGGGTGAACCAATCGAGTACAAAAGCGTCAATTTTTCTGTCAATGGCAACTCGAATGTTTTGGTGACGAAGTCCCATAATGGAATCACATGGTAAGTCATATTTTTCATCAAAAAACAAAGAGAATAAAACCAAAGAATGATCGGAAGGTGTCTTTTTTAAGTGTCTGGAGCGGGACGTGGAACAACAATCAAATGAATTTCACCTGGAAATTCGATTGGAATAATTTCAAAAGTGAAGGAGTCGATGAGATCACTGGACACATCACAATTTACTCTGCGAATAATTACTTCACCCCAAAGAAAATTGATGTTAAAATCACAGAAGACAACCAAGTGATCACATGTCAATTTGCACACAATTATAGCTCCGATTGTTACTATCAATATTCTCTTGCTCCTCACTACGCTCCAGCTCCTGAGAAGCCAGATTACGACAAGATGTTTCAGCCTTCCGATAAGAACGATGTTATTCTGGTTGTTGACGGAAAAAAGCTTCATGTTAGCAAAGCGGTGAGTTTATATTTGCATATTGTTTTTAAAATCAATGAAAAACACGATTTTTCATAAGCTGTTGTAAAAAATGTTCTAAAATTGCATTTTCCAGTTTCTCTCGTACCACTCGGACTTCTTCTCCGGACTCTTTTCATCGAATTTCAAAGAAGGACAAATGGATGAAATTCCGATCGAAGAAGTTTCTTACGAAGATTTCGCTCTTCTTCTCAGCAGTTTCTACCCAAATCCAGTGTTCCCAAATGACAGAAATGTTGAGAAACTTCTAGAAATGGCCAGTCGTTTCATGGTTTCTTCAGTTATCAACATCATCGAGTACCATTTGATGAACAATTCGAGAATCAATAGTGAGGAGATGTTGTGGATGGCTGATGAGTATGTGATGCCGAAACTTCTCGAAAAGTGTATTCGTGGACTGAATACAGTGGAGAAAGCGAAGAAATTGGATCAATCTCCGGAATATAAGAAGTTGTCGGATAGTGCCAAAGCGAAAACTCTCGATCGTGTCATGAAATTGATATAATTCTCTAATTTTTGTTGTTTCCTCTTGTTATTATTTTGCTTTTATGCAAAACCTAATTGTTGTTGAATTGTTGAATTAAGTTTTGTTTTTGTTTGACAGTTTATTCCCCATCAATTTTAGAAAATAATCGGTTAGAAATAACCTTAAATACTACTTTGCAAAGCTCTGAAAAAGAAATGTTTGCAACTTGAAAATAATGACAAAATTTCGAAGTGGGTACGGTATGCAATTCCGCAAACACTCTGCGTATTTTCTCGTCTACCGTAGTTGACTGAAAAATACGTGGATTTTTTTCGTTTTTAATTGAAATTCCCGAGAATGCAATGATGTTTTCAGTTTCGAACCAGTGATTAACCGTTTTCAAATTCTTTTGCGACAATTTATTTATTCAATTCTTCTATTTCTAATCAGTTCACGTAAGAAAAATTGCAGAAGACACATCGAAAATGTCGGGTGGAGCAATCGAGTATATCAGTGAGGAGTATGAAGTCAGTAGGGACAGTAGTGTTCTAAAGACGAGTATCAAAAATAATATTAAATGGTAAGTCGAAATATTCAAATATGAAATGAAAATTTTCAAAATTTTCTCAGCATCTTCAAAGGAACAATGAACAACTCCTATAAAATCAGTTTCTCGTGGGAATTCGATTGGAATGAACTCGGAAATCAAGGAGTCTTTGAAATCACTGGACACATTTCTATAAAATCATCGAAAAATGCATTCGCTCCGGTGAAAATCGATGTGAAACTGACAGAAGATAACCGAACAATCACTAAACATTTAGGAGGCTGTTATACTCATTACTTTGTCACCTACGAATATTCACTCACTCCACATCTTGTTCCACCAGAAGAACCACCATATGATGTTATTTTTGCGCCCTCCGATAAAAATGATGTTATTCTGGTTGTTGATGGAAAGAAGCTTCATGTTAATAAAGCAGTCAGTTCATTTTCTCGTAAAATATCGATTAATTATTAAAATTTTCAGTTTCAGCGCTAACGTGAGAGTGGGAGCGGGGCGAGGTTTTCTTGCACAGAAAAAATTGTATTCATAATGCTGAATATTCTGGGATTGATAACGAAATATTGAAGTGAGTACGGTACGCAAGCCCGCAAACACTCTGCGTACTTTCGCGCCTACCGTAGTTGACTGAAAAATACGTGGATTTTTTTTTCAAAAGAGTTTTCATCGAAAAGCTGTGTTTTAATTAGAGTAACGTGTCGACCAAATGTTCGATGATTTTTGAATCGAAAATTGATAGATCACAGTCGATAGGTGGTCGAGTCGATGACTAGAAAATGAATCGCGACTCGACGATAAACAAAAAGTCATGATTATCGCCTCAAAATTATCGATGACTATCGACGATCATGATCACTGGTGATTATCGATAATTTATCGACCGGCGATTATCGATAGTCGGTCGACGATTATCGACGATAATGAGCAAAAATAAAAGACTCCGGAAACGGTTTTAAATGGCTCAAACTGGTCAAAAATGGTGTTTTGATAGATTTCTGAAGCTACTCTATCAATTTACACCAAGAAAAACATTTTTAAACAAAATTATTTTTTTCATTTTTTTTTTGAAAAATTGGAAAAAAAAATTTCTTTCATTTTTAAATGTTTTTTGATGGAATCAATAGAGGACTCTTACAAGACTATCAAAACACCATTTTTGACCAGTTTGAGCCATTTAAAACCGTTTCCGGAGTCTTTTATTTTTGCTCATTATCGTCGATAATCGTCGATAATCGCCGATCGCCGCGACGATCGACGATTATCGATAATCGTCGACCGACTATCGATAATCGCCGATCGAAAAATTATCGATAATCATGAGTGATCATGATCGTCGATAGTCATCGATAATTTAGAGATGATAATCATGACTTTTTGATTATCGTCGAGTCTCGACTCATTTTTTGGTCATCGACTAAACTAAAGTTTGATCAAATCGACATGATTTTCCCGATTATCGTCGACTCTATCGATGATCACAGCGATCGACACGTTACTCTAGTTTTAATCATGTTTTTCACTTCTTGAATCTTTCGGTTTGCATATCTCCAAATTACTTTAAGCTTTATCAATTTTTAACGATAAACTTTCAGAAAAATTGTCGCAAATGGCGAGTGGAGCGATCGAGTATAAAAGTGATCGGAAATACGCCAATACCGCCACCAATGTTTTGGAGACAAGAACGAATAATGGAATTACATGGTTAGTTAAATATTTGAGGGAAAAATCAATTGGGATTGAATTATATTCGACATTTATTTTATAGTGTCTGGAGCGGAAAAGTTAACTACTCTCATCATATCGATTTCAAATGGATATTCGATTGGGACGAGCTCAAAAGTCAAGGAGTCGATGAGATCAGTGGACACATAATTGTTACGTCAAATAACAATTTGTTCACTGCAATGAAAATTGATGTAAAAATTACGGAAGATAATCAAGAAATCACAAAAATAGTAGGAAGCGGTTATAGTTCTTATTATGTTTACTACGAGTATTCACTTATTCCCCACTACAGTCCACTTCTTGAGAAACCCTCATACGACGAGATGTTTGCACCCTCCGAACAGAATGACACTATTCTGGTAGTTGAAGGAAAGAAGCTTCATGTTAGCAAAGCGGTGAGTGAACCCGCAGAAGTTGAAAGTTTCTGTCAATTCTCTAGAATAAAATCTAGAATCAGTTTCATTCATTTCAGTTTCTCTCCTACCATTCCGAATATTTCCGCGCACTCTTCTCATCGAATTTCAAAGAAGGACAAATGGATGAAATTCCAATCGAAGACGTCTCTTACGAAGATTTCGCTTTTTTTCTCAGCACTTTTTATCCAACTCAAGCGTTTCCAACTGACAAAACTGTCGAGAAACTTCTGGAGATGGCTCGTCGTTTTCTCGTTTCTTGTGCCACGAGAAGCGCCGAGTATCATCTGATGAAAAACTCGAAAATCAATAATGAGAAGATGTTGTGGTTGGCGGACGAGTATGGTTTGCCGACACTTTTGGAGAAGTGTATTCGAGGACTGAATACTGAGGAGAAGATAAAAAAGTTGAAGCAATCTGAAGAATATAAAAAGTTGTCGGATAGTGCCAAAGTGAAAGTTCTCGATCGCATTTTATCTCAATTTTTCTAAGTTTCAAATTGAATTCGCTCGATTGTTGTTATATGTTGAATTAAATTGTATTCCTTTTTTCTCTCTCCTTCTCACTTTGTTCCTTTATATCAGTATTCTTTACTGCAATTATATTTACGTTTTTTACTTGTCTTCTATTTAGAAGTTTTAATTGATTTTCAATAATTTTTGCAGAAAATTTTTCGAAAATGTCAATAAAGTACACAAGTGAGACATATGAAGTCCAGGTATGTGCGTGGGTGGCGTTGAGCGCCTCGCATTTCTTCAAAGGGTGATGAAAAAACTTGAAAATGTGAAAAGAGAGTGTGTGTAAAAATGAGTGACGAGATCTGTCCATTTTCACGTTGATTGGCTGATTGAAAGGGGCGGAGTCTCAGGCTGAACACTGATTGGCCGTTTGAACCCCCTCGCCAGATATCGTCTCTCGATTTTACACACTCTCTCATTTCGCTCACGTTGAATTCTTTCAGCTCCCAAAGCGCTTCCAGAGGCACATCCCTGATGAAGTCAGTCGCGACATCAATGTTTTGGAGACAAAAACGAATAGCGGAATTACATGGTAAGTTAAACATTTGAGGAAAAAACAATTGGAAATAATTTATATTCTAATTTTATTTTATAGTATCTGGAAAGGAGCAGCATTCGGTGACCGAATGAGTTTGACGTGGAAATTCGATTGGAGCGAACTCAAAAGTCAAGGAGTCTATGAGCTTACTGGACACATTAATGCCTTTCCAGTTTTCACTTCGTCCACCACTTCGGTGAAAATTGATGTACAACTGACTGAAAATAACCAAGAAATCACAAAAGAATTCAACGGTTGTCTCCCTTTTGTCCACTACGAATATTCTCTCACTCCACATTACACCTCCATTTCTGAGAAACCACCATACGAAGAGATGTTTTTGCCATCTGATCAAAATGATACTATTCTGCTTGTCGAAGGAAAGAAGCTTCATGTCAGCAAAGCGGTGAGTTCATTTTCTCGGCAAATATCGATTAATTTTTTTTAAACTTTTTCAGTTTCTCTCTTACCACTCCGAATATTTCCGCGCACTTTTCTCTTCGAATTTCAAAGAAGGACAAATGGATGAAATTCCTATCGGAGACGTCTCTTACGAAGATTTTGCTCTACTTCTCAGCACTTTTTACCCAAATCCAGTGTTCCCGAATGATAGTACTGTCGAGAAAATTCTGGAAATGGCTCGTCGTTTTCTTGTGTCTGCTGCCATAAGTAGTGCCGAACATCATCTCATGTACATTTCCAGAATCTCTAGAGAAAGAATGTTGTGGTTGGCAGATGAGTACGGAATGCCGAAACTTCTCGAGAAGTGTATTCACGGATTGGATACAACGTACAAGGTAGAGAATCTCAAGCAATCGGAAGAATATGAGAAATTGTCGGATGAGACCAAGTTGAGAGTTACCGAACAAATTTCTAAATTGTCCCACATTTGATATATAATTTTTTGTTGTGTTGTTGAAATAAACGTAGTTACTGTTTTTCTTATTTCATAGTGTCCCAATTTGTCAGTATTCTTCATTGCGAAGAAATCTTTAATATTTTATAGTTCTGCCTTGCCATTTCATTATCTTTCAGAAGAAAATTTGTCAGAAATGAGCTGAGAATCTCTTTAAATTACTGAATATTCTGAAAACAATGAAGAAATGTTTGAAATGAGTACGGTATGCGAGTCCGCAAACACACTGCGTACTTTCTTGTCTACCGTAGTTGCAAGAAAAATACGTGGATTTTCACACATTGCTCGCTTTATTTTCAATAGAACTTCCAACAGAAAAGCAGTTTCTTCATCTTTTTTAAAATCATTTTGCCTTTAATAACTTTTTAATACGCTTATTCTCATTACAAACAAGAAAAACGGCCGAAGCTTTTTGTCGCTTTCACAGATTTCTCCGTTTTCGCAATTCGTCTTGCTCATTCTTATTTCGATTGCGAAAACTAAAAAATCTGCTAACGTTACAAAGAAAAATTAAAGTTTTCTCCGTTTTAACTATTTTAAGCTCCTAAAAGTTGTTTCAACTAAGAAATTTGCAGAAAAACTATCGGAAATGACGGGCGACGCGGTCGAGTACAGAAGTCATTATTGTTACGTCTCTAGGGACACCAATGTATTGGGAACAAACTATCAAAATGGAATTAAATGGTTAGTTGTTTTCATATTTGCGCTAAAGCATGATCTAAAGAGATATTTTCCAGTGTCTGGAGAGGAACGATTAATTATTACTATTATATCAATTTTTATCGTATCGATTTCATATGGGAGTTCGATTGGAGTAAACTCAAAAGCGAAGGAGTCGATGAGATCACTGGACACATTACTATCGCGTCACAAAACGATTGGTTCCCTCGAACGAAGATCGATGTAAAACTGACAGAAAATAATCAAGCAATCACAAAGCAAATTCCATTTTGGAATTGTTTCAATAATTATTATTATCAATATTCTCTCATTCCTCATTACGCCCGAATTCCTGAGAAGCCAGATTACGAAGAGATGTTTGCACCATCTGATCAGAACGATGCAATTCTGGTTGTTGGAGGAAAAAAGCTTCATGTCAACAAAACAGTGAGTGAATTCGTGAAATGTGAAAGTTTCTTTTTTTTCAAGAATCAAAACTGGAATCAATTCTGTTCATTTCAGTTTCTCTCCTACCATTCCGAGTTCTTCCGTGCTCTCTTCTCTTCGAATTTCAAAGAAGGACAAATGGATGAAATTCCGATTGGAGAAGTCTCTTACGAAGATTTCGCTCTTCTTCTCAGCACTTTCTACCCAAATCCAGTGTTCTCGAATGATAGTACTGTCGAGAAACTTCTGGAATTGGGTCGTCGTTTTCTGTTGCCGTCTGCCATAAGTAGTGCTGAACATCATCTCTTGTACAATTCGAAATTCGGATGTCAGAAGATGTTGTATTTGGCTGACGAGTATGGAATGCCAAGACTTCTAGAGAGGTCGTTTCGTGGACTGAATACATTGGAAAAGGTGAAACAAATAAACCAATCGGAAGAATTTGAGAAGTTGTCGGATGAGACTAAAGTGAAAATTATCGCCCGAAATTTTAAAATGTTCCATATTTGAAATATAATTGTTATAATTTGTTGTTTTTTTGTTGAGATAAACGTTGTTACTCTTCTTTTTTCTTTTCTTTTTCCAACTTGTCAGTATTCTTCAAAGCGAAGAAATCTTTAATATTTCATCGTTTTTCCCAGCCATTTCAGTATTTTTCAGAAGAAAATTCGTCAGAAATGAACAGAAAATCTCTATGAAAGACTGAACATTCTGAAAATGATGACAAAAAACCGTATACAAATCGGGAAGAAACAAAAACGAGAGAGAAATTTTGCAAACACCTTCTCGTCAAGTTGCAAAGTTTCTCGGAATTACGAAAAGATTTTCCAGGCTTTTGCGCTGAAATTTGTGTCGAAAATAAAGCTACAAAACTAAAAATTGATTTAGAGCATTTTGCGCAGACATTTCTTTAGCTAAAGTCAGTTAAACTTGTGAAGAACTATTCTCCTGGTTTCATTTCTTCCCGATTTGTACGGTCTTTGAATATTTTTTCGAAGAGGTTACGGTAAGCAAGTCCGCAAACACTCTGCGTACTTTTGCGCCTACCGTAGTTCCATGAAAAATACGTGGATTTTTCGCATATTGCTCACTTCCTTTTCAATAGAAATTTCAGCAAAAACAAGTTTCTCTTCAGCTTTTTCATTCATTTTGAGCGCATTAAATCAGCATTAATTAAAAAAAATTGCAGAACAATTATCGTAAATGTTGGGCGACGCAATCGAGTACAAAAGTGGTGATTACGATCTTTGTAATGACGAAGAAATTTTCGATACGAAATCTCAAAATGGAATTAAATGGCAAGTTATTTTCATATTTCAAAAATTAAATTTCCTTCGTTTTTTTCGATATTTAACAGCGTCAAAGTATGATCGAATGAGACCTTTTTCAGTGATTGGAGCGGAACGGTGTATTCCTTCTCCTATAAAATCGATTTCAAATGGAAATTCGATTGGAGTGAACTCAAAAATCAAGAAGTCGATGAGATCACCGGACACGTTACTCTCGATTCAAGAGAAGATGTTTTCTCTGCAACGAGAATTTATGTGAAAATTACGGAAGATAACCAAGAAATCACAAAAGAAGTTCGAAGCGAACGATACTATGAAGGCGATACTGTCCGCTACGAGTATACTCTCATTCCCCATTACGCTCCAGTTCTTGAGATGCCAGATTATGACAAGATGTTCGAACCCTCCGATCAGAATGATACGATTCTGGTTGTTGAAGGAAAGAAGCTTCACGTCAACAAAACGGTGAGTAAATTCGTGGAATTCGAGATCTACTTTCTCAACAAAACTCGATTAAATAGGTTTTTTTCAGTTCCTCTCCTACCACTCCGAATATTTCCGCGCACTCTTTTCATCGAATTTCAAAGAAGGACAAATGGATGAAATTCCGATCGGAGAAGTTTCATTTGAAGATTTTGCTCTTCTTCTAAGCGCATTCTACCCGAATCCAGTCTTCCCATGTGACAGTATTGTCGAAAAACTTTTGGAAATGGCCAGTCGTTTCATGGTTTCGTCAGTTGTCAACATCATCGAGTATCATCTTCTAAACAATTCGAAAATCAATAGTGAGAAGATGTTGTGGATGGCTGAAGAATATGTGATGCCAAAACTTCTCGAAAAGTGTAGTCGTGGACTGAATACCGAGGAGAAAGCTCCAGTTCTTGAGAAGCCAGATTACGACAAGATGTTTGCACCATCCGATCAGAATGATACTATTCTGGTTGTCGACAAAAAGAAGATTCATGTTAACAAATCTGTGAGTTTATATGCGCAAGTTGTTATTGACGTTTGTTTTTTTTCAGTTCCTCTCTCATCACTCCGAATACTTCCGCAAACTCTTCTCATCGAACAACAAACAGGGCGATGCCAAGGTAGAGCTAAGCGGTTTTTGTTTCATCAGGATCACGGCAAACCGAAGTTTCCAAATGTTTCTATTCATGAGTAGCGGTGCTCGAAAAGAAAACTTTTCCCGCTCCCCAGATTTTGTCTGTCAGTTGAAAAAAACTATATTATTTACGTTCAAACACACTTATTTTTTTCAGCGCCCAAAGCGTCAGCGTAAGCAAATCCCTGACAACAAAGAAGGACAAAGGGATGAAATTCCGATCGGAGACGTCTCTTATGAAGATTTCGCTCTTCTCCTCAGCACTTTTTACCCGAATCCAGTGTTTCCAACTGACAGAAATGTCAAGAAACTGTTGGAAATGGGTCGTCGTTTTATGGTATCTTCAGTTATTAACATCATCGAGTACCATCTGATGAACAATTCGAAAATCAAAAATGAGAAGATGTTGTGGATGGCTGACCAGTATGTGATGCCGAAACTTCTCGAAAAGTGTATTTATGGACTGGATACCGACAAGAAAGCAAAGAAGTTGAAGCGATCTGAGGAATATAAAAAATTGTCGGACAGTGCCAAAGCGAAAGTTCTCGACCGTCTTATCCAATTGTTTTAATTCTCTAATTTTTTGTTTTTTTCTTGTTATGATTTTACTTTCATGCAAAGTCTTATTGTTGTTATGTTGTTGAAATAAATTTTGTTTTTTATTTAACAGTTTAATCCCCATGATTTTTCCCAAAAAATGAGTAGAAATAACCTCAAATGTTACTTCAAAAATGTGTGCAACTTTTGAGAATAATGACAAAATATCGAAGTGAGTACGGTAGGCAAGTCCGCAAACACTATGCATACTTTCGCGCCTACCGCAGTTCCATGAAAAATACGTGGATTTTTCACATATTGCTCAATTTATTTGCATTAGAACTTCCAGTGAAAAGCAGTAGCTTTTCAGCTTTTTATCCTTTTTTCGTTTAAAACTGTTCAATGCACTTAATTTCATCACAAACAAAAAAAAACGACCGATGTTTTGTCGCTTTCACAGATTTCTCAGTTTTCGCAATTCATATTGCTCATTCTTTTTTCGATTGCGAAAACTGAAATATTTGCTAATGTTACAAAAAAATTCAGCGTTTTTCTAGTTCGTGACTATTGTGATAGTTCAAAAAAAACCATTTTAACTATGAAATTTGCAGAAAAATTAACGAAAATGTTGGACGACGCGATCGAGTACAAAAGTGGTGATCTTCGCGTGGATGGCAAAACTAATGTTTTGGAGACGAAATCTCAAAATGGAATTAAATGGTTAGTTATGATCATATTTCAAAAACTTAGATAAACGATCGGGATTGAATTCTATTCTACATTTATTTTATAGTGTTTGGATGGGAAGAGTCACCTCTTGGCGATTCGATTTCACATGGAAATTCGACTGGAGTGAACTCAAAAATCAAGGAGTCGATGAGATTACTGGACACATTACTGTCTCGTCAACTAACAATCGGTTCCCTTTCACGAAAATCGATGTAAAAATTATGGAGGATAAACAAGTGATCACACAGCAATTTCAAGCTCCACATGGTTACGATACTGTCAGCTACGAGTATTCTCTCACTCCCCATTACATTCCCGAAATGCGCAAATACAACAAAATGTTTGCACCATCCGATCAGAATGATACGATTCTTGTTGTCGAAGGAAAGAAGCTTCATGTCAACAAAACAGTGAGTAAATTCGTAGAAGTTTGAAAGCTCCTATCGAATTTTCTAGAATCAATATTGCTCATTTCAGTTTCTCTCGTACCATTCCGAATATTTCCGTGCTCTCTTCTCGTCGAACTACAAGGAAGGACAGATGGATGAAATTCCAATCGGAGAAGTTTCTTACGAAGATTTCGCCTTACTTCTCAGCAGCTTCTACCCAAATCCAGTGTTTCCAACTGACAAAACTGTCGAGAAACTTCTAGAAATGGCCAGTCGTTTCATGGTATCTTCAGTTATCAACATCATCGAGTATCATCTGTTGAACAATTCAAGAATCACCGATGAGAAAATGTTGTGGATGGCTGATGAGTATGTGATGCCAAAACTTCTCGAAAAGTGTATTCGTGGACTGAATACAGCGGAAAAAGCGAAGAAATTGGATCAATCTCCTGAATATAAGAAGTTGTCGGATAGTGCCAAAGCGAGAGCTCTCGACCGCCTCATCAAATTGTTCTAACTCTCAATTATTTCGTTTTTTCTTGTTATGACTTTGCTTCTGTGCAAAGCGTTGTTAAGTTGTTGAAATTGTTGTTGAATTAAATTTTGTTTTTTTATTTAACAGTTTACTTCCCATCATTTTTCTTAAAAAATGAGTAGATTTACCTCAAATGTTACTTCAAAAATGAGTGCAAATTCTGAAAATAGTGACAAAATATTGAAGTGAGTACGGTAGGCAAGTCCGCAAACACTCTGCGTACTTTCTCGTCCACCGTAGTTGCATGACAAAATACGTGGATTTTGGAATTATTTCTTACTTTATTTTCAATAGAAATTTCAGCAAAAAAAACAGTTTCTTTTCAGCTTTTTCATTCATTTTGCCTTTAATAACTTTTTACTACGCTTAATCTTATTACAAACGTGGAGAACTACCCAATTTTTTTTGTCGCTTTCACAGATTTCTCAGTTTTCGCAATTCATCTTGCTCATTCTTTTTTCGATTGCGAAAACTGAAAAATCTGCTGATATTACAAAGAAATTTAAAGTTTTTACAGTTTGTAGCTGTTTTGAGCGCATCAAATCCGCATTAATCGAGAAATTTGCAGAAAAATTATCGAAAATGATGGGCGACGCGATCGAGTACGAAAGTGGTACTTATGAAGTCGATGATAGCACAGGTGCTTTGGAGACAAACTCTCAAAATGGAATTAAATGGTGAGTTATGATCATATTTCAAAAACTTGAATCCCTTCATTTTCTTCTGAATCAAACCCAGGGAATGATTGAATTCGATATTTTCAGTGACTGGAGCGGAACGATCAATTTCAACTCCTCTCAAATCGATTTCACGTGGAAATTCGATTGGAGTGAACTCCAAAGTGAAGCAGTCTATGAGATCACTGGACACATTACTGTCACTTCAACTAACAATTACTTCAGTGCAACGAAGATCGATGTGAGACTGACAGAAAATAATCAGGTATACACGAAGCAAGTTCCAATTGAAAGTGAATATGAATACGATGAGGTCAACTATCACTATTCTCTCATTCCCCATTACGCTCCGATTCCTGAGAAGCCAGATTACGACAAGATGTTTTCGCCGTCCGATCAGAATGACACGATTCTTGTTGTCGGAGGAAAGAAGCTTCATGTCAATAAGTCTGTGAGTTTATATGCGCAAGTTGTTATGATTTCAACTTTTAATCAATCGGTAGTTGAATATATTTATATTTATTGCTGTAAATTCAATAGAAATTTTGTTAATTTCAGTTTCTCTCCTACCATTCCGAATACTTCCGCAAACTCTTCTCATCGAACGACAAACAGGGCGATGCCAAGGTAGCGTTAATCGGTTTTTGTTTCATCAGAAGCACGGCAAACCAAAGTTACAATAGTTTCCATTTTTGCGCAGCGGTGCTCAAAAAGAAAACTATTACCGCTCCCCAGATTTTGTCTCTCACTTTTAAAAACTATCTTCTTTGCGTTTAAACACACTTTAATCATTTCAGCCGCCAAAGCGTCAGCGTAAGCAAATTCCTGACGACAAAGAAGGACAAATCGAAGAGATTCCGATCAAAGATGTCTCATTCAAAGATTTCGCTCTTCTCCTCAGCACTTTTTACCCAAATCCAGTGTTCCCAACTGACAAAACTGTCGAGAAACTTCTAGAAATGGCCAGTCGTTTCATGGTATCTTCAGTTATCAACATCATCGAGTATCATCTGTTGAACAATTCAAGAATCACCGATGAGAAAATGTTGTGGATGGCTGATGAGTATGGAATGCCAAAACTCCTCGAAAAGTGTATTCGTGGACTGAATACAGCGGAGAAAGCGAAGAAATTGGATCAATCTCCGGAATATAAGAAGTTGTCGGACAGCGCAAAAGCCAAAGCTCTCGACCGTCTCATCAAATTGTTCTAATTCTCAATTATTTCGTTTTTTCTTGTTATGACTTTGCTTCAAAGCGTTGTTAAGTTGTTGAAATTGTTGTTGAATTAAATTTTGTTTTTATTATATTATCTCCATCAGTTTTTGAAAAAATGAGTAGTAATTACCTCAAACGATACTTCAAAAATATGGGCAACTTTTGAAAATAATGACAAAATTTCGTAGCGAGTACACGGTGATTTTCTCGGAACCACTTGGTTTGATTTCTAGGCCATCACATTGGCGGCCCCGAGCAAACCCGCTCCAATGCGCCGTTGAAATTTCTATACCCTCAACTTTGGCTTTAATTTTCTAAAAATTTGATTATAACAACCAGCAGGTTATTTATAATGCCTCTTAAAAAAATTATGGAGAATTTTTAACAATAAGTTTCATACCATATGGCCGTCAGTTTCATAGTTTAATCCGCCAGTTACTTTTCTTGACATTCAATACAGTGTAAAAAATTATTCCATTTTCGAACGCGCTCTACCTGCACGTGCGAGAGAAGAGAGACGCAGAGCCAAACGAGTGCCGCAGTTGCAAAAACCGCGTGCCAAGCTTGCATCAAGACTCCGCCCATTTCATTTTCCACTGCGGCCGAACTTTTTTTGGCGCTACCTACTAGCTGGTTCCGAGAAAATCACCGTGAGTACGATACACAAGTCCGCAAACACTCTGCGTACTTTCTCGTCCACCGTAGTTGCATGACAAAATACGTGGATTTTGGAATTATTTCTTACTTTATTTTCAATAGAAATTCCAGCGGAAAACTGTGTTTTAATCAGATTTCACTTTGTTCATCTTTCAGTCTAGCACATTCTCGAAATTTCTTTGAGTTCTATCAATTTTAATCGATAAACTTTCAGAAAAATTATCGAAAATGGCGAGTGGAGCGATCGAGTACAAAAGCGGTACTCTTCAAGTCAGTAACTACACCAATCTTTTGGAGACAAAAACGAATAGTGGCATTACATGGTAGGTTAAATTTTTTGTTAGGCAAAAACAATCGGAATTAAATTGTATTCTACAATCATCTTATAGTATCTGGAGCGGAAAATTCATGCGCGTCAACTCATATCAAATCGATTTCAAA
This sequence comes from Caenorhabditis remanei, assembly GCF_010183535.1. NCBI lineage: Eukaryota > Metazoa > Nematoda > Chromadorea > Rhabditida > Rhabditidae > Caenorhabditis > Caenorhabditis remanei. The sequence goes on from NC_071329.1 coordinate 2,649,147, forward strand.
TGGAAATTCGATTGGAATGAACTCAAAAAACAAGGAGTCGATGAGCTCACTGGACACATTACTGTCTCATTAACTAACGATCGGTTCACTGCAAAGACCATTAATGTGAAAATTACGGAGGATAATCAAGAAATCACAAAAGAAGTCTGGGGCATTTATTATTCTTATAATGTTTACTACGAGTATTCTCTCACTCCCCACTACGCTCTGATTTCTGAGAAGCCAGGTTACGACAAGATGTTCGCGCCATCCGATCAGAATGATACTATTCTGGTTGTCGACAAAAAGAAGCTTCATGTCAACAAGTCTGTGAGTTTATATGCGGGAGTTGTTATTGACTACACCTTTCATTCAATCGGTAGTTAAATATATTTATATTTATTGCTGTAATTCAATAGAAATTGTGTTAATTTCAGTTTCTCTCGTACCACTCCGAATACTTCCGCAAACTCTTCTCTTCGGATTACAAACAGGGCGATGCCAAGGTAGCGTTAATCGGTTTTCGCTTCATCAGAAGCACGGCAAACCAAAGTTACAAAAATTGTGATTTGTGCGCAGCGGTTCTCAAAAAGAATCTTCTTTGCGTTTAAACACACTTTAATTATTTCAGCCGCCAAAGCGTCAGCGTAAGCAAGTTCCTGATAACAAAGAAGTACAAACCCAAGAGTTTCCGATCAAAGATGTCTCATTCAAAGATTTCGCTCTTCTCCTCAGCACTTTCTACCCAAATCCAGTGTTCCCAACTGACGCAACTGTCGAGAAACTTCTCGAATTGGCTCGCCGCTTTGTGATTTCTTCAGTTATTAACATCATCGAGTATCATCTACTGAACAATTCGAGAATCAATAGTGAGAAGACGTTGTGGATGGCTGATGAGTATGTGATGCCAAAACTTCTCGAAAAGTGTATTCGTGGACTGAATACCGTGGAGAAAGCGAAGAAATTGGATCAATCTCCGGAATATGAGAAGTTGTCGGATAGTGCCAAAGCGAAAGCTCTCGACCGTCTCATCAAATTGTTCTAATTTTCTGATTCTTGTTGAAAAAGTTTTGTTTTTTCTTGTTATGATTTTGCTTTTATGCCAAGCCTAATTGTTGTTATGTTGTTGAATTAAATGTTGTTTTTTATTTAACAGTTTATTCCCCATCATTTTTCTCAAAAAACGAGTAGAATTACCTCAAATTTTACTTCAAAAAAGGTGAGCCCCCGTTTCACCCGAGTAGCTCTGTCATTGGTCTCGTAACGAATTTTCTTCGTTGAAACAGCGTTCCTCCCCTGTTTCATCAAAACCTCGCTTTCACCGCTGTTTCTCCGTTTCAAAACGCTGAGGATGACGAAATTTCGTAGCCAGTACGGTATGCAAGTCCGCAAACACACTGCGTACCTTCTCGTCCACCGTAGTTGCATGAAAAATATAGAAGTTTTTCACATAGCTCTCTTCATTTTCAATTGAAATTGCAACGGAAAGCTGCGTTTTAATTAGTTTTTCACTTTTTAAATCTTTCGGACTAGCATATTCTCGAAATTTCTTTCAGTTCTATCAATTCTTAACGATAAACTTTCAGAAAAATTATCGAAAATGGCAAGTGGAGCGATCAGGTACACAAGTGACTATCGAGTAGTCAGTCGCGACACCAATGTTCTGGATACAGAAGAGAACTGTAGAATTAAATGGTGAGTCAAAGTTTTTGCTAGGAAAACACAATTGGAATTAAATAATAGTCGATATTTATTTTATAGTGTCTGGAGCGGAAAAGTTAATAACGATTATCAAATCGATTTCACCTGGAAATTCGATTGGAATGAACTCAAAAATCAAGGAGTCGCCGAGATCACTGGACACATTACTGTTTCGTCAAATAACAATTCGTTCACTCCAACGAGAATTGATGTAAAAATTACGGAAGATAATCAAGAAATCACAAAAGTAGTCGGAAGCGGTTATACTACTTATACTGTTTACTACGAGTATTCTCTCACTCCCCACTACGCTCTGATTTCTGAGAAGCCAGGTTACGACAAGATGTTTGCACCATCCGATCAGAATGACACGATTCTGGTTGTTGGAGGAAAAAAGCTTCATGTCAACAAATCTGTGAGTTTATATGCCCAAGTTGTTATGATTTCACCTTTCAATCAGTCGGTAGTTAAATATATTCAAATTTATTGCAGTAAATTCAATATAAATTTTGTTAATTTCAGTTCCTCTCGTACCACTCCGAATACTTCCGCAAACTCTTCTCTTCGGACTACAAACAGGGCGATGCCAAGGTAGCGTTAAGCGGTTTTCGTTTCATCAGAAGCACGGCAAACCGAAGTTTCAAAAATTTTGATTTGTGCGCAGCGGTGCTCAAAAAGAAAACTATCTTCTTTGCGTTTAAACACACCTCACTTATTTCAGCCGCCAAAGCGCCAGCGTAAGCAAATTCCTGATAACAAAGACGGACAAATTGAACAGATTCCGATCAAAGATATCTCATTCAAAGATTTCGCTCTTCTTCTCAGCACTTTCTATCCGAATCCAGTGTTCCCAACCGACGCAACTGTTGAGAAACTTCTCAAATTGGCTCGCCGCTTTGTGGTTTCTTCAGTTATTAACATTATCGAGTATCATCTTCTAAACAACTCCAAAATCAATAGTGAAAAGATGTTGTGGATGGCTGACGAGTATTTGATGCCAAAACTTCTCGAAAAGTGTATTCGTGGACTGAACACAGTGGAGAAAGCGAAGAAATTGGATCAATCTCCGGAATACAAGAAGCTGTCGGATAGTGCCAAAGCGAAAGCACTCGACCGTCTCATCAAATTGTTCTAATTCTCTAATTTTTGTTCGTTTCTTGTTATGACTTTGCTTCTGTGCAAAGCGTTGTTAAGTTGTTGAAATTGTTGTTGAATTAAATGTTGTTTTTTATTTAACAGTTCACTTCCCATCATTTTTCCCAGAAAATGAGTAGAAATTACCTCAAATATTACTTCAAAATGTGAGCAACTTTTGAAAATAATGACAAAATATCGAAGCGAGTACGGTAGGCAAGTCCGCAAACACTCTGCGTACTTTCTCGTTTACCGTAGTTTCATGAAAATTACGTGGATTTTGGAATTATTTCTTACTTTATTTTCAACCAGCCTGTCTTCCCCGCCTTCGGCGGTTAAGCCGGCTGTCCTCTTCTCATTTACGTGGCAACCCTTTTTCAAATGTGCGCGCTTGGCCGAGTGGTCTAAAGCGGCGGTCGTGTCTAAAGCGCGCTAGTTCGGTTTTGCCCGCTGGCTCAGTTTCTCTTCTCTTTCCAAAACCGTTGCGGACAGCGCCTCAGACAACGCCCAATTGTCTTTTATATATAAGAATGATAGAAATTCAAGCGAAAAGCTGCGTTCGGACTAGCATATTCTTGAAATGTGTTTAAATTTAATCAATGTTACTGATAAATTTTCAGAAAAATTATCGAAAATGGCGAGTGGATCAATCAGGTACACGAGTGACGTTCTAGAAGTCAGTCGCGAGACCAATGTTTTGGATACAGAAGAGATTAGTGGAATTAAATGGTAAGTCAAAGGTTTTGCTAGGAAAACACAATTGGAATTAATATATAGTCGATATTTATTTTATAGTGTCTGGAGCGGAAAAGTAAACAACTCTTATCAAATCGATTTCACCTGGAAATTCAATTGGAAAGAACTTAAAAGTGAAGGAGTCTATGAGATCACTGGACACATTAAAGTCTCGTCAAAAGACAATTCGTTCACTTCAACGAAAGTTAACGTTAGATTGACTCAAAATATTCAAGTCATTACAAAGCAAGTTCAAGCTCTAAATTTTCTTTTCCATGATGTTTGCTTCGAGTATTTCCTCACTCCCCATTACGATCCAGCTCCTGTGAAACCGGATTACAACAAGATGTTGGCATCATCCGATCAAAACGATGCGATTCTGATTGTTGAAGGAAAGAAGCTTCATGTTAGCAAAGCGGTGAGTTCATTTTTTTGGTTCAGTTTCAGAGCTGTGCGGAATTCCTTCTTCCGCGGAGCTTCCGGGCATTTTTCACTTCCTTCTTCCGACTTGCTTTTTTGAAAATTTTACTTACGCACAGCTCTGTTCAGTTTCTCTTCTCTTTCAAAAACCGTTGCGGACAGTGCCTCAGACAAACAGACAAACACCACTTGTCTTTTATATATAAGAATGATATCGATTAATTTTTGAACTTTTCAGTTTCTCTCCTACCATTCCGAATATTTCCGCGCACTTTTCTCAACGAATTTCAAAGAAGGACAAATGGATGAAATTCCAATCGGAGACGTCTCATTCGACGATTTCGCTTTCCTTCTAAGCACTTTCTATCCGAATCCAGTTTTCCCATGTGACAAAACTGTCGAGAAACTTCTGGAAATGGCTCGTCGTTTTCTGGTTTCCTCTGCTATAAGCATCACTGAATATCATCTCATGAATGTTTCGAGAATCAAAAATGAAAAGAAGTTGTTGTTGGCGGACGAGTACGGAATGGCGCAACTCGTGGAGAAATGTATTCGTGAAGTGAATACCGCAGAGAAAGCGAAGCAATTGAAGCAATCGAGCGAATTTGAGAAATTGTCGGATAAAATCAAGTTCAAAATTCTCGATCGCATTATGGAGTTAATTTAACTCGATTTCGTTTGTTTTATTTCGAAAATTTTTTGTTTTGTCTTGTTATGATTTTGCTTTCATGCAAAGCTTAATTGTTGTTAAGTTGTTGAATTAAATGTTGTTTTTTTAAAAAATAGTTTTTTCCACATCATTTTTCTCAAAAAACTGAGTATAAATTACCTCAAATAATACTTCCGAAATGTGTGCATCCTTCATATAATCCATCAGAGATTTTGCAGAAGGTGAATTCAAAATAGTTGAATGAAAAATACGTGGATTTTTTAAAATAGAAATTTCAGCGAAAAGCAGTTTTTTTTTCAGATTTACTCTTTTTAATCTTTCGGTCTGGCATATTCTCAAAACCTCTTCAAGTTTTATCAATTTTAATCGATAATATTTCAGAAAACTCATCGAAAATGTCGGGTGAAGCAATCGAGTACAAAAGTGGTACTCATCAAGTCAATATTTACACTACTGTTTTAGAGATAAGCGTGAATAAATGGATGACATGGTAATTGAAGAAATTTCAGAAAAAAAGACAAAAAGGAAAAAAGAAATTTCTTCTTCTTTGCAGTGCCTGGGGAGGAACAATGGATAAATGTGCAGTAATGCATTTCAAATGGAAATTCGATTGGGATAAACTCAAAAATCAAGGAATCGACAAGTTCACTGGACACATTACTGTCAGCAATTTATTCAATACAATGAAAATCGATGTGAAACTGACAGAACATAATCTAGTATTCATAGCGCAATTTGAATGCCACAATAATTACAATAATGTCAGCTACGAGTATTCCCTCACTCCCCATTATGCTCCAATTCTTGAGAAGCTAGATTACGACAAGATGTTTGCACCATCCGATCAAAATGATACGATTTTGGTTGTTGACGGACAGAAGCTTCATGTCAACAAAACAGTGAGTAAATTTGTGAAATTTGAAAGGTCAATCAATTTTCTCTTACAAGGGATGTATTTGACGGACCGAGTTGAACTTTTTCTTTAAGACCAGGCTTGGTCGAGAAAAACTTTTCGGGAAAATCGAGAACGAAAAAATTTCTCGAAATTTTTTTTCGGGAAATCGAGTACTCGAAATTTTTTCTCGAAACTTTTTTTCGGGAAAATCGAGTACTCGAAATTTTTCTCGAAACTTTTTTTCGGGAAAATCGAGAATTTTCGAGAAATTCGAGAATTTTGTCAAACTGACTTCAAATGACTTAAAAATAACTATTTTTCGATAGATTTTATTTTTATTCATCAATGTATACTTGGTTTCACAGTTCGAGATTGGTACCCCATCAATTAAACGTTTTGCTGGAGAAACATCAGTTTCGAAAAACTTTCAGCACTTAATAGTTTTCTATTTTGGAGCACCATAGGTGAAAATTGAGAAGTATTTTTTTCAAAAACAACAAAAAATCGGTTGAAACCCTGTAAAAATAAATGGAAAATTTCGAACTTTTGAATATTACTGTTACAAAAAATTTCCCGATTTTCTCGAAATTTTTCGAGAAAATTCCCGGTCGGGAAAAATTCTCGAAAAAATTTTTCGGGAAAATTCTCGTCGGGAAATTTTCCCGAAAAAAGTCGGGAAAACCGAGAAATCGAGTATCCCGATTTCCCGACCTCGACCAAGCCTGGTTATGACCCATCAAACTTTTACTAAAAAAACTATTTCCGTACTTAAAGTTTGACAGGTCATAACTCGGTCCACGTGAGCATTTAGCAGATTTTTATTGCGGTTTTTGAATCCTCAAGGTCCAAATTACCTACGGTCAAATTTATAGAAAAAGTTCAACTCGGTCCGTCATCATACTTCCCTTGTTAAAAACTCGATTAAATATGTGTTTTCAGTTCCTCTCTTATCACTCCGAGTACTTCCGCGCACTTTTTTCATCAAAAGGACAAGTGAATGAAATTCCGATCGACGGCGTTTTTTTCGAAGATTTCGCTCTTCTTCTCAGCACTTTTTATCCGAATCCAGTGTTCCCGAATGATAGTACTGTCGAAACACTTCTAGAAATGGCCAGTTGTTTCGAGGTTTCTTCAGTTATCAACATTATCGAGTACCATTTGATGAACAATTCAAAAATCAATAGTGAGAAGATGTTATGGATGGCGGACGAGTATGTGATGCCAAAACTTCTCGAGAATTGTATTCGTGAACTGAATACCGTGGAGAAAGCGAGGAAGTTGAAGCAATCGGATGAGTATGAGAATTTGTCGGATGGCACAAAAGCAAAAGTTCTCGATCGAATTATGGATTTCATTTGAATCGATTTCGTTTTTTAAACTTTGAATTTGTTTTATTTTTATTACTTTTTGTTATCCTCCGCATTCCAGCTAGTTACTAAAAAGAATCTTAAGAGTTTCAGATCTCTCCTCGAATTTTCACGTTTCCTGTTTTTTTCTTGTTATGGTTTTGCTTTCATGTGAAGCTCAATTGTTGTTATATTGTTGAATTAAATTTTGTTTTTTATTTAACAGTTTACTCTCTCATTATTGTTCTTAAAAATGAGTAGAAATTACCTCAAATGATACTTCGAAAATGAGTGCAAATTCTGAAAATTATGAAAAAATATTGAAGTGAGTACGGTACGCAAGTCCGCAAACACTCTGCGTACCTTCTCGTCTACCGTAGTTGCATGAAAAATGCGTGGATTTTTTCGCATATTGCTCACTTTATTTTCAATAGAAATTTCAGCGAAAAGCTATGTTTTTATTCAGTTTTTCAATGTTTATTCTTTCGGACTAGCATATTCTTGAAATTTCTTTTATTTCTATCAATTTTAATCGATAAAATTTGCAGAAAATTCATCGAAAATGTCAAGTGAAACAATCTGGTACAAAAGTGGTGCTCGTCAAGTCAGTAGCTACTCCGATGTTTTAGAGAAAAGAGCGAAAATTGGAATTGCATGGTAAGCCAAATTATTTGAAGAAAAAAAAACGATCAGAATTAAATTATATTCGACATTTATCTTATAGGGATTGGATGGGAAGAGTGGACACCTCCGGACACATCGATTTCACGTGGAAGTTCTATTGGAATGAGCTCAGAAGTCTAGGAGTCGATGACATCACTGGATACATCACAGTCTCATCAACTAACAATCGGTTCACTGCAACGACCATTAATGTGAAAATTACGGAAGATAACCAAGAAATCACAAAAGAAGTCGAAGGCGATTATAATTCTTATAATGTTTACTTCGAATATTCCCTCACTCCCCACTACGCTCCAGTTCTTGAGAAACCATCATACGAAGAGATGTTTGCACCATCCGATCAGAATGATGCGATTCTGGTGGTTGAAGGAAAGAAGCTTCATGTCAACAAAACAGTGAGTGAATTCGTGAAATTTGAAAGTTTCAATCGATTTTTCTAGAATCAAAACTAGAATCAATTTTTGAAATTTTCAGTTTCTCTCCTACCACTCCGAATACTTCCGCGCTCTCTTCTCATCGAATTTCAAGGAAGGACAAATGGATGAGATTCCGATCGGAGAAGTTTCATTCGAAGATTTCGCTCTTCTCCTCAGCAATTTCTACCCAATTCAAGTTTTTCCAACTGACGGAACTGTCGAGAAACTTCTGGAATTGGCGCGTCGTTTTCTCGTTTCTTCTGCGAAAAGAAGCGCCGAGTATCATCTGCTGAACGTTTCCAGAATCAAAAATGAGAAGATGTTGTGGATGGCTGACGAGTATGGAATGCCGACACTTCTCGAGAAGTGTATTCGTAGACTGGATACGGACAAGACGAAAAAAATGAAGCAATCGGAAGAATTTGAGAAACTGTCGGATAAAACCAAATCGATCTTACTCTGTCGTCTATTGGATTTAATTTGACTCGACTTTGAATTTTTTATTTTGATTACTTATTGTTCTTGTTGTTTCTCGTTATGATTTTGCTTTCATGCGAAGCCAAATTGTTGTTGAAATATAAATGTTGTTTTTTACCAGTTTACTCTTCATTTTCTGGAAAAATGAGTAGAAATTACCTCGAATGATATTTCAAAAATGTGTGCAACTTTTGAAAATGATGACAAAATATTGAAGTGAGTACGGTGCGCAAGTCCGCAAACACTCTGCGTACTTTCCCATTTACCGTAGTTGCATTAAAAAATACGTGGAATTTTTCACTTTTTTCAATTGAAATTCCAACGAAACGCTGTCACAGGGTCATAGAATGTCCATATGAAGCAACTGCGCTCCAAAAAAATTAGCGCGAAATTCAAAAAATTTATCCAAAAAAAAATGTTTTTGTGTATTAAAATTTGTATTTTTCTCTTTTTTAGTGAATTCGATATGTTTTGTGCGAAGTTTTCTCGAAAATATCGAGAAAAATGGAAAAAAAGTCAGCTTCATTCGAAAAATTTCACTCCCTATCGTTCGTCTTACTGTGCCACGTTAAAAGTCCCGCATGCGGGCGGCATTCTGCTGATCGGCGACTCAATTGGCAATCTGCCAAGTCGTGTGCAAACGCGCTTCGCTGAGCTTCCGGTTTCGCGGGAAAATTATTTGAATTCATATGGACAAAATTTGACCCTGTGGCTGTGCTTTTAATCAGATTTTCACTTTTTTCCATCTTTCGGATTAGCATTTCCTCGAAATTTCTTTGAGTTCTATCAATTTTAATCGATAAACTTTCAGAAAATTCATCGAAAATGCCGAGTGGAGCGATCGAGTACAAAAGTGGTACTTATCTGGTCAGCACCAATGTTTTGGAGACAAATGCAAATAGTGGAATTAGATGGTAAGTCAAACTTTTTGCTAGGAAAAAATAATTGGAATTAAACACACTTGTCAAATCACGGGCCGGCCCGCAGGGCCCGGAGCAAAAAATTATTTTTGAAAATTTTTGAAAAAAAAATAATTGAAAGTCTCGGAAATTACTTTTTGAATTACCGCGCACAATTTCTTTAAAGATTAAATTAAAAAATATCTGAAAAATGCAGAAAATGTTGAAAATCTCAATTTTAGTCATAGAAAATTGATCAAAACTTTTAATTTAATCTTTAAAAATCCGTTTTCACTTGTTGTCTTTTTATAATTTCTAATCAATAATATGTTTGCCATAAAGTAGTAAACGACCAAACAATGGGAAAACGAAAAAAAAAATTTCAATATTTTGACGGCCCGGCCCGTGACAAGTATGGAATTAAATTATATTGAAATTCATCTTATAGTGTCTGGAGCGGAAAAATGAACACTTATCGAATCGATTTCGCATGGAAATTCGATTGGGATGAGCTCAGAAGTCAAGGAGTCGATGAGCTCAGTGGACACATTATTGTTACGGCAAAGGACGATTGGTTCACTACAACGAAGATCGATGTGAAACTGACAGATGATAATCAAGAAATCACAAAGCAAGTTCAAGCTCGAGGTTATCTTGATACTGCCAGCTACGAGTATTCCCTCATTCCTCGTTATGCTCCAGTTCTTGAGAAACCGTCATACGAAGAGATGTTTGCACCGTCCGATCAGAATGATACGATTCTGGTTGTTGATGGAAAAAGGCTTCATGTCAACAAAACAGTGAGTAAATTCGTGAAATGTTTGAAAGGCTAAATCAATTTTTGGCTCCGGGGGCATTCAGCAGCTAGACGTTTCGCAGCCATGAGCCCCACAGCCTTAATATTCCCGTTTTTTCAGTAATAACTTGACTTTTTCCTGTATTTAATTGTTTGAAAAGTCAAAAAGAACATTTTTGTCATTTTGATGAAGGGGACTACAAGAAACTTTGTTCAAAGCAACAAAAAAGTTTTTTTTTTGAAAAAGTGACAACTGTTTTACTCGTAGAACTAGTCGTACTCCTGAGAAGGTTCAGAGAATGAAAAAGACCACTAATTCTACGAGAAAAACTGTTTTCAGCTTTTTCAAAAATAAAAGTTGTTTTTAGACAAAATTTCTTGTAGTCCACGTTATCAAAATTAAAAAAAAAAGTTCTTTTTGACTTCTCAAACAATTAATCATCTGAAAAAACCAGTTGTCACTGAAAAACGTTAAAATTAAGGCTGTGGAGCTCATGGCTGCAAAACTTCTGCGAAATGTCCCGGAGCCCAATTTTCTCGAGAAAAAATCGATTAGTTTTCAAATTTTTCAGTTTCTGTCGTACCATTCCGAATACTTCCGCGCACTTTTCTCATCGAATTTCAAAGAAGGACAAATGGATGAAATTCCGATCGGAGACGTTTCATTCGACGATTTCGCTCTTCTCCTCAGCACTTTCTACCCAAATCCAGTGTTCCCGAATGACCGAACTGTCGAGAAACTTCTGGAATTGGCTCGTCGTTTTCTGGTTTCTTCAGTTATCAACATCATCGAATATCATCTTCTAAACAACTCGAAAATCAATAGTGAGAAGATGTTGTGGATGGCTGACGAGTATGTGATGCCAAAACTTCTCGAAAAGTGTATTCGTGGACTGGATACAACCGAAAAGGCAAAGAAATTGAAGCAATCGGGGAAGTATGGGAGTTTGTCGGATAGCACAAAAGCAAAAGTTCTCGATCGTCTATTGGATTTAATTTGACTTTTCTACTTTGTATATTTTATTATTGTATGTTGTATTATAATTCCTCATCCCCCGCATTCCAGCTTTGTGAAAATGATTGTACTTAAGAATTTCAGTTTTCTTCTTCTGTAAATATTTTTGAGCCGAAAAACCATTCTTCTGATGTAACGGACTAATAATCCATTTGTTTATCACTGTCGCCGCCCCCTTTCAGTTGACCTTATTAACTAATCCAACATATCCATTTATGGAGATTAGTAATCCGTCTTGTTTCTTAATGTCAATGTCGGTGGAGCTTATTGCTAATGTCATCCGAAACAAGATTAGCACAACAATCAACACCAACAAAAAACCTTTTAAGCTAATCCACCTCGTTAAAAACAAGGGGCGTGGCGTATAACAAGATTTTCATGGCTTCCTTGAGTATAAATATGCCAATTTTTTAAATTGAAATGCCGCATCATGCTGCGTTTTCCCATTCTTCTCTGCCTTCTGGCATCCATCTGCCTTTGCTCTGCTCACCACAACCGAAACTTCGATCAGCTTGAGTATGCGCTCGGGCAGGACACCAAGGCTCTTTCAAGACCTCGTCGTGTGCCAGCACCAGAAGAGACTCGGTATTGCAGAAAGCGAATGTTGACCTATATTTTCAGCATTTGTGAGAAGACTTGTGATTCAAGTGAGTGGTTTTTTTTTAAATTTGAAAAAAAATCGCAAAACCATTTCAGAAAACGGAAAAGACATTGCGACGGAGTGTTGTGGAAAGCAGTGCTCTCCAGAATTCGTTCGTCTTCATTGTTGCCCGTCGACTGTCTGATTTTTTTTGGAGCCTTCTGATTCTTCTTGAGCTTGTTCACACAATTGACAGTAATAAAATATTTGTTGAGTGCTCGACTTTTTATGGAAAAACCTGGCTTTATCAAGTTTGAAAAAAATTGAGTTTAGAGGCCCAATCTAGGAAAATAGACGCGTTTTATGGTTTATTTGAAAGCAGAGGGACAAAAGTGGAGCTTAGTGGATGAGGAATTCAGTCTGCTATATAGGATGCCAAAGTCCGTCGGAAACGGATTAGAAAAAATGGGCTCCAAACGGAAATACACAATTGAGCACGTAGGCATCAAGCCCCTTACTCATTGGGGGGGGGGGGCAATTATATTATGAGAGGTTGGAGAAATGTTAAAGAGAAGTCAGGTATTATGTATTCACGCTCTGCTGTCGAAGGGTTTTAAAGGCGCATCAAATTTATTGGAGGTTTCGCGGAATGGTCTCGTAATTGAAAAAATCAAGTGCCACATTTTCGAGCTTTGGATTTCTGAAAAGAACTGCAAATTATGTTTTCTGCTTCGTGACTATTCCGAACAAATCAGATGCACCTTTAACACCCTCTGGCAGCAGATCGTTAATTTATAATAGTGTGTTCACGATGTAGTCCTAACAAAAATTTGCACGTTGTCTCGCCTGAGCTTTGATTTTGACAATCAACGGCTTGTCGCAATATTTCCCTTCTTCCTCACTTGTCTCCTCCCAGTAGACTTTCAATTCTGTTTTGTCACTCAATGGAATTAGCACACGTTCTGGTTTTGTAGTGGATCTGAAAGCATCCGAAGTAGTAATGCTCGTGAACAGGGTATAACTCACCTTGCTCCCGAAATGCTCCTGAATTCATTCAAAAGGTTCTCCACATGACATGGATTCAAAAATCCGATAGAATAATAACATTCATTCGGAATTCCATCCTGTCTCCATTTTATCATAAGATCTCTGATGCTCTCTTCTTTTAAAAAACTGCTGTTTTCAAGATGTACTCGCTTATTGGGCAGTGTGATCAATATTCCTATTGAAGGTCTCCAACGGATACACAAAAGTTCTGCAGTATCTCTAACTGGATCATTAGCAATCAGTTGCGGGGCAATTTTTAAACATTTCAACGGCACAATATCCTCGGATACAACTCTTTTGAGCATTTCCATAGATTCAGTAAACGTTTGGTAATGAGCAAACATCTTGTCGATTACCAATCTATCTGTTTGTAGTGATACTGATCCTTTCAAAGCTGCTCTGAAGTCATCAAGTGTAGTAATCGATGGTCGATACGGTCTTCAGTTATGGGCGAGAGGAGACTCTTGAGCAGCAAGTGATGACGTAAAGAAATAGGAATGATCTTCAATGTTAAGAGACTCGATGAGAACTCGGCCAGCAGTACCAATAATCTTTTTCAACAAGTAATTTCTAGCCTCCGTCAAAGTTTGCTGATAATCCAAAATCTCAACTCTCTCACCATCGTTAGTAAACTGAATAAACTGGTCAAATGGCGGGTTTTCATTCGCCATTCTCATCTCATACGAACGGATTTCCAATTTTCTTTTCTCTAATTGAATGGTCCGTGTAATTCTGGATCCCGCGGTTTTCTCCAATTGAATTGCATTATGTTCTAATCTTGCTTTTATTTCAGCATCTGTTAGTACTTCTCCATCGATTTGTGTTCCTTCAGGAATCGTAGGGATACCGTACTTATCCACTTCATATTGGATCCCACCCTCCTTATTTTTCATATCTATTGATTGCGGAGTGTTCCCGGATGGGTACTTCCGAAGGACTCCAAGTCTATAAACGGTTCCGTTCATCTCAAAATTTGCGTAGTTGATCCAGAGTTGTCTGATTCTTATAGCTTGGACTTTGTGGACAGTTCGGAATGATGGACATCGTTGATAGAGTTGGAATCTAGAATTTCGTATGGAAAAGGAGGTTGGATCATTATTACTTACCTAATGTTAGGTTCGAGATACAGAGCCACACATTTGGCAGTCTCGTAGAACAGTGGAGGGTTTGACATATTGCTGAAAGTGTATAAAGTTGGAAGAAAAAAGTGTAAAATAAACGCAAAGAGAACGGCTCAACGCTCAATAGTGACAGCTAGAGGAAATACCCAACCGTTGTGTCCAATAGAGGGTCCGCCCTTATGAGCGAGTCAACAGTCGGTGACGTCACCCTAAAGTAGTGCAAATAGGATTTGATGGGTGACTTGGCTAATCGCACCTATAAATCTACGTGGAGAAGGTCTAACTGACGTTCTGCGGGAAAAATAGAAGAGGATGGGAGACCTCACCCACATCTCAGGGATGCGCTGGCCAACAGACTGCTAACAAGCTCTCCCCTACAAGCTTTTAGGGATCACAGACCTACTGTAGTCGAATGGGGGTGTTTTCTTCCCTATTTGAACCAATTAAACACATCAGACATTTATTTGAAACAGAACAGGGGAATATAAGATAATGAAAGGAAGAAAAAGTGACTGCTGGTTACATTGTAATAAAATAAGATTCAACAATTTTAGGAAGATCTTGAAAATTCGATATACCACATCCCTCATAGAGAACCTCTCTTAAAAAATAGAGCTGGATCTCTTTCCTGAACTTTGATAAATGCAATAAACGGTCGGTAGCAATATTCCTCATCCGTGGTCTCCTTCCACCAAACTTTCACTTCAGTGGTGTCACTCAATGGGACGTAAACGGATTCTGGATTTTCGGTCAGCCTGAAATTAGTGACGTAGAAAAACTAAAAGCCTGAAGCTTACCTTGCTTCTCGAAAAGCTTTGAAGCAATCCAATAACTTCTTTGGATCCCAGTAATATTGAAATCCCATAGAATAACATCGTCCGACCATGCTGTTATCCTCCTCCTTCCATTTCCTCATAAGCCGCTCTACATCCTTTTTTACCAATAAACACTCTATAAGATGTACTCGCATGTTAGGTAGTTTAAGCAGTACTCTGATCCTTGACGCACCATTTACATTTAAGAACTCGGCGGTATCTCGAATCGGATCATTGGGTTGTAACTTGTTAGGGACTACCAATAATTTCAACGGAAAGAAATCCGCGGGTGCAATATCTTTGAGGATTGACATGACTATAGGAAGAACCTGTATAGTAACCAACTTTTTGATTTCCAGTCTCCCTCCTATAACTCGTATTGGTACATCGAATATTACTCTGGTGTTTCGTGGCTTTAAGATTGCTGGCCGAAACGGTTTCCAATAATATAATTGTGGGTCATCAGCAAGTGATGATGTAAAAGTAGTACTGTCCCCACGATAGTCGAGAACCCAAATTAAAAGTTTCCCGTCGACACCGAGGATCTTCTTCAAAAGATAGTGGTTAGCTTGCTTCAAGTTTCGATTATAACTCAAAAATTCCTCTTTCAAGAGCTTGCTTCCAGAACTAACTGTGAGTTTGAGGTATTGCTCAAAAAGCGGCTCTTGGTTCCATATTCTCCTACCATACGAATTCAGTTCAAGGTTTCTTCTCTCTAGTTCTATTTCATATCTCGGTGAATGCCTCCCCGCCTCATACCTCTCCAGCTGCATCAACTTCCTTTCCAAACTCGCTCTTATCATCTCATCCTGCGGTATTTCTTCTCTAGTCTGTGCTCCTTCCGGTATCGTAGGAATACCGTATCTATCCACATCATATTGAATTCCACCTCTTTCATTCTCAATAGCTACCGACTGTGGTGTCGTTCCGGAGTGGTACTTGCGGACGATTCCAACTCGGTAGTGGATCTCATCCATTATGAAGTCTGCATGGTTGATCCGGAGCTTTCCGATTTTCATGTTTTGCGTCCTGTGGATGGCTCGGAAAGAAGGACATCTTTGGTTAAGATGGAATCTGGAAATGAAAATTTTGCATAAATCGAGCGTTTAACAGACTACCTCAAATTAGGATCCAGATAAAGAGCTACACACTTTGCAGTCTCGTAGAACAGCGGCGGTTGAGTGCGAGGTTTTGACATTTCCTCGAAATTTTTGAGAGTTGGAAGAGGGAGAAAATAGGGGAGATGATCCGCTGTAGGTGACCTACCAAAATGAGTGTGTTCTCGATGATGTCGTTCTGATGGAGTGCAAATAAGACAGGTGACGTGGCTAATCGCACCTACAAATCTATGTAAAGACGTTCTGGAAGACCTCTCCTTCTTTTTGTACATTCTGTGGGGAACATAGCATAGGATGAGTGACCACACCCACATCTCGGGTGTGTGCTGGCCAACAGAAGGCACTAAGCTCTCTTTTACACGTTTTGGAGGAATGAAAGACCTACTGTAGTCACATCGGGTCCTAGGAAGCGTATTCTTCTCTGATTCAGACATTTATTTAAAAGAGAAAATAAGAGAATATATGATTCCAGAACAAAGAAATAACAAAACGATCAAAATCAATTAACTTGCGTGGTCCCTCTCATTTGAACTTTAATTTTCACGATCAGCGATAGTCCACAATACCACTCGTCTTCTTCTCCAGTATTCATACAACACACATTCAACTCCTTATCGTCAACCATCGGGATAACAATAGACTCCCGGTGCTGTGCCAGTCTGAAAATAACTCCTTTGAACGCTGTAAACGCGCTCTATCTTACCTTGTCTCTGGGACCCTTCGAGCACCTGGGAGAGCTCCGAACCCATTGAAGAAGTCGGGAATCTTTTCAGCGTTAAAGAATCCAATAGAATAATAGGTTCCTACTGGGCTTCTAACATCATTGAGACTCCTTACAAGAGCGGCGAAATCTTCTTCAACAAAACTGCAATAGTCCAGATGAACACGATCGTTGGTGATTGAGAGCAATACACTCAAAGGCAAAACCTCATTGATGCACAAGAACTCAGTTGTCCGGTTATGTATTTCTCTCATCCTATAATTAGGGATTGGTGGTAAAAGCTTCTTCATGATTCTTGCCGGAAAAACGTCCTTTGATAAAAAACCATTGAGAATGCTCAAGACTTCCGAAAGGGTCCGAAATGGTGTTGTCAAGCTACCAACCTCCAGCTTATCCGCTTGAATGGACAACGGATACTGGAGCAGTGTTCTTATGCCCCCACTACGTACGATTTGTCGTTGATACGGTTTCCATGGTGTAAAATAAAAATCTGAGGAAAAATCTAGGGGTAAGGAGGTACAGTAATTAACATATTGTTCAATGTCAATATTTTCGATGATAACTTTTCCATGGACACAAAGAATCTTCTTCAGCAAGTAATTTCTAGCCTTCGTCAAGGTTTGATTATAATTCAAAATTTCCAGTTTTTCACCATTACCGTCAGATGTTACAGTTAAGTGAAGAAACTGATCAAATGGTGGGAATTGATTCCCCATTCTCATCTCGTATGACAGGATTTCAAGTTTCCTTTTCTCCAGTTCAATGGCATAGTCTGGGCGTCCCTCACCTCCCCATCGTTCCATTTTCAACACATCTCCTTTCAATCTCCTTAGGATTTCCTCATTTCCGGGTCCTTCTCCCCTAGTTTGAGCTCCATCCGGGATCACTGGGATACCGTACTTGTCCACATCATATTGTATCCCACCTTCAGCGTTTGCATCAGTTATCGATTGCGGAGCGTTCTCGAATAGGTACTTCCGAAGAACACCAAGTCGGTAGGTGGTCTCATTTATAGTAAAACTTGCGGAATTTATCTTAAGATTCCTGATTCTGATAGATTGTGCTGCTTCGTGAATGCATCGGAATGACGGACATCTTTGGTTGAGCTCGAGTCTGGAAAAAATTTCAGTAAAAGAATCGATAACGACTGGTACTCACCTCAAATTAGGGTCAAGGTAGATGGCTACACACTTTGCCGTCTCATAGAACAGCGGTCGAGACATTTTGCTGAAATTTTTGAGAGTTGGAAGAGAAAGAATATAGGAAAGAAGATATAGAGGGGAAGACCGAATTGTGTGGGCCACTGGAGGTGGCTGAAGGCTGGAGGTGGTCTACGTCAATGAATGTACCAACAATGAAGGTCTCGATGACGTCGCACTAATGGGGTGCGATTCTAATTCAATAGGTAACGTGGCTAATCGCACCTACAAATCTAAGTAAAGACGTTCTGGGAGACCTCTTCTTTTATTTGTACGTGCTGCGGGAAAAATTGAAGAGAGAGCCTACTGATTGAGTCAAGGCCCAATGACGGTATAATGGACCGCCATATTCCGCGCAAATAGAGGGGTCTTCCTAGATAACGTATCCCCTGGGGAAGACCTTGACGGCACTGGGCCAAAGTACATGAATGCTTATGAAGGGAAGTCCTCAAAGCATACTTTTTTAAACGGCTCTTGTGAACCGAGTTATGACCTGTCAACATTGGAAAAAAGGGAAGATACGTTTGGGTAGCCATTAAAGCAAACTGCGTAGGAACCAAGGGTTAATTTCAGATTTATACAAATTAAAAAACACGCATACAGCAAAAATTAAACACATCATTAAACTTTAATCTTGACAATCAACGGCTTGTCACAATATTTTGTGTCCTCCATGCCTGTCTCTTCCACGTAGATCTTTAGTTCTTTCTGATTGTTAAGTGGGATTACAATGTGTTTCGGCAGGTTGGTAGATCTGAAATTCACATAATTAACATTCAGATTCAAGTTAATTCTAATTTTTACCGGATCTCCGCAAAATCTTCTCTCACTGCTCCCGGGAGACTTCTGAACCGTTTTATCAACTTCTTCGCATCCTTCAATTCGCGGAATCCAATTGAATAGTATCTCATGGTTTCGGCCTCTTCCATTTTTCTCACAAGAGCGTGAAACTCCTGCTCATTACCCACCAACTGATCAAAATGAATTCGAGAGTTCTGGAGATGTTGGATTTCGGCCACTTGTGAGGCACCAACGATGTTGAGAAATTGAGCGGTTCTTACAACTGGATCATCCGGATACGGTTGCGCGGAAACATTCAATTCTTTTAATGGAGTCTCACAACGGAATGGTTTCAGACTAGCCAGAGCATTTTCAAGGTTTCCTGTCACAATCAATCGATGTACTTCTACAGATTCAGCTCGAAGTTTTAGCAGAGGCACCACATCAGCTACTCGTGGCTGCGTATGGAATACTGGCGGCACCAAATCTCGAGGAGGAAATGCCACGAACATGTGTGGTGGATTTTGAAGAAACAATGCTAAATGCCGAATGAAGTGATCCCTGCCGATTTGCAAGTTTCCCATAAGAACTTTGGCGTCGATTCGGAATATCTTTTGTAGGACATAGTCCTTGATCTCTTGGAGAGTCTTTTCATAAGATACATACTCGCACTTCTTCTCTTCTCCAGAACTTATAGCTAACTCAACAAAATGTTGAAATGGTGGCTTCTGATTTCTGATTCTGAACTCATAGGAACGAACTTTTAAGCGTTTTCTCTCAATTTCCAGTCTATGCGATTTAACATCATCTTCTGTTAATTCGCGACGTGGTGGTGCTATCGGTCCATTCCTCTCCATCCGAAACGCTTGTTGCTCCAATTGTTCTATGTATTGAGCATCAGTTGGAACTTGTTGTCCAAATTGATCTTGAGCCGATTGAATCTGTAGACCATACCTATCAATGTCATGCCGATCTCCACCTGCTGCATTTTTCAATTTCGTGGATTCCGGAACATTCCCGAATAGGTAATGACGAAGGATGCCAAATTGAAAGAGTGTCCCATCAATTTCAAAGTCTTCAGGTCGTATTTTGAGGTCGGCAACTCGAAAATTCTGTGCTCTATGAATGGTTTGAAAAGCGGGGCAACGGAGATAGAGTTGAATCCTACAAGAGATTGATATGTATACTGTACTAAAGATAAGGACTACTTACCTAATAATAGGCTTCAAATAAAGCGCCACACATTTGGAGGTCTCGTAGAAAAGTGGTTTGAAAGGAGGATGAGTCATACGCTCTGAAATTCTTATCGGTGGGAAAATGAAGGAATCAATATGGGGTAGTCCTTATGAGTCGTGAATGACTGTTTCCCCTTACGATGAAACAAATAGAGCGGACCTTAATGAGGGGCCTCCTGGGCTATTAGCAAGACTTTCCTTTCAATAGTGACAGCGATTACCACATAATTTATCACATTCTGACCGTCTGCTCGGGCCAGGTTCCCCTTTCCATAATGTGTATTTACTTTCCCAGGGCCTTACTGTCGGCCTTGATGACGTGCCCTCTCACCCACACTATCCGCAAGAATCTACATGTGACGGGGTGTCGTTGTCATAGGGGAAATTAGATCGACTGGAAGAATTTGGTAGCTCTGTATAAGTTTATTCCTTCAGTTCAAAAAAGTGAGAACACAAAAAGAGTAGTGATTACAGTAGTGAAAAAAAAACTTTGAACAAAAAATCAATAACCCGCTTACAAGTATCATTCAAAAACTCTCGCATATCCTCTCGGCTGCCATTTCATTTTCACAATGAACTCCTTGTTACAGTACTCCTTCTCTTCTTTGTTCGGCTCGCTGTAGTAGACATTCAGCTCCGTATCGTTTTTCATTGGGATAATGATGCATTCCGGGAATGCAGTCAACCTGCAATTAAGATATATTTCGAATAAGAATTCTTGTTCAAGCTCACCTGGTTTCTTTGTTCTCGCCGCTCTGAGCACCTGGGAGTTTTCTAAACTTAGCGAACAGTTCCTCGACAAAATAGACTTCGCAAAATCCGATCGAGTAATATTTTCCAACGCTCACATCCGATTCCATCCATTTGTTCACTACATTAGTGAATTGATTATTGGAAATACACGTAGTTCCTTCAATATGAGTTCGATTGTTCGGACAACTGCTGAGCACATTGAACGGCAAGCATCCAACGATTAAAACAAACTGTGAAATTTTGATGATTGGGTCATTAGGAAATGGTTGATGCACAGTTCTCAATTGTTTTAATGGCACAGTTGAGAGGACTTTTTGAAGACTGGTCACTGCATTTGCCACATTTCCAGTAACTTTCAACACTCCAACTTCTAAACATCCTTCTCGAATTGACAGTAATGGTTTCACTTTATCTCCTTGTGGTGCGTACTGGAAGAGAGGTTCTACATCCGGTTGCACAGAACCTCTTCTAATAAAGTCAACTAAATCATTTTGATACCAATCTCCACCAATTTGGAGATTTCCCACTTGGATGTTCCCATTGCTAAAAATCCGTTTCTCAATGTACTCTCTGGTTAGTTTGAATGGTTTTTCGTAAGCCACATGCTCCAATTTAACATCTTCTCCTGTTCTAACAACCAATTGAAGATAATTATGATACGGCGGTGGTGATCTGTTTATTCGCATTTGGAGCATCTCGATTTCCCACTGATCGGCTTCGATCCCCCGTCGGATGCCCTGGATGTAATCGGATCCGTGCTCTTTATTTTGTAAAATTTCGTCTAATCTTTTGATTTGTCGTTGCAAAATCTCTACCTTTTCATTGTCGTCCAGTATATTCCCGGTCTCGTTTACTGTCACAATTGGTAGACCGTAGACATCAACATCCCATTGCAATCCTCCTCCAGAGTTTCTAAAAGTTACCAAGCCGGGATTTGGCTTATTTGTGTACTGGGTAATCACTCCCAGTTTGTAGATAGTTCCATCGATTTCAAAGTTTTCTGGTCGCACTTTTAGATCCCTGATTCTAAACGTCTGACTTCTGTGAACAGTCCGGAATTGTGGGCAGCGAAGGTAGAGTTGTAGTCTGGAATTTGAAATTTCAGTCTTTGACTTATCAAGAGTTAACTTACCGCACGTTGGGATCCATGTAAAGAGCGACGCATTTTGCAGTTTCGTAGAACACCGGCTTAGGACGCGTTGTCATAATTCTGAAAATTGTATCTTTGTCGATTTTTGAGTTTGAGCAACCGGAGAAAAAGAAGGCTATGGAGATTTTTGGACGTCTGCTGTATAAATTGTAAAAAAACGGACAGGCCCGTCCGCTCAGACCGATTTCTTTGACAATGGACTGCCAGCTATGAGAGATTGTCCTTTTCTTAATGTGTATTTACTTTGCGAGGGCCTTACTGTTGGCCTTGATGACGTGGCAACGGGCCTCTCCCACACGTTTTCTGCATCCACGTCGTCAAGGCCAACAGTAAGGCCCGCCTCGCAAAATAAATACACATTAATAAGAGGACGATCCCTCATAGGGAACAGTCCATTGTCAAAGAAATCGGTCTGAGCGGACAGGCCTGTCCGTTTTTTTACAATTTATACAGCAGACACCCAAAAATCTCCATAGCCTTCTTTTTCTCCGGTTGCTCAGACTCAAAAATCGACAAAGATACAATTTTCAGAACTATGCCAGCCCGTCCCAAGCCGTTGTTCTATGAAACAGCAAAATGCGTTGCTCTTTACATGGATCCCAACGTGCGGTAAGTTAACTCTTGATAAGTCAAAGACTGAAATCTCAAATTCCAGACTACAACTCTACTTCCGCTGCCCACAGTTCCGGACTGTTCACAGAAGTCAGACTCTGAGAATCAAGGATCTAAAAGTGCGACCAGAAAACTTTGAAATCGATGGTACTATCTACAAACTGGGAGTGATTACCCAGTATACAAATAAGCCAAATCGCAGCCTAGTAACTTTGAGCAACTCTGGAGGAGGGTTGCAATGGGATCTTGATGTCTATGGTTTACCAATTGAAACACGAAACGAGACCAGGAATATGCCGGACGACAATGAACAAGTGGCGATTTTGCAGCGACAAATCAAGATTTTGGAGGAAAAGTTACGAAATAAAGAACTCCAACCCGATGACATTAAACGCATCAAGATAAAGATCGAAGTTGCTCGGTGGGAAATCGAGAGGCTCCAAACGCGTATTAGCAAATCACCGCCGCCGTATCGTAATTATCTTCAAATGACTGTTAGAACAGGAGAAGATATTCAATTGGAGCGTGTGGTTTACGAGAAACAACTCAAACTCACCAGAGAGTACATTGAGAAACGGATTTTTAGCAATGGGAACATCCAAGCGAGAAATCTCCAAATTGGTGGAGATAGGTATACAAACGATTTAGTTGACCTTATTGAAAATGGTTCTGTGCAACCGGATGTAGAACCTCTCTTCCGGTACGCACCACAAGGAGATAAAGTGAAACCATTACTGTCAATTCGAGAAGGATGTTTAGAGGTTGGGGAGTTGAAAGTTACTGGAAATGTAACAAATGCAGTGATCAGTCTTCAAAAAGTTCTCTCAACTGCTGTGCCATTAAAACAATTGAGAACTGTGAATCAACAATTTCCTGATGATCCAATCATCAAAACCTCACAATTGGTTTTAATCGTTGGATGCTGGCCGTTCACTGTGCTCAGCAGTTGTCCGAACAATCGAACTCATTTTGAAGGAACTTATGTTTTTAATAATCAATTCACTAATGTAGTGAAAAAATGGATGGAATCAAATATAATCGTTGGAACATATTATTCGATCGGATTTCACGAAGTTTGTTTTGTCGAGGAACTGTTCGCTAAGTTTAGAAAACTCCCAGGGGCTCAGAGCGGCGAGAACAAAGAAACCAGGTGAGCTTGAACAAGAATTCTTATTCGTACTATTTCTTAATTACAGATTAACCAGATTCCCGGAATCCATCATTATTCCTATGATAAACGATACGGAGCTGAATATCTACTTCAATGGGCCAAATAAAGAAGAAAGGGAGTACTGTAGAACTCGGTTCATTGTGAAAATGAAATGGCAGCCAAGAGGATATGCGAGAGCTGTTTAATGATGATTGTCACCGATTAACTAACTTTTCGTCCCACGTTTTTTACTACTGTGATCACGACTTCTTATTTTTCTAAGCTGAATGAATAAACTTATACAGAGCAACCATATTCTTCCAATCGATCAAATTTTTCCTAAGACAACGACACACATTGCCACGTCACATGTAGATTCTTGCGGATACTGTGTGCGAGAGACCCGTCGCAACGTCATCAAGGCGGATAGTGTGTGCGAGAGAGAGAGGTCAATCCGTCGCCACGTCATCAAGACAAGGCTCTGGTAAAGTAAATACACATTAAGAAAAGGGTTATAAGATGTGGAGGCGATTAGCCACACCCCTCATCTTTTACCCAGAGAGATTTGATGGCCTCTCCGTTGTATTTGTTCCATGATCACACAGTAAGGGGGTACAGTCATTCCCGACGCATAAAAACCTCCTTACCCTGCTTCATATTGATTTTTTCGTTTTGTCAACAATAAGAATTTCAGAACGTATGACCCGTCCTCTTTCCAAACCACTTTTCTACGAGACCTCCAGATGTGTCGCGCTTTATTTGAAGTCTACTATTAGGTAAGTAGTCCTTATCTTTAGTACAGTATACATTTCAATGTCTTGCAGGATTCAACTCTATCTCCGATGCCCCGCTTTCCAAACCATCCATAGAACACAGAATTTTCGAGTTGCCGACCTCAAAATACGACCAGAAGACTTTGAAATCGATGGGACAGTCTTTCAACTTGGTATACTTCGCCATTACTTATCCGGGAATGTTCCGGAATCTACGGCTTGGAAAAATGCAGCAGGAGGAGATCGACAAGATATCGATAGGTATGGTCTACCGATTCTTGCTCAAAATGGACAACAAGTTCCAACTGATGCTCAATATATAGAACAATTGGAGCAACAAGCGTTAATGTTGGAAAGGAATGGTCCCAGATCATCGCGTGCACTTACAGAAGATGATGTTAAATCGCACAGAATGGATATTGAGAGAAAACGCTTGAAAATCCAGTCCTATGAACTCAGAATGGGAAATCAAAAGCCACCATTTCAACATTTTGTTGAGTTGGCTATGACTTGTGGAGAAGAGAAGAAGTGCGAGTATGTATCATATGAAAAGACTCTCCAGGAAATCAAAGACTATGTCCTCCATAAGATATTCGCAATCGATGCCAAAGGTTTTATTGGAAACTTGCAAATCGGCGATGATGCCTTCAATCGGTACTTAGCACGGCATCTTCAAAATCCACCACAATTGTTCCAAATTAATCCCGTGTTTCAAGCTCAAATTGCTGCGCAGAATTTTTTAATGCCTCTGCCAGGCCTTGTGCCGGATGTCCCACCGGTATTCCAGGAGCAACCACGAGTAGCTGATGTTGTGCCTCTGCTAAAACTTCGAGCTGAATCTGTAGAAGTACATCGATTGGTTGTGACTGGAAACATTGAAAATGCTTTGGCTAGTCTCAAACCGTTCCGTTGTGAAACTCCATTAAAAGAATTGAAAGTTTCCGCGCAACCGTATCCGGATGATCCAGTTTTAAGAACCGCTCAACTTCTCAACATCGTTAGTGCCTCACGAATGATCCAAATCCGAAATCTCCAGAATTCTCGAATACATTTTGACCAGTTGGTGTGCGATGAGCAAGAGTTTAACGCTTTTGTGAGAATGATGGAGGAGGCTGAAACCATGAGATACTACTCTTTCGAATTCAGTGAACTGAAGGATTTGAATTTTTTGGTGAAACGATTCAGAAATCTCCCAGGAGCAGAGAGAGATGATTTCGCGGAGATCAGGTAATCATTAAGCTCATATTGGAAGTGAGTGTTAATGATGAATTTCAGATCTACCAACTTGCCGAAACGTATTGTGATCCCACTAATCAATCAGAAGGAACTGAACATCTACGTTGAAGAGACAAGCATGGAGGACACAAAATATTGTGACACGCCGTTTATTGTCAAGATTAAAGTTTAATGATGTGTTTAATAATTGTGTCTTTCTATATTTTCGTTCGAAGTCTTCTTTATAACTGTAATCACGAATCTTTTTGTGTTTTCACTTTTCTAAACTGAATGAATCAACTTATACAGAGCAACCATATTCTTCCAATCGATCAAAGTGTCCCTATGACAACGACATACATTGCCACGTCACATGTAGATTCTTGTGGATACTGTGTGCGAGAAACCCGTCGCAACGTCATCAAGGCGAATAGTGTGTGCGAGAGGGAGAGGTCAATCCGTCGCCACGTCATCAAGCCCGTCGTGAGGGTCTCGCAAAATAAATACACACTAAGAAGAGGGCAACCTGGGCAGAGCAGACGGTGTATGGCCCCTTCCCCGCCAACGTCGCTCACTCTACACAAAGAACAAGGCAGTCCGGTTTTGTACAATTTACGCCACGTCATCAAGACAAGGCTCTGGGAAAGTAAATACACATTAAGAAAAGGGGTATAAGATGTGGAGGCGATTAGCCACACCCCTCATCTTTTTTCCCAGAGAGATTTGATGGTACCTCCGCTGTATTTGTTCCATGGGCACACAGTAGGGGGAGACATGCATTTACGCCGCATTAGGACTTCCTTACCCTACTTCATATTGATTTCTTCATTTTGTCAACTATAAGAATTTCAGAACGGATGACCCGTCCTCCTTCCAAACAACTTTTCTACGAGACTTCCAAATGTGTGGCGCTTTATTTGAAGCCTATTATTAGGTAAGTACAGTATTCCTTATACAGTACATTTTAATTTCTTGTAGGATTCAACTCTACCTCCGTTGCCCCGCTTTCCAAACCATCCATAGAGCACAGAATTTTCGAGTTGCCGACCTCAAAATACGACCTGAAGACTTTGAAATCGATGGGACAGTCTTTCAACTTGGCATCCTTCGTCATTACCTTTTCGGGAATGTTCCGGAATCCACAAAATTGAAGAATGCATCAGGTGGAGATCGGCATGATATTGATAGGTATGGTCTACCGATTCTACCGGCTCAAGGTCAATTTGGACAACAATTTCTAACTGATGAGCAATACATAGAACTGTTGGAGCGACAAGCGTTTCAGATGGAAAGGGATGGGCCGATAGCATCAAACCGTTATATGTTAACAGAAGATGATGTTAAATCGCATAGACTGGCAATTGAGAGAAAACGCTTGAAAGTCCGATCTTATGAACTCAGAATGAGAAATCAAAAGCCACCATTTCAACAATTTGTTGAGTTGGCTATGACTTGTGGAGAAGAGAAGAAGTGCGAGTATGTATCATATGAAAAACCTCTCCAAGAGATCAACACCTATGTCCTTCATAAAATATTCCGAATAGATGGCAAAGTTATTTTTGGAAACTTGCAAATTGGAAAAGATGGCTTCGTTTCCGGCTTAGCATGGGTTATTCAAAATCCACCGCAATTATTCCCAAATGATCCCTTGTTAGGAGCTCAACTGGCTGAAATGGATAATCCGATTCTTCTGACAGGCTTTATGCCGGAAGTACCACCGGTATTCCAACTGCAGACACGAGTAGCTGATGTGGTGCCTCTGCTTAAACTTCGAGCTGAATCTGTAGAAGTACATCGATTGGTTGTGACAGGAAACCTTGAAAATGCTCTGGCTAGTCTCAAACCAATTCTGGCTGAGACTCCATTGAGGGAATTGAAAGTTTCCGCACAACCGTTTCCGGATGATCCAGTTGTAAGAACCGCTGAGTTCTTTAACATCGTTGGTTCTTCACGAGTGAACGAAATTCAGCATCTCCAGAACTATCGAGTTCATTTTGATCACTTGGTGGGTAATGAGCAAGAGTTTTACGCTTTTGTGAGAATGATGGAGGAGGCTGAAACCATGAGATACTACTCTTTCGGATTCAGTGAACTGAAGGATTTGAATTTTTCGTTGAAACGATTCAGTACAATCCCCGGAGCAGAGAGAGAAGATTTCACAGAGATCAGGTAAACAATAAAATTAACTTGAATCTGAATGTTAATTATGTGAATTTCAGATCTACCAACTTCCCGAAACGTATTGTGATCCCACTGAACAATCAGAAGGAACTGACCATCTACGTTGAGGAGACAAGCATGGAGGACACAAAATATTGTAACAAGCCGTATATTGTCAAGATTAAAGTTTAATGAATGTCCCTGACTAACTTTTTGTCTTAAATTTTCTTCACTACTGTAATCACCACTTTTTTGTGTTTTCTTGAACTGAATGAATCAACTTATACAAAGCAACGAAATTCTTGCAATCGATCTAATTTTCCTTATAACGATGGCACACATTGCCACGTCACTTATATATTCATCCAGATATCGTGTAGGGGAGGCCGGTTGCCACGTCATCGAGGCCAACAGTGAGGCCCTCGCATAACAAATACACATTGCGAAGAGGACAACCTCTCATGCCCAAAAAAAGGGCAGTCTGTTGCCTGGGGGGACGGTATACGCCTCCTTTCCCCGTCAAATTCACTCAATCTACACTATGAACAGGGAGAGCCGTTTTTATACAATTGGTAGACCAGACGCTCAAAAATCTCTGAGCGAATAAGAACTGGTGAGAAAACTGTCTCTCTCAGCGTTTATTTCTTTTTCAGTTTTGCCTTCCCCTCTCCGTTTTTCCCACCACCAACTCATTGATAGTTTTCGAGGTTTTTCAGCAGTATGACCACTCCTTCCATGCCGTTATCTTACTTAACATTGAAATGTGTAGCACTCTACATGGAACCAAACAAACGGTAAGCAATATTAGGTCTAGCTCACCAGTATCATGAACATTTCCAGTGTGCAACTCTACCTACGCTGCCCATCTTTTGAAGTTGCCCACAATATTCAAGCAATGAGAATCAAGGATCTAAAAGTACGACACAACAACTTTGAGATTAATGGAACTATCTACAGCCTAGGAATCATTACCCAATACACGGACACACCGAATCCCAGATCGGTAGTTTTCGATAACGCTGATGGTGGAATTCAAGATCACGTAGACATCTACGGTCTCCCGCCAAGACAGACACAAGATGAGGCAAAGAATGTGAAAGTAGATAACACAATGATAACCAGTTTAAGAGAATCGATAACCAGCATGAAGCAAGAGCTGAAGCCTGGAAATCGTACTAGGATTGAGCGACTCAATTTGAAAGCGGAAGCATACAACATGAGAATCAACAACACTCCGCCGCCATTCCGTCTTTATCTGCAATTGACTATTTCAACAGGAAAATTAGTGAAAACAGAGCGTGTGGTTTATGACAAACAATTTGGAATTGGCAAAGAGTACATTGAGAAAATGGTGTTTGGCAACAAAACAATTCAAGTGGAAGATCTTCAAATTGGTGGTGACCATTATCGATGTGATTTGGGTAACAGCAACGGCATTCAGTACGGCCCTCCTCGTCACGAACCTCTTTTCGCCTACACGCCACAAACAGATAGTGTGAAACCATTACTTTCAATTCAAAGTATAGAAGTAGGCGTGCTGAAAGTCACTGAAATTCTGACTAATGCTTTGGCTAGTCTCAGACCTATTTTGTCTCAGACCCTATTAAAAGAATTAAAAGCCGTTTGCCATGAAGACACATTTCCGGAAGACCCAATTGTAAATACAGCCGAATTCCTTCAAACTGCTTATGGCACGCCAATAAACGTTCTAAGTAACCGTCCAAACTACCGAATTCATTTTGGCCACGCTTTTAAACCAACTGAGTATTACATAATCAAGTTGGTAAACGAGTGGAAGAAAAGGGAGATCCGAATTGGAACTTATTACTCGATGGGAGAACCTGAGCATTTTGTCACCCAAATCTTCACTTTGTTTAGAAACATTCCAGGTGCAAAGTTAGGAGAGAACGAAGAATCAATGTAAGCTTCTAGTTTTTTTTTCCAACTTTTAGTTCAAATTAAAGTAGTTCTAATCTGCAGATTAACTGCATTTCCGGAGTGCATCATTATCCCGATGGGAAACGATACAGAGCTGAATGTCTACTGCAGCAAGCCGGATGAAGAAGAGAAGGAGTACTGTGGTTTGGAGCTCATTGTGAAAATGAAATGGCAGCCGAGAGGATATGCCAGAGCTGTTGAATGGTGATAATTTCTGATTAACTTTTCGTTTTCTTCACTACTATAATCACGACTTTTCTTGTGTTCTTGTGTTCTAAGTTTCCTGAACTGTATGAATAAACTTATACAGAACAACCGAATTCTTACAGTCCATCTAATTTCCCCAATAACAACGGCACACATTGCCACGTCACTTATATATTCCTGCAGATACCGTATGCGAGAGGGAGAAGAGGTCCGTCCTACGTCACCACGCCATCAAGGCCGACGTTAAGACCTCTCATGCGCAAAAAGAGGCAGTCCGTTGCCACAGCAATCGAGTCGTTGGTCTGAGCAGACGGCATGCGGTTCCTTTCCCCCGTCAAACTCAGTCTACACTAAGAACAAGGGTTGCCGTTTTTATACAATTCGTAGACCAGACGCTCAAAAATCTCTGAGCAAATAAGAACCGAGGAGAAAACTGTTTCTCTCAACATTTAATACATTTTCAGTTTCGCCTTCTTCTCTCTTATTTTCCACTATCAATTTTGTTCATAGTTTTCAAGGATTTTTCAGAAGTATGACGACTCCTTCCAAGCCGTTATCTTACTTAACATCGGAATGTGTGGCACTCTACATAGATCCTAACAAACGGTTAACAAAAACAAGCCTAGCCCATCAGTATCATGAACATTTCCAGGTTACAACTCTACCTACGCTGTCCATCTCGTGCTAGTGCCCACAAAAATGAAGCCGTGAGAATCAGGGATCTAAAAGTGCGACCAAACAACTTCGAAATGGATGGGACAGTCTACAGCCTAGGAGTGATTACCCAATACACAAATTATCCAAATCCCAGATTCCTTGTTTTGGACAACGCTAAAGGTGGAATCCAAGAGCACGTTGACATCTACGGTCTCCCGCCGAGACGGACACAAGATGAAGTGGAAAATGTGGAATTAGATAATGCGGAAAAAAACCAGTTTAAGAGAAACGATAACCAGAATGAAGCAAGAACTCAAGCCTGGAAATTGGATTAAGATTCAGCGACTCAATTTGAAAGCGGAAGCATATAACATGAAAATCAACAACACTCCGCCGCCATACCGTCATTATCTGCAATTGACTATTTCAACAGGAAAATTAGTCAAAATTGAGAGTGTTGTTTATGACAAACAATTCAAGTTTGCCCGAGAATACATTGAGAAGATGGTGTTTGGCAACAAAACAATTCAAGTGGAACATCTTCAAATTGGCGGTGACACGTATCTACATGATTTGGATAACCGCATCGGCATCACATTTGGTCCTCCTCGCCAGGAACCACTTTTCGCCTACACGCCACAAGCAGATAATGTGAAACCATTACTTTCAATTCGAAGTTTAGAAGTAGGCGTGCTGAAAGTCACTGGAATTCTGACAAATGTATTGGCTAGTCTTAGACCTATTTTGTCTCAGACCCCATTAAAAGAATTAAAAGCCGTTTGTCATCAAAAAACATTTCCCGAGGACCCCATTGTAAACGCAACAGGATACCTTCAAATCGCTAAGAACTCGCCAATAAACGTACTAAGTAACCGTCCAAACGACCGAATTCATTTTGGTTTCGCTTTTAAACAAACTGATGATGATTTAATCAACTTGGTAAACGAATGGAAGAAAAGGGAGATCCGAATTGGAACTTATTACTCGATGGGAGAACCTGAGAGTTCGGTCACCCAAATCTTCACTGTGTTTAAAACCATTCCAGGTGCAAAGCTAGGAGAGAACGAAGAATCAATGTAAGTTTCTACTTTTCAATATGTAATTCTTGTTACTTCTTGCTTCCAGATTGACCAGATATCCGGAATGCATTATTATCCCGATGGGAAACGATACGGAGCTGAATGTCTACTGCAGCAAGCCGAATGAAAAACAAAATGAGTACATTGTGAAAATGAAATGGCAACCGATAGGATATGCGAAAGTTATTGAATGGTGATCGTCTTTGACTAACGTTTTGTTTGAAGTTTTCTTTATTACTGTAATCACTTCTCTTTTTATGTTCTCACATTTATGAACTGAATGAATAAACTTGTACAGAGCAGCCAAATTCCTACTGTACGAGCCGGATGAAGAAGAGAGGGAGTACTGTACGTCGAAGTTCATTATGAAGCTGAAGTGGCAACCGAGAGGACATGCCAGAGCTATTGAATGGTGATCATCACAGTTTACCTTTTCATTTTCTTCACTACTATAATCACGACTCTTCTTGTGTTCTCATTTTTTCTTTTTTTGAATGAATAAACTTATTCAGAGCAACCAAATTCTTACTGTCGATCTAATTTCCTCTATGACAACGGCACACATTGCCACGTTACTCATATATTCCTCCGAATATTGTGTGCTAGAGACCCTCGCCACGTCATCAAGGCAAAGCCCTGGGAAAGTGAATACAGATTAGGAAGAGGGCAGCCTGGCCCGAGCAGACAAGTAGAATTAAGTGGTATATTCCTGTGGACACTGTGTGGGAGAGGGAGAAGAGGTCAGTCCTCCGTCGCCACGTCATCAAGACCCTCGCAAAGTAAATAAAAATTGCGAAGAGGACAACCTCTCATGCGCAAAAAGGGCAGTCTGTTGCCACAGCAATCGTGTCGTTGGCGTTGGCCTGAGCAGACGGTTTACGCCTCAATTCCCAGACGGCAGACGGAATGTCGTAGACCAGACGCTCAAAAATCTCTGAGTAAATAATGACAGAGGATCTCATCGTTAATTTTTTTATTTCTTTTTCAGTTCATTACTCCTCTCTCCGATTTTCCCACCATCAATTTCATTCATAGTTTTCAATGTTTTTCAGAAGTATGACCACTCCTTCCATGCCGTTATCTTACTTAACATCGAAATGTGTAGCACTCTACATGGAACCAAACAAACGGTAAGCAATACTAGGTCTAGCTCACCAGTATCATGAGCATTTCCAGGTTACAACTCTACCTACGCTGCCCATCTTTTGAAATTGCCCACAAAAATCAAGCCATGAGAATCAGGGATCTAAAAGTGCGACCTGACAACTTTGAGATCAATGGAACTATCTACAGGCTAGCAGTTATTACCCAATACACGGATACGCCGAATCCGAGATCTGTTGTTTGGGACAACGCTGATGGTAGAATTCAAGATGATGTTGACATCTACGGTCTGCCGCCGAGACGAACACAAGATGAGACGCAGAATGTGCAAACAGATAATGCAGAAATGACCCGTTTAAGAAAAATGATAGCAGAAATGGAGCGACTCCTGTTCAGAACGGACACACTTGGAAATCGTGTTATTATTCAGCGAGACAAGTTGACAGCTGAAGCATATAACATGAGAATCAACAACACACCGCCGCCATACCGTCATTATCTGCAGTTGACTATTTCAACAGGAGAATCAGTAAAAATAGAGCGTGTGGTTTATGACAAACAATTTGGAATTGGCAAAGAATACATTGAGAATATAGTGTTTGGCAACAAAACGATTCGAGTGGAACATCTTCAAATTGGCACTGACTGGTATCTAGATGATTGGGATAACGGCTACGGCATCCAGCACGGCCCTCCTCGTCACGAACCACTTTTTGCCTACACGCCACAAGTAGATAATGTGAAACCATTACTTTCAATTCGAAGTTTAGATGTAGGCGTGTTGAAAGTCACTGGAATTCTGACAAATGCATTGGCTAGTCTTAGACCTATTTTGTCTCAGACTCCGTTAAAGGAATTAAAAGCGGTTTGTCATCAAAAAACATT
The DNA here is from genome assembly GCF_010183535.1 of Caenorhabditis remanei. Taxonomy (NCBI): domain Eukaryota; kingdom Metazoa; phylum Nematoda; class Chromadorea; order Rhabditida; family Rhabditidae; genus Caenorhabditis; species Caenorhabditis remanei. The sequence continues at coordinate 2,682,613 of NC_071329.1, forward strand.
TCCCGAGGACCCCATTGTAAACGCAACAGGATACCTTCAAATCGCTAAAAACTCGCCAATAAACGTACTAAGTAACCGTCCAAACGACCGAATTCATTTTGGTTTCGCTTTTAAACAAACTGACTATGACATAATCAATTTGGTAAACGAATGGAAGAAAAGGGAGATCCGAATTGGAACTTATTACTCGATGGTAGAACCTGAGAATTTGGTCACCCAAATCTTCACTTTGTTTAAAACCATTCCAGGTGCAAAGCTAGGAGAGAACGAAGAATCAATGTAAGTTTCTACTTTTCAATATGTAATTCTTGTTACTTCTTGCTTCCAGATTGACCAGATATCCGGAATGCATTATTATCCCGATGGGAAACGATACGGAGCTGAATGTCTACTGCAGCAAGCCGAATGAAAAACAAAATGAGTACATTGTGAAAATGAAATGGCAACCGATAGGATATGCGAAAGTTATTGAATGGTGATCGTCTTTGACTAACGTTTTGTTTGAAGTTTTCTTTATTACTGTAATCACTTCTCTTTTTATGTTCTCACATTTATGAACTGAATGAATAAACTTGTACAGAGCAGCCAAATTCCTACTGTCGATCTGATTTCCCTTATCACAACGACACACATTTCACAGATTCCTGTGGATAGTGTGGGTGAGAGGGCACGTCATCAAGGCCGACAATAATGCCCTCGTAAAGTGAATACACATTAAGAAGAGGGCAACCTGGCCCGAGCAGGGCCCCTCACTTAGAACAGTGTAGTCCGTTTTTGTACAATGTAGACAGTCAAAAATCTCCAAAGCCCCCCTTTTCTCCTCTTGCTCAAAGTCCCCATTTCCTCCAATTGTAAATGTACCACTCATTCGGACGTTATTTGTGTATTCCTACAGTATAAGAAATTTGGAAGAGCGATTGGGTTGACATGTCGAACCAGAAAGTGATAATCGCTGTCTCTAGAGCGGAGGGGGGAGGGGGTCTTGCTATTAGCACCGCATGTTAGACACTATAAGATGTGGAGGCGATTAGCCACATCTTCTTTTTTCCCAAGAGGCGCTTCGTTAAGGTTAGCTCTATTTGTTTCATCGTAAGGGGAGACAGTCATTCACGACGCATAAGGACCTCTTTACCCTACAATTGATTTCTTCATATTCCACCGATAAGAATTTCAGAACGGATGACCCAGCCTCCTTCCAAACCACTTTTCTACGAAACCTCTAAATGTGTCGCTCTTTATTTGAGCCCTATTATTAGGTAAGTGCAGTACTCCTTATTCAGTCCATTTCAATTTCTTGTAGGATTCAACTTTATCTCCGTTGCCCCACTTTCCAAACCATCCATAGAGCACAGAACTTTCGAGTTGCCAACCTCAAAATACGACCTGAAGACTTTGAAATTGATGGGACACTCTTTCAATTTGGCATCCTTCGTCATTACTTATTCGGGAATGTTCCGGAATATACGACTTTGAAAAATGCATCAGGTGGAGATCGACATGATATCGATAGATATGGTCTACCGATTCAACCGGTTCAAGATCAATTTGGGCAACAATTTCCAACTGATGCTCAATACATAGAACAATTGGAACAACACGCGTTTCGGATGGAAAGGGATGGGCCGATAGCATCTAACCGCCGTGAACTTACAGAAGATGATGTTAAATTGCATAGACTGGAAATTGAGGAAAAACGCTTGAGAGTCCGATCCTATGAACTCAGAATGAGAAATCAGAAGCCACCATTTCATCATTTTGTCGAATTAGCTATAAGTTCTAGAGACGAGAAGAAGTGCGAGTATGTAACATATGAAAAGACTCTCCAGGAAATCAAGGACTACATCTTACTTAAGATATTCGGAATCGACGCCAAAATTCTTTTTGGAAACTTGCAAATCGGCAAGGATGACTCGGCAAGGATGACTCAAAGCTTAACATGGATTATACAAAATCCACAGCCAATCATCCAAATTAATCCCGTGGTGCAAGCTCAATTGGCTTCACAGAATTTTCCTCTGCCAGGCCCTGTACCACCGGTATTCCAACTGCGACCACAGGTAGCGGATGTGGAGCCTCTGCTTAAACTTCGAGCTGAATCTGTAGAACTACATCGGTTGAATGTGACAGGGAACCTTGAAAACACTCTTGCTAGTCTCAAACCAATTCTGTGTGAGATTCCATTAAAGGAATTGAAAGTTTCCGCGCAACCGTTTCCGGATGATCCAGTTGTAAGAACCGCTCAATTTCTCAGCATCGTTGGTTCTCCACGAGTTACCGAAATCCAACATCTCCAGAACTCTCGAGTTCATTTTGATCAGTTGGTGGATGATGAGCAGGAATTTCACGCTTTTGTGAGAATGATGGAGGAGGCTGAAACCATGAGATACTACTCTTTCGGATTCAGTGAATTGGAGGATGTTAAGAAGTCGTTGGAACGATTCAGAAGTTTCCCCGGAGCAGAGCACGAAGATTTCACGGAGATCAGGTATACATTAAGATTAACTTGAAATTCTGGAATTCAGAGCGAGCGGAGTTCCGCCTTCCTCTCAACTCTGCTAGGAACAGATAGTTAATTTCGCGTATTTCAGCGTTCCGAAGCGTATTACTATCCCACTGAACAACCAGAAGGAACTGAACATCTACGTGGAGGAGACAAGCATAGAGGACACAAAATATTGTGACAAGCCGTTGATTGTCAAGATTAAAGTTTAACGATGTGTTTAATTTTTGCCCTTTTTATGTATATGTGTTTTTTGAATTTGAATAAATCTGTCATTTTCTATCCGGAAGTCAAAAATCGGAAATCGGAAGTAAAATCCCTTATCCGGAAGTTGGAAGCCCCAAGAAAGAACTTTCCTTATCCTGAAATGAGCCTACTAAAGAAAGGTAGGAGTACTGTAACTCGGAGTTCATCGTGAAAATGAATGGAAATTGTTATCGATTAATTAATTTTCGTTCCAAATTTTCTTCACTACTGTAATCACTACTCTTTATGTGTTATCACTTTTATGAACTGAATGAATAAACTTATACAGAGCAACCAAATTCCTCCAGTCGATCTAATTTCCCCTATGACAACGGCACACATTGCCACGTCACATGTATATTTTTGTGGACTGCGTGTGGGAGAGGGAAAGGCCAGTCCTCCGTTGCCACGTCATCAAGGCCAACTGTAAGGCCCTCGCAAAGTAAATACACATTGCAAGGAGGTCAACCACACATACACAAAAAAGGGCGGTCCGTTGCCCCACCAATCGAGTTGTTGGCCTGAGCAGACGGTACACGCCTTCTTTCCCAAACGACAGAGGAGAGTACAGTCTCTCTCAACGTTTATAACATTTTCAGTTTTACCTTCCTCCCTCCTATTTTCCCTCCACAAATGTCATTCACAGTTTTTAGGTTTTTCAGAAGTATGACCACTCTTTCCAAGCAGTTATCTTACTTAACATCAAAATGTGTTGCACACTACATGGATGCAAACATACGGTTAACAACAACACGCTTAGCCCATCAATATCAAGAACATTTCCAGGTTACAACTCTACCTACGCTGCCCATTTTTTGCTAGTGCCCACAAAAGTGAACCCATGAGAATCAGGGATCTGAAATTGCGACCAGACAACTTTGAGATCAATGGAACTATCTATAGCCTAGGAGTTATTACCCAATACACGGACAGACCGAATCCCAGATCGGTAGTTTTCGATAACGCTGAAGGTGGAATCCAAGAACACGTTGACATCTACGGTCTCCCGCCGAGACGGACACAAGATGATGCGGAAAATGTGCGAACAGATAATGTACAAATGGCCCATTTAAGAGATTCGATAACCATAATGAAGCAAGACTTGAAGCCTGGAAATCGTATTAAGATTCAGCGACTCAATTTGAAAGCGGAAGCATATAACATGAGAATCAACAACATTCCGCCGCCATACCGTCATTATCTGCAATTGACTATTTCAACAGGAAAATTAGTCAAAATTGAGAGTGTTGTTTATGACAAACAATTCAAGTTTGCCCGAGAATACATTGAGAAGATGGTGTTTGGCAACAAAACAATTCAAGTGGAACATCTTCAAATTGGCGGTGACACGTATCTACATGATTTGGATAACCGCATCGGCATCACATTTGGTCCTCCTCGCCAGGAACCACTTTTCGCCTACACGCCACAAACAGATAGTGTGAAACCATTACTTTCAATTCGAAGTTTAGAAGTAGGCGTGCTGAGAGTCACTGGAATTCTGATAAATGCATTGGCTAGTCTCAGACCTATTTTGTCTCAAACCCCCTTAAAAAAATTAAAAGCGGTTTGTCATCAACGAACATTTACTAAGGACCCCATTGTAAATACAATCGAATTTCTTCAAATTGCTCAGGGCTCGCCAATAAACGTACTAAGTAACCGTCCAAACTACCGAATTCATCTTGGTTTAGCTTTTGATCTAAAAGACGATTTAATCAATTTGGTATACGAATGGAAAAAAAGGGAGATCCGAATTGGAACTCATTACTCGGTGGGAGAAACTGAGGATTCGGTCTCATATACCTTCACTATGGTTAGAAATATACCAGGTGCAAAGTTAGGAGAGAACGAAGAAACAAGGTGAGCTTCTAGTTTTTAATCTGTAATTCTTATTTGAATATTTATTGTTTGCAGATTGACCGAATTCCCGGAATGCATCATTATCCCAATGAGAAACGACACGGAGCTGAATGTCTTCTGCAACAAGCCAAATGAAGAAGAGAAGGAGTACTGTAGATCAGAGTTCATTGTGAAAATGAAATGGCAGCCGAGAGGATATGCGAGAGCAGTTGAATGGGACTAACGTCCCTGACTAACTTTTCATTCCATTTCTTTTTTATTACTGTAATCACGACTATTTTTGTGTTAACACATATACATATGAAATAAACCTATACAGAGCAAACAAATTCTTCCAGTCGACAACGACACACATCGCCACGACACTTATATGTATCATCCTGCGGATACCGTGTGCGAGATGGAGAAGGAGAGGTCAGTCCTCCGTCGCCACATCACCAAGGCCAACAGTAGGGCCCTCTGCAGAATAAATACACGTTAAGAAGACGGCAGCCTCGCCGCAGCACAAGAACATGTAATACCTTGACAAACTGAAAAGTAATAAATGTTAAGGTCATCCGTCCTTATTTGCTTCTGGGCTATCTGTCCACGCAAAATGTCTTAATGACGTGGCAACAAGGTACACCCAAATCACCTCAATGAATGAGAGAGACAGACAAAAACTTAGGAAACTAGACAACATTTAGTACAAACGGTTTATTTTTGTACTCTTAAAGTGTTATCCGTGTCTTACAAGGGAACCTTTTAAGTGGTCCTTAATGTCAGCAAAAACGACCTATACAGGGTGAAAGAGGATGTTTGAAAACCTATAAATCAACTTTCAAAAGTTGCTTACGTGACCTGTAAGTGGGTGAAATCTCGACCTGAAAATTGAGCAATTTTACCATTGATTCGCTGTTTCTCCTACCACGTTTGTAAAGACTACGGCGGCAGTATAAAAACGTGTTCGAGTGGCGCAGGTGGTTAGCGTTTAGTACGAGGAAAATTTGCGCTGGTTCGACCTCTGCACCATTTTTTGTTGATTTTTTCATTTTTTTTCAATGTTTTTTTGGAAGCTGTCATAAATCATAGATTTCCACCTGGAGCCACTTCCATCTGTCAACCGGCAGATCTTTTTTATAATCATCAGTTGAAATGGATTCAGAAGGAAATCACGTTGATGGTGGTACAAAAAAATTCTATGATAGCTTCCAAAAAAACATTGAAAAAAAATGAAAAAATCAACAAAAAAATGGTGCAGGGGTCGAACCAGCGCAAAATTTCCTCGTACTAAACGCTAACCACCTGCGCCACTCGAACACGTTTTTATACTGCCGCCGTAGTCTTTACAAACGTGGTAGGAGAAACAGCGAATCAATGGTAAAATTGCTCAATTTTCAGGTCGAGATTTCACCCACTTACAGGTCACGTAAGCAACTTTTGAAAGTTGATTTATAAGTTTTCAAACATCCTCTTTCACCCTGTATAGGTCGTTTTTGCTGACATTAGGTCCCACTTAAAAGGTTCCCTTGTTAGACGATAGACGATGCCAATTGTGAAAATAATGATGGGGTGTTATTTCCACGACAAGAGTGCCCTCTTCCTCTCCCACACGTTATCCGCATGAATCTATATGTGACGTGACAATACATATTAGGAGTTAATATGTCACCTTCAAGATAATGACAGATAGACAATCGAGAACGCCTCATTATAATTTGATGGGTGAGAAGGCAAGGTGCGTTTTCCTCATGGGATAATAAAACGGGTTGGAGGAATTAAGAAGGGTTAGAGAGGTACTGTAGACGTCAGTTGGAAGTTCTTTTATTCAATTAAAGATTGCAATATTGAGATTATTAAAACAATGAATAAGGTACATAGCAGAGCTGTGCGGAAGTGAAATTTTTAAAAGGGAAGAGGGAAGAAGGAAGAAGGAAGTCGAAGGAAGGAATTCCGCATAGCTCTGGTACATAGAAGTATGTGAATGGAGTGGCTAAAGTAGAAACACACTACATATCCTCGTTAGCTGTAGCATATCCTCTCGGTTGCCAATTTATTTTCACAATACTACTGTAGGAGTCCCTCTCTACTTCAATCGGCTCGGTGCGGTAGACATTCAGCTCCGTATCGTTTCCCATCGGGACAATGATGCACTCCGGAAATGCAGTCAATCTGCAATTTCTAATTACTTTAATTATAACAATAAATTGAAAAAAAAACTAGAACCTTGTTTCTTCGTTCTCGCCAAACTTTGCACCTGGAATGTTTTTTAACGTTCTGAAGATAACCGTAATCGAGTCATCATAGCGATCTTTTATCGAGTAATAAGTTCCAATTCGGATCTCCCTTTGTTTCCATTCGTTTACCAAGTTGATCAAATCTTCGTCATTTTGACAAAAGGAAAAACGGATATGAATTCGGTCGTTTGGACGGTTACTTAGTACATTTATTGGCGAGACCCCATCGATTTTAAGGAACTCTGTTGTGTTAACAATTGGGTCCTCGGGAAAAGTTCGTCGATGACAAACTGCCTTTAGTGTTTTTAATGGGACCTGAGACAAGATGGGTCTGAGACTAGCCAACGCATTCGTCAGTATTCCAGTGACTTTCAGCACGCCTATTTCTACACTTCGAATCGACAGTAATGGTTTCACACTATCTGTTTGTGGTGTGTACTGGAAAAGTGGATCCTGGCAAGGAGGACCGTGCTGGAAACCGATGTTGTTATCCCAATCAGTTAGATACTTGTCACCACCAATTTGAAGGTTTTCTACTCGAACTTTGCTGATGCCAAACACCATCTTCTCAATATATTCGCGGGCAATTCCAAAATTCTTGTCAAAAACCACACGCTCCGTTTTCACTAGTTCTCCTGCTGAAATGCTCAATTGCAGATAATGACGGTATGGCGGCGGAGTATCGTTGATTCTCATGTTATATGCTTCAGCCTTCAAATTGAGCCGCTGAATCCTAATGCGATTTCCAGGCTTTCCAGGAATTCCTCGTCTCGCATCATCTTGCTCCATTCTTTCTATCGTTTCTCTTAAACTGACAATTTCACCGTTATCCAATTCCACATTTTTTGCCTCATCTTGTGTCTGTCTTGGCGGGAGACCGTAGACATCAACGTCTTCTTGGATTCCACCTTTAGCGTTGTCCAAAACTACAGATCTTGGATTCGGTGTGTCCGTGTATTGGGTAATCACTCCTAGGCTGTAGATAGTCCCATTGATCTCAAAGTTGTCTGGTCGCACTTTTAGATCCCTGATTCTCATTGCTTCATTATTGTGGGCAGTTCCGAAAGATGGGCAGCGTAGGTAGAGTTGTAACCTGGAAATGTTCATGATACTGGTGAGCTAGACCTAGTATTGCTTACCGTATGTTAGGATCCATGTACACATTTTGATGTTTCGTAAAATAACGGCTTGGGTCGAGTGGTCATACTTCTGAAAAATATTAAAAACTATGAAAGTGAGAAAAATTGGAGGTAGAAAGACAGAACGCAGCACAAGAACATAAGACGCCTAGAGATACTGAGAAAACAATAAATATCGAAAGAGGTTGCTTCTCTATGGGAAGGTTAAGACCATCTGTCCAAGGAGTGTCCTCCGCCTCTCAGTCGTATGCGTGTTATCCGCAAGAATCTATATGTGACGTGGCAATACATTTTTAGAAATTAAGATGTCGTCTTCACGATAATGACAAATAGACAATCGAAAACACCTCATCATAATTTGATGGGTGAGGAGGTGCGTCTTTCTTATGGAATAATGAAACGGGTTGGAGGAATTAAGAATGGTTAGCGAGGTACTGTAGACGTCAGTTGGAAGTTCTTTTATTCAATTAAAGATTGCAATATTGAGATTGTTAAAACAATGAATAAGGTACATAGAAGTCTGTGAATAGAGCGGTTATCGTAGAAACACATTACATATCCTCGTTAGCTGTAGCATATCCTCTTGGCTGCCATTTTATTTTCACAATACTACTGTAGGAGTCCCTCTCTACTTCAATCGGCTCGGTGCGGTAGACATTCAGCTCCGTATCGTTTCCCATCGGGACAATGATGCACTCCGGAAATGCTGTCAGTCTGCAATTCAAAATAACTTATTGAGAAAAAAAGTTGTTTAAAAAAACTAGAAGCTCACCTGGTTTCTTCGTTCTCTCCAAACTTCGCACCTGGAATGTTTCTAAACGTTTGGAAAATAGTCAAAATCAAGCCATCAAAGCGATCTCTTATCGAGTAATAGGTTCCAATTCGGATCTTCCTTTTCTTCCATTCGTTTACCAAGTTGATTAAATCATCGTCAGTTTGTTTAAAAGTTAAACCGAGATGAATTCGGTCGTGTGGACGGTTACTTAGTACATTTATTGGCGAGACCCCATCGATTTGAAGGAATTGTGCTCTGTTTACAATTGGGTCCTCGGGAAAAGTCTTTTGATAAGGAGCCGCTATTAGTGTTCTTAATGGGACCTGAGACAAAATAGGTCTGAGACTAGCCAACGCATTCGTCAGAATTCCAGTGACTTTCAGCACGCCTACTTCTATACTTTGAATTGAAAGTAATGGTTTCACACTATCTGTTTGTGGTGTGTAGGCGAAAAGTGGTTCGTGACGAGGAGGGCCGTACTCGATACCGAGTCTGTTATCCGAATCATTAAGATATTTGTCAGCGCCAATTTGAAGGTGTTCCACTTGAATTTTGCTGATGCCAAACACCATTTTTTCAATGTATTCTTTGCCAATTCCAAATTGTTTGTCATAAACCACACGCTCCATTTTGACTAATTTTCCTGTAGAAATAGTCAATTGAAGATAATGACGGTATGGCGGCGGAGTGTTATTGATTCGCATGTTATATGCTTCCGCTTTTAAATTCATTCTCTGAATTTTAATACGACTTCCAGGCTTTCCAGGTATTCCTCGTCTCGCATGATCTTGCTCCATACTGGCGATCAATTCCCTTAAACTGGCAATTTCATCGTTATCTAATTCAACATTTTCCTCCTCATCTTCTGTCCGTCTCGGCGGGAGACCGTAGATGTCAACGTGTTCTTGGATTCCTCCTTTAGCGTTGTCCAAAACAACAGATCTCGGATTCGGTCTGTCCGTGTATTGGGTAATCACTCCTAGACTGTAGATAGTTCCATCGATCTCAAAGTGTTCTGGTCGCACTTTCAGATTCTTGATTCTCATGGCTTGATTTTTGTGGGCACTAGCGAAAGATGGGCAGCGTAGGTAGAGTTGTAACCTGAAAATGCCTATGATCTGATGGACTAGAATTGTTGCCGCTTACCGTTTGTTTGGATCCATGTAGAGTGCAACGCATTTTGATGTCAAGTAAGATAACGGCTGGGAAGGAGTGGTCATGCTTCTAAAAAAACCTTGAAAACTATGAATGAGAAAAAATCGGATGGAGAAAGACAAAAAGCAGCACGAGAACTTGAGACACCTCCGAAAATTGAGTATACAATAAATGTCGAAAAATGTTGCCTTCTCTATCGGAAGACCTGAGACCATTTGTCCAAGCAAAATCCCTTGATGACGTGGCAACAAAGTGCCCGAGACTGTTTTTTCCTCCGTCCTTATTAGCTATGGGAAGACCTAAGACCTTCTGTCCGCGCAACAAGCCGAAGTCTGTACAGCCGATGATGACGTGGCAACGGACTACCCATTATTTGCGCATTATCTATCTTTCAATTTGACTTGTTACATAGCAACCCTCTCAAAAATCTACATGTGACGTGACATATACTGGTACAAGTGAAAAAAATGAAACGCCTTTGTTTTAAAACCTGACATTGACACCAATCTGGTAGTCCTTATTCGTATTATACATAGTTCTCACTTGGGGTACCACAATAAAGGAAAAAGTCGGGTAAAGAGGATTTCTTCTCAATGTATATTTGCGATAGATGGGCTAGAGACCTTCTGTCCGAGATAGAGGACTTGATGACGTGGCAACGGACAACACATTATTTGCGCATTATCTATCCCCCTAATTGATGTGTGATGTAACAATGTGTACCGTTTTTATGGGGCGCAAATTGGAGTCATCAAGATAAGTGTGGGTGGCAAATAGAGAACGGGCTATCCAATGCAGTACGAATACATGACTTTTTTCAAAGAAATGAAACATAATAAGTTACTGTAGCAGAAAATAGTTATGAATATAAAAATAGTAAAATTAATTAGGGAAACACAATCCCAACACGTTTGTTCTCCCTCTCGGCTCCACTTTCATCTTCACGACAAACTTTGAGCTACAGTAGTCCAGCTCTTCCCCACTTGGCTCATCACAACTGAAAACCAATTCCGTATCGTTTTTTAGTGGAATAACGATACTCTCCGAGGTTTGAGACCATCTGAAATCAATTATTCAAAAGTTCCGTTTTAAAAATAAGATAACTCTCACGTTCTATCCTCAATTTCTCCTCTCTCTGCACCTGGAAAGTTTCTAAACAATTGCAAGAGCGGTGCGACATCTGGCCCGCTTCGAAACCCAAGTGAATAGTATATTCTCACTCGGCTCTCCGCCTCATTCAACTCTTCCATCATAATCTTGAAATCCTCTTCTTCCAACTCACATCTCTCCAAATGAATTCGATTACTGTGCCGGCCAATGAATGCTCTTAGGCTTGATCTACCAGTAACACAGAGAAAGTTTCCATTTTGTAGCTCAAACATCAGATTCATAGAAAGTAGATAAGGTCTTATGTGTATACTTTGTACAATAGGGGTTTTCTGAATGTCCTCCAGACTAAACACTTTCTTAAGAAGATATTCTTTGGCCACTTTGATTGCTTGATTATACTCCATACGTTCCACTTTTTCGAGGTCGTCTCCAATTCTAATTGTCAATTGTAGATAGTGAGTGAATGGTGGCTCCTCATTGTTCTTTTGCATATCCTCCGCTAGATGTGTCATTTCCAGCCAATCTTTCGTAAAACGCATAATTCGGAAATTTTGCTCCAACAATTCAATTTCCGCTTCCTCTTTACCGCTGTTCTCCTCATCTGATTCCTTGGGAAAACCGTATCTGTCCACATCGAATTGAAGACTTCCTGTCGCGTTTTCAAAAACTATCAATCCGGGAGGCGTCACTTCTTGTAGATATTTTGTGATGATACCCACTTTATAGCTGGTGCCATCAATTTCAATACTTCTCTTTCGAAGTTTGAGATCCCTGATTCTCAGCGGTTGAGTTTTGTGGATTGAACGGAATGTTGGGCAGCGTAGGTTGAGTTGCAGTCTGGAAATTTTCAGAGGTTTTTAGACTCCACGTGTCGAGACTCGCCGTTTGTTAGGATCCAAGTAAAGAGTTACACATTTTGAAGTTTCGTAGAAAAGTGGTTTGGAAGGAGTTGTCATAGGCCTGAAACCGGATCACTCGAAACCAACAGAAATAAGTAGAACTAAAAGGTTAGGAAACTGTACAAATAATAAACTACGTCGGGTGACTACCCCCTCTCAATGAGTGTTTGCTATGGATGGGCTAGAGACCTTCAGTCCGAGATAGGGACTTGATGACGTAGCAAACACCCCTTCCCACACCCGTTGTCTCCGAGGATCTACAAGGGGTAATACGACAGACTGGTCAAATAGGGTAATACGACGGGTTGGGAAAGAATACATTCTCAGATACCCTCGTCAAGATAATGTCAGCAGGCCTAGCTACCTGATAAGAGCAAAACGGCCTTGTCTTGTTTGATGTCATTCGACAACTGAAAGCGTAGAGATTACGCATTTGGAATCACAGAATGTCCACAATGTCCTGTGCGGAAATCCTTCCTTCCAAATTCCGACTTCCGCACAGCTCTGGTGTGTACCCTACATATCTTGAAATGGATTTGGCATTGTCTTTCATCGAGGTGCGGGGAGACATCATGATATACCAAGTGGCAGATAGATAATACAATATACATTTATTTATTATAACCTGAATGCAAAAGAGATTTAACAAAACATTGTAAAAATCGCTTTAAAACGCCCCAAGAACATCTGCGAATCCTCGCGGCTGGACCTTGATTTTGACAACTTTCCAATACGTCTGTAGCCACGAATACTGTTTCTTACAGTATTCATCTTCCGTTTCCTGGCAGAACACGTTCAGCTCGGTGTCGTTTTTCAGTGGGATGACGATGCAATCTGGGAATTCGGTCGGTCTGAAATTAAAGCGGCTAGAATTTTCCTTTTAGGTATGCTCACCTGATCTCCTCAATTTCTCCTCTCTCTGCTCCGGGAATGCTTTTGAACATGTTCAAAAATCGTTTTAATTCTAATTTTTGAGAAAATCCAATAGAATAATATCTGATAGCTCTGCTCTTGTTATTATTCCATTCATTCATCATAAACATCAAGTCTTCATTATCGATGAAACATGCATGGAGATGAATATGATAGTTCGAACGTCCACTTAAAATTCTGAGCGTTGACCTTTTTGCGATATTAAGTAAGTCTGCACTTTCAACAATTGCGTCATCAGGAATCGGTTGGTAGGCCAATTTAAATTCCAGCAAAGGAGGAGCCATATCAATAACTTCTTTAAGATTAGCCAGCACGTTGACCACATTTCCGCTTACTGCCAATCTGCTCATTTCTAAGAACTCTTTACCAATGTGAGAGAAAACTTGGAGAGCTAGATCAGATATTGGTTCTTCCATATCTTCGAAGCCATTCGGACCGATTTTCAGGGTTTGAATTTGCACTTTTCGGGAGTTTAAACCGAATATCTTGTTTAGAATATAGTCCCTGACCTCATTCAAAGTTAGCCTATGCTCCACACGCTCCACTTTCTGCGCAGTGGCAGTTGTCGTTGTCAATTGCAGGTAGTGAGTGAATGGAGGTACCTCATTATTCATTCGCATATGGTATTGGAGAATTATAGGCTGTATTTCTTCTAGAATTTCTATTATTTCAATAAAACGTCTAGGATGGTACACTCCCGGTAATTGCAATCTTTGTTCCAACCGTTCCACTATTTCAGCATCCGTCTCATTCACCACCTCATTTGAAATCGGGATACCGTACCTATCCATGTCATGTTGAAAGCCTCCTGCATTATTTGAATGCCTTATTTCCTCTGGTGCTTCACCATTTGTATATCTTCTCAGTATGCCCAGTTTGTAGGTGGTTTCATTGATCTCAAAGTTGTCAGGACACAATTTCAGGTTTCGAATCCTTAGCACTTGATTTTTGTGGATACAACGAAATGATGGGCAGCGAAGGAAGAGTTGTAAGCTGCAATTTGTCTCCAATTAAACCCCCAATTAAAAAAAAGTTACCGTATGCTCTGATCCAAATACAACGCAACACATTTAGACGTTTCATAGAACAGCGGTTGGGGAGAAGTAGGCATTCTTCATCAATAGAATCGTAGAGAGGGAAATGGAATGGACTGAGAAGGATAGATACACATTAGACAGGGAGAGAGAGGGGACTGGCCTCTTTGCGTGTTTGCTGAGGGGCCTGCTGACCGTGATGACGTAGCTGTGGGTGGGCTATTTATTTTCCTAGAAGCCAGTGCTTGAGTCCGGAGCCGAGGGTCGGAAGTCGGAAGCGAAAAGCTCCACAAGTCCGAAATCAGAATTCGGCGCGATTTGAAAAACATTTTGTTTACAGTACTCAACATACCCATCTTGCGTAAGAATTTTCAGCATGGTACTTCTGAAATGTTTCTCACAAACAAAAACACGACGGTATAAGGGATTTATTCGAGTTTTCAGACAGAGATAAACAGAAAAAGCAATTGTAAAGTCAGAACAATCAAAATCCAGGCGGAACGTGTCCATTCAATTAATAAAATGATATTTTAGAACAATCAGATGACATGTGCGTGTCCTCTGTTTTGTACTTTGATCTTCACTGTGAATTCCGTGTTGCAGTACACTTTATCCTCCTCGTTTGTTTTCTCAAACCACACATTTAACTCGGTCTCATCGCTCATTGAGATAATGATACATTCTGGGAATTGGGACAATCTGAAAATATATTATTGTGTTTGGTAAAGCTCATCTTGTCTTACCTTGACTCATCGCTTTTTCCTGTCTCCGCCCCTGGAAGGTTTCTGAACATCTCGAAAAATTCCTCAACAGTTGTTTGATGTTGGAATCCGATGGAGTAGAATTGTCCAACCTTCGAACATATATTAACAAAATCCGCAAAATCCGTTTCCACGTCATTACACTTTGCGAAATGGATTCGATTGTTCTGATTAACATTAAACACTTTCAAACTTCCAGTTCCAGCGACACACAAAAACTCAGCGTTTTGAATGTGACGCATCAGTTGTAAGTCCAAAGCTTCTCGATCAATTTGTAGATTTTTGATCTGAACTTTTTTCCGAGCTACTCCAAACATTTTCTCAATAATGTAGTCACTGCTGATCTTGAAATTATTGTCATACTCCAAACGTTCCACTTTTTGCACAGTGCCAGTTGTCATAGTCAATTGGAGATAGTGAGTATACGGAGGCTCCTGATTATTCAAGCGCATATGATGTGCAAGACACTCTAATTGTATCGCTTCATATTTATTATCGTATATCCGTCTCTCGAAAACTCTATGTGCAATGTAAAGTTCTTCTTTCAATGTTGAGTCATTCAATTTGCTTACTCTGATGCAGTCTTCCTCACTGAGACCATACCTATCTACGTCATACTGAATTCCACCGCTGGCATTCAGAAGTTTGACGGATTCAGGAGTTGGCGTGGTAGTATATTTCTGGATGACACCCAGAGTGAAAGTGGTGTCGTTGACTACGAAGTCATTCGGTCGCATTTTGAGATCATGGATTCTGAGAGTTGCCGCCTGGTGAACTGTTTGGAATGTCGGGCAGCGTAGGGATAGTTGAAATCTGAAAATGCTCAATTGGTGATGGTTTGGTATAGACTTTCTATGGCTTACCTTATATTAGCATCCAAGTACAGATCCACACATTTCGACGATTGGTAGAACAGAGGTTGGGGACGACTAGTTGCCATTTTTCTGAAAATGTCTGCCTTCATTTCAATAAAGAGGAAATGAGAGAAAGAAAGTAAAAAGGAGCAGTGTGCACAGGAGGGACGGTACAATTACAAATCGCGCTACAAATCTTGATGAGGGTTACGCATACTGAGTGATAAATGTGCCCTCTCTGAAGACCTCGATGACGTCACGCCGTTTTCAACCGTTTTCAACCGTTTACATAGAGAGATGCGCGGTATGCAAGGGCAACGAGACGAGGCACACTGACGGTATGCAATGTTGGGTGTGTCCTCTCAAAAGGCTTTGATTGCGCGAAGAGGATGAACGCTCTCTATTGAGGAGACTAAAGCCTATGTTAAAAAATGACATTTGGACGAATTGAACCGTCATCAGGCCCTGTACCGCCCCCCGTTTACACTGCGGATCTCTCTCAATGTGATTTGTGCAACCGTCCTGCGGGGTGGTGGACCCAATTTCTGTTCATTGCGTATTGTACCGTCCCCACCAAACAGAAATTTTCAGAAAAATGACAACTTGTCGTCCCCAACCCCTGTTCTACCAATCGTCGAAATGTGTGGCTCAGTACTTGGAAGCTAATATAAGGTGAGCTATAGGAAGTCGATACCAAACCAACACCTATTGAAAATTTTCAGATTCCAACTATCCCTACGATGCCCTGGATTCCGAGCAGTTCACCAGACCGCAACTCTAAAAATTCATGATCTCAAAATGCGTCCGAATGACTTTGAGATCAATGGCACCGTCTATATTATCGGTGTCATCCAGAAATACACTTACACACCAACTCCTGAATTCGTCAAAGTCCGGAATGCCAGCGGTGGTATTCCACATGACTTGGATAGGTATGGTATTCGTGAAGAGTGGATGTATCGAGGCGCCGGAAAAGTTAAACAGTTGGAAGAGGAATTGAAGTTGATGGTGGGCGATCGTGGTTTGGATCTTGCGATTGAAGAGAAACAGTGGGAGATTTCGGCATATCGTCTGCGAATAAGTAATCTAGAACCGCCATTCACTCAATACCTTCAATTGGCAATTACAACTGGCACTGTGCAGAAAGTGGAACGTTTTCAGTATGACAAGAGTCAAAAAATCGCCAGGGACTACATTCTCAGGAAGATGTTTGGTGTAGCTGAAAGAAGAGTTCGAATCAGAAACTTACAAATTGGTCAAGACGATTTTGACCCACACCTGATGGTTCACCTTCAGCGTGTTGCAAATGGCCTATACCAAGATATCTCGCAGAAAGACGGACCGTACAACGCATTCCAAATGAATCGTTGCGACGATCAAATGGAACCATTGTTGCCAGTTCCAGAAGGGAAATTGGAAATTGGAGAGATGCTAGTCACTGGAAATTTGAAAAACGGGCTGGCTAGTATCAAGACAAGTCTATCCGAGACTAACGCGCCGTTTAAGAAGATAACATGCGTCTATCAACCACTTCCGGATGACCCAGTGGTTCAAAACGCTGAGTTTTTGTGTGTCGTTGGATATGGAACTCTGAAAGTGTTCAGTGGCAGGGAGAATAATAGAATCCATCTGGCGGAATGTGATGTCATGCCAAGGGATTTTACGGATCTACTTAATATATGCACAAAGGTTGGACAATTCTACTCCATCGGGTTCCAACATCAAACAACTGTTGAGGAATTCTTCGAGATGTTCCGAAACCTTCCAGGGGCGGATACAGGAGAAAGCGATAAGTCAAGGTAAGAATAGATAAGCTTTACCAAACAAAATAATCTATTTTCAGATTGTCCCAGATCCCAGAGTGTATCATTATCCCGATGGCAGATGAGATCGAGATAAATGTGTACTGTGACACTAGATTCATAGTGAACATCCAAGTACAAAGCAGAGGGCACGCACAAGTCAAACAATTGTTCTAACTTATCATTTATAACTTATTCTCGTGACGCATACCATAATTTTTGGGCCCCGCCACCGGGTTACGGTAGCACGGTAGGTGTTCAAAGGTCGAAAAAAAATTTTGTTTTTGATTTTTGAAAGTTGATTTTTTCCAAAGAGAATAAACACATTCAGTAGACACTTTGAGCCAAACATCAGACTCGAACTTATATGTTTGGGTCAAAGTGTCTACTAAATGTGATTATTCTCTTTAGAAAAAATCAGCTTTCAAAAATCAAAAAAAAAATTTTTTTTTGACATTTGAGCATTTACCGTTAACATCAAACCTACCTACTGTGGCCATGCCCGAGTCTTACAGAGAATAGGTTTTATATAATCCAAGGACTGTTTCGGATTGTTCTGACTTTATCATTGCTTTTCCTATTTACCTTTTTATGAAAACTCGAATAAATCTCTTTTTACTGTTTGTTGGTTCATCGTTGATTAGAAGTGGTTCAAACAGATTTAACTCTTTTCTGTAGTTCAGTATTCTTCCTTCTATCATTGTCTCCTTCCTTTCTCTACAGAGCGCATTTTCTAAATGAGTTAGAGTGTGCCAACGTTGTGGGCCTTCACCAAGGACACATCCAGCAAGGACGCACCAGCGTCTGCCTGCTTATCGGATCGATGTCCCCTTCTCTATCTAGAGCTACTTTGGCCTAAAAGGGCCGAGGCCATATCTGTGTACGTGACCAGACAAACACATCGATATTTCTGTCCTTCTTTTGTTTTTCTTCTTACAGATGGCAGAGAGGATGAGTCTGAAACATTTCTAAACTGTGACTAACAAAAAACCAGAGACAATCTTAAAATATTCATTTCAATTAAAGTAATTGAAATCCAGATTTCGGTAAGAACAATTATACAGCCCGTGCAATTAATGAAATGGTAAATTAGAGTGATCCATGAACTTGTGCATTTCCAATATTCTGCACTTTGATCTTCACTATGAATCTAGTGTTACAGTACACCTTGTCCTCCAATTTTTTCTTCTCAAACCACACATTCAACTCAGTATTATTTCTCAATGGGATAATGACGCAATCCCGATACTTGGACAATCTGGAAATATATTAATGGGTTTGGTAAAACTCATCTAGTCTCACCTTGACACATAGCTTTTTCCTGTCTCCGCCCCTGGAACATTTCTTAAAATTTCAAAGAATCGCTCGATTTCCTTGACTTTATTGAATCCAATGGAGTAGAATCTGCTAACCTCGTTCTTTTCCGTCTCCCATTTGCTGACGAGATTCATAAAGTCTGTCTCCAAAATGTCGCATCTTTCGAGATGAATTCGGTTATTGCTGAAATTTCCTTCGAACACCTTCAGACTTGCTTTACCAACAATACATAGAAATTTGGCGGCTTGAACAATTGGATCATTCGGAAATGGTTGATAGACACATGCTAACTTCTTTATGGGGGGATTTCTCTCAGATAGGCATGACTTGATACTGGCCAGCGCGTTTTTTAGATTCCCGGTGACCCGCATCTCTCCTATTTCCAATTTTCGATCTTGAATTGGCAACAATGGTTCCACTTGCCCATTGAGTGTATAAACATAAAACGCATTTCCCGATTGTCGCTTGACAATTAGCCCTCCCTCTTCAGCAAATTGAAGGAAGAACATAAAATGTGAGTCGAATTTGTCCTCCCCGATTTGTAGGTTTCCTACTTGAACTTTATCCACTCCAAAGATCTTTCCAAGAATGTAGTCCCTGGTGGACTTGAGATTTTTGTTATACTCCACACGCTCCACTTTCTGCACAGTGCCAGTTGTAATCGTCAATTGAAGGTATTGAGTGAACGGTGGCTCCTGGTTAGTCATTCGCATTTGATATGCTAAAACTTCCAATTGTCTCTCCTCAATTCTAAGATCCAAGTCAGGATCCACATCCAATCCACGTCTCTCACGATCTGCCACCATCCACAGCAAATGCCTTTTCAAATAGGCGAGTATGTTGGCGTCTCGATTCTCCTCTAGTCCATCTTCACTTTTTAACCCATACTTATCCACGTCATACTGAATTCCACCGCTGGCATTCTGGAGTTTGACGGTTTCAGGAGTTGGTGTGGTAGTATATTTCTGGATGACACCCAGAGTGAAAGTGGTGTCATTGATTTTGAAGTCATGCGGACGCATTTTGAGATCTGGGATTCTGAAAGTTGCGGTCTGGTGAATTGTTCGGAAGCCCGGGCATCGAACGAATAATTGGAATCTAAAAATGTACAGTAGATAATGGTGTGGTATTGACTTTCTATGGCTCACCTTATATTGGCCTTCAAGTACATAGCAACACATTTTGACGATTGGTAGAACAGAGGTTGGGGACGACTAGTTGTCATACTCCTGAAAATGTCTGTCTTAAAATCAATGTATGAAGGAGAAATAAGAGAAAGAAGGTAAGAAGGAGCAGTATGCACAGGGGGGACGGTACGAGGCGCAATGGTGTGTGCAGGGAGGCGGGGCAGGGCTTGATGACGGTTATGCATACTGAGTGATCGGTGTGTCCTCTCTCAAGACCTCGATGACGTCACACCGTTTTTAAACCGTTTCCACAGACAGACGCGCGGCGTGCAAGGTCTACATCCCACCTGTATTTGCGCACAGAACCGAAGCCTTCAGAGAGGACATATCCACCATTGCCCACCGTCAGTCTACCTCGTCTCGTTGCCCTTGCATACCGCCCATCTGTCTGTGTGAACGGTTGGAAAATGGTGTGACGTCATCAAGGTCTTCAGAGAGGACACATTCATCACTGAGTATGCATAGCCGTCATCAGGCCCAGTACAATCCCCCAGTGCACATTTCTCTTTCTCTTCCTTCCTACCCACCCCTCCCTGTCCCATTCAAAATAGAAATTTTCAGAAAAATGGCAACTAGTCGTCCTCAACCTCTGTTCTACCAATCGTCGAAGTGTGTGGCTCTGTACTTGGATGCTAACATAAGGTGAGCCAACGAAAGCCGATACTGAACCATCATTTATCAAACATTTTCAGATTCCAACTATCGCTACGATGCCCTGGGTTCCAAACTATCCACAATAACCAAACATTGAGAATTAATGATCTCAAAATGCGACCGAATGACTTTGAGATCAATGGCACCGTCTATTGTGTCAGTGTCATCCAGAGATACACTGACACACCAACTCCCGAATCCGTCAAACTCCGGAATGCCAGCGGTGGTTTTCCACATGACGTAGATAAGTATGGCCTCCGTGAAGAGGGGAGGATACAAGACGCCACAAAAGTTAAAGAGTTGGAAGAGAAATTGAAGTTGATGGTGGGCGATCGTGGTTTGGATCTTGCGATTGAACAAAAAAAGTTGGAGATTTCGGCATATCGTCTTCGAATGAGTAATCAAGAACCGCCATTTACCCACGATCTGCAACTGGCA
Source organism: Caenorhabditis remanei (assembly GCF_010183535.1). Lineage (NCBI taxonomy): Eukaryota > Metazoa > Nematoda > Chromadorea > Rhabditida > Rhabditidae > Caenorhabditis > Caenorhabditis remanei. The sequence goes on from NC_071329.1 coordinate 2,703,496, forward strand.
TTGAGAAATGGAACAGTACAGAAAGTGGAGCATGTTGCGTATGACAAAAATCTCAAGTTCACCAGGGATTACATTCTTGGAAGGATTTTTGGAGTAGCTAAAAGAAAAGTTCAAATCAAGGATTTACATATTGGACATGACGATTTTGACTTACACCAGATGTTCTACCTCCGAATGGCTGCTGATGAAGAAGACCGAGATGTGCCGCAGGAAGACGGACCGTACAATGCATTCCAAATTAAACGTTGCGAAGATCAAATGGAACCATTGTTGCCTGTTCCAAAAGGAAAATTGGAAATCGGAGAGATGCGAGTCACTGGAAATTTGAAAAACGCGTTGGCTAGTATCAAGGCAAGTCTATCAGTGAGCAATCCCCCTTTGAAAAAGATAACATGTCCCTATCAACCACTTCCGGATGACCCGGTGCTTCAAAACACTGAATTTTTGTGTGTCGCTGGAATTGGAAGTCTGAAAGTGTTCAATGGAAGACTCAATAATCGAATTCATCTGGCGGAATGTGATGTCATGGCAGCGGGTGTCACGGATCTTCTTAATATATGTACGAAGGTTGGACAATTCTACTCCATTGGGTTCCAATTTCAAACACCTATTGAGGAATTCTTCGAAATGTTCAGAAACCTTCCAGGCGTGGAGACAGGAGAAAGCGATGAGTCAAGGTAAGAATAGATAAGCCTTACGAAACCCATTAATCTTTTTTCAGATTGTCCATGTACCGGGAGTGTTTAATTGTCCCGATGACTGATGAGATCGAGTTAAATACGTGGGTCGATAAAACAAACGATGAGGACAAGGAGTACTGCGACACTAGATTCATCGTGAAGGTCATAGTACAAAAAAGAGGACACGCACAAGTCAAACAATTTTTCTAATTGTTCTAATAATTATATATTCTGACTTTATTTTTGAAAACTTTTTGAAAACTCGAATAAATCTCTTTTTACTGTTTCTTTGTTGTTTTTAATAAGCATTTCAGTATTCGTTCTTCTCTCATTGTCTTTTTTCTTTCCCTACAGAGCGGATTTGCTAAATGATTCAGAGTGTGAAAAACTTGTGGCCCTTCAGCAAGGACACATCCATCATATACCATTCACATCTTCACTGTCCTGTGTTTTTCCTCCTGCACACCGCGCGTTTGTCTGTAATAGGCTGTCAGCGAGGACGCTCTCATCAGGGGGACCTCTTTTCTGCTCATCCCAATGCAGCTGAAGAGTATCCGAAGGATTTTGTACGGGAGAGCTGTTAGGTACCGTAAAAACTGTATTTGAGGTGCATGCAACTCTATTGTTCAAAGGCTCCGTCGAGGGCACCACTATTAAAGGGGCACTTCAAATAAAGTAGCACCTCAAATACAGTTTTTACGGTATATCTCATGCTAAGGTCAAATTGATCCATTATTACTAGTTGAAGATGGACACACAGTAAACCCGCAATGAAAGAGACAAAAAACGGGGACTGTAATAAAAGATTTATTAGAATTAAAGTCTTAGAAATCTCAATTCCAGTAGTAACACATACAAATTAGAACAATCCATGAACTTGTGCATATCCACTATTCTGCACTTTGATTTTCACTATGAGTATATTGTCACAGTACGCTTTATCCTCCTCGCTTGTTCTCTCACACCACACATTTAACTCGGTCTCGTCTCTCATCGGAATAATAACGCACTCCCGGTACTTGGACAATCTGAAAATATACTAATAGGTTTGGTAAGGCTCATGTAGTCCTACCTTGACTCATCGTTCTCTCCTCTCTCCGCCCCTGGAAGGTTTCTGAACATTCTGAAAAATCGGTGCATTAACTTTTCTTGTTTGAATCCAATGGAGTAGAATCTGCCAACATCGCTCTTTTCCATCTCCCATTCCCATTTGTTGATTAGATTCATAAAGTCTGCCTGCACAATATTACAACTTCTGAGATGAATTCGATTGCTGTTGCGATTTCCATTGAACACCTTGAGACTTGCATTACCGACAATACATAAAACTTCAGCGTTTTGAAGCACTGGGTCATCCGGAAGCGGTTGATAGGCATATGTCAACTTCTTCAAGGGTGGATTGCTCTTGGATAAACTAGTCTTGATACTAGCCAGTGCGTTTTTCAGATTCCCAGTGACTCGCATCTCAGCAATTTCCAATTTTCCTTCTGGAACTGGCAACAATGGTAAAATTTGACCACTGAGTGTACGCATATGAAACGCGTTGCCCGGTCGCCCGGCATATATACGATGCTCTTCAGCACCTTGAGAGATGTACACCACATGTGAGCATTTGTCTTCTCCGATTTGTAGACTTCCGACTTGAACTTTTTTTACACCAAAAATTCTTCCAAGAATGTAATCCCTGGCGATCTTGAGATTCTTGTCATACTCCACACGTTCCACTTTTTGCGCCGTGCCAGTTGTCATTGCCAACTGGATATAAGTGAATGGTGGCTCCTGGTTACTCATTCGCAAACTGATGGTTTCAACACTGAAGACGGTGCCATTGATTTCAAAGTCGTTGGGGCGCACTTTCAAGTCATGGATTCTTACAGGTTCAGTCTTGTGTACAGAACGGAATCTAGGGCATCGTAGGTACAATTCGAATCTGAAAATCAGGAGTGGATATAATTTTGAATAGGTTTGATATGACTTACCTTATATTAACCTCCAAGTACAGGGCGACACACTTCGACGATTGGTAGAACAGAGGTCGGGGACGACTAGTTGCCATTTTCTCTGAAAAAGTATGTCTTAAAATCGATGTATGAAGGGAAAATGAGAAAAAGAAGGTAAGAAGGAGCAGTGTGCCCAGTGGGGACGGTACACTGTGCAATGGCCAAAAATGAGGTCCAACACCCCGCAGGACGGGTGCACACGTCAAATTGAGAGAGATCCACAGTGTGCAAGGGGAGCGATACAGGGCTTGATGACGGTTATGCATACTGAGTGATGGATGTGTCCTCTCTGAAGACCTCGATGACGTCACAACGTTTTCAAATCGTTTACATAGAGAGATGCGCGGTAGGCAAGGGCAACGAGACGAGGCATACTGACGGTGTGGAATGGTGGATGTGTCCGCTCTGAAGACCTCGTTTCCGCGCGCAAACACATTGGAGCATCATGCCTTGTACCGCCCCCGTCCTGCGGGGTGGTGAACCTAATTTCTCTCCATTGCGCATTGTACCGTCCCCACTGTGCACACTTCTTTTTCGCTTCCTTCCTACTCACCCCTCCCTGTCCCATTCAAAACAGAAATTTACAGAAAAATGACAACTAGTCGTCCCCAACCTCTGTTCTACCAATCGTCGAAGTGTGTCGCTATGTACTTGGATGCTAATATAAGTTGAGTCGTATCAAACCAATCCCAACCATATTTACTCTCGATTTTCAGATTACAATTGTACCTACGCTGCCCGGGATTCCAAACTATCCATAATACCCAAACATTGAGAATTAATGATCTCAAAATGCGTCCGAATGACTTTGAGATCAATGGCACCGTCTATTATGTCAGTATCATCCAGAGATACACTAACACACCAACTCCTGAATCCGTCAAACTCAATAATGCTAGAGGTGGAATCAAGCATGACGTGGATAAGTATGGTCTCCGTGAAGAGGGAATATATCGAGACGCCGCAAAAGTTAATGAATTGGAAAATCAATTACAATCGATGGTGAGCCATCGTGAGACTCTGAGATGGAGATGTGATGTGGTGCGCAGTCTGGATCTTGCGATTGAAGAGAAAAAGTTAAAAATTTCTGCATATCGTCTGCGAATGAGTAATCAAGTACCACCATTTACCCATGATCTGCAACTGACGTTGACAAATGGAGCAATACAGAAAATGGAGCATGTGGCGTATGACAAGAATCTCAATTTTACCAGGGATTACATTCTTAAAAGGATCTTTGGAGTAGCTCAGAGAAATGTTATAATCAAAAACCTACATGTTGGACATGACGATTTCGACTTACACGATATGTTCTACCTCCGAATTGCTGCAGAAGATCCAGTGCAAGATACGTTTCAGGAACGCGGGCCGTACAACGCATTCCAATTGAGCCGTTGTGAAGATCAAATGGAACCATTGTTGCCAGTTCCAGAAGGAAAATTGGGAATCGGAGAGATGCGAGTCACTGGGAATCTAATCAACGCGCTGGCTAGTATAAAGACAAGTCTATCAGTGAGCAATCCACCGTTGAAGAAGGTAACATGTGCCTATCAACCACTTCCGGATGACCCAGTGCTTCAAAACGCTGAATTTTTGTTTGTCGATGGAATTTGTAGTCTGAAAGTGTTCAATGGTAGACTCAACAATCGAATTCATCTCACGGAATGTGATGTAGTGCAAACGGATTTTATGGATCTTCTTAATGTATGTACGAAGGTTGGACAATTCTACTCCATCGGGTTCCAAGATCAAACAAGTATAGAGGAATTCTTCGGGATGTTCAGAAACCTTCCAGGCGTGGAGAGAGGAGTAAGCGATGAGTCAAGGTATGACTAGATGATTCCCAATTATACCCATTAGTATATTTTCAGATTGTCCCAATTCCCAGAATGTATCATTATCCCGATGGGAGACGAGACCGAGTTGAATGTGTGGGTTGACGAAACAAACGATGAGGATAAAGAGTACTGTGACACTAGATTCATAGTGAAGATCGAAATACAAAAAAGAGGTGACGCACAAATCAATTAATTGTTCTAATCTACCATTTTATATAATGCATGTACGTGTTCCCCTGAATTTGGATTGTTCTGACTTCATCATTGATTTTCCTGTTTATCTCTGTTTGGAAACTCGAATAATTTTATTTTTACTGTTTGTTCGTTCGTTGTTGATCAGAAGCGGTTTGAACAGATATAACTCTTTTGTGTAGTTCAGTATACCTTCTTCTCTCATTGTCTTTTTTCTTTCCCTACAGAGCGCATTTTCTCTGTAACTTAGAGTGTGAAAACCCTGTGGGCCTTCAGCAAGGACACATTCATCATTCAGAATTCACACCTTCATTATGACTGCCTTGTATTCTTCCCCCAGCACACCGCGCGTCGGTCTGCTTATCGGTTGATGTCTCTTTCTCTATGGTCTACTCTACAGATTGCGTTTGCTTAATAAGTTTGCGAGCGAAAACCGTGTAGGCCGTCACTCCCATAAGGAAGACCTCATGAAGATTAAAGTACTAAAAAAAGGGACACGCACGAGTCAATTAATTGTTATTATGTCCCATTTCATAAATCGTCCGGTGTGTATAAGTGATTTTCTTGGATTTGGATTGCTCTAGTTTTATCTCTGTTAAAATCGATTTTAAAACTCGAATAAACCTCTCTTCGCTGCGTGTGACATCTGTCCCGTTGTCTTCTCTTCTTAACTTAGCACGCTTGCTCAACGGAATTGTGTGCGAGAACGATTTGACATCGTTCGGAGTTCGTTCACTCCCCATCCCCCACTAGCATACGGAATGAGTTTCCCATGGTACGCAAGTCCGTATAGGTGTTAATCGGTTTTCCTAGAGATACTTTAGCCTAGAGCGGTCGAGGCCATCGGAAGACTTAGGAAAAAGGAGACATCTGGACAAATTGAACCACAGACAAATAGCAAAGGGGATGACACATTTTTAAACTGCGAACTAACAAAAACCAGAGACAAAAACAAAATATTCATTCGAATTAAAGTTTTTGGAATTCAGATTCCAATATAAACCATTATACAGCCCGTGCAATTAATAAAATTGTAAATTAGAATGATCAATGAACTCGTGCATATCCACTATGCTGCACTTTGATCTTCGCTATGAATTTATTGTCACAGTACGCCTTATCATTCTCGTTTGTTCTCTCACACCACACATTTAACTCGGTCTCATCTCTCATCGGGATAATGATGCACTCTCGGTACTGGGACAATCTGAAAATATACTAATAAATTTGGTAAGGCTCATGTAGTCCTACCTTGACTCATCGTTTTCTCCTCTCTCCGCCACTGGAAGGTTTCTGAACATTTTGATGAATCGCTTAATTCCCTTTTCTTGTCTGAATTCAATGGAGTAGAATCTGCCAACCTCGTTCTTTTCCGTTGTCCATTTATTAACAAGATTCATAAAGTCCGTCTGCATAATGTTACAACTTCTGAGATGAATTCGATTGTTGTTGAGATTCCCATTGAACACCTTGAGACTTACGGGACCAGCAATACATAGAATTTCAGCGTTTTGAAGCACTGGGCCATCCGGAAATGGCTGATAAGCACATGTTAACTTCTTCAATGGGTTCTCGGATAGACTTGTCTTGATACTAGTCAGTGCGTTCTTCAGATTTCCAGTAACTCGCATCTCGGCAATTTCCAATTTTCCTTCTGGAACTGGCAACAATGGTTCAATTTGACCACTGAGTGTATAAACATCGAAAGCGTTGCCCGGTCGCGCGAGTACTATCTCTTCATCTTCAGCATGATGAAGGCCCAAACGTGAGTTGAATTTGTCTTCTCCGATTTGTAGACTTCCGACTTGAACTTTTACTACACCAAAGATCTTCCCGAGAATGTAATCTCTGGTGAACTTGAGATTCTTGTCATACTCCACACGTTCCACTTTTTGCACAGTGCCAGTTGTAATCGTCAATTGGAGATATTGAGTGAATGGTGGCTCCTGGTTACTGATTCGCATACGATAGGAGAGAATCTCCAATTGTCTCGCCTCTATCCAAAGATCCCAGTCATGCTCCATATCACATCTCTGTCTCTCACCATCTCTCACCATAAATTCCAACAGCGCTTCCAAAAAGTTAAGTTGGGTGGCGTCACGCATTGCACCCGCCATCTCTTGATTCCCCTCCTCACGTCCATCACTTCTTATCCCATACCTATCCACGTCATGATGGATTCCACCGTCGGCATTCCGGAGTTTTACGGATTCAGGAGTTGGTGTGGTTGTTGAGTATTTTCTAATGATTCCAACACTGAAGACGGTACCATTGATTTGAAAGTTGTTGGGGCGCACTTTCAACTCATGGATTCTAACCGGTTGAGTATTGTAAACAGAACGGATTCCGGGGCATTGTAGGAACAATTGGAATCTGAAAATGGGGAATAGATAATAGTTTGGATAGGTTTGATATGGCTTACCTTATATTCGCATCCAAGTACAGGGCGACACACTTCGACGATTGGTAGAACAGAGGATTGCGAGTTGTCATTCTTCTGAAAAGTATGTCATAAAATCAATGTATGCAGGGGAAATGATAAAAAGATGGTAAGAAGGAGCAGTGTGCACAAGGGGGACGGTACACAGTGCAATGGTCAAAAATGAGGTCCACCACCCCGCAGGACGGGTGGGTGGGGCAAGGCATGATGACGGTGTGCGCACTGATTAGTGAGTGGTGGATGTGTCCTCTCTGAAGACATTGATGACGTCACATCGTTTTCCAACCGTTCACACAGACAGATGCACGGTATGCAATTGCAACGAGACGAGGTATGCTGACGATGTGCAATGGTGGATGTGTCCTCTCTGAAGGCTTCGTTTCCGCGCGCAAAGACAGATGGCATACAGAATAGGTAATCCTGCGTCTGAAACATTTATAAACTGCAAACTAACAAAAAACCAGAGACAGTAATAAAGGATTTATTCGGATTAAAGTTATAGTAATCGAAATTTCAGTAAGAACCCTTATACAGTCGGTGCATTTAATGTAATGGTAGATTAGAACGATCCATGAACTTGTGCATATCCGCTGTTCTGCACTTTGATCTTCACTATATATTTAGTGTTACAGTACACCTTATCCTCCTCGTTTGTTTTTTCAAACCACACATTCAACTCGGTCTCGTCTCTCATTGGGATAATGATACATTCTGGGAATTCAGACCATCTGAAAATTGATATTGTATAATTTTGTAAAGCATGACTAGTTTTACCTAGTCTCCTCGTTATCTCCTCTTTCAGCGCCTGGAATGTTTATGAACAGAGAGAAGAACTCCTCAATTTCCTTGACTTTGTTGAATCCAATGGAGTAGAATCTCCCAATCTCGCTTTTCTCCATCGCCCATTTGTTGACAAGATTCCTAAAGCTCTTTTGCTGAATGTTACAACTTCTGAGATGAATTCGATTATTGTTGATTTTCCCATTGAACACCCTAAGACTTGCTGTACGGGCAATACATATAAGTTTAGCGGTTTGAACGAGTGGATCATCCGGAAATGATTGATATGCGCATGTTAACTTTTTAAAGGGGGGATTGTTCTCGGATAGACATGTTTTAATACTAGCCAAAGCGTTTTTCAAATTCCCAGTGACAATCATCTCTCCGATTTTCAATGTTTCTTCTGGAACTGGCAACAATGGTTCAATTTGACCATCGCGTGGACTCATATGAAACGCGTTGCCCGGTTGCTCGAGAACTATCTCTTCATCTTCAGCACGATAAAAGCCCAAACGTGAGTTGAATTTGTCTTCTCCGATTTGAAGGCTTCCTACTTGAACTTTAACCACTCCAAAGATCTTCCCGAGAATGTAATTCCTGGTGAACTTTAGATTCTTGTCATACTCCACAAGTTCTACTTTTTGCGCAGTGCCATTGGTAATCGTCAATTGTAGATATTGAGTGAATGGTGGCTCCTGGTTAGTCATTCGCATACGATAGGAGAGAATCTCCAATTGTCTCGCCTCAATCAGAAGACCCCAGTCCACATCCCATCTCTGTCTCTCACGATCCCTCGCCATCCATTCCAACAGATCTTCAAAAAAGTTGAGTTGAGCGGCGTCACGCATTGCACCCGTCATTTCTCGAGTCTCCTCTTGTCCATCTCTTCTTATTCCATACCTATCCACGTCATACTGGATTCCACCGCCGGCATTTGAGATTTTAACAGATTTTGGAGTCGGTGTAGTTGCTGGGTATTTCCTTATGATTCCTACACTAAAGACGGTGCCGTTGACCTCAAAATTGTTCGGACGCACTTTCAATTCATGGATTCTGACAGGTTGGGTCTTGTGCACAGAACAGAATCCGGGGCATCGTAGGAACAATTGAAATCTGAAAATGGGGAGTAGATAATAGTTTGGATAGGTTTGATATGATTTACCTTATATTAGCCTCCAAGTACCGGGCGACACACTTCGACGATTGGTAGAACAGAGGATTGCGAGTTGTCATACTTCTGAAAAAGTCTGTCTTAAAATCAATGCATGTAGGTGAAATGAGAGAAAGAAGGTAAGAAGGAGCAGTGTCCACAGTGGGGACGGTACAATAGGTAACAGACAGCAATTAGGCCAACCACCCCGCAGGACGGGTGGGTGGGGCAAGGCATGATGACGGTAGTGAGTGATGGATGTGTCCTCTCTGAAGACTTCGATGACGTCACACCGTTTTCAAATCGTTTACACTATGCAGACGGTGTGTACTGAGGGTGTGAGACGAGGTGTACTGACGGTGTGAGACGGTGGATGTGTCCTCTCTGAAGGCTTCGTTTCCGCGCGCAAAGACAGATGGCATAGAGAAAAGGGGATGCTGCGTCTGAAACATTGCTAAACTGCAAACTAACAAAAAAAGCAGAGACAGTGAAGGATTTATTCAGATTAAAGTTATAGTAATTGAAATTCCAGTAGGAACACTTATAGTGAATTTAATGTAATGGTAGATTAGAACGATCCATGAACTAGTGCATATCCGCTATTCTGCACTTTGATCTTCACTATATATTTAGTGTCACAGTACTCTTTATCCTCCTCATTTGTTTCCTCAAACCACACATTCAACTCAGTATTATCTCTCATTGGGATAATGATACATTCTGGAAATTGGGACAATCTGAAAATAAGTTTTGTAAAATTTAGAAGGGCCTAGTCTTACCTCGTTTCCTCGTTATGCCCTCTTTCAGCACCTGGAAAGTTTTTGAAAAGAGTGAAGAGTTCCTCTATTTTCTTGACTTGTTTGAAACCAATCGAGTAGAATCTGCCAACCTCGCTCTTTTCCATCGCCCATTTGTTGAGAAGATTCATAAAATCCGTTTCCATGACATCACACTCCCCAAGATGGATTCGATTGTTGTGTCTTTCATTAAACACTTCCAGAGTTCCATATCCAGCGACACACAAAAACTCGGCGTTTTGAACAATTGGGTCATCAGGAAATGATTGATAGGCACATGTTAATTTCTTCAAAGAGACGTTAGTTTTGGATAGACTTGTTTTGATACCAGCTATAGCGTTATTCAAACTTTCATCAGTGACAATCAATTCCGAAACTTTCAAATTCCCATCTTGAATTGGCAACAATTTTTCGTTTTGACCATTGAGTGTATTACCATGAAACGCGTTGCCTTGTTGCTCGGGAACTATCACTTGCTCTGCAGTAAATCGAAGCAATCGCCCCAAAAGTGAGTCGAATTTGTCTCCTCCGATTTGTAGTCTTCCGATTTGAACTTTCATACCGGCAAAGATTTTTTCAAGAATGTAATTCCTGGTGATTTTGAGATTCTTGTTATACTCCACACGCTCCACGTTTTGCACAGTGCCATTGGAAAATGTCAATTGAAAATATTGAGTGAACGGTGGCTCCTGGTTAGTCATTCGCATAACATAGGAGAGAATCTCCAATTGTTTCGCCTCAAGATCCAAGTCAGACACTACATCCAATCCTCGTCTCTCACGATCTGCCACCATCTGCCGCAATTGCTTATCCAAAAAGATGAGTATGAGAGCGTCTTGATTCCCCTCTTGTCCATTACTTCTTAACCCATACCTATCCACGTCATGCTTGATTCCACCGCTGGCATTCTGGACTTTGACGAATTCAGGAGTTTGTGTGTTAGTGTATTTCTGAATAACACCCATAGTGAAAGTGGTGTCGTTGACTACGAAGTCATTCGGACGCATTTTGAGATCATGGACTCTTAGAGTTGCGGTCTGGTGAACTCTTTGGAATTCAGGGCATCGTAGGGATAGTTGGAATCTGAAAATGCTCAGTCAATGATGGATTGGTATTGACTTTCTATGGCTCACCTTTTATTAGCATCCAAGTACAGAGCCACACACTTCGACGATTGGTAGAACAGAGGTTGGGGACTACTAGTAGTCATTCTTCTGAAAATGCCTTTCGTAAAATCAATGCATGCAGGGGAAATGAGAGAAAGAAGGTAAGAAAGAGCAGAGTGCTCAGTGGGGACGGTACAAAAGGAAATGGACAGCAATTAGGTCCACCGCCCCGCAGGACGGCATCGGGACGAACCGGTACCCATACAGGCAGAAGGATAGGTAAAAACGAAAACGGGGGACGGTACGGGAAAGAATAAACAGAAATTAGGTCAACGACCCCAAAGGACGGGTGCAAACATCATATTGAGACAGATCCGCAGTGTACACGGGGGGCGGTACATAGTGATGATGACGGTTATGCATACTGAATGATGGATGGGTCCTCCCTGAAGTTTTCGATGACGTCACACCGATTTTAACCGTTTACACAGACAGACGAGCGGTAGGCAAGGGGCAACGAAGATAGTAAAAAGAATTTATTCGAATTGAAATCATAGTAATCGAAATAGTAGGAACACTTATACAGTCGGTGCATTTAATGTGATGGTAGATTAGAATGATCCATGAACTTGTGCATATCCGCTATTCTGCACTTTGATCTTCACTATGAATCTAGTGTTACAGTACACCTTGTCCTCCTCGTTTGTTTTTTCAAACCACACATTCAACTCGGTCTCGTCTCTCATTGGGATAATGATACATTCTGGGAATTCGGACCATCTGAAAATTGATATTGTATAATTTAGTAAAGCATGACTAGTTTTACCTTGTCTCCTCGTTATCTCCTCTTTCAGCGCCTGGAATGTTTATGAACAGAGAGAAGAACTCCTCAATTTTCTTGACTTTTTTGAATCCGATGGAGTAGAATCTGCCAACCTCGCTCTTTTCCATTGACCATTTGTTGACAAGAATCATAAAATCCGTTTCCTGAATGTTACATCTTCCGAGATGGATTCGTTTATTGTTGATTTTCCCATTGAACACCCTAAGACTTGCTGTACGGGCAATACATATAAGTTCAGCGTTTTGAACAATTGGATCATCCGGAAATGGTTGATAGGCGCTTGTTAACTTTTTAAAGGGGGGATTGTTCTCGGATAGACATGTTTTGATACTAGCCAAAGCGTTTTTCAAATTCCCAGTGACAATCATCTCTCCGATTTTCAATGTTCCTTCTGGAACTGGCAACAATGGTTCCGTTTGACCACCGAGTGTATTAGGTTCAAACGCGTTGCCCGGTTCCTCAATAACTAGACCTTGCTGCATATGAAGGAAGCGCCCCAAAAATGAGTTGAATTTGTCTTCTCCGATTTGAAGGCTTCCGACTTGAAATTTTACACCGGCAAAGATCTTCCCAAGAATGTAATTCCTGGTGCACTTTAGATTCTTGTCATACTCCAAACGTTCCACATACTGTACAGTGCCGTTGGTAATTGTCAATTGGAGATATTGAATGAACGACGGTTGCTGGTTAGTCATTCGCTTTCGATAGGAGAGAATCTCCAATCGTTTGGCCTCAATCCGTAGATCCAAGTCAGGCACCACATCCCATCTCAGTCTCTCACGATCTTTCAACATCAGCTGCAAATGCTCTTCCAAATGGGTGATTCGGGTGGAGTCACGCTGTGCAGCTTCCATCGGTTGAATCTCCTCTTGTCCATAATTTCGTATGCCATACCTATCCACGTCATGCTGGACTCCACCGCCGGCATTCGACACTTTCACTGGTTTTGGAGTCGGTGTCGTTCTTGCGTATTTCCTGATGATTCCTACACTGAAGACGGTTCCGTTGACCTCAAAATTGTTCGGACGCACTTTCAATTCATGGATTCTAACAGGTTGAGTCTTGTGTACAGAACCAAATCCAGGGCATCGAAGGTATAGTTGAAATCTGGAAATGTATATTACTTAGGTAATGGAAGTGGTTTACTATTGCTTACCTCAAATTAGGCTCCAAGTACAAACCCACACACTTCAATGTTTCATAGAACAGAGGTTGGGGACGCGCAGTTGTCATACTTCTGAAATTTCTGTTTTCAATGTTTAAGAGACCGGGAGAGGGCGGGTAGGAAGAAAGAGTAGGAGCAATGTGCACAGGGGGACGGTACAATGCCCAATGGATAGCAATTAGGTCAACCGCCCCGCAGGACGGGTGCACACGTCAAATTGAGAGAGATCCACAGTGTGCAAGGGGGGCGATACAGGACTTGATGACGGTTATGCATACAGAGTGATGGAAGTGTCCTCTCTGAAGACCTTGATGACGTCACATCATTTTCAAATCGTTTACACTATACAGACGGTGTGTACTGAGGGTGTGAGACGAGGTGTACTGACGGTGTGCAACAATGGATGTGTCCTCTCTGAAGCCTTCGTTTCCGCGCGCAAAGACAGATGGCATACAGAAAAGGAGATGCTGCGTCTGAAACATTGCTAAACTGCAAACTAACAAAAAAGCAGAGACAGTAATAAAGGATTTATTAGAATTACAGTTATACAATTTCAGATTCCAGTAGGGACACTTATACAGTCCGTGCATTTAGTGTAATGGTAGATTAGAACGATCCATGAACTTGTGCATATCCGCTGTTCTGCACTTTGATCTTCACTATGAACTTAGTGTTACAGTACACCTTATCCTCCTCATTTGTTTCCTCAAACCACACATTCAACTCGGTCTCGTATCTCATCGGGATGATGATACATTCTGGAAACTGGGACCATCTGAAAATTGATATCGTAGAAATTAGCACGTCTTGTCAATTTAGAAGGGGCTAGTCTTACCTTGTCTCCTCGTTATATCTCCTTTCAGCACCTGGAATGTTTATGAACAGAGAGAAGAACTCCTCTATTTCCTTGACTTCACTGAATCCGATGGAGTAGAATCTGCCAACCTCGCTCTTTTCCATCGCCCATTGGTTGACAAGATTCATAAAATCCATTCCCACGACAAAACACTCCGCAAGGTGGATTCGATTGTTGAGTCTTCCATTGAACAATTTCAGACTTCCAATTCCCGCGACACACAAAAACTCAGCGTTTTGAACAATAGGGTCATCAGGAAATAGTTGATAGGCACATGTTAATTTCTTCAAGGGGGCGTTAGTCAGTTTTGTTTTGATACTAGCCAGCGCGTTTTTCAAATTCCTAGTGACTCGCATCTCCGCAACTTCCAAATTCCCATCCTGAACTGGCAACAATGACTCTATTTGACCATTGAGTGTATTAACATGAAACGCGTTGCCCGGTCCGTCTTGTTGCTCGGCAAACATGTACTCATCAGCGAATTGATTTAAGAAGAATTCAAAACGTGAGTTGAATCTGTCTTCTCCGATTTGTAGTCTTCCGACTTGAACTTTAACCAATCCAAAGATCCTTCCAAGAATGTAGTCACTGGTGTACTTGAGATTCTTGTCATAATCCACACGTTCCACGTTCTGCACAGTGCCGTTGGTGATCGTCAATTGTAGATATTGAGTGAACGGTGGTTCCTGGTTAGTCATCCGCATTCTATAAGAGCGAATCTCCAATCCTTTCGCCTTAATCCGAAGGTCCAATTCTGGGACCACAGCCCATCTCTTTCTCTCACGATCTCTCACCATCCCCTGTATGTCCTCTTTCAAGCGGTAGATTCGGGTGGCGTCACGCATTGCAGCCTCCATCTCTTGATTCTCCTCCTCACGTCCATCACTTCTTATGCCATACCTATCCACGTCATACTGGACTCCACCGCCGGCATTCGACACTTTCACTGGTTTTGGAGTCGGTGTCGTTCTTGCGTATTTCCTGATAATTCCCACACTGAAGACGGTGCCGTTGACTTCAAAATTGTTCGGACGCATTTTCAAGTCATGGATTCTAACCGGTTGAGTCTTGTGTACAGAACGGAATCCGGGACATCGTAGTGATAGTTGGAATCTGGAAATGCATATCACATAGGTTATGATATTGATTTTCTATTGCTTACCTCAAATTAGGCTCCAAGTACAAACCCACACACTTCAATGTTTCATAGAACAGAGGTTGGGGACGCGCAGTTGTCATACTTCTGAAATTTCTGTTTTCAATGTATAAGAGACCGGGAGAGGGCGGGTAGGAAGAAAGAGTAGGAGCAATGTGCACAGGGGGACGGTACAATGCCCAATGGATAGCAATTAGGTCAACCGCCCCGCAGGACGGGTGCACACGTCAAATTGAGAGAGATCCACAGTGTGCAAGGGGGGCGATACAAGACTTGATGACGGTTATGCATACTGAGTGATGGATGTGCCCTCTCTGCAGACCTTGATGACGTCACACCGTTTTCAAATCGTTTACACTATACAGACGGTGTGTACTGAGGGTGTGAGACGAGGTGTACTGACGGTGTGCAATGTGGATGTGTCCTCTCTGAAGGCTTCGTTCCCGCGCGCAAAGACAGAACGCATACAGAAAAGGGGATGCTGCGTCTGAAACATTTCTAAACTGCAAACTAACAAAAAAGCAGAGACAGTAATAAAGGATTTATTAGAATTAAAGTTATACAATTTCATATTCCAGTAGGAACACTTATACAGTCCGTGCATTTAGAGTAATGGCAGATTAGAACGATCCATGAACTTGTGCATATCCGCTGTTCTGCACTTTGATCTTCACTATGAACTTAGTGTCACAGTACACCTTATCCTCCTCATTTGTTTCCTCAAACCACACATTCAACTCGGTCTCGTATCTCATCGGGATGATGATACATTCTGGAAACTGGGACCATCTGAAAATAGATATCGTAGAAATTAGCACGACATGTCAATTTAGAAGGGGCTAGTCTTACCTTGTCTCCTCGTTATCTCCCCTTTCAGCACCTGGAATGTTTATGAACAGGGTGAAGAACTCCTCTATTTCCTTGACTTTTCTGAATCCGATGGAGTAGAATCTGCCAACCTCGCTTTTTTCCATCGCCCATTTGTTGACAAGATTCATAAAGTCCGTTTCCACGACAACACACTCCGCAAGATGGATTCGATTGTTGAGGTTACCACTGAACACTTTCAGACATCCAGTTCTAGCGACACACAAAAACTCAGCGTTTTGAAGCACTGGCTCATCCGGAAGTGGTTGATAGGCACATGTTAACTTCTTCAAGGGAGTGTGTGTCTCGGTTAGTTTTGTTTGGATACTAGCCAGTGCGTTTTTCAAATTCCCGGTGACTCGCATCTCCGCAACTTCCAAATTCCCATCCTGAACTGGCAACAATGACTCTATTTGACCATTGAGTGTGTTAACATGAAACGCGTTGCCCGGTCCTTCTTGTTGCTCGGCGAACTGCTGCTCATCAGCGAATTGATGAAAGAAGAACCTAAAACGGTGGTGGAAGTTGTCTTCTCCGATTTGTAGGCTTCCGACTTGAACTTTGACCACACCAAAGATCCGCCCAAGAATGTAGTCACTCGTGTACTTGAGATTCTTGTCATACTCCACACGCTCCACGTTCTGCACAGTGCCATTGGTAATCGTCAATTGGAGATATTGAGTGAACGGTGGCTCCTGGTTAGTCATTCGCATTCGATAGGAGAGAATCTCCAATCTTTTCGACTCTATCGCAAGATCCAAGTCAGGCACCACATCCCATCTCTGTCTCTCACGACTTCTCACCAGCCACTGCAACCGCTCTTCCAAACGGGTGACTTGGGTGGCGTCACGCATTGCAGCCTCCATCTCTTGATTCTCCTCCTCACGTCCATCACTTCTTATGCCATACCTATCCACGTCATACTGGATTCCACCGCCGGCATTCGACACTTTCACTGGTTTTGGAGTCGGTGTCGTTCTTGCGTATTTCCTGATGATTCCTACACTGAAGACGGTGCCGTTGACTTCAAAATTGTTCGGACGCATTTTCAAGTTATGGATTCTAACAGGTTGGGTCTTGTGTACAGAACGGAATCCGAGGCATCGTAGTGATAGTTGGAATCTAGAAAATTGGAATTTGCATATTACGGTAATGTTGCTTGTTTACTATTGCTTACCTCAAATTAGGCTCCAAGTACAAACCCACACACTTCAAAGTATCATAGAACAATGGTTGAGGACGACGAGTTGTCATTTTTCTGAAATGTTCTATTTCAATGTGAAACGCGCTCTATTGAGAAGGGGAAATTACAACGGGGGAAGGAGATATGGAGACAAATCAATAGCCATACAGGTAGGAGGATGAAAAGAGCGGTGTGCACGTGTGGGGACGGTACGGGGAAGAATGAGGTCCACCACCCCGAAGGACGGGTGCACACATCACATTGAGATAGATCCGCAGTGTGCAAGGGGGTGGTACAGGGCCTGATGACAGTGTGCGCACTGAATAATGAATGTGTCCTCGGGTCTACGCGCAAACGCATTGGGTAAACGCGCTCTGTTGAGAAAGGGGACATCGGAACATACTGATATACAGACAGACATCGGAAGACGATGATTTAAATTACAAAAGTTTATTCTGCAAGTATTCATGATTTTTGGACAATCTGAAACTGAGACATTTCAAAACCTTGGCACTTCATAATTTCAGGGGATTGACATTTTGAAAGCAAACATCAATGTCAAGTTAAATCTTAGGTTAGATCACGAAATTCACAGATTAGTAATTGGGATTTTATCCACTAGTTAAGGTTTTAGGTCACCAGTCAGATTTCTAGGCCACTACTTGTAATTCTAGACGACAGGTTTGAAGTCTGGGTCCCCAGCAGGTGTTCTAGGGCTTCAGTTATGCTTCTAGGTAGTCAGACGGAATCCTAGGCTACCAGCTAAAATTCTAGGCTCCCAGTTTAAACTCTAAGTGACTCTAGGTGCCACTGCCACTGACATCGAAAAAAAAGCCATGTTTGAAAGGTAAGGCAACATGATATCAAGTTGAATCGCTATCACATTTATTGTCACACAAAAACCTTCCCAGAGCTACCCTCGGGAGAGTGGGCCATACTTGTGTACACAATGAGATTCCCATAGGCACTCTTTGTAAGTTCATGTAGGTGTAAATCTTTTTTCCCAGAACTACTATGACCCTCAGGAGAGGGGGCCATCGTTTCAAGGGCAGGGAGGAGATACAAAATAAGATTCCCACAGCTACTCTACGCGAGTCCCTGTAGGTATTTATCGATTTTCCCAGAGCTACTTTGGCCTAGAAGGGTCACGCCATCTTTCTCTGTGTGCGTGACTAGGCATACACATCGATCTGACTGTCATCTTACCTCCCGAACCCAAAAAATCAATTGTTTTTCTATCTCTCTCTCTCTCTCCCTCTCTTCATCCCATTATTTTCAGTTATGGATTCTGACGACGATATTCAGCTGAACGACTCCGATTCTGATGGCGAATCCGAGGAGAAGGGTACTCAGGTTAGTGCTTCTAAACCCCGCCCCACACACTTTCAGTTTTTTAATATCAATTTTTGTTCCAGATCCTCTCCTTCGCCGACTTGGAGACCAAGATGAAAGATGCCATCTCAGAGATCCAAGACATTCTAGAAGTAAAACCAGGAGTGTGCAGAATCCTGCTTCAGAAGCACAAATGGGATAAGAACTCTCTTCTGGAACGATTCTACGAGCACCCCGATACCAATGAATTCCTGAAAGCCGCTAATGTGATCCCCGAGGAGTCCGAAACTTTCCCAGAGCTACCCGTTCCCACGGACTGCGATATTTGTTGTATGCCAGGAGAGCTCACTGGCCTCGCTTGCGGTCATCTGGCGTGTATCGATTGTTGGAGGGCCTACATCTCGGATAGGATCAACGATGGGAAGTGTGAGGTCGAGTGTATGACTGGGGAGTGTATGCTGTTGATGGAGGATGAGAAGGTAAGGGAGATGATTAGCGGACACTGTGTACTCCACGTGGATAAGAACAGAATAAGGACGGGATTATTATGTTCCTAGGAAGGTGTGATGACGCTCCATTGATAATTAGATGCAAGCCCGTTTATCAGCTGAACAAAGACGGTAACCTTGTCATTTTGACACTACAGTGATTTTTTTTTGGTTTCGAAATGTCATGGTTTTGAAACGTCCCAGAGCCAATAGAACCGATTGTTTCTGGTACGAATTAGAGCTGTCCGTATCAGAACTGCGACGTATTAGAACTCGGACAAAATAGAACTGGTACAAATCAGAACTGTCACTTATTAGAACTGTCAATATTAGAATTTCGGACGAATCAGAACCGTCTGTATTAGAACAAAGGACAGGCGGAACGGAAATCGGAAATGCTGAAACTTCCGACTTCTTTTGGAACCTTTTTCTGCCAAATTCCGAAATTTTCAGTTCCGCGCATCCCTAATTAGAATCACCCTAAACAGAAACGATCGTATTAAAACTGTCCCAATTAGAACTGTGTGTATTAGAACTGACTGCATTAGAACTTTGGACGTATAAGAACCGATTGTTTCAGAACTGGTACATATAGAAACCATCCGTATTAGAACTGTCCGTATTGAAACTTTGGACGTATCAGAACTGGTACGAATCAAAACTGACTGTTTGAGAACTTACCCTATTAGAACCGCCCTAATTTGAACTAACTGTTGTAGAAGCTATCGTATTAGAACTGGGGCGAATTAAAACTATTACGAAGTTGAACTGTCCTTTCCAAAACTGGCCTATCAAAGCACCAGTTTTTCAGATTTTGCCTTCAAACTCACCTACGTATCTTTCAGGTCAATTTCTACATCACCGACCCCATAATCCTAGAAAAACGCCGTCAACTCATTGTCAACAGCTACGTGGAAATCAACAAATGTCTTAGATGGTGCCCTGGGAAGAACTGCGGGAAGATTATCAAGGTAACTGTCTTTTTTCTGAAATTGAAATTATCCAACTTCATTTTCTCCTTTTCCAGGCCGCCCACAGCGAGCCGCACCTCGTCCAATGCTCCTGCGGCACTCAATTCTGCTTCTTCTGCGGTAACGACGGCCACGAGCCCGTCAGCTGCCGTTTGCTGAAACTGTGGGAGAAAAAGTGTCTTGATGATAGTGAGACAGCGAACTGGATCAGTGTACACACCAAAGACTGTCCGAAGTGCTTGGCACCGATTGAGAAAATCAGTGGATGCAACCGGATGCTTTGCAGAAACCCGTCTTGTAAGTTCCAGTTCTGCTGGATGTGTATGAGAGATTGGGATGTGCATGGATACTCGCCGTGTAATAGGTTTGTTGAAAAAAACTGTCAGTAGAGCGTATATGAATCTGTAATTTTTATAAAGCTATGACCCAAAGAAGGAGAAGGATCGTGTGAAGAATCGTGCGAACTTGGATCGCTACCTGTTCTATTATAATCGGTATAAGGGACATGGCGATAGTTTGAAGTTGGAGAAAAAGGTTAGTGCGCTCTATTGGTTTTCAATCTCTCTGATTTAAAGCCTTTTATTTCGACTCATTATAAAAAACTTGGAAAAGTTTAAGGTGATTCAGAATTCTCACGTTGTCAGCTTTCTAACCATACTGAATTTAGATAAAATAAAGACGATAGGAAAGCTGACGCCGTGATAATTCAGAATTAGTTTCAGAACATTGATTTGTTTCAAGATGAGCAGAGTTATAAGGCTTTAAAACCGTGTAACTTTGTTAATTTTGAATATTTTCAAAAATTCAATATAGATTCCAGAATTGTCACGTTTTCAACTTTTTATTCATGTTAGATTTAAATTAATTTTATACGACTCTAATGCTGAAGACATGAGAATTCAAACTCTTGTTTCAGAACTTTTCTAGCGTCAGAATGAACCGAGATACATTGCTTGAAAATCTCGTATCTCGGCTCTTTTTGATGCCATACAAGTTCTGAACACAGATTCAGAATCCTTACGTCGTCAGCTTTCCAGTCATTTAAAATTTGAATGAAAGTAGTATTGCTAAAAAGCTGAAAACATGGAGATTCTGAATCAGTTTTCAATGTTTGACTAATTTCAAGTTGAACAGAGTTACAACCATTTAAATGAGCCGCGGTATCAGACTTCAAAGTCGTGAATTTTGGCCCATTGTAACGATTTTCAAAAATTTGAAACTGATTCAGAACTCTCACGTCCTCCGCCTTTTAGCGATACCAAATTTAGATATAACTAGAATGAATAAAAAGCTGAAGACGTGAGAATTCAGAATCTAGTTTTAATATTTGTCTAGCGTCAAAATGAACCGAGATACTTCGCTTCAAATTCTTGTATTTCGACCCATTGTAAAGACTTTTGAAAATTCAAAACTGTTTCAGAATCCACGCGCTTTTATTTTCTCAATTTTACGAAATTTAAATGAAATTAATATCACCGGAGAGCTGATTCAAAAACACGTTTTCCGCTTTCTAACAATACCAAATTTAGATGAAATTAGAATGAATGAAAAGTTGAAGACGTGAGAATTCTGAATCTAGTTTTTACACTTATCTAACGTCACAATAAACCGAGATACATCGCTTCAAAGTAAAAATTTTGAATCAACTTCCATAAATCCAATTCCAGCTCGTCAAAGCCGTCGAAACCAAAATGGAAGTGTTGCAACATCACTCTCAAATCTCCTGGGCTGACGTTCAATACCTGCCAAAAGCAGTGGAGACTCTCTCCACATGCCGTCGCACCATGATGAACACTTATATCTTTGCTTTCTACTTGGAACATAATAACCACGCAGAGATGTTCGAAGCAAATCAAAGAGATCTCGAAATGGCAACGGAGCAACTCTCCGGGTTCTTGGAGCAAGATTTGTTGTCACAATCCGGACAGGAAAAAATGAAGACGCTGATTCAGAATGTGCAGGACAAGTGTCGTTATGTCGAGCATAGACGCAAAATTCTTATGGATCATGTCGTCGAGGGAACCGAGCACGATGTATGGGTTTTTAGAGAGGAATGATTCATCTATCAACTATCTGTTATAATGACAATAATTCCTTTATTTTTAATTCTGGAAAAATGTTATACTTTCTAAAAATAAAAATGCTTAAAGATTCTGATACTTCAGACAATTCTAAGAAACTTTTATTATTGACGCATATGACTTAAAACCGCGTTCTTCTGACCCAATTTGAGCTTCGGTGGAAGAATTATTCCTAACGGTCGTGTAGTCCTCTCGGACAAGATTTTTTGGGCGATTCACTTCCAGACTTGTCACAGGCGGGAGCGGGCCGAAATCAGAATTATTTCAAATCAAAATATCAAAATTATTTTCGGCTCGGCCCGTTTTGTACCAAAATTTGAATTTTTCCGAAAGTTTTTGTTTTTTTTTTGTGAAAATTGTTCTTGACTAAAATTCGAAATTCAGTCGAACGGTGATTATGCATGGTAATTTGAGCACTTTTACTCTAAAATTTCGAAAAATTTCAAAAATTTTTCGAAATTTTTTTTCGACAAGTCTGAAATTTTCTTAGTTTTTTTATATTCCTTCAGCGATTTGAATCAGAAAAACTCGATAGTTTGTTGGAAAAAGTGAGGAAACGAGCAATTGAAAAAAATCTTGTCCGAGAGGACTACACGGCCTCGTGGAAAAACTCTTCCACCAAAGCTCTTTTTGAGTCAGTAGAACGGGAATTGTAGCGATTTTAAGGCATATCCGTCAATAATAATATAAAAAAATTTGAATTTTTTCTGAAGTAGCGGAATCTGCAATTAAAAAATGTCATTTTCATTTAAATTTCATCTAATGATTTCTGTTTTTTTAAACCATAAAATCTTTTCTTCTTCTTTTTCTTCTTCTTTTCTGCCATTACAGATTCCCCTTCTTTCATCATGTACAGTATATTAGCCACCGCGAAATTCGGCATAACTTGTCCAGACACATCCACTGCTCCACATCTGGCACAGATGAGATTCTGAAACTGATTCTGAATCATTTTTCAGGTTTTTATACCTCTGACTCACCTGCCCCTTCATCTCCCGTTCTCTCTTACTGTTTAGAATACACGGACGGCAAAATGAGTGACCACAGTCCAGGGTATCCGGTATTTCAGGGAATATCTTTTTGCAGATGTCACAAGTTAGGTAGGCCATATTGTCATAGTCTTCCCAGTCGAGGAGATGCAGCTGAAACAATTTTAGCTAAACTAGCAAAGGACCGCCCGTACCAAAAAAGTTGCGAACTAATAAAATGTGCAAAATTTCATGCTCTATATTTTCCGTTTTTTTAATTTTCCAAAAATTCGAACCGTTGCTGAGATAACTCCATTTCAGTGTTTCAAAATGAGAGAGCGCATGGACAGTCAGACGCTCTAGCTTCTCTGCGTCTCTCCAAACTTTGACAGCTCATATCTCTTCAGGTTTTGACTATATCAAAAATTACAAACTACAAAAACGCAGAGCATAACATTTTGCACATATTATTAGTTTGTATCATTTTAATCGCTCAATTAGCCGGAGAGATATGAGCTTTATAAACTTTACAGTGAGAGAGGAGAGCGCAGACAGTCAGACACTCTAGCTTCTCTGCGTCTCTTTGTTGGTTTGACAGCCTGTATCTCCCTAACCTTCAGTGCTATCAAAAAGTTGCCAACTAACAAAATGTGCAAAACTTTGTGTTCTTTATCTTACTACTTTAAAATTTTCAAAAACTCAAACCGTTCGAGAGATAGCCTTATTTTAGTATTACTAAGAGAGAGAGCGTATAGACAGTCAGACGCTCTAATTCTCTGCGTCTCTTACCAGCTTCTAACCTTTGAGGCTCTCTAAGTGGTTCGAGATTCTTAAAGACTCACCTTCAACTTCTCCAAACCATATCTCTCTGCGATCCCCTTCAATATTTCTGCACACTTCCGAGAGCGCTCCATCAAAAAATACTCGCACCGCTTCACAACTACAGGGAACATGAATTTGTATGCTGTTTGCAAAATTCGAAGGACCGTTTTATCTGAAATACGTTTTTCTTATTTAAAAATGTAATTATTTGAAGTACGCCTACCATTTATAACCGAGGTTTCCTCCAGAACTGGTAAAAGTAGTTGCAAATTATAAAAAGGGCGCCCGACCGGAATCTCACAACTTCCAGGCGGTTTCCTTACCAGTAATTGACGGAAATGGAGAGATTCTCTGACAAGAGTCTGTAAGTGCACTCCATTGAACTTTTTTTCACAAAAAGTTTGGCGCCTACCTTCCTCGCCACTTGTATTTTCTGCTTATTGACTATCAGCGTTACCATGGGCTCATCATATCCTGGAACCCCACTAACATCAGTGACCTCTACGAAAAAATTGAATTTCAGCGGTTTCTCCTTGCATATCTCCCAATATCTCTTGAGATCATCAAAGTTTTCGGATTTCTGATAGTTTTCAGTATGAAAACAATGATCCAACTCAAAAAAAGAGAAACCAAGGACCTGGTTGGATTTCAGAGAGATGTTTGTGATCATAGACCATGGCGACTTGGATTCGTGGGGAGCGTGACATTTTAGACCGATGTGTAGGTTAGACTCGTCTCTATGCATATAGGTGGTCCTGAAAAGTAAAAATAAAGCTTATAACTACAAAACCACTTCCGCTACAAAAAAGTGTGGCCAACTTAAAAAATGTGCAAGAATTTAAACTGAATATTTTCTCAGTTATAACTTTATTGCTAGCTTACAACCTTGTTGAGATATACAGGTGAGAGAGAAGGAGAGCGTAGAGAGGCAGACGCTTTAGCTTCTCTGCGTCTCTCTGTAAGTTTGACAGCCTGTATCTCAGCATCTGTCAAAGTAATCAAAAAGTTGTGAAGTAAAAATATGCAAAATTTAATGCTCTATAATTTACAATTTTTAAATTAAAAAAAACTCAAATATTGCGGAGATAACTTCATTTTAGTGTTTCCAAGAGAAAAAAAGAGAGAGAGCGCGCGCAGACAGTCAGACGCTCTAGCTTCTCAGCGTCTCTCCAAATTTTGACTGGACTGCTTGCACCGTGAATCATGCAAAATAAGTACGGGGTTCAACTTTTTTTCTATTTTAGGGGCGGGGCCTTAAATGCAAATAACGTTCTAAAATAGGCAAACACCAATAATTAAAACTGAGGTCTATAAAATTTTCTATTAAAAAAATAACTAAGTTTTGAAAACGTGCCGCTATAGCCCTAATTATCTCATGTAGGTATGTAGATAACATTTCAACCTTCATCTTTGTAGTTGACTACTTTTTTGTGCGGCCGGTCCTTAAGGAGTTACGGTAGGTTGGAGTAAGGTGATCTTGAGACGAGGAGCATAACTCCGGCAAGCCATAGTTCCCTAGGAACTGCCCGTAGAAAAAAGTAGTCAACTACAAAAATGGAGCTCTATATTTGATGGACCTTTTCTACAAAAATTGGAATTATGGGAGAACTGAAGACACCGTGATACTGTCTCAAAGTTTTGAGACCAATAACTTGTGTGTCTTGTCTAACTACCTAGTAAGTAGTATTATAAGAAAGTTAAAAAAAACCGTTCTCCTAAACCAATTTTCACCAAACTCTCCTGGTTTTTACCTGGAAAATAAGTTTTTCACCCCACTCACCAATCAACTCCAAAATGGTTCTCCATCTCTCCATGATGAGTATCCCCCACTTCCATCTCCTTCATACTTTCTATCACATGCGTCATCTTGAATCTTCTTGTAGTATATTCTTCTTCGATTTCATTCATTATTATTAGCAAAATGAAATTAGAAATAAGCAAAAAAAATGTAGTCCTGCTTCACATTGCCCCAGGTGTATTACGTCATAATCCTTATCCCCTCGGCTTTCTGCCTCTGGAGAATGAATTCGCCCCTTTTTTTCTTTTCATTCCCTCGGCTCTACTTCTTGATTTCGGATGGGGACTAGGGGATTAGAAAAACGGAGTCTCTTACTCTCTCATTTCGTTTTCACTCTTTTTTACACATGCCTAATTCTGTTGACCAACTCGATTGTATTCTCACGTCTCTGTTTTATGATAGCGTGAAAAGAGTGCTGCAACATAACAAATCGAATTAACGGGAAGAGTTTACAGAATACGACAACATGATAGAGAATGTGTTATAAAAATGAAAGCATTTCAATGAAAATACCCAAAAATCCTTATCAAAACACGAATTTCCTGCCCAAAAACAGGGAGGGAATGAGGAAAACATCAAGACTACTATTGTTGGAAAAATCCAAAAGGAGTATAAGGGAACTGTGGATTTTGGTGAATTATAAGTTTTACGGTTGTCTTGGTTTAGTGAGGATGTAACATTTTTCTCGGCCCGGTTGACAAGTATGCTTTTCAGTATTAAAAAAGATATTGCAGATTCTTGAGCGTTCCTACAAAGTACGAGATGTTTATCAATGTATCAGTTAGAGAATTTTACGTATTTGGCAAGAAACGATGGGAGGTGGTGTTCCAAGTGGTACCGGAGGATTCTGATTTGTTATACGATAATTCATTCTCTTTCGGAAAACTCGTATTTTTTCATGGGTTAAGGAGTAGTTTTGTGGGGTTTATTTTGATCTGCATTTATTCCCCATACTATTGTGTTTCTTACAATACTCTATTTCTCTAAAGATGTGCATCACCCCCACGATGAGGCCAGGGCTACCTTTTCAACCGCGCTCTATTGATAAGAATGATACATTTCTTGCGTTACGATGAATATAGTGCATACTATACCGGCCAGAGTTGCGCGGAAGTGATATTTTCAAAAACGGAAGTCGGAAGTTGGAAGTCGGAAGTAAAATTTTGAAAACGGACGTCGGAAGTCGGAAATGAAAAAAACGCCCGGAAGGCGGAAGTTGGAAGTCGGAAGTCGGAAGTCGGAAGTTGATTTTTTCGCAAAGATTCAAAAACTCCAAGAAAAAGTTCATAAAATTCGCGAAAATCAGTGGAAAATTAATTTTTGGCTGAAGAAAAGCCTATTTTCTGTCCTTTTAGACCATTTTTCCTAGTATTTCTGCAAAATATACTTTTCGGAAATCCCCCAATTATGGAATGACGGAAGTCGGAAGTCGGAATTCCGCGCAACTCTGATACCGGCTATATAAATTCGAATGTTCACCGTGACGCGAAATATTTACCATTGTTGTCAATAGAGCGCGGATTTTTCAAAATTCACAACCTCATGTGATAAACTTCAATCAAACAACTTTGAAAACTCTCTTCATTTGTTAGAGACATAGAGAAAACAGAAATTGCACTCTATCTGCTCTCTGCCACCTATTTACCGATGGTTGTCCATGGCAACAACGCTATTTGAAAAGAATGCTTTTGCTCATTATCACATCGTTTCAAACTTCAGTGCTTTCCTACTGCAACCATGATGAACTCCCGTCCTCTATCTTATTACAGTTCGAAAAGTGTACTAAAACATATGGATCCGAATAAACGGTAAAGAATTTATAAATCTCATCCCTCAATTATTTTTCCATTTTCAGATTCCTCCTGGCCTCCAGATGTCCATCCATCCGCACTGCCGACAGAGCTACTCCACTAAATATTGACATATTCGACTATAGTGAAAACGCCTTTCAAGTAAACCACACCGAATACAAAATTGGGATATATAAGAAATACCTGAATGGTGCTGAAACTCCGCGGGAAGCTCGACGAGACAATGCTAGAGGCGGGACGTATTATGATCTGGATCAGTATGGCTTCGATGATCTGTCCGGAGAAAATACACTGACACCAGGAGACGTTGATTTAAGACGACCAAATGACAGAGGATGGAGCTCAATAAATATGCAAGATGATGACCAAATTTCTGAATTTGAGGAGCAATTGGCGGAATTAAGAAGTAGTTTGGAATTATTCAAAGAGCCGACAAAAGCTATAAAAGAAGATGTGGACACTATAATCAAAAACCAGATGGCCAGACTGCAACCATTCTACTCTCGACGGGATGGTCTCCCTGTTCCATTTGAACGTTTCATACAATTGACTATCACATCTCGCAATGGAGAATCTTACATTGAACGTCTATACTGAAAAACTCCATGAAGCTGTCAAGTATCTGACTGCAAAGTCGCTATCGGACATTTTTGTGGTTTTCCTGGAATTATGCGTTTCCCCATTGGATTGCGACTGAATGTTAAAAGTCTGGTGGTGAGCAACATTCAAATTGAACAAGAAATACTGCGACCACTGCTTACTAACACTGTGCAACGTATTCATGTCTTGGTGGAAAGCGCTGGAGATTTCGAATGTGCAATGCTGAAGGACGCAGAAATCTTGAAAGTTCATGACGGTGGTACTGGTTTTATTCGTCCTCCGATGATTATAAATCTAACAAATTTGAAAGCAAATATAGATGTAGTGAATTGGACAGTTGAAGATTTCATGAAAGTTGTCAGGAACTGGGTAGAAGTTGTCAAGAAAAAAGTCGGTACCTCTTACAAATTCACTTTAATCCTGGAGGAGAATATCACCCAACATCTTATTGAAAGTATCAATGAACAGTATGGAGAAGCAAAGGAGATTGGAGACCTGTATGTTTTATGCATGTTTTCAGCCAAAGTATATAAAATTGCAGATCTATGACCATTCCGACAAAATATGGCTCTTCTATCAATGTGTCAATCACCATACTTGATTATTCTTACAATGAATACACATATGAAATAAAGTTCACAGTGGTGCCGAAGGAGTTAGATTTGCCGGTCTAATCATTTTCATGGCTGATTGTTTTATACTAATTGACATTTCTACCTTATATTTAACACTCTTCAGATTCCCAAAACAATCGCGCCAAAATTCGTAAAATTGTCCGAATAAGCCTTCCCCCTGTAACACATATTATGTTTTCTCTTTTTGCGTTTCTTGAATTTGTCATTTCTACATTTTATGCTTCTCAAAATACTCAATCTTTATAAAGATTCCCAACCAACTTTATAATTTTCCTCGTGTTGTCTATTGGAGACGCAGAGAGGAAAAGAGCACTCTCCGCCATCTTTTTATCGATGGTTGCCCTGAGCAACGCTGCCGGGCGAAAGAAAAAGAGAGCCCGTCCCCTCTCTTTTTCAGTTGCTCATTTTTTGAATTTTAGTGCTTTCTTTCTGAAACCATGATGAATTCCCGTCCTCTGTCGTATGATAGTTTGAAAACTGTGCTGAAATATATGGATCCAAATAAACGGTAAGAAGACTATACAATACTTATCTCATTAATTTCTTTTCTGTTTTCCAGATTTCTCCTCTCCGCTAGATGTCCATCCATCCGCTCTGCCGACAAAGCCACTCCGCTAATTATCGACACCTTCGACTATGACGAGAACTGCTTTGAAGTGAACAGAACCGTATACAAAATTGGGATTTGTAAAAAATATTTGAATGGTGCTGAAATTCCACCGAAAGCTCGAAATCACAATGCTCAAGGCGGTTTATCTTATGATCTTGACCAGTATGGCTTCAAAGATCTCTCCGGGGAGAATACACTGACACCGGGAGACGTTGATTTGAGAAAACCAAATGATGAAGCATGGAGGACTAGAAATATGCGAGAGGATAACCAAATTGCTGAGTATGAGCAGGCATTGGCGGATACTAGAAGTAGGTTGGCATTGCTCAAATGTTCCAAATCGACAGATGCTGAAGGAGAGGCCCGACTAAACACTATAATCAAAAACCAGATGGCCAGACTGCAACCATTCTACTCTCGACGGGATGGTCTTCCTGTTCCATTTGAACGTTACATACAATTGACTATCATAGGCAAGGGAGAACCATATATTGAGCGGCTGGAGTATACTAAGAAACTCCATGAAGCTGTCAAGTATCTGACTGGAAAGCTCCTCGGGAATCGTCTCCATCCAGTAGCTATTGGACGATTTCGTGTCTATGATGAAGTTATGCGTTTTCCCGTTGGATTGCGACTGGATGTTCAAAGTTTGTCGGTGAGCAACATTCAAATTGTACAAGAATCACTGACACCACTGCTGACTAGAACTGTGAAAACTCTTAATGTCGAGGTGAAAAGTGCTGGAGATTTTGAATGTGCAATGCTGAAGAATGCAGAAATCTTGAATTTAGAAGACGCGGGTTCTGGTTTCATTCGTCCTCCGATGGTTTTGAATCTCACAAATTTGAAAGCAAACATTATTATAGTGCGTTGGACTATTGAAGATTTCATGACAGTTGTAAGATGGTGGGTAGAAGTTGTCAAGAAGGAAGTCGGTACCTCTTACAAATTCATTGCTATGCAGGACAAGAGTATCATCCATCTTATTGAAAGTATCAAGGAGCAATACGAGGAAGCTAAGGAGATTGGAGAGTTGTATGTAATTTATAGTATTGTTTTTAGTCTAAAATAAACTTGCAGATCTTTGGCCATTCCAACAAAATATGGTTCTTCTATCAATGTGTCGATGTCCGAACTTGAGTCTTCTTTCAACAAAGACGCATATAATATAAAGTTCACTGTTGACCCAGATTTGCCAGTCTAATCATTTCTACCTTATCTTTAACACTCTTTAGATTCCCAAGACAATCGCGCCAAAATTCATAAAATTGTCCGAATAAGCGTTCCCCCTGTAATATATATTATGTTTTCTCTTTTTGCGTTTCTTGAATTTGTCATTTCTACATTTTATGCTTCTCAAAATACTCAATCTTTATAAAGATTCCCAACCAACTTTATAATTTTCCTCGTGTTGTCTATTGGAGACGCAGAGAGGAAAAGAGCACTCTCCGCCATCTTTTTATCGATGGTTGCCCTGAGCAACGCTGCCGGGCGAAAGAAAAAGAGAGCCCGTCCCCTCTCTCTCCCTCAGTTGCTCTTTTTTTTGAATTCCGGTGCTTTCCTTCTGAAACCACGATGAATTCCCGTCCTCTGTCTTATGAAAGTTTGAAAACTGTGCTGAAATATATGGATCCAAATAAACGGTAAGAAGTCCATGCATCTTATCCCATAATTTTTTGTCTCTTCCAGATTCCTCCTCGCCTCCAGATGTCCATCGATCCGCTCTGCCGACAAAGCCACTCCGCTAATTATCGACACCTTTCACTACAACGAGAATTCCTTTGAAGTGAACAGAACCGTATACAAAATTGGGATTTATAAAAACTATCTGATTGATGCTGAAACTCCACAAGAAGCTCGACGATACAATGCTCTAGGCGGGATGTCTAAAGATCTTGACCAGTATGGCTTCGAAGATCTGTCCGGTGAGAATACACTGACACCAGGAGACGTTGATTTGAGAAAACCAAACGATGAAGGATGGAGACCTGAAAATATGGATGATGATGAACGGATTGCTGAGTATGAGCACGAATTAGCGAATACTAAAAGTAGATTGACATCGCTCAAATGTTCCGTAAATGTACATCCATTTTACGATGAAAAAGAACAGGAGGACAGACTGCACACTAAAATCAAAAGCCAGATGGCTAGACTGCAACCATTCTACTCTCGACGGGATGGTCTTCCTGTTCCATTTAAAAGTTATATCCAACTTACTATTACATCTGGCAATGGAAAACCATATATTGAGCGGCTGGAGTATACTAAGAAACTCCATGAAGCTGTCAAGTATCTGACTGCAAATTTTTTTGGGAATCGTCTCCATCCAGTAGTTATTGGACGATTTCGTGTCTATGATGAAGTTATGCGTTTTCCCGTTGGATTGCGACTGGATGTTCAAAGTTTGTCGGTGAGCAACATTCAAATTGTACAAGAATCATTGGGGCCACTGCTGACTAACACTGTGAAAAAGCTAAATGTCGAGGTGAAAAGTGCTGGAGATTTTGAATGTGCAATGCTGAAGAACGCAGAAATCTTGAGTTTACAAGGTGGTGGTTCTGGTATTATTCGCCCTCCGATGGTTTTGAATCTCACCAATTTGAAAGCAAACATCGTTAAATTGGGCTGGACTGTTGAAGATTTCATGACAATTGTAAGATGGTGGGTAGAAGATGTCGAGAAGGAAGTCGGTACCTCTTACAAATTTGTTGGTTTCTGGGACAAGAATATCATCAAGGATCTTATTGAAAGTATCAAGAGGCAGTACGAGGAAGCTAAGGAGATTGGAGAATTGTATGTATATTATACATGATTTCAGCCGAAATATACAAATTTTATTTGCAGATCTATGGCTATTCCAACAAAATATGGTTCATATGTCAATGTGTCAAAGAAAGAAGTTAAGTCTTATTACAACAAACAGCCATATGATATAATTTTCGAAGTGGTGCCGAAGGAGTCAGATTTGCCAGTCGTCTAATAATTATTCCCCATTTGTTTCTTTTATCATCCCCCATTTATACACTCCTGCTTAATCCCCTACATTTTTTTTGTGTTTTTCGAAATTCTCATACTCATTCTCATACACATGTGATAATCTTTTCCACACGAATAAACCGAAATGATGGACTTAGAGAAAGCAGAGCAAAAGTCCGTCCTCTTAGAGCACGTTGCCCTGAGCAACGCCGTGAGAGCCCGAGGAGGAGAGGAGTACCCGTCACCGCTATCTGCTCATTCTTCTTGCTGTTTCTATTATCTTTCTCACCTACACAATGAATTCCCCTCAACGGATGTCCAACAAAAGTGTGGAAAGTGTCCTGAAACATATGGAGGCGAATAAGAGGTGAGGGTTTGGTGAACACCTGGAAACTAACTATAGTGTAGGGTATGTAGATCAAAAATAGGGTTTCGCTTTTCTAATTCTCACGGGGACCCCCTCAAGAGTATGGCCCGAAGGCTCAGGCCAGGCCAAGCGAAAATTTTGAAGGTCGGGAAACCTTTTGTTTCAATTTTTCATCAAATTGTGAACATTTCTGATGATTTTTCTAAAAATTCGAAAAAATTGAATTTTGGCGCCAATTACCCGGGCATTGACAAGAAACTCTTGGCTGAACGTGTTTATCGGTTTCAAAATGTCTGGTTTCGAAACGTCCATTAGCAAAATTAATTCAAAATTCTGAATCTTTGTCAAACCATTCCAAAACTGGTTGTTTTAAAATCGAAAATTTTAGAACCAGACGTTTTGAAACTGGAAATTTTGAAACCGAATGTTTGGAAACCGAAAATGTCATGATTTAGGCAATAAAACTTTAAAAATACACATTTTCAGTGCAAAAACTTTCAAAATCAAACAAATTCGATGTTTTTTGAGAAACGCGTCTAAGGAACGCCAGAAACATCTGGTTGCAATTTTACAATTTTTGTCTTATTCACGGACGTTTCGAAACCGGACGTCTTAAAACCGTCTTTTTTGAAACCAAAATTTTAAAAGTAGTCAAATACCAAGGTGGCAAAATGTCTTGGTTGCAAAATGCACCTCTAAGTATTACTGATTCTTACTGTAACTGTCTAAGGACCGCCCGTACAAAAAAGTGGTCAACTACAAAAATGGAGATCTAGATTTTATGTACACAATAATTATAAATTTGGGATAATTGGGGTAATTAGGAAAGCTGTGACGGGCTCTCAAAGTTGCAAAAATGTTGAAATTTGAAAAGTTCGCCGTATTTCCAGATTCCTCCTCTCCTCCAAATGTCCCTCGATCCACACTATCGACCAAGCAACCCCACTCAAAATCCAATCATTCTCTGCCAACAACAACTCCTTGAAAATCAACAATACCGAGTATAAACTAGGCGTCTATCGGAAATACTCACCGGATACATTACCTCCGATTGTTCAAAAAATGAATGATGACGGCGGACTACCGGATGACCTGGATGAATATGGATTTGAAGACAAGTCAGGCAGGAATAAGTTGACACCGGGAGACGTGGATTTGAGGGATCCTAAGGTTGTTGAAGATGATGCCAAGAGTGTGGGAAACAGTGAGCAGATCTCGATCCCTGATCACGAGGAAAAACTGGAAAAATTCTATCGCCTACTGGACCAGGCTCAAGGATTCGGCCCAATCGTTCGTAATCACGACCACCGTGCTCCAAAACTCGATCCAAAGCGACTTGAAAAGTGTATCACTTATTTCCTCGATGACACTGTTTCCTTCCATGCTACCACGTGTCCAGAATTCGAGATGGCTCGACAAATCAGTTATGACAAGTTGGACAATGACATCAAGAATCTGGAGGCTAAGCTACAGCCGTTTTATTCTCGTCAGGATGGGGAGCCGCCACCATATGAGAGTTATATACAGGTTACTGTAACCACTGGTGCGCAGAGCCACGTGGAGCGAGTAAAGTACAGTAAGAAGCTACATGAAGCCTTGAAGTACTTGAGCGCCCGGTTCTTTGGAGGTCGTGAGCACCCTGTGATCATCAAGGAGTTTGACATTTCGCTCAATGGAATTATCAGGTTCCCTCCTGAGCTACGCCTTCAAATCCAGGAAATGATAAAAGGATCCGATATTCAAGTTGTGCAAAAACACATGGCACCGCTTTTGGTCACCCCAGTCAATCGTCTCACCCTACTGGTCAGTAGCGACGCAGACTTCCAGTGCCAGATCCTTCGAGAAGCCAGAATCCTATCGTTTAGGGAGCAATTTGGGTACGATGTCAGTACCGAGACTTATCTGAATCTTAAAAACCAATATGTTCATAAGTCACTAGTCCAGCCAAATAACTGGACGGATTTCCTGTTTATTGTGAAGCGATGGTTGGATGTGAAAAAGCCAGTCGGGACGTGTCGGAGCTTCGGTATCGTTGATGTCATGATGGAGGACACGATTCTGGAGAAATTCCGCAAGAAGTTTAAGGGAACAAAAGGCGGCAGAAATTTGTGAGTTGTTTCATTAGTACGGCACGTGTCTTACAACCGCACTCTACCGAAACCAAAGAAAACTGCGAAATTGAGAAAGGACATTCCGGTGGAGTGCAGTTGTAAGAACTGCAATGGTTGAATTTTTGACAAGTATATGACATTCCAGATGCATCTACATCCCAACTAAATGGGGTACTCAAATCAAGGTGTCTACTGTGGAGGATAGCTACAGAATGGCGCCGTGGGTGCTGAAATTCGAGATTCTTCCGAGATGATTCTCATGATTTTTTGTTTTTTTTAATACGTTCTTTGTTTTTTTTCCGAATATCTCTATTTAACAAAAATAAAGTAAATTTCCACTCCATTGAACCAAACAGCTAATAATAATACTTTTTCAATTTCCGTTGTAGGGATTATTCAGGTAAACAAGAGAAGCTTAATCTCCTCCACTCTACAATATTTTGTGTGGCCTAGGATCCTCTATACGTGGCCTTGATTTCTAATGTGGGGCCTAGGTTTCCATTCGGTTATCGAGACAGAACATCAAATAGACAAAAATCTAGAATTGAAGGTCATCTGAAAAGACGGGCACCCCCGGAAATTGGGTTCTGGACATCCGGAAATCTGGACAGACATCCGGACTTCTGTTCATCCAGACAGACAGATTGAGATTGTGGACTCCCGGAAAGACAGACATCGGGACAGCAGAACACCTGGAAATCAAGTAATTGAGAATTTGCACTTCCGGACATCCGGACACACCGACAGACAGGGAAAGGGGGGAAGAAAAGACTAATCTCCTCCTCCGCCAAACGCATACTAATTCCTGGCCTCCCTCTCTCGGCTATGCAACTGTTTCATTCTTTATTTGAAGATTTAGAAAAACAAGGGGAAAAGGATTATCACTTTTCAACTTGAGGTGAAATAAATGAGAATTTCATATGTGTGAAAGTTAAAACAAGTACATGTATTATTTAATTTAGTTTGTTTGTCCGGTACCTACCGGTTTTATCTCTAAAAAGTCCATAAAGTCACTCCAAGTCTTAGACTTGCCTTCATAACTCGCGGGTTCGATGCAATTGCGCTCTAGCGCATTGTATCTATTCTCCGGCGCGAACATGTCAAAGTGAAGAGAAAAAGAGATTGGTAATCATTCTTGAGCTTGGGGTCACCTAGAGTTAGGTGATTTTTACCCGTTTCAGTCAAGTTTCGCCCGTTTATAGTTTTGGGTGGTTTTTGTCACCTTTTTTCTATTGTTTTAATTAGCTTTTGTTTGTCTTTCTAGCTTAGGGTAGCTGTTAGACTCATTATTACTTTCTCGCTCTTTTGTAATCGATTATCGAGAAGATAATCGATTGATTGTTACTAGAATAAATTCGTAACTATCTAGACAATTGTGTTTATTGATTTTCTCGTCTTTCCGCTTATTGTCTGTTTACCAGAAGCTAGCGTGACACCGTTGTCACGTCTAACTTTCTGACTTGGGGGCCGAACCCCGTTGTTTGACCTCTCGTTTCCGAAATCTTCTTCGGAAGAGAGAATTGTGTAGTTGTTAGTTCTTTCTTAAACGTGAGCCGGAAAGAAAGACTAACATTTGAAATCTGTTCTGCTTAAACGTGATCCGGAAAGCAAACAGTTTTTCGCTGCCTCTAGTTTCAAATTGTGTATTGCTTAAACGTGATCCGGAAAGCAAAACGCAGTTTCTCTGCCTCGAAAGTTGTGTGTTGCTTAAACGTGATCCGGAAAGCACATTCAATTTTTCGCTGTGTGAATTTCTGCAAAGTCAGCACATAATTTCCACGAAAAAGTGATTTTTGTGGCAAATTATTGAATTTTTCATCGGGAAAAACTATTTTCGGTGAAATTTTCGTGTTGATTTTGTAGTTTTTGACAGAATTTATCGAGAAAATTACAAATTTTCGATAAATTTACGTTAATTCTGTTGGAAAACAAATTTCCGATAGGGTTTTCGGGTCAAAACACAGGAAAGTGACAAAATTTCTGTCAAATCTTTCGAAAAGGCTAATATTTGAATTAGAATTTGGCAAAAACATTGCGAATTTCTAAAATTCAAGTATTTTCTTGTCGGAAAATTTAAAATTATTGCGGAGAATAGCTGTGTGTGAATTTTCTGAGAAGCTGTTCCATTTCTTCGAAATAATCGTCATTTCATCGTGATTTTACTTCTTTTCGTCAATATATCCTTGCGAAAGTGAACAATCAAGTATAATTTTCCAGGGTAAACTCTATCATTGCGAGAAGATGGCGGACATCGAAGAAGAAGAAGCGAATCGATTGGCTGAAGAAGAAAGGATTCGGCAAGAAAATGAGTTGTTGGCAGAAGAACCAATGGAGGAAGAAGACGAAGAGAAACGAGTCCAGGAGGTGAGATTAGCGGAAATTGAAAAGGCCATCAATGAAACCTGCACTGACATCAAAAACCAGACAAAATTCAGCACGAAACAGTGCAGAGTGTTGTTATCGCCACTCATTGGTAAAATTCTAGAAGTAGAAGAACAATTCCGTGGGAAAAAGAAAGAAAGTGAATTCTGGGAAAATACGAATGTCAAACTAAATAAAACTGTTTTGTCATTGCAGAACGAATTGGAGACAAAAAGCCAACAACAGCCGCCGACGTCAATCGAAGAGCCAGCAACAGCATGTGTGGTGTCTGGTCAATCGATACAAGGAAATGAGGAAAGAACGAAGATGGTGAGTTTGCTAGAAGCAAATGAGATTCATACCGAAGCAGAATTGAACAAGTTGTTTGAGAAATACGAACAACTGGAGTATGAATTGAGTGTGAAAGTGGAATATTTGCAGCGTTCTCAACGTCAAACGGACTCGCTTCGCTCGGAACTTTGTCGATTGAAGTTGAAGTGCGATCAACAACAACAGAAGCTTCTCGCCGAAGAGGAAAAAGTAAAGAAGATGTCGGAAGAGTTGAAAGTGAAGTATCCTAATCTTCGTGCAAATTCGTCGACTCGTGCCGGTGAGTGTAACCAGCAAACGGGAGAGCGAAAAGAAAGTACGCGTTACTATAATGCAGAAACATCCGAAATCATTGATACGATTCCTCTGCAAGAATCGCTTGATTCTGGGAGAAATTGGAATCAAAGGATCGTTGAACAAAATGCTCAAAGAAACATTATTGTTCATAATGAACATGGAATGTCAAACATGAATGCTCAATGGAGAATGGCACAAGCTCTGCCAGACCCTCCAGTATTCTCTGCAGGAAAAAATTCTGTTAATGCGGAAACTTTTGAGAGGGCATTCTACATGAAGTACAGATTCTTTGATATTGAGGCTCAGAAAAACTTTCTGGAAACAAGATTCCTGGCGGGAAACGCGTTGACAGTGTATAAAGGGTTACCGGAGTCGGATAAAAATTCGGTTTCGCGTATTCTCGATGCTGTCAAACGTCGTTTGAGTCAGTCGGAACCAGAAGAGTCGCGCCGGGCGAAAAGCAAATTTCAAGCGTTGAAATTGCACAAAGAGCAAACTGTTCAAGACTTTTGCCTTATTATGGACGAAGTTGTTCGCATTGGTTACAAAGGAGTGCCTGAATACCAAATTTCTTCAATGAAAACAACAAAGTTGCTTGATGAAATGAGGGAGCACACTGTCTTTGAAGTTTTGCTTCAAATTCTGGGTTCTCAGCTGAGAAATTGTCCTGTTGAGGAACAATATGAGTTGTGTCGAGTAGAAGCAACAATGTTTGATGAAGAATGGAGAAGTGGGAAAAGGAAAGCGGAGCAACATGAGAAGAGAATGAACCGAGAGCAGTCGGATCAATACTCTAATAACGTGCCGCGCACAGGTTTTACACAGAACAATGCATCCGTACCACAACAGTCCTCCAGATTCAACAGATACACTCCGAACAGACAATCGAATAGTTATCAAACTAATTCGGGATCTGAGTCCAATAGCAATCAATGCACATCAACTACTGATCAACAACAAAATTTCAGTACAAGCAATGATTTGAATAATCAATGTGCTCCGAAAGGTTACATGTACAATGAGAAAAGTCCGGAATGTTGGAAGAATTTAGTCCACAGTTCAGATTCTGCTAATAACGCGTCGAGTAATGCGTTGGGATTTCACAAATGTAGTGAGTGTAGTCTGACAGGTTGTCATGCACCTACTTGTTCGAAAGCGCCTGGGTCAAATACATCAAAAGTGAAAATTAATTCAACAATTGTTTGTTTCAGATGCGATCAGCAAGGACATATCGCTTCGAAGTGTCCGATACGGAATGCTTCGATACAAGAAGTTCGAGTGGCTCCGGATGTTCAGTCGAAAGTTGAAGATCAGAAGTGCAAAATGAAGTCTGATACAAAGTGTTCAAGTGATAAGGAATCAGAAAGGAAACTGATTGATCAAGAAATGGAAACGAAAGATCTGCGTGAAGGGCAGAGTGTTGCTGCTAGTGTTTTCAAGAAAGATATGGTTATTGGTGTGGACAGAGTGCCAATTAAAAGCATCAATTCCATAGAATTTTCTGTTATGAGTTCCGATGAGATGTTGCGTAGTGGGGATACAAAGGATGATGGACTTCAGACCTCCTGCACAAAACACGCACATACAAAGGACAATAATGTTGGTGTGAACAGGGAGTTCACAGAAGCCAATAGTCAGAAAAACGGAAATTGTGATGAAGAGCAGAAATCTGAAAGGGATCAGAGATTATGTAGTATTTCATTGACGAAAACCAAGAAGCAAAGTGTCCAACAGAAGAAAGTTTCTGATGTGATTTCAAGTTTTGAAGATCTGAAGAGAGATCAGAAAGAACATAATGTTCAGAAAAATATAGTGAACTGTGATTCGATACAGTCTTACATGTATTCAGAAGATGGAGATGGAAAGAAAAAGAGGAATACAGTGGACCAGAAAGCTGTCGACAATGTTATGTGTCAAGGTCCCCCACTGAATTCCATAGAAGATTCTTCAAGTCTCAATCAAAATGATAATGTGGATGCTAGCGAAGTAACGGATATTGTGAAGATAAACACATCAAAATCAAAGTTTCTCAATCAAAAGTGCCTCACAAAGCCTGGACTACAAAAAACGGGAGATGACACCTGCGGTGTTGATTTTCCAAAGAAAACCAAACGGCGTAACAAGGAGGAAACCCGTCCGAGAACGGATCCACCAGTTTCTTCGCCAGAAACATCAGATTATGACTATAATTCTGTGTTTTGTTTTGATTCGGATCTATGGTTGAGTGATACCTCACCGGGATCAATGGATTCTGATAATGACAATCAACTCGATTCCTATCAAGCATGGAAGAAGTCTGTTCCAAAGATGTTTAAATCGCAAGTGGTGCCTCGTCCTCTGAAGGATCCACCAGTTTCTACAAATCAATCGACTTGGAGTGACACCCAATTCGAACCTGCCAAGGAGTCACCTCGTCCACTCAAGGATCCACCGGATTCATGGATGGAGGATGTCAAGTGGAGACGCATGCAGCAGGAGTATCGACCTCGAAAGGACCCGCCGAGCCCATATTGTCAACATGGCCATAGAAACCTGCTCGGATGTCTTCAGTATACGCAGTTCTTGCCGACTCCGATGTCTACGGTCAGCAGCTAGATTCTCGTTACCACCGGAGTTTACTAATACTATTCTTTTTATCTTATTTTATAGTTACTTTTAGTATATTGTTCTATTCCCCCCTGTCCACCGACGATACTACCCCCCACGTCCTTATCATTTTCTATAACTCTTTATCTACTTTTTATCATTTTCTATATCTCTATAGTGTTTAAGTTAAACCCAAAAAGCTCCATCTTTTGTATCTCCTGGTATCTTCACGAGTGTTCCGTGTCATTCATTAGAGCCACGGGAGAAGGGACTCGAAAGGACCCCGAGATGTCCGGTACCTACCGGTTTTATCTCTAAAAAGTCCATAAAGTCACTCCAAGTCTTAGACTTGCCTTCATAACTCGCGGGTTCGATGCAATTGCGCTCTAGCGCATTGTATCTATTCTCCGGCGCGAACATGTCAAAGTGAAGAGAAAAAGAGATTGGTAATCATTCTTGAGCTTGGGGTCACCTAGAGTTAGGTGATTTTTACCCGTTTCAGTCAAGTTTCGCCCGTTTATAGTTTTGGGTGGTTTTTGTCACCTTTTTTCTATTGTTTTAATTAGCTTTTGTTTGTCTTTCTAGCTTAGGGTAGCTGTTAGACTCATTATTACTTTCTCGCTCTTTTGTAATCGATTATCGAGAAGATAATCGATTGATTGTTACTAGAATAAATTCGTAACTATCTAGACAATTGTGTTTATTGATTTTCTCGTCTTTCCGCTTATTGTCTGTTTACCAGAAGCTAGCGTGACACCGTTGTCACGTCTAACTTTCTGACTTGTTTACTTATTTTGGAATACGATTTGAAATGCGATTACAGATATTAAAATTTTTATTCAGAGAAGAAATTTTTTAAAAGTTGAAGAATCAATGCGGCGCCCGCTCGATTATAAGAACCTCAAACTTCACAACCCATCGGTTTAATATGTTGCCCTCCTCAATTGACACCTTCACTTGATTATTGGATCTTGTCGGAATCGAGATGAATCTGAAATAATCTTTTTTGATTGATGCCTTTTGAATCACAAACTCACGCATCCCCAGCCTCCGCATCCTTATATTCCTCAGTTATCTTTCCTAAAATAGTGTTTTTGACATGCTCGCTAGTGCCGAAACTGTAGCAGCTACCAACTGTCTTTCCAGATTCAACCCAATTCTTGATGACCAGCAGGAAGTCTTCTACAGACCAGTTGTTCTCAATTCGAGATATCTTGTGGAAGTTCAAATTTTGAAGATTCAAGACAACTGGTGGCCGGATGTGGTATGGATAGCTTTCTAAAACCTCGAGATACCGAGCCTCCTGGAGAATTGAACATTCGAAATCAGCATCGTTATTGATAATTGTATTCAGCCGCTTCAATGGGGCATCCAACAACAGAGCCAATGGTTTCTGCAGAAGATGAATATTCATCCCCTGCGCAATCTCCTCAATCTTCAGCCTCAATCCCATAGGGAGCCTCATTATCTCATTCCAGCAAGGATTGAGCAACTTGATATGGACAGGGTGCCGACGACTTCCGAACAGGCGAGTGGTAAGGTACTTTACGGATTCATGAAGTTTCTTACTGTATCGAACTCGCTCGATGTATTCCTGACGCCACGAAGATACAGTTAGTTGGAGAAAGGTCTCATATGGAACTGGTAGACCATCCCGTCGGGAATAGAACGGTTGTAGCTTGGCAATATAAGTATTGATTTCCCTGTTTAGCTCGTCATAAGCCATTTTTCGTGCTTTCTCAAAGTAAGGAGAGCGCTCGGTGGTGGCCTTTACAGTCCCGTCTAGAAATCTTTCAACCAGTTTTCGAAGCTGAAACCCATTGTGATCCGGGTTCATCTCAAGAACCAATCTTATCGGTCCAAAGCTTTTCACAAATTCAATTTTTCTCCTCGATTCCTCCAAGTTTTTTTCCAGATCCGGAATCCTTCCATTTTGCTGATGATACCCCGGCTCACCAGCTGTTACAGTTAACCTTCCATCCCGCAAATCTACATCTCCAGGAGTCAACACATTTTTTCCAGAATCATCTTCAAATCCGTATCGATCTAGATCACTGAGTGTCCCACCAGAATTATTAATTTCCTGAACTCTTGGAGGTGTCATGCCATGTGGGTACTTCTTGTAGATTGCCACCTCATATTTCGTATCGTTGATTTTGAATTTGTTGTTGTGAGCCGAAAACGTTTGAATCCGAAGTGGAACTACTTTGTCGGTAGAGCGGATCGAGGGTATTCTGGAGAATAGGCGGAATCTAAAAATGATATAATTTGGGGAAAGTTATTGGCTTCTAAATCTTACCTTGTATTTGCATCCATTTGTCCGAGAACACTTTTCAAACTCTCATAAGATAGAGGGGGAGAGCGGTTCATTGTTGTAGTAGCAGAGGTAGAAGATGGAAAACGTGAGAGGAGGTGTAAGAGGGAAGAATCCTCTGTTAGTGTATGAATGAGTAGGATTGACCTAGATGTGGGGGGGGGACCTAGAAAAGGAGGAGACGTAGGTGCACATAGCCTAAAAAAACAAGGGGAGGAGTCCTATCTCTTTCTTACCATCTGACTCCAAATTAGTGGTTTCCCAGGGCTATACACCTGTCTCCTCCTCCTTCTCCTCCTCTACGTTCCCCACCATCTAGGTCAGTCCTACTCATTCATCCACTAACAGAGTCCCCCTTCGCTCTTACACCTCCTCTCACGTCCCTCTTCACCTATTTCACGTTCTTATATCACTACTATCCCTCCAGTATTCCTTTCTCATTTATACACTCACAGAGCCCCCTCCAACACCCCTTCTGTTGTCTTCCTTCTTCTACCACTATTACTGCAACAATGAACCGCTTTCCCCCTCTATCCTATGAGAGTTTAAAAAGTGTTCTCGGACAAATGGATGCGAATACAAGGTAAGATTTAGAAGCCAGTAACTTTCCCTTAATAAAATATTTTCAGATTCCGCCTGTTCTCTAGAATCCCTTCGATCCGCATTACCGACAAGGTAGTTCCACTTCGGATTCAAACGTTTTCGGCTCACAACTACAAATTCAAAATCAACAATACCGAATATGAAGTGGGAATCTATAAGAAGTACCCACCTGGTATGACACCTCCAAAAGTCCAGGAAGTCAACAATGCTGGTGGACTAATCGATGATTTAGATCAGCATGGATTTGTAGATGATTCTGGAAGGAATGTGTTGACTCCTGGAGATGTGGATTTGCGGGACTTAGGGTTGCTGGTACTATTTGGTGGGCCATATCAACAGCAAGATCTAGAAAAAAAGTTGGAGAAAACGAGAAGAAAAATTGAATTTGTGGAGAGCTTTGGACCAATACCAGAGGTTCTTGAGGATGATATGGATCATGATGACTTCGAGCTTCGAAGACTGGTTCAAGAAATTCGAGACGGGACTTTAAAGCCCACCACCAAGCGCCCTAAGGAATTCGAGGGAACACGAAAAATGGCTCATGACAAGCTAAGCGGAAAAATCAAGAATATTATGGCAAAACTTCAACCGTTCTACTCCAGACGGGATGGTGTACCAGTTCCATATGAGAGCTTCATCCAATTAACTGTATCTTCGCGGCGTCAGGAACATATCGAGCGAGTTCAATACAGTTAGAAGCTTCATGAATCCGCAAAGTACCTTAGCACTCGCTTGTTTGGAAATCGGAGTCACCCTGTCCATATTCAGTTGCTTACTACTTTTCCTTGTTGGAATGGGATAATGAGGCTTCCCGTGGGATTGCAGCTGAAGATTGAGGAGATTCAGCAGGTAACGAATATCCATATCCTGCAGAAATCATTGATTTCGTTGTTGGATGCTCCATTCAAGCGGCTGAATGCAATCATCAATAACGATGATGATTTTGAATCTCCAATTCTGAAGGAAGCACGACATCTTCGGGTTTTCGAAAACCTCCCTTACCA
Source organism: Caenorhabditis remanei (assembly GCF_010183535.1). Lineage (NCBI taxonomy): Eukaryota > Metazoa > Nematoda > Chromadorea > Rhabditida > Rhabditidae > Caenorhabditis > Caenorhabditis remanei. The sequence goes on from NC_071329.1 coordinate 2,747,618, forward strand.
AATTCGACCACCAGTTGTCTTGAATCTTCAAAACTTGAATTTCTATAAAATATCTCGTATTGAAAACAGCTGGTCTGTGGAAGACTTCCTGCTAGTCATCAAGAATTGGGTTGAATCTGGAAAAAAAGTTGGTAGCTGCTACATTTTCGGCACTAGCGAGCTTGTCAAAAACAATATTTTGGGAAAAATCAGGGAGGTGTATAAGGACACGGAGACTGGGAATGCGTGAGTTCGTGGTTTATGATGCATCAATCGGAAATGTTGTTTTTTCAGATTTATCTCGATTCCGACAAGATTCAATAATCAAGTGAAGGTGTCAATTGAAAAGGGCAAGGTACTAAATCGTTGGGATGTGAAGTTTGAGGTTCTTCCGATCGAACAGACTTCTCAGTGATTCTTCACCTTTTTCAAAATGTGTTATCCGAATCTGAATTTGTTATTAATTTTAATATCTTTAATCTCATTTCAAATTGTTGTTCAAAATAAATAAACAAAATAAATGAAACAGTACTTGTGCTTTAAAAAAATTTGTGTAAGATTGGATAATTTTTTTCTTTACTTCTCTAGACGAGAGAAAGAAATAGGTGCATGGCCAATGGAGGAGGAGATTAGGCTTCTGTTCCCTCATTTTCCTGTCTGTCGGTGTGTCCGAATGTCCGGAAGTGCAAAACCTCAAGCACCAAAATTACTTGATCTTCGATCCGGACGTTCGGACGTCCGGGGTGTCTGTCTGTCTGGATGAACAAAATTCTGGATTGTGTTGAGTTTATATTGTCTAAGCGTGACCAAATGTAATTCAAATTCAATGCTCCGCCGTTAATTTTGAGACCCTGCCCCACAGAACACTTATGACAGCCGCGCTCTTCCAAAACTAAAAAACATTCGAAAGGGTTTCTGTGGAGCACATTTGCAAATCAACCAAACTGTGCAACTAAGTCAGTACGTACACAGAAATCCGGACTTATTTTGGAATACGATTTGAAATGCGATTACAGATATTCAAATTTTTATTCAGATAAAATATTTTTTAAAGGTGAAGAATCACTGCGACGCCCGTTCGATCGGAAGAACCTCAAACTTCACAACCCATCGATTTAAGATATTGCCCTCCCCAATTGACACTTTCACTTGATTATTGAATCTTGTCGGAATCGAGATGAATCTGAAAAAAACTTTTTCGATTGGTGCCACTTGAATCACAAACTCACGCATCACCAGCCTCCGCATCCTTATATGACTCCGCGATCTTTCCCAAAATAGTGTTTTTGACATGCTCGCTAGTGCCGAAACTGTAGCAGCTACCAACTTTCTTTCCAGATTCAACCCAATTCTTGATGACTAACAGGAAGTCTTCTACAGACCAGTTGTTTTCAATACGAGTTATCTTGTGGAAGTTCAAATTTTGAAGATTCAAAACAACTGGTGGGCGAATATCGTATGGGACGCTCTCGATAACCTCGAGATACCGTGCCTCCTTCAGAATTGAACATTCGAAATCTTCATCGTTATTGACAATTGTATTCAGCCGCATCAATGGAGCATCCAACAACGGAGCCAATGATTTCTGCAGAAGATGAATATTCATTCCCTGCGCAATCTCCTCAATCTTGAACCGCAATCCCACAGGGAGTCTCATTATTCCATTCCAGCAAGGATTAAGCAACTTGATATGGACTGGGTGCCGACGATTTCCGAACAGGCGAGTGGTAAGGTACTTGGCGGTTTCATGAAGCTTCTTACTGTATCGAACTCGCTCGATGTGTTCCTGACGCCACGAAGATACAGTTAGTTGGATAAAGCTCTCATATGGAACTGGTAGACCATCCCGTCGGGAATAGAACGGTTGTAGCTTGGCAATATAATTCTTGATTTCCCTGTTTAGCTCGTCGTAAGCCATTTTTCGTGCTTTCTCGAAGTAAGGAGAGCGCTCGGTGGTAGCATTTACAGTCTCGTCTAGAAATCTTTCAACCAGTTCTCGAAGCGGGAACCCATTGTGATCCGGGTTCATCTCAAGAACCAATCTTATTGGTCCAAAGCCTTTCACAAATTCAATTTTTCTCCTTGATTCCTTCAACTTTTTCTCTAGATCCGGAATCCTTTCATCTTGCTGATGAAACCCCGGCTCACCATTTGTTACCAACCTTACGTCCCGCAAATCCACATCTCCAGGAGTCAACACATTCTTTCCAGAATCATCTTCAAATCCATACTGATCTAGATCACTGAGTGCCCCACCAGCATTGTTGACTTCCTGGACTCTTGGAGGTGTCATGCCATGTGGGTACTTCTTGTAGATTGCCACCTCATATTTCGTATCGTAGATTTGGAATGTGTTGTTGTGAGCCGAAAACGTTTGAATCCGAAGTGGAACTACTTTCTCGGTAGGGCGGATCGAGGGTATTCTGGAGAATAGGCGGAATCTGTAAATGTTTTATTTTGGGAGAAAGTTATTGGCTTCTAAATCTTACCTTGTATTCGCATCTATTTGTCCAAGCACACTTTTCAAACTTTCATAGGATAACGGGGGAGAACGGTTCATTGTTGTAGTGGTAGAGGTAGAAGAAGGAAGACGGGAGAGGGGGTGTGAGGAAGGCTCTGTCTGTGAATAAATAAGAATGAAGGACTGGCCAAGATGTGGACGTAGAGGATGAGGAGACGTAGGCGCACAGCCAAAAAAAAACAAGGGGAGGAGTCTTATCTCCTTCCCGCCATCTGATTCCTAATTAGTGGTTGCCCAGGGCCTCCTTCCCCCGCCTCCTCTACGTCCCCCCACATCTAGGCCAGTCTTTCATTCATATTTATTCACAGACAGAACCTCCTCACACCCCCTCTCACGTCTTCCTTCTTCTACCTTGACTACTACAGCAATGAACCGTTCTCCCCCGTTATCTTATGAGAGTTTAAAAAGTGTTCTCGGACAAATAGATGCAAATACAAGGTAAGAGTTAGAAGCCAATAACTTTCCCCCCAAAAAAACATTTTTAGATTCCGCCTATTCTCCAGAATCCCCTCGATTCGCCCTACAGACAAGGTAGTTCCACTGCGGATCCAAAAGTTTTCGGCCGACAACAACAAATTCAAAATCAACGATACCGAATATGAAGTGGGAATCTATAAGAAGTACCCACCTGGTATGACACCTTCAAGAGTCCAGGAAGTCAACAATGCTGGTGGACTAGGCAGTGATTTAGATCAGCATGGATTTGTAGATGATTCTGGAAAGAATGTGTTGACTCCTGGAGATGTGGATTTGCGGGATGGAAGGTTGCTGGTACTACTTGGTGAGCCATATCAACAGCAGGATGAAAGGATTCCGGATCTAGAGAATAACTTGGAGAAATTGAGGAGAAAAATTGAATTTGTGGAAAGCTTTGGACCAATTCCAGAGGTTCTTAGGAAGACCACAAGTTACAATGTGTTCATGTTTCGAAATCTGATAGAAGGATTTATGAACGGCATTGGACAAGCCACCACCGAGCACTTTGCGGAATTCGAGGAAGCACGAAAAATGACTCATGACCAGCTAAGCAGGGAAATCAAGAATCTGATGGCAAAACTCCAACCTTTCTACTCCCGACGGGATGGCGTACCAGTTCCATATGAGACCTTTCTCCAATTAACTGTAACTTCACCGCGTCAGAAGCATATCGAGCAAATTCGATACACTAAGAAGCTTCATGAAGCTGCAAAGTACCTTAGCATTCGATTGTTTGGAAATCGACGGCACCCAGTCCATATCAAGTTGCTTAATCTTTGCTGGAATAGGATAATGAGACTTCCCGTTGGATTGCGGTTGAAAATTGAGGAGATTGAACGAGGTATGAATATTCATCTTCTGCAGAGATCATTGGGTCCGTTGTTGGATGCTCCACTGATGCGGCTGAATACAATTGTCAATAACGATGAAGATTTCGAATGTTCAATTCTCAAGGAGGCACGGTATCTCGAGGTTTTCGAATACCAGCCATACCAAATCCGGCCACCAGTTCTCTTGAATCTTCAAAACTTAAATTTCCACAAGATATCTCGAATTGAGAACAACTGGTCTGTAGAAGACTTCCTGCTAGTCATCAAGAATTGGGTTGAATCTGGAAAGAAAGTCGGTAGCTGCTACAGTTTCGGCACTAGCGAGCTTGTCAAAAACACTATTTTGGGAACTATCACTGAGGAATATAAGGATGCGGAAACTGGTGATGCGTAAGTTAGTGATTTAAGAGGCATCAATCAAAAAAGTTTGTTTTTCAGATTCATCTCAATTCCGTCAAGATTCAATAATCAAGTGAAGGTGTCAATTGAGGAGCACCAGGGATTGAATCGATGGGTTGTGAAGTTTGAGGTTCTTTCGATCGAAAGAGCAACTCAGTGATTTTTCACCTTTTTCAAAATGTTTTGTCTGAATCTGAATTTCTAATTGATGCTTTCATCTATAATGCACGTGCTTGTTGTAAATTTTACATTCGCAATTTTATTTTGTTTTACCTCAAATGAAAAATTGGTAATCCTCTTCCTTTACCTTTCTAAACCATCAATAAAAGATGAAACAGGTGCACAGGAGAGGATGAAAATGTGACAGTCTGTAATTGCGCTCGATCTATAAACCTAGGCCACCCATTGGAAGCCTAGGCAGCTCACTTCGGAAACACCGACAGACAGGGAAATGAACTTCTTTGTATTGTATTCAGCTGCTGGTGGACTAATCATGAGAAGAAGAAATAGGAAGGATTATCCATTTCATATTTTAGGTTAAAAAGAAATTTCATATATAAAATTAAAAAACAAGCGCATGCATTATAGATATTATAGGTATCAAAATTAATAACAAATTCAGAATAAAAAAAGAAAACACATTGATAGAATCACTGAGACGCCCGTTCGATCGGAAGAACCTCAAACTTCACAACCCATTGATTTAATCCCTGACCCTCCTCAATTGACACCTTCACTTGAGTATTGAATCTTGTCGGAATCGAGATGAATCTGAAAAACAAATTTTTTTTGATTGATACCTCCTAAATCATAAACTTACGCATCACCAGTCTCCGCATCCTTATATTCCTCAGTGATCTTTCCCAAAATAGTGTTTTTGACATGCTCGCTAGTGCCGAAACTGTAGCAGCTACCAACTCTTTTTCCAGATTCAACCCAATTTTTGATGACTACCAAGAAGTCGTCAACAGACCAGCTGTCCTCAATTCGAGATATTTTGTAGAAATTCAAGTTTTGAAGATTCAAGACAACTGGTGGTCGAATTTGGTATGGGAGGTTTTCGAAAACCTGAAGATGTCGTGCTTCCTTCAGAATTGAACATTCGAAATCTGCATCGTTATTGATGATTGCATTCAGCCGCTTGAATGGAGCATCCAACAACGGAACCAATGATTTCTGGAGGATATGGATCTTTGTTACCTGCTGGATCTCCTCAATCTTCAACCGCAATCCCACGGGGAGCCTCATTATCCTATTCCAGCAAAGTTTAAGCAACTGAATATGGACAGGGTGACTCCGATTTCCGAACAAACGAGTGCTAAGGTATTTTACGGACTCATGAAGCTTCTTACTGTATCGAACTCGCTCGATGTGTTCCTGACGCCGCGAAGATACAGTTAATTGGATGAACATCTCGTATGGAAGGGGTACACCATCCCGTCGGGAGTAGAACGGTTGGAGTTTTGCCAACAGATTCTTGATATCCGCGCTTAGCTTGCGGTGAGCCATTCTTCGTGCTCCCTCGAATTCCTGACGGCGCTCGGTGGTGATATTTCCAGTTCCTTTCATAAATACTTTAAGCAGTTTTTGATGCTCGAACGGTTTGTAATCCTTGTTCCTCTCAAGAGCCTTTGGAATTGGTCCAAAGCTCTCCACAAATTGAATTTTTCTCCTCAATTCCTCCAAGTCTTTTTCTAGATCCGGAATCCTTTCATCTTGCTGAAAGAACCTTGGCTCACCAGCTGTTACCGATTCGTCGCGCAAATCCACATCTCCAGGAGCCAACACATTCTTTCCAGAATCATCTTTAAATCCATGTTGATCTAGATCAGTGAGTGCGCAACCAGAATTGTTGACATCTGGGTGCTTCTTATAGATTTCCACCTCATATTTCGTATCGTTGATTTTGAATGTGTTATTTTGAGCCGAAAACGATTGAATCCGAAGTGGAACTACCTTGTCGGTAGGGCGGATCGAGGGTATTCTGGAGAATAGGCGGAATCTGTAAATGTTTTATTTTGGGAGAAAGTTATTGGCTTCTAAATCTTACCTTGTATTCGCATCTATTTGTCCAAGCACACTTTTCAAACTTTCATAGGATAACGGGGGAGAACGGTTCATTGTAGTAGTAGTAGTGATAGAAGAAGGAAGACGTGAGAAGGGGTGTTGGAGGGGGCTCTGTCAATGTAAATATGAGAAAGGAGGCGTAATAGTGGTAAAAGGACGGGAAATAGGTGAAGAGGGAAATGGGGGAGAAAGGAGGACTGGCTAGATATGGGGAGGAGACGTAGAGGAGGAGAAGGGGACAGGTGCATAGCTCTGGGAAACCACAAATTAGGTGTCAGGTGGCAGAAAAAAGACGACTCCTCTCCTTTATTGAGTTGCGCAACGAAAAAAAAACGAAAAAAAAAACAGGTGGCCTATGTTTGCAAGGGTAGGCCTAGCTTTTTGGGACGGTGAGGATTCAAATGTGGTGAGGATGGAAAAGAGTGTCTGTAATTGTGCTCTGTTGGACACTCTTGTCGTGTTATTAGTTCGGCTCATAAGTTTTGAAGGAGGTTACTATTTGAGTTATCAAAACGCTAATATTTACAAAAACCGGCAACTGCACTCCGTCAAATCCAATTGAAGGCAATTGAAGATGCTTTTTGCACACTCACAGTCAAAAAATTTACGTCACTCCTGTTCCGTTACGCAACTCAATAAATGGGAGGAGTCTTATCTCTTTCCCCTGCCATCTGTCTCCTATTTAGTGGTTTCCCAGGGCTATGCACCTGCCTCTTTTCCCCGCCTCCTCTACGTCCCCCCACATCTAGGCCAGTCCTTCATTCTTATTTATTCACAGACAGAGCCATCCTCTCACCCCTCTCACGTCTTCCTTCTTCTACCTCTTCCACTACAACAATGAATCGCCCTCCTCCGTTATCCTATGAGAGTTTAAAAAGTGTTCTCGGACAAATCGATGCGAATACAAGGTAAGATTTAGAAGCCAATAACTTTCCCAAAAAAAAAACATTTTTAGATTCCGCCTATTCTCCAGAATCCCCTCGATCCGCCCTACCGAGAAAGTAGTTCCACTTTGGATTCAAACGTTTTCGGCTCGCAATTACGAATTCAAAATCAACAATACCGAATATCAAGTTGGAATCTATAAAAAGTACCCACCTGGCATGACACCTCCAAAAGTCCAGGAAATCAACAATTATGGTGGGCTACAGACTGATCTAGATCAGCATGGGTTTGTAGATCATTCTGGAAGGAATATGTTGACTCCTGGAGATGTGGATTTGCGGGAATGGTTACCAACTGGTGAACCATATCAACAGCGAGATCTAGAAAAAAGGTTGAAGAAAACGAAAAGAAAAATTGAATTTGTGGAGAGCTTTGGACCAATTTCAGAGGTTCTTGAGGATGATATGGATCATGATGACTTCGAGCTTCGAGAACTGTTTCAAGAATTTCTAGAGGGGACTGTACAGGCCACCACCGAGCGCCCTCCGGTATTCGAGAGAGCACGAAAAATGGCTCATGACAAGCTATGCGGAAAAATCAAGAATATTATGGCAAAACTCCAACCGTTCTACTCCAGACGGGATGGTGCACCAGTTCCATTCGAGAGCTTCATCCAATTAACTGTATCTTCGCAACGTCAGAAACATATCGAGCGAGTTCAATACACTAAGAAGCTTCATGAATCCGCGAAGTACCTTAGCACTCGCTTGTTTGGAAATCGGCGTCACCCAGTCCATATCAAGTTGCTTACTACTATTCCTTGCTTGAATGGGATAATGAGACTTCCCGTGGGATTGCGGTTGAAGATTAAGGAGATTGATCGAGACGCGTATATTCATTTTCTGCAGAGATCATTGGCTCCGTTGTTGGATGCTCCACTGAAGGCACGGAATACAGTCAATTGAGGAGCACCAGGGATTAAATCAATGGGTTGTGAAGTTTGAGGTTCTTCCAATGAAACAGACTTCTCAGTGATTCTTCACCTTTTTTTAAAAAATTTCTTATCTGAATCTTACTTTTTAATTAATTCACAAATGTTTAATACATGTACTTGTTTTTTATTTTATACAAATGAAATTCTTATTCATATATGAAATTGATAATCCTCTTCTCTTACTTCTCTAAATCCTCAATACAAGAAGAAACAGGTGCATACGTGAGGATGCAACCAAGACAGTTTATAATTGCGCTCTATTGGACAATCTGAGACGGAATATTAGTTAGGTTTTATACAACTGCGCTCCGCCAAAATTCGATTTCTAAACAACCTAGGCCACCCATCGAAATCTAGGCCATTCAATAAGTCAAACTCAAAAAACCCAAAAACCCGAGTTATCAAGCTGCGGAAACCCACAGTCTGTCTGTCTGTCTGTGTATATGCGCGTCCGGATGTCTGCAGATGGAAAAAATGCATAAAAATTGGGTGAAAAACTCAAAATTTATTAGGTTTGATCAAACTTTGAAAATATATATAATTGTACACAAAACAACAAAAATATACTTTTGAATATTCTCTAGTCCCAAACAAAAAATCGAACTTTGTTAGTCGTGAGCCTGATCGATGCCCATTTTCCCCCATCATCCTGTTGTATATCGTAATAGTTGGAGCAATCGATTTCTTCGGATAGGTTAGACTCGAGTGTGATCAGTCTGAAAATATGTACATAACAGCTTTATTAGCACGGTACGCATTTAACAACCGCGCTCTACCGAAGCCTTGAGTGCGTAATTGAGAGAGACATTTTTCAACGGCATTTCGGTGGAGCGCAGTTGTAAGAACTGTGCTATGCTAATACTTTAAGAAAAGCGACTCACTTTGAATCGAATCGAAATGTTCTCGGCCTTCTCAATCCATCAAAACGTCTGACGCCGAGTGATCTCAAGAGTCCTCGAATATCGCGTATAGGATCATAAGTTTTCACAATCACTGCACGCAGATTATGGTGTGTCATCTTTTTTCTCCATCCCATAACAAGTGTCATCAAGGTTAATCTTTCAAGTTGAGCATTGTTTAAAATCAAATATTTCCCATTGAATCGTTCTATAATCATCGGGACTGTTATATTGGGTTGATCCACTGACAGCCCCTCGATATTTAATATTTCAGGGGGAATGTCCCACATAAGAAGTGTCGACAAGATTTTCAGATTTTGTAGATTTGGATGAGCGGTCATGAAAGCGTCTAGTTCTCGTCTACCTAACATTTCGTACTGGATGATAGCATCTCTGACGTCATTGATGACAGAGTTGTGAAAGAAATGAGTGTCAAGTTGGACTCTTGGTTTGTTGCGGAACAATATGTTGACATGATTTTGTAAGGATTCAAGTGCGCCATCGGAATCAAAATAATCCAAAGAGTAGGATGTTCTTGTAGAGATGTCATGTCTGAAAGTTAATTTTTTTTGGGTAAATCTGGCGAAACACAAAATTTTACCTGCATTTCAGCGACTTCCCTCCCAAATTTCTCAAAACATGCCGATCCACATCAATATGCTCCGAGACATTTTTCATATGTACCAATAAATGAGGTATCATATCATTATTTCTCACAAATACTTGATATTCATTAGTGCCCAGTACATATGACACTATTTGGGGTGATAATTGGAGTCGTTGGATTCTTAAATTAAAATTTTTCGAGCATAAACTCAGCAGGAATATTTCTTGGTATCGGAGTTGTTTGAACACTTCCAGTTGGATCAGATACGGTAATTTGAGGAATGGGATAGTCATTCTGAAAGAAAATTGAATATTGATTTAGAGTGTGTGGTGTGTGTACGGCTAGGAGCAGGAGGGAAAAGGGAATATCGTTGCGAGACCTACGGATTGCCACGTCATATATATGCACCTTCAATAATAGGCCAATCTAGCGGGAACACACAGGCAGACACTTAAATGCGCACAACTGAGTCTCTCAACTTTGCACACAATTTTTTCGTTTTCGGTAGAGCGCGGTTGTAAGAAGCAGCTGCAAACTATCCGACGATTGAGCTTACGGTTTGTTAGGCCTGTGTTTTGTTAGGCCTGCGGGGAAAATGTGTCCCGAGGCCTGTTTTGGGGGAAGGTGGCAAAATTTGAATTGAAACCAAGTGGCCCTTCTGAGACGTATTATCCAACTGTTCGGTAGAGCGCGATTGCAAACTTCTGTTTGGAGGATCTCGAATTTATTTTCGTTTTCTAGGTCACGATCCCTCCCCCTCCCTTCTCCTCCCCGTGTGCTGAATCATCCAGATTCGCAATTTGATCAGCTCCCAACAGTTTCATTCATCACAATATCTTTATCAAAACATACCGTAAAAACTGTATTATAGGCGCATGCGCTTCTATTTTTCAACCCCCTTGCGAAAGTGCGCCTCCATTACAGGGGCGCCTCTAATAAAGGGTGCGCCTCTATTTTTCAACCTGTCCGTTGGCTATTTTTCGAGCCCTCAAGTCATCAATTTTCAACCAAACCAAGATTTTCTCGGGCAAAATTACACGAAAACCCAAAAATATTCAGTACTTTGAACGAAAAATGTGGTTTTTCTTTGTTTTTTCACGAACTTTGTAAAATAATGATTGAAAACCGGAAAAATATTTCAAACTTATTTTGGGTGCGCCTCTATTAGAGGGGCGCCTCTAATAAAGGGGTGCTTCTATTACAGTTTTTACGGTAATTGTTCATCATGTGTAATATATTTAATTGAATTCCTTGTTCCCCTTCCACATCGCCCCGCCGTTTCTCCGCAAAGGTCAATTTATCATTTCCCTATCTGTTTTCTTGAAAGACACTGATAAGAACCCCCCCCCCCTTCTCTCTCTTCTCGATCGCCACTTTTTCTCTTTCTCTAAAACTCCGCGATCGCTCTGCGATCTCTCTCCCCTCTCTTTCAATTCCCTTGCTAACACTAAAATGTCATTCATTTTCACATTTTTTTCCTTCCCCCTATACGATTTCTACCTTTCTTATTATTTTCCAAACTATGGACTGCAAGATATGCTTCCATAGGTATGATGCAAATGTGAAGAAGCTGACCCCGAGGATTTTGACCAATTGTGGGCATACAATGTGTGAGGATTGTATTGGACGGCAAGTGGCAAATGGAGAAATTATGTGTCCGTTTGATAGGAAGGTCACTTTTGTTGGAGGTTAGTTTTTGGTTTAGAGCGGTAGAGCGCATTAGCTGTTGAGTAATAAAGCACGATGGCTATGGTACACTATACTGCAAAGCGATAGGGATCTTTTACTGTGGAACAATGAGGCGCATTTGCTGAAAAGTAGCTGAGCACGTAGGAACTGTAGATAACATCAGCTGTAGGAGGTTAGTTATGACTTTTGTAGGAGGTTAGATAAGGGGTCATCTGCTGTAAAGCGGTGGAGCGCACTTGCTGTAGAGCGGCGGAGCACATTTACTGTAGAACGGAGAGCGTGTTCTCTGTAAAGCGATAAAGCGTAATTTCTGTATAGCGCGTTTGCTGTGGAACTGTGGAGCGCGTTTTCTGTAGAGCAGAAGAGCACACTCGGTTTAGAACGGTAAAACGCGTTTACTATAGAGCGATGTAGCGCATTTGCTCTAGACTTATGGGGCTCGATAACTATACTACGGTAGAGCTCATTTGCACCTACAATCCAACAGTTCTGGATCAGTAGAGCGCCTTTACACCGACACAACGTATCTCTTTTCCAGGTAATGTCGAAAAACTCCCCAAAAACTTTGCTATTCTGGAAATTCTGGAAGAATTGAAAACTCAGCGGGATTCTGTGCCGGTGTTACCTGTTAGTGAGCCTGTGGTCCAAGAAGTTGTCCGTCAAGAAGTCGGAAGTAAGTGTGACTTGAAAGATCAAAAATATATCTTCATTTTTGTAGTTTACCACTTCTTTGTACATCATTACTCTTATTTTGCCCAATTGCTTTTTCAGGATATTACGGGAGCATTGTGGATTCTGACCTTGAGGATTCTGAAGCTAACGGAACTTCTGAAAACGGGTACACTGATAACAATGACGATGATGACTGGACCGCCCGGTATGAAGAAGATGAAGAAGAAGATCATGCAGCTGATTCTGATGAGAATGAGCTATCTGATGAGTACAATGATAACAATGACGATGATGGCTCGGTCAACAATTTCGGAGAAGATGAGCAAGGAGAATTTAACGGAGAAGATCCATGGGAAAATGATTATGATTATGATTATGATGGGTACCCTAATGAAGATGAAGACGACGGGGATTCAGATTCAGAAAACGATAATCAAAATTTGGAAGATGATAACGACGCAGAGAACGTGGATGATGATCAGAATTGGCCGGATTATAATCCTGAAGATTATGAAGGGGATTCAGAAGAAGGGTATCCAGATGACGCACATGATTCAGAAAGCTCAACGGATAATGTGGAAGAAGAGGACAATGTCCGTCAGAATCCAGAAGGCTGGCCAGATGACGTGGACCAGTACGAGGATAATCAGTCGGATTCGGTGGACAGTTATAATCCTTACAATCAATACTATCACAACAGTGATAATGACAATTATCAAGATGATCGAGACTTTTTGTACAATGATAATGACGATTATGGTGATGAGGATGAGGATTACTATAATGAGTCACAATGAGACCTGGTAAGAAAAATGATTTGTTTTGAAACGGAATTCAATCGACTTTTTTTGCAGAAGGACTGGCGAAAAGCAATGGACGATTTTAATTATTTGTTTGGTTTTTGAACGTTTTGAAACGTTCTTTTCTTTTTTCTAGTAAAGAAGTCGTATTCTGAAAAACACCTGACAAATTACCGAATTCGCTTTTACGAATTTAGGACAGTTTTTTCACTTGAAGAACAGAAAATACTTAAAATCCCCCAAAAAACCGGTAAAACATCCCAAAACACACTCGCCGTTCGAAAACTGTCTCGCCCGCGAGGAATGCACAAAATCTACATTAAAATCCGATAGAAATGTGAAATTTACGAAAAATAGTTTGAAAACCTTTAAAAAAAATTATATGTCCCCAAAAATCCACTATATCCACGAAGAGAACACATCTGATTATCAGTGGAGCGCAGTTGCAATCTACTTATAATTTATGATTGATCAATTTTTTTTTGAAAACTTGAAAAAAAATCGCTTTAGAAGTTTTTTATTTTAAAACTTTAGGAGGGAAAATCTATTTTCTGATTTTTTGAAACATTTCGAAACCATCACTCTTATCACCTCTCTTTTGCTCAGACCTAAAAATTGTTTTCTCTAAAACTCTCGTTGCACGCTCTATCTCTCATTTCAATTGCTAGCCATAAATTCATTCATTACCACTGTCTTCTTCTCTCTATACGATTTCTACCCTTTTTTCAAATTATGGACTGCAAGATATGCTTCCATAGATATAGCTCAATTATGAAGAAGCTGACCCCGAGAATTTTGACAAATTGTGGGCATACAATGTGTGAGGATTGTGTTGGACGGCAAATGGCGGATGGAAAAATTATGTGTCCGTTCGATAGGAAGGTTACAACTGTTAGAGGTTAGTTTAGGGCGCAATTTGGTTTAGAGCGGTAGAGCACAATTGCTGTACAGCGGTGTTTACTGCAGAGCCGTTGAGCACGTTTGCCCCCTGTGCACGCTGGAATTCACAATACGACAGCTTTGGTACACTACAGCGTTATTAAAACGCATTCACTGTAGAGAGGTAGGGCGCACTTGCTCTAAAGTAGTTGTGCACGTACACATATTTTAGATCAGTAGAGCGCATTTCCACTTCCCCCGATCATAACTATTTTCTAGGTGATGTCGAACAGCTAGCCAAAAACTTTGCCGTTCTGGAGATTATGGAAGAATTGAAAAAGTTCTTAATTGTGGAGTCAGATGAGGAATCTGCTGTGGTACAGAAAGCAGTTGCTGGCGATCAATTGGATTCTGATGGTAAGTTCTACATATCTGAAAAGGTTTTCGCGTACTTTGATTTTTTTTTCAAGATTCAGAAGACCAACCAGCCAATGTGGAGGAAGATGCAGATAATGTAGATCAGCAATCTGAAGGTCATTCAGATGACATGGAGGAGGATTATCAAGAAGACGATTTAGAAGATTACTATGATGGTCTCTATGATGACTATGCGTACGCTGATCCAGAAGATGAATATTCTGATGGTCAAGACTCGAACCCTACAGTGTTCGAATCTTCAGATGATGGAGATCAGCAATCTGAAGGTCATCCAGATGACGTGGATGATGTTACCCCTCAACGCCGTAATCTTCAGAATAGTAATCTATCGTATAGCGGTCGTTGGACTAATTACCCGTATCGTAATAGCCAACAATATCCTCTCAGACCACAGAATAACCCACATGTTAACTACAGTAATCCTCCACTAGTCAACAACAGTCTGCCTCCGCCAATCAACTACAGTAATCCACCACCGGTATTCTATGCTGGCGCACCAATTCACTACGGCCTCCCCCCACCAGGTAGTTACAGTAATCCCCTGCAAATTATATATTGTCTTGTTCCACCGAATGGCAACAGTAATCTCATGGGACTCGTTGATAGTCAGCCATCACAAAACAACTACAGTAATCCCCCACAAGTGTTCTATGCTCCAGCCCCACAAATGAACTACAGTAACCCATTACAAGTTAGTAGTAGTCAGCAACCAGGAGGTAACTACATCAATTCCCCTCTCAGTAATCCCTCACAGGTTAACTACAGTAATCGGCCACTAGCTAATCGCAGGAATCCTTCACAAGTTGTCAGTCACCCGCTGAGTAGCTACAGTAACCCATCACAAGTTAACGATAGTCAGCGCCCACAAAACAACTACAGTAATCCACCACCGTTATTCTATGTTGGCGCACCAATTCACTACAGTAATCCCCCGCAAATCAACAATCGTCAGGCACCGCAAGGAAGCTACAGGAACCCATCACAAGTTAACAATAGTCAGCAACCACTACTTAACTACAGTATCCCCTCACAAATGAACTACAATAATCCCCCACAAATGAACTACAGTAATCCCCCACAAATCAACAATAATCGCCCACTAGTTAACCGCAGTAATCCCTCGCAAGTTAACCGCAATAATCATCCACTAGTTAACCGCAGTAATCCCTCGCAAGTTAACCGCAATAATTACACACAAGTTGACTACAGTTATCCCCCATAGGCTAAATTTTTGGTACCCTACCCTTCCCTCTATCTCATTTTTTTCTATATTTTTTTGCCCCTTAAAACTTTCAATAAAACATTATGATATTCACAGCTGCCTTAGCTCCTATTCAAACAAAAAACACCCATATTGTCCACCAAGAGTACACAAATGCTACAGTAAGAACAGATAGAAATTTAATATTTGCGAAAAAGTCCCAAAATTGGTTCAAAATACAGCTAAACGTCTCCAAAAATCGCGTTGTCCACGAGGAGTACACGCCACGTGGCTATTTTCTGTTCTTTTATACTCTCAAAAATCAATCTTATACTTTCTTTTTTATACTCTCAAAGTATCAGTGGAGCGCAGTTGCAACCTATCTAGTTACTGATTTTGCTTAAAACTCAATAAATTGGTTCTCAAAATTTTATTTTTACTTCAAAAGTTAGGCGGTGGGAAAAAAACGAGAAAAATGAACCAAAAAAATTTACAAAAAAGCAAAAAGAAGACTGTTACACAAAAAATAAATTAGAGAGAAAGAAAGAAAACAATCCGTTGGGAGGTGTACTGTAGCCAAATGGAGGGTACTGTAGCCAGCCAGCTTAGGCGACGTACTCGTACAAGTCGCGTTGTTGCTCGGAACGCTTCAAGTAGTCCTTCTCGATGAGCGATCCAACGGTCCGCTTGATCATTTCAATCTTTGGCTTGAAACGTCCCGACAATTGAGAGATCACTTCGGTCACCAGATTCGTGTGAGTCAGCGACTTGCGGGCTTTCATGATGCGCACGATGGAGGCCTGAAAAAGTAGGGGAATTGAAATTTTGCAAAATTAAAAGTCATGTGGTTAGAAAGCTTAAAATGTAGGGATTCTGAATCTGTTTTTAAATTTTTTGAAAAGTTGAAAATGAACCGAGTTACATAATCTCAAAGTTTTGGTGATTTTCGGCAAATCTTCAAAAAAAAAACCATCAAACTCAAAGCTGCATATCTCGGCTCATTTTGACGCTACAAAAATTTCAAAAACAGTTTCAGAATCCTTACGTATTCAGTTTTTAACCGTAGCAAATATAATTGAATTCAACATAACTGAAAAGCTGACGACGTGAGGATTCTGAATCCATTTGCAAAACTTTTCTAGGGTCTATGTGACGCGAGTTACAAAATGTCTTGTATTTCGGCTCATTTTGACGCTAGAAAATTTCTGAAAATAGATTTAGAATTCTGAAATCTTCAGCTTTCTAAGTACATTTAGTAAAAACAAATTTGGTATGACTCAGAAACTGAAGACGTGAGAATTCTGAATCCGTTTTGAAAACGTTTCTAGCATCAATATGACGTGAGTTACAACAGATCTTGTAAACCGGTTATTTTTCCACTTTTTCAAAAAATTAAAACGGATTCAGAATCCTCACATTTTCAGCTTTTGAGAAATACCAGATTTGAATAAATTTGATATAAATAAAAAGCTGAGGACATGAGGATTCAGAACCTATTTTCAAAACTGTTCTAGCGTCAATATGACGAGAGTTACAAGATACCTCGTATCTCGAATCATTTTGAAGCTAGCAACATTTTCAAACCAGATTCAGAATCCACACATTTTCAGGTTTTGAGAAGTACCAGATTTGAAGTAATTTGATATAACTAAAAAACAAAGGGCGTGAGGATTCTGAATCCGTTTTCAAAACGTTTCTAGCATCAATATGACGTGAGTTACAACAGATCTTGTAAATCGGTTATTTTTCCACTTTTTCAAAAAATTGAAATGAATTCAAAACTCTTTCACTCTCTAAAGTCCATAAACTCACCGCAATCATATTCTTTCTATCCTCATCCAGACCCTTCTGCACATTATCCGTTTCCTTCACCGGCTCCGCCTTCATCGTCATTTTCGACAAGTCGACGCGCACCTTCTTATTCGTATAGCCATCATTCAGAGTGATCGTCGCATTGAGTGGCACCTCGTCTCCTTCCAACGCCTTATCCGACTTGAGCACCTGATTCTTGACGAGCGATCCGACGACGGCCTTCGTCGACTTTCCATCCATACCAGTCGCCTCCATAATGTTTTCAGCTGTGAACGTCGTCTGCTCGTTGAACAACAAAAGCGTACACATTTGTGGTGTTGTCACTCCGAACACGTACTTCTTTCCCTTGAAAGCAGTCGTCGTCACCTCGCCACGGCACTGCGAGTAGAGCCAATTGAGACGGCGTCCGGTGTACTTGGTCTGGTAGTGTGCGGCAAAGTTCTCAATCGTCACCACCAACTGTTGTGGAAGCTTCAATCCCGACGTCGGGAAGTTCGGCCATGAGCCCGAGCTCAGCACCATCGCTTGGAACTCGGCACACTTCTTGTCGTCAGCCGACTTCTCCTTGAATGCCGACGTCAAATCCCTCGAGACTTGAATGTCTTGGAACATTTTTGTGAGACGTGTCGTGAACTCGTATCCGCATGTGTCGGTGAGCTTTTGGATGAACGTCGACTCGGCTTCGTCAGAGGCGGAAAGCTCGCCGATCAGTCGTTTGCAGAACATTTTTGTGTAGAATTTGAGGAAGACGTCCTTGTCCTCGAGATATTTGAAGATGGTTACCTGGAAGAAATGGGGAGGGTTAATAGGAGCGGTTGCAACATTTTCAGTGGGGCGCATTTACAAAATTCTCAAAAACACCGCTTTCAGAGCTTCTCGATTCGCAATAAAGCCAAATTCTTAGTAGAGCGCATTTACTAGATTCTCGGTAGGTCGCAAATTCAGGTTTTCAATGGAGCGCATTTTCATTCTCTCGAATTTCAGTTTAGCTAGGATTTACAGTAGAGCGCACTTGCATTCTCCCAAAACCAAGACAACGGATGGTAGAATTTCACTAGAGCGCACTTACAACATTCTCAGAACGCATTTTTACAATAACGCGCGGATTCTCTCGCACTCGTTCTCGGTAGAGCGCACTTCCAGCATTCTCAATAGAGCGCATTTCCCCTTTACCCCAAATCCCAACCCAACTCACCACTTTCTTCTGAATATCATCCATCTCATTCTCATCCGGCATCTTCGCACTCTTCCTGAACAACTGATCACAATATCTGGACAACAGCTCCGACGACTTCAACGGTTGCAACTGTGGTGGCGCGCGCAACGTCACCGCGTTCTTATTAACAAACTCGATCGCCGCACTATCCAACGACTTCATGAATCCGGGCTCTTTGCTAAACGAGCGATCGACCAGTCCTTGATATCTCTCGTGCACTTCCAACAGGGTGCTCATATAGAGCTTCGGGTCGTTGAACGCCTCAGTAGCCACACGTTCCAACGCCTCCAATCCCTCTTTTTGGACGTGCTCTTTGAGCGCTTTACGGAGAGCTGGCAACCCATTCTCGACACGAAGACACATTCTGTACATTCTCGCGAGGTGATCGTCCATCTTATCCATAAGAAGTCTTCCGAAATGCGCTTGAATAAATTCCAGCTGCTTCGTGATCATCACATCGTTGCAACACCCGGATAGTGGTGTCCCCGTCGACGAGTGGAGGCAGAGTGTCACTCGATTATCCTCCTGTTGGATTCTCGTCTCCACCTTGATCAGGTAATCCGTGCAAGACCCATTCTCCATGTGGAACACGCTGACCTCATTGGTATAGAAGTCGCGTGTCGCCTCGATGAACTTCTTCTCAAACGAGTTCTTGTAGATATCGAGTCTCTTCGCATCCTCCTCCTTCGCGGATACCGTATCATCCATGCCAAGCTCCACCAGATTCTCCACGACCGCCGAGATGAACCGCTTATTGATTGTGTGACCGGTACGCTCCAACCGAATCAGCTCCAACATCGCCGGAATAATCTTGTGCTCGAGTGTATCGAACATATCACGCTTCCAGAGCACCATACTCAGCATATAAACCATATATCTCTCCTTGCGACCCTCATCAATCTCACGACGAATCCAGTGACGATTCAAGTACGAGAATACGCCGTCCAAGACTTTCGCCGAGAATCGATAGCTGTCCCATTCTTTGGTGTAAAAGTCGAGAAGCGCCTCGCCGTCCAAGTTTTCACAACGTTTGCAGAGTGCCGTCGTGTAGGCGGTCACGTAGTTCTCCACATGCGAGTAAAGGTCACTCCCGATGAAGTTGTTGTTTAGTTGGGCGTCCGCGGTGGCTGGCACGTGGGCGGCGGTGAGGTTGGTACAGTAGTTGTAGACGGTTCTGAAATAAGGGGAGATTCTGGATGTAGTTAGAAATTGATAGTGGCCTAGGATCCTAAATGGTAACCTAGGAAATGAAAGAGATAGCTGAGAAAAGTGGCCTGGGATCCTGAAAGATGGACTAGGTTCCGAAATGGTAATTTAGAAAACGAAAAAGGTGGCCTAGTTTTCTAAAGAGTGGCTTAAGATACTAAAAGGTAACCTAGGATCCCAAAAAGAAGCTTAAAATCAAAAAATTGGTTCAGCCATGTCATTTACGGTCTAGCTACTCTCTACATGGCCTAACTTCCCTGTACGTGGCCTAGTTTTTCTGTACGTAGCCTAGCTGTTGACTATGTGACCTAGCTCGCCCATACATAACCTAAGTTCCCTCATCCATGACCTAGCTTTGCAATACGTGGCCTAGTTTTTCTATAAATGGCCTAGCTTCCCAAAACATAACCTAACTTCCCCATACATGGCCCAACTTATGACCAAAGTTACCAATGCGTGACCTAGCTTCCCTTCAATAACCTCCTAAATCAAAATGAATAACTCACGAGTACAGTCCCATGTAGTACTTGGCGGACATGTTCTCACGTCGAAAGATGATGTCGAGTCCAGGACAAAGTTTCGCCCAAACTAGCTCCAAATCCACTTCCGGCATATCGGCGTCCATTATTCTCGCTTTGAATCGAGAGTCGGTTGCGTTGAGGGTACCTGGAATAAGCGATGATTGGGTAAGGGGGATTGAGGAGATGAGAGGAGAGAAGAGAAATAGAAGACGAGAGAGGAAATGAGGAGAGGAGTGGTCGGTAGGGCCGATGAGGGGAAGACTGAATGAAAATGGAGGGGAAAGGTGAACGTTGTGTGTGTACGCAGCAGAGGAGTCGCGCGCGGACAGATGGCGTGAGTGCGCCGGAGCGCGCACCACATACGAGGTCCTGGGAAGCCCAGGAGGCGAAATGACCAAAAAATGAGGAGTGTGGATGGAAAGAATGAGGAGGAATCAATAGTTCGCGCGCCGCGGGTTCTGGGAAAGTTTTTGTAGTTTGACCTACCGTACTCAAAAACAATTTTTGAATTTTGAAGAAAAAAAATGGAGGGAAGTATGTCTAGGAAATGAGCTCTGGTGACGATTTGGGGAATTCGCTTGAGCAATACTGTAGAAATGAGGAAAGGGAGTACGGTAGGAAAGAGAAAAGAGAGTACTGTAAGAATGGAAATTGAGAGTACTGTAAAACTGGGGGAGGGGTACTGTAGAAATGGGGAAGGAGTTCTACGGTAGATATCGGGTTACTGTAAGGACTTGGAGACTGTAAAAACCGGGTGACTGTAGTGACTGGGTTACTGTGGAATCCTAAACCGCTCTACTGATAATCAGCTCACTATTAGTTGGTGAAGGGTTTATAAGGGTTCCATTGAATAAGGAGGCCCTAAGGGAAGCGTAATAAGAAAGAAGGGAGAATGTAGGGACTGAACGGTATTGAGTGTGTGAAAGTGGAAATGAGATGTCCTCTCTCTCCGAGAGGGAGTTTTGGGAAAAACTATCTGCACGTTGGACAGATGCTGAGGGGCGTTATGGACAGAGTGCACTGTGCTTAATGGGGAGGAGGTGTAGGAGGAGAGGGCCAGCGGCCATGGGAAAAAGAGGAATGTGGGGGAGGTTAGGGTACTGTAGAAATAGAGTGAATAACTATTTTAGGATTAGTAGAAACTAAACTACAGTAGGATTCGTGGAAAGTGATCAACTGTTGAATCCACAAAAACTAGGCTACTGTAGGATCCGTGAAATCTGGGCTAATGCAAGAACTGGCATACTGTAAGACTCCTATGAACACCTGACTACTGTGGAACCTGTGAAAACTGAGCTACAGTAGGATTGGTAGAAACTAACTGCGATAGAACTTTTGTTGAAAACGCACTCTACTGATAACCGTTATTCTGATATGATTGTTGCGCAAAAGTTTGATTTCAAGCATTCAATCTTTAAAGTCAAGGAAGGCTAAAAGTGTATCATGTGTTCTTGAGAGCTATCTACTAATAGTGGTCAGAATTCCTTCAAACTTTTTTGAAGGCTCTAGAGCGTTGGACACTGTCACTGACTAGTAAGGGAAGATAGGTGGATTTGACCTAAAAGAATAAGAAGAGTCTGGGTAAATACACTCACATACACACAGTGTTTTAGAACAAAGTAGATCTTATCTACTACAATTCTCTAATCCTCTCGTACGGCCTTGTGGAGAACAATAGAATAGGGACGCTAATAAAAGAGCAGATGGTTTTGGACAGTGATGACGTGGAAAGAAGGGAGGTGTAGGTGGAGAAGAGGGAGAGCAAATAGAAGGTAAAGAATGATGGATGAGATGGACAGTGATGACGTGGGAGAAGGGAGAGGAAATAGAAGATAATTAGGAGTGAGGGAAGGTAAAGTAGAAATTGGAATAAGAGTACTGTAGAAACAGAAGGGAGGGGGTACTGTAGGAAACGGGAACGGGCAGTAGCATACTT
The DNA here is from genome assembly GCF_010183535.1 of Caenorhabditis remanei. Classification (NCBI taxonomy): domain Eukaryota; kingdom Metazoa; phylum Nematoda; class Chromadorea; order Rhabditida; family Rhabditidae; genus Caenorhabditis; species Caenorhabditis remanei. The sequence continues at coordinate 2,769,646 of NC_071329.1, forward strand.
GTCAACCGTGCCGAAACGGGCCGACACGGCCGGCTCGTAACTTGCGTCAAAATGAATATTATGAGCTGAAAAATATACCAAAATGTAGATCTCGACGAGTTCTATGCCCGTGATTGACAACGGGCCGGATGGCTATTCGTTAATGTGCCGCGGGCCGGCAAAAAGTGCCGAAAAACGCGAAAATGACTAAAAAAGCCATTCTAGCCCGGCCCGCGGCACATTAACGAATAGTCATTCGGCCCGTAGTAGGTCACGGACATAGAACTCGTCGAGATCTACGTTTTGGTATATTTTTCATCCCATAATATTGAGTTTGACGCGAGTTACGCGCCGGCCCGTGTCGGCCCGTTTCGGCCCGGTTGACAAGTATGGGCAGTAGGGCTGAGGGTACTGTAGGAATAGGGAGAGACTACTGTAGGCGTTGGAAAAGAGTACGGTAGAAACGGAGTACTGTAGGTTCAGGTGAACGTACTGTAGGATAGAAATGGGGAGTACTTAAGAAATAGGAAAGGACTACTTGGGATACGGTCACAGGAGAATATGAAGGTCCGTAGGAATACCCCCAGGAGATTACCATAATCAAGTTCAAATTATCAGTAGAGCGCACTTGCTTTCTCCCGAAACACAATTTCTCAATGGAGCGCATTTCCATTCTCAGCTAGCCTCAAAATCAAAGCACACGGTTTATTAAGAAAAGTTTCAAAACAGAGTCAAAATCAAAAATTTAACAATATTTCTTGTTTCTGCTGGCAAACGGTTTTCTGTTGTCCACGTTGACAACTTTTGCTTCCTTTTTCTTCTCATCCTCCACAACACTCTCAAAAACTCGCTTGCGATGGTTGTAAGCAATCTGAAAGTACATATATCATATTAGAAATCTCAAATTTCAGAAATTTCTCTAAACTTACAGTGTCCGCAATCAGCTTCGCTTTTTCTCTCAGGTTGAGCTCATCCAATCTCTTCTTTTCCATCCTCATCGCTTCGAGGAGAGCCAGCTGGGATGTCAGAATCTTCTAAAATTAATTAATTGCTACTAATTAATTGTTACGTTGACCAACTTACCATCTTCTCTTGATACTCCTTATTTCCTCTTAAAACTTCCTGAAGTCGACCGAGCTGGTCGATTGGCACGTATAGCTGAAAAAATAATTTCAGAATTAGATTATCCATGGAGTACTCATACCGTGTTCTCCGGCATCCCTGGAATCTTGACAGGAGCTCCACGTCCTAGCTTCCCATTGATGTACTGCTTCACAGCGTCCTCCCGCATCAGTACCTTAAAAATAATGAAAATTTTTTGAAAAAAAAACGTACAAAGCTTACAGGTGCTGGTGGCTTCCTGGTAGCGGTATGACGGGGGATGCGGTTTCCAGAAGACTGACTCATCTTTGAAAGTTTTCTGAAAAAAGATAAAGATTAACTTTATAACATGAAAGATGTAACAGTGGCATTAATACGTATATCAGCTTAGTTTTATCAGTCATGAGGCGGAGTGTCAAGAGGAGACCGAGCGGGTTATTAAGTACTTACACTTACTAGGGAAGGCTTCCAGATGACCGTGGAGTTACGGGACGTGATCTATATCATTGGAAAGCTGAGAAAACGCTGATTCCAAATATATATTCAGTTTTTGCCCTCGAGGTCTGGTATTCGAGAAAAACGAGGTCAAAGTTTGGACCCCTGACAAGTCATAAGGTTGCCTTTTTCTCAGCTTTCCAATGATATAGGTCACGACCCATAACTCCACGGTCACCTGGAGGCCTTCCCAAGTTAGACGGGCTCAAAGGGAGTATAAGCAGGAGAAGGGTAACAATTGGATAAGATCTAGTAGATAAATCACACCTAGAGCTCTATTTTTTTAATTGAGAACTTTTTTTTACCCCGGGGGACCACAAGAAGTCGTCAACTACGAAAATGGAAAATCATCGCTTAAAAATCCCTAGTGACTTTGAAGGTGCTGACCTAGAAATCCTCGCCAACCAACTTTTTTGTTTCCCCTTATTTGGTCCTGCCAAGTTTTCGTTAGGTGAACATACAAAACAGTAAAGAAAAAGCAAATGCTTCTTATTTATATCTGGTACCCATCTAGGCCAGTAAGTCTACCCCTTACTCTGTGGAGGGACAAGCGACTTACTGCTAAAGGTCACCTTATACACAAATATGTTTTCATAACATACACCACCTGCCCCGCTGCGGCCCAGGGACGAGGAAGGCGGGAAGCTAAACATAGGACGTCCTTGTAATTCAGCGATATTCAAAATATTCAACTTCCTCAGAGTGTTAGTACCCTGACGCCCAAAAATCTCAGATCTCTAATATCTAAATTCCCAGAGCCATATAGTCCTGCATATTGTCACTAAATATCCCAGGAGGGATGAGCAAACTACATATAGGAGGGGGGTAACCGCCTAATGAGAATACGTCTATTCTAATTGACTACGTGGATTGTTTGTTTGTTTTCCCATCAGGTCTCTTTTTATAGCAGTATCGATTTGGTAACCCGCAGTTGACGGAGGATGAGTATTAGAAATTTTTGCATTCATCTCCTAGTTATTTAGGTTATCAGTAGAGCGCGTTTCCTCCATAAGTACAGTATTTTGTATTCAATTCTCAACCTAGTCATGATAGGCGCTAAATATGATTTAAAGTTTTTAATTTCTGCATTAGGAATTGAAAAAAAAAACGGAAATAGAAAATGTTGGCGCCATAGTTTTTTTTTGAATTCCTGTTCTCCTCTCTCTCTCTCTCCTTTCTTCGTGTGTCGTAAGTCTTACATCATAAAAGTTGAAAAGATCACCGCCTTTATAATGAACCGCCGCGCGCCACTCTTAACTTTCTGTATGACACATTTTTGTCGGATTACTCAACTTTTGGGTAGGGAATTCGAAACATAGGATTTGAAGAGGGGGGTCATTGAAGATACGGCTTTCAAACAATCTATAAATTTGGTTATAGGTACTTTCGACTACGGGAAATCCATTTCTGCACTCAAAACTTGCTAAATGTCTCTGTGAGCAGAGTAATAAGCTCTCAAACTTTTCACATGGTCAAATCGGCGAATCCTTCTTTTTATCCATATGAAAAGTTTGAGAGCTCATAACTCCGCTTGCAGAGACATTTACCCGGTTCCAATTGTAGAAATGGGCCCCACGGTGTCGAAAGTTCCTAAGACCAAATTTATAGATAGTTTGAAAGCTACATCTCCAAAGACTTCCCTTGTAGGGGTACTGTAGTTTTATGAGGGTACTGTAAGTGGGAGGTTCTGCAACCGAACTATTTTTGAATCGTCTAAACTTATCGACTCCTTTTTTTCTTACCATAATAACTGCATACTAACGCGATATTAAAGTTTCCCTATAAGCATGGTTTTATTACAGGATAATTATCAATCGATACCAAAGTACCAAAATATGCAAATTCTGCCTCTCCACGTCCTTGTCTCAAAGTCTATTGCCAAGGGAATTATCGATGGTGAGTACTTTCAAAACTCCAAACGTGGAAGCCCAAGATCCTGACTTATATTCTATTTCCAGGAACTCTTCACCCCACCCGCTTCCCTTTCAATCCAAATTGCCACGTGCTCACTGAGCTCAACCGTCTCACCCTGCCCACCTACGAGCCTGAGATCTACACGAAGCTCCTCCACACCTTCAACTTCTCCACTGCTAACCACCAGGGTTTTTGGATCTGTCGAAACATGATTCAACTCTTTCAAAACCAAAATTTGACATCCCTGGCGTTGGGAAGGTTCAGCTGGTGTCAGGCTTATATGAGGAAACGCTCTCGTAGCAATTGCGCTGCAGTATTTGAAGACTTGGAGCATAAGGCTATGGGTAAGTTTGGACATTCTAGAAGATCCCCAGATAAAAAATTGTTCAGACCTCTCTAACCCCATCAACATCGTAGCCATTGTGGGGGACTGTCTGAATAATGACTCGCAGAAGGATCTCCTAAGCTTATCGATCGACACTGAGGTCCACGAGACCACTAAGATGTTCCTTCCCAATTGGATCGCGCCGCTCGCCGAAATGCTTCCGAAACTCCAATCCCTTAGCATCTCTGGTCGAGTTCTTGAGCAAAACGACTTCCAAGCTCTCTGCTCCGGATTTCCACACCTCCAGAAGCTGAACATCAGTGGGACTCGAATTAAAAATTTGTCTGGAATTTCTCACCTCCGAAATCTAGAGGTCTTGTCGATTGGTAATCTGAAACTCGGCTCGGCTCACGATTTGGTGAACATTTTCAACCTTCCGAACTTGAAAGTTTTGAGTTTGTCGTGTGAGGGGTAAGTTATACATAAAGCCTTCAATGTTGTGTCATGGCTTTTCAGGAGCTGTCGCGAGCCGTGTTGCCCTAGAGACCTACTATTCCAATTTTTGGAATGTGACAGGGTTATGCCGGAGCTGGTGTACTTGGATGTCTCCTTCAATGGATTGCCGACTCACTGGATGGGAAAAGTGATGAATAGATGTCCAAAGTTGGAGGTTTTGTCGGTTATTGGTGAGTAGATTTGGAGTTTTAGAGGGGATGCGGGGGGATTCAAAATCTGCTTTCAGGGACGTTTCAAAACCAGACATTCGGAAACCGTGAATTAACTTTATTAGCGAAAAAATGTCTTGAATATTATGGGATGAAAAATATACCAAAATGTAGATCTCGACGAGTTCTCTGTCCGTGACCTACTCCGTGCCGGATGGCTATTCGTTAATGTGCCGCGGGCCGGGCTAGAATGGCTTTTTTGGCCTATTTTCACGGCCATAAACAAATAGCCATCCGGCCCTTAGTAGGTCACGGACATAGAACTCGTCGAGATCTACATTTTGGTATATTTTTCATCCCATAATATTGAGTTTGACGCGAGTTACGAGCCGGCCCGTGTCGGCCCGTTTAGGCCCGGTTTGCAAGTATGTCTTTTTTTGCACAGTCAAAATGTGATGGTTTCAAAAAACTTGGTTTCGAAATTTCCCGTTTCAATGCGTCATATCTCGGCTCAATTTGACGCAATAAATATTCTGAAAACGGAGTTTTAGAATCCCCACGTCTTCAGTTTTTAAATCATAATAAGTTTAACTAAATTTGATATAACTGGGAAACTGCGGCGTCAATATTGTCCGAGTTCCAAAAGATGTTGATCTAGGTCCAATCACCGAGACGGACCTGACCAGTGCCATCGAGATAATCTCTAGCCACAACTTGCCATCTATCACCAAAGCTCTTCGCCACTACATGCTCCTCCACAACCGCCCAATGCTCATGGAGCTCTTCAAGATTTTGATGGAAGTTTTGGATAATGTAATGGATTTGACTGCTAAGAGAGAGCTCCAAGACTGCTCAGAAGTCCTCTGCGAAATCCACCAAAAGTATCAAGGGGACTACACGATACTAGATGAAAGTGCCCCAATTCTTGTGATGCTGATGATGTGAGATCTATTTTTTGGCCTCTTAAACATGATTTCATCTTCAGACACCACCAACTTCTCGAGCCTCCACACAAAATCGATATCCTTAATTGCCTATTCTACACCTGCAATTTCTTCCTCGACAACTCCTACTTCAACGCCTTCTATCCAAAATTCGAATCGATTTTTCAAGTTGTGGATAACCCGAGCATAACCAAAAACTTGGATTTCAACATCCAGAAATTCTATCTAGTTGCCTTCCGAGTCATTGGATTATCGATTGAGGAGGAGTCCTGGAAGGTTCCATGCATTGGATTCTTGCACAATATTCTGAATGCCGTGGAGACGACGGAGGCGGAAAGGCAAGGTATCGATTGGAGAACAGTTGTTGGGAGCCTCAGAAAATTCGGGAAGAGTAAGAGATGTTTGACAGCGTACAGGAACGCGGCGAGGCCAATGATGAGATTTGTGCAGAATAATTTTTTGTAATACGATTTATTGATTGAATAAATAATTACAAAATACAATTAACTATTTCTTGATCCAAGTGCCTTGCGTTTTCTACTAACAGTCTTCTTTGTCTGCTGTGCTGCTTAGAAAACTTTCAAATCTTTCTTATTGAATTCCAGACGCACCATCTCCTTCTCTTCCGCTGCTCTTTGAGCTCGGCTAGCCGGTTTTCAGCTTCATCCAACTGAATAAGTCATACAATAACTATAATTACCTTCTTCAACTGATACTCCCATCTCTTCTACGAATCCAGAAAGTCCTTATGCATATGAAGTGGTAACAGGAAGGTATCCGCCTGGAATCTGGCCGACTTTTTTGTCCGCCTTCAGTCCTTCTATGTATTTTCTGGCAAAATCAATAGGAAACAAGAGGGTACCCTCAGGCACTGGTGCTCCTTGGAAGGTGGTGGTAGGGGGGTTCATCGGGATAACTGACGCAGGGAGCTGACTAGATATAGTCCTCCAGAATTGCCAGGAGCATTTACGCAGGACGCAGTGCGTCCTAATATGGGCGGGCTATATACATAGTAGTCACAGTAACCTGCGAGCAGTCATCTCATTCTCATTCTTCCTTTAGGATTCCCGTATCTAGGATACGTAGTGGTTCCTTATTGTAAGAAATACTGTCCTTATCTTATTAATATTGATTTTTTGTTACTGGAGACTTTCCAGGAATCAATCAAGACGCAGTGCGGAGTCAGCGTTCAAACTGTAGAAGTCACAGTAATCTGTGAGCCCTTCTTGAAGTTACTGTACATATAAGAGCATAATGTAGACTTCCCACAAGCCAGGACGCAGGACGCCAACAAGTGTGCACTGCAGACTTTACAAGAATCAATACGCAACGTTCTTACTGTAGTAGTCACAGTAATCTGTGAGCAGTCTTTCCTTCTTCCTTGTCCCCCTTTCTCCTTTCCCTTCTCTACATAGATCCCCAATTCATTGTATTCCAGATCAAATCTCTACGTACTCACCGCCTAGTCAACCAGCCGAAATGGAAGTTCCAACTCTTCAAGTCATCGCTGCTGCTTCAGTTGCCAATGGATTAGCCGAAGGTATGTTAAGGGTTGTTAATGGGTGTGCGCTTAAAAAGTGGGTTACATTTCAAAAACAGTAGACACATACTTCACATGCAATCTCTCAGTAGCCTACAGTAGGACAGTCGCATACAATAAGATAGTCACGCATACAATAAGACCGACCAAAATCTATCAATTCCATGCCATTCCCGTACCATACTTACCTTATTTTCAGGGTCCATCCATCCAACCAACTTCCCACTCTCCGAGTCTTCTAGTTCAAAGATTTTGAAAGATCTCTTCAGACTAACCTTCACCAACTATTCCCCTGAACTCTACACTCGACTCTGCGCCATGATCAAAGTGTCCAAAGTAGATCACAAAGGATTCTGGCTGTGCGACAACTCGATCCGACTCTTCCGTGCCCAAAACCTGAGATCGCTGACGCTCGGCCGATTCGATTGGTTGGAGAGTCACATGGGACGGAACACTTATGGGGAGACGAAGTTTGAAGATCTTTATCATAAGGAGATGAGTAAGTAGAATCAAGATTTCGGCTTAACATATCAAACTTAATTATTTTCAGTCATGCAACGACCAACAAATATCGTGAAAGTGTTAGAGCACGTCTTGAATGACGATTCGCAGAAGGAATTGATGCTCCTCAACATCGATACGGAGGTTTATGAGACAAGAAGGATGTTCTGCCGGAAATGGGTTACACCGATCATCAATATGCTCCCTCAACTCCAATCATTGAGCATCTACAACAGGATTCTGACAGCGGAGGATTTCCAAAGTATTTGCACCGGCTTTCCAAATCTCCGAAGCCTCAACATCAGTGGCACTCGACTCAACAACCTGTCGGGAATCTCCCAACTTCAAGATCTGGAAGTACTCTCCATCGGGAATCTGAAATTCCAGTCGTCTATGGATCTTATTGATATCTTCAATCTACCAAAGCTGAAGGTGCTCAACATGTCCTGTGAAACGAGCTGTCGCCGGGAAAACTGCTGCAATCGTGTGCAATTACTACAATTCTTGGAGTGCAACCGTCTGATGCCTGAGCTGCTGTCCCTTGATGTCTCATTCAACATTTTGCCAAATCACTGGTTTTCAAAAGTTATGGAAAGATGTCCGAAGATCAAGCAGGTAGCCATTATCGGTGGAATTCCAGTATGGATCCAAGGAATCGAAGTTATCAGTGCACACAACTTAAAAGCTGTCAACCAGGCGTTGAAACACTATATGGCTACGGATAATCGACCCATGATCTTGGAACTACTCGATATGGCAACGGAGATTTTGGAGGATGCATTTGAAGACGAAATTCCATTGACTATAGAAGACTTACAATCGTGCAGCGAGATCGTCTGCAGAATCAATGATATCTACCAATCGGACTACCCGATACATCATAAGTCTGCCCCAACACTCTCTTTTCTCTTAAAGTAAGTTTCCCATCGGTAATAATTTAATTATAACTATATCTAATTAATTTTCAGAAACCGTTGCTCCAACAAAACCAAAATCCTTAATTGCCTCCATTATATCTGCAACTTCTTTTTGGACAACAATTACTTTGACAAGTTCTTCCCAAAATTCGAGTATATTTTTGAAGCAATTGGAGATCAACAATTACTGATGGATGCCACACTTCCAACAAGCTTCAAACAATTCTATCCAATTGCATTACGTGTCCTTGAATTAACAACTGGAGATGAGGACTGGAAGATGCCGTGCATTGCATTTATCGATAGGATAAGGCTACACTTGTAGGATGTCTTTGTGTGATAAACCCAATAAACTTTTTTTTAAATACAAAGTTTTTAGTTTTGTGGAATGATACATATTTCAGAAGATTTTCACAAATTCCAAAACCCCATTCTCGCTATACGACACTTCACATGTCACATGTAACATAATTTCTGACGAGATGAGTGTGAACAACAATTATCCTGCCAATTGTGACAAGGCACACACAGATTGAGAATAAGGATGACTAACCCCGCATCCTGTCTATTCTCGCAAAAGAGAGACGTTCACTGATGCAACGTAAGATATCCGTGGGAAAGACACACATAGTCCGTTGCCACATCATTAGTCAGAAAACCTTTCCTCCTTTCAATCCTATTAACATATCGTGCAAAGTCATTGCCCTTCAGCTATTGTCTTATTCAGTTTCCCGTCAAGCAGAACTGTTCTGTTTCAGCCAACACTTTTCAATGATATCCAACCAACGATTTCTTCTCTATCACCACTGGATAGCTTAGCGAGAACCAGGGTTGAGCGGAATTCGGCTTTCACTGTTTCGGATCTTCTTTCCGCCATTTCAAGATTTTTCACTCCTTTTGCCTAGAGGATCAACTTTAAAAATTTGTTTGTCTACTCGAAATTACGGATATTTTTCAAGGTTTTTTTGCAGCAAAGCTATCATTTTTTACCAAAAAACCAAATTTAACATAAAATAACTTTTTACAACAAAATAAGGGCAAAATCGTCTTCTAAAAGAGACATTTTATACCGGCTATGCCTGATGAATTGTTATTTGTCATTCATTCTCAAGTTTTCTCCATCTTTTTCATTTTTTTCTTATAATACTGGGGACTGCTCTACAACATGAGCAGATGGTGCGAGTGCTAATGAGAATAGACAGGTGAATGGATAATTATATGAGATGAGCCTCGTTGAGATTGTGTAATTAAGAGAGGAGTCCTAGTCCCTGCCATCTCCATTTTTCTCATTCCCTTTTTCCTTTTATTGCAACGTTTCCTTGATTCTTATTGATTTCAGAATGAATTCCAATCGACCTCTTTCCTATGACAGTTTCAAAAAAGTGTTGATCTACATGAACGCAAACTTGAGGTGAGAATCTTTTAAAAATTAATTATTCACAATAGTTATTTCTAGACTTCGCCTTGCCACACAGTGCCCTTCTATTCGTTCAGCGGAAAAAGCGGCTCCCCTGAAAATCAAATTCTTCCAACCAATAAGAAACTGTATGTTCATTGATGACACAATCTATCATTTCGGAGTTTATAAGAAATATCCGGAGGGTGAATGTCCTTCAAGAGTCCTCGTGGCAAACAACACGGACGGCTCATCGAGGGATGTTGATGAGTTTGGATTCGATTATTGGGGAGATGCAAATGCAGTGACAGAGGGAGACGTCGATGTAAGGAACCCTGAAGAACAAGAAGAAGAGTACCCGGAGAAACCTGATGGTTTTGTGGAGCAAGAAGAAAATAAGTTGAAAGATCTGCAAGCACGCCTTGCTGATTCAGGAATGGTCTCAAAGTCCCGTTTGAGTGTTTCCTTATGTTAACAGTTAAACATGAGCAGAAGGAAGAAAAACGAGTGGAATTTGTCTTGTACCGTAAGAAAATTCAAGAAGCTTATAAGTATTTGAGCTGCAAATTTTTCGGAAATCGTCTCCACCCTGTCACATTCAAGAAAATGAGTTTTGAACCAACGATTATTCGTTTTCCACCAGAATTGAAAATCAGAATTCGAGGATTATATACTTGCGCCGACATGAATGTTGTATTGGATGCAATGGAAGCATGTGCTGACCTGGCGAGTTATCCACTTGAAAAAATTGTTGGATTATACCCGAAAAAAGAGAAAAATTTCTATCACAAGCATATCAAAAGCGCGAAGTATTTAAAAATTTATGGATGCGGTGAGCAAGTGGATTGGGCTCAAGTGTATATCAACCTCGAGAACCAGAAAATTCACAACTGTCTATCTCATAGGGATATAACAACGACAGAGTGCAATGAACTCATCAAAAAATGGATTGTGGACGAGAAACCAGTGGGAACTTGCTTGAGCTTTTCCATCGATCACAAGTATCACTTGCCTAGCTACTACGAGAGGATTTATTGTTAAATTACGGGAAAGTTTACAGACGAGCTGACAGGAGACAGGTAACATTTCTAAATAGCTCAAGAACTACTGCATTATACTGTTTTTAGAAGATTAACTATTCCAACAAAGTTTGAAAACCAACTGAAAGTGGAACTGTTTGATAGCGAGGATGAATATGGATGGAAGTTTCAGCTAACAATCGTTTCACCAGAGCTGGAACCCCAGTGAACACATTTTTTCATGTTTTTGCTTATCTTTGTTTTTTCTGTTTGAATTAATAATTGGTTGTCACTAGTCAGAATAAAAATTTTTATTTGAACAGTGTCGAAGTTGAACCACAATCAATGTGATTTGAAGTTTACCATTCATCTCAACTCATAGCCTCGTGTCCGGAAGTTATTCAATTTATAATGAACTTTGAGATGGTACCTCTGACTATCAGAGGGACGATTTCAAAGTCCTTCCGGGATTATGGGTTGAAATGAATGAATTTTCAAAATGTTTACGGAAAACAACAGAAAAGAATAATATGAAGATTCAGCTTTTAATTTCAATAATTGATTAAAAACCGTTTTGAAGTTTGTGATCTTCTCCGGTACATTCGGTTAACTCCAAATCACATTGACTGTGAATCAACATCGAGACTGTTCAAATATAATTTTATTTATCTGATTATGAGAATCACAAGCAATTATTAATTCAAACAGAAAATATATTCATGTCGGCGCAAGTATATAATTCTTGAATTCTGATTCTCAAGTTTGGTGGAAAACGAATAATAGTTGGTTCAAAACTCATTTTGTTGAGAGTGACAAAGTGGATTCGATTTCCGAAAAATTTGGAGCTCAAATACTTGTAAGCTTCTTGAACTCCCTCACGGCAATACGCGGATATGTTCACCCAATACTCTTTTACAGTTTTTATCATCTGAAAGCAAAAAAACACAACTGACTTCACAAACAGTGAAAATGAGGATATTTCCTAAACAAACCCATACTCTCTTAACATAGGAATAGTTTATTCAAACAAAACAATCATTTTAAAATTGATAATCAGTACCAATAGAAAGTTGTTCATTCTGAATGTTCTACGTCGACGACAGATTTAACAACATATAGCTGATTATCAGGGTGGCGGTTGTTTCTCCTCAAGAAGTCTTTGAGTAGTTGAACTTTCACAGTTACAGAGATTTTGTCTGTCATCATCCTTTCATAGCAATCTTTTTGAAGGTTCTCGGCCAGCTGAAAATAACCACTGTTTAACCACAAGTTACTGAAGTAAATAAAAAAATCTCACCTTTATGATATCAATAGCCGAGTCTATTGGAATTCTGACCTTTCCCAAATAAACATCATAAAAGAAGATATTTGTTTGAACACCTTCTTTCCTTTCCTTCCAATTACTGAGTCCACGACTCCATTCTTTTTCGAAGTGATCATGTTCAAAGACAAACTTCGTAGTGACCTCCACATCATGTCCATCATCCACGACTTCAGTGGGTAGCGGAGGTGGGATTTTCATTATTTTGGAGGCAGTGCAGTACGCATGAATAAAATCCAGATGCTTAGTGCTAGAATCCTCTTGCTTTGTGTCTTCACTGCTAGGCATGTTGTTGATTTTTATCGAGTGCTGGTACCAACATCCCATCTGAATAAGAATATAACTATTTTTAATTCCCTATCAAAAACAAACCTCTGCAAGATACAAACTCCGAACCACACCATATATTGAGCTAACCAGTTGGGAGCATGTCGCTGTGGAGCCGTGATGCTTTTCATTGTAAGCCAAGTTGTCTGCCACGTCACGGACGCATAGGGAAAATCGGGCACATGCTTGTCCGTTGACTGTAATCTTTCTACTTGGAAACGCGTCATAGTAAATTGAAAAGGTGGGTTGGTTCCATGGCTGAAAATTAATATATAGGTTACAAGTGTATGTTACTATTACCGCTGGTCTGTCAGGCAACAGGAAATCGTTTCCACGTTCGGCGACTTGTTCGAGCTCAAAAACTTCTTCAGGACGGTTGACATAGCGTACCAGGATCAAGAAAAGATTTGATAAAAAGGATCTTAATTATTTTTCACAACTCACCGAGCCCATTTCACCTTTTGCGAATGTCCTTTCGAACATTCCATCTGTGTCGTTGAGCAGTCCTAGGTAAGGAGCCCACACTTTGCCCTTGTATTTCTCCCGCATCTCCACTGGAAGATCCTCCCCCGGACTAACCGCCCATGTGCGGGCGAACACTTGTGGGTTCCGGCGCCCTGCTGTGAAAAACTCGAAATTTCTATTCTGTCCTTGTTCTCTTCTCTGCTTGGGTGGCTGAAATTGGAAAGAATGTATTTAAATACATTTAAAAGGTTGTATACAGACCTGCACATGCATGAACTGATACCAAGTTGCAAGTTCCAAACGAATCCTTTCGTCATGAGTTATAAGACCACGTTTTAAAAGTCGGTCTCTTGTATCGAATACCTGAAATTTAAAAAAAAAGCTGTTCTAGAATTACAAAAAGAGAGAGTGCTTACCACGACATGAGTAGCAGTATGCTCCATTAAAAAGCCAGAAAGTTCACCAGGAGCGTCGATGTACATCTGGAAAACTAATAAGTTTCGAATGCAGAGGGTTGAGAAACAAAAGAAAAAAAAAAAGAGAGAGAGAGAGAGAGAGAGAGAGAGAGAAAGGTACACCGAGAGGAGCAACTATAGACAAAAAACTCTAGTGGCAGAAAAATGGCATCAGAGAAATAGACATTTCCTCAAGCTAACTTATATTTAAAAATCCCGTCATACTGAAAACGTCAAATCTGTCAAATCATGGATTTCATCTCTTGATCTTTTATATGATTCCTGATCAGTTTATGGTGTTGATCATTCATTTTTTTTCCCCAATTCCCATCCCCATAAAATCAAAAACATAAAATACCCCCGTTCCCATCGCCCATATGAGCACGTTCTTCTCTGACCACACTTTCTCCTCCCCTAAGGGTTTTGTACTTGAAATGAAGCCACATGTTACGCTTTAAAAAATGAACGTTGAAAAATCATTTTTCAAACCCCACTACCTCAAAAGGAGATATGAAAAAACGTGAAGTGTGCCAAGCCACGCACTGACGCGTTTCTCAATCAGTAAGTGGCAGAGAAGATTAGAGGATTAGTGGAATGACATGCAGTGATACAACAAAACACCGAAAATTAACAAAATACTGTTTTTTCTAATTCTGCGTCTCTATCGAAGTTGTGAAAAGAAGCAGGGTGCTAATAGTAACAATCAATGAAATTTGAGAGAAGGGGGCGTCGTGTGCATGGGGTGTATAAATGTCACGACTAACTGTCCAGACAGTTAGAGAGAGGGAAAAGAAGCAAAGGTCAAATGAGTGGACTATGAAGAGGGAGAGGTACTTCTGACGAGAGGTTAGAGAAAGAGAGAGTGACCTTGAGGATGTGTGTCTGACAGACATATAGTCACTCTGATCAGAGAATTGTTTCCATCAATGATGTAGAGTCTACATGTGCATTTCTGAACACCTTCAGGCTATGTGTCTACCCGACTTGAAGACACTCAGATGGGTGGAGGGACTGATACCTCCGCCACTTGCACGTTTGTCTCTGGCGTCGATACCCGTTATGCCCTTTTGACTTACTTGGACTTGGCAGCCATCAAGAATACCTAGAGCTCTATCTTAATAACCCCACCATGTGTATCCGAAAATCAGAAAATCGACGGGATTTAATAAGAATAGTTTATTTTAATAAGAATAGTTTACATTATCAAAAAATCATTAGAGCCAAAAAAATAAATTATTTTCACTCCACATACTCTACGTCCACTATCGATTGAACAACATAGAGCTCGTTGTCCGGATGCTTCATGCACATCTCCACGAAGTTTTTCAGTTGGCGAACCTTGACAATTACGCTGATCGGGTCCGTCTTCATTCTTTCATAACAATCCATTCGCAGGTTCTCCACGAGCTGAAAATAACCAGTTTGAGTTACTGAGGTAAATAAAAAGTCTCACCTTTATGATAACAATAACCAAGTCACTGGGAATTCTCACTTTTCCCAAGTAGACATTATAAAAGAAAACATTAGTTTGTACTCCTTCCATCCTTTCCTCCCAATCACTGAGTCCACGACTCCATTCTTTTTCGAAGTGATCATGTTCAAAGACGAACTTCGTAGTGACCTCCACATCATGTCCATCATCCACGACTTCAGTGGGTAGCGGTGCTTCGATTGGCACAACGTCAGACGCTGTGAACTTTGTGTAAAGTGTAGAACCCGGATTCTCAATGAGCAGCTTCCTGCTACGCTGGGCACTTCTTATTGCGTGCTGGTACCAGCATCCCATCTGAATAAGAATTTCACTTTTTTAAAGCTTCTAATCATGACAAACCTCTACACGATAGAGACTCCGAATCACTCCATATGGTGAGCTGACCAATAGGGAACATGTCTTGGTGGAGCCATGTCTTTTCTCATCGTAGACCACGTTGTCTACCACGTCCCGGACGCAAAGGGCGAATCGCGCACATGCGCTATTGTGAACTTTAATTTCACGACTTGGAAACTCATCGTAATACATAGAGACGGTGGGATGGTTCCATGGCTGAAAATTAGTATAAAGGTAACAAGAGCTTAGTTTTGTTTTATTATTACCGCTGGTCGGTCAGGCGCCCAGAAATCGTATTCAACGTTGTCGACGTGATCGAGCTCAAATACTTCATCAGGGCGGTTGACATAGAGTACCCGGATCTGGAAAAAGTTTGGTACAAATAATCTTAATTATGATTAAAAACTTACCGAGCCCCTTCCACCTTTTCCGAATCTCCTTTCGAACATTCCATCTGTGTCGTTGAGCAGTCCTAGGTAAGGAGCCCACACTTTTCCTTTGTACTTCTCACGGACCTCCACTGGAAGATCCTCCCCCGGACTAACCGCCCATGACCGGGCGAACACTCTTCGGTTTGGACGCCCTGCTGCAAAACACTGGAAATGTGCTGTGTTCGGTAGTTCGACTCTTTTGGGCGGCTGAAATTAGATAAAATGAACTAAAATAAATTAAAAAGGTTATACAAACTTTGAAATGGTAGAAGTGATAACGAGCTGCAAGTTCCAAAGGTAAACTTGTGTCGTGAGTAATTAGACCTCGTTTTAAAAGTCGGTCTTTTGAATTGAATACCTGAAAAAAAGATTTTCTAGTTTTAGAAAAACAAAAAAGAGTGCTTACCATAACGTGAGTATTGTTATACTCCATTAGGTAACCAGTAAGTCTATCAGGAGTGTCGATGTACATCTGGAAAAGTAATAATTAATAAGTTTAAAAAAAACAATGGCAAAGGGCAAATCAAAATTGAGAAAGGAAGTAAAAGCATAGAGGAACAAAAATTAATGAGACACACTGTTATGCAAGCATACTGTACCGCCCAAAAGGTTATTAACTTTGGCTGTTTTCAGTTGAAAATGACCAACTTTGAGAGTGTGTCATGGTAATATTGATTGTTCCAAAAAATAGATTTTCAATGAACTATACAGAACAAAGGTAGAGCCTCATTTTTGTAGTTGATAACTTTTTTGTACGGACACTCCCTAGCAAGTTACATATCGACAAAGTAATTTCTCCCTCAAATCGACCCATTTCAGTGCAAAATAGTGCGATTTGATGTCGTCTTAAAATGACCATAACTCTCTAGGGAGTGCTCGTACAAAAAAGTTGTCAACTACAAAAATGAAGATCTACCTTTGTTCTGTATAGTTCATTAAAAATCTACTTGGTGTGACAATCAGAATTACTATGACACACTCTCAAAGTGGGTCAATTTCTACTGAAAACAGCCAAAGTTGATAACCTTTTGGGCGGTACTGTATATGAAACCGATAGGTGCTAGGAGGGTGTAAAGGGTAGAGGATAAAGAGGAAGGGAGAGAAAGTGAAGGAGAATGACGTTAATACAGTGGTAAGAGTTTAAAAAAAGACAAGAACCTCTCAAGATAGAAACAGTTATTTTACTTTATTTTACTTTTTTTCAAATTATTCAAATAATCAAACAAATAATTTGTCCAGCCTTGGTTTGGAATAAAGTTAATATGGAAATGATAATTCCCATAGTTGTCAAGGCCCGGCCCTGGCAAATTGGCGCGAAAGTCAAATATTCAAATTTTTTGAATTTTTTTTGCGTAAAAGTTAAATTTTTGACTACCATTCAGAATTAGAAGAAATTCTGAAAAAAAGTCAAAAATGGTCACATTTTCGATGAAAATTTGGAAAAAAGGGTCTTTTTTTTGAAGCCGGGCCTTGACAACTATGTATAAAGCCGATTGGTGCTAGGAGGGTGTAAGGAGTGGAGGATAAAGAGGAGGGGAGAGAAAGTGAAGGAGAGTGACGTTAATACAGTGGTAAGAATAAAAAAAAGACAAGAACAGTCATTGGAATTATCATTTCCTTATTAAAGGGGGACTGCGGTGTTCCAAAAATTAACATTTTTTGATATGGATCGACTCAGAATTTTGTAGAAAAGAGAAAAGTCTCTTGGAGCCAGGTCCGAAAATTCCTCTAAAACGAGTTATGAGGCCTCAAAGTGTCAAAAAAGGGACCTCTCGCCGTGAAGATTTGCCTTATATTTCAAAGTTAAATTCTCTTCCTGTGAACATGAAAACATTTTGAAATATAAGGCAAATCTTCACAGCGAGAGGTCTCTGTTTTGACACTTTGAGGCCTCATAACTCGTTTCAGACGAATTTTCGACCTGACTCCAAGAGACTTTTCTTTTTTCTACAAAATTCTGAATCGTTCCATATCAAAATCTCGATTTTTGGAATGCAGTCCCCCTTTAACTTGGTTCAAAACCAGGACTGGGCAAATTATTTGTTTGATTATTTGAAGCATTTGAAATTTGGGGTAAAAGTCAAATAAATTGCTTCAAGCAAATTATTTGACCAAACATTTTTCAAATAATTTGAAACCTTATGACAAATTTATGATAAAGAAAGTCGTTCATGGCGGAAAATTTTGCAAAAATAGTTTTTTTTTTTTTTTTGGATTTCTACGTATTTTAAAATTGATTTACTGTTTTTTTGTTCTTTTTACTGCTCTTGGTGACAATAAAAGTTTTTTTTCACTTTTTAGGCCGCATCAAAAGTGAACCTCGGATTTTTTCGCGGTTTTTCAACTTCTATCTACGTTTTTTTCTTTGTTTTATGATATTTTCACTGTCTATTTCTAAAATAGTTGGAGAAAATTTCACTAATTGCAAAAATTGCATGTTTTTAGCGCAAAAATTAAATATTCTATAAGAACAACTCACATTTCATCAAAATGATATCTTCTAGAATTAGCGACCGACGGGAGACGAAATAGAGGAAAAGATTAGAAATCAAAAGCTCATAGGTAACAAGGGCAGATGGTGCAGAGAAGCGAAAAGGGCGGAGGGTATAAGATAATGAGAAGGGGATTATTTTTGTTTTCCGGAAAGGGGAAGCTTATGAATCTGGGAGAGAGGGGGACACCTGGCTGTCACTAATAAGGGGTATAAACGGTGTAGGTCTTAGAAGATTTTAGGTAATTACAGATTTGGAGATTTTAGGATTGCTAAGTTAGATGATATCAGCTTGAAAAATTTGTTTCGTCTACTCGAATTTACTAGTATTTTTGAGGTTTTTCGCAGTAGCGCAATCCGTTTTTACCGAATAAAAACGAAATTTAACTAAAATATAACCATTTTTAGGAGCTTTTTACAACAAAATGAGGCTAAACATTGGTACAAAGGGGCTTTATCCCTAAAACACCGCTAAAGGTCGAAAATGTGAAAAATGAATAAGCGGATGCAATTAAGAGAGAGGAATAGAGCGGCAACGACTTGTGATAGAAGGAACGGCAATAATTAGGTGAGGATAGAATGAAAAGAGAAGAAATATAAAGAAAGATTGAAAAAATGTTAAGGTTTAGTGAATTATTGGGCAAAATTACTGGTTCTATTTAGCTTATGTTTTGTGAGAAAACCTGAATAGCTATGATAGAAAATTTTTGCAAAAATGTTTGGCCCATGTTCAAGCAAATTCTTAATAATTATTCGTTTGTTTTCGATTTGTGTTTGTCTCAGACTTGTCAAGGGCTGGGCTTTTTTTTTCAAAACTTCCGCCCTCCCGTGAGGCCTTTTTGAAGGGATTTTTTTTTCAATTTTTTTCAATTTTTTTCCAAATTTGATTAAGATGAACTCTGAATTTTCTCATATAATAATATGAGTGTCTTTTTGTCAATTTTTCCGCATGAAAAAATAAAAATTGAAAAAAAAACTGAAAATGTTTCTCAAAAATCCAAAATCCCTGACAAGACGGGCCTGACGGGCCGGCCCGTCATTTGACAAATATTTTTTTGTTAAATTTTTGTTGTTTTGATTGTTAAAAGAGATTTCGGAAATATGCTTCAATAAAAATAGTTTACATATTCGACAATTTCATAAAACATCATAAATACACATTCTCCACAACGAAAAACATCAGAACCAATTTGTTATTCCCGTCAATCCACGTACTCCACATCGACCACCGTTTTAACCACATAGAGCTCGTTGTCTGGATGCTTCATGCACATCTCCAAGAAGTTTTTGAGGAGTCGAACCTTGACAATTACATTGATCGGGTCCGTCTTCATTCTTTCATAACAATCCTTTCGCAGGTTCTCCACAAGCTGAAAATGAGCTTTTTAAGGTATGGAAGTAGATTTAAATAAAAAGTCTGACCTTAATGATATGAATAGCCGAGTAGTGTGAAATTCTGACTTTTTCCAAGTAGACATTATAAAAGAACACCTTGGGTGGGACACCTTCCATTCTTTCCTTCCAATCACTGAGTCCACGACTCCATTCTTTTTCGAAGTGATCATGTTCAAAGACAAACTTCGTGGTGACCTCCACATCTTTCCCACCATCAACCACTTCAGTGGGTAGCGGAGGTTGGATTTTCATTATTTTGGAAGCAGTAAAGTTCATATGAACATTATAATTCGGATTCTCATCTGGGTCGTTACTGCGACGTGTGCGTTTTCGAATTGAGTGCTGGTACCAACATCCCATCTGAATAATAATATAATTATTTCAACTCCCTATTCAAGACAAACCTCTGCAACATACAGACTCCGAATCACTCCATATCGTGAGCTGACCAATAGGGAACATGTCGCTGTGGAGCCATCTGTGCTCCCATCGTAGGCCAAGTTGTCTGCCACTTCACGGACGCAAAGGGCGAATCTGGCACAATCGCCATTGCTAGCTAAAGTATCTCGACTTGGAAACTCATCGTAATACATAGAGACATTGGGTTGGTTCCATGGCTGAAAATTAGTATATATGTAGGTAACATGAGCTTAGTTCTGAATTATTATTACCGCTGGTCGGTCAGGCGCCCAGTAATCGTATTCAACGTTGTCGACGTGGTCGAGCTCAAATACTTCATCAGGGCGGTTGACATAGAGTACCCGGATCTGGAAAAAGTTCGGTACAAATAATCTTAATTCTGATTAACAACTTACCGAACCCCTTCCACCTTTTCCGAATCTCCTTTCGAACATTCCATTTTTGTCGTTGATCAGTCCAAGGTAAGGAGCCCACACTTTTCCTTTGTACTTCTCACGGACCTCCACTGGAAGATTCTCCCCCGGACTAACAGCCCATGAGCGTGCGTACACTGTTGGGTTTGGGCGCCCTGCTGCGAAAAACTGGAAACGTGCATTGTACGGTAGTTCCCTTCTGTTGGGCGGCTGAAATTAGAGGAATCAAACTAAAATAAATGTTAAAAGATTACACAAACCTTAAGATGGTCGAAATAATAACGAGCTGCAAGTTCCAGACGAATCGTCGGGTCATGAGTAATAAGACCGCGTTTTAAAAGTCGGTCTTTTGTACTGAATACCTGAAAAAAGATTTTCTAGTTCTAGAAAAGAAAAAGAGCACTACCATGGCGTGAGTGGCATTATACTCCATTAAAAAGCCAGAAAGATGTCCTGGAGCGTCGATGTACATCTGGAAAACTAATAAGTTTCAAATGAAAAGGAATGAGAAAAAAAAAGAAAGTAAGAAAAAAAGAGAGATTGAAAAACTTACATTGCGACCTGATGGGATGATTGTTTCCATTTCTGTACCACTCGATTTGCTCCAAGGCTGAAACACTTTTTGTTGTTGAAATTACTTTATCATTCCTTACCGCTGGTTTTTCAAAAACAAAATCGTATTTCCTGTCATTGACGTGATCAATCTCAAAAACTTCATTCTCTCGATTTACGTAACGGACAAAGATCTGAAATGCAACTTTAACTGAAATATGCTCCTGAGTTTTGTATCTTACCGTTCCATATCCTCCTTTTCCGAATTTCTTCTCGAACATTCCATTTGGATCGTTAAGAAGTCCTAGCCACGGGGACCACACCTTTCCCTTATACTCATCTCGAGTCTCTAGTGGCACGTCATCTCCAGGAGCCACCGCCCATGTCCGCGCACACATTTGCCCCTGATTGCGGCGGCTAGACCAGAACTCAATATTTGTGTCAGACGCTCTTTGACATGTCTCGGGAGTCTGAAATTCAGTTAAAAAGAAAAAAAAACTAATTGAAAAAGTGCTCACCTTTCCATGATTGAATGAGTAGAACTTTCCAAGTGTCAATTGAATATCCCCATCATAGGAGATACGGCCTCGCTTCAATCGATGTTGTTCCGTGTCGAATACCACGAATTGAGTACGATTGTACTCGAGTAGGTAGCCGGAGATTGTGACAGAATTGTCGAAGCTCATCTGAAAATAGTTGGGATAGCAGATGAATTGAGATGGGATCAGGGAGAAAAACAGATTGGATTATGAGGGAGGAAAGGACTGAATAGAATGACTGGCCTCGCATTAATGGGGAGAGAGAGAGAGAGGAGGATAGCCGGCGAATTTTCCCGCCTCAATAATTATTATGATCTCAAAAAACTTTTGATCTAAAATTCTGGTGGGACCGCTTGTTTTTAACGTGAAGCACGTTTTGAGCTTTTATGGATAAAAAAAAAGTTTTCACCGAAAATCCAAAACGACCATCTGATAGGAAATGCTGTTTGCTTCATTTTGAACTATCATATGTTAATTTTGGTAGTCTGAAAATGCCGGCAGGGCTCAGAATGTGTTTTCAGAGCAAAAGCCGAACTATTCCTAAATTTTCAGTGCTCAGTAATCTAGTTTTATCAAGGGAAACTATAAATTTGCGATTTTTTAAATGAAAACCCTGATTTTTGTCCAAACCATAAAAAGAGCCCGATAAAATCATTGCGACGACATAAATGTTTCATTTTGTGCTCAAATGATAGGTATTCAGCCACTCAATAGAGCCTGTTGTAACAGAAATTGAGAAAAATTGGAAACAAAAGCACAACAGAATTTTCAGTGCAAAAAATAATTTTATCATTTGTGTAATTTGCAAATGCGCCCTAATGAGAAAAGTCCTGAAAAATTACATTTGAAACTAGCGAGAGTAGGACGAGGTTTTTACAGTGGTCAGAGGGGAATTATCATTTCCTTACTAACTCCGGCGTTGAGACTTGTCTCTTTGGAGAACCTTTAGAAATATAGAACTATTCCAGTTCTTTTCAAATTTAACTTTATTCTCTCCCTTCACAGTGAAAATTCAAGTTTGATCACGACCAGTTTGAAAATCCGTGGAGTCGTGGAATCACCGATTGGAATGAGAGAATGGAAGGAGAAAAGATATCAACAAGAGATCTGAGTTGATTAGAAAATGAAGAAATGTTAAAGTTAACCACATCGACCACAGAATGAACTTGGAAAAGCGCGGCGGCTCATAAGCAACATTACTAATTTTGGAACACAAGTAATCTGTTTAATCAGAAAACAAAAAACAATTTACAATGAATAAACATACAAAAACCACACGCGACGCAACCGCTACGCGCACAAGCAATCGGGCAGAAAATAAAAGATTGAAAAGTATTCATTCAAGTTTTTTCTTTATTGCATCTATATTTATATCAATATCCAGAATCCCTCTTAGTAGTTCTTCCAGCCGCTGAATGCGTATGCGTAACGGGCTCCACCATTTCCGTCGTCTGAAAATTTTTCCTTTTTTTCAAATTTTAATTTCTCTAACCTTATTCTTCTTCTCCAAACACAACATCCTCTGAACCACTGTTCGATACTGAGTGGATAAGAAGAAACAGATGAAACAATGAAATATTGAGTTGAATGTCAACAGTATTTTTGCCACGTATTCCAGCATGATTCCTAGTTGGCTGAAATTATAAATTTCGTTCCCAAAGGTTATGGGAAGTGTCTTACAATAACTTAGAACTCGAAATCGGGTCGTCACGGTTGCCAAGAATAAAAAGTGTGGAGTATAGGAGTTCGGAGATGAAGAAAGAGACAGCCATCATGATAACTAGAAATGAGGTGTTGTCGGATCTAAATAGGTTTGTGGATTACTGTAGGCGTGTTCTATATGGCTGGAAAGCTGATGTTACGAGGATTTGGAATCTGTTTTTAAAACTTTGACACGATCAAAATGAACCGAGATACTAACGAGTTTGTCAATGTCCGCGATCAGAAGGATGGGAACAGCAGGGCGCGCGGTTGACTGGTTAAGGGCGCTTAGATGGGAAGCGCTTATATTTTAAATAAAGTGTTGCATACTGCTGGAAAGCGGAAATCCCGAGGATTCTGAATCTGAGTTCAGATTTTTCCTAGCGTCAAAATGAACCGAAATACGAGCGAGTTTGTGAATATTCTCGGTCAGAGGGAGTGGGACTACGGGGCGCGTGGTTGACTTGTTGTGGGTGCTTAGATGGGTGCCTAGACGAGGAGTGTCTATATTTTAAATGAAATGTTGCATATTGTTAAATAGCTGAAGTCACAAGAATTTTGAATCTGCATTCAAAATTTTCCTAGCGTCAAAATAAAACGAGATACGAGCATAAAACGATTTAAGGCCTCAACTCTTCTGACTAAACACCCCCCCCCCCCATGTACCTCCGTTAGTTTCAAAGATATTCAAAATCTAAAAACGTACCAAAAATCCCGATTATTTGAGCTTTCCAGTCATACTAATCCCATCTTAAAAACATTTATAAAAACTCACTTCCCAGCCGCCAAAGTCTTCCGTTTCCTCCGTACCATATGCAAGGCGATCAGTAATGTGAGGGTCACCAAAAGATAGCAAATAGTTAGCAGGATAACAACGCATCCCTCCAAAAATATATGCATTGTTTCATTGTTAAGAATGTCTTCAAATGCGTAGCAGGCTCTGGAATTCATATAAAAATTTGTAAATGCACGAGCCGCCGCCACTCACTCCTCATCCTTTTCCGGTTTATAAATCTCAAAATTTTTATAATAATCCAGATACCAAAAGATACATATAAGGAATGTACCACTTATGATAATTAGGCCAGTCCGTACCTTCATAAGGGTCCCCACTATTCCACTCATCGGAAAAATAACAGACACCGTTCGGATACAAGCCATGAACAGTGCTAAAACCGCTGCAGACAGCTTTCCAAACTTTTGTATAGCCGCGGATAAAACTTCTATGAAAGTCATCCACCACTGCTTTCTAGTCCCACAAATCTTCCTCATACCAAAGCTATTTCCAAAATATCTTTCTGTTATGCTAGCAGAGCACATTAAGATATCAGATACACAAATTCCAGTCATAATTATAAACACAACATTTGATCTCATCTCTTTCCTGGTTAAAATCAAAAAATGTATCAGATTGAGTACCAAACCAATAACCGACATAACAAGATCAACAGAATTCGTTATATCCATAGTTTTACCCTCTGTTTCGTCGTCAAATAAATATTGGTCCTTATATTGCCAACCTTCTTCCGGTCCCCCCTCATAGAAATAGTAATCGGTGGGGTCCCGGCCATGCCAGCGTTTGGTGGTCGATAGCGGGATAAGGGTGGTAGTGGAGAAGACGTACATGGTAAATAGAGTGAAATAAGAAAAATTCGAGGGAGAAAACAACTATAATTGCAGGGTTGCTGAGAGACTTTGAAATTTCAATAAATTTTAAATTGCTATGTTGTAGGAGCCCAAAATTCTTGTCAATAAACTTTCATTTTCAAACTTTCACATGATTTCATATATGATGAAGCTCTCGATTCTTCTATTCATTATCACTATTTCATATTGCTCAGCAAGTTTCTTAGGGGATTTGAAAAAGATAATTAAGTATCATCAGTGTGGTGAGTGTTTTGTTTTATTAAATCATGACATTTAGACACTAAACCTGTCAAAATGCCATTGTTTCGAAATGTATCGGTTTCGAAACGTCCGGTTTCAAAACGTCGCTACCTAGAAAGTTAAACTCTGAAGATTCTGAATTAGTTTTCAAGTTTTTGGTAACTTTGGAATTAGCCGTATTATAGACATTTTAACTGAATGCATCGTTAGGTAAACACAATGAGGCCCTGTAAACTCTATGGAAGAAATTTCCCGTGGAAAATGGGCGGAGTCTGTTTTGCAACATCGCCGCACAGTTTATTCCGAGACGTTAGCTAGTTCTCATGAAATGCGTATGCTTTTCATAATTTTGCTGGAATCTTAGAATAATTATAGCAAAATTTCTTTGCCTGACAGGGTTGCAAAACAGGCTCCGCCCATTTTCCACGAAAAATGTTAATGCAACTGTGCTCTACAGGATCTTACATCCGATGTTTTGCGCTAGGAAGCGCTGCGGCTGCGTCGCGTGCGTCACTATAGCAGTAATTCCTTGAGCAGACAGGTGCATATTCACATTGTGATTCCAACACCATTTTCCTCCAGTGTCCACCTTCCAGACCCTCTCTGCACCTTCAACCACTCCTCAATCTCTTCAAAAACCATCCCATTCTTCCCGAAATGTGGAGAAGTGTGTGGACTACTCATATTCGATGAGAACACGGATGTATCTGAAGCTCAGTTAAAAGATGTATTCAAAACTATGTATAAACTGAATGGCGGTGTTCGAGTGGAGAATTCCCACTTGACAAATCTCTCGTTTTTTACAATTGGTGTAGAGGAGAAGTATTTCCAGTTTGATTGTTTGACATGTAAGTGTGCTCCAACTCTGAAAATCCACTGTCACCCCTAGGACCTTCCAGATGGCCTAACCATACAAAACAACTCAAAGCTAACCGATGTTACTATCCTATGGAAATTCCAGTATTGGCTAGACCATGACCATCGGGAATGTAAGATGGAAATTAAGGATAACATTATGTTGGATGCTGGGAAGCTATGCTACTACGGTTATTTTTATATTTCTATTAATATGAAAGTCACAGGGAACCTTAAGGATTGTGGTATGTAGGACAGAGAGGATACTGTAACTTTTTTAGTTTTTAGGATGTCGTGGTGGTAACTTTACTACTGTAGCTGGCTGCGATCTTATCCTATCTGGTCTAAAACTAATCAATATCTCCGACACCTCGCCGCTATCCAACATCACCCAAATCCGAGGAAACCTCCTAATTCAACATACCAATTTCCAGAATTTATCGTTTTTCAAAAATCTGGAAACGCTGAAAATTAGCACACCGGGACTCCACGAGACTATAGCCATAGATATAAAAGATAACCCACAAATGACAAGATTTGGAATCCCGTTATTGAAGGAGTTCCCAAACATCTGGCAAGGCTATCTATTCATGAATCTGGAGAACTTACACCCGGATTTCTGTCTAACAATAGAAGAAATGACACTGTTTCTAAAATCTGAGGTGTTATTTGTGAATCTCCACGCTAAGTATTGTGCCAACCCAGGAAATATTAACGGAGCCAAGTTATGCAAGTTCTCTACTATGAAAGCCCTAGAGAAGCACTGTAATTATATTGTTGGTGACGTGAAAATAGAATCCGGTGATGAGAAGCATGTGGAGAAGCTGAGTGACGTCACAGTGATATTGGGGACGTTGGAGATAACGAATACGACTTTGAAGGATTTGGATTTTCTGGCAGGGTTGAGTTATATGGCATCAATGAGTGGTAAGTCGTAATAAAGCTAATTGGTCCTGCAAATCGGTTCAAAATTAACGTTATGAGCTGAAAAATATACCAAAATGTAGATCTCGGCGAATTCTATGTTCCTGACATAATTTAAACCGAATTGAAGATCAGGGTTAAGCGGAATCCCGCCTTCCGCCTGCCGCTTTCCACCTAAAAATTTTTAGTTCCGTCTTCTGCCTTCCGCCGGAAAATTTGGAGGAAGGTGGAAGGCGGAAAACGGAACTTCGCTCAACCTTGTGCTTAATGTACATTAACAAGTTGTAACCCGAGTATGTCAGGGACACAGAACTTATCGAGATCTACATTTCGGTATATTTTTCGTTATATAGAATTGAGTTTGAAATTTCCGGCTCCGCCCCTTAACTAACTAACCAAAAATACTAATCTTTCAGAATCCGCACCTATCATACAACTAATTTCCAATAAGAACTTGAAGACTGCATATCTTCCGTCAATGAAGGTGAATTAAAGCTGAAATCGAGAGGATTCAGAATCTGTTTTTAAAACTTGGCTAGTGTCCAAATGAAGCGAGATACGAACGATTTTGCCAATGTCCGCGGTCAGAGGGAGGGGACCAACTTGTCGCGGTTGCTGAGACGTGAAACGCTAATATTTGACCACTGTGGGAATTAAGTAACAAGGCTTACTTTGACACTAGCCAGAATCTGACAACAAATTCCTGATCCTTCCTATTCAGAACATCATTACGAAGACGGAAAACTACGCGATCATCCACAACAACCACCCATCTCTTATTTACGAAGGCTTTGAGTTGTACCACTCAATTTATACCTCTTCTCCAGAATATTTTGGCGGGCGACTAGGTACTGTAACTTACTTTTCTCACCCCATCAAAAATGTTTTTCTTACAGGTTGCCCGAGTGATAAGATAAGTTCTCTTGGCTGGAAGATCTATGAGACATGTACCGTACTCAGTCGTGGGCTTAATTTAGTTAATGTCACGGTTCCCCCGGAGGACATCAATAGTTTGAACAATATTAAAACTATAATTGGACAAATTGAAATCGCTTATACCGATTTGGAAGACTTGTCATTTTTGGAGAATGTGAAGAATATTGAAGTTATGGATTATCTAAATTACGGGGATATTATGATCAATATTCATCATAACCCGAATATGAAGCGTCTTGGATTGAGGTCTTTGAAAGTAGGTTAAATAATTCTAGCTTGCTTAAAACGGAATATTATGAGCTGAAAAATATACCAAAATGTAGATCTCGGCGAGTTCTACGTCGCTGACAAAACCCAGCTAAAAAATAATTAATAGTTCGCGAGCCAGACCAATGTTTGGAAAAAAATTGTAATGTATGCACTTGAGTAGTCAACAATTCAAAGATCAGTACAACAAGCAATTAGTCTCTGATACTTTGTCTAGTTTTTTGATGATTCAAATAACGACACATGATGTAAGAATTTTTCCAATCTTCCAGCAGAACGTGATGTTATCAGTAAAGTGCAATATCTCAACAGCGTAACGGTGGTTTCGTATGTCACAGCAGCGCACGGCCTCTTACCTTCCGCATCCACATTTGTATATTTTTCAGCTCATACAGTACCGGACAAAAAGGTATCAATTTTGGCTGTTTTCAGTGGAAAATGACCAACTTTGAGAGTGTATTTCGGTGTTACCTGATTGTTCGACAAACTGTAGTTTATATGTGTTGGACAGAGCAAAAATAGTACATCATTTTTGTGGTTGACCGTTTTTTTGTATGAACACTACCATGAAAGTTACAGGTAAAGAAAGCCATTACTCCCGGAAATCGACTATTTTCAATGCAAATTAGCGAAACTTTGGAGATTTTGACTTTGACAACCTATAACTTTCATGGTAGTGTCCCTACAAAACAATGGTCAACTAAAAAAATGATGTGCTATTTTTGCTCTATTCAGCCCGTACAAAATTGAGTTTATCGGACAATCAGGTGACACCAAAGTACACTGTCAAAGTTGGTCATTTTTAACTGAAAACGGCCAAAATTGATAGCATTTTGTCCGGTACTGTAACATCAAGTTTGAAGCAAATTTAGTCTTATCATTATTGTAGCGCATTCGTTTCAGAAACTCTTCTCCATCGTAACCTTCACCATTAACCTCGAAAAGTTACACCCGGATTTCTGCCTTACAATTCAAGAGATGATAGTGTTCCTAGATTTTCAAGTGGATTTTTTGAATATTGACGCGAGAATTTGTAATATGGATTCCGAAACTAAAAACTCGAAAGCAGTGTGTCTATTCAAGGATATGCTCAGTTTGGAGCCCAAATGCAACTATATTATTGGGGACTTGGTGATAAGTCAAGGAGATGAAGATTATACGGAACAATTGAAAAGTGTCGCAATTATTTTCGGGTCTTTGGCTATTCAAGATACGGATCTAGACAATTTAGAGTTTCTAGAGAGGCTAAGGAAAATTGCCAACTTTAATGGTATGTATGTCAGATGTGATGTCCAGTTTGTAGTTTATAGTTTCAGAGTCAATTCCTATTATAAAAATAGTCAATAACAAAGATCTGAAGAATCTACATCTTAATTTTCCTATTGTTCAAGTAAGTTTTGCTAGAGCGGAATTACTTACTACTAGATTTCCAGGGCACCATCTCTAAAGGCTTCCCAAGAGCTATAATAGAAGGGGATGATACTTTTGAGACCACTAAAGACTGCATGATTTTTCAATATAATACCAAGACTAATGTGACGTATAACGGAGGGAGTTGTAGTAAGATTCATGGTTTCATTTTGCATTCTGAAGTGCTGAATTTTCAGGAGACATCAATGGAATCTCCAATGTTGATCATAGTCCCCTTGGTAAACTAATTTTTTTTCTGAGTTTGTCTATATTAGACATTTTTTACTAGAGAAAAGTCACAATTAATCTTAATCGGAATCATCTCCATAATCTTGTTCCTGGTCGTCGTCGTCATCTGAATTCCCGTGATATCCGTAAATCGGAATTCCGCAACGAGACCCCCCCCCCCACGATAACTGAAAAACTTTGACAAAAAATAGTTTTAAGGGGAAATATAATCGAGAAAGGCCAATTTTTTGAAAGAACAAAAAATATTTAAAAATTCCAATTTAGGCGTCAAATAATATTACCAAAATGTAGTCTCAACAAAGCGCGTTTGCATAGGTTACGATTGAATCATCGTGCCCCCACCCCCATATGTGAAAATTGATTTTGAAAAATGATTTACTATTATTCAATAAATAATTGCATTTTTAGGTACATCGCAAATTACAGCCCGCAAAAAGGAAAATTTAAAATAATCATTATAAGGTCTATGACCGATATTGAGTACTTGTTTTGTGTCCGCGATTCGGAAATACCAATGTTTCACTCTCTCAGTTTCGGAACGTCCAAGAATTGAGAATAACTGGTCCATGTTGTCTTTCGGATCGTCATAATAAATTGTGTAATTCTCGAAAACTGGAGAAGTGAGTAGTTTCTGAAACGAACGAATACACAACTAAAATTTTGAATAACTTTTCCTTCCTTACCATCTTCAGAAATAGGACATCTTCCATGGAAATTGCTGGAATTTGAATGTTCAATTGTGATTTGTGTAGAAATCTTTCAAGTGGTATATTGATATTGAAATTTCTGATTGTCAATTCTTGAATGCACTCCCAGCCATTCAATTCTACAATTTCATCAAGAAACTGCTCTTTATCTTCGTCAAGTCTTAAACGATCTATATCTAGGCATTTCATGTGTTTTATATCAATGAAACGAGCGATATCCATTAAATGGTAGGATTCCATAACTTGAATCTCCAATTTTTTTATTTGAATGGGGGTGCTGCTTCTTGATTTTAGGACAGTTTTGAAACAATCATAGAACTGGTCGACAGATGGTTTCAAAAAATGTACATCGTTGACAGCATGCAAATGGTTCACAAATTCCCATTGAGATTTGAATCTATTTCGACAACAAGACCACCACCCATATTTCTTATTGGTGATAGATGTAAAGTTTCTGTTCAAAAACTCCTTGTAAAACATTGAACCAACAAGGTCGTAGTCTTTTTCCTTTATTTCTAATCTCATCGAAGACAGTCGTTGGTTTCTCAAGATTACTCTGAGATCTCTTGAAAACACATCCAAAAAATCTTCCTCTTTTAGAAATGTTACTCTATCCGATCCATTTATATTCACCAAACTGCTCGTCGCGTATTTCGCGTAATTTAATATGATGGGATCGACATGATTTAATGTGATGAGATCGGTATAACTTGATACCATGGGATTGGACCGATAAATTATCACACGGATTAAAGATGGTCGAACCACGAAACACACTCGAGTCAACCCATAGTCCAGTTTTGTATCGTCGATGAAGTTTCGGAATGCGTGACACACTTTTCGAAGATTCATACTGAAATTATTATAGACAATAAACAGGCTGCTATAAAAGACACTCACATGGTTATGAAGTCGACATAGCCTAAAATCTTCCTCATTACTAAATCTGGCATATCCATTATTGATACTTCGTTATCTGTCGTGGAGACTTCTTCCGCTGGTGATTTGAACCATTTCAAGCACAAAATTTGTGAGCAAATCGATCGATACATTACTTCGAAATAGAAATAATGGAACTGACCTCAGAGATATTTTTCATGGAAAAATGCCACGTGCAAGGTCTAAACGTGTTAAAAAATCCCTCAAGTTGTGTGTTTTTTGTTTATCACGAATGCAAACGCGCTCCATTCAAACAAGAGTTCTATTTTGTAGCAGTTCTATTTTGTAGCAGTTCTATTTTGTAGCAGTTCTATTTTTGTCTGTTCTATAATTTCACAGTTTTATTTTGTCACAGTTCTATTTTTCCGAGTTCTAAAATTAAGAACCCCCACAAAATCTCGCGGTTGCAAAACGTCACAGTTGCGTGATGATTAGTTGCGAGTTGTCTCTAGAGATTGATTTGTAGACATAACTTCACAGCGTCGTTTCTGTCGTCATTTGTGATGCATTGTGTACAAACACCGTCACGTCAGAATACACACCTCTTTAAGCGCAAACACTGTTTTTCTGTGAATCTCAAAGTCCATAGTCCTGACAGTGCGCCGGTTTGTCCGAACGTCTCGGCAGTCGTGTGGCAACTTTTGGGCGGAAGTTGAGGTCGATTCGGCTTTAGATCGGATCTTGCTCACCTTCTGGCCGGAAGTTTAACGATTTCAGAATTTAGGTCGGATCTTGGTCAGCTTTTGGGCGGAAGTTGAAGCAATTTCGGTACTTTCACCCGCAAGTTAAAGGAACGGCGGCTTTAGATCGGATCTTGGTCGCCTTCTGGTCAGAAGTTTAACGATTTCAGAATTTAGGTCGGATCTTGGTCAGCTTTTGGGCGGAAGTTGAAGCAATTTCGGTACTTTCACACGCAAGTTAAAGGAACGGCGGCTTTAGATCGGATCTTGCTCACCTTCTGGCCGGAAGTTTAACGATTTCAGAATTTAGGTCGGATCTTGGTCAGCTTTTGGGCGGAAGTTGAAGCAATTTCGGTACTTTCACCCGCAAGTTAAAGGAACGTCGGCTTTAGATCGGATCTTGCTCACCTTCTGGTCAGAAGTTAAGAGAATGTCGGCTTTAGCTCGGACATTGGTCGGCTTCTGATCACAAGTTTCGATCTGACTGTCCGCCGTCGGAAGTTGATCGAACCTTGGTCGGATTTTAAGAGCGTCGCGTGTCTCGCAACGCGTGCTTTTTGCTTTTTTCAATAATTTTTCAAAGTTTTACTTATCATTTCGTCTTACTGATGAACGTTTTTTGATTCAATTTAGCTTATTTTTATCAAAACTTAAATTATTTTTCATTCAGATTCCGAAATTTCATAGAGATAAACGAATTTCGTTAGTTGAGGTGCTCAAGTTCAGTGGAAAAGTTATTGTAAGTGATTTTTTATCTCATAACCGAAAATCTCCAAGTTTTTTTCAGGTTCTCACTAAACAGCAAACAATACGAACTTCCCAGCTTGAATATATCGACAGAAGGTAACATATGATCCGATGTATTTCGATGTAATATTTCTTTTAATTTTGTGGAACCCTTTTTAATACTTAAACACTCTAATTTTTAAATTATAACTGTTTCTTTTTTTCTTATTTGTATAAGTGGTGAAAGTCCTTCAAATAAATAAATAAATCATATGAAAGTGAAAAAACATAATTAAATAATGTGTTTTACAGAAATTTTCTGACGAAGTCTACACGTTGACAACAAATCGAGCACACCAGGAATACTTCGAAAAATAATTGTATTTAGTTGTTTTTTTTTTGTATTTTTTAAAACTTATACTTTTTTATGTATAGTCCTTTTAGTGAATAAATTGTAATATATGATATTTCAGCTGTTTTTGTGCGCGAAAAATAAATCAATGAAGCGATCGAGGGGTTCCATGCGGTCCGTGTCAGAAGTTGGTCGGAAGTTGGTCGTATCTTGGTCGGCTTTAGCAGCGGTCTTGTCCAGAATCCGACCAACCTCCGAGCTGAAGCCGACCAACTTCCGCGCTAAAGTTGCCGGTGACTGCCGAGGTCTCTCCCAGTATCCTGATGTACTTGTGGAAAATTGTATTAATAACATCGATATGTTTCTATTATAATCCTTAAAAACTTTCCAAAGTACGGTAGAGAGCCGGCGCACATCAAAATTCCACAACGAGACTCACTCCCCAGGCCGAACTCGGATATGTAATACAATACAATAGAAAAAATCAGAACGTACCTTAACGCAATTAAAGAACAGCTTTTGTTTTTTTCATTACCTTTTGAATAGGCTCATGACACAATAAAAATAAGTGAAAATCGATCAAAAAATAATTTAGTTTTATTCTTGCTCATTCAATAAATTATTGCATTTTTAGGAACATCGCTAATCTCCGTCCGCAAAAAAGAAAACTTAAGATGACCATAAAAATGTCCATGACCGATATCGAGTACTTGATTTGTGTCCGGAATTCGGTAATACCAATGTTTCTCTTGATCATCGTCAATTTCGAAACGTCCAAGAACTGAGCATAACCGGTCCATGTCTTTCAGATTGTCATAATAAATTGTGTAATCCTCGAAAACTGGAGAAGTGAGAAGTCTCTGGAACAAACAAAAATTAAACTTTGAATAACTTTTTCTTCCTTACCATCTTCAGGAATAGGACATTTTCCATGGAAATTGTTGGAATTTGAATGTTCAATTTTGATTTGTGTAGAAATCTTTCAAGCGGTATACTGATATTAAAATGTCTAATTGACAATTCTTGAATGCACTCCCAGCCATCCGATTCTACGATTTCATCAAGAAACTGGTCTTCACCTTCGTAATAATATCCAGGATATATATCGAGACGTTTCATGTGCTTTATGTCAATGAAACAAGCGATATTCATAAAATGGTAGGATTCCATAACTTCTATATACAATTCTTCTATTTGAATAGGGCTGCCTCTTGATTTCAGAACATTTTTGAAGCAATCAAAGAACTGATCGACAAATGGTTTCATAAAAGGTATCCTGTTGACATCACGCAAATGATCCACAAATTCAGAAAAAGATTTGAATCTATTTCGACGACAACGCCACCATCCATATATCTTATTACTGATAGACGTGAAGTTTCTGTTCAAAAACTCAGTGTAAAGCAGTGAAGATAAGACTTTCCAGTTGACTCTCTCTAGTTCCACTCTCATCGAAATCAGTCGTTGGTGTCTCAAGATTGCTCTGAGATCTCTTGAAAACACATCCAATAAATTTTCGTTTTTTAGAAACGTTACTCTATCCGATTCAGTTATATTCACCAAACTGCTCGTCGCGTATTTCGCGTAATTCAATATGATGGTATTGGCAGATGACCGAAACATTACCACACGGATTAAAGATGGTTGAACCCAGACATTCACTTGAGTCAACCCATAATTCAGTTTTGAATCGTCAATGAAGTTTCGGAATGCGTGACACACTTTTCGGAGTTTCATACTGTAAATATTACAGACAATAAACAGTCAGCTATAGAAAACACTCACATGGTTGTAAAGCCGACATTGCCCAAAATCTTTCTCATCACTAAATCTGGCATATCCATTATTGATACTTTGCTATCTGACGTGAAGACTTCTTCCTGCGGTGATTTGAACCATTTCAAGCACAATATTTGTGAGCAGATCGATCGATGCATTATACTTAGAAATGGAAATAATGGAATTGACCTTGGTGATATTATTTTTGGTAAAATGCCACGAGTAAGACCAAAACGTGTTTTTTCAAACAACACTAACTAGGGAAGGTCACGGAGTCAGTTTATTGCGTGACTATTTTTGTACAGCTTTTGCCCTCTGACCCAAAATTTTTTTGCCACTTTCGCTTGTTACAAAAGGTAATATTTCTACCGAACTTTGATCTTGGTTTTATCGAATGTGTTTTTATTTGCTTGTTCTAAAAATCTACTTTTTTTCTGTTTTAACTATTTTTTATTCTGCTTGTTTTGTATATACTCTTCATTTTTTATTAGAATAAACGTGAAAATGAATCTTAGTCAGAATCAGCTCCATAATCTTGTTCCTGGTCTGAATCGTCGTCGTCCTCATCGTCATCTGAATCCCCTTCATAACTATAAGACATGATACGATTGCTAACGTAGTTATCGTCATCATCGGCATCTGAATCACCTTGATTCCCACGAGAGTCGTAACTATTGTTGGCGTAGCTATAATCATCATGATCATGATCAGCTGGGTCATCAGAATCCTCTTGGTTATAGCTATAATTTTGTTGCTGGTCTGAACTGTTGTCGTCGTCATCCGAATCTCCTTCATAACCATGCGGCACAAAACGATTGCTGACGTAGTTATCATCGTCTGGGTCATCTGAATCCCCTTGATACCCAGGAGGTTCGTGACGATCGCTAACTGAGCTATCACCGTCTTGGTCATCAGAATCTCTTTGGTTATGCGTCGGTTCCTCATCACTGCTTTCATCATCTTCTTCTTCCGAATCAGATCCATTATAAAGAAAAGGCGAGACGTGATTCTCATCAGAGTCATCTGAATCCTCTTGGTGATCATCATCTTCTTCATTCTCCGAATCATCTCGGTTCCAGCTTTCACGTCGATTGCCATCAGATCCCTCGTCAC
The DNA here is from genome assembly GCF_010183535.1 of Caenorhabditis remanei. Taxonomy (NCBI): domain Eukaryota; kingdom Metazoa; phylum Nematoda; class Chromadorea; order Rhabditida; family Rhabditidae; genus Caenorhabditis; species Caenorhabditis remanei. The sequence continues at coordinate 2,805,604 of NC_071329.1, forward strand.
TGCTTTCATTGTCTTCTTCTGAATCAAAACAATTAGTATCAAAAATTCGGTAAATTTAACCTTTACCTGGATCATTCAAGTCCTCCTGGTTGTCATTGTAGAGATGCTCTTCATCGTTGTCATCATCATCGTCATCATTGACATCTGAATCCTCTTGGCGATGGTGGTTAGCATCCTCCTCTTCATTACTGTCATTATCATCTTCTTCTTCCTCTGACCCATCACGACGTGAATCTGAATCTGAATCATTTGAATTCTCTGGATCGTCACCGTTTTCTCCCCCACCGTCGCTATCATTTTCGTTATTATCATCATCATCTTCGTCATCTTCCAATTCTAAGTTACGCTCTAGCCAAGCTGCCTCCTCAACATATTCCTCATTCCTCCGCTCCTGCCAATCTATATCCTCCTCTCTTTGATTATCATTGTCATTATAATCATAATCATCATCGTCATCCGAAGACTCTTCCTCAATATCCAATTCGTTGTCACCATCAGGGATGTCATCTGGAAAGTCATCTGGAAAGTCGTCCGGAACCGCTGTAATATTTATATTTTAATTATGAGGTACTGTATCTCTTGCGCACGTTGGTTCACGTTCTGACGTTCAGGAATAGGAACGTCCACACGTTCGATCTGGTTACGATATTCAGGAACAGGACGTTGGATTGGGTTACGATGTTCAGGAATAGGGATATGACGGAAAATTGCACCAAACTCTACTTGATCGTTGCGGAAAACATTGTCTTCCATCCAAATTTCTGGAATTTCAGGAATTTCCTGAGGAAATCCAAATAGATTTGGTGGGATAGGTAACAAATTTTGCTGAGGAGGAACCACTCTCTCCTCCACATCAGATGATTCATCTCCGGAATCTGAATCTCTCGGGGGACGGTCACCAACTAGTTCTAGAACCGAATGATTCTTAGCGAGCTCTTTGACACCACCTGAATAAAAACAAAACAAAACATCGAACGCTACTATCTAACTCACCACTAACTAAAGTGACAACTCTATCGAATGGACACACAATCTGTCGATTCTGCACTTGTTTCCGAATACACGCCTGGCATACTGTATGCCCACACTTTGTCAAAACTCTTGGTGTCAATTTTTTCAAGTGGCAATTGTATTCACGTAGACATATTTTGCACTCTATTTTGCTGAAAACCAAGAATACATGAAGGTATGCATCGGTATCTCCCTTTCACCTCGTTTTCCCTCCTTGAGTTTTCTGCTCCTCCAGTATTTCAAAAAGCGCAAAGTTTTTCACCAAGTCATTGATCCCGCCTGAAAAATACATACTTGGGGACGGGCCGGTGCATAACTTGCTTCAAACTAAGTTTTATGAGCTAAAAATATACCAAATATACTGTAAATCTCAGCGAGATCTATGTCTCTGACCAATTACGGGGTGTAAGTGTACCGCAATCAGGGATAAAGTAGCGAAAAACAGAAAAATGACCAGAAAGCAATTCTAGTCCGGCACATTAACTATTAGTCATCTGCCCTGTAGTGGGTCAGAGACAGATCTCGTCGACATCTACAATGTGGTTTATTTTTCAGTTCATAATATTGAGTTTGAAGCGAGTTACGCGCCGGCCCGGTTGACAAGTGTGGAAAGATTCAATTATAAGAAATAGTCAATTGAACACTCACCATTAACATCCGTAACTGTTCCATCTACCGGACACACCACTTTCCCATTCTCCAGTTTCTTTTGTAGACATTCTTGACACATTGTATGCCCGCATGCTGCGAGGATTCTGGGTGTGCGGGGTTCCAAGTCAGGTTGATACTTTTGTTGGCATATTTTGCAATCCATTGGTATGAAAATGAAGAAAATAAGACAAAAGTGAGAAGGTTGACAGACTGTTATCAGTCGTTATGAATGTTTGTTTATGTCATCATAAGCATGTTTATTCCTCATTCACTAGAAAAGAAAACAAATGTGCTTACAGCTATAAAAATTCTTTTTAGAGAGGTAGACTTTCAAATAAGTTTGCTGAATACGACCACCGAAAAACAGTTTTTGTTTCATTACGCTATTTTGTGAACAGCCTCATAACACAATAAATAATATGTGAAAATCGATCAAAAATTAATTTATTTTTATTCTAGCCCATTCAATAAATTATTGCATTTTTAGGTACATTGCTAGTCTCTGACCGCAAAAACGAAAAGTAAGGATAATAATTATAATGTGCATGACCGATATCGAGTACTTGTTTTGTGTCCGGAATTCGGTAATACCAATGTTTCACTCTATTTGCGTTGATTTCAAATCGTCCGAGAACTGAGATTAACCGGTCCATGTCTTTCAGATTGTCATAAAAAATTGTGTAATACTGGAAAACTGGAGAAGTGAGTAGTCTCTGAAATAAACGAAACACAACTAAAACATTGAATCACGTTTTATTCCTTACCATCTTTAAGAGTAGGACATCTTCCATGGAAATTGTTGGAATCCGAATGTGCAATTGTGATTTGTGTAGAAATCTTTCAAGCGGTATAGTGACTTTGAAATTTCTAATTGCCAATTGTTGAATACACTCACAGCCATCCAATTCTACGATTTCATCGTGAAATTGCTCCTCGTAACGATATACACGAGATATATCTAAGCATTTCATGTGCTTCATATCAATGAAACGAGCGATGTTCATTAAATGGTAGGACTCCATAACTTCAATATCCAATTCTTCTATTCGAATGAGGTTGCCTCTTGAATTCAGAACAGTTTTCAAACAATCATAGAACTGGTCGACAAATGATTTCAACAAAGGTTCCCCGTTGACATCACGCAAATGATCCACAAATTCCCATCGAGATTTGAATCTATTCTGACGACAACACCACCATCCATTATCTTTATTACTGATAGTTGTAAAGTTTCTGTTCAAAAACTCATTGTAAAACAGTGCACCAGCAGTTTCGAAGCCGGATTCCTTAATTTTCAATTTCATCGAAGACAGTCGTTGGTTTCTCAAGATTGCTCTGAGATCTCTTGAAAACACATCCAAAAAATCTTCCTCTTTTAGAAATGTTACTCTATCCGATCCAGTTATATTCACCAAACTGCTCGTCGCGTATTTAGCATAATTTAATATGATGGGATCGGCAGAGGACCGATAAATCATCATACGGATTAAAGAAGAACTAACAAAAAAAACCACTCGAGTCAACCCATAATTCAGTTTTGAATCGTCGATAAAGTTTCGGATTGCGTGACACACTTTTCGGAGTTTCATACTGTAATTATTACGGACGATAAACAGTCAGCTATATAAGACACTCACATGGTTATACAGCCGACATTGCCCATAATCTCCCTCATCACTAAATCTGGCATATCCATTATTGATACTTCGTTTTCTATCGTGGAGACTTCTTCCGGTAGTGATTTGAACCATTTCAGACACAGCATTTGAGAACAAATCGATTGATGCATTACTTTGAAATAGAAATAATGGAATTGACCTTGGTGATAGTTTTATTTGTAAAATTTCACGCGCAAGGTCAAAACGTGTTGAAAAAACACTCAAGTTGTGTTTTATTTGCTTGGTCTGAAAAATCAACACATAAAATCCCGCGGTTGCTAAACGTCAAAGTTGCGTAATGATTAGTTGCAAGTTGTCTCTATGTAAAGACTGATTTCTAGATATAACTTTACTTCAGGCATCACTGTGTCGTTTCTGTCGTCATTTGTTGTGCATTGTGTGCATACACCGTCACTTCAAAATACACACCTCTTTAACCGCTAACACAGTTTTTTATGTGAATCTCAAAGTCCATAGTCCGGACAGTGTGCCGGTTTTTCTGAACGTCTCTCCCATTATCCTGATGTATTTTTGGAAAATTGTATTAATAGCATCAATAAATGTTTATTATAATCCATTTAAAAAAAGTTTCAAAATTACGGTAGAGAGCCGGCGCACATCAAAATTCCACAACAAGACTCACTCCCCGGGTCGAACTTGGATATGTAAGGGTCCTCGTATCTACGATTTCATCGTGAAATTGCTCCTCGTAACGATATACACGAGATATATCTAAGCATTTCATGTGCTTCATATCAATGAAACGAGCGATATCCATAAAATGATAGGACTCCGTAACTTCAATATCCAATTCTTTTATTCGAATGAGGCTGCCTCTTGAATTCAGAACATTTTTGAAACAATCATAGAACTGGTCGACAAATGATTTCAACAAAGGTTCCCCGTTGACATCACGCAAATGATCCACAAATTCCCATCGAGATTTGAATCTATTCTGACGACAACACCACCATCCATTATCTTTATTACTGATAGTTGTAAAGTTTCTGTTCAAAAACTCATTGTAAAACAGTGAACCAGCAGTTTCGAAGCCGGATTCCTTAATTTTCAATTTCATCGAAGACAGTCGTTGGTTTCTCAAGATTGCTCTGAGATCTCTTGAAAACACATCCAAAAAATCTTCCTCTTTTAGAAATGTTACTCTATCCGATCCAGTTATATTCACCAAACTGCTCGTCGCGTATTTAGCATAATTTAATATGATGGGATCGGCAGAGGACCGATAAATCATCATACGGATTAAAGAAGAACTAACAAAAAAAACCACTCGAGTCAACCCATAATTTGTTGTCAACTTTACCAGAGAATGTTCTCAGTTGCCAACTTGAAGGTCATCTGAAGGCCCCCTAAGGTTTTGCCCACAAAACTAGGACCTTCAGAACCTTCGTTACTCTCTGTTCTACTCACCTTGTTATTATTCTCCTTTATTTCCTGTTATCAGGCTTATTTTATATTGATTAACAATTAATTATAATTCAAATACCCTCGCAAAGTAAATATGCAAACGCGCTCCCCTGCACTTCTCTAATCCTCCACTCTCTCACTGAGAGATTCCCACACCCACTCATTCAGTTGCGAATAGTTTCGTATATGCGAACGGGTGCAAGGAGGAGCGCGCGTATTTGTTGTGAGTGCATTGAATGGAATTTCCATCTTTTCCGAAGGTTTTTGGGTGCATTGTCACTCTTTTTACCTTCGCCATCAATGACAACACCCGCACGCACTCCTCGCAGTCACCTGCTCGTCATACCGTCAACTTTATCATTTTTATCTTCCTTTTACCTTTTTTGGTGCTTTATCAAGGGATTCCGTGATAGAGAGCGTAATAAATGGGTCATTGAATACATGTGTACTGTTATTTCCGGTTGCATAGCTTATCTTACACAAAAATAGCCATTATTCATATTAGAGTGCGTGATAATAACGGATTAGGCAATAGTCTCCGACCGCTCTTACTTGCCTTCTCCACATGGTGCATAACGACCGTTCAATTTTTTAATTGATGGCCAGCGGCGAATCGTTAATTTATCGATTTCGGCATTTCCGTTGTATAGTGGCTCTGATGTCTCTACATAAATCGTAAATTCATCGATTTCGACATTATTTCCCACTCGAAAACGGCTCTTATGTCTCTACACAAATCGTTAATTTATCGAGGACTTCTTTCCCGCTGTATATGAACCGAGTCGGCTCGCACAATTCTGATTTTCTGAATATTTGGCTAAAAACGTGTAAAAGTGAGCAATTGTAGCTAAAAAATAGCAACATGTTACCCTTTACCCTCTTTGTTTCGTTTTTCTTTGATTTTCCGCGCTTTCGTCGTTTTTCCGTTCTCTCCTTTTCAGATTTTTCCTTTGTCACCAGTCGACGGCTCAGGGCATAGTCCGCTAGTCCATTCCTGGTCAAAGGAGAATTTTTGGCAGTCAACGTCACCAGTCGACGGCTCCCGGCATTGTCCGCGAGTCCATTCCTGGTCAAAAGAAGAATTTTGGCAGACAACGACGCGAATCGAGCTGAAAAGTCCTACACCACAGTGTGTAGGCAGAAGAAAGAAGGCCAAATGGATCGAAGAAGTCGTGGTTGGCCAACATTCCGCTCGAAAATCGTTGAAGAAAGAAGCACAATTCAGTCTACGAAGTCTGCGTTATTCTACGAGGTCTACGTCAAGTTTTCTACGATGTCTGCGTTTTTCTACGATGTCACGGTCACTCTACGAAGTCTGCATTATTCTACGAAGTCTACGTTGGCCAACATCCGCTCGAAAATCGCCGTTGAAGCTGACATCTTCTGAAAAACGACGGAACTAGCCTCAGACCCGCACTAGAGACCCTTTTTCGATTGTCGTTCTCATTAGAATGCCGAAAAACTCTGTGTCAAGTCATGGCGAAACTCTGTTCGATTTTTTCTATTCACCCAAGTCGAAATTCTATGAATTTCGCACAAATTTGCGTCATTATGAGCAATTTTGCTTTTAACATGAGCAACAATGCCGTAAATCGACACAAGTTTGAATTTCCCGCCAAAAAGTCGTACTGTCTAATGTTCACCGACATTGCGTACGACTGCGGACCTAACGAGCGCGAACGAAAAATTTTTCTTCTCCTAAAATTTTTATCGTCTCTCTTGCCGTTTCTCCGCAATTTCCGTTGATTTTATCCGTATTTTCCGTGATAATAATTAATTAAAGGGTTTATTTCAGACTTATCGATGGCACTCGACGACAAATCACCACCATCCGCCCAACAGGCCAACGAAAATGTGGAGGAAAAGTCTGTGACAACTTCCGCCGCAATTCCAACGCCAACGTCCGCGGACTCAAGCTCTAATAAGAGTGAGGTTGGTATTTTCTTGTCATGAATAGAAAAAATACCCAAAAAATCTGAAAATATCTGAGAATTTTCGACCAAAAACGCAAAAAATCGATAATTTTCGACTGAAAATCATCGAAAAGTAGCTAAAAGCTTAAAATTTTGTGTCAAATCCAGATAAAATTCACTCTTTTGTGGATAAAAAGGCCAAAGGCCAGGCTTTCGGCAAAATTTTAGTCGCATTCGCTAAAATTTCGTGAAATTTCGACAAAAAACGCTAAAAATCAGTGATTTTGAGCATGTTTAAGCTAAAACTCAGTGAACGCCGACGAACTAGTAGTCAAACTGCTGAAATTCGGTAAAAGCATCAAAGCTAACACCATTTCCGCCCAGTTTCTATTTGATTTTAAGGACTTCCGAGAGATTTTCAGCCAAAACCTCACTTAATGATGCAATTTTTGAATTCCGATGGAGGCGACGCGGCCGCGCAGCGGTTACAGCGCTACTTTCGAAAATATTCCGAATTCCCACCAATAAAAATTGATTATTGCTCATTAGCTCACAATTTCGGTCACTATTTCATTGAAATTTAACAGAAATATACTGAAAAACACTGATTTACAGCTAAAAAATTGCTAATTTAAGGCAAATGAACTCAAACTCAACTCTCTTTACCTATAATAACCCACAATTGTACTGTTTTTATTACAGCACGATGTCGACAGCCGCAGCAATCAATCGGACAACGACGTCAACAAGGCTTCCGGCGCTTCAGACAACGACGTCGACAAGGAGTCTGGTGATTCCGACACCGACAACAACACCCGCATGCCACCTCGAGCATCGGGTGCTCCACGTCATCAACATCTGCTAGAAGCCGATCTCCACAAGGGTATAGAGTAATTGAGAGAAGAATTGTTGTATAACTATATAGTTACAGCATTCAACGAGCGAGTCAAAGCCTCTATGGCCAAAGGATGGGTCAACTTGGGAGGAGGACACTTCAACCAGTGCCGAGTCATCAACGCTGACGGGACAAGCTCTATAATCCCGCATCCGTTCCCACCAAGACTCTCTGCGGACACATCTGTTTACAACAGCCGCACAACTCCACCTCAGGCCAACAACCCGCGTCCAACGCCACCAACCGCATCTGCTCCAATCATGGACAGAATCGGAGGTACAATTATAGCAAAACGTCGAAAATATAACGAAATTCTTCCTTGCAGGGTTAGTCCAAAGAGCCGTATGCTGTGCGGGGATCTCGGAAGGCATTCGTCAACTCGTCCGAAGCTGCAGTGACAACGAGCAAAAGCTCACTGAAATTCTGCAAAGAGTTTCGTTGAAGCCGATGCCAAGGGACGCGAAGACAATCATCAATGGACTCTCAAAATGGTCGGAGGCCCGCGAGTTCCTTGGAACTCGCTTCAACATCCGCATCCACACGAAGAGCTCCACCCAAATTGCATACTACTCCGTTCATGGAGCGTATGCTAAGCAGCTGCTGTACTTGGATGACCAACACCCGCAATTCAAGGAGAAGAAGCGTATCGCCGACAAGAAGGAGGAGGACTGGGCCAAGGAGACAACTTCCGCACTTGTAGTGACGGAGTTGGTACAACATCCGCCCGTCCACACCTTCAGGCCACACACCTTCGGTCGCAGAAAGTGTCCATGCATCAAAACGATGATGCACCACTATGCAGCACACGACGCCAACATTCAATGCGAAGCCAGAAGAGTCCTCCAAGAGGCAATTCTCGAAGTACATCACCAGATGACCTCTCACTCGCTTAGCGAGCTGAAGTCTCTCAAACTCGGATGGAACCCATTGGATAATGGCGCCAACACCCGCAGACACTGAAGTCGTGTGAAAATGGCTGATAGCCGAAGAACGCCTTTGAGGCATTGTTAACCTTTGTTTTGTTGAAACCATTGTTTTACCTTCTCTGTTTTTATCAGGAAAAAAGAATAAAAAGTTGAATAAAATTCACTTTCTTACTGATATTTCAGATCACTTCTCGTATTATACGACTATTGTTATCTTTCGCTATACTCTCATAGTGTCTCCATGTAATATTTATTGCAGAATGAGTGACATTGAGGAAATTCAAAGCGACGACGACACTTCAAGAGTCGTGAGAGCGATCAACGAGGAGTTGAAGACAACACCCGCGACATCCAAACGTACTTCTCGTCGTTCGGCAAGCCCGAGACGCCAAGAGGAGGACCAGGACAACGGGCCATCGTCTTCGGCGAAGAAGAGGGGAGCCAAGACTTCTGGGATTCATGCTTCGGAGCCGCAGGTCATTCCCAAGAAGGGAAGAATCTCGGAGCCAACATCCGCTGAAACTCGAAAAGAAGATCTTGAAGTTCGCTCGATCGCCTCCAAACCAATGGAGCCAACATCCGCCTTCGTAGCGTCAAAGGGTAACAATACGCTTCTATAAGCCTATAACCTTTAACGTCCCGTTTTTCCAGAGTACAAGGAACTGCGTGAAGCGATCAAGTTTGTCAAGAACAAGTTGGAAACGTTCAAATCAGCAGATGACGTGGCTCCAACGTGGATCAGATCAACCGATCAGATAGCCACAATGATGTCCTGCATTGATAAGAACATGAAAGAACTTGTGAAGTCAAACAACAAGACCGTTGACACTCTACAGAATGCATGTGACATCATCCGCGGTCTCCAAGACCTTGTCGCATCACTCATCAACACGCATCACCAAGAGGACTGGCTCAAAGGCATGGCTGATGTCGTCGGACGCACTGATGAGACTCGCAAACTAGTGGGCTCGCTAGCAGCGGCCACCGGACGCATCGAAGGTCTCTTGACAGCGACAACACCCGTCGTCACGTCAGTCACTCGCAATCCTTACAAACTGGAGAACACTAAAAGTGAAAAACCAGGGACAACATCTGCAAAAGTCAACGTGAGTTATCTTTTGATTCATTTGAAAGAGAACCATAACTGATATATTTCAGCGAGGTTGCATTCTCTGTGACTCCGACGCCCACAACACCGAAAACTGTCGTTCGTATCCAAAATCGATCGACAGGATTCAACAGGCACACAAGTTGAACGTCTGCATCCAATGTCTGGAGCCTTTCCGAGCCAACGACAAAGGATTGCATGAGGAATGCACGAGAGTCGGCGTTAAGTGCCGCAAATGCTTCCGCTACGTCGACTACGAAGAGGCCTCGTATCATCACCCGGTCTTCTGCGTCTTCAAAGCGCAGAACAACGGTTCGGGAGCGAGTCACGAGCCACCAAACAAGCCAAAAACTCCGGTCATCAAGGTATAACCTATAACACAGCCTGATAGTAAGCAATCGTTGATATTTTCAGCAACATCCGCTAGCACGCGGCACTTCGAGACGTGGACATTGAGCCGGTCACAGAAGTCGCCAACATCTGCTGTCGAACTACAACATCCGCTGATCCTCAATCAAATTGTTGCTTTTTTCTATTATTTTTGTTGTTGTTAACCTTGTTATCTCACTGGAGACACCCTTGTTTTTGTTCCATTTATGGACAATTGTTGCATAAAAAGCTTTGGAGCATTTGCTCATTGAATAAAGCATTAAAAGTTATCAATCATATTTCTTATCTCCTCTTCTGTAACTCTTGAGTACACATACTCTGTCGAATATCTATTTATAGGCGACATCACGGAGATTTTGGAGAGAATGAGATGATGACTAGCAACAAGGTGCTCTTTTGAACACAAACTTTAAAGCAACACATTTAGCTACAACAACACCGTATAGGTACACATTCACTGATTACTCAAAGAGTATCAGATACAGGGGGATGACAAACCCACATAAATTTTCAACAATGCAAGACATATTTTGCACAACACTACAGATGACACATCATCAACACTTCAAACGTTAGTCCTCGGACAAACGTCTACATAAGAAGACCTACACAAACGAGTATAGGCAACATCCACCTCGGTTCTTCAAAGCTACTGCTTTGTATCCAGAGCCAAAACAACAACGACAGACAGTAAAGGAAGTGAAATATCTTTCCAGAACTAGAAGTCAAAACATCTCGAGTAAGATGCGACTTGCATTGAACTCACCCACTTCAATCGAGGTATCCCCCACGTGACCATAAGCTTCGGCTAGGTTCAGGGAAACTTCACCCATTTGGGATTGTTATTCCGAAAGTTAGGTTATAGTTTCGGCTATAATTGAAGTATGGAGATGTTACTAGAATCCATAAACTATGGCACTGACGATAGTTAAATCTGCGTAGTATCCAGGACATTGTAGTATCCAAAGGAGTCGCCAACTCCTGAGGACCCAACAGAATACTCATAAAGCCAATGCATATGACTTTGTCGACTGAATAAGGTCTATAAGTGGCAGTTACAGATTGTAGCAGAAAGAATGTTGTCTGTATCGGAGTTATAACCCGGTACGCAAAGGATTGCATGAGTAATGATGTTGGTAGCGAGATTTCACACATCAAAAGACTGGGCTGGCACCCAGGAATTTGAACAAAAGATTACAAGAAAGATCGTACTATAAAAGAGATATAATGCAGACAAGACTCAGTCAGGGAGGCTGTTTTTATGATATTCTTGCATCAAATCTATATCGATTGATATTGAGGACATTAGTCTGAACTGTAAGCAGCAAAAAGTTAAATATTTTACGTGAACTACAGACATAGCGACACGTTGCACTGACACGTTAACCTATTGCTCTAGATTCGCGCATTATATAAGAGATCGAAAACAAAAGATTGTACATAACCAGAACAATTCTGATAGCAGTCTTCAAAAATCTGCGCCTTGTTGTAAGTCTCCTCTCCAAACTTGTCGTGATGAAACCAAAAGCCCTGAAAGAGAAAACAATTCCATAATTCAGATGGCCAACCAACGTCCGAATCTTCTCCCGCTGGAACACGTCCCGCCGGAAGGTCACGAGCGTCCGCCCAACATCCGCGGACCATACGTACAACATCCGCCAAGACATCCACAGCCTAGAGAAGAAGACGTCGTCACAATGCAAATGACATTCGAGCAGTTCTTCGATAGAAGAACACCTTTCACGTTGACAGATATTCGTCTTTTCGCGAGATTCGAGGAGACTTGGACAATCAACCTGTTGCCCAACTCAATCTTCGACGGTGAATCGTTACGTCTATTCGTTTGGAGACAAGAGAGACCAACACCCGCAGTGCACTGGGAACAATCGGTGATTCGACTCCCCGTCATCCAGCAGGCCCCGAGAGCACAACAATTCTTCTTACGCTACGCAAGATCAGTGCATGAGCCAATGGTCAACGGAGTTTCGAGACGCTGTCCTATCTGTGCCAGCCAATTGTTGGGATTCCCGATGTGGGACCACGCGGCGACCGAATGTCCATTCGCGGACCTCAGAGACACCACCCGCATCGAGTTCATGAGCATCAATCTCGTGTCATACTGCAACTGGTGCAATTCGAGGTCGGCAACCCACATCAACTGTACCCCACTGCTGTGCCAACTGTGCAGAAGACCTGGACACACAACCGCAACTGACCTCTGTCATCATCGATTTGGACATCCCGAAAATGTGAACGAGCTCCGAGCTTTCGTCAACAACATCCGCCGCCAACACTATACTAGAATGCGTCAGATGCTGCAATCCGGACAACATATGCTATTGTATCGTTCACATGTGGACAACCCATATCACCTACTCTTGCGTCGAATGCCAGCCAATCGACAACAGGTACATCGAGGACTTCACTTCTTCGAAGATTGGAACAACGAGTTTCCCTTTCCGGAAATCCGTGCCTACATCCGCGCCAGGGAAAACCGGAGAGCCGACTATCGATCCATGGTTCCACCGGAATTCTTCAATCAGGCGCAGGCTCCGATTCCACTCTTCGACGAAGAATCCATCGCATACTTGGAGAGAATCGGACAAATGGTCACAGAGGCCAGAATGTATCCAGATCGCATACAATCGGTAAGAGTTTTAATCTATTCTAATGATAAAAACTCATCGAGGAATTCCAAAAGACATTTGTATTTACAGATGCAAATGCCACCACCGCCAACTGCCAATAGACGTCTAGTCTATCCACGACACCATCCGCATCAGGTCCAGAGACAATATTCGCCACCTGTTCAACGTCCACTTGAACGTCCAGCCGTCCAAAGACCAGTTGATCGGAATCTCGTGGAAACTCCAATCTTGAGAGCAGACCCTCCAGGATTGAGACAACCGCCGAGATTTGTGGAAAGACCACAGTATGGCACTCCTCAATTGCCGACATACGATCACTCGGATTCACAGCCGAGCACAAGTGCAAGGCCAACATCCGCGGTTCATCAGAACTCAACGGTAAGCTACTTTTGAGACAATACGGAGGATAAATATGCTTTTTGCAGACTCCGAGTGCATCAGAATCGACATCCAATCAACCAAATCTGTGTGTAAGACCATCCGAATCTATCAGCGACTGGGCTTTACATATGGAAAGAAAACTTGAGATGGAGATTCGAGCACAATCCGCTATGCAAGTTGTCGAAACTCTCGACAATCATAGTCAACTCTCATCGGAAGCCAACACCCGCGAGGTAAACAAGATTAAGATAGAGTAACTAATCAAATCGTAAATATTCAGGAAACTCCTGAACCTCAGGCGAGCCAGCAAGCGTCACAGTCACAGTCTCCACAACAGAATGGAATCACTTCCGACACGGTTTGTCTCGAAATAAATCAAGACATAACTGGAAGACATTCTTGTTTCAGACTGCTGAAAGACCAACATCCGCCGCTTCAACACACACATCAAGTCCCTCTCAAGGTTCACAGGCCAGCAATGGTTCTGAGCAAAGAGACATTCGCGAAGCCAACCTTGATAGAGAGATGAGCTCGAAAGTTCTTCCCTGGTGCCACGAACCACTCAGAATCTTGGACCAACCAGCGAGACATGCGTTCCAACATCGCGCCTTCAATAAGCTGATGCGTATCCCACCTCCAGACGGGAAACCAGCATACATCTGCCGTTCTCAAGCGTTGACTCACATCCTCACAGCTCAAGAGGACCAACGTATGGACGTGTGGAATCAGTACGATTTGGCCAACATCCGCAAATACTATCGTTGGTTAGTCAAGCTGGGACATGCGCTGTCTCACGAACGTATTCTGATCGTGATGCTGGAGAAGAACAACGCCATCAATGTGTGTGCCAAAGCAACAATCGGAGCTGACTTCGTCTTGGTCCCAACGATCGATTTATGGCAGCAGGAGACGGTACAAAATGCATTCCAATCAATGCTCGGTGACGATCAGTTCGGACCTGTACGAGATTTCGATCGCTTCGAAAACCAGGACAACAACCGCTGGTTCCGCGACGAAATCCCACGGTTCAGGGACGGAAACGAGCAAGAGGAAATGGCGGAAGAACAACTGGCCGCACAACTCTTCGCTGAAGATATGTGGTTCGGCGTCTTAAGATCCCAGGACCTCGAGCAAGCCCTCAACTCCGCAGTACCCAGGTCAATGCCAACACTCGCCGTACACACCCAGTGGATGCTCAGCTTTCTGACTCAGAAGATCCAACCAGACATCGAAAGTGACAACTTCGCGATGATTCACTACTACCCATTAGTCAGAGCTGCCATGCAGGTGATGGTCGAAGTCCGGCAGAATCCGGTCAACACAGTCGAAGTTACTCTCTACGACTGCCCGGACGAATTGGCCGCAGCTGGAGCATTTGGACATCGTTTGGTCATGCCCACGATAGAGCTGTTCTCCAAATTTCCAGCACGACGTTGGAGAGTTTGGCTCCAGTATACTTGGGAACAGCTCATGACTCAACTGGAGGAGGATACGGAGGATTGCGGATGTCAGTCGACCAACTTCGAGGAGATTCCTCAAGAGCTATAGCTCGAAGTCAACAACATCCGCTAATCTTTCCATTCTTTCATACAACAACCCGCAAACCGATCCTGTACCATATGTTTTTACTCGTCTTACTTGTCTTCTTGAATCCAATCAAATAAATTTGAATTGAGATTAAATCCGTGTTCCTGTTCTTAAATAAAGAAGACAAAAGCTATACAATCGATAATATTCGACTCACAAAAGATCTAATATAGACATAACTTCGCGCTTTAGCGCTGACTGCTGCAACTAGGTCTAATAGAATCAATATTCCTAACCGGACCGGGTATTTAAAATATTACCTGAAATTAGGCGGAAGACACATTTATGTATCGGACACCGACATTAAGGTTTTACTCTGAACAGCCACTGCATGAGGAGCATATATTGCGGACCTGTGGTCGCGCTGAATCCGGTGATTGTAAGAGCTGCTCGTCGTCAGTATCAGTTTCTGAAAGGAGGCTGAGGAAACCACTATAAGTAGGCACCCTAGCATTTGCGAACCTACGGTTACAATGCTCGACGCTTCGACAGTCTGTCGGAGCCGGAATGGGCGGGTCCTATGAAGCTATGTTGCCCAGATGATTCCGACGTTTTACTGGAATCGGACGGGTGCGCGGTGACTTTCCACCAAGAGTTGCGCAGCTCTCGGTTACTGTAGAGTGTCAATCCCACCCCAGTCATTCAGTATATTGCACTGCTGTACAATATACAAACATCCAGCAGTTTTTACCGCTGTCTGGAAATAATCTGTAACATCCATACACACAGTTTACACATACACAACATCATGTAGCCCAAATGTGTTCAAAAGAGCAGCTATCTCTCACAAGATCTTAGCTAGTTATCATCTTCAAGGCTCCAGTATCCACCGATGATGGTTGCATTTGCAACTTCTAGGTATACAACATCTTTTTTCAGTTAACTGGATTCTTCATTGTCATCGACAATCGATCGCCCAACAGGATGTCTAGCCTCACTAGCCGCTCACAATCCCCGGTACCAAGAAGCCGCAAGGCTCTTTCGCTCCCAGAGCGTGAGGTGCCACGTACAGGAGCCAAGTCCCGCTCACGATCTCGACCGACTCTCACACAGTCGATCGTAGGTCCAACCAAAACTGTGATCAAAAAATCCATCGGCAAAGCCAAGGAGCTCATTGCAGCCTCGAAAGCGAAGCTGACGTTTTTCGATGATCCACAGAACAAGACCCTCGAAAATATTGACGCTGAGACACTCGAATCCACGGATAAGCTAGTCCTCAAAATGAAGACTGCGATCCAAAAGATCACGGAACTCAGTGACTTTATTGAGAGACAATTCAACAAACCGGAGATGCGTGCATCCCCGGAAAGAGACGCATTCCTCAAGGAAGTCACGGACGCTCTCCATGACAGTGGTGCCAACGAAGTCTTACTGGACCTCAACAACGGCGTCAACAATTTGGAGTATGTCCTGGCATCTTGTGGTCGTCGCCCAACTGAATTCGATCCTTATGGAACGGGTGCTCAGGACGATGACAGATTGGTAGAAGCTAACGAAGTCGGTAGCGGCATCTCGGACACTGTCCGCGAGAACAACATGCAGTCTACAACGGTAGAACAACCATCAGCTATCCGCACTGAGTCTCAATCTAGCTCCGGACCAATCACATCATCCGCAGCACGAAACATCTCTCAAATGGACTACGACTACGAAGCGTTTGACCAGCTGGCCAACGGTCACAAGTTCATGAACTTGAGACTCCAAGAAGAGAACCGTATCCTAAGGATCAATGCAGATAAACATCGTCGAGCCCACGATGAGGACGTCAGAAGGAGAACTGCTCAAGAGACTGAAAACATTGATCGTGTCTACTCTCTGCAGAATGAGCTTGCACAACAGCCGCGAGACATTATGACATTGGCTCAACCACATGTTGAACATTCACCAATGCCGAATCAGGCGCTTGCTCTCCACGCAGATAGACCCCAACGTATCACTGCTCAACCATCGCCAATAGCAGCGTCGACTCCGAATAATAATGTAGCCACGGCTCCAGCCACTATGGCAACAAGAGCCCTAGCCACGATGCAAATGGTTTCGACGTCGGCGGGCACACGAGCCTCAGTCATCACTAATGTTGAAAAACACATTGAAACGCCAATCTTGAGCGCACCAGTACCCTTCAGAAGCCCTCTAGTTGTGCCACAACATAACGAGACACCAATCGCAAACAATACTCCAAACATGCATGATATCATGCAAGCGATACATTCAGTTGCTGAGCATCAAAAGCAGATAGTGCATCATAATACCAGCATGATTCATGAACTGGAGCAGCGAATGGATGCCCGTTTCCAAGAAAGAGCCGAATCTATCATCTCAAAGAGAAGCAAGAGACAACAGCAACAGAACTCAGAGGGTTCCGAGTCTGACTATGCGAGCAGATACGAACAAGGACTAGCTTCCGCAGACTCCGGCGATGAAACAGATCGCCCACAAGAAGCGCAGGCGCCACGTCCCCAGACTACAAGAAATCGCAAAAAGGAAGTTCCGAAACCCAAAATCACTGAGCCCTCAGCTGCTGGCCCGCAAAACACCGGGGTACCAGCAGACTTTATGCTGAAATACTTGCCGAAATTTGATGGTACAACGGATTTGGACTTTTTCGAACATGTATATTCAAAGTTCGTTCTATCGAACAGTCACTTCAACGCGGAGGCGAAGTATGCCATTCTTCTGAATCATATTACTGGTCCAGCAAAGAATTGCATCTCGCTTGCCAAAGACTCGCAAATCGCTATCATGACAACATTCTGCTCATTGAAGAAGGTCTATGGAAAGATCAACAATCGACACAGCCTCATTTCGAAGCTGCAGAAAATGCCCTTCCATCAAACAGACCCAGATGCAATGCGTTTGGACGTCGTGAAAATAGCCGGAATTCTTCAACAGCTAAAAGACAAAGGTGTTCCAGCAACCGACCACATGGTCAGCGGAGCCATTGGAGCAAAACTTCCAGCAGACTTCAAGAAAAGTCTAGCCAGATATACGGTGGAGATCGGAGAGGACAACATCACTCACGATCAAATCCTCGATCACATCCACAGTGAAATCGAAGTCATAACTATCGAACATACATTCACTAGCCAGATGAATCAGCCTCCAATGAATGAACTACCAGAGTCATACGCTGCTATACACTATACGAATTCCAATCAGAGTCGGACAGCATCCGCAGGTCAACAAAGCTACAAGACCGCAAACGCAAATAATAGGGATCCAGTTTACGTTGCATCACAACATCCGCATGAATACACAGATCCTGCCACCAACGCCAAACTGGAAGGCTATTATGCCCCAGGAGCTAAAGGCGTTAATCTGAAATTGATTCATCGGACGTTTCCATACACCAACGAGGAAGACTCGAAATGCGCTGTCTGCGGTGGAAAACATCATATCATCAGATGCCCACTGCCAAGTACAGAATTCCGCAACAAGATCAAACAGAAAGGGCTTTGCACAATCTGTGCTCGTAAACATGAGATCACCAAATGCGTCGCGGCGTACCGCTGCGGTTACTGCGATGGGCTCCACAACATGGGTGGTTGTCCCAGGAAAGAACATTACAGAAACCCAAAGAACTATCCAAAAGGTGCCAAGAAGGTCGAAACATTTTTTCGTGCCCGTAACACCAACAAGTCTCAATAAAGGCATTCCGGCAGACACGGGGTCAAAAGTACCGAATCCCGTGTCACACGCTGACTTGCCAACAGCATATTACAATAACTATTGTTCTGAGATTTCACCTGTTTGTTCTACTAACCTTGTTTCTAATAATAATGTTTCTTTCTCTGCAGTACCACCGAGGTACTTTGTTGCTGACCCTACCAATATCACCTATTTCAAAAATCTCGTTTCTGAAGATTGTTCGGAGGACAAAGATCCTAACGAACTGGCTATGTTGTTGTTTACCAGATTTCTGGCAAGATCACCACCTCATCAAGTGACTGCGGCGATTGCCGATTGTGACAACAACCGCTTAACGTTTCTATGTCTGGAGACCTCGGATGGTCAACATCTGCTGGCTCTGTCGGATTCGGGCGCATCGTTGTCTCTCATACACGAGGCTAAAGCCAAAGCATTGTCACTACCAATCTTGAAAGAAACACAACTTACAGTTCAAGGATTCAGTTCCACCACTTTCGCCAGAACGAAGATTTTTGCTCTAAACTTATCCTTATATGGTACCGATAAACCACTTTCTATTATGATTGTAGGTACCCCAACACTTCCTAATACAAAGTTCGCTGCTCCAAAATGTTCGTCAGAAGATTCACAGTATATTAAAAGCCATAGAATTGATACTCAAAGAGTCAGAACCAGTGCAAAATACAACGGTCGAAAAATTGACATGATTCTGGGAAACGATCTGTTATCCTGGATCTCAGCTCAACGCCAATACCGCAAACACATTCTTCCATCCGGAAGAGCACTGGAGCAAACTCAGCTCGGAATGTTGATCCACCCTGTGCCGAGGCTAGACCTATGGTCACCTGGACACCATCCGCTACCGTCTGACGAGTATCAATCAACAATCAACATGGCCAACACAATTCTGAACAGCTGTGAACCTGAAGACGCCATGACAAAGCTAACGTATCTTGTTGCCCAAATGTACAGAGTTGAGAATCTGGGAATCGAGAACATAACGGTATCCGATGATCTCAAGAAGACCACTCTCGATCTACTTGTTGAATTCAACAAAACCGTCAAATTCAACAAAGACGGACAACTGGAAGTAGCACTTCCCTACAATGGCAACCAAGTACGTCTAGCTGACAATTATGCAGTAGCGTTCAAAAGATTAGTAAGTCTTCTTCTGACTTTGAAGAGAGGCAAAGATCTTCTCGAAAAGTACGCGAAGATTATCATAGATCAAGAAATCGCTGGCTATATTGAGAAGGTTACACCGGAGATGCTGAAAGTCAAAGGTCCAAAGTACAACATCCCGCATCGTTGCGTAGTAAAAGAAGATTCAATGACAACCAAGCTACGCATTGTCTTGGACGCCTCCAGCCACGCTGCCGGCGAACTCTCATTGAATGAATGCTTATACGCCGGGACTAACATGATCACTCCTATATTCGGAATTCTAGTCAGAGTAAGGTTCCCACCAATCATCGTGGTAGCTGATATCGAAAAGGCTTTTCATCAAGTCAGACTTCAACCTGAATTCCGTAATGTGACAATGTTTCTTTGGCTGAAAGACGTAACAGCACCCGCAACAGCCGACAATATCCAAGTATATCGATTCACACGTATTCCATTCGGAGTTGCTAGCAGCCCCTTCCAACTTGCAGCATATATCACCTTCAATCTGGACAACAATCCGCATGATCTCAACAAAGAGATCAAGGACAACATTTACGTTGACAACTGTCTCTTCTGCGTGAATGACGCATCGGAAATCTCCGCAATAATCAAAGACTCGAAAGAAATTTTCCAAAAAATGGGAATGAACTTGAGAGAATATATTGTAAATCATCCGGAGACCATGCAGTCACTATCACCAGCAGATAGAGCTCAACAGTCCACCATCAAGCTGCTCGGATATACGTGGAATTCGATTGAGGATACACTCTCTGTAAAAATAGCCCAGCTGAATATTGATCATCCAACTAAAAGAGATGTTGCGTCCAAAATGGCGGAGACGTTCGACCCCTTAGGTCTAGTTTCACCGATTCTAGTACCTTTTAAAAGGTTGATGCAACGTATCTGGAATGATGACACGAATTGGAAGGATCCCATTCCAAAAGAGCTACTCCATGAATGGGGAGCTCTATGTAACAACTACATAGACAGAGCGATCAGCTTACCTAGACAGCTTACGGCAGAATCGGGACATTCTGATATCCACCTGCTTATGTTTAGCGATGCCTCGCATGACATCTATGCTTCAGTCTGTTACGCCTACTACATCGTGGATGGGAGACCACCAATTGTGTCATTACTCGCCAGTAAGAACAAAATCCGACCGTCAAAGAACGAGAATTGGACTATTCCGAAACTTGAGCTTCTTGGCATTCAATGTGCGTCAAATCTAGCCTGTGCAATTATCGCAGAGCTCCGTGTAAACATCGCGTCCATCAAGCTGTTCACAGACAGTGCTTGTGCTCTCTATTGGATTCTCTCAGAAAAGAACACCCGCCCATGGGTCGGAAATCGGATAAAAACTATCCAAGAGAATCGGAACAAGATGAAGGAATGTGGCATTGATACCACAATTCATCATTGTCCAACCAAAGAGAACCCGGCTGACTTTGCCACAAGGGGAATGAGCACCACTGAACTCCAGAACAGCAAGATGTGGTTCGAAGGCCCGGATTTCCTCAAACAGGATCCGGGAGATTGGCCATGTATGATCCAAGGGACAGTCACTTGCCCAGCTGAATTCAGAGAATTGGTCTACTCAGAGATCATTGATCCAGAGACCAAAAAGGCAAGAAAGCCGCTTATGGAAAGAAAAAAGAAAGTGACAACACCCGCGGCCAACAATGAAGCTCAGACTCCATCCGATACAGTGATGACTACTGACATCAGAGTCACTCGAAAAGGATCGTTCATTCCGTTCTACGCAACAAAATCTCTAACCAAATTGACTAGAATAGTCGTACAGATTCTGTACTCATTAAGCATCTCGCTCAAAAACAAGTCATGGGAAAGTCAAGTGATGAAAGAGTTCACCAAATCGGACTGCCCGCTCCACAGAGCAAAGGTAGCTCGATTGCTCATTATCACCGAGCATTACAAGGACTGTGAAGCTCTTGACTACAAATACCCAACCGACATTGAGTTCAACATTGACACACAAGGAATACGTCGAGTGCACAGAAGAATTGAATCTCCAGTACTTCCACAGGAAGCCAGCGAGCCAATCTTCATCCACAATCGACATCCGCTTGCTCAGCTAATCGCTCGAGAGACACATGAAATAAATGGTCATCTACCAGAGACGTATACAGTATCCGCAATCCGGACCAAGTATTGGATTCCCAAACTTGGAGGCATCCTAAAAAATATCATCAGAGAATGTGTCGAGTGTCAGAAAGTGAACAATTTCCCTTTCGACTATCCATACACTAAAAATCTCCCTAAATGCCGTACTACTCCATCTAAACCGTTCTCAAATGTAGCACTAGACTACCTAGGACCAATCATGTACCGAGCAGACGATGGCAGATCAGCCAAAAAAGCGTACGTCCTCATCTACACTTGTCTCAACACCCGCGGAGCAGTCCTCAAAGTCGTTCCAGATGGAACAGCCTTCAGATACATCCAAACACTCAAAATGATCTTCGGAGAAGTCGGAGTGCCAAAGAGTATCTATTCGGACAACGCATCCACGTTTAAGTTGAGCGGTGAGATCATCAACAAAGACATTAAGAATGCAGATTATAGTCAATCACTTGTCGAGTACCTCGCCAGAGAACTGATCAACTTTAAGTTCATCACACCTCTCGCTCCATGGCAAGGAGGTATCTACGAAAGAGTGGTGAAACTCGTGAAAACCCAGATCACCAAAGAGTGTGGGGCACGAATGTATGACTACTATTCGCTTCAATATGTCGTGTCAAGAGCTCAGTCAATGGTCAATAACCGCCCTCTGATCCCACACGCCAGATCTCCAGGAGACATGGTCGCACTGAGACCCTTCGATTTCATAAACCCAGGAGTCCTAACTGAAATTCCAGCCGAATCTGAAGACCCAAATGTACTTCCAAGAAGTACTGAGGCAACAGTTCGAGCACATCTAGATAAGATGGAAGCAGCTACGGAACGAATGTGGAAATTATGGTCGACAGGATACTTGCTCCATCTGAGAGAAAACATGCACAAAAAGAAGCGTTGTTCGCTCATCAAACCTGAAGTGGGTCAGGTGGTCATCGTTGTTACCAAGTTGGTTAAAAGGCATAAATGGCCACTAGGCATTATCACTAAAGTCGAAAGATCTGAAAGAGATGGACAAATTCGCTCAGCGATTGTCAAGGTGAAAGGCAAGTTGTACTCACGTGCAGTCTGTCAGCTGATCCCGCTTGAACTAAATCCACTGAACCATCTATCTACACAGGCGGTTAAGCAAGCTGATCTAGCAGAGGACAACAACTCATTTGAGCTGCCAACACCCGCAATTCTCGAAGATCCCGACATGAGATACGCCCCCGTGCTATTCCCTAAAAACGACTTGCCAAATATTGCTGAAGCTGAGTACAACTTACCAGAATCAAATCTACCACTGAACCCAATAACCGATAAACTTGAAAGTATCGGAGAACCTGGTGAGCCAGACTACGAGGACTTCGAACTCCTCGGGAATGGAGTAGAAGACGAGAGTATCTACCAAGATCCCCAAAGGATCATACCAGCTGAAGCTGCAGAAGATGATTTTGCCGAGTTGCCGACGGGACGCGTCAGAGAATACCTCTCTCGCAAAGCCAAGAGCATGCCCATCAACTACGTGCATATCACTGACGCTAGCGCAGACGCTAAGAATCCGTCGCCCCCTCCCCCCCGGGAGTGTTGTCAACTTTACCAGAGAATGTTCTCAGTTGCCAACTTGAAGGTCATCTGAAGGCCCCCTAAGGTTTTGCCCACAAAACTAGGACCTTCAGAACCTTCGTTACTCTCTGTTCTACTCACCTTGTTATTATTCTCCTTTATTTCCTGTTATCAGGCTTATTTTATATTGATTAACAATTAATTATAATTCAAATACCCTCGCAAAGTAAATATGCAAACGCGCTCCCCTGCACTTCTCTAATCCTCCACTCTCTCACTGAGAGATTCCCACACCCACTCATTCAGTTGCGAATAGTTTCGTATATGCGAACGGGTGCAAGGAGGAGCGCGCGTATTTGTTGTGAGTGCATTGAATGGAATTTCCATCTTTTCCGAAGGTTTTTGGGTGCATTGTCACTCTTTTTACCTTCGCCATCAATGACAACACCCGCACGCACTCCTCGCAGTCACCTGCTCGTCATACCGTCAACTTTATCATTTTTATCTTCCTTTTACCTTTTTTGGTG
The DNA here is from genome assembly GCF_010183535.1 of Caenorhabditis remanei. NCBI lineage: Eukaryota > Metazoa > Nematoda > Chromadorea > Rhabditida > Rhabditidae > Caenorhabditis > Caenorhabditis remanei. Next base: position 2,829,220 of record NC_071329.1, read on the forward strand.
CTTTATCAAGGGATTCCGTGATAGAGAGCGTAATAAATGGGTCATTGAATACATGTGTACTGTTATTTCCGGTTGCATAGCTTATCTTACACAAAAATAGCCATTATTCATATTAGAGTGCGTGATAATAACGGATTAGGCAATAGTCTCCGACCGCTCTTACTTGCCTTCTCCACATAATTCAGTTTTGAATCGTCGATAAAGTTTCGGATTGCGTGACACACTTTTCGGAGTTTCATACTGTAATTATTACGGACGATAAACAGTCAGCTATATAAGACACTCACATGGTTATACAGCCGACATTGCCCATAATCTCCCTCATCACTAAATCTGGCATATCCATTATTGATACTTCGTTTTCTATCGTGGAGACTTCTTCCGGTAGTGATTTGAACCATTTCAGACACAGCATTTGAGAACAAATCGATTGATGCATTACTTTGAAATAGAAATAATGGAATTGACCTTGGTGATAGTTTTATTTGTAAAATTTCACGCGCAAGGTCAAAACGTGTTGAAAAAACACTCAAGTTGTGTTTTATTTGCTTGGTCTGAAAAATCAACACATAAAATCCCGCGGTTGCTAAACGTCAAAGTTGCGTAATGATTAGTTGCAAGTTGTCTCTATGTAAAGACTGATTTCTAGATATAACTTTACTTCAGGCATCACTGTGTCGTTTCTGTCGTCATTTGTTGTGCATTGTGTGCATACACCGTCACTTCAAAATACACACCTCTTTAACCGCTAACACAGTTTTTTATGTGAATCTCAAAGTCCATAGTCCGGACAGTGTGCCGGTTTTTCTGAACGTCTCTCCCATTATCCTGATGTATTTTTGGAAAATTGTATTAATAGCATCAATAAATGTTTATTATAATCCATTTAAAAAAAGTTTCAAAATTACGGTAGAGAGCCGGCGCACATCAAAATTCCACAACAAGACTCACTCCCCGGGTCGAACTTGGATATGTAAGGGTCCTCGTATTTCCCGAGTATGTTGCATTAGGTCCCTGGCAAGATGCACAAGGTCCCATGCTTTCGCCAACTCAAAGCAGCATAGCTGTCTTAGGACTTGTTAGACAAAATCCAGAGAAGCTGCCGGTGAGAATCGAACCAGAGTTAACCGATTGATACTCAAGCTCCTTAAAGGGGGATGAAACTGTTTCCAAAATGTTTGACTTTTTATATGGTTCGACGCAGCATGGATGGGCCAATCGAAAATCCTCTTGGAGGTAGGTCCAAAATCGGTCTAAAAGAAGTTATTCGCAAAAAAGGGATGAAAAGGAAGGGTTTCGTGGTGCTCAATTCTACCCAGTTCAAGGGGGAAAATTCTAATGGTGCGCGTGAAAAAATATAACAAGCAGAATAAAAACGTCAATCTGTTTCTCAAATGAGAATAATTGAGAATCGAGAAGGAGAAAAATTAATGGAACGTTGCTATAGATAAGTCGGTACTTGCTGTATGAATATTTTTCCATTCATTATCCTATGCTGTTGTATTCATACTTTGTTTTTGTTATTTTCTTTTTACAGATTTAGTTGATTTTTTTGTTTATGAATATTGATGGCTGAGTCTGCTGTGGGTTTTGTGGTACTGAACAAAAGTCAAATTTACATAAAACACGTGAACATTATTTAGAAGTGCGTTGGCTATAGAACTCCAAGTTTTGCCACCAAGGCAGTTTAGTTTCAAAATGGTTTTATCAAGTCATTTAGAAGAGAGTTTGTGTGTTTTGCAACAGAAGTGGAAGCAGGACTGAAATTCTTATTTTCCAAAAGTGCTTTTTTTTGTATGTTTTACAGCTTTTTTTTCGCTACCTTCTGAATAGGTTCATAACAAAATTTTAAAAACGTGAAAATTGATCGACAAATTGTTTACTTTTTTATTCCGCTAATTCATTAAACAATTGCATATTTAGGAACATAGCTAATCTCCTTACGCAAGAAAAAAAATCTAAAATAATCATAACAACGTTGATGGCCGATATCGAGTACTTGTTTTGTGCCCGGAATTCGAAAATACCAATGTTTCGTTTTCACTGCGTCAATTTCAAAACGTCCAAGAACTGAGCTTAACCGGTCCATGTCTTTCAGATCGTCATAATAAATTGTGTAATCCTCGAAAACTGGAGAAGTGAGAAGTCTCTGAAATGAAAGAAAATTAAATTTTGAATAACGCTTTCTTCCTTACCATCTTCAGGAATAGGACATCTTCCATGGAAATTGTTGGAATTCGAATATTCAAGTGTGATTTGTGTAGAAATCTTTCAAGTGGTATATTGATATTGAAATTTCTAATTGTCAATTCTTGAATGCACTCCCAGTCATCCAATTCTACGATTTCATCAAGAAACTGCTGTTCTTTTTTGAAACCAGGTTGATTCAGACAAACTACATCTAGGCATTTCATGTGTTTTATATCAATGAAACGAGCGATATCCATGAAATGGCGGGATTCCATAACTTCAATATACAACTCCTGTATTTGAATGGGGTAGCCTTTGGAATTGAGAACATTTTTTAAACTATCATAGAACTGGTGGACAAATGGTTTCAAAGGAGGAGCGCCGTTGACATCACGCAAATGATCCACAAATTCAGAAAACGATTTGAATTGATTCCTACAACAACACCACCACCCATATTTCTTATTGGTGATAGATGTAAAGTTGGTGTTCAAAAACTCCTTGTAAAACAGGGAGCCAACAAAATAGGAGTTGTTTCCCTCTATTTCCAATTTCATCGAAGACAGTCGTTGGTTTCTCAAGATTACTCTGAGATCTCTTGAAAACACATCCAAAGAACCTTCTTCTTTCAAAAACTGTACCCTATCCAATCCATTCACTTTCCAATTTACCAAACTGTCCGTTCCGTATTTAGCATAAATTAAATCGATGAGATCGGAAGAGGAAAGAACAATTATCACACGGATTAAAAATGGTCGAACCACAACATTCACTCGAGTAAATCCATAATCCAGTTTTGTATCGTCGATGAAGTTTCGGAATGCGTGACACACTTTTCGGAGTTGTATACTGTAATTATTACAGACAATAAGCTCACAAGACAACTCTTTGGCTTTCAATGATCTATAAATTCGGTTATGGATACTTTTAATTACGGGGAGTCCATTTTTGCCATCAAAATCGGCTAAATGTATGTGTAATGAAAACATCCTTGCGTATACTATTCATCGATGCGGAATTTCATGTGAAACATGTTAACGATATGAAAAGTTTGAGATCTCCTCACTCGGCTCGCAGAGAGATAAGGCAGGTTTTGACTGCAGAAATGGACTCCCCGTAGTCAAATTATCTATCTTAAACACTGTTTGACGCCGCGTCTTCAAAGACTTCTCTTGTCAGCTATAGAAGACACTCACATGGATAAAAAGCCGGCATGGCCCATAATCTTCCTCATCACTAAATCTGGCATATCCATTATTGATACTTCGTTATCTGTGACTTCTTCCGGTGGCGATTTGAACCATTTCAAGCACAATATTTGAGAGCAAATCGATCGATACATTATACTTAAAAATGGAAATAATGGAATTGACCTTGGTGATATTATTTGTGGTAAAATGCCACGAGTAAGACCAAAACGTGTTTTTCTAATAACACTAACTAGGGAAGGTCACGGAGTTAGTTTGGAGATATGAAACGTGACTTATAAAATTGAAAAGCTGAAAAATCGTTGAAAATATATATATATTCAGTTTTTGCCCTAGAGGCCAGCTATTTAAGATGAATTAGGTCAAAGTTCTGAAAAATGAGAAATTATAACCTTTCTGATTGCAAAACATGTCTTCAAAAATACAATGGTAACATCCGGAAGCTTACCCTTTGAATGTTGACTAATTGCGGGCATACCACGTATTAAGGAGGTCAGTCCATCATTATATATAAAAAGCGTGTGGGAGCTGGGAGCTGTCTGCTGGTATATAGGCCCATAACGCAATAACTAATACGAGAAAATAGATCAAAAAATGATTAACTTTCATTCAATAAATTATTGCATTTTTAGGAACATCGCTAATCTCCGACCGCCAAAAAGAAAAGTAAGTATAACTATTATAATGTGCATGCCCGATATCGAGTACTTGTTTTGTGTCCGGAATTCGGTAATACCAATGTTTCTCTTGATCGTCGTCAACTTGAAAACGTCCTAGAACTGAGATTAACCGGTCCATGTCTTTCAGATTGTCATAAAAAATTGTGTAATCCTCGAAAACTGGAGAAGTGAGTAGTCTCTGAAAGAAAAAAACACAATTAAAACTGTGAAAAACACTTTCTTCCTTACCATCTTTAAGAATAGGACATCTTCCATGGAAATCGTTGGAATCCGAATGTTCAATTGTGATTTGTGTAGAAATCTTTCAAGGGGAATAGTGACTTTGAAATTTTTAATTGACAGTTCCTGAATGCACTCCCAGCCATCCAATTCTACGATTTCATCGAGAGACTGCTCTTCATCTTTGTAACGATATATTTCTAGGCTTTTCATGTATTTTATATCAATAAAACAAGGAATATCCATAAAATGGGAAGATTCCATAACTTCAATATCCAATTCTTCTATTTGAATAGGGCTGCCTCTTGATTTCAGAACATTCTTGAAACAATCATAGAACTTATCGACAAATGGTTTCAAAAAAGGTTCGCCGTTGACATCACGTAAATGATCCGCAAATTCACATGGGGAGTTGAATAGATTCCGACGACAACACCACCCATTATTCTTATTACTGATAGATGTGAAGATTTTGTTCAAAGACTTCTTGTAAAACATTGCACCAACAATTTCGAAGTTTTCTTCTTTTATTTCCAAGATCATTGAAGGCAGTCTTTGGTTTCTCAAGATTGCTCTGAGATCTCTTGAAAACACATCCAAAAAATCTTCGTTTTTTAGAATCGTTACTCTAGCCGATCCATTCACTTTCACCAAACTGCTCGTCACGTATTTAACATAATGTAATAGGATGCGATCGGCAGAGGACCAATAAATCATCACACTGATTAACGATGGTCGAACTATGAAATTCACTCGAGTCAACCCATAATTCACTTTTGAATCGTCGATGAAGTTTCGGAATGCGTGACACACTTTTCGGAGTTTCATACTGAATTTATTACCGGCGATAAGCAGCGTCTCACAAGGGAAGTTTTTGGAGACGCCGCTTTCAAACGATCTATAAATTTGGTTATGGAAACTTTCTACTATGGTTAAGCATTTCACATTGAATCCCGAATCGGCAAAAAGTATACGTTCTTATTTTTTCAACGTAAATAGGTGAACCACTAGAGAAAACAAATGGAGCCGCGCGGTGGCGTATATATATATGCGGCCGATTTGGAATTATATGTGAAAAATCTAAAATATACGAAAAGATTGAAAGCTCATAGCTCGGCTCGGAGAGACATTTAGCAGGTTTTGGCTGCAGAAATGGACTCCCCGTAGTCGAAACTACTTGCGACCAACCAAATTTATAGATCGTCTGAAATCCGCGTCTTCAAAGACTTCTCTTGTCAGCTATAGAAAACACTCACATGGTTATAAAGCCGACATGGCCCATAATCTTCCTCATTACTAAATCTGGCATATCCATTATTGATACTTTGTTATCTGACATAAAGGGTGATTTGAACCATTTCAGACACAGCATTTGAGAACAAATTCGATACATTACTTTGAAATAGAAATAATGGGAACGACCTTGGAGATATTTTCTTGGTAAAATTCCACGCGCAAGGGCTAAACGTGTTTTTTAATTTGCTTGGTCCAAAAAATTTACAAAAAATCAAGCGATTGCAAAACTTCACAATTGCGTTGTACTCGATGTACTGTTTACTTCTTCGATTTTTTTCCCGAAAATCTCTCGAGAGATTTCTCGAGAAATTTTCGGATAGAAACTGAGAGATGATTCAAAGACTGCGCCAAAGAGAGCGCAGTTCGAATTTCGACTCTGGAGCATCGGAAATTTCGAGACCTTTCACATGGATTGCCACTAAATACCTCGTCACTGCTTTCATTCTCATCTTCTGAAACGTATCTGATATAAGAAAAACCAGAACATTGTGATTCTTACCAGGGTCATTAAAGTCCTGCTGGTCATCGGTGTGCTGATCTTCATCATCGTCATTGTTATCTGAATCATCTTGACGATGGCAGTTATTATTCTCCTCTTCATCACGGTCATACTCATATTTTTCTTCTGATCCATCAGTATGTGAATCAACAATATGATGCTCATATGAATCATTTGAATTCTCTGGACTGTCATCGTTATCTCCCACCCACGTTCGCTAATGGCGAGTTTTTGATTAATTATTTGATATAATTGAATTTTTCAGAAGGGATCGATGTCTTGAGAAAAAATTTCGCGCTTCTCGAAATAGTGGAGGACCAGAAAACGAGGTGACAGGGAGATACCCGTATCCCGGGTTTTCAGCAGAATAGAGTGCAAAATATGTCTACGTGAATACAATTGCCACTTGAAAAAATTAGCACCAAGAGTTTTGACAAAGTGCGGACAAACAGTATGTCAGGCGTGTATTCGAAAACAATTACAGAATCGGCAGGTTGTGTGTCCATTTGATAGAGTGGTGACAGTTGTTAGTGGTGAGTTAGATAGCTTGGAATAAACAGTATGCGATGTTTAAATACCCGAGAGATTCAGATTCCGGAGATGAAACATCAGATGAGGAAGAGAGAGTGACTTCTTCTCAGCAACCTATGTTACCTATCCCGCCAAATCTATTCAGATTTCCTCGCAAAATTCCTATTGCTGAACGTCAGAAAATGAACCAACGTGTGCAAGAGATGAATGGTAACTTCAATATAAATATACCAGAGGTTCCGGATGACCCAGATAGCGACGAAGAGTTAGAGCTCGGGGAAGAGTCTTCGGATGATGATGATGATGATGATGATGAGAATGATTATCAAAGACATGTGGATATAGATTGGCAAGACCGCAGGAATGAATCGGAAAATGATGATGATGATAACGAAGGTGGGTTGGAGATAACGGTGACAATCCAGAGAATTCGAATGATTCAGATGAGCACCGCATTGTTCATCCGCGTCGTGTTGGGTCAGAGGAAGAAGAGGAGGATTCTAGCCACCATCGTCAATAGCATTCAGATGACAGTGATGGAGAAGGGCACCACGGCAATAACCAGGAGGATTCAAATCCAGGTAAAGGTTACACTGCTCGAATTTCCAATACTAATTGTTTGGATTCAGAAGATGAGAATGAAAGCAGTGACGAGGGATCTGATGAGAGGGGGTGGAGAAGATAATGGTAACCAAGAGGATTCCGATGATGCCGATGAGAATCGAATCGCTCCTGTTACTAATAATGAACCTGATTTAGAAGAAAATGATGATGAAACAGAAATGAAGAACCTTCTCGTGGAATATACAACCAAGAAAATTCGTATGACCCAGCCGATAATGGTGATAATTACGCCAGTAACAGTTATGAGCCTCCTGGCAGTACCCGCGTTAGGATTCGTCTATCTCGTTATGGCCATCGCGATTCAGATGACCCAGCTGATGTCAACACCTACGTTAGCATTCGAGATTCAGATGATGAATTTCAGCTGGAATTTTTTTCTTTTTCTCACAATACTTGTGATCGTACTCAATAAATAAACAAATAAAACCTTTGCCGACTGTGTTTTCGTCTTCCTCTTTATAGATTGATATCTGTAGTGGAGAAAATGTGTGTATGTCGGTCTATTTCTCTCTATCTCTCAAAATATGTACACTGAATGTGAAAATTGACCGGTTTATTTTTATTCTAGCTCATTCAATAAATTATTGCATTTTTAGGAACATCGCTAATTTCCGACCGGAAAAAAGAAAAGTAAGTATGATTATAATCATGTGCATGGCCGATATCGAGTACTTGTTTTGTGTCCGGAATACGGTAATACCAATGTTTCTCTTGATCGTCGTCAACTTGAAAACGTCCTAGAACAGAGATTAACCGGTCCATGTCTTTCAGATCGTCAGAATAAATTGTGTAATCCTCGAAAACTGGAGAAGTGAGTAGTCTCTGAAACAAAAAAAAACACAACTAAAACTGTAAAAAACACTTTATTCCTTACCATCTTCAGGAGAAGGACATCTTCCATGGAAATTGTTGGAATTTGAATGTTCAAGTGTGATTTGTGTAGAAATCTTTCAAGCGGTATAGTGACATGGAAATTACTGATTGTCAATTCTTGAATGCACTCCCAGCCATCCAATTCTACAATTTCGTCGAGAAACTGCTGTTCTTTTTTGAAACCAGATTGATCCAGACGGACTATATCTAGGCATTTCATGTGTTTCATATCAATGAAACGAGCGATATCCATAAAATGATAGGATTCCATAATTTCTATATACAATTCTTCTATTCGAATGAGGTTGCCTCTTGATTTCAGAACAGTTTTGAAACAATCATAGAACTGGTCGACAGATGGTTTCAAAAGAGGTTCGCCGTTGACATCACGCAAATGATCCACAAATTCCCATTGAGATTTTAATCTGTTCCGACGACAAGACCACCACCCATATTTCTTATTACTGATAAATGTGAAGTTTCCTTTCAAAAACTCCTTGTAAAACAGTGAATCAAGAAGGTCGTAGTCTTGGTTCTCCTCTATTTCCAATTTCATCGAACCCAGTCGTTGGTTTCTCAAGATTACTTTGAAATCTCTTGAAAACACATCCAAAAAATCTTCCTCTTCTAGAAACTTTACTCTATCCCATCCAGTTATATTCACCAAACTACTCGTCGCGTATTTCGCGTAATTTAAAATGATGCGATTGGCATAGTTTAATGTGATGGGATCGGTATTACTTGATACCATTGGATTGGACCGATAAATTACCACACGGATTAAAGATGGTCGAAACACGAAACACACTCGATTAAACCCATAATCCAGTTTTGTATCGTCGATAAAGTTTCGGAATGCGTGACACACTTTTCGGAGTTTCATGCTGTAAATATTACAGACAATAAGCAGTCAGCTAAAGAAGACACTTACATGGTTAAAAAGTCGACATTGCCCAAAATCTTTCTCATCACTAAATCTGGCATATCCATTATCGAAACTTCTTCCGGTGGTGATTTGAACCATTTCAAGCACAACATTTGAGAGCAAATCGATCGATACATTACTCAGAAATGGAAATAATGGAATTGACCTTGGAGATATTTTTCTTGGTAAAATGCCACGCGTATTGCCATAACGTGTTTTTTTTTAATAACACTAACTAGGGAAGGTCACGGAGTTTGTTTGGAGATATGAAACCTGACTTATAAAATTGAAAATCTGAAAAATGTTTGATTCCAAATATATATTCAGTTTGTGCCCTCGAGGCCTGGTATTTGAGAGAAACAAGGTCAAAGTTCTGAAAAATGAGAAATTATAACTTTTCTGACACGCTAAACTTTTTTGAAATTTTTTGAAATTATTGTGTTTTAAAACGGTAATAATTCTATATTTTCACCAATTTTGACCTTGTTTTTCTCGAACACCAGAGCTCGAGGAAAAAAACAAAAAAAAACTGCAAAATCGTTTTCTCAGCTTACCAATGATACGTTTCACGTTTCACATCTCCTAACTCCACTCCGTGACCTTCCCTAGTTAGTGTTGTTTAAAAAAACACATTTTGGCCTTACGCGTGTCATTTTACCAAGAAAAATATCTCCAAGATCAATTCCATTATTTCTATTTCAAAGTAATGTATCAATCGATTTGCTCTCAAATGTTGTGCTTGAAATGGTTCAAATCACCACCACTGGAAGAAGTCTCCACGTCAGATAACAAAGTATCAATAATGGATATGCCAGATTTAGTCATGAGAAAGATTTTGGGCTATGTCGGTTTCTTATCCATGTGAGTGTCTTCTATAGCTGACTGCTTATTGTCTGTAATATTTACAGTATGAAACTCCGAAAAGTGTGTCACCCATTCCGAAACTTCATTGACAATACAAAACTGAATTATGGGTTGACTCAAGTATGTATCGTTGTTCGACCATCTTTAATCAGTGCGATAATTTTTTGGTCCTCAGCCGATCTCATCGTATTAAATTATGCTAAATACGTGACGAGCAGTTTGGTGAAAGTAAATGGATGGGATAACGTAAAGATTCTGGAAAAGGAACATTTTTTGGATGTGTTTTCGAGAGATCTCAGAGCAATCTTGAGAAACCAAAGACTGTCTTCAATGAAATTGGAAATAAAGGAAAACGACTTTGACGTTGTTGGTTTTCTGTTTTACAAGGAATTTTTGAACAGAAACTTCACATCTATCAGCAATAAGAAATATGGGTGGTTGTGTTGCTGTCGGAATAGATTGAAATCTCCATGTGAATTTGCGGAACATTGGCGTGATGTCAACGGGATACCTTTCATGAAACCATCTGTCGACCAGTTCTATGATTGTCTTAAAACAATTCTGAAATCAAGAGGCAGCCCCATTCAAATAAAAGAATTGGATATTCAAGTTATGGAAGCCTACCATTTTATGGATATCGCTCGTTTCATTGATATAAAACACATGAAATGCCTGTATATAAATCGTGTATTTTGTTGCGATGATAAGAAGCAGTGTCTCGATGAAATCGTAGAGTTGGATGGCTGGGAGTGCATTCAAGAATTGACAATTACAAATTTCAATGTCACTATTCCCCTGGAAAGATTTCTACACAAATCACAATTGAATATTCGAATTCCAACAATTTCCATGGAAGATGTCCTATTCCTGAAGATGGTAAGGAGTAAAGTGTTATTCGAAGTTTAATTTTTGTTAGTTCCAGAGACTACTCACTTCTCCAGTTTTCGAGAATTACACAATTTGTTATGACGATTTGCAAGACAACATAGACCGGTTAATCGCAGTCCTTGGACGATTTGTAATTGACGGATATCGAGAGAAACATTGGTATTACCGAATTCCGGACACAAAACAAGTACTTGATATCGGTCATGCACATGATTATAATTGTACTTACTTTTCTTTTTTTCGGTCAGAGGTTAGCGATGTTCCTAAAAATGCAATAATTTATTGAACGAGCTAGAATATGAATAAATTATTTACTATCAAACTGATAAGCGTTTTTCAGAAGGTGACATTCAGGTCAAATATCGAGTAAACTTATTTAGATTTCTCAGTTTCGCCAATAAAACAATTTTTATAAAAAAGAATGACGTTTTTTTTTAGAAATTTATTATACTTTCACGTGCACCATGGGAAATTTCAATGAAAAATTCAACGAAAAAGTGTACCATAAAGGTGCGATTTTACAACATTGACAGCTCATAACTTTTTTGAATCAAATTTCATGACCTACCTTCAAGAGAATTTTATTGTCCAGCCGAAATTCTGCGTCGATTCATGTAAAAAAAAATTGTCAATTCGAATAGCGCAGTCCCCCTTTAAGATACAATAATTTATTGAAGGAGTTAGAATAAAAATAAATCATTTTTTATGTACTTCCCTATAATTAATCTTCTTACGTGTACTTGAATATATCTCATCTTTTTTTCAAAACAAGGATCTACCAACAACAGTTCATTTCTAATTCTATTCGAACATGGATTGCAAGATCTGTCTCCAAAAATACAATGGTAACATCCGAAAGCTTACTCCTCGAATGCTGACCAAATGCGGTCATACCATGTGTCAAAGCTGTATTCGAAAGCAGACAAGGAATCAAAGAATCGTGTGTCCGTATGATCGAAAAGTGACGGAGGTTAGAAGTGAGTGTGTCTGTTTGTCCGAATGTCCACAAGCCCAGTTGTTCAGATGGCGTGGATCAGCTACCTAAGAATTATGCGGTTCTGGAAATGATGGAGGAGTCGAAAACTGAAAATGGAGGAGTGGAGGAAGATGTGGAGGATTCGGGAGACGATGATTTGGAAGATGATGAGGAAGAAGACTCAGAAGATTCCGAGGATATTGAAGAAGATTCTGACGATTCAGAGGATTTTTCTGAAGATTCAGAAGATTCCGACATCTATCCAGACGAATCTTCAGATTCCGACGATTCGGTGACACAGCACAACGTTCGTACACCTGGGTTTAGTATGACAATCAATTGCGGGGGGAATGTTAATATTCGTTTTAATTGAATGAAGAGTTGAGAAATTGTATTTTTTATTCAATTTCTGATGCAGGTGCTAGGACGTTTTTTTGGCATGTTACGAAACTCCATTCCTCACTCTTATATTTTTTCGCTTTCTCCACCTGTGTCTCCTTCTCTCTCTTCTCATAGATTGATATCTGTGCTGGAGAAAATGTGTGTGTCGCGTTCTATTTCTCTCTATCTCTCAAAATGTGTACACAAAACTGACCGTTATATGTATTACGAAACATGTTTATTTGTCATGACACGGATAGCATGTTGTTGTTTTTTTTCTACTTTTTACCCTTTTTCCATTAGTTTCCACGTGGTGAGCCGTTCCAGAACTATCCCTTTCTAGAACTATCTGATTTCAATTTTTGCGGTGATTCCGAATCTGTAACTAGTTTTTGCCAAGAGAGTCTCTGAAAAAAGTTATTCACGTTTTTCTATTAGCGGCCCACGCTTTCTTACAACTGCGCCCCACCGCAAACGAGAGAGTATGGGTGAGAGACGCAGAGTTTTTTCTGGCGCGAAGCACATTTTCATCATTTTTGACCTATTTTTGCATAATGTTCTCTCGGAAATTGGCAAGTTTTGAATTAAAACTTGTGAAAATAGATCAAAAATGGTGAAAATCTGTTTCGCGTCAGAAAAAACTCTACGTCTCTCGCCGATACTATCTCGTTTGCGATGGGGCGCAGTTGTTACGAAATTAAAAAAATGAAAAAATTTCGTGGAAATAGTGTTTTCTAAACTGAATTTTTTTCTTAAAACTATTTTGAACCTATAATATCGCATATTACCCGAAAAAGCGTGAAAAACTGACAAAAAAAGAAAAATTGTCGTCGGATATAAGACATTGTGACGTCACGACGCAAACACCGTTACGCAAAAATGCGGACATTCAAATTTGTTTTATTTTTTGAGAATTTTCGTTAAAATGTAATAAAAATCGCTCAAATTTGACCTTTTTTTGCATTCTTTCACTTTTTTTTTCCACTTTCTCTTTTTTGGAATGGAGTTTATCTCAGTTTTTACGTTTCGGCGACCGTTTTGAGCTTCAAAAAATTGATTATTACTTTTTCGCTACTTCTCCGTTTTTTAAGTACCGATCACTTGAAAATTCCGCTGTTTTCCAGCTATGGATTGCAAAATATGCCTCCGAAAATACAATGTCACCGTCCCAAATCGTACGCCTCGAATTCTAACAAAATGCGGTCATACCATGTGCCATTACTGTATCCAACAGCAAGCTGACGATGAGAAAATAGTTTGTCCATTCGACAGAGAAGTGACCGAAGTTACAAGTGAGTTTTTGTGTCTGTTTGTCCGGATTTGACCGAAAAAAACCGAAAAATTCGAGAAAAAAAATTTCATGAAAATTGTTTGAAAAAAAGTTTTTCGGAGGCGAAAATCCCGAAATTTTATGAAAACTGTAAATATTTTCAAGTGAAGACTCCGGAAACATGTTTTTGAGCACAAAATTAGAAAAAAATTCAGAAAAATCGAAAAAAAAAAAATTTTTTGAACAGGTTTCTCGATAATAAGAGTTTTTCGGGGTTTTCGATGGTTTTCGAAAAATTTTACGGCGAAAAAATTAGCAAATTTCTTCCGAAATTAAAAAAATTAAGTATTAGCAGCCCACGCCTTCTTACAACTGCGCCCCACCGCAAACGAGAGAGTATCGGCGAGAGACGCAGAGTTTTTTTCTGGCGCGAAACAGAATTTCACCATTTTTGATCTATTTTTGCATAATTTTCTCTCGGAAATTGGCAAATTTTTAATTAAAACTTGTGAAAAATCTCTGCTAATAACAAAAATAGTGTTTCTACGATTTTTTCTTGAAGTTTTTTCTAATTTTGTACTCAAAAACAAGTTTTCGGAGACTTTCCTCAAATAACTTGGTGCCTTCGAAAAACTCTTTTTTCAGACAAATTTCTAGAATTTTTTTGATTTTTTTGGTACAAAGTTTTCGAAAAAAGGATTCCACCCCACAGATCCATTTTCAGACGGTGCTGCCAGAAATCTTCCCAAAAACTATGCACTTCTTGAAGTAATAGAAATGTTTGGAAATGAAGAGGATGACGTGGAAGACCCCTTAGACAATGTCGTAGAGGAGATGGTGGAGGAGAACCCAGGCAACGTCGTAGACAACGTAGAAGAGGAGGAGAATGCTCCAGATGCAGAATCATCAAGCTCTTGGGAAACCTCATCAGAATCGGATAGTTCGGAATCGGATAGTTCGGAATCCGATGGCGTCTATGCACATTCTAGGTTTTTCCGTCGAGCAAATGGTCACCGAAATCGTCGTAGGTAATGGAACAACGTTTATGGATAAAAATTATTAAGTAATTATCGTAAATAAATGAATTTTTCTATGGTTTCTGCATACTTGTCAACAAATGTGCCGCGGGCCGGGAAAAAGTGCCGAAAAAGCCATTCTAGCCGGGCTCGCAGCATATTAACGAATAAACATCCGGCCCGTAGTAGGTCCCGGTCATGGAACTCGTCGAGATCTACATTTCGGTATATTTTTCAGATTATAATATTGAGTTTGAAGCGAGTTACGAGCCGGCCCGGTTGACAAGTATGGGTTTCTGCTACTTATAATTGGTAAGAGCGCGCCAAAAATGTTCTTCTGTTAATCTCAATGTGCATATGTCAAGTGACAAATAAAAACTTTTTTCAAAATTAAAATCTAACACTTGATGTTTATTATAATAAGAAAAACGATAAATGTTAGTAACCAAACTGATGCGATGTTTCGGTTTTTCGAGCAGCAGATGAAATTATAGATTGCTCCACGACTCTTGTCTGAATAACAATTATGTAAATATTCCTTCCACACTTCAAACTCACCGATTTTTGCTTATCCATGCGTAACATCCGCCAAACAACCGCTCGATACTGAGATGATAAGAAAAAGCAAAAAAATACATGAAATATTGAGTTGAACGAGAGGGATATTCTAGAGATATAAGTGAAAATGTCCACTAGTTGTCTGAAAATATGTCAAAACCTGTATTGGCTGCGTAGCGACTCAACTCACATAATAACTCGATTGGAGGTGAATGACTTCCGGTTATCCATCAAAAATACAAAGCTGTAAATAATTTCAGATAGTAAAAATGAAACGGCCATCATCACAATTAACAATGATGTTCCGTCAGACCTGATGAAATAGTTTGCGTCTCAAAAAACTTAGCAAAGTCTTACTTGTCACTTTTCAACTGCTTCCGTTTCTTTCTTACCAAAAATAAAGCAATCAACAGAATACACGTAACAATTAGATAGAGTACTGTAGACACCAAAACTATATAGCCTTCTTGGTTGCGGAGAGAGTCTTCATTCGCACTTTCGGACGATACGTAGCAGCTTCTAGAAAAAGGTGTGGCTGTGCAGCGACTCAAGAATGCGGAACTGGTTTTAAAGAACAACTTTTTTGATATCAGAATCAGTGTTGAGCGGAAAGCGGTTTTGGAATGGCGGAAGGGTGAATAAAAACAGTTCGGCGGAAAGCGGAAGGCTGAATCCCGCTCAGGTCTGGCAGTTTGGAAATTGGGATATCTGGACGTCAGAGGTGTGCGGAATTCCTTCCTTCCACTTCCGTCTTCCGACGTCCTCTTCAAAGGTTTTACTTCCTACTTTCTACTTTCGACTTCCTTATTTGATCATTTTACTTCCGCACAGATCTGCTGTACGTTCATCGAAGTGTCTGAATCGTTGTCTCAATTTTTTAGATGTCTGTATGTATACTGAATGGTCGGTATGTCCTCATATCTCTGTGCAAGTAAAAAAAAACTCACGATGCAAACGTGCCAGCCTTGAAAATACTATACTCCCAATAATATTGTACATATCGAGCTCCACACAGAGCCAGTGAAATCAACACAATAAATATTCCAGTTCTCACTTTCATCAATCGATCCACTATAGAACTCATCGGAAAAACTACAGTAACCGCTCGAATCAACGCAACCAGAAAAGCCAACAAAGTTGAAGAGAGTCTCCCAAACTTCTGAATCGCTCTAGATAACGTCTCCAGAAAAACCATCCAATACTGTTTATCAGTTCCACAGTAACCACCGTACATTCCTCGTTCTTCACTATTGCTAAAGTATCTTTGAGTGATGCTTGATAAGAATACTAGAATATCACAGAAGCATATTCCAAGGATAATTATAAACACGACACTTGTTCTTAATTCTTTTCTAATCAAAACGATAAAATGAAACAGATTTAAAAATAAACCAACAAACGACACAGCATGATCCACCACCTCGGACTTCGTTATCACTGCTGTCTCTGTATCTTGATTGAAGAAATAATCGGGACGGGTTTTCCAATTAACGTCCGGACCACCCTCGTAATAGTAGTAGTCCCCGGGCTCCTTGCCAAACCACCTTAGGGTAGTGGCGCCCGGAGTAGCGGTGGTAGTTTCGAAAATGTACATTTGGAAATGGGGGATCTTTAGTCGTTGAAATTCTATGTGCGAGTAACCAGTAATTTTGGTCAGGTGCTCTTTTTTGAAAACAAACTTTATATTAAATATGAAATCACTTGGGCGGAGTCTTATATTCAGTTGTCGGATATATTGATTTAGCTGGAACTTGAGGAAACAGGAGATAAAATTTGGAAGAATTGAACATTTTTGGGTGGTTGTTCTCAATGATAATTGGGGTTGGGCTGCGGGATACAGTGGTCTGAAAGACATATGGATGGTATCTTATAGATACAAGATTACGGTATGTGACTACTGTAGTGAAATGGTCTGAAAGACGTACGGGCGGTCTATTGATATCTGTGAAACAGTGTTGGTTACAGTATGCGCTTTTGACCTCCGAACAGCCAATTTAGAAAAACAATTATAATCATGTTTTTATCTGGTCTTGAAAAAAGATTACGGCAAGATGGGTACTGTAGTATACGTGATGGGGCCCAAACTAGACGTTAAATGGCAAAGATCCCAAATGTGCGGTTTCGAATTTTCCCGCGTTACTTTTCTAAACTCTAAACTCAAACTTGGCAAGACTTCAGTGTGCGCCTTTAAATGGGTTACGGTAATTTACTATGAATTTAGTAGCTACATTGGGTCTCGTCACCAATACCACAGTATGCTTCTCCCTACAGTAATCTCAAGCAACCGCCCATACAATAAAGTTGCACTTACCACAATAGCAGGAAAATACGCTTTCTCCAGTTCTCCATTGCCACTAATTTCAATCAACGGTTGATCCTCATCCAGCGAAATGATATAACTCAAATAATGAAAAAAGTCGAAATTCTTCAACTTGGTATTCCGAATAGTCACTGAACCAAATATATTCCACACATCGCCTAATTTTGAAACATATTCCTCATCACCACCTTCAATTAACACATCCCCCAGTATTTTGTTGCAATTATCGTCTAAATTGCTTAATTTATCAAAGCGACATAATATCGAGCCTGCTAAATTTCCGGTTTCCTCACAGAACTTTGCATGGAGGTTGACAAACTTCAAATATGAAATTTTGAGAATCTCTTCAATAGTAAAACAGAAATCTGGGTGAAGATTCTCGATATTTGCAATTGTGCTGCCTGGCCAGACATGAGCAATGTCTAGATTGAATAGGGCAAACCGAGTCATCCGGGCGTTATTCTGGATATTGAAAGCAACCCGCTCCTCTAATCCAACATTATTGATCTGCACTAATTCTATGTTTTTCATGAAAGATAAATCTTTGAGAGAAGTGTTTTGAATATCGATTGATCCTATAATTGTCCGGACGTTTGAGAGATAAGAGATATCGAATTGGTCGGTGAGATTGTGAAGTTTGAGGCCACCGAAGAAAAATGTGCAGTTTTGATAAAATGGGAGATTGGAAGATGTGATTTCATCGCCTCGACAACCTGGAAATTTAGAACATAGGACGTTTAGCAACTGAGTCGTTTCGAAACGATTTTTTGTGTCAAATCTTAGATCCGCGCATTGAGTCGCTACGCAGCTAATCTGGAAATGAGACAGAACAATTGTCTAGGATGAAATAGTTGGCGGAGCTTGCTCTCGTTGTATTTCTGAAGGCTTTGGGGCGTTTTGAAACCAGACAGTTGGAAACTGAGCCATTATGCAACATTGACGAAACTGCCATGGTTTTGAAACGTCTCGGGGAAATACCAGGAAGCTCCGCCCACAACTTTGCAGCAAAAAGATGATGACTGTATGTATATTCACGTCAAAATTAGCGGCGCGGTTCTAATTCCAGTTGTTTTTTTCCAAATTAGGAACCACGCCGCTTGCAGTTTAAGCTCCGCCCACAACTTCATGCGCTTGCGTGTTCCAGCCCGCGAACTTTTTTTTTTGAAAATCCTTGTCGAAACTTTATTTTTTCGAAAGTAAAAACAAAAATTGATGGATTTCATTAAGGATCTATAGATGCGAATTGGGTGCGCTCTACTGATGAACGGGACTATCAGGGTTACTGTGTCGCCACAGTCTTTTTAGTTGCGTAGCGACTCAGCGCCCGCTGCTTTGAAATACGAAGCAACCGTCACAAGTCACGCTGTTGAGATAGTGCGCATTACCGATAAACGCGATCCTAAAGGTTTGGCTGCATCGGCTGCGTAGCGACTCAAAGCATTGCTCGGAGATACTTTACTGGTTTCATAACTTCCCGTCTCACTTGACTCACCAAAATCTCTTAGATTCCCGGAACTTCTCATTTCCAAATAATGAAGGCCAACATTATCCTCGTATAACTTTTGTACGTCCAGTTTCGCGTTATTCTCCACACGAAAATCGCACTCTTTATAATTTTCGTCTCCCCATAGATAGAATTTGTAGAGAGTAGAAATATCGGTTAGCAGTGAGTTGTTTCGAATGTAGAATCCGTCTGAAAAAAGACGGTGATTTTGTAAATCAAAAATTTAAACTTACACATCTCACAAAAGAAATCAAATTCCCGAAATACGGTGGTGTCCGTGGTAAAGAAGGATAAATCAGTCAACCGGGTGTTCTCTATCACAATTCCACCGTATAACGTTTGCACATGTTCGAATAAAACCTTCAGTTGCCATGAAGACAAATCAGTGTTGGAATTCAGCACAAGAATTCCACAAATTTCAGAACAAATCGGGAAAGAATCGATAGTTTTCGAAGAGATCTCAGGGTGACTGAAGGTGCATTCAGGGTCACAAGAGAAATGATTTATAACTCTCTGTAAGTCTTCATGGAAGTCCGCGGAACAAAATGTTAAACATATCAAAACTAGAATATATTTCATACATTTCATGTTGGCAATATAAAGAATATGATGTATGCTGTGTAATGTACGCACTTGAGTAAATAGTCAACAATTCAAAGAGCAGGGAAACTAGCAATTAGTCCTTGCTCTGGTTTATAAAATTTCGTCTAGTTTTTTGATGATTCGAATAACGGCACATGGTGTAAGCATATGTATGTATTTAAATCTTCGAGCAGGTAAGACGGACATTTTGAAACCGCTATGTTTCATATCTGTTGTAGTTTCACAACTGCGTCATTTTGAGTTATCAACATTTTCTGAATCCGGTGTAAACGCACTGTTCAGTGTACATTAGGTGACTGACGTTCGCTCAGTATCTTTGAACAGTAATCTGAGTCGCTACGCAGCCAACGCAGCCAAACCCTCGTAATCGCGTTTATCAGTAGAGCTCACTCTCGCGTAGCTGGTGACGGTGGCTTCGTATCTCAAAACATCTCGCTGAGTCGCTACGCAGCCAATAAACTATACAGTAACCCTGATTGTCCCATTCTTTATCGGTAGAGCGCACGAAGCCAATTTGCATCTATAGATTCTCAAGAAAAACTGTCAAATGTCTTTGGTTTTACATACAAAATTCTTATTGCACTCCGTATTACGCTGATTGTGAGTCGCTACGCAGCGAATCTAGAAATCCAGATAAGCTTCGCTTGAAATATTAGCTGCGTATCGACTCTTAGAAGTTTTTTGATCATGGCTGTGAAAATTTCAAAAATAACAAATTTACTGCGTAGCGACTCAAACCAGTATTATGAGATACGAAGCTTTACGAAATTTTGATTTAGCTGCGTATCGTCATTGCGTCGATACTCAGTGAAATAGTTTTTCAGATAAGAACAATGTTGGCACTTTTATTTTCACTATTCCTGCTCTTCCCATATTCCCAGTCAGATTTTATGGCCGATTTGAGGAAAACTATTAAATTTTATCGATGCGGTACCAATCAATAATTAAATATCTAATTAAATCTACATTTTCAGCACCTGAATGTATATTCAAACACGCTGAGGTCACATCGAAAACTATCGGTTTTTTTCCAGAATGCGAAGAGATTTGTGGGATTTTGAATTTCAATTCGAATTTAGATTTGTCAGAGGAGCAGCTGAAAGTGGCGTTCAAGAAGATGCATGTGTTGAATGGAGGCGTTCGGATTGAGAATACGAAGCTGAAAAATTTGAATTTTTTCACAGTGAATAAGGAGCAACAGTTGTTTGGGCTGGATTGTTATACAGGTTAGTGATTTAAAAAATCTGAAAATTGAAGAGTTTTCAGGAAAACTGCTTATCAGAAACAACTCACTGCTAACCGATGTTCGGATGCTTTGGAAATTCTTTTATTTTCAAAGTAGTAGTGATGAGTGTGAGATGAGAATTGAGAATAATGTGAAATTGGACGCAAGTTTGCTTTGTGATTTTGGATTTATGTGGAGTATATTTGGGATACAAGTGAATGGGAATTGGAGGGATTGTGGTAGGTCAGAAATATCAGAGAATGAGATTACAGTAGCCTGGGTACTGTAGAATACGTGATGAGACCCAACGTGTTCTAGTTGAATTCTGAACTAAAGGTCCCACCACTAGAGTTACAGTAGCTTACGGAAAAACGCGTACCGTAATCTTGTTAATTGGGCCTCGGACCTGTTCAAACAAGTAAAATCATAGCGACATTTTGAACACGTTGGGTCT
The DNA here is from genome assembly GCF_010183535.1 of Caenorhabditis remanei. Classification (NCBI taxonomy): domain Eukaryota; kingdom Metazoa; phylum Nematoda; class Chromadorea; order Rhabditida; family Rhabditidae; genus Caenorhabditis; species Caenorhabditis remanei. The sequence continues at coordinate 2,850,324 of NC_071329.1, forward strand.
CGTTACGTAAACTACCGTAGCCCATTTAAAGACGCAAACCGTAGTCCCGTCAATTTCGTTTGGAGAAGTGACGTTTCGAAACCGCGTATTTTTTTATTTTATAACGTTTAGTGGTGCAAGGTTATGGTTTTGAAATGTCTTGTTTCAAAACGTCCCGTACTTCACGTTAGGTCCCACCACGTATACTACAGCATCCTGCTTACCGTAATCTTGTTACGAAACTAAGTTGGGTCGCACCACGTGAACTACAGTAGCTTGGAATACAAGCTCAGTCTGTTCAGAGCTCAAAGGCGCATACCGTAACCAACGCTGCATTCACATCTCTTGTCTATAAGAGACCGCCCGTATGTCTTTCAAACCACTACACTACAGTAGTCTGAAAAAATCTCAAAGTTGCATACCGTAATCTCGTGTCAAGACTCTCAAAGAACTACTCGTACAGAAAAGTTGTCAACTACAAACTACACGTTTTCCAGGCTGTGCTGAACATTCCTGTCAAGTTCTTCTTGGCGGACTTACACTCGTTAACACCACTGCAGCCTCCCCATCATTAGCCAGTATCAGAGAAACCAGAGGAGACATTTTGATTCAAGACACAAACTTGCAGAATTTATCCTTCATGAAAAATTGGGAAATTTTGAAAATCAGTGACGATGGTTACACGAATCATATTGCGATAAATATCAAGAATAACTATGAGATGACAAGGCTTGGTATTTCATCGGTGAAGGTAAGCGACATTTCTAATTTTTATTAAATTGTAGGAGGATTCCAGACTATATCAAACATCTGGGAGAGTGACATGATATATGGGAATCTGGAAAATTTAAATCCAGAGTTTTGTCTAACTTTCGAAGAAGTCATTATCTTTTTGAAGTTTAAACTATCATTCGTAAATCTTCACGCATCATTTTGCAACTATAACACAACAAAATTATGCCATTTCGAAACTATGGAAAATTTGAGTCAAAATTGTATCCATATATTCGGAAATGTTATAATTAAAGGTGGTGATGAAGAATATCTTATCAAGTTGAGAACAGTGACTCATATATTTGGTACACTGGTTATAAGAGGGACTAACCTCAAGAATTTGAACTTTTTATCGGACTTAAGTTATATGGCGGATTTACAAGGTAATTAATAAGGTAATTAAGTAAATATATCATGTTTCAGAAGACGCTCCAATAATTCAACTGATTTCTAACAAAAATTTAACAAATGCTTATTTTCCGGGGATACAGGTATACGATATTTGTAGCGTGGGTTATCTCGGCTCCCTTTAACCCTAGAAAAATTTTAAGCAGAGATTCAGAATCCCCACGGTGTCTGCTTTATAACCATGTAAAACTAATTTAATTAGAGAACGTAAGCTTTCACGACCATCCAAGCGTGCGCACCGTTGTTCCCTCCTTCTGATCGCGGGCATTGACAACCTCGTTTGTATCTCAGCTCATTGACGCTAGGAAAAATCTGAACACAGATTCAGAATCCTCGTGACTTCAGCTTTTTAACCATGTAAAAATGTATTTAAAATTTTCAGCACATCATCACCAGAAGCCAATTATACGTTGTTGTCCATGACAACCATCCTAAATTAGTACGCGATAACTATCTTTCGTTATTCGATGCGTTTTTCACCCTAGTGGAATTTTATGGAGGCGGATGGGGTATGTACTGACCAATTAATTAATTATTAAATTAATTACAATAAAAGGATGCCCCAGTTTCAAAATGAACGCGCTTGGATTACAATTTTATAACACCTGCACTATATTGACAGGTGGTTTGAGACTTGTGAACACATCGGTGTCTGCTGAAATTAATAATTTATCAAATGTCAAAACCATTATCGGAGGAATTGAGATATCGTATACTAATCTGGATAATTTGGAATTTTTGAGGAGTGTGAAGGAAGTGAAGTTTGAAGATATTATGGATAAGACAGGGATTAATGTTAATATTCATCATAATCCGGAGATGAAATATTTGGGATTAAAAGCGGTTAAGGTGAGGCACTTTGAAACCAGGACGTTTTAAAACTGGGACACTTTAAAACTGTTGAACTTTAAAATAAGGATATTTCGACACCAAACCAAGACACCTAGAAATGGGGCACTTTGAAACTGAGGCACTAAGGAAATGGGACTCTCAGAAACTGGGACGGTTTTGAAACTGACACTTTTTCTCCGGTTCCAAAACGTCCTGTTGCAAAGTCGGGCAGTTTTGAAACGAAAACACGTTTAAATTTGAAAATTTTGAAACCGGGACGTCTCGAAACCAGTCAGAATTCACATTTTTTGAAAACGAACATGGAAAACTAATATAAAATGCTCTGTAACTAGTTACTAGACTACCGTATTCCCTCTAACAGACCTACTTTCAAAAATTAATTTAAATTCATGACGGGCGCTGTTTTTTGCTTAAATACGACTGAAATTTCAATCAAACGGTTTTGAAATGTCTCAGTTTTAAAGTGTCCTAGTTACCAAACGTCCCTATGGCCAATTTCAGAAACTCACCACCTACAACACCTTCACAATGAATTTGGAATCTCTTCACCCAGATTTCTGTATTTCTATCCCTGAGATGGTTGTATTCCTCAACTCTTTTGTCATATTCCGATATCTAGATGCCAAATTATGCGATATCAGCCAATCAGATACTCCGAAAACGTGTCAATTCCACGAATTGAGCAGTTTGGAGTCTGATTGTGTATATATTATCGGTGATTTACTGATTGATAGTGGTGATGAGGGATATGTAGAAAAGTTGAAAAACCTGACAGTTATTTTCGGGTCATTGACGATACAGAATACTAATTTGGTGGATTTTAAGTTTTTGGGAAAGTTAAGAAAGATCGCTAACTTGAATGGTAGGTTAATTAATTAATTGCGAATCTTAATTGAGAAATTTTCAAGATCAAATTCCAGTGATTCAACTAATCAATAATCGGAACTTAAAGACAATAGAGCACTTGAAAATTAAGGTGAGCTAGGGTGTACGGTAGAGCGCAATTACTACTATTAATTCACAGGGAACAATTTCGAAAGGCTTCCCAACTGCTATAATTGAAGGAAACAATGTGTTCAAGTCAACCAAGGAATGTATGCTTTTTCAGTATACTACGAGAACAAATGTGACGTATAATGGAGGGAATTGCAGTAGGGATTTTGCAAGAGAAATTTGAAGAAAGAACAATTTTTAAATTTCAGGGAGAATTGAAGGGATTTCTGATAGTAGTACTTCAAGGGATTTGTTTAATATTTGGTTATTTCTGGTTTTGTGTTGTTCGAATGTAAATCATTGATATCTGAACTTCAATTCAGCATCTTAAAACTATTCAATCAGTTTAAAAAGGAAATTGTGGACGTCTCGACAAGCATACATGATATGTCCACATTTTTTTACACATTTGACTTACTTTCAGACTTGCAAACCGTACCGACGCGTAAAACTCAACAATATGAGGTGAAAAATATACCAAAATGTAGATCTCGACGAGTTCTATGTCTGTGTCCTCTCAATCTTAAGCCATTTGACAATTTTGAAGAGCTGAAAATGCGGATTTCAAGTTTTAGGCTTTTCTCCAAATTAACGGCTCGGAAATTCAAGCCACTCGTTTTATTAAATAACCTGCTACCACTCTTAATTTTTGAAAATTGCTCAAACACTTTTTCTTGAGTAGCCAGCCATGTGTTTCCTAGGCCATGCGCTCTTACTAGTAGCCTAGGAACTCAAATCTTGGGAAGTTAGTCTCCCAATCATTTCTACATTTTTTTCCGGACCCACGGCATATTAGCAAATAGTCATCTTGTAATGAGTCACAAACATAGAACTCGTCGAGATCTACATTTTGGTATATTTTTCAGCTCATAATATTGAGTTTTAAACCGATTTATCTGTACCAGAAAGTTTGACCAACAAACTCTTCGTTATTATCCCTCACTTTTCTATTTAGATTATCTCTTTTCTCAGCCTACCGACAAGCAAACAATTCCTAAGATATTCCTCATATGTAAACATCCGAGCTTAATTGAAAAGGGACGTTTAGTTCACATCTATTCTTCAAATCTCACCCAAATGAGTTGCAATATCTGTTACGGAAAATACAGTTACTCTAATCCAACTCTCATCCCCCGAATATTAACAAATTGCGGGCATACCATTTGCCAATACTGTATTAGTCAGCTGATGAGAAATCGAACAATTGTTTGCCCATTCGATCGAAAAGTGACTGTTGTTGGAAGTAAGTGTTCTTTTTTTCCGGATCTTCACACATGTTGGTTTTTAGATAGAGCCGATTTGCTGCCCAAGAACTATGCCGTTTTGGAGATTATGGAAAACGTTTCAACCTGGGAGAATAGTCAGAAAAGTGGCGTCGTGGACAATAAGCATGGGCCAACTAGTTCTTCCGTTGAAGATTTAGATGTCACTGGCGGGGAGGTTCCAGCTGTTCCAGAAGAAGGTACAGGTGTCTCAAATCAGGAAACCGCTGTGTTAGACGAGGAAGCTTCATCTATGCCTGTTGATGTTCCAGCTCTACCAGAGGAGGCTCCAGCTATGCCAGAAGCAGTTCCAGAAGCTAACACAGATGAGGCTCCCGCTAACACAGATGGTTTGGACCGAACAGTCCGAAATCAAGTTCCAGCTCTTCCAGTGGAAGCTCGAGCTCTCCCAGCGGATGTTCCAGTGACTCGCACAGATGATGCTCCAAGTATGCGAGAAGAAGCTCAGTCTTTGCCAGAAGATGCTCCAGATCTCCCAGTGGAAGTTCCAGCTCCAGCTCTTCCAGAAGAAACTTCAGCTCCCTCAAATAGGGTCCCAGCTCACGAAGCTCAAACAAGCACATCAGAAGAGACTCTGGTTAGTCATTCTGATGGTGTTCCCCTCAATGAAAATCTAGCAGCAGGGACTACAACTGTCTTGAATCAGGTTCCAGCTCTCCCAGAGGAAACTCCAGCTCCTTCAGAGGATGTCCCAGTGGCTAGCACAGATACGGCTCCCTCTCACACGGTTGGTGTGGACCGAGCAGTCCGAAATCCAACTGAGGTGGAATCACTTGAATTTCCGGTTGGTACAGAATCCGAATATTCAGATGAAGGTTCGGATGACGAAGAATCCTCCGACTCCGACGCCGATGCTGAGCTTCTAGAAATAGCGATCACCCTGTCTATCCTTGACATGAACAAAACCAACCAGATTAATAATTGAAATTTTGTTGCTCATCTTCATTCATTTTCTTTCTTTGTTCCGCAATTTGTATCATCAATAAAAAAGTATGTACACAGTGACTAAGAGTTAGCAAAAACCAGGGGTTCAGAAACAGAAACCGCAATAGGTCAAAGACATAAAACTCGCCGAGATCTACATTTTGGTGTATTTTTCAACTCATTGAGTTTTAAGCGAGTTATGCGGCAAAAAGTCCGCCTATCATTATTGTACCTCATTTTCTCTATTTACATTATCTCTTTTCTAAGTCAACCGACAAGCAAACAATTCCAAAGACGTTCCTTAGATGTAAACATCCGAGCTTAATTGAAAAGAGCGTTTAGTTCACATCTATTTTTCAAAATCTCCCTAAATGAATTGCAATATCTGTCTCCGAAAATACAATTCTTCTATTCCAACCCTTATCCCCCGAATGTTAAGAAAATGCGGTCATACCATGTGCCAATACTGTATTGGTCAGCAAACGAAAAATAGAAAAATAGTATGTCCATTCGATCGGAAAGTGACAGTTGTTGGAAGTAAGTGTTTCCAGTTTGTCCGAATGTGGCACGCATTTGTTTTAGCTAGTGTCGAGTTACTGCCCAAGAACTTTGCCGTTTTGGATATTCTGGAAAACTCTTCAGCCGTGGAGGATGGTCAGAAAGGTGACGTGGATGATGAAGATGGATCAAGTGATTCTTCTGATCAAGATTCTCATGATGTTGTCACAGACGAGGAGGCTTCAGCTGTCACAGAAGAAACTACAGGTGTCTCAAATCAGGAAACCGCTGCGTCAGACGACTCTCCAACAATGCCAGTGGAAGTTCCAGCTCTCCCAGAGGAAGTTCCAGCTCTCCCAGAAGAATCTCCAGCCCCTTCAAATCGGGTTCCAGATCACGGAGCCCTAGCAGCTAGATCAGAGGAGATCCACAATGATTTGGTTTCAAATGTCACCAACCGAAATCTAGCGGCACGGAATCCAACTGGTGTGAATCAGGTTCCAGCTCTCCCAGAAATAGTTGCAGCTCTCCCGGAGGAAGTTCCATCAGCTAGCACAGATGTCGATCCCGCTAACACGGACAGAGTGGACCGAGCAGTCCGCAGGCCAACTGTTCGCAGACCAACCGACGTCGATGCTGAGCTTCTAGAAATAGCGATCACCCTGTCTATCCTTGACATGAACAAAACCAACCAGATTAATAATTGATGTTTTATTGCTCATCTTTATTCATTTTCTTTCTTCTTTTTTTGCAATTTGTATCATCAATAAAAAAGTATGTACACAGTGACTAAGAGTTAGCAAGAACCAGGGGTTCAGAAACAGAAACCGCAATAGGTCAAAGACATAGAACTCTCCGAGATCTACATTTTGGTGTATTTTTCAACTCATAACATTGAGTTTTAAGCGAGTTATGCGGCATCGGTCCATTTTGCAGACAAATCTTGAAGTCCGCCTATCATTATTGTACCTCATTTTTTCTATTTACACTATCTCTTTTCTAAGTTGTCAACCGACAAGCAAACAATTCCAAAGATGTTTCTCAGATGCAAACATCCGAACTTAATTGAAAAGGGCGTTTAGTTCACATCTATTTTTCAAAATCTCCCCAAGCCAAATGACTTGCAATATCTGCTTCCAAAAATACAATTCTTCAATTCCAACTCTAATCCCTCGAGTATTAACAAAATGCGGGCATACCATGTGCCAATACTGTATTGTTCAGCAGATGAGAAATGGGAAAATAGTATGTCCATTCGATCGGAAAGTGACCGTTGTTGGAAGCAAGTGTTCCAGTTTGTCCGGATGTCCACATATCTTGTTTTTAGATCTTGTCGAATCGCTGCCCAAGAACTTTGCCGTTTTGGAGATAATGGACAACGTTTCAACCGGGGAGAATAGTCTGGAAGGTGGCGTGGATGATGAAAATGGAGCAAGTCGTTATTGTGATCAAGATTCTCATGAAGATGTCACAGACGAGGAGGCTCCAAGTGTCCCAGAAGCAGTTATAGAAGTCTTTAATCAAAATAGTTATCGTGATGGAGATTCTGATTATGATTTTGTTGAAGAAGATGAGCTCAGAGATGAGGTGGTTTCAGATGTCTCAGATCAGGAAGCTTACCAAGATCCAACAGTTCTATTATACTGGACTCGAGATGATTTGGTGTCAGATGTCCCTAATGAAAATCTAGCAGCAGAGACTCCAACTCGCTTGAATCTATATCCTGCTCTCACAGAGCACGACTCCGACGCCGATGCTGAGCTTTTACAAACAGCGATCGCCCTGTCTATACTCGATAAATAATAATTAAACGATAATTGACATTTTATCGCTCACTCTTATTCTTTTTTCTCTGATTGTTTCTTTGTTTCGCAATAAAATAATTTCTCACTGCAAAACGAGAGAGTATGTACACAATGACTAAGAATTAGCAAGAAAAAAGGGGAGAGGTTGTTTACCAGGGGTTCAGAAAGTGAGAAAGGGGTGAATGATAAGAAAATGTCATTTTCATTTCTTTTCTTTTTCGTTAGAGTTTAAACTTCATAGTTTCACAGTTTTCTTGTAGGTATACTGTTGCAGTACCATTTTGGTATTTTCAGTTGAAAATGTATAAGAGTGTATCATGGTATCCCTGATTGTCCATCAAAGTAAGTTTTTAATGGATTATACAGTTCAAAAATAGAACTCCATTTTTGTAATTGACAATTTATTTATACGGTCACACCCTAGAGAGTTACATATCGACAAAGTAATTATTCTCGCAAATTACCAAATTCAGTACGATTTTTGAGCTGCCGTCTTAAAATGACCATAACTCTCTAGAGATCGTCCGTACAAAAAAGTTGTCAACTACAAAAATGAAGCATTACTTTTGTTCTGTATGATCCATTTAAAATTTTCTTGGTGGAACAATCACTGATTATCGTAAAACCCTCTCAAAGTTGGATGATTTCAACTGGAAATACCAAAATTGTATATCTTGTTGCACGGTACTGTAGGTACACTGTTGTCTATGCGTACATAATATTACCGTAGTTTCCTTAATAGGCGTCCCTCCTTCAGTTTTTGCTTTTGAGACTGAATTTTTTTGGAATTTTTTGTAAATTTCAGAAGTTAATCTTGTTTTCTTAAGTTTTCAGGTACATTAATGATCAATAATGGATTTTAATTTAGAAAAGACTCCAAGAGTCGGTTTATTCTATCATGAAAGTCCTACATGTGATCTAAACACCATACAAAAGTTTTCATGGGACAGATAAAGACATCGGGACTAATTCTCTCTATTTTCCTAATGAGTTTCTTCAAAATTTTCTACATTTTATTATCTTGAAAAATTGTAGTACCTAATTCAAATTTATTTGAAAATTTTTTAACAACAATTTATTTATTTTCAAATTTCCTACATTTTCAAAGTTAAATTTTTATTTGTGTCTTTTCTAGTTTTTGAGATACACCGGTTCAAACAAGTCATTTTTACAAATAGCAATTTCTTGACCCTCCAATTCATTGCTCACTCTTATAACCATTATTGCTATAGTTTTGTTTTTGGTTAATACCGCCCAACTTGAAAATTTTCATTTTGAAATTTCCCGTTTTGAAACCGGTTCCGAGTTTCAAAACGGGCGGTTTTAACTTTTCAATTTTTCCAAAATCCTCAATTCCACTTGTTTTTCCAGATGGACTGCAAGATCTGCCTCCGTCGGTACAACCCAGACTCCGTCAGACTCACTCCACGTCTTCTAACCACCTGTGGGCATACAATGTGTCAGGAATGTGTTGGGAAACTGGCCAAACATAGGAAAATACGTTGTCCATTCGACAGGAGGATTACTGATTTGTCAGGTGAGTAAAATCTGGCGTACGTTTGACGCGTCTTGTACTTTTTTCCTTTTTTTTTGCAGATGGCGTCGAGAATCTCACTAAAAACTTTGCGATTCTGGAGATACTTGGTCATAATGGAGAAGTCGAGGAAGAAGGAGTGGTGGAGGAAGTTTCTGATGCTTCTGAGAATTCTGAGGATTCTGATTCTGATTCTGATTCCGACGATGACGACTCATCTGACGTCTCTGATGATTCTTCTGATGTCAGTGACTCCTCTGACGTCTCCGATAGTTCATCTGATGACTCCAGTAGCTCATCCATTGCTTCAGATTCTTCTGATGTGTCCTCATCTTCTGAGGATTCCTCAGATGATTCTAAAGATTCTGATTCTGACGACGACGACGGTGCTGAGGGAGCGGCTCAGGAGCCTTCGGATTCTGATGATGAGGACGCTGTCTTCGAGCCACACCAACCAAATGTTCAATATCCGGATAGTGACTAATTTTTTTTTGTTTATTCAAATTCATTAAGCCTCATATCTTAATTTCAAAAAATACTAAAATAAAGCTGGATTCTTCTACAATTTAGAAGAAATTGTAGATTTTGTAAAGTTTGCTAGACGAGCCTTGATTTCGTGGAGTTTGGCAAAGTTGGTACGCATTCCGGAGCTCTGAAAGAAATGAAATTAGTGTAATTTTGAAAATGAAGGTTTTTGGCTAATTTTAGTGAGTTTTTTCGGGGTTTTACCGTTTTTTGGCGTATTTATCGGTTTTTGGCGCTTTACTCACTAGGGAAAGTGAAGTTATATAGCACTAGAACGAAAACTTGGCGCTGATTTCAAATCTATATTCTGTTTTTGCAGAACGATCTCATGAAAAAAGTTATTGCAAAAATGGTCATTTTCAAGTCCCACAATATTAACGTTTCTTTTATATTACAGTACTGGGCATAAAAAATGCGACACTTGCAGTTTTTAGTAGAAAATGGTCAACTTTGTGACTGTGACACGGCCTCCCTGATAGTCTCACAATATTGATGATTTATGGTGTGTGTAGATCACAAGTAGAACTTCATTTTTGTAGTTGACAACTTTTTTGTACAGGCACATCCTAAGAAGTTATCAATCGTTAAAAGTAAACAGCTCAAAAATCTCTCTTTTTAGCACTGAAAAATGGCAACAATTGCGAGAAATTTCTTTAATGATACATAACTTCTTCGGATGTGTCCGTACAAAAAAGTTGTCAACTACAAAAATGAAGCTCTATTTGTGATCTACACACTCCAAAAACAATCAATATTGTAAGACTATCAGGAAGGCCGTGTCACACTCACAAACCATTTTCAACTAAAAACTGCAAGTGTTGCATTCTTTATGGCCAGTACTGTATTTTGACCTGTAACTCCATTTCAACCAAGTCAGGGTTTTGCGGTTTCCGTCGTTTTTACGACTTTTTTATTGTTTTCCTACTTTTTTTGCAGTTTGTCTCAAAAGAAAGACTTTTTTGTTGGAAAAAAGACAAAAAACTCACCGATTTCTCAAAAATCCCTAAATCCGACAGAGCTGCGAATGCATTTTTGATAGGCTCCGTTGACAAAAAGGATAGTCGAGTGTTGGGTAGACGGTTTTGGTAAGCGTCGCTTATGTTCTGCAAAAACAAGAACGTGGCCTAGCTTTTCCACGGCCACGACTAACCTTCTGCACAGTTCCCACCATCTCGCCCAAATCCGACACCATTGGTTTCTTGGGTGAAAAAACGGCGAACGCCATCTCGATATTATAAAAGTATGGGAGCACCAACTTGCTCAGAATCTCCACATTTTTCTCGTCAAGGATTCTGATGACGTCATCAGAATCTGTGACTAGAATCTCAGAAGACGTCAGGATTCTCAACGTTTTTTCGAACAACTGCGGAAGCTCGCCGGGGACGGTGACGAATTCTCGTTTCATTAGGTTGTGGAGCCAGCTGGAAATGAAAATGAATAGAATGTCTGTCTGTGTGTCTGTGGTGTCCGGATGTCCACCACGACATACCAGAATTCTTCTCGAACCTTCGCTAGACTGGTTACCCCATTATTCCTTAAAATGGCACAGATTATTCCTTCACTGTCAACCGCATGGATCATCTGGAACCATAATTTTTTGTTGGAAAAACATTTTGATCTACAAAACTACCGTACCCCATTCGAATAGGTGGTGAGTATCAGCCTGCTAACCGCCCGTTCCATCACTTTAATGGGTACGCCTTGTTTCTGATGTGCAACCGGAAAATCGATAAATTTGAGTTGGAAATCTTGGGCGGTCCCGTCAAATGGCTCGAATAGGTCGGCATGCATCGAGAGATAGTATCTGAAAAGAGCTGAGACGTTTCGCAACGGTTTCGAAACGTCTCTTGGTTACCTTAAGTTCTTATCGAGGTTCCCTTGAATGTTGACGACAGTGCCTAATTGGTTAAGTAGGGTAATTAAGTCCTCTACGCCAGAGTAGACGGTAGAGTAGGTGAGGGTCGCCTGGTCGTCACGGTCGAAAGTCTGGAAAATGGGTAAAATGGGTAAAATGGGTAAAATAGGTAAAATGGGTAATATGGGTAAAATGGGTACAATGGGTAAAATGGGTAAAATGGGTAAAATGGGCACATAGGGTACCTGGGTACTAATGGTACTTGGGTACTATGGGTTTTTGGGGACTAAGGGTACTATGGGTACTATGGGTACAATGGGTACAATGAGTACAATGGGTAAAATGGGTATTACGAGTACAATGGGTACAATGGGTACATAGGTATTATTGGGACTGGGGCACTATGGGCGTTATGGGAACAATGGGTGTTATGAGTACATAGGGTACTATGGATACTTTGGCCCCCCTCACCTGCAAAATAACCATACACGCCACACTCCACACCGTAATCACTGCATTCTTATTGTGAATCTCCACAACGTGATGCGCGAACTTTTTGATCTCCACCTTCGCCTGGTTATCCAACACGAATTGAGAATCTGGCTGGCATACAAACGTATTTCGGTGCAAGCTGACCCCGAAATGGTCTCGAACGGAAATCGGGTCACCAAACGTCAAAAAGCAACTTCCATGCGTGTTATTCAGAATCTCGCGAGCCTTCAGAAGCCCGCCAGTCGATTCTTTGGGTTTCGGGAAGCCCAGAAGCTCGTAGGCGTACAATTTCTCTTCCAAAATCTTGTCGTAATTCATGGAAACCGGAACGATGACGATGTCATAAACAGATCCACGCAGGTAGGGTTCCAGGATCATCTGGAGCATTCCGTACTTGGGGTGAAGTGATTTTCCGACTCGGGAACGTGTCGCCTCGACGAAAAACTCCACGGTACGGTCATTATTGACAACGTGCGTTTGCACGTACTCGGAGAAGACCGCCCAGTAGAGTTGGTCCTGAAAAAATATGGTTTGTCTGTGTATCAATATGTCAGGAATCTCCGGTTTCCCGGTTGGTGCCGTACAAAACGAACTTCCATTTCACGAGTTTGTCGTCTGAAGAAAAATGTTGTAGATAAAAAAAAAGGTTAAAATCTACCAACTTTGACCGTTCGTCTTGGGCTCCGATTTTGACCAAAATTGAAAATTTTTTCAACTGTCGTGTAGATCAATTCTAGCTCTACATTTTTGTAGTTGACAATTTTTTGATAGCCCCGCCCACTTTTGAGATATGCGCTTTTAAAGATTGTCACCCCAACAGCCACTCGCTTCTCTGCGTCTCTTCCTACTCTCCCCTAACCTACCCATCTTTCAAGACGCGTATCTCTAAAATGGGCGGAGCTATCAAAAAGTTGTCAACTACAAAAATGTAGCCCTGTTTTTGATCTACAGAAAAATTGTAGAATTTTCAATTTTGGACAATATCTAAGCTTAGGGCGGTGTTACAAAGAACTTTTGAATGTTGAGTTAGTGTCTCCTATTTGTCTGCCTCTCTGTCTGTGTGTCCCAGTGTCCGGATGTCAGTCTGTCTATCCCGATGTCCACTCACCGTTCCAAACGACCTTCTCATAAAAAACGCGCCCGACCGTCTCAGCACCCCCGCCATAAACTTCATACTCATGAAATCCTGTCCAGCTGCAATTGCTGGTAGCTGAATGTCCTGTAAAACTTAATTTTCCTTTTTTTATTTCATTTTTTGCCAAAAACTTACATATTGAAAACAAATCAATGACAACAGCAAAAAATCGAAATAAGTCTTGTGAGACGGCATAAAAATGACACAATCCCTCTTACTCCTCTCTCGAATTTCCAGAAGCTTCTGCTCGTTGACATAAATTCCGTCGTACAATTTTTCCATGGCTTTGCAGACAGCATAGCCAAAGGATCTGACATTGTAGAGGTTGAAGGTGTGCGACATTTCGTCTAGAATCTCCTCGGCTTCTTTCCGGACGTCTTCTGGAGCACATTTTCGACGGAGCGTCTCTTCGCTGATCACGCTCTAGAAAAAACACCTTAATTTGGGAGCCCTAATTACTCCAATTATCTCATCTAACTTGAACTTGGAATCAGCAAATTTTCCACTTTCCAAAGGTATATAATATGTTTTGTTAATTTCAAAATTTTTATCAAATTTGAGAGCCCGTCACTGCTTTCCTAATTCTTCCAATTATCTCTATTTATATTCAATGTGTAGATTAAATCTAGATTTCCATTTTTTAGTTGACCATTTTTTTGTACGGGCGGTCCTTAAAGAGTTACAGACATTTGAAAGAACAAAGGATTTTCATTTTTTGAAATTCTAGTGAAAACTAGTTGATTTGAGATCCCGTCTTGGGTTTGCTAGTACCTCAAAACTTTTGGAATTTTATATTTATTGTGTAGAACAAACCTAGATCTCCATTTTTGTAGTTGACAACTTTTTTGTACGGACACTCCTTGCAGAGTTATAGTCACTAGAGAGTTGTAGCTCACCGAAGTTACAGACCACCTGGCGCCTCTGGAGGTTAGGAATGTTATTAGGCTGGTGCATAAGTTTCTTTCTTTTTTTGAGGTTGAACTTTGACTCACGGTTTCTAGATACTGTGATTGTTTATCGACCCAAACTTTTTTGCATTCTAATGACCTTCTCAGTGACTAAAAAATAAAGTTTTAAGTTGGTGTCTAGACATTCCGCTCGTTAAAACGATGGTTTTTTCTGTGGTCAACCAAACGCCTATTTTGGAAAGTTTTTTGGTTCTAGTCGCATTGGTATTAAAATTTGACGATCTTAATGGGAAACTAAATGAAAATTATAGAAAAATACTTTATCTTGTTGTCACATTTTAGTTTTCGGTCAGAACGTTAAAGGCGAAAAAATTATGATCAGACGACTGAGAGCAACTAGAAATCATTATTCAGCTACGTTCAAGCATATTACAGAAACATCTGAGAGAGCATTTATGTTAAACTATGTGTAAAAGTTAGAAGGCAACATGAGTAAGTAATTCCAGAAAAAAATGATAAGAAATCCATTTAATTAAGTGACAAAACGTGGGTCGCGTTCTTGCTATGATTTTTGCGCTGTTGAGAAATTTTGTGTAGTAGACCTGAGTGGAGTCTAGGTCTCTTCTCAACGCTTTCAAGCAAGTCAGAACCATCTCTTTACAAGTAATCAACAGTAGATACATTGCTCTAAAAATGTGCAAAAGATCTAGTGGATTGATTCAGAAGCACGAGTAGCAGGCTTCATCAAACTTAAAAATCACGTGATTTTGATGATGTTGAGTTCGTGCTTCCTGTGAAAAAAAGCATATTGCTTAATCATCTGAAACAATATAAATTCAGAAACGTCAATGCCTACTCTACTCAATAATAAACATTTCTACCAATTTACTTATCTAACGTTTAAGAAAAATCGAAAAAACTCACACATCCGTAAATTGCTGATCCTCGCCGTTCTTCAGCGACTATCATAATTTTTCTAGCTTGTTTTAATTTTGAATAGATCACCCATTTTCGTCAACATTTTCTGAGAAAAAAATGGAGACGAAGAATGGTACCAAAAAAGGGTTCCTCAAGTATGTTGACTTGTCTACGGCTGAGATTAAGCAGATGGCAGACGTCATGTCACAGGTATAATCACAATAAGTTATAGGTACTAAATAACTATATTTCTCATTATGTGAGTTATTACCCTCCTAGAAATTTCATGACAAAAATTATCCAAAAAAAGAAAGAAACTTATGCACCAGCCTGATATATCTCTCCAGGAACCGCCCGTACAAAAAAGTGGTCAACTACAAAAATAGAGATCTAGATTTTATCTATTCAATAAAATGAGATAATGGGAATAATTAGGAAAGCTGTGACGGGCTCTCAATATCTACTAATTTTCACTAGAATCTCAAAAAATATAAACTCTTTTTCTAATTGCTCTATTTATTATGTAGCGCCGGTATAAAAAAACTGTCAACTAAAAAAATGTAGCTCTAGATTTGAACAACAATTTTTGTAAAGTTACTACAACACCTTAGTTCACATTTCCCGATGTGTGAAGTCATTTCTCCATCATTCTTCCAGTTTCCCTCTAATTTTTGACCTCCACTATCATACAATTCAAAATTAAAGTCTTTGATCTACCCTCCCCCGGAAAAAAAGTTCCGACTAGACCACACACTAGTGTTAGAACTGACCGTCCGGTTGTAGTCTTGGAACTAACTCCCCTCTCCAACCACCTGAACAAAGACACCGACAATGTAAGTTAGTACGTGTCAAAATGACAAAAATGATAAGATAAGGAAAATCAGAAATTTTTCCAGGAAAATGCGAAATGTTAAGATTGGCAGTAACTTACGAACTAACAAAGGAAAAAACTGGGGCGCCTGAGACGCGTTTTTATAATAGGTTCACAAAGTACCACTCACCTTAACCCTCGGCGATTCCAACACAGATTTTCGAATTTCCGCCAACGATCTTGCTTTCGGAGCTGTCCCGACTTTCGAACCGACTGGAAAATGTTTGTGTGCGGTGACGAACTTGAATGGGCCGCCCTTCTTTTCAAGGTGATCCAAGAAGTTCTCGTACTCGGGATAGTTGATTTGACGACCCGTTTGAGGTATAGACATTTTCACTGGAATTAAGGGGAAAATTATAGGAATGAAAAATTAGACAATCTGAAAATGTCTGACTGTGAAAAAATGAAAGAAATTTGCAAACGGACATATGGGTACCCGGACACACAGACAGACATCAGGGAGCATTTAGCACAAGTAACAATAGAACTATAAAACTGTTTTTAAAAAAACTGCGAAGAAGAACTGCCGATTTTTTGCCGGTTTTTTCACGTTTTAATTTAATTGCCGTATTTTCAGGTTTTCAGACGTAGCAATGGATGAAAAAAGATCCCAAGTGTCAGATTTAGGTAGAAAATTAAATTCTCTATCTTATAAGCCAAAAAACGTAAATTTTGGTCAAAAATGAACTTTTTTGATACAGAAAACCCGCTTTTTGAAAAAGTCGGAATAGATTTTTAAGCAGAAAACATTTTTAAACAAAAATTGCAGGAAATATCCTCGAGGACGCTAGTTATTGGCTGAAATTGTTGAAAATCATATATTTCTCTATCAAAATAGTTGTTTTCCGACCAAAATTCACGTTTTCTGGCCCAAAATGTAGCTTGGTATAATTCTGGACATTTTTCATCTATTACAACGTCTGAAAACCTAAAAATATTGCATTTTCAGCGAAAAAAATAAAATAATCGAGTTAAAACCTGAAAAAATCGGGTTCACGTTTCTTGCAGTCCTTTTTCGCAGTGTGGGAGACTGTGCGCAGTCTGTAAACGGACAAAAATCCGAACAAACAAAATAACTTTAAGAATTACAACAAAAAACACCGTAATATTCTCAAAACGCACATAAACTAACTACAGTAGGTAGTTACAGTACCGCTCTAAAGTATATTAAATTTTGGTTTTTTCAGTTGAAAAAGTCCGATTTTGAGATTGTGTCATGGTAATACTTATTGTCCCATCAAGTAGATTTTTAATGGATCATACAGATCAAAAGTAGAGCTCCATTTTTGTAGTTGACAACTTTTTTGTACGAACACTCCCCAGAGAGTTATGGTCATTTTAAGAGGACAGCTCAAAAATCGCACTATTTTGCACTGAAAAGAGTCGATTTGAGGGAGAAATTACTTCGACGAAATGTAACTCTCTGGGGAGTGTCCGTACAAAAAAGCTGTCAACTACAAAAAAGAAGCTCTACTTTTGATCTGTACGATCCATTAAAACTCTACTTGATGGGACAATAAGTATTACCATGACATAGTCTCAAAGTCGGACCTTTTTTTGGCGTTTTCAACTGAAAAAGGCAAAACTTAATATTGAAAACCCCTGAAAACCAAAAACTTCCGCCCAAAAAGTGCAAAGAATAGGCCCCCCAAGGTACACGACCCTATCGGTCATCACACCATGCAAATATAGGCCAGGGAGACGGGGAAAAGAATGGAAGAAGACAGAAAATAAGAGGGATGGTTTGGCAGAAACTTTAGTAAGAAAAAGATAAGAAAAAAGAAAAGATACGCAGAGTGAAAAGAATGAGACGATAGTGTCAGAGGAGCATCACACCAACTTTTTTTATTATCTCTCTAAAATGTTTCTCTTTTACGAGAAATAAAAAATGAATTGAGGAGCAAATGAGAAAAAAAAGTCAATTTTCGTCTTTTAATTTTGTGGAATTGGTGAGAGGGTGGGACGAGCTTGCGAGAGGACGTGGTCGACGAACGAGCACGTGACGTCACACATGAGACGACGGGAACGACAGTATTTAGCGGCGAATTCGCAGTAGGAGGCCTGGAAAATAATTAGTGAAATGGGAGGACATCTGGATAGACATGGGGGGGATGGACAGACAGACTGATATTAGCACGGCACGCTTCTTGCAACCGCTCTCTACCGAAACCGAAGAAAATTGTGTGCGAAATTGAGAGACTTAGAGAAAACGAGACATTTTTCAAGGACATTTTGGTGGCGCGCAGTTGTAAGAACTGTGCCAAGCTAACAATTGAAATTAGTGTTCAAGTCAGAGTTGAGCGGAATGCGGAAGACTGAAGGACAATTCGAAAAACGAAACGTTTTGAAACCGGATTTTTGAAAAACTTCGAAAATTTTAGTTTTGTGACGTTTTGAAACGTTGGCTTTTCGAAAAAACCAAGCCGCTTTGAAACTAGTGAGACATTTCAAAACATCAAAATCAAATTATGGACATCCGGACGTTTGGACACGCAGACTGAGGTCAAACTCGGTGGTTTTGGATGGACAGAACGCTTTGAAACCAAGACATTTTAAAACCGAGACATTTTAACATTGGGGAAGTTTTAGAACCAAGACGTTCTGAAACCGTCCGATTTACAAACGAGCAAAATTTCAAGTTTCAGAACGTCTCAAATGTTCCAGTTATCCAATGTCCCTGGTCTCAGAACGTCCGGTTTCGAAATGTCCCTCTGTCATTGTTTGTTCCGGTTTCAAAACGACTTTCACTTTCAGAACATCTTTAATTTTGTTTCAAAACATCCCCATTCTCGAAACGTCACGGTTTCCAAATGTCCCGGTTTCGAAACCGTTTTAAAAAACTCACAAAAATGACGGCGTCCATTCTCGTAAACATATTGGCAATCATCGCGAAAAACTGCTCCCCCACCACTGCCGAGTAGCGTGCCCACGGATAGCAGAGTCTCACGAAGAGCGCGATGACGCGTGGAATCAGAATCTCCAGGTTGCACACGACGACGTAGCACAGGACGATGCCGAACAGAAATTTTGAGAGTTTCTGAAAAAAAAACCGAATTACAGTACGGTAGCTCGAAACTTTAAGCCTACCGGATTATTGCGGAAAAAGTCGATAATCGACGTGAAAAAGTTGCCGAGCGATTGGAGGCGATGCGTCGAGTTGTACGTGGCTCCACTGGCTCCAGAGCTCTTCGAGGTTCTCGAGAAGCCGGAACGCTCACTGGGCGCCGTCTGCGACGAGCGGTCCGGGTTGGTGGAGTACGTGTACGTGGTGTACTCGGAGACAGAGCTGGAAACGGTCTGTGTGTCGGGTGAGTCCAGATGTCTTTAACCTACTCATTGCAATCCGAGCCACGTCTATCCACCTGCTTCGTCATGGTCACGTGCTCCGGGCCGCGAGAGTGATGACGACGGTTATGGCGGCGACGGTGGTGGTGGTGACGTGGCATTTTCAGCTCGACAGTTGGGAAGGTGACTTGGTATCTGGAAATCAAATTTTTGTCAGTGGAGCGCGTTTGCACTCACTCCTCCATCGAATCGTAGTCGTCATCACCCTCCTTCTCCTCCTCCTCGCCGTCATCCTTAACCAAAAAGTTTTTCGCCTCGATCGTCGTCTTCTTGCTACTTTTGTAGGTGGCAGTCGAGTAGGTGGTCGTGGATTCCGAGTCGTCCGACGGGTAGACACCGGTTGGCGGTTTCGACTCGGTTTGGGCGCTAGAATTAGAATTTTTCCAGAAAAATTGTAAATTTTAAGTCTGAGTTTTTCTGTCTGTCGGTGTGTCAGTTTGTCCAGGTGTCTCCGCTGGCGTCGTATGGCCGTATCTATGTGTTTCTGTATCCGTATGTCCGCTCACAACCAGATAATTCGATTTGTCAGAACTTTTTTCAGAAAAATTTATTTTTGAAAAAAAGTTCCAGGTTTTGGTGACTCGCAACTTCAGATTCTTTTCCCAGGCTGTCTGTCTGTGTGTCAGCATGTCCAGATGTCCGTTATCTGTCTGTCTGTCTGTTTGTCCAAATGTCCGAATGCTGGTTTTTCGAAAAATTTGGCTGTCCAGAATTTTTCAACCACTTTTTCAAAGCCTGTCTGTCTGTCTGTCAGAATGTCCGGATGTCCACCAATCTGATTCCCAACGTCCCCGAAGAACCTATCTTTCTAACCTTCCTTCCCACCCCTATGCATGTCTGTCAGTCTGTCTATCTGTCTGTCCGGATGTCCGGGCGGTTTTAGAACGTCTTGGCTTTAAAATGTCCCAATTTCTTGGTTTTTAAATGTCTCAGTTTTTAAAGTTTTTTTTTAAGAGCACGTGACCATGACGAAGCAGGTGGATAGACGTGAAACAGGTCGGTTTCAAAGCGTTCTGTCCATCATGTCACTGTCTGTCTGTGCGTCCAAGTGTCCGGATGTCCGCACCGAAATCCTTATGTCTCTTTTTCTCTAACTCCCAATTTTGCTCACCATTTTCTTGTGTTTCGGTAGAGCGCGGTTGTAAGAAGCGTGTCGTGTCTGTCTGTCAGTCTGTCTGTCTGTCGGGATGTCCCAACTCACCTCGAATTATCCCCCATAATTTCCACACGATATCCGCCGCTCTCGTTGCGTCTCGATTTTTGCATTTCGTTTCGAGTGGTGTGAAGATGGATTCCTGTTATTCTCCAAAAAAACCGTAAAAACCGATTGACTCTATCAAAAAATGAATTTTAGAATTTCGTTATTTGCCCTCTTTTCATTTTTTTTGTTTGTCGTCCCCACCGTAACCCGGACGTTCTCATTTCGAGGGGGGAGTCTTCACGTCCCTTTTTTGTCCCGAAAATTCCCGTTTTTTTTTCTTTTTTCTTTGGATATAGCCTATAGACTTATGATGGATCGTTCTTACGGTAGTAGTGTCTGGCAGGCGTCAGAATCTGATCGGTCAGCTGATATTCTTATTCGGATGGATATTCCTAGCTTCCCCGGGAGTGGTTATGATGGATGAGGGGCCGGTGGTGGTAGGAGAGGTGTCTAGGCTAGACAAATATATGTTTGTCACGTCAGATAGAAGCTTAAACCCTGATAACAAAAAAAATTGAAATCCCTTGTCCAAAAGGAGTACACAAAAAAATTTGAACAAAATTTTCACTTTTAAAGTTTTCAGTGGAAAGGGTAGAACGATGTAAAAACCAGGGGATAGACATCCGGACAGACCTACAGACACCTGGACACATAGAAAAAGACATCCGGACATTTAAACACACAGACAGACATTCGGATGTCCAGACAGACGGGCGGACATTAGAACATCACAAGAAACCAATCTTTGAGATTTATTTCAAATTGTTGTGTAATTTTGTTGGAAACTTAAAAATGTTTAAAAAAAAGGTTATTTTTCTGTTTATGGTGTAGAATTCTCAAAAAAACTGGAAAACAATTTGAGCGCCCAGCTTTCAGGAAGTTGAAAATACCGCAAATTTTCCCAATTTCAGAATTTTTATCAACTTTGAGAGCCCGGCACAGCTTTCCTAATTACTCCAATTATCCCAAATTAATATTTGTTGTGTAGAACAAACCTAGGTCTTAATTTTTGTAGTTGACCACTTTTTTGTACATACCGTCCCTAGGGAGTTATAGTGCTCTAAAGTTGCAAATTCTAAAGGGTACCCCTCAGGCGCCAAAGGAGGTAAGCTGGTTCGGAGTGCTATAACTCTCTAGGGATCACCCGTACAAAAAAGTGGTCAAATACAAAAATGAAGACCTAGATTTGAACTACATAATTAATATAACTTTTATTTATTTGATATGATTCTAGACAATGTTATTTTGTGTCAAAAATTGATGATTCTAGTAAAATTTTGACATTTTTGAAGGTGAGCTTCTCTCCCGACATACCCTACAAAAATGGAAGATCAGTGGGCACCGTGGTACTTTTTTAAATACTTACTATCTAAGTACTGTAGGACGGTCCTAAGCAATCCGACGGAAAATCAAGCCTTGTTCTCAGAAAGTACCTACTATCAAACCCATTAACCTATCTCCATCACTTTTTCCATAAAATCTGACCTAAGTGACTAATCTCCCCCCAAAATCTTCCATCTTCCCCGAATCCATCATAATCCACACGTCATCCCTCAACTACAGTATAAATAAGCTTGGAATCTCTTTGATCCCAATAAACACCGCCCATATAAAAAATGTTCTCATCTACTATTCTTATAATTCTGACTACAGTATTAGCTATCGTGAATGCTGGTAGGCATCATCACTACCATTCCAATAGTTACCGTGGATACGGTAACGGTGTGCAGCGGCATGGATATCCCTACCGTACTCCACCTTGGAGCTACAGTAACTATTATCAAAACTACCGTACTCCCTACCGTACCCCTTACTACCAAGGCTACAGTAACTACTACCAAGGCTACCGTACCCCTTACTACGGTAACTACTACCAACCATACCAACAACCTTCTACTTACTACGGTTCCGGCGACCGCTACATTGGAAATGGCATCCACGTGGACTCGCATGGAAATGGTTATATCGGTCGGAAGGATACCGGGTGGTACATCTTCTGTGCGTCAAGAGGATGTGTTGGGAGAGGTTAATTGCTTAATTACTTAATTACCGAATTATGACGATTACTTTCTTTGAATGAATTCCCTGTCATCTCAGTCTGTTCACGTCGGCTAGACAGCTTCTGAAGGCTACCGTAATGTCAGAATCGGCCGATCAAATAATTCCAGTTACTACATGTTTTAGTGGATGCGTAAGCTTAGTGATTCTGCGTAGACACTATTACGACGTTTGGAAACCAGGACGTTTTAAAACTAGAAAATTGAAATCCAAGACATTTCAGAACCGACTAAAAGTGTGCTACTGAGATTTCCTGGTTTCAAAAAGTCTTTTTTTGAGATGTCACTTTTAAGGATTCCTGACATGCGGGCGTTTGGACAGACAGACACACAGACATTCGGACAGACATCCGGACAAACATGCCGACAGACAGATAACGAGATCTCCGGACAAATCATACTTGCGACGGTCTGGAAATTGAAATCTTTGAATTTTTGACTAAATTTTCAAATTTCGATTAAAAGTTGAATCTACATCGAATTTCTAACAGTTTTTGATGAAAATTTTCAACAAATTGGGTTTTGGACATCCGAACAAACAGACACACACTTGGACAGGTTTGCAGAAAACTCCAAAATCCGAGATTTCCGGCAAACGGATATTCAGTTAGACATCCGGACACACAGGGACACAGACAGACAAGCAGAACATTAGTTTTAGGACATCCGGACACACAGACAGATAGACAGAAAACATATGTTTTGGAAATGCAGACACACAAAACGACAGATGAAAAAACAGAAAAATATCATCAAAAATTTTGAAAAATGGAAGAAAAAAGTACACAAATTTATTCGAAAAATTGTCAAATACTCAAATAAAGCCGTTCAATATATTGATATCATAATGTTAGCGTCAAATTGACAACAGTCATCACTAAGAGGCAATCAATGAAGTCAATTATCCTCTTCCAACACATCCTCTCGACGCACAGAAGATGTATAGCCCGGTGTCCTTTGCTCCAACATAACCATTTCCATGCGAATCCACGTGTACTCCATTTCCAATGTACTTATCACCATATCCGTAGACCTGCGGTGGCTGGGCATAGTAGTTACGGTAGTAGTTCTGATACGGACTACGGTAGGCTTGATAGTTACCATTTCCATATTGATTTGAGTATCCTTGGTAAGCACGGTTACGGTAGTAGGTGTCCTTATAATTGTTGTACCGGGATTGCGCCTCAACAATAGATAGTACGGCGACGAGGACAATAAGAAGCTTGATAGAGAACATTTTCGAGATAAGAGGCGATTGGGCGGGTGCTTATTGGAGATCAAATCAGAATGCTTATTTATATTGTACGTTGTGGGTGGGGAGGAGGGGGAGGAAACGAGCATAAAGTCATGCTTCTGGTTAGTCTTCATGTGATGTAGATTTGATCGGTCAATCTTTTGGTGATACGTGTGTGTAATGGTGGCGGGGGAACGGAATAAGGACAGATGGAAAATTTTATGAAAATCACCCAATATATTAATTTTGTGGGCAACCAGGATAATTGGTAGTTAGGTGGAACGTACGGAAGATGGGACAATGAAATTTTTACAAGAGAAAATCTCTTTCAAACGACTGAAGAATTTGGTCCCTAATACTTTCGAGTCCGCAGATTCCGAATGTGATATTAAATTCTGCTAAAACCTTCTGTGAACCGTGTTATGGTCCGTTAAACTTTGCCGAGATGTCTACCCACGGGTCATACTCAACTCACAGAAGGATTTAACAGAATTTTATTTCAGATTCTGAATCTACGTACGTAAAAATAACAGGAACCAAATTTTTGTGTCGTTTGAAAGGGGGAAACTCCGAGGACTACCCTAGTAAAGAAAGGCCCGATTTAATTAATAAAACTAAGAAAAATTCATCAAAATGTATAAATAAGTGGCATAACTTTATAGTAACTGATATACGAAACCATTAGACAAAAAAGTTCAGTAAAACCTGAGTTCAGTAAAAAACACCGAAGAATATAGTGTGCGAAATTGAGAGATTCTGAGGAAAAGAGACATTTTTCATTGGCATTTCGGAGTAGCGCAGTTGTAAGAACTTTGCTGAACTAATAGAGTTCAATGAAATAATGACTTTGGAAGTATCGTTTCGACTTTTTGACTTTGTAATGCAATATAAAAAAAAGTACATATCACTTACCACAGTGATCATCAAATCAATAATTATGTTTTTACAAAGATTGTATTTGAATTGAAAACAGAAATTAAGTATTTGTATCTTTTGATTAGTTATTAACTCGCTTCAAACTGGGTTTTATGAACTATACCAAAATTTAGATCTTGCCGAGCAAGATACGCGCCAGTCCGGTTGACAAGTATGGACAGGACAGCTCAATCAACTAACTGATTTGTGTTCTAAACAAAGAAATCTTTATTCTGAAAAGGTTCTTCGAAAAATCATAATTCCAACCCATTTTTGAATCAAAAGTATCAAATTTAACAGAGCTTGCTATCAATGATAATGTAATTCTGAAATTTAGAATCCTGTTTTGAAATTCTATTCAATCGAAGCACAATAACTTTTATTTGAACAGTATATCATAATCAATATGAAACAAAATCAAAATAGTAAAACAAAAAAGAAAATATATACTCTGTCTTTGTGGATTCTCATTTCCTGCGATGCGTGAGAATACAGTGCGCGTCATAAGTATAGCGCCCCCTCGATTTTCGCGTTTCTGGACTTGGTGCAATCGGCATGAGAAAATGGTTAATGCCATTCGATCCGGCATCTCAAAAAACCTATAATGAGAAGTTTTTTCGAAAATTTCAAATCATGTCCCCTGCTCTGTCACAGGTTGTCTGAAAATCAGCCGCGTCAAAAGTATAGCGCGTTTTTGGATTTTGTGGCTCCGAGCGCTGAAAATCGAATAAAAATATGAAATTTGTTTATAATTAGTTGTCGGTGACTCATTTCTGTTATTTCCTATCAAAATTTATCCGAGAAACTGATTTTCTCCGGCTGAAACTGCTCAATTTAGCAAACCATCCCATTTGAGGAATCTCCATGATTGTTATCGATTGGTAGTTTTGTAAAATTTGGAATCTAATACTGAACACTTGTCAAAAATACACTTCTGGACTTTGTGCTACATATTAGTGATCAATCAACCTTTTTGAGAGCCATTTTCCATCTACACTGCTCGATCAGAGTGACTCCTTGAGATCTGTTTACGACATCACATTTGAACGTTGGCTCATAGCGGAACAAAAAATGCCTTTATGGAACAGAATGGAGTCTGTATCGTTTGTGAGCAATATTTTTAAGACTTTCATGGCAAAAAGTTGTGATACCTACAGTCCGCTCCGAAGTTATAACACCTCAACAGATCTGTAGTAATATCCTCACACTACCAGAAAGTTGCTTATCGCACTCCGTGTCTCCAGAAAAGATATGCGCTTTGAACAACTTCCGAATGGTGTGAAAATATTGAAAATGAGATTAACGAACAAAATCAAATGTTTCCCGTCACCGGAAAAGTTGTTTCTTGATTAGTCTCGAAACGCCTTCGTGCAGGCCAAAATCAAACATGTGCATTGTTACAGTGTGAGCTACACCGTCACAACTGGAAACTGCTTGAATGTTTTTTGATCAAAAATAAGCTGGCAATGTTCTTACCAGTGTTTCTAAATCATTACAAAGTTTGAAGAACTGATTTTCTCGATTCTGCGAAGCAAAATTCACCTAGGATGCCTCAAACAGATCTCAAGGAGTCAATCTGATCGAGCCGGGCAGATGAAAAATGGCTCTCAAAAAGGTTGATTGATCACTAATATGTAGCACAAAGTCCAGAAATGTATTTTTGACAAGTGTTCAGTATCAGATTCCAAATTTTACAAAACTACCAATCGATAACAATCATGGAGATTCCTCAAATGGGATGGTTTGCTAAATTGAGCAGTTTCAGCCGGAGAAAATCAGTTTCTCGGATAAATTTTGATAGGAAATAACAGAAATGAGTCACCGACAACTAGTTATAAACAAATTTCATATTTTTATTTGATTTTCAGCGCTCGGAGCCACAAAATCCAAAAACGCGCTATACTTTTGACGCGGCTGATTTTCAGACAACCTGTGACAGAGCAGGGGACATGATTTGAAATTTTCGAAAAAACTTCTCATTATAGGTTTTTTGAGATGCCGGATCGAATGGCATTAACCATTTTCTCATGCCGATTGCACCAAGTCCAGAAACGCGAAAATCGAGGGGGCGCTATACTTATGACGCGCACTGTATGTACAGTCTGAATTTCCAGCCCATACGTCCATTGCCTTCTGATGAACAGGTCAACTTTTGACTCATCAAGATAACACATCATGCAGATTCTTTTAAGTTTATGTCATTGTTATCAAACTGCAAAAAATTATATCCAGTATCAAATTGTCTTACATTGTTTTCCTTCATCCAAAATATATAGTTCCAGGTGAATTTTACCCAATTTCTTAAAATTTTTCACAATTTCGCTTAATCAACGTGCCAAATCCCAAATCTTACTAAATCCCGTTCAAAGAACACATACTTATCACACATATGAACCGTTTAACCTTCTTTCATCTCATCGTATCGTATCCTCAGAACAAACATTGTCAATAAAAAAGATATGGTAAGAAACCCGATTTCTTCAGAGAAAAAGGAAAGTGAGATTTGAGGTGAGAGGAGTGAAAGTTGGGTACTAATAGTTACACCTAGGAGAACAGCTATGGTGAAGATATAGATATAGATACAAGTATCAATTTTGGCTGTTTTCAGTGGAAAATGGCCAACTTTGACAGTGTATTTCGGTGTCACCTGATTGTCCGATAAACTTATTTTTGTACGGGTTGAACAGAGCAAAAATAGTACATTATTTTTTTAGTTGACCATTTGTTTGTATGGACACTACCATGAAAGTTACAGGACGTCAAAGTGAAAATCTCCAAAACTTCGCTAATTTGCATTGAAATTAGTCGATTTCAGGGACTAATGGGTTTCTTTGCCTATAACTTTCATGGTAGTGTCCATACAAAAAAAATGGTCAACTACAAAAATAGAGTTCTACTCTTGGTCTGTATGATCCATTAAAAGTTTTCTTGGTGTGACATTCAGAATTACTATGACACAATTTCAAAGTTGGACATTTTCAACTGAGAAAGGCAAAATATGTATGATATGTTTTTGGACGGTACTGTGTGTATAGTTCAGCATTAAAGAAAAAAACATGAAAAATCTAAAAACTACCAAAGAACTACCCTGGTTTCAATAATGTAGCTTTCACAAAGAATTCAAAACGGTCTTGAAAGTTTTGAGATGATAAATATACCTGCAAACTGGACCAAAACGGGCCGGCGCGTAAATTGCTTAAAACTTAATATTATGAGGTGAAAAATATATCAAAATGTAGATCTCGGCGAGTTCTATATCCGTCACATACTACGGGCCGGATGGCCATTCGTTAATGCTCCGCGAGCCGGGAAAATGTCCCAAAAAACGCAAAAGTGACCAAAAAATCCATTCTACCCCTG
Organism: Caenorhabditis remanei; assembly: GCF_010183535.1. Taxonomy (NCBI): domain Eukaryota; kingdom Metazoa; phylum Nematoda; class Chromadorea; order Rhabditida; family Rhabditidae; genus Caenorhabditis; species Caenorhabditis remanei. The sequence goes on from NC_071329.1 coordinate 2,878,190, forward strand.
CCCGCGGTACATCAACAAATAACCATCCGGCTCGTAGCAGATCGCTGATATAGAAATCGCAGAAAATCTACACTTTGGCATATTTTTCTGCTCGTAATATTGAGTTTGAAGCAAGTTACGAAAAAAGTCAAATTACATCACAAAAAATATTATAGGCTACAAGATTCAAATCGGTATAAAGCTACAAGATTCAAAAAAGAGAAAACGAAAAATTTGATCAATTAATTTACACTGATACAATATAACAGACGGGCCGGATTGGGGTAAACTGACTATGAGAAAAAATATGAAAAATTTTCAGAAAAAAATTTTTGCAAAAAAACATTGTACTGAAAAAAGTTCAAGAATTTTGCAAGTTTGCAATATAATAACAGTATCCTAGTACAGTACCAATCATATAATATACTATTCAAGTAATAATATCTGCAAGTATATATTCTTAGCCACTTGACCACCAAATATCTCAAACTGCCTTCCTTATATAACACCCAACTATTTCACACTTTGATTTTCCATCTTTCTCATCTTAGATCTAAACTTCTTGCACAGAGACCAATTAATTCATTTATTTCAATTTCTCCTCCTTCTTTTTGCACCGAATCACGTCATTTTCTCCGCGGACAAGCCTCCGAAGATGACATCACTAACAAGCTTCCGAAGAGATAGAGATATCCAAAGATTGAAATGTTTTGATAGCCTTTCTAGCGGAGATAAGAAGGAGAAGCTTGTCTTTGAGATCATTGACGCAAAAGTTCGAAACAGCTGAGAAAAGGGGGAAGTGTGAAGAAGAAGAAGAATCCTGGGATGACGTGAGAAGTCAAAAGACTACCCCGAGTGAAATCTTGTCGCCATCGTCAAAATGAAATAAAAGCGATGCGAAGCGGAGAGATAAAGCGGTTAGAAGTTGAACGATTAAGGATGAATTTTAACATGGGAGAAGCTAAGAATAGAGGGGGAATGTGAAATTAACTAATTGTGACAGTAATTGCGAAATTTTCTTTTAAAATCACAGACTTTTAGATTCTATTACGGTAGACCAGAGTTGCATGGAATTCCGACTTCCGGATAAGGAAAATCACTTCCGACTTCCGGATAAGGAAAATCACTTCCGACTTCCGAATAAGGAAAATCACTTCCGACTTCCGGATAAGGAAAATCACTTCCGACTTCCGAATAAGGAAAATCACTTCCGACATCCGGATAAGGAAAATCACTTCCGACTTCCGGATAAGGAAAATCACTTCCGACTTCCGGATAAGAAATGTTTTCATATTTTTCGTAAATTTCACAGAAATACATGGAAAATGGTCTAAAAGGACAGAAAATAGGCTGTTCTTCAGCCAAAAACTAATTTTACACTGATTTTCGGATTTTCGGCAATTTTATGATCTTTTCTCTTGGAGTTTTTGAATATTTGCGAAAAAATCTAATTCCGACTTCCGACTTCCGATTTCCAACTTCCGACTTCCGGGCGTTTTTTCACTTCCGACTTCCGGATAAGGAAAATCACTTCCTACTTCCGGATAAGAAATTTTCACTTCAATGCAACTCTGCGGTAGACCAATAGTGTCAAATTTTTGAGGCTATGTAGCGAAAATATAGAGCTCCAATTTTGTAGTTGTCAACTTTTTTGTTCGGGCGGTCCCTGGAAAGTTATGGCTCATTGAAGTACGGTCGGTGGCAGTGCTTCCCAAATGAGTGTCCCCAAGAACTTATAATGCTTTAAGGCGCTGTAGCTCCTTAGATAACGCGTGTACCTAAAAATTGCCAACTGCAAAAATGGAGAGCTTAGTTTGATCTTCAAGATGAGCTAAAAATCAATGAATTCGAGTAAAAACTGAGTTTGTGACAAACGTTCAAAAATAAAAATAAATTGAAAAATGTTTTTTTTTTTTGAAAATTTTGAGCATTTTCAAAAGAAGTCCATTTTGGACGGTACTCTTCTTCGAAAATGGGATTCTGGAAACTTGTAGACTTTTATTTAATGATAAATCTCAAATTAAGCTGTTTTCAGCAAAAATAATTAAATAATTAAAACATTTCAAAATGTATATTTCTTAGGTCCGGGTTTCATGCCAGTTTTGAAGGGTTTACAGAAAACTGCGTCAAAGGCGCGCCAATTCTGAGGTTTCAACAAATTTCTTCATATATAAGTAGTTTAAGCTATTGTCTGCATTTTTATAGTTGACCACTTTTGAATATGAGACTCCCTAGAAATATACGACGCATTGATTGTGAGTTCTACAAAATAACTAAAAATGATCAAACTGGAAAGAGTGTCACAGTTTCAAATAATGCCCCATGTTTTTCATTTTAAGGTATGTGATAAAGCAAACTTATTGTTAGATCTCCATTTTCGTAGTTGACGGCTTTTTTCTACGGCGTTGATAACAACCATATTTTACTTATAAGTACCAGTGTAGTTGACCCAAAGCACCTAACTAGGGCTTGAAATAGGACGAGTTGGGATGTCCCGCGTCCCCGTCCCGCGCGTCTCGGACACTCATAAAACGGTTGAAAATGAACCTATATTTTTGAAATTTTGGATATCCCGTCCCCAGCTATGTCTTCAGGCACTGCGAAAGTTTGACTACTCCCCGACAAAAATTGACTGTCTTCCAAAGTGACCGGAAAAAATGTGGGACGCCCCATTTCGAGCCCTACACCCAACTGTCCTAGTGCCCAAAATTGTTCAATTTTGCTAATTTTTTAATATGTCAAAGATCAAATCGATTTCTTTAATTTTGTAGTTCCCAACTTTTTTCTACAACCCTTCTCTAGAAAGATAAGACAGCGATAATTGGTATACCTTAATTATGAGTCCCTGTGAAAACAACAACATCCAAATTACACAGACCAATAATCTCTTTCTACAAACAATCTTATCGCATCTCAATCTTCCGTTTGTCCCTGCAGGTGTGCTCCACACTACACATCATCTCCACTCGCCCTCTCTCACATTGTCAAAATATGATCAGATAATTGCCCAGTCTACAAACTACATACACGTCCTCTTTTCTCATTGTCCTTACACCTCATCCATTCCCATACTCCTATTCATTACTATGCCTTCATCCCCCGCTAAAATCAATACGGCTCCCCAGCAACCGTCTACAGTACCCCGTGATCTTATAAAGCGGATGGTCAAGCTATCACTGACAAAACAGAAGAAATTGAGCGAGTCGAAGACGTCACGTCTTCTAAACTACACTCTGAATAAGAACCACTGCTCAAGGATAAGAAAGAAGGTGGAGAATTGGCGGAAGGCCCTGAAGGCGTCAGCGGCTCCAAGGAATTCAGAAGTCGTCAAGCCAGCTAAGAAGCTTCAACCGATCCCTCCAGTCATGCCAAATCCCATCCCAGTGCCTAGAGTCATGCCAAACCCTATCCCTTCCCGTTCCCGCCGCCCCACTTGGTTATCCCCACTCTGTCAAATTTCTAATTGTCCTATTTGGTTTGCTTCACCGTCCAAGTTCCCGCCAGGATATATTGTGCTTCCTAACCCAATCAGATGGCGATAAGCAGCAATTTTATTTTTCCATTTTTAATTTCAAATTTGTAATCCCCTGTAATCTTAATATATCCGATTCTCATGTAAGCCTTATCAAATAATAAATGAACCCATCCATGTTTTTTTTGTATTTGTACTGCAGATAAGATAAGATAACCACCCCATGGTACAAAAAAATCAGATGGTCAGACAGGATTGATTTACGGTCGGTACTGACATGAGAGGGGGATGGTCAGGAATAATTGAATTTCGAAATTTTTTAAATTAATAAAAATTTCAAGTCTAGATCTCTATTATCCCAAAGAGATATGCCTTCTTAAAAAATGTTACTCATTTTTCCAATGTCAATAAAAATTGACTAACTTTGAGAAGCTGTAACATTGCAATCTATTATCCGATTTTGCTGATTTAATAATATATTATGGAACAAGTCCAGTTCTTTATTTTTGTAGTTGACAACTTTTTTATACGGTGACTCCCTAGCGAGTTATACGCCGCCAAAGTGACCAACGCTGAAAAACTGAAAATGGTTGATTTGAGAAAAAAAAATTTTTTTCGAAAATGGAGGTCAGGGTTCATTCTGTATGCTCTCCGAATTTCTTAAAAATCTGATGAATTCCGACTTTAGGACGTATTCCCAGAGTCTGTCATATTGTTACCGTGTCCTTGTAATTTTTGTAGTGTGAATTGTAAGTGTGCTCCATTGCACACAGTGCGAAATTGACTTGCGTTCACACTACATCCCAAGGCCTTCTTCTCATTCATTCTTGTTCTCATTCGTCTTCTATTCGTCGTCTCCCAAAAACCAATAACTATTATTATGTCCCCATCCACGAAAACCGCCTCAACCACCTCCCAACAAGCTAAGAAGAAAACTCTCTCATTGGCTCAGATTAAATATGTGATCGCTCTCCACAAATCTTCAATGACTAAGCAAAAGTCAATAAGCGAGTCTACTGCCAAAGTTGCCAGTCTCCGAAAGTATACTGTAAACAAGAATTACATTTTACAACTGCGAGTCCATATGTTGAAGATAAGGAAAGCGATGGCGGATAAGAAGCAAGAAGCTCCAAGCGTTGCTGCTCCGGCTCTCCAGGAACCCACGGAGCAACCAATCATCCGTGCCAATCCAATGAAGGCCTCACCGATCCCAACCCGTCGTCGTTGCCCAGCCCCATTGTCTCCACTTTGCCAATAGTGTGTGATCTACTTGGGAGTCAATAATTTTCACTTTTAATTTCGATTTTTATTTTCTTTTTCTTTCTGCCATATCTTTTTCCTGAAAGCCCTTCCAATCAATAAACCATATTCAACATAGTACACAGTTTTTCTAATCCATTTTTTCAAATTGCAGACTCTTGGAAAAACGGTGGGGAAGATATTGATTTTCGGCGCTGCCTTGACATGAGAGGGGATGGATCATGCTTCGTTTGAGAAGGTCCAGGGGTGTCGGGAATAATGGAATTTCGAAATTTTTTGCATTATCCGAAATTTCAAGTCTAGATCTCTATTTTTGTTGTTGACAACTTTTTTGTACGGGCGGTCCCTAGAAAGTTATAAGCCGCCAAAGTTAGAAAGCCGGGATCCCCAGAGGTCACTTAGTCGGCACATAACTCGCTAGGGTGGTTCCGTATAAAAAAGTTGTTAACTACAAAAATGGAGATCTCAAATTGTTCTATAACATATTACAAAACCAGTAATATCGAATGTTAGATCGCAATGTGACAGCTTCTCAAAGTTAGTCACTTTTCTTTTTTCGAAAATTTGGAAAAATAAGTAGCATTTTTAAGACGGCATATCTCTGTGGGATGGCGTCTTACAAAAAACTTGTCAACTACAAAAATCGAGATCCGGACTTGAAATTTTTAATAATATAAAAATTTTTGAAATTCCAGTATTCCTGGCACCACTGTACCTTTTCAAACCCAGAGAAATCCTCCGCTAGAAAAACGATATCGATAGATTAAATCGTTTTGATAGTCGCCTTATCTGTCGGTGATAAGGAAAAGCCCGATATGACGATATAATTGTAAGTAATGGACGGAACAACTGGGGGGCAACTTTATTAACTACCAATTATTATTATTATTATAAAAAACTCCTTGAGATCCATCGTAACCATCAACGACTCTAATCCTCAACCTCTTCCCGGACATCCTTTTCCATTACAAAACAAGTACAGTCCGTTTTCCTTGGTGCCCACAAATGAGTTTCCATACGAATCGTAGTTGATCCCTCCACTCGAATAACTCGGCTGTTGTCTCATCCCACCGAACAGAAGCTCGGCAAGTGATGGCTGGAATCTTGGTGGAGCAGCAGGAGCAGGCTGCGCGTAGTAGTTGTTGTAGTTGTTACCGTATCCCTGGTACTGTCTTTGGTAGTTGTTGTAGTGGTTACCGTAACCCTTGTAGTTGTTGTAGTTGTATTGTGGTTGGGTACGGTAGTATCCCCGGTTTTGATATCCTCGATTCGTTGGGTATTGATAGTAACTATTGTTGTTCCGATATCCAGCTTCTCCGATGGTGAAGACGTAGATCAAAGAAATGAGAATAGTGATAAAAGGGAACATTTTGGAAAGAAGAAGGGGGCGGTGCCTGAATAGATTGCATTCAGAAGCTTATTTATATATAACCATGACGTACATGGTCTGTTCCGAAGTTTCGAACAAACAGGGGCGGAGTTTCGAAGGGAAACCAAAAACCGGGACCTTATCGGGGTCAAGTAGTAGGAAAACTTGAAATTATGACATATTTTTAAGTCGACTTGTCTGTATATCTGTTTGTCCGAATGTCCGTAATACCGTTGGCTTGTTCTTGATATTTGTTCCAGATCAACATAAATAATTGTCTGTCTGTCTGTATATCCTTGTGTCGGGATATCCGAAATCCCAGTTCATTAGAATTCCCGGATTTTCCAAACTTTCTATTTTCAATGATACCCGCTATTTTGTCTGTCTGTGCGCCTCGTTCGTCCCGATTTCCATGTTCGCCATGGCCTAGTTTTTCTACGCTGGATAAAGTTAGGCCACCATTTTATCAGGAAATTAGTGATATCGATGTCAGTGTCTCAACTTTTACTGCTTTCGCTTGCTTGTCCAGAAAACGCGCCAACGGCACCCCCAGCCAATCTCATTTTTCAAGGAAAATAGTATTCGCTGACTATTGAAAATTCTTCCACATAAACAGGCGCCAACGGCACCCCAGCCTATCTCCTTCCTTCACTTTTATTCCCAAATAAAACTTTTTTCCCTTTCCTTTTTGCACCGAATCCCATCGGAATCACATCATCACTGATAAGGTATGCTAACACTCGTCACTTGATAGTTTCTCCGTAAAAAATCGGCTATAAAAAAGAGATTCGACGGAGATAAGGAGAAGCCTGATATATTCTCTAGTCGATAGTATTCAAGATACAGATTATTCGAGGCATTGTGACGGGGTGGTAGATCAAAACGGGGTAGAGCACTAATGCGGACATTTAGGGCAAAAAAGGAATGCAAATAGATTGGTTTCAGAATGCCAAGCAGCTAAATTTGAGCTCGAGACTACAAGAAAATTTGGATATAAATATCAAAAAATTGACGGAGCGGATATCTGGACACACACCAAAAATGCGATAAAAGTAGTGGACTAGGTTTCCAAAGTAGGAAAATCTAGGCCTTCACAAGTTTGCTACCAAAAAACGCGCTAATGGTGCCCCAGACTCCTAATTGTTCTGGTTACTGCAAAAATACCGTTTTTCATCCACTTTCATTCCCAAATTCAATCCCAATTTTCTTTTTGTACCGAATCCTAACGGAATCACATCATCACTGATAAGGGATGCTAACACTCGTCACTTGATAGCTTAGTATCTCTTATACCCAAAGATTGAAATGTTTTGATAGCCGCCTCACCCGAAATCTGTCGGAGATAAGAAGAAGCCTCTTATTCTAGTCACCGGTATATCTCCTATTGAGATCATTGACGCAAAAGTTCGGATACCGACCGACAAGGGGGGATCAGCTGGGGGGTATAAACATAAAACCAGCTAGCTACATGAAAAGAAAGAGATAATAAAGATAAGGAGAAGCCAATTGAACGATAGCCGATGAACCTCGGGATGAAGGAGGAATTCGGGTGAAGAAGAAGAAAACTTCAAAAAATTGGAACAAGATTGTTCCCCAAACTTGAAAAAACTGGGAGAACAATGGGTGCAGATTTTTATGGGAAAATGAGGAGAAACTTGTCTAGATGCGAGGAGACATCTGGACATCCGGACACAGACAGACTATAAGGCATAATTGAGCTACAGTAAGACTTAAAACTCAAGATATAATAAGTCAAGGTACTGTAGAACGTCTAGATGAGATTAGCATGACAGCTGAAGAACCGATTACAGTAAGCCTTATATCGAAATGTGAAGATACAGTACTCGTAGCAGAGTAAGGTACAGCACGACTTGTAGAACAGATTACTGTAGGACCAAAAGTTCAAGGCTCAAGAATCTACAGTAAGACTAAGAAATCTAATCTAAATACAGCAGAACTCATGTCGAGGTACAGTATGACAGCTAGCTACCTATCGGTCATAAAATTTCAAAAGCCCTTCAAAATTTGCCACCGAAAATGTTATTTTCCTGCCAAAAAAGATAGTTTCTCTCTCATAGCATTCATCTATCCAGTTCTCTCTTTATCTCCTGCCACAAACATCCAAATGGATGCCATTCAGAAGATTAACTGATTGATTCATTGATCTTCGGGGTTATTTGGGGGGATCTTTGGGGTAATGTTAGATAGTCACTAAACTATTTCAGATTACTAAAATCAGGTGGAAAACTAGATCGGGTCCTGGAAAGCCAGAGTAAAAAGTCAATTTTTGACGGTATTAGTCTAATAAAGCTAACGAATCCCAGCAAAAGAAAAAGAAGAGGCAGCATCTATGAATTTTTATCAAATTAGTGTCCTCCTCAGACACATTTATATATGGGGAGGCTTGCTTGCTACATTCTTGGTGATCCATCATTTTCCGATAATTGGATTTATATAGAAATAGAGAGTTCGGAGAACGGAATCGAGGTTAATGGGGTTAACCGAGTGTCGCTGGAATTATTGTTTGTCCTAAAGCATTATCAATAGGTTCTTGCTATTTAGTAAAACCAAAATCCGGGTGAGTCCTAGAAATTCATCCTGCCGGATCCTAGACCATCTCTTGGAACTTGGAAAACTCCATCTGGATCCTTAAAACCCCTGAGCGACTTTACGTGGCTTAGATTCCTAACCAACTCCTCCATCCCTACCCCAAATTTTATCGTCCTACCTCCCACTAATCTAATTAGTTCATCAAGTTCAACTACTTCCCATTTCTCTCAGTTACTTGTCATCTCCAATTCAATCAACCCCACCCGCTACATTTCAATCTGTGACCATCCCTGGGTTTCTAAACTTTTTGAGATCGCGCTGAAAGTGCGCTCCACGGCTAATTCCAAGATTTCAAGAATACCTACTATTAAACTTGACCCTTCCTTCCCTTCAACATCATTCCCACTAATTAGTCGCCTTCCGAAACCCCATTATATCTTTTGATTTACTGATCCAGGTCTCTAGTCAGTTTTTCCTTCTAGTAGTAACCCTTAGAGACTCCGCCTCCAAAGGCCAAATACGTCATGTCTATGTATAAATAAGCTTCTGTCTCCTCATCAATTCAAGCACCGCCCCTCATTCTCCCAGAAAATGTTCTCTCCTCTCACTATTCTCATCTCCCTGATCTGCATGATCTCATTAGGACACGCCGGACCGTATGGCTACTACAATCGTGGATACAACAATGGGTACGCTACTTATCGTGGTAATTATGGTAATTATGGAAACTACAACAACTATCCATCCTCTTACAATCGCGGCGGTTACTACCAAAACTACCAGTACCAAGGCTACCGTAGCCCGTACCAATATCAGGGATACGGTAATGGCTATAACTACAACAACTACTACGCCCAACCAAGCTATTCTAATGGTATCAACTACGACTCATATGGAAACTCATTTATCGGAACCAAGGATAACGGGATCTATCTGTTCTGCAATGGGAGAGGATGCCCAGGTCGTGGTTAGGCAGGAATTTCAGATGTCTTATTGCATCTCAAGTTCCTTATGTATCAATTTTCAGGGATTCCAGATATATACCCATATATCTGAAGTCCCTTATCCCTTATTTATGTACCTTACGGGTTTTTGTAATAATTTAATAAAATGTCACCTTGTCGTCTTCGCCGAGTATCTGAAAAAACGCTGAAACTCATGAAACAAGAATTTAGTATTTACAAATAGTACAAGAATCACAAATAGCTCAAAATACATCAAAAATTAGCCAAAAATCATCGCACTTCCCGCCGCCTATTCCCTTTTCCGACGAATCGTTTTACCGGTTGCTCAGCCATCAGGGCGGCCTCCTCCGCCGCCAGCTTCTCCTCGAACTTCACTCGCCACATCGATTTCAGCTTCGTTCGTTCGGACAACGCCGCCGCCGACACCAACCATCCCGTCGTGATTCCGAGCTGAAAATGGCCAAAAATTGGCTGAAATCGGCTGAAATTCCCTTACCAAATAGACACAAATGTACTTGACAACGGCGTCTTCTTGCAGAAAGTAGCAGCCGGTGAGACGGGAAGCACACATCATTGGGTGGACACCGGGCACTCCGACGAGATGTTGGCCTGGAAGAAATGGGTGATTTAGATGGCGTGTCTTCGGCGCGTTTTTGAAATGAGAAATTTCAGCTTAAAAACTAGATTTTGTGATGAAAATTAATGTTTTGGACGTAAAAATTGTCAGGTCGGCTCGAAATTTCTATTTCTTTGCTTTGAAAACGCATTTTTTAGCTCAAAAATTGCAATTTCCGATCGACAGCATAGTTTTTACGTAAAACCTGAAATTTAAGCTTCAAAAGATGCATTATAAGTGGAATTTCAGGTATTTTGTCTTAAATTTTCAACTTTTAGCCCTTAAATTTAGGTTTTGGCTCAAAATTTCCAATTTAAAAAATCACTAAATTTGAAAAACTAAGAAATCCGGTCAAAATTCGGAAAATTTCAGCTCAAAATCCTGGTTTTCAACTAAATGTATATATTTTTTCTACACTAAAATGTATTAAAATCGCGTCAGAGGCACGCCAGACTAATTTCTCACTACAAAAACTGAAATTTCTATTTAACAAATCTGAAATAGCGGAAATTTGTTCAAAACTTGAGGTTTTCAGCTCAAAATCACTAATTTTCGTGAAAAATCCGCACTTTTTGACAAAATCTTATCAGAATCGCGCCAACGACACGCCAGCCACTCATCTTCCCTTTTTGCGTCTTCCAAAGTTGAAAAATCAGACGAAAAAACTTTTAATACAATTTTCCACAAAAATTGAGATTCCAATTGGAAAAGTTAAAAATTTCTATATTTCAGCTTAAAAAACCCCACTTTTCGGTAAGAAATCCCCAATTTTTAAACTAAATATACCATAAAAACCGCGCCAACGACACGCCAGCCCCTTATCTTACCTTCAGCTCACTACTAATCCAGAAAATTATAAGGAAAAAACTATGAAAAACTAAAGATTTTCAGCTCAAAAACCTCATTTTCCCATCGAAACAGCATCAGAACCGCGCCAACGAGACGCCAGACACACATCCTCCCTTCCTGGGTCTCCCATAGCGGGAAAATTAGGCGTAAAATGAAAAATCCAATCGGAAAAGTTGGAAAATGTTATATTCCAGCTCAAAAACCCTACTTTTCTGTTAAAAACCCGCATTTTTTCACCAAATCCATCATAAAAAAAGCGCCAACGACACGCCAGCCCTCTCATCTTCCAATGGAAGACTTTCATACCTAAACAGAAAAGTGTCGCATAAACGAGACAAATATATTTCTTGCATCTCTCGCTGGTCATATACTCCAAAGCGACACGTAGCCCGGCGGCGGCCAAGAATTGGTAGAGAGCCACAAGTGGCAACGGAGCAGTTTCCAGATACAGACACTCCTCGGGACCGCCCATCAGTCCCGTGTATTTCGCCGTGTAGTGCCACGCAACGATATTGAAGATGTATGCCAACGTGGCGCCAAAATATTGAAGAAGAGCGAGCGCAAGCATGTCGGAGTTGTCGACGGTACGACTGATGTACTCTTCGAAGAGGAGACACGAGTTCTCGCCGCTCCCGCGATAGAAGTGCTCGCCGATTTTCCAGTTGATTATGATCGCGATGAACATTGGGATGAGTCCGTACGCGTAGTAGATTGAGGCTGGAAATGAATAAAGTTTCGACAAAGATTTTCAAAAAAACTTGGTGGGCTGAAACGCGCAAGCGGAGGGAGTTGTGGGCGGAGCTTAGACTGCAAGCGGCGTGGTTCTTAAGCCGCTTATTTAAGCTTGCAGTTTAAGCCCCGCCCACAACTCCCTGCGCTTGCGCGTTTCAGCCCGCCAAATTTTTTTGAAAACCTTTGTCGAAACTTTATTTTTTCACTGTATCACTAAAATTTATTAAAATCGCGTCAGAGGCACGCCAGATGCTCATCTTCCCGTCCTGTGTTTCTCCGTACTAATAGCCGAGAAATAAGGCAAGTTTTCAGGATTCCAATCGGAAAAGTTCGAAAATTCGAAAAGCCGTTCAAAATTTAAGATATCCTGCTCAAAATCACCAATCCGCATTTCCTCACCAAACCTTACCAAAATCGCGCCAAAGGCGGTATTTCAGAAAGGAAATCGGCTGGAAAAGCCGTGAAATGCAATTTTTGAGCGAAAAATTAGAAAAGTCAGTGCTAAAAATCCGGTCCAGCTCATAACTCTCTTCAAACTCATTATTATGAGCTGAAAAATACATCAAAATGTAGATCTCAGTGAGTTCTATATCTCTGATATGAAACGGGTCGGGTTAGGATTCTTTATTGCACCTCGGGCGGGGCTAAACTGTCAAAAAACGTGAAAATCATATAAAAATGACACTTTATCACGATCCGCGGTGCAATAATGAATCCTTAACCGACCTCTATTATTTCAGTGACATAGAACTCGCCGAGATCTACATTTTCGTGCATTTTTTAGGTTATAATATTGAGGTTTACGACTTTACAACTTTACAAAGAAAATACTTGGAATTTGACAGTTTTAGGGTGAAAGACGATTACTTTCAGTTTTTCAGCCAAAAAATCAAAATCTTAACGAGTTTCTACATCAAATGCAGAAAATCGACAATTCTCCTGAAACCTAAAGCAAGTTTTGGCTCTGAGTCTTGAATTTGAGACTAATTCAGATGAAAATAAACTATCTTTAACAAAAACTGAGTCGGAAACCGTTCCGTGAGCTAAAACCGATAATTCTAGGAAAAAAGAGCTCGAAAATGCAAAATTTTAGAAAAATTGACAAAAATCCGATATTTCGCCTAAATTTTCAGCGAGAAATGCCGAAAATGAGCATATTTGAGCTCACAAAACCTGAAAAACGGAATATTTTCAGCACTAAACACCGAAAACGTGCGTTTTCCGCGGAAAAAGTGAAAAAATAGTTAGTTTTCTTGGGTTAGAATTGATTCTGAGCAAGTGTTTTTCTGAAAAATGCCTAAAAATCACTAAAAATCAGCATTTTTCCAGCAAAATCGCTCGATTTTTTCTTCAATTTCAAGTTTTATTCACCTTCACCAAAGTGCGCCGTACACATCGTCAACACACTGAGAAACTCGTTGAACTTCAGCATTTTACTGTCGCCGAGCACTTGTGCAGCGCACTGAAAAATTAAGGAATTATTTAGAAATTAAGGTTTTGAGGCGAAAAATGGGACATTCTGAAACCAAGGATGTTTTGCAACCAGCAAGTTCGATCGCGCTCTACCGAAACCTAAAAAATAGTGTGTGAAATTGAGAGACTTAGAGAAAAAGAGACATTTTCCAAGGGCATTTCGGTGGGGCGCAGTTGTAAGAGCTGTGCCGTGTGCTAATTTGTGGCTGGGACGTTTCGCAACTGTTGCAAAATGTCCTTGGTGCCAATCCGACCCCAGTTCCAAAACCAACCCGTCTCGCTCCGTCGGTGACGGCGAACGTGAGAATAATGAAGACGACGTAGGCGTAAAACGGGTGTAACCACTCGATTTCGAGAAGGTACAAGTACAATTCCGACGGATCCGTCGGTATGTCCCACATGGTGCGAAGGGGGTTCTGGAAAATGGGACAATTCGACGTTTCTAAAGCGAAAAATGTTGTTTTTAGCCAAATTTGGAAGAAAAAGTTGATTTTTAAGCGATTTCTACACGGATAATATGAAAACTGAGGCTTTGGGTTTAAAAATGTCGAAAAATGAAGTTTTTGGACATTAAATTCAGTAAAAATGACGAAAAATTAATTTTACAGCGGAAAATGAAGAAAACTACCTCATAAGTTTAATTTACATGAACCATATTGTCAGAAACAGACAATTCTGGAAAATTATGAAATTCTCTCGTTTCTGGGTCGATTTTCTCCATTTTCGTACGAAAAATCGCTGAAACTCAACGTTTTGGGCCGAAAAGTCAGCAAAATTACTGCTTAAATTAGTTTTTCGCACAAAAAGTGATATTCTGCAAAAATCGCGATCATTTTTTACGAAAAAATGAAGTTTCTTAGTAAAAATGGGCAAAAATTACGAAACATTTGTAGAAATTTGATTTTAACTTTGAAAATTTAAAAAAAAATCGTTATTCTTTCAGAAAATGTTCTCAAAAACATATAATTTTTTCCCAGAGTGCTCTCGGAGATAATTCAATGAAAAATAAATTAATTATTTGGTTTTTTGTGAGAAAAGCAGCTGAAAATCCTATTTTAGTGCTAAAAACCAAGCGAAATTGCTGCAAAACGCTGGAAATCTCTGAAATTGGAAATTGGTCTGAAAAAGACGAAAAATTAGCGAAAAATCAAGAAAAATCGAAATTTTCAGACGAAAAATTCGGTTTCACTGTGAATAATGAAGTTTTTGTGTAAAAAATACTCGAAATATGACAAAAATTGCGAAAAAATTCAAATTTTCGAGCGGAAAAAACGATTTTCTTCCTGAAAATCTGGTCAAAAAAGAAACATGGAAATACTTCCCAGAAGATAATTAAATAAAAAATAACCGAATTATGTCGTTTCTGGGTCAATTTCTCGCTTCCCCTATGAAAAATAGAGCTGAAAATGTGAATTTTTGCTGAAAAATCTCATTTTTTGTAGCGAAAACTATAAATTTCTGCAAAAATTTCTTCAAAAAGTGCAAAAAAAAAAGACGAAATGAGGAGAAACCCCACAGCGACTATTACACGAATATGTTTATTTTGGCGGAAATTTTTTGCTGTTTAGTAGATCGAAAATCATTTCTAATGAGAATTTATGCATGGCGAGTCTGCTTTTTTTCCAATTTTTGACAAAAATCGATAATCTGGAAGGAATTTGAGTCGATTTTTCTAATTTTCAGCGAAAAAATCATTCAAAAGCATATTTTTTTAGCGAAAAATAGTCAAAAAATGTGAAAACTGAAAAGTGAAAAATTGTCGTCGGATATGAGACATTGTGACGTCACGGCGGGAAACACCGTCACGCAAAAATGCAGACATTCAAAAAATTGATATTTTTTGAGAATTTTCGCTGAAATTTTCTGAAAATTGCT
This sequence comes from Caenorhabditis remanei, assembly GCF_010183535.1. Lineage (NCBI taxonomy): Eukaryota > Metazoa > Nematoda > Chromadorea > Rhabditida > Rhabditidae > Caenorhabditis > Caenorhabditis remanei. Next base: position 2,893,330 of record NC_071329.1, read on the forward strand.
CAATTTTGACGCTTTTTGTGCATTTTGCTTACTATTTTGTTAATTTACGTTCCTTCCGATCGTGTTTATCTCATTTTTACGCGTCACCGACCGTTTTTCACACAGGTTTCGCTGATTTTAATCAGAGAATATAAACTTTCTAAATATTAATTATTGTCCACTGCTTCTCTGTTGCTTTTCATGATCATAATGTTCGTTTTCTGAGATGCCGATCACTTAAACATGCGGAACTTCGAAATTTTTATAATTTTTGAGTTTTTGTTGAGGTGTATACTGGTTATCACTCAAACTCAAACTTTTTTGCTCCAAAATCTACTTTTAATGCGTCAGCGAGACGGGAAAAGCGTCAGAAGCCTACTGTGCGCATAACGCGATAAAAATGTTCTGAAAATGTTTTCCCCGGAAAAAATCAACTTTTTGGAGATTAAAAATAAGTTTAGGGGAATTTTCGAAATTTTATTGCTATAAAACATCAAAACTTAACTGAATTATGCAGAAAACGGCTGATTTAGTTATTTTTGTGTACTGTAGGAAAACTTTTTGCTATGCGCCTTTAAAGCTACAGTAAGAATTTGCACTGCTAAAGCGTCAGCAATGCCTTGGGTCATTTGGATGCGTAAGGACCAGTGTTTTGTTCGCTAATTTTTTGTGATATTCTATCCTTCCAATCAAGATTTTTCTTTTTTTTAACGTTTCGCCGATCGTTTTTAATTCAGGGTTTGCCGAGTTTAGTTAAAAAGCTTTAAAATAATGCTTATTACTTTTCGCTGCTTCTCCGTTGCTTTTAAATCGTTCATTGTCAGAAGTGTCCATCACTTTTGAAAGTGAAAACTGACAAAAATTGTTGTCTCTTTTCTCACTAATCTCCGTTTCTTCATATCAGTGTGTGGTATTGGACTTTTTCGAGAAATATCACGAGAAGTTTCTCTTTAAATTATTCGAAACCACACGCTGCTCCTATCGAGTTTATTTCATTTTGTTGCCTTGGCAAAGCTGCCGTCATTTTTTTTTCGGTTGCTCCAGTTGAAGGAATCTGAGTCATTCGTCATCAGAGATGAGCGGTAGAGTTGGTGGAAGACTGCCTCAAATGAGCAGAATAGATTAGCGTATAGTTTCGCGATTATGCATATTACAAGTTCCATTTTTGCGAGCTGTGAGTAATTTTCCTATTACTCGTAAACGGATGATTCGTATGAATCGTGATTCACGTTTGATTAGTGGGTGCGTGGGCGCGTCTGGTAGTCGTGAGGCTATGGATTCGTTACTGCAAAGTTTTCCCAGTTTTTTATCCCAGGGATCATTCTCGCAGTCACGAATTTTTGAGTTTTCGACCGAATGCCTGCTGTTTAACTCATTTTCTCAGCTGTAAAGTTGTGAATTTCAATGTTCTTGTAGATTTATCCTCATTGTAATCGAAAACTTTACTTTTTTGTTTTAAATCGTTGAAGTTTTGATGTTTTTTTGGCAACAGCTTTCTACCGTTTTCTGCCGTTTCTAGTTCTTTTTGTCAAAATTCTTTTCTCGCTAGCTGTAATATTGTATTTTGCTCGTATGTTCTGCCAAACTCTAGTTACAACTCTAGTTTCCTGTTCATCCAAAACTTTTTTTCTATGAAATGCTGTTTTCGCTGAAATCCGTTTCGCTACTTTTTTTGCGCTCCGCTGCTTTCCAAGTTCATGTTCACTGTCTCCTTTGTTTTCTTTCATCCTTCTTATGGACCGACCTATACTGGGGTAACAAAGAATAGTTTTTTGCTTATTTCTTGCTATTCAGAAAGTAGCAAAAAAAGCAAAAAACTCCTGGTTTGGAGGTATTTTTTGCTTGACCTTTTCTAGGCCAGCCCGCGGTTTTCTAGGCCATTCACTGCAAGACCTGTGTTTGGTGTAGATTTACGGCAGCTTTTTTTGGGATTTTTCAGCAAAGTTCGGAAAAAAATCATTTAATGATTACAAAGTGTGGAATAAATCAATAAAATTACGAATTCAGTACAAAATTAGCGATAAAGTACATGAATGCTGAATAATCGCAAAAAATTCTCCCGTAAATCTACACATGGCCTGAAAAACCGCGGGCTGGCCTAGAAAAGGTCAAGCAAAAAATGCCTCCAAACCAGGAGTTTTTTGCTTTTTTTGCTACTTTCTGAATAGCAAAAAATAAGCAAAAAACTATTTTTTGCTACCCCAGAATAGGTCCATTAGTTCTTTCCAAAATCTCTAGCAAAATTCACATTTTTCAGAACCGAAGCCAATAGTTCTCGAAAACTTGAAGAAAAAAGTTATGATGAGTGTATACAACGAGCACTCTAGCTTTTTTTTAAGTCGGAGATCCCCCTGTAGATCTTCGCACGCGTGGTGATGAGAACTACTCCGGATCAGAGGCTCCATGCAGTCTACTGTTCCATGCGTTTAGGAGTCAGTTCTACACGCAAAAAAGGTATGCGAACTACGTTCGCAAAGTCGGAGAGCCTCTTACAAGAGGCCACCGCACGCGTGGTGATGAGGACTACTCCAGATCAGAGGCTCCATGCAGTCTACTGTTCTATGCGTTTAGGAGTCAGTTCTACACGCACAGAAGGTATGCGAACTACGTTCGCACGCGTGGTGATAAGGACTACTCCGGATCAGAGGCTCCATGCAGTCTACTGTTCTATGCGTTTAGGAGTCAGTTCTACACGCACAGAAGGTATGCGAACTACGTTCGCACGCGTGGTGATTAGGACTACTCCGGATCAGAGGCTCCATGCAGTCTACTGTTCTATGCGTTTAGGAGTCAGTTCTACACGCACAGAAGGTATGCGAACTACGTTCGCACGCGTGGTGATAAGGACTACTCCGGATCAGAGGCTCCATGCAGTCTACTGTTCTATGCGTTTAGGAGTCAGTTCTACACGCACAATTCGCGATGATTACATCCACGCGGAATGATCCGGTGATTACGATTATGAGCGAATTAGAAGACAAAAGTGTAGGACAGTGAAGAAAACGAAGACAAAGCAGAAGGAATGAAGCTGATGAAGGCAACTGGAAACTGAAGGAATCCAATCAGATGAACACGGTGCGTTTTGAAAAGTTTGTCCACAAAAAGGAGCGGAGGCGGCCAATGAGACGCACGAAAATTATTGCAACTCGGGAACGCGTTTTTAGCAATAACAGCGCCCGCATTATCTAGTTTTGTAATAAGCCAAATTTTAAGTAGTAAAGCATTGGTTTGTCCGTCTTTAGCGAAAGGTTTTCAATATGAAACATATTTGTTTCATTTTCCGGTGATTAGAGGTGTGTCTAAAAATGATTATTTAAGGCCGGAAAGAGTTTCGAAGCACGAACGAAGCATGGAGGTGCACGCGACTCGTTTAATGGCTCAATTGGAGAATTCATGCTTGGTTGGGGACATCACCTCTCGGATGCACATCGATGACACAAGAATTCGACGGACAGTTGGCTGCGTTGGAACTGGCTTGCGCGAAAGCTACTTTTCCGTTTGGCAGTGAGAAACCGAGAAACTATTCGTCAAAGATGTGAAGATGGTATGGACAAGTGAGTACAGGAGCAAAAAAAAATCACTGACGATCAAATCACTACAGGTGAGGATATAGTGGATATAGCTGAAAATGAAATGATAAATTATTTCAGAGTGGGGATGGAGAATCGATAAGTGTAAAGCGACAATGCTTAACAAATTAAACGGCTGAAAGTGGATCCGTCGAAGTTGGAAGACAGAAGATGAAGAATACTGAAAATCAAAAGAAAACGAATGGATTCTATCAGTTGATACTTGAATTCTGCCTGAAACGAGTCAAATGTAGAATCTGTCTAGTGGTAAAACAAGTTGTTTCGTTCAATTGAAAGAATATTATGATTGAATTATAGTGAGTAATCTGAAAATAAATATTTATTGTGATCCCTTAAAGATGACATTAGTTTCACAATAAATACCTTACTATGTTCTGTTATTTTTGAGAATTTAAGGGTACCATAATTTTACAGCTTATGGGAGAAACAACGTATTTTTCACAACAAAAATAAATACCTTTATTACAATAAAAGTCAAAATGATTTATTTAAATCATCCCCTCTCCGCTCCAATCATAAATCCACCTCTGCCACCTCCACCTCCATGTCCCCGGTGTCGGTGTCCTCTGTGATGACGGTGACCTCCACCGCCGCCACCTCCTCTCATAGCCTGTCCGATTAGAACAAATTGTGGTTGGTCATCCTCGCAGGAGCCGGAGTCTGAAAATTGATTTTTAGAAGTCGTAATGCGAAAAAATTGAGTTTCTGAGTGATAATTACCACTAATTGGCAATCATTTTTGAAATTTCAAAAATTCTGTAAGGTGTCGTAAGGTATGATGCATCCAAACTCACCGCCTCCTCCCAACATAATTCCACCGGGACCATCATCATCGTCGTCACACGAATCGCCACCGTTATCAAATATAATACCGTTCACAAGTACAACAAAAAACAGGGAGAATAGTAGAACTTTCATTTTTCTGCAAAAGCAAGGGTTACCCTGACATGTGGCGCATTTTTATATCCGTAAAGGTGTCCCCCCCGCAAAAAATTTGGAAAAGATGGAAAAAAAATAATGTTTTCGGTATAGTTTCATCGGAACAAACACACATGATGCTTAGTTTTTTGAACTATGGTGCTTTTTAAAAATCGGAAGCAGATTTTTATGAGTTTAGCCAAAAAATTGGAGGAAAAACATGTAAAAGGTAGGGAAAACTGCAAAAATTCTCATTTTGCGTTGAAAAAGTGTGTTTTTCGAATTTTTCACATAAAAAATAATAAAAATCTGCTTTTTCGAACGTAAAAGACGAAATAATAAAAAAAAAGAGAGACAGGATGATTGCGAAATTCTGTAGTTTGGGTGTCTGCTTGTCCAGATTTCGATTTTTGTGTCCACCTGTCTGTCTGTCAGTGTGTCGGTGTGTCCGGATGTCCAATCGATAGAAGATTTCCAACAAAAAGCCCACAAATTACGATTCTACCTAACCGATGCACCGTATTGGAAAGATTTTTCAAATTTTCTGTCTGTCCGTCTATCGGTATGTCTGTTCGTCCGGATGTCTGATTTTCCGAATTTCATGATTTCGCATAACATGATGCGCCATGATTGAATTTTTTGTCTCTCCGTCTGTCTGTGTGTCTAGATGTCCGGATGTTCAAAGCTCTCCAGTTTTTCAAAAAAAAAGAAGAAAAAAGTAGAGTGACGTGTTGACACGGTTTTCGGAAATTTTTGTTCCGGAAATCGAAAAAATATATATCAATGCGTGTCACGAAAACCGAAAAAGTTGCAAATTATTTCCGAAAAAACCGGCATGACATGACTTTCATTTCATTTCGAAAACCGAAAAAAATTTTTTTTCGGTTTTCGAAAAAAAAAATTTCCGAAAACCGAAAATTTTTCGGTTTTCGGTTTTTCAGAAATCGTGTCATTCCGACATTTCGGGTTCCGACACGTTTCGGAAAAAAGTCAACGGTTTTCCGAAACGGGATGGCCTAGAAAACTCCGCCCGTGTACTTCACGAGGACAATTCGTGTACTTCCCGAGGACAATTTGTTTGTTGTGAATTTTTCATTATTTTTTTTTCCAATTTTGCTCTTTGTTTTCTAATTTTTTTTGATTTTTCTGTACAATTATATGATTTTCAGAAAACATATAATCGGAGAAATAATGTAAAAATACAAAAAAACATTACTTATTTGTAAAAATACATTAATTATTCGCAAATTTTCTTCTTTTTTTCTGAAAATCATATAATTGTACAGAAAAATCAAAAAAAATAAGAAAACAAAGAGCAAAATTGGAAAAAAAAATGAAAAATTCACAACAAACAAATTGTCCTCGGGAAGTACACGAATTGTCCTCGTGAAGTACACGGGCGGAGTTTTCTAGGCCATCCCGTTTCGGAAAACCGTTGACTTTTTTCCGAAACGTGTCGGAAACCGAAATGTCGGAATGACACGATTTCCGAAAAACCGAAAACCGAAAAATTTTCGGTTTTCGGAAATTTTTTTTTTCGAAAACCGAAAAATTTTTTTTTTCGTTTTTCGAAATGAAATGAAAGTCATGTCATGCCGGTTTTTTCGGAAATAATTTGCAACTTTTTCGGTTTTCGTGATTTTTGTTCGAAATTTTCGGCATCAAAAATTTAGGTTTTCATCGAAATTTTCGGTCAACACTATTTTCGACACGTCACTCTAGAAAAAAGTTAAATCTTCCAACAATTTTATACAAAAACCATAGTTCATTTTAAAATGTGAGCGATCTGGCGCGCCTTCGGCGCATTAGGTTGTTGTTAAACTTTCGGCTTGGCAGTAGGCCTCGCTGATCCAATGAGCACAATTTGGCCGCTTCCTCCATTTCCACCTCCACCACCATGACCGCCATGACCGCCACGATCGCCACCACCATGTCCCTTACCACGACCTCCTCGACCACCTCGACCACCATGACCGCCGGCGCCTCCTCGTCGACCGCGGCCTCCTCGTCCGCCTCGGCCGCCGTGACCACCAGGTCCTCCTGGACCACCAAAACCGCCAGGGCCACCAAAGGCGCCATGTCCTCCATCTTCACAATCCCCTCCGTCACCGCCAGCACCTCCTCGTCTTCCAGGTCCGCCAGGCGCCCCTGCCCGACCACGCCCACCATTTCCACCGTCGCCACCTCGACCGCCAGCACCGCCGGGTCCACCGGGACCGTCTGAAACTTTGAAAATCTCATTAAATTTTTTGGCTGAAAATCCTCTTACCATCGTCATCACCCTTGTCATCATCATCAATATTCAAAAATCTCGGCGGCTCATCGCCGTCTTCACACTGCTCCAGATTTGGATCTCTCGCCAAAATCATCGATTCAGTGAGTACGGCAAATAGGCATAACACCTCAATAAAAACCAAAAAATATCTCATCTTTTTCGATGGAGTATGAGGTTAGCGGGTAGCAGTTTTATAGGACGGGGTGGTGACGTTTACGAGGTGATGCCGACGGTATGGTACACATGAAAAAGTGGGTACAATCACGGAAAATAGAAAAAAGACTGAAAAACCCACATCGTCCTAAAAATTTTTGTTGCTGATGTATCCAGTGGTTCGCTGGCTTCCGGGAAGGGCTGGCGTGACGTCAGCGCGGGCTTGGAAAGTGGTTTTGCATGGAGATTTTCTCTAAAATATAAACTTACTGGCGTGACGTTGACGCGTTTTAAGGAAGAAAATGATTAGTGAGTTTTGAAGATTTTTGAAGACGGTTTTTTGTGATTTCTCATTTTTTTTGTTGTTGAGATTTTTGAGTGAAGGCCTGAGTTTTAAGAAGTAAAAAAACTTAGGCCATCAGAGAATCTTGCGTATTGAAATTAGCTGACACCCGCAATTTTGATGGTGACCTTGGTTTTTTTTGTTTTCGGGAACTAGGCCATCAGGGAAAACAAAGATGGTTAAGCTAAAGACACGCCAGATCCTTTTTTAAAAGCGCGCCATGGTCTACACACCACTTGCAGCATTTTCACTTTCTGGTATGTTATACAATAAGTCTAGATATTCATTTTTGTAGTTGACCACTTTTTTGTGCGATCAGTCCTTAAAGAGTTACAGCGCTTCGAACTCAGTGATTTTTAGTGCAAAACCATCCTTTGTTGAAAATGAGCAACAACTTTGAGCATGTGCGATTTCGTCCCTGATTGTCACAAAACTTCTATTTTTAGTTAATCTTGTAAATCAAAGCTAGAGCTACATTTTGGTAGTTGACCACTTTTTTGTGCGGGCGGTATTTAGCGAGTTACACATTGAAAACGCAAAAAAAAACCAATTTTACCATGACAAGGTGTAATGACGGGATCTCAGAAAAAATAAGAAAACTACATTGTGACACATGGTTTGTAGTATACGAAAATTTATTTTCACAAGAAAACCCGTATCACAAACTCCTTTGTGCCGTTGGCCACCAGCAATTTCTCTGCGTCTCCCTCTCCTCACCACTAAAATCAACACTCTCTAACGAGACACATTGTGTCCAGTGTCCGTCTAACCGTCTATTTCTCTTCTACTATCTCACTAGAATCTAGCCCCAAAGATAACAAAAAAGGGGTATAAAAAGTGGAAGACAAGAACACCGAGACATTCCATTCCATTCCCCGTTTTTTTTTATTTCTCATACCTTTCTTACTTTCAGAATCATGGAAACCGACGGATTCGCCCGCTTGTTCCACAACTTTGAGAATGTGCTCGAGCCAAAAGAGTGCCGAAAAATTGGCACTGTGCCAAGTTACGTAAAAGGAACAATGCTGAGGAATGGCCCAGGAATGTTCGAGATTGGGAAGGACAAGTATAAGCACTGGTTTGACGGACTTGGATTCATGCAGAGATATCATTTTGAAGATGGGAAGGTAAGATATGCAGGTAGAGCAGAATTTCGCCTTCTGCATTCCGTTTCCATCCTAAGTCTAAAACTTCAGTCTTCCGTCTTTTGCCTTAAGCCTAAGACTTCCACCTTACTCCTGAGCCTTCATCAGGCTTAAGCCTCAAGCCTTCCGCCTTCCGCCTTCCGCCTTCCGCCTTCCGCAAATTCCGCCTTAAGCCTAAAATTTTAATATTAAGCCTGCAGCCTGCAGCCTTCCGCATCCCGTGTATTTCGCCTCATGCCTCAAGCCTGAACCTTTCGCCTTAAGCCTAAGCCTCACGCTTCACGCCTTTAGTGGAAGTCTTCCTCATTCCACGAGTTCGGACTTAAGCCTAAAACTGCCGTCTTAAGTCTAAGCCTTCCACCTTCCGCCTCCTGTCTTAAGCCTAAAACTTCAGTCTTTAGCCTAAGCCCACATTCCGTGAATTTGGTCTTCCGCCTTAAGCCTGATCCTTCCACCGTATGCCATAGCCTCCCCTCTTCCGCCTTCCGCCTACCTTCCTAAATTTTTCTTTGCAGATGTTCTACTCGGCTCGCTACCTTGAATCCGAGGCCTACGACCTCAACGTAGCCGCCCAGCGAATTGTGACTAGCAGTTTCGGCACCGCAACCTTCCCGGATCCCTGCAAAACCATCTTCTCCAAATACTTCTCCACCTTCATGCATGATACCGAAAAGCATGACAACGCAAACGTCGCCTTCACCCCTGTTGGAGATGGGCTGTACGCTTGTACGGAGACGCCTTATATGTACCGAATCGACTTGGACACTCTGAAATCCCTGGAGCCCGCTGATTTCTCAAAATATGTCGCTCTCCACTCGTGCACCGCGCATCAACTCTACGATGAAAACGGTGATGTCTATAACATTGGATCTCGCTTCGGACCAGACTCCGCCCATGTCTTCACTGTCACCAGGAATCCAAAGAATCTTCCCTCTGAAAGTGATCATTCCTGGGAGCACACTTTGAAAATCGGGGAGATCAAGTGCACAGACCCGATGTACCCAACCTACATGCATTCCTTTGGCATGTCTGAAAACTACCTAGTCATGTTCGAGTCGCCAGTTCGTGTCAATATCCAAAAGTTCATCCTCCGCAACTTCATCAACGCAACCTACCGTGACTGTTTGGTATGGCAAGAGGATAAGGAGGTAGACGTCTTCATACTGAATAAGAAAACGGGAGAGCAAGTTCCATTGACGCTGAAAATGAATCCATTCTTCACCTTCCATCATGCCAACACTTTCGAGAAGGACGGCTGCCTGGTAGTGGATTACTGTAGAATTGAGAATGCCGGAAGTTTTGAGACCCTCAATATCGATAATATGAGGAACGGAGAGTTTCAGAATGTAAGAATCCAAGTTTACCACTGGCGGCTTAGAATACCAATTTGTTTTTTTTTCAGGCCACCACATTCCTCCCCTACTTGACTCGTGTAGTAATCCCACTATCCATTCCAACCACCGCCAAACCTGGCGATAACCTCCTAAGCTCTGTTCCCTGGGCTAAAGGGTACTCCGCGGTGCTCCAAGAGGATGGCTCCATTAAGCTCACCGAGCAACAAACCTGCAGTACTTGTAAGTCTCTTAAACCTGATTCTTGTTCAATTTTTTGTTACTTTTAGCCATGGAATTCCCGAGATATCACTGGGAGAAGATCAACATGAAGGAATACAAATATGTCTTTGGGTCTACTGTATTCGGGAAGGTTGAGGATAATAAGGCTGGGGTGAGTGTAGGGTACTGTAGCTACAGTAATATAAAACACATTTCAGGTCATCAAAGCCGACGTCTCAACCGGCAAGCATTTGGTCTGGGACCGCGAAAACCCGCATCAGATCTGTGGTGAACCAATTTTTGTGCCGGATCCAGCTGGAAAGGAGGAGGATGATGGTGAGCCAATTATAACTATAATTACACAATTATTATTATTATAATTTCTAGGAATCCTGATAGTGCCAATTATGTCAATCTCCGAAAAGCAGCCACCATTCGTCTTGATTCTTGACGCCAAGACTTTGAAGGAAACCGCGAGATTCGAGATTCCAGAGGAGAGGATTCCATTGGGATTCCATGCGTTTTATCAGTCTCGTTAATTGATTATTTTTCTGTATTAAAATTAAAAATATGAATAAATACCTGCAATTACATGGGTAACCCTTCGAAGTCAGATTTTCGCCAGATTTTTTTAAAAGAGCGCGTCATGGTCTCTAGACGTGTTCCAGCATTATGATTTAACATTTTTGAGTAATGGCCTAAGTTTTGAGAAGTGAGAAACCTAGGTCATCAGATTATCTTGCGGTTTGAAACTAGCTGATACTTCCGAGATTCCATGGATTCATCTGCAATTTTGATGGTGGCCTAGGTTTTCTTGTTTTTGGGAATTAGGTCATCAGGGAAAACAAAGAAGGTTAAGCAAAAGACATGCAAGATGCTTTTTGAAAGCGCGCCATGGTCTCCAGACTTGTACCCGCATTATGATCTTTTGGTATGTTATGAAACAAGGTTAGATCTCCATTTTTGTAGTAAACCACTTTTTTCTACGGGCGGTCCCTAGAGAGTTATAGGCATTTGAAGCTCCCGGTAAGCAGCGCCAGGAAGGAAGGTATGCCTAGTTCGACATACCATAACTTTCCAGTGACCGCCCGTAGAAAAAATAGTCAACTACAAAAATGTAAAACTAGGTTTAATCTACATAACCAACATAATTTTTTTAATTGGAGCAGAGGAAACCTCGTGAAAAAAGCTCAAAAATAGTCTATTTCATTTGAAATTGAAAAAAAACTAAAATTATTCTATTTCCTGTGCTCCCAGCTTGCACTTTCAAATTTCACGTCCAGTTTCATAGTCTGTAGTTTTTTTTTCCTTTTCCACGTTCCAAGTGTTTTAGAAAAACTGCACCTGTCAAATGACCCCGTCTGCCCTAGCCTAAGCTAGTCTCCGCCCTCTTTGAACATGTGCGCACTTGAAGAGAACATCTGTCTTCATTTCCGTTTTTCGATTTGTACAATGAGAGTTTGGGCACTTTGGAAATTGTACTGAAATTATAGCCGAGGTGCAATTTTGCAAAAGTTTGTCAAAATTTCTCGTATTTTTGTGAAATATCTAAGTTTTTAATATGCGTCAATTGTCTCTCTCCGTTTCTACATGTAAGCGTAATTATGACTCATTATAGAACTTTTCTAGAATATTCTAAAAAGGAAAATCTTTGAGTCATGATGAACTTGTACCTATGCTACACACTTGTTCGGTTAATGACCGATTTGTTAATTAGTCTGATAATTAGTCTCAATTTTCCCGATTTCTAGATGCGTTCTGCAAAATTTGAAAATATGTTTTCGAAATCCCAGCCGATTTCCTTTCCAACCAGATTGGTGATCCTTCTTCAGAACTTGGGATCCTTCCCTAGTTAGCAATGTTTTCTGATTCCCTAAAATTATTACACCACTCTGCAAATAGGTCATAAACTGTCGAGGGCTTTCTAGAAAACCACGATATCACAGAAAAAGCAGCTGTTTCCCTGAATATATCTCTTGTACATATTTTCCTCATAACATCATTTTCTCCCATTCCTTCTAGCATTTCTCTTGTTCGGATGACTCACTATCAGGCTCCTCGTAGTGGTCTAAGCGATCATTCCCCTCCGGATTTTTCTAAGTCTCCTCTCTCTCCCCACTACAGTCTCTGCTACAAAAGCGGCCCCATTCCGTCCCTGTTCCTCAGTTTTTTTCTTTATGATTGATATTTCGTCTTCTCTCTCTATTTCTCTCCTGTTACCCCTTTTTGCCCCTCTTACCCCAAAAGTGCTTATTTCTCTTGCTTCAGTTTTGCAGTTTTCTTACTGTAGGAGTGCTGTATTTGTCTGAGCCTACCAATCAAGTCAACCTTTTTTATGGTGCAATTACTATTGCTTGCTCGTTGCGCCAGGCCACAATCGCCTGTAATCTTTTTTTCCCAGTTTTTTCCTCTCGTTTCAGTTTTGCAGTTTTCCTACTGTAGGAGTACTAAAAGATTACTGTATTTATCTTGTTTGTTAACTTACCTTTCGACTAGAGTCTATCATTTTGTTCACTGTTTCAAATAGTGTTTTTAGGATGTTAAAAAGTACACTTTCAAGATAGGCTTAATTAGAATGACTTTGAGTATTATAAGGAATAGTAGTTTTCTATCATGCTCCACTATCAATATCCTTGCACTATATATTCCTTTTATTTCAGTGCTATCTCTAGTTAGAACTATTCGAAATAGAACTGCTACGAATCATAACCGACTAAAAGATGTATGAAAGTTATTATGAAGCGATTAAACCTAAATTGAGGGTTCTAATTTGTACCAGTTCTATTCCGGGCGACATAGAGTACGTCGCAACACCATGACATAACTGAAAACCTATTTTTTTCAGAATCACTCAACCTTTGCCCCCTCCGATACACTAAGAAGCTAACAATGCAACAATCCAAGGTAAAAAATGTGCTTAAACTTTAAAAAATTCAACTTTCCTCATTCCAGAGAATGCACGGAGCCAAAAACGGACCACCACCACCCGTCTACCCTCCATTCACCAGTCACTCGGGGAAAACGTCTGTCACGAAATGCGCGTGCGGCATGCCAGAAGACGACGCCGTGGACATGGTGATGTGCACCAATCGAAAGTGTTACACGTGGCAGCACAGTCAATGCGTCGGATTTAAAGGAGAGGATGACCTCTCCAACTATGAATGTCCATTGTGCTCTAGAGGTGATAAATGGAGCGAAGAAGATGATAAACGGTTGATGAAAGAATATGAGTTGGAAGTTGGAAAGAAGGAACCGAGAGACAGGAACGAGTTCTTCAAAGAATTCCTTGAAAAATATGAAATCGACGAGAAAACCAGTTTTCTTGATCGCCGATTCAGAAAACTCTCCGAAGATTTCCTACTCGATGATAGCGTGGATATTAATCGAAGAGCGGCGGTGTGCATTCGGGGAAGGCTCAGAATTCCGGAAGATTTCAAAGAAACGTAAGTTATTGTGCTTAATTTCAAATTTATTCTGATCTCAAACATTTTCAGACTCGAATCATGCGGCAAACTAAAGTCAGATGGAAATAGAGGGTACAAATACACTTCAAAGGATAAGAAAGTCAAAATCGTTTCTGTTCCGCGTCGAAAAGTAACTATGAAGCCTGAAGAATCAGAAGAGGATCTTGCAGCATCAATGAAGTTTATCCGAGAATTTCTGGAATCGACACTTTCTCAAGCAGCTTCAGTCCCAGCTGCGCCTGGTCAACTAGTACCAGCATCAACCATGCCTGCAGCAGCTTCACACTTGGCTCCGAATGCTCCGTTTTCACCGGCCGAGGATCCATTAGCTCTCCCAAACGATGCTTCAGCTCCTCAGTCTCCAGGGCTCCAAGACGTTCCTGAGTACGACGCACCTCAACAAGACTTCGATTCACCACAAGATCTGACTCAAAATCAGGCAGAAACTTCGGATGTGGCTCCCCAAGACACTCGGACAACATCTCCTGATGTTCACGAAAGACTCTTAGTGAAGATACGTCCATCAGACTTTCCATCGCTCTTTCCGGCTCACCTTCTAGCGGCGTCTCCTACTCTCCATCTTCCGTAAATTCTTGAACCATCATTCCTCTCTCCTTCTCTAGCCACAGCTTGCTAATTGCCCACTTTCTTGATCCCCCTCATCTGAATACTCCAACACGTGATCACTCAAAATTTAGTTCTTCGGCACTTTCATCATATTGAATCCCTCAACACGCACCACTCTTCCATCAATTTATTGTAAATTCATTTTGAATAATTAATTCCTTCTTTAATTAACCAATTAAATAAATAAATCATAGTATAGTCAATTCTATTTTAAGTCATTTCAAAATCCCTTTCTATTCTTCTCCAGATTCTCCCGGCTCCTCCTCCTCCGGCAACTCCCACCCAATTTCTTGTTTCTCTGGCGACCATTCTTCAGAGACACGTACGAACGACGGATGAGACTTCTGGACCATAAACAATCCACGTGTTGGAATTCCATTCTTTCTGAATCTTCTATATGCAAGAACTGCGCACAAGATTACCAGCATCGTAGGGAAGAGGGTAAGGGTCCAGCCAAGGATCTGAACTCAGAAATGGTTCGAGGATTCCAAAAACTCAATAGGGGGGAAGGTGATGGAGTCAGTCTGGAGTGCCTGACCTATATCATTGGAAAGTTTAGAAAACGCTGATTCCAGATATATATTCAGTTTTTTCCTTCGAGGCCTGGTATTCGAAAAAAACGACGTCAAAGTTTGGACCATTGACAAGCCATTACATTTCCGCCACAACCCACACCTCGTTTTTCTTGAATACCAGGCCTCGAGGGCAAAAATCGAGTATATATTTGGAATCGGCGTGTTCTGGCCTTTCCAGTGGTACAGGTCACGTCCCATAACTCTAGACTGACCTCTAGTCAACTTACATCAAAAATCGGTGGGTACACCTCGGGCTTATTCATATATGGATAAGACCTCCATCCCGTCAGGAACATCAGAATCACTCCGAAGATGGGGCTGATGAATTTCCAATTTATACCATAGTACGGGCTAGCATGGCCCAGGAAGTTAGTGCAACATCGTGTTCCTTCACCAAGCATCGAGACGAGATCCAATTTGAAGTGTCTGATTCCATAAAGATATCCCACTATGATACACATCGAGGTAGCTGAGATCATAGCTCCAAAACCTGATCCGTATTGATCGAATAGCTCGAACCAGTAGATTCCCGCATCCGTTGTCAATACTATCCCTATCAAAAATAGGACCCCACTGACTCCGCCAACCGCAATAATCTTCCGTTCGCGTAGCCATGGAAATCGATCACACAGGCATGAACACATCTCCTCGACCATCACTAAAAACAAACAAAAATAGTTGATTTGAGTCAAATACGCTCCACCGCGTACCCAACTCCGAGCTAAATCCCAACAGCAACAACATAAAGAAGAACAAGAAACTCCACAACCATGGAATCGGCATCTGATTCATGGCGTCCGGGTAGGCGACGAACGCGAGCGCGGGGCCACTGGCGACCACTTCGGATACGGAGACACCACGTTGTTTGGCGAGGAAACCGAGGGTCGAGAAGACAGCGGCGCCGCCGATTAGCGACATGGAGGTGTCTCCGACGATGAGGAAGATGGCGTCCTGGAAAAATGTGGGTTTACGTTACTGCTAATCTTCAAACGGTCATAACTTTGCACAAAATTATCGTGAAAAAGTCATTTTACTAAAATTAGAACCACGAAATGATAAAAATTGCGATTCTGATGCGAAATTTGCAATCAAGTCGTGATTCAAACGTCTACATGCTTGCATACCATTACAAAGGTACTGGATTTTTCAAAACCGGTAAATTCGCTCAAAATTATCGGATAGGAGTCATTTTACTACTGTCAGAACCATAATATGGCAGAGAATTTGATATTTTTGTAATTTTTTTCTGTTGGAGCCTTTTTAAATCCCAAACGCCATAACTACGTTGGTCGATGTCATAAAAACCAAATTTTAGTACTTTCATAATCCCAGGATCGTGGAAGATCCTTTCATCCAAACAATAGTTTCCCAGAACGAGGACATTTTAAAACCGGACGTTTCAAAACCGGGGGTAAACGATGACCATAAGAATTGGGGGCTCAAAATGTGTTGTGCAGATAGTCAGAACACAACCGACCCAACTCAGAACCGCCCGGACCAGAACTGGTACGGATCAAAACCGTTTAAACATTAGTCGGTTCTTATCAGTACCAGTTCTACTTCATGTAGTTCTTAATTAGGATGATGACATTAAACCAATATGCTTGCCCGGTTTTAAAATGTCTTTCTTGTATTAGAACCCACAGTTTCAGAACGGACACACTAAAACTCACTCTATAACAATTATGTCTCTTCCCATTATACGAGGCGATATTCATCAATCCAGCGAATCCCAACCCCAATGAGAAACACAACTGGGTCAGTGCAGCGGTCCATGTCTCATAATTCAACAGCTTATTGAAATCCGTTTGAGCCAAAAAGAATCTCAACCCATCGGCGGCTCCATCCAAAGTTATACCTCTCACAAACAAAATGATAATGATGACATACGGAAGGACTACTGTAGCATACGAGAGTTTTCCAATGAATTTCATGCCTTTGTGAATACAAAGTACAGTAAGAATCCACGCGATGACCATCGCAATGAAGACTGGAAAGTTGAGAGTGTTGATATCGGTCAAGGTGGTGGATGGGCGGACTATAGAGTTTCTAAAATTACAGTAGGGTTGGAATTTCCAATGTAGATCAAAAATCTCACGTAAAGTACTGCTCGGATGCACTCATCAGCGTGATATTCTCAAAATCCTTGGAATCGTGGCAGGACCCATTCATATAGATTAGTTTTTCAGGTAGTGTGGAGTTCCACCCAACCGGGTTATCACCTCTGCATAGTTCTTGGGCGGGGATGTTGAAGCAGGTAGCTGGAATGTGGGTCAGTGATTTTAGGACGTTTCGAAACCAGACGTTTGGAAACCAACATTGGTGAAGAAATTGTATGTCATGGTTACAAATCGTCTTGGTTTCCAAACGTCTGATTCCAGGATTGTTTCACCAGGACGGTTAAAAACCAGACGTTTTGAAACCACAGTTTTGGCACCATGCTTGGTGAAGTTAGGCGTCATGGTTACAAAACAACTTGGTTTCGAAACGGTTGATTTTAGAATTGCTGCTCCAGGACGTTTTGAAACCATACACCCTTGGTTTCGAAACTTCTGGTTTCAAAACGTCCCTGGACCATCTATATCGCTACTAACCTGCATCATTCCACTCATTATCACATCGTCCCCACTTTCCCGAATTCCCGATTATCACATTAAACAAGTAGACACCAATCCATGCAATGAGCAGCATGAAGTATATACTAACGATCGCAGCGATACTAGCACCTCCCCAACCGAATCCCTCCAGTATTGGCATCATCCGTCGATAGACGAACGGAGGGGACCGCCCGTGAAATTGACCAAGTGCGAATTCCAGATAGACACATGGGAGGCCGAATAGAACTGCACTGATGATGTATGGGATGAGGAAGGCGGAGCCACCGTTCTCATAAGCGCGGGTGGGGAAGCGCCAGATATTTCCAAGGCCGACGGACAGCCCCATACAGCTGAGCAGGAATTCTATCTAAAAAAGGTATATCGATTTTTGATACGAGGGACTACCTACCCCTCTATCAAACTTCTTTGTGTCATCTGACGAAGAATTCTCAAAGGATTCTGATTCCTTTTTGGTCTTCGAAGATTCCAGATCTTCTTTTGAACGGCTAGACCGTTCGGAGCTCACAGTGAACTCTGACTCATCAGCCATAATTTCTTGCCTCGCTTCAGAATTCGATACCAAATAATTTATTGGAAATGTTGGAGTTTTAAGAGAAACACGTGGACTGACTTTTTTTTGTTGTTTCTTGTCAGAATTTTTATGTAGGCGTGAGGATGATAATAAAAGTTCACGGCGTATTTAATCAAGTCTGCAAAATTTCTAGACTTGACGCTTAAACCGGGACATTGGGGTAGCGGACGGTTCCCAAGAGTACCATTTTAAAACTGTGACGTTTCGAAACCAGTCTACTCTAAAGGTCCGCAACTGCGTTCTTCCGTTATTATATATTTTATTTAGAAATAAGATACATATTACCAGACTAGCAACGGACCGAGCCGAAAAAATCAGATTTTGACCCGCTCCGTTGCATGGAAGTTAGATACTGAGAAAAAGAAAAAAAAATTTGGTGAAAAAAAAATTGTAGTGAAAAAAATTCAAAAATTCCATACATGCAACCGGGCGAGTCCGGGCCGTGAGCGGGCCTTAGAATAACTCGCTTCAAAATGAGAATTAGGAGTCAATCAACCTGTCAAATTGTAGATCTCGGTGAGCTCTACTCGATTCTATTTTCATTTTCATTGTGAGTTCAGTGAGAGCCGTAGTACAATCCATTTCGTAGCCGGGCCGTGATTCAAGGCCCGGCTGCTCACGACCCGGCCACTAAATGGATTGTACTGCGGCTCTCACTGAACTCACAATGAAAATGAAAATATATTTGAGTAGAGCTCACCGAGAACTACAATTTGACAGGTTGATCGACTCCTAATTTTCATTTTGAAGCCAGTTATTCTAAGGCCCGCTCACGGCCCGGACTCGGCCCGGTTGCATGTATAAAAAATTCGAATCCGGGCCGGGTACATTGAATAAGAAAAATCAAGACTCAGTGCCAGACAATAAATTGGATAAAAGTCTGCGACAACATAATCGAAGCCCATTTGCCGCCTCCGTCCTGTTGTATGTCCATCCACTTGGAGCAGTCCAAGTTTTTATAAGAGTTTAATTTGAGATTGACAATTCTGAAAATCAGAATATATAACTCTAATCGTAGCAAAGCTGTGTTTCTAAGACAGGGTTGGGCGGAATTTTTCTGCAAAAAATGTGAATTCCTTCCGCAAATTCAAAAACCACATTCCACTCAACTCTGATTCTCAAACCTACTTACTTTGGTTCCAACTTGACAGTCCGCGGTCTCCGCTGACCATCCCACGCTTTGAAATCGAATTGTCGCATTGCATGCTCAAACGTGATAGAGGCTCCTCTGGGTGCCCTTATCAAAACAAATTTCAATTTTTGGTAAGCCTCCTTGCTTTTCCAGCTTTGTATTAATTGCGCCCAATCATTGATATTATAGACAACATCGAGAAAGAAAAGATATTCTCCACCGAAGTTGTTAATAACTTCCGAAAAGTGTAGGCGGGGGTTTTGACGAGTCTCCACGAAAATGAAAGGATCTATTCGTTTTCCATAAACTACTAACCCTTTGATGGAATACAATTTCGAATCACTTTTCAACCGTAGTCCAGTGAGTTTTGTCTCCAGTAGAAGACTATCTTGACCTGGATGAATGGTCAGATAGTTCTCGAGTTGCTCTGTTTCTAACTCTTCTACTTCAAATCTAGAGTCTGTGACGTCATTGATGATGCGAGAAATGTTTATATAATGAAGGGAAGTGAACTCCAGTTGAACACGAGGTTTGAATCGAAACAGGCCTTTCATATGGCATTGGAGGGATTCCAGAACAGTGATTTGTTCTTGTGCGAGATAACGGAATCCGTGGGAGAGTTTTGCTTTAGAAGATTTTTTGAAGCATCTGAAAATGGCAATAAGAGAAGCTGGAAATCTTATCTTAGAGAAGCCTTTAGACACGCCGCTTTCAAACAATCTTAAAATTTGGTCGTTCGAGTGCCAAGAGTCCATTTCTGCTGTCCAAATCGGCTAACTGTCTCTGCGAGCCGATGATGTTTGATGTTTGAAAGCTCATAACTCGGCTTGCAGAGACATTCAACCGGTTTTGATGGCAGAAATATAGACCCCACGTAGCCGAAAGTACCTATGACCAAGTTTTAAGATCGTTTGAATGCGGCGTCTATAAAGACTTCCCTTGTAAGACAATCACTTACCTGCAATTAATTTTGTTGCCTCCTAACTTCATCGGTTTCATCTTGCCACTAGGGATGGTTGAAACAAACTGCACGTTGGCAACACCATAGTAAATCTGATTGTTGCCATATCCAGCAGATACTTGAACTCCATTCTTTAGAAAAAGGTATTTCAATTTTGTTGGCCTCATGTTGAGGCATTGAACCACTGTTTTCATCTTTTCTGAGCATAAACTCAACAAGAATACTTCTTGGAGCTCCAGTTGCTTCAGCACTTCAAGTTGGACCAATAATGGGAGTAATTGGAATGAGAAACGCATTTTGAAACAAGAGAAGGGGTAGGCCAGGGAGAGAATGAGACACACACATAAATTGATTTTTTGTATGTAAGGTCCGTGAGGGATGTTAGAGGTTAGCAAATCGCTTTCGTTGTGAGACCTACAGGCATGCCACGTCATATGCGCCTTTAATGTGTCTCGCAATCTGTCTGAGTATCTGTGTTTCTCAACACAATTCTTGACATAATTGGTCTACGAAACAAGCGACAGAAGGTCGTACATACAGAGGAAAGTAGGCTTAGCACTTAGCACTTAGATGGCGCATAATACGTGGCAGGCAATTGTATAATGAGTCTACATAACGGATTCTTAACGACACACACACACCGCCAGACTTTAGTAGTCTACGGTTTTACGTTTTTGGCTTTTTTTTATGACTGATGTTTCATTCTTTCTTCTGGAACATTGGCCACTTACAGTGAATCAGCAACCCATGAATGTGTCTGCGTGACTCCTTTTTTTTTGAAAGCGGGGGCCTTCATGTAGAGTGAAATTTCTTGTGTGCAAACACCAAGTATTACTTTTCATTAGACGATAATCTTGCTGATGTGCATAATCGTCATTTGACGTGGCGAGGGAAAGATTTTGAAAATTAGAAAACGGCCTGGCCAGGCCTGTGACAAGTATGTGCAATCATACATATTTTGAGAAATCTGGAGAATCTCTGATTAACTTTGATTTTATTTAGAAAACAATATAACAGTAGTTTCACAGAAAGGAGGCGGTTCAAAAATAAAAGAAATTATAATGACAGTGAACAAAAAAAAAATTTCAAAAAAAAATTTCGCGCGCTCAAACGCGAGTGTGGCAGGAAGTTGTGGGCGGAGTCAGGAAAAGCTTAGCGCAAGCTCCCCACCTGAAATTCCTCTTGAAATCCCCCTTGCGGTGCTTGCGTTAAGCGCCTCCTGACTCCTCCCACAACTTCATGCCGCACTTGCGCGTGAAATGTTTTTTGAAAATGCTTGGCCGGGATTGACCACAAAACAATGAATGAGTAATACAATGAAATCAGGCTTGTTCGGAAAATTTTATGAATTTTGCCGGGAATGACATTCAAATTTCAAGAGTGTTACTTTTGGGTGTACATCACTGATTTATTGATTTTTACCCACACTTTGTCCGAATCAAAAAAGTGTCCCTTGAGTTATGGCGATTTTTTCCGAAATTTTTTTTCCGAATTTTTTCCGAAAAAAAGTCGGAAAAAAGTTTTATAACTTCTTATAAACACGACTGAAAACGGTAAATAAAGTGTGAAAGTGTTCAACTCGTTAATATCTACAATTATAGATAAGCGACTGATTCTGAGAAATTGAGTACGCAAAGTTACACGAGTTTTTTCCGACTTTTTCCGATTTTTTTTCCGAACAAGCCTGAATGAAATCCAGAATGAAAACAAAAAGTTTGTACCTAATCCCAAACGACGAAGAATTTCAAATCCTGTGATAGCATAACTGATGCCCACTTGCCGCCTCCGTCCTGTTGCATGTCCAACCAGTAGGAACAATCCACTTCCATGGATCGGGGCAGCGTCAATCTGGAAGAAAATTAAAGTTATTCGAATGTCAACTTGCTTGCTATCGTACTTGTACTTCCTTGGTCTTCTTTGACCGTCCCATACTTTTATATCAAACTCTGTAACGTCCAAATTCAAAATGGTTTGTTGCTCTGGAGGATTTGTAACCAATGTTTTCAAGTTTCCATAGGCCTCTTTTCGCTTCCATCTTCTGAGTAGTTGGTACCAATCATTAGTAGTATAAATGGGCTTGGAAAGATGGAGATGCTGGCCATCGAAATTCGCCATGAGCTCAGAAGTTCTTTGACCTGCGTCATGTACAGTTAACGCTTTGATCTTTAAAAATCTTGATTCTCTCGTCAATGGAGGTCCGGTGAAAGAGTGCACTAATTGGACGTTATCAAGGTTTGAATGTAAATTCACAAAGTCTTCTAGTTGCGACGTATCCAACACTTGCGGTTCATCAATGCTAATTGAGGCTTCATTGAGATTTGATATGACGGCGGATTTGATCAATGCACGGGGGGAAACAGCTATTAATTGAATATGCGGCTTGTTTCGGAACAGACTGCTGATATGGCAGTGCAATGATTTCAGAACGATTTCTTCTTCTGATGTATGGTAACCGACAGTATACGCTTCTTTTCCGTTCCTTAGTTGTTTTATGAAACTGAAAATAGAGAGAAGTTCTAACAATTCTACGAAAGCGCAATAAAGTTCA
Organism: Caenorhabditis remanei; assembly: GCF_010183535.1. NCBI lineage: Eukaryota > Metazoa > Nematoda > Chromadorea > Rhabditida > Rhabditidae > Caenorhabditis > Caenorhabditis remanei. Next base: position 2,915,782 of record NC_071329.1, read on the forward strand.
CATACCTGCATTCAATCGTGTTGCCTCCAACATTCATTTGACTCATTTCATTTCTAGGAATACTTTCAAAACATTGAAAGTTTGCAACATCACGCAGCAGCCGCAAGCCTTCATGATGTCCCACAAAAGCTTGAGCCATGCTCTCTACCAGTCCGTATACCAATTTTTCAGCTTCTAAGTTAACACTTTGTATCATGATTTTCACTTTTTTCGAGCATAAACTCATCAGAAAGATTTCATCAAACTCGAGTTGTTTAAGTACGTCAAGTTGGATCAAATACGGAAATTTGAGGAATGGAATGGGGGACATCTTGAGACTGAATAGAAGGTGGGAATAGAAGGACGAATGAATCTCTCTATTGATTCTCTGGGCGTGTGTGTGTGTATTAGTCGATGCGTTCGTTGCAAGACCCACATACCTGTTACGTCGTATGCGCCTTTAATGTGTTGCTGCGCAACCGGCCGGTCTATATGTGAGGTTTCCAAGCAAGTACAAAATGATACATTCTTCAATTTACATTACTTGAAACTAGGGAAAAAAGTTTTTGCAAGTGCGCCTCGCTCAGATTCTGGATTGAAGACGTCGGTTTGAATTTTCTCTATTTGCAGTAAGATGGAGAGTTAAGCGGATGAATAGTATAATTGTTATGCTTGCATTTTTTTTCACTATGTTGCTCTGTTGCTTGGCTTGATTTTTAGAAACATCTTGACCCCGCCTTCTCACGCCCAAAATAGCTTGAAAACCGGGATATCTTTTTCTAGTCGTTACTTCTAGTGGTCTCCATGAATTGAAAAGATATCACTATACGGATGTTTCAACTAAGAGAAAAAGCGCATCTTTCTCTTCCAAGTTCTTTACTTCTTCTTATAATTTTATCTATCAATAAATACGGTTTTGAGCTTAACCTAGTAGTAAATACAAGACAACATAAATCAATTGTACCGTTGAGTTTTTAAACCACGCTGTTTATAATTGCTCAAAAAAGTTAATTGTAGAGCGTGCGGGACACAAGTAAGTTTAATAGGAAATAAAATTTGAGTCAAGTGTCTAAGTTTTTGTAATTGAGCAAACCTCAACAACATACCAAAACGAGAATTTACCGGAAGAACATTTTGGTTTTGACATTTTCCGAGGTTTTTTTTTCTTTGGTTTTGACATAATTTCTCGTTTCGGAAATTTCAGGAGTGAGATAGACGTCACTGCGGTGTGTGAGCAAAAAGGGTGAGATGGAAGTACACAATTATTGATTTTTGTTCAGTATGTGTGTGGGTATGTGCGTTTGTTCCAAGACCCACAGACCAGGTTCTCTGCATGCACCTTTAATATGTGACTACGTGCTAAGCCTATCTGCAGCTATCTATTTGTCCTTCTGTTGTTTCTATTGGAGACACAGACATTAAAGGCGCATTTGACGTGGCAGGTCTATGGGTCTCGCAACGAAAGCGACTTGCTAACCTCTAACATTACTACACAAACATATAAACAGAAAATCAAATTGCCTCCCCTGGCCTACCCCTTCCCTTGTTTCAAAATGCCTTTCTCATTCCCAAAACTCCCATTAGTGGTCCAACTCGAAGTGCTAAAGCTACTTGAACTCGAAGAAGTATTCTTGCTCAGTTTATGCTCAGAAAAAATGAAAATAGTGGTTCAGTGTCTCAACATGAAGCCAACGAACTTAATGTATTTATTTTGGGAGAATCAAGTTGTAGCAGTAGCGAAAAATGAATATGAGGAAAACGATATTTGCCATCCGATTGCACACTTGGAGTTTGTTCCAGCCATCCCTACTGATGAGATGAAACCGATGAAGTTAGGAGGGAACACAATTAGTTGCAGGTAAGTGATTGTCTTACAAGGGAAGTCTTTGGAGACGGCGGTTTTAAACTATCTAAATGTTTGATCACAGGTACTTTCGGCTACATGGAGTCCATTTCTGTTATCAAAACCGGCTAAATGTGTCTGCGAGCCGAGTTGTGAGCTTTCAAAGTTTTCATATGGCTAAGCTTTTTCACATGGAATTCCAAATGGTGTACGCACAGGTGTTCTCGTTTTCTCTTCACCATATAAAAAGTTTGATTGCTCATAACTCGGCTCGCAGAGACATTTAGCCGGTTTTGACTTCGGAAATGACCTCTACGTACTCGGAAGACCAGATTTATAGAGAACACTTTGAAACCCGCGTCTCCGAAGAGATCCCTTAATAAAATTTTCAGACACTCTTATTGCCATTTTCAGGTGCATCGCAAAAGCTGTTGAAAATAAATTTTCCCACTCATTACACTATCTTGCACTAGAAGAAATTAATGTTCTTGAATCCCTCCAACGACATATAAAAGACCTGTTTCGATTCAAGCCTCGTGTTCAACTGGAGTTCACTTCCCTTCGTTATATAAACATGTCTCGTATCATCGATGACGTCACCGACACTACTTTTGATGTAGAAGAATTGGATACAGAGCAACTTGAGAACTATCTAACTATTCATCCAGGGCAGGATAGTCTTGTACTGGGGACAAAACTCACTGGACCACTGTTGAAAAGCGACTCGAAATTGTGTTCCATCAAAGGGTTAGGAGTTCATGGAACACGAGATAGAGGTGTAGTAGATCCAATTGAGGCTCATCAAAACCCCCGCTCACAATTTTCGGAAATTATTAACAATTTCGGTGGAGAATATATTTTCTTTCTCCATGTTGTCCATAATGAAAAGGATTGGACGCAACTAATCCGGAGATGGAAAAGCAAGGAGGCATACCAAAAATTGAAACATGTTGCCTTAACGACACCCAGGGGAGTCTCTTTAACATTTGAGCATACTATGCGGCAATTTGATTTCGTTGAGTGGGATGGGCAGCGGAGACCGCGGACAGTCAAGTTGGATCCAAAGTGAGTAGGTTTGAGAATCAGAGTTGGGTGGAATGTGGTTTTTGAAATGGCGGAAGGCGGAAAGCGGAATTCCGCTCAACCCTGTCTTAGAAACATATCTTTGCTACGATTAGAATTATATATTCCAATTTTCAGAATTGTCAATCTCCAATTAAACTCTTCTGAAGATATTGACTGCTCCGAGTGGATGGACATCCAACAGGACGGGGGCGGCAAATGGGCTTCTATTATATCGTCAGAGACTGATATCAGGTTTCTTGTCTGGGACTGAGAGCGGAATGTTTCATGTAATTTTCTTTCATCTTGATTATAATCTATTATTTGCAAATAAAGTTAATTGAATTTATGTTTATGCGTCATGTGGTTTTCTAACATTCAAAATATCTTGAAAATAGACTTTCACATCTTCTTTTTCGATTTTCGAACATTCTAATTTTTCTAGAGATCTCAAAGCTACCAGTAAATCCTCAAATCATTTCTCAATTGTGTGCCAGTAAGCTCAAAGTAGGAACAATTTTCAGGCGAAAGCCTCTCTACGTCCATGCAAACATCAAAAGAACATTAAGGCATCACACAGATAGGCTGTGCAGTAACACATTAAAGGTGCATACAACCTGGCAGGTCTGTGGGTCTCGCAACGAACGCACCACTACACACACACACACTTGGAGAATCAATAGAGCGATTCATTTGTTTCTATCCCCCAGTCTCTCCATACCTGTCTCGTTCTCTCCCTTTCCTACCCTTTCCCTGTTTCAAAATGTTTCTCTCATTCCCAAAACTCCCATCAGTGGTCCAACTCGAAGTGCTAAAACAACTAGAACTCCAGGAGATATTCTTGTTAAGTCTATGCTCAGAAAAAATGAAAAGAGCCGTTCAATGTCTCAACATGAAGCCAACAAACCTTATGTATTTTTTTCTGGAGAATGGAGTTGTGGTAGGTGCGAGATATGGCAATGATCCCAATCAGATTGACCATAATGTTGCCAACGTGCAGTTTGTTCCAACCATCCCTAGTGATGAGATGAAACCTATGAAGTTAGGAGGCAACACAATTAGTTGCAGGTGAGTGATTGTCATAAGATCTTCTTTTCAGGCTCTCTTATTGTCATTTTCAGATGTATCGAAACATCTCCTGAAAGAAAATCTTCCCACGCATTACACTATCTTGCATCAGAAGAAATTACAGTTCTTCAGTCTCTCCAACGTCATATGAAAGACCTGTTCCGATTCGACACCCGCGTTCAACTGGTGTTATACTCCCTTCATTATATGAACATGTCTCGCATCATCGATGACGTCACCAACACTACTTTTGATGTAGAAGAATTGGATACAGAGCAACTTGAGAACTATCTAACTATTCATCCAGGGCAGGATAGTCTTGTACTGGCGACGAAACTCACTGGACCACTGTTGAGAAGCGATTCGATATTGTGTTCAATCAAAACGTTAGCTCTTCATGGATTACAAGATACAGATGGTTTAATCAATCTTTTCCTTTGGGTTGAGTCTCGTCGAAACCCCCGCCTACAGTTTTCGGAAGTCATTAACAACTTCGGTGGAAAATATCTGTTCTTAACCGATGTTGTCTATGATGTCACAGATTTGGCGCAATTAATCTGGAAATGGAAGAGTAAGGAGGCCTACCACAATTTGAAATTTGTTTCCTCAACACCACCCACAGGAACCGCTATAGGTTTTGAGCACGCTATGCAACAATTCGATTTCGTGGAGTGGGATGGTCAGCGTAGACCGCGGACTTTCAAGTTGGATCCAAAGTAAGTAGGTTTGAGAATCAGAGTTGAGTGGAATGTGGTTTTTGAATTTGCGGAAGACGGATAGTGGAATTCCGCTCAAACCTGTTTTAGAAACATATAATTGCTAAGATTAAAGTAACATATTCCGATTTTCAGAATTATCAATCTCCAATTAAACTCTTTTGAAGATATTGACTGCTCCGAGTGGATGGATATCCAACAGGACGGAGGCGGTAAATGGGCTTCTATTATGTTGTCACAGATTGAAATCGGGTTTGTTGTCTGGGACTGAGTCTTGGTTTTTTAAAATTCAATATATATGCAAATGCTGGCTGTTATTCTCCCATTCTCAACGCACTATTCCCTTTTCTCTCTGTACCTCTTAATATTGAACGAAAGAAGTAATAAATGGTTGATTGTTGATTAATATGTATACTTACAATCTATCACTATCTAAACATGTTGCCTTAACGACACCCAGAGGAGTCTCTTTAATCTTTGAGCATACTATGCGGCAATTCGATTTCGTGGAGTGGGGATCCAACTTGACAACCTGTCAAGTTGGATCCAAAGTAAGTAGGTTTTAGAATCAGAGTTGAGTGGAATGTGGTTTTTGAATTCTTCCGAAAACGACTGCTCCGAGTGGATGGATATCCAGCAGGACGGGGGCGGCAAATGGGCTTCTATTATATCGTCAGAGACTGATATCAGGTTTGTTGTCTGGGACTGAGAGCGGAATGTTTCATGTAATTTTCTTTCATCTTGATTATAATATATTATTTGCTAATAAAGTTAATTGAATTTCTTAACTGCGCCATGTGGTTTTCTAACATACAAAATATCTTGGAAATAGACTGTCACATCTTCTTTTCGATTTTCGAACATTCTAATTTTTCTAGAGATCTCAAAGCTACCAGTAAATCCTCAAATCATTTCTCAATTGTCAGCCAGTAAGCTCAAAGTAGGAACAATTTTCAGGCGAAAGCCTCTTTACGCCCATGCAAACATCAAAAGAACATTAAGGCATCACACAGATAGACTGTGCAGTAACGCATTAAAGGTGCATACAACCTGGCAGGTCTGTGGGTCTCTGTGGGGGTGGTAAATGGGCATCATTTAAGTTGGGACCATCTGAAATAAACTTTGTGGTTTGGGATTAGGTCCCAACTTTTTCTATGTTCTGGATTCGTCTATAATTCTCTTCTATTGCAAACATTAATCAAATAAATGTTATTCAAACGAACTAGTATTTTCCAGAAATCAGTACTGTCTTAAATTTTAGCTCCACCCCTAAAACAGAAGTCAAGACAATTACAGAGCCCTCAAGCTGTTTTACTTGTTTGTGTGCTATGAGTCATTTCTGTTTTGTTATGGAGGCGGGGTTAACTTTTTCCGACGCTGCTGAAAAAAACATTGAATGCATCTTTAAGGTGTCACTATACACTAAGCCCTTGCCACTGCGTATGTCTGTTTGTCTGCGTGTGTCTAGGTCAAACAGCAAATCATTGGTTACCGATTTTGTGAGTGTGCTAACTAGGGAAGGTCACCGAGTCAGGGTGGAGATATGGGTCGTGACTTATATCATTGGAAAGCTGAAAAAGCGCTGATTCCAAATATATATTCAGTTTTTGCCCTCGAGGCCTGGTATTCGAGAAAAACGAGGTCAAAGTTTGGACCCTCTGACAAGCCTATCTGCAGCTGTTTGTGTCTCCTTCTGTTGTTTGTCTCGGAGACACAGACATTAATGGTGTATATGACGTGGGAGGTCTGTGGGTCTCGCAACGAACGCACCACTACACACACACACTCGGAGAATCAATAGAGCGATTCATTTGTTTCTATTACCCAGTCTCTCCATACCTGTATCATTCTCTCCCTGGCCTACCCCTTCCCCTGTTTCAAAATGTCCCTCTCATTCCCAAAATTCCCATTATTGATCCAACTCGAAGTGCTAAAGCAACTGGAACTCCAAGAAGTATTCTTGCTCAGTTTATGCTCAGAAAAGACGAAAAGAGTGGTTCAACGTCTCAACATGAAGCCAACGAACCTGATATATTTATTCTGGGAGAATGGGGTTGAAGTTTTTGCTGGATATGACAACAATCACAATCAGATGAAACATCATGTTGCCGACGTGGAGTTCGTTCCAGCCATCCCTAGTGATGAGATGAAACCTATGAAGTTAGGAGGGAACACAATTAGTTACAGGTAAGTGATTGTCATAAGATCTTCTTTTTAGGCTCTCTTATTGTCATTTTCAGATGTATCGAAACATCTCTTGAAGAAAAGTGTTCCCACGCATTACACTATCTTGCACTAGAAGATCTTACTGTTCTAGAATCCCTCCAACGTCATATGAAAGACCTGTTCCGATTCGACACTCGCGTTCAACTGGTGTTATTATCCCTTCATTATATAAACATGTCTTGCATCATCAATGACGTCACATATACTTATTTTAATGTAGAAGAGTTGGATACAGAGCAACTTGAAAACTATCTGACCATTCATCCAGGTCAGGATAGTCTTCAATTGGCGGCAAAACTCACTGGACCACTGTTGAAAAGCGAATCGAAATTGTGTTCAATCAAAACGTTAGCTCTTCATGGATTACAGCATAGAGATGGTTTAATCGATCTTTTCCTTTTTTTTGAGTCTCGTCAAAACCCCCGCCAACAGTTTTCGGAAGTTATTAGCAACTTCGGTGGAGAATATTTGTTCTTAACCGATTTTGTCTATGATGTCACAGATTTGGCGCAATTAATCCGGAGATGGAAGAGTAAGGAGGCCTACCACAATTTGAAATTTGTTTTCTCAACACCACCCAGAGGAATCTCTATATTTTTTGAGCACGCTATGGAACAATTCAATTTTTTAGAGTGGGATGGTCAGCGAAGACCGCGGACTGTCAAGTTGGATCCAAAGTAAGTAGGTTTTCGAATCAGAGTTGAGCGAAATGCGGTTATTGAAATGGCGGAAGACGGAAAGCGGGATTCCTCTCAACGCTGTCTTAGAAAATATCATTGTTACGATTGGAATTATATATTCCGATTTTCAGAATTATCAATCTCGAATTAACCTCTTCTGAAGATATTGACTGCTCCGAGTGGATGGATATCCAACAGGACGGAGGCGGTAAATGGGCTTCAATTATGTTGTCACAGATTGAAATCCAGTTTGTTGTCTGGGACTGAGTCTTGGTTTTTTAAAATTCAATATATATGCGAATACTGGCTGCAATTCTCCCATTCGCCACGCACTATTCCCTTTTCTCTCTGTACCTCTTAATATTGAACGAAAGAAGTAATAAATGGTTGATTGTTGATTAATATGTATACTTACAATCTATCACTTTCATTGAGAAGCATGCTTATAAAATCTTGTTTACAAATAAAGTTAATTAATTGTTTCATGAGGTTTTTGAAACATACAACATTGCTTAAGAATAGACCCCCCACATCAAGGGTTGGGATACCTAGAGACAATTATTTGTTCAAGTCCTCAGGTTCAAGAGGGTAACGGTTAACCCAGAAGACTGTCGTTGCGAGACCCACCATTTACTAAGTTATTATATCTGCCCCCTTCTGTCTGTGTTTGTTGTGTTCTCAGTGCCAGTATCAGTACCAAAATAAACTTTATTCATCAATATAATATCACATACAACAGAAGGAAACATCATCTTCTAGTCCCAGACAAAAAATGAGACTCCATGTTTTGTTATCTTGATCGACGCCCATTTTCCCCCATCATCTTGTTGAATATCAGCATAGCTGGAGCAATCGATGTCTCCGTGAATATCCGGTTCGAGAGTGGTTAACCTGAAAACTGATGTTAACAGCAATAATAAAAGAATATACTTACATGGAATCAAATCTGAAACTCTTTGGTCTCCTGGTCTCATCCCATTTTAATGCATTGATGCGTCTCAGTACACGGCGATTATTGAATAGTAGTTGAGAATTTTTGACAATCAGAGCACGTAGATTTTTGCACATTTCGTTTTGTTTCCATTTTTTGATAAATACTATGAAATCCGTTTCTTTCAGTTGAGGACTGTCAAGAATCAAATATCTCCCAGTGAACATATCCAAGAAAGGCTTAGCGTTTAATCCAAGTTTATGAATCGATAACCCATCCATACTCAATAATTTAGGATGAGGTATCCATTTGATAGTGTGATAAATCAATTCTATTTTGATATTCTCTTGATTTGGATGGGTGGTTAAAAAGTTTTCCAAATTTGGCGGTTTTGTTGTTTTTAAAACAATTGTAGAGTCGCGGACATCATTTATAATTTCTGACGTTTCCAAATCACGGTTCGAATGGATTTGTAGCTGAATTCTCGGTTTGTGGTGGAACAATGTGTTGATATGGCTATGTAAGGCTTTCAACGTTTGGTTTTTCTCAAGTTCCAAATAACGTAAAATGTGCATGCCGTCGTCTTCCGCAAGTTCTGTTTTGTCACATCTGAAATCATAAACTTCAAGCTCGCCGAACTTTTCCAAGATCTTACCTGCATGCCAACGGCATCCCTCCCAACTTCATCGGCACTTGTTCTTCCACAGGAATATATGATCCATTTAAGATATATGCCAATGAACAAACTGTATTGTCATCGTTCTTCACAAAAACTCGAGTACCTGTGGGGCCAAGTTGGTATGACACAATTTGTGGTTTTAGGTTGAATAGTTGGATTTGGGTTTTGAAATGTTCCGAGCATAAACTCATCAGAAATATTTCATGGTAGGTGAGTAGCTTGATAATTTCTCGTTGAATAACAGTCGGAAATTTTAGAATTGGGATAGACATTACTGGGGGTGTGGGCAAAACGAGTGAGATGGAGGTAGACAACAATTGATTTTTGTTGTGTGCGTGTGTGTGTATGTGTGTGTGTGCGTTCGTTGCAAGACCCATAGGCCAGGTACCCTGCATGCACCTTTAATATGTGAGTACGTGCTAAGCCTCTCCGCTGTGTCCTTCTGTTGTTTGTCTCGGAGACACAAACATTAAAGGCGCATATGACGTGGCAGGTGTGTGGGTCTCGCAACGAAAGCGACTAGCTAACCTCTAACCTCACCCACCCCACGGACATACAAACAGAAAATTAATGTGTCGGTCTCATTCTCTTCCTGTCCTCACCGTTCTAACTAACTGCCCTGTTTCAAAATGTCTCTCTCATTCCCAAAACTTCCATCAGTGGTCCAACTTGAAGTGCTGAAGCAACTGGAACTCCAGCAAGTATTCATGTTGAGTTTGTGCTCTGAAAAGATGAAAAGAGTGGTTCAATATCTCATCATGAAGCCAACGAACTTGGTTTATAAATTTTTGGATAATGGAGTTTCAGTAGTTGCGATATATGACAACAGTCACAATCGGATTGATCATTATTTTGCCAATGTGGAGTTTGTTGCTGCCATACCTAGTGATCAGATGAAACCTATGAAGTTAGGAGGCAACACAATTAGTTACAGGTAAGTGATTGTCTTACAAAGAAAGTCTTTGGAGACGCCGCTTTTAAACAAGCTATACATTTAGTCACATGTACTTTCGACTACGGGGAGTCCATTTCTGCAGTAAAAACCGGAAAAATGTATATGAAAAGTTTGATTGCTCGAAGCTTGTCTAGCAGAGACATTTAGCCGGTTCTGACAGCAGAAATGGACTCCCCGTACTCGAAAGTACCTATAAGCAAATTTATAGGTCGTTTGAAAGTGGTGTCTCCAAAGACTTCTCTTGTTAAGATCTTCAGGCTCTCTTATTGCCATTTTCAGATGCATCGAAGAAGCTCCTAAAAAAAAGTGTTCCCACACACTGCACTATTTTGCACCCGAAGAAGTTACTGTTTTGGAATCTCTCCAACGTCATATGAAAGACCTGTTCCGATTTGATACTCGTGTTCAACTGCTGTTTAATTCCCTTAATTGTATAAACATGTCTCGCATCATCAACGACGTCAGAGACACTGATTTTATTCTAGAAAAGTTAGATACAGAGCAACTCGAGAACTATTTGACCATTCATCCAGGTCAGGATAGTCTTGTACTGGAGACGAAACTCACTGGACCACTGTTGAGAAGTGATTCGAAACTGTGTTCCATCAAAGGGTTAGCTGTTCAAGGAACTCGCGATGGAGATCATCGAAACCCTGGCCTACACTTTTCGGAACTTATTAACAATTTCGGTGGAGAATATCTGTTCTTTATCGATGTTGTCTATGATGTCAATGATTGGGCGCAACTAATTCGGAGATGGAAAAGCAAGGAGGCCTACCACAATTTGAAATATGTTGACACAACGGCACCCACAGGAGTCTCTATACCGTTTGAGCACACTATGCAACAATTCGATTTCGTCGAGTGGGATGGTCAGCGAAGACCAAGAACTTTCAATTTGGATCCAAAGTAGGTTTAACACACTTGCACACCGGGCCGACATGTGTCTAATACGGACTGGATAGCTAACATCCCGCGGATCATAAAAATTCCAATTTACAGAATTATCTTTCTCAAATTAGACTCTTCTGAAGAGGACTGCTCCGAGTGGATGGACATACAACAAGACGGGGACGGCAAATGGGCTTCTATTATGTTGTCACAGAAATCTATCTACTTCGCTGTTTGGGATTGAGAGCAGATTTTTTTTAATCCAATATGTATATCTACAATATTGCTTTCAGTAAAAAATTATAAGTGTGATATTTTGTTTGCAAATAAAGTTAATATGGTTTTTAAACATACAAAATATCTTAACACCGCCAAACCAAAAAACGGACACCGGGACACCTAGACACACAGACAGAGCACTGCGTAACATATTAAAGCCGCATATGACGTGGTTACTGTAGAACTCAATTACTTGCTTCCAGAATGTTTATTCAATTCCTCTAGTTTCAATGGTTGGTCCGTAGAGCGCGACTGGAGAGGTTCGCGTTCGTTGCAAGACCCACAGACCAGGTTCCCTGCATGCACCTTTAATATATGGCCTATCTGCAGCTGTATGTGTCTTCCTCTGTTGTTTGTCCCAGAGACCAATTATGTCTAGAGAAACGCAGACACACATACATTAAAGGCGCGTATGACGTGGCAGGCCTATGGGTCTCGCAACGAAAGCGACTCGCTAACCTCTAACCTCCCCCACCCCACGGGCATACAAACAGAAAATCAATTTGTGTGTGTGCCTCATTTTCTCCCTGTCCTCACCCTTCCAACTAACTTCCCTGTTTGTCTCTCTGAAATGTCATTTGCATTCCCAAAATTCCCATCAATGGTCCAACTCGAAATACTAAAACAACTGGAGCTCCAAGAAGTATTCTTGTTAAGTCTATGCTCAGAAAAGATGAAAAGAGCCGTTCAATGTCTCAACATGAAGCCCGCGAACTTGATGTATTTCTTTCTGGAAAATAGAGTTGAAGTATTTGCTGGATATGACAACAATCCGATTGATCATCATGTTGCCAACTTGAAGTTTGTTCCTGACCCTAATGATGAGATGAAACCGATGAAGTTAGGAGGGAACACAATTAGTTGCAGGTAAGTGATTGTCTTACAAAGGGAGTCTTTGGAGAAGCCGGTTTCAAACAATCTAAAAATTCGGTCACAGGTACTTTTGACTACTGGGAGTTCATTTCTGCGGTCAAAACCAACTTGATTGCTCATAATTCGGCTCGCAGAGACATTTAGCCGGTTCTGACTGCAGAAATGGACTCCCCGCACTCGAAAGTACCTATGACCAACTTTATAAATCAAAGACTTTCCTTGTTAAGTTCAACAGACTCTCTTATTCCCATTTTCAGATGCGTAAAAGAAGCTCCTGAAAATGAGTTTTCTCACGCATTACACACTCTTGGAGTAGACATAATTATAGTGTTGGAATCTCTACAACGTCATATGAAAGACCTGTTTCGATTCAAGCCTCGTGTTCAACTGGAGTTAGCCTCCCTTCATTTTATAAACATGTATCGCCTCATCGATGACGTCGCAGATACTTCTTTTGATGTAGACGAATTGGATACCGAAGAACTCGAGAACCATCTAACTATTTATCCAGTCCAGGATAGTGTTCATCTGAAGGCGAAGCTTACTGGACCACTGTTGACAAGTGATTCAAAATTGTGTTCAATCAAAGGGTTAGGATTTCAACGAACACGCGATGATGGTGTAATTGATCCTTTTATTTTGAATGAGACTCATCAAAACCCACGCCTACACTTTTCGGAAGTTATTAATAATTTCGGCGGAGAATATCTGGTCTTAGTCGGTATTGTCTATAATATCAATGATTGGGCGCAATTAATCCGGAGATGGAAAAGCAAGCAGGCCTACCAGAATTTGAAATTTATTGCCACAACGGTACCCACAGGAGTCTCTATCATGTTTGAGCATGCTATGCAACAATTTGATTTCGTAGAGTGGGATGGGCAGCGAAGACCGCGGACTGTCACGTTGGATCCAAAGTAAGTAGGTTTTAGAAGCCCGATTGAGTGCGATATTCCAACTTTCAGAATCATCAATCTCCTATCAAACGCTTTTGAAAATATTGACTGCTCCAAGTGGATGGACATCCAGCAGGACGGGGACGGCAAATGGGCTTCAATTATGTTGTCGGAGACTTCTATCCGGTTTCTAGTCTGGGATTGAGTCTTGGTTTTTTTAAAATTCAAAATATATGCAAATGCTGGCTGCTATTCTCCCATTCTCAACGCACTATTCCTTTTTTTTTCTGAACCTTTTAATATTGAACTAAAGAAGTAATAAATCATTGACTTTCATTGGGAAGCATGATTATAATATCTTATTTACAAATAAAGTTGATAAATTGTTTCATGTGGTTTTTGAAACATACAACTTTGCTTAAGAATAGATCCCCACATCAAGGATTGGGATACCTAGACACAAGGACCGATCGCTCAGTAACATATTAAAGGGGCTTTTGACAGTTTACTGTAGAAGCCAATTTCTTGTTTCCAGAATGTCCACATAACGTGAAATGTGCATGCCGTCGTTTTCCAGGGGGGGGGGGGCAACAAGGAAGAGAATGAGAAACACAACAATCGATTTTTGTTGTGTGTGTGCGTTGCAAGACCCCCACAGACCAGGTTCCCTGCATGCATCTTCAATATGTGACAACGTGCTAAGTCTATCTGCAAATCTGCAGCTATCTATTTGTCCTTCTGTTGTTTCTATCGGAGACACAGACATTAAAGGCGCATACGACGCGGCAGATCTGTGGGTCTCGCAACGACAGCGACTAGCTAACCTCTAGCATCCCTCTAGGACATATACACAAAAAATAAATTGGCCGGTCTCATTCTCTCCCTGTCCTTACCCTTCCAACTAACTTTCCTGTTTGTCTCTCTGAAATGTCAATTCTATTTCCTAAACTCCCATTAGTGGTCCAACTCGAAATACTAAAACAACTGGAACTCCAAGAAGTATTCTTGCTCAGTTTATGCTCAGAAAAGATGAAAATAGTGGTTCAGTGTCTCAACATGAAGCCAACGAACTTGATGTATTTATTGGGGGAGAATCAAGTTTTAGTAGTTGCGACATATGACAACAATCACAATCAGATTGACCATGATGTTGCCAATGTGGAGTTTGTTCCAGCCATCCCTAGTGATGAAATAAAACCTATGAAGTTAGGAGGCAACAGAATTAGTTGCAGGTAAGTGATTGTCTTAAGATCATCAACATAGTCATTTTCAGATGCATCGAAACATTTCTTGAAAACATGTGTTCCCACTCATTACAGTACCTTGCACAAAAAGAAATAACAGTTCTTGAGTCCCTCCAACGTCATATGAAAGACCTGTTTCGATTCAAACCTAGTGTTCAACTGGAGTTATCTTCCCTTCATTATATAAACATCTCTCGTATCATCGATGACGTCACCGACACTTATTTTGATGTAGAAGAGTTGGATACAGAGCAAATCGAGAACTATCTGGCCGTTCATCCAGGCCAGGAGAGTGTTCATTTAAAGACAAAAATCACTGGACCACTGTTGGGAAGCAATTCGAAAGTATGTTCCATCAAAGGGTTAGCAGTTCAAGGAACACAAGATCAAACCCCCCGCCTACAATTTTCGGAAGTTATCAACAATTTTGGTGGAGAATATCTGATCTTTATCGATGTTGCCTATAATGTCAATGACTGGGCGCAATTGATCCGAAGATGGAAAAGCAAGCAGGCATACCACAAATTGAAATGTGCTTACGCAACACCACCCGATGAAGTCTCTATAACGTTTGAGCACACTATGCGACAATTCGATTTCGTAGAGTGGGATGGACAGCGAAGACCGCGGACTGTCAAGATGGATCCAAAGTAAGTTTAAGCATACTTGCAAACCGGGCCGACAGGTGTCTGAGCGTAGCTCACGTAAAACTCAATATATTTAGCTGAAAAATATACTTTTTTCCGGCTCGCGGCACATTAGCGATCCGCCATCCGGTCCGCTAAATTTTGGTATATTTTTCAGGTTGCGAGTTACACGCCTGCTCATGTAGGTTCATTTTGCCCCGGTCTGCAAGTACGTGTTCAAAACATAGAAAATCATAGAATTGATACGATTAGAGTTCTATATATATATATATATATATATATATATAAATATTCCAATTTACAGAATTATCTATCTTCGATTAATCTATTCTGAAGATATTGACTGTACCGAGTGGATGGATATCCAACAGGACGGAGGCGGCAAATGGGCATCAGTTAAGGTGACACAGGATTTCATCCGGCTTGTTGTCTGGGACTGACAGCGGAGTGTTTGTTGTAATTTGAATCTATCCGTAATATCTTAATTGCAAATAAAGTTAATTAAATGTATAAATTGTTTCATCGTGAGGTTTTTCCCAGACTTGCAACGGTCCGGGCCGGGCCGGGCCGGAATTAAAATTTCTAGGCCCCGGCCCCGTCGGCCCGAAAGTTCAGTACTAAAAAAAATTCAAAATTTTTTTTCGAAAATTTCCCGAAATATTTTTTTTGAAAAATATTTCTTAAGAGCAACTTTTTGTAGGTTTCGAAGGTTGTTGAAAAATATACTTGAGGAAAAATATGAAAAATTTTCAGAAAATAAATTTTTCGACAAAAAATTGTAGTGGAAAAAGTTCAAAAATTCAAATCCGGGCCGACCTGGTTTTTCCTTACATACAAAATAGCTTGAAACCCAATTTCTTTTTCCTTTCCCAGAACTTTTGAGACGTCCGAGGTGTCATAAAGATGATCCAAAATTAGTAGTTTTAATCGATTTTTTTAAAATCGAAAAGCAATTGAACTAAACAAGTATTTTTAGAATCATCAACTTCCAATCGAATATAACAAAAGGGCGACCTAACGGGGTACACAGCGGATCCTAGCCTCCCTACCGAGCTCTATTGATAACGGCGTTACAACTTGTCGTTACTGTTACAATTACAATTTTTTTCGTGTTTTAGAAATGAAATATTTTAGGTACTCACTATTTCTCAATAGAGCGCGACTGCGGAGGTAGACTTGTCCTCATGGTGCCCTACAGAGTTGCAAGGAAGTGAAAATTTCTTATCCGGAAGTCGGAAGTCGGAAGTGAAAAACCGCCCGGAAGTCGGAAGTTGGAAATCGGAAGTCGGAATTAGATTTTTTCGCAAATATTCAAAAACTCCAAGAGAAAG
This sequence comes from Caenorhabditis remanei, assembly GCF_010183535.1. Classification (NCBI taxonomy): domain Eukaryota; kingdom Metazoa; phylum Nematoda; class Chromadorea; order Rhabditida; family Rhabditidae; genus Caenorhabditis; species Caenorhabditis remanei. Next base: position 2,932,082 of record NC_071329.1, read on the forward strand.
ATCATAAAATTGGCGAAAATCCGTGGAACATTAGGTTTTGGATGAAGAAAATCCAATTTTCTCGCCTGTTAGACTATTTTTCCAAGTTAATGTCTGTGCCAGTCGATCATACATTCCATTATCGGAAAAAGGCAGTGCTTACATGGATTTTGTCAAAAAAATAAAGCTCCGTACCGGTTTATCAAGATACATTGTCATTTTGCCTAGTTGTTGGTATGATCATAGCAGATATCCCATTCAATCGGGGTTTTGACGTAAAACGAAGCCGCCCATAATATTATTATCACCAAAAAAATAGTGTTAAGCAACAATTAATATAAATATAGCTCGCAGATTCAATCCCATACAACGAATCCAATTAACTTCTCAGTGACAACTACCGACGCCCATTTCCCTCCTCCATCTTGTTGCATATCAAGCCAGTTGGTGCAATCGATCCCTTGAGCTACATCCGATTGGATGTTGATGATGCTGAAAATGAGAATTGATTAGTTTAAACGGTTTTCGAAACAAAACCGATAAAAACCATATTTGTCAACCGGGTTTGGCCGTTTTCAGTCGAAAATGACCAACTTTGACAGTGTATTTCGGTGTCACCTTATTGTCCGACAAACTCAAGTTTATATGGGTTGGACAGAGCAAAAATAGTACATCTTTTTTGTAGTTGACCATTTTTTAGTAGGGACACTAACATGAAAGTTACAGGTTGTCAAAGTGAAAATCTCCAAAATTTCGCTAATTTGCACTGAAATTAGTCGACTTCTGGGAGTAATGGGTTTCTTTACCTGTAACTTTCATGGTAGTGTCCATACAAAAAAATGATCAACTACAAAAATGATGTTCTATTTTTGCTCTGTCCAACTCATATAAACTTGAAATTGTCGCAAAATCAGGTGACACCGAAATACACTGTCAAAGTTGGTCATTTTCCACTAAAAACAGCCAAAATTGATACCTTTTTGTCCGGTACTGTAACTCGCTTCAAATTCAAAATTATGAGCTGAAAAATATACCGAAATGTAGATTTCAGCAAGATCTATGTCTGTGACCAATTCAAGACGGGATGGAAAATCGTTAATGAGTCGCGGGTCGGGATAAAGTGGCAGAAAAGTCATTCTAGCCCAGCCCGCGGAACTTCAACAAACAGCCATCTGGCCCGTATCATGTCAGTGACATAGAACTTGCCGAGATTTACATTTTGGTATACTTTTCAGCTCATATTATTGCGTTTTAAGCGAGTTACAGGCCTCGGAAGACAATCAGAAGGCGGAATTTCGCTCGACCCTGTTTAGAATTGCGTTTTGATAAAAACTCACTTTGGATCCTCCATATGACATCTCGGACGTCTCAAACCATCCCACTCCTTCAACTGAAACTCCACCAAAATGTTTTCTCGAAACCAATGCTCTACGCCATTTGGTGTTCTTGCACTGATCGCCTTCAAATCATGATACGCTTCCCTTCTCTTCCATTTCCTCATCACCTGCTCCCAATCTTTTAAATTCCAATCGACATCAATAAATATCAGATGATGTCCACGGAAGTTCTCCATTATTTCAGCAGCCCTGTCGTCATTTCCATTGATAGATAACCCCTTGGCCTCCCAAATCCTCGAATCCTTTCTAAATGGTGGTCCAGTAAGTTTCGATAATATTTGAATACTTTGTTGAACAGGACGAGTTATCAAAAATTGCTCCAGAACTCTTGTGTCCAATTCCGCCTTTTTCAAACAGAAGCTAATATCAGTGACATCCTTGATAACATGAGATTTGAACATAGTCGCAATACAGCAGATCACAAGTTGAACACGTGGTTTGTACCGGAATAAATCGGTCATATGTCTGTGAGCAAGTTTCAAAACACGGTTATCTTCTAATACCGGAATCGATAGGTAATAAGGCATTGCGAAGTTAGGTGGTCGCTTATGGAATCTGGAAACAAATATTTTCAAAAAATTTCATAGTCGAACACTTACCTGTGTCTCATCTTGTTTCCTCCTAAATTTATCGATTTATCCTTGCTGTCAATAGATGAATAATAGTAGAGAACTGCGAAATATTCCAATGTCTGGTCGTATTCTTGGTATCCGATAAAAACTTGAGTTCCACTCTCGTGAAGTGCGTATTTGATCTTATTGAGTTTCAGATTCAGACTCCTGACCAGTTTCTTCACTTTTTCCGAGCAGACACTCATCAAAAACAGTTCGTGGGGTTCGAGTTGTTTTAATATATCGAGTTGGATCAGCCACGGGAACTTGAGAAAGGGAAGAGACATTGTGGGGGGAGAATAGGAAGAGGTAAATGAGTAGAATGGGCGTTCTGAGTGAGAAGAGAGACTGATGGGAAGATGAGATAAAATGCGCGCGCGCTGTCGTTGCGAGACCCAACGCTTCCCACGTCACATGCGCCTTTAATGCGTCCCCGCGCACTCTGTATGTGTGTCTGCGTATCTTATTGTGTATGTATTTCTCTCCACGTAGAGATTTGTTCTCACTAGGGGATGTTCCTGGCCTTTCGAATTGGCTCATATTCTATTAAGTACTTCTCAACATGCTGAATCCGAATCTGTAATCCATTTTTGCAGAACGCTTCACTGAACCGAAATATATGCATTTTAAGTCATTTCCAGAGCGAAAATTGCATTTTTCAAGAGACTCAAAATCAATTTTAGACCTACTTCTCCAAATTTTATTTTCCGTATACTACATGTCAATTTAGATTGAAAAACCACATTAACAACGTTTTCTAATAAAAAAGTTACTTTTTTTGAAAATATTTTAAATCAGAAAACGCTGCTAATATTCTTTTTTAATCTAAATCCACGTGTATTACCCGGAAAAAAATTCTTAAATTGATATTGGTTTCTCTTGAAAAAGGCGATTTTTGCACAGAAAATGACTTAAAATGGATGTAACTCGGTTTAGTGAAAGATTCTGCAACAATGAATTACATATTCGGAGTCAGTGTGTTGAGAAGTACATTCCCTAGTCAGTTTATTGTTGCGTGTAGGAATGAACGGATTAGAAGTTCAAAAACAAATTCAATCTCATGTGTGGTTGCAGGTTAATTATTGAATTTATGGCTCTATTCCAGTTTAGATGTCCTTTAAAAACTCAAACGTCCCTTAAAACACTTAAACGTCCCAAAAAATATTTAGACGTCCCTTGAACACTTTCAGTGACTTTTAGTGTTGAAGGGACGTCTAAACTTTTTTTGGGACGTTTAAATGTTTTTTGGGACGTCTAATTATTTAAAACCAAATTTTCGGACTTCATGGGACGTCTCAAAATTTTATGGGACGTCTAAACGTATTTTGGGACGTCTAAATATTTTTCGGGACGTTTAAACATTTTTGAACATGTTTTGGATCCGAAAGGACGTCTAAGTGTTTCAAGGGACGTCTAAGTGTTTCAAGGGACGTCTAAGTGTTTTAAGGGACGTCTAATTGTTTTTTGGGACGTTCAAGTTTTCAAAGGACATCTAAACTGGAATAGAGCCGAATTTATTACAATATATAATGATATGAAAAAGTGAGGTTGGCAGGGGAGAATTTGAGAGAGGAATTTTGTTTTTCTCTTAATTGCAATTGGAGGACATTTCAGGGGAAGAGGGATAAAAGTATGATACAATTATGAAGGAATATACACGAAATTATTAAAAAATATTTTTTTTAGTGTGTTTCAGTACCACACAAAGTATTTCTAAACATACAGTACCGAAGATATACAATTTGACCTTTTTTAGTTGAAAATTACCAAAGCGTTACGGTATTACTAATTGCCCCACAAAGTAATTTTTTAAACCATATAATATCGACAAAGTAATTTTTGCTCCAAAATCGACTCTTTTCAGTGCAAAATAGAGTGATTTTTGAGCTGTCCCCTCAAAATGACCATAACTCTCTAGGGAGTGTCCGTACAAAAAAGTTGTCAACTACAAAAATTTAGCTCTACCTTTGTTCTGTTCGGTTTATACATTGCTTACTTCGTGGGACAATCAGTAATACCGTAACTCCCTCTCAAAGTTGGTCATTTTCAACTGAAAAAGACCAAGTTGTATAACTGTCTGCAGGGTACTGTAATTGGTCTCCGAAACAAACATCATAAGCAAACACAGATAACTGTATATAGGGTTATCAAATAAACATATTGAAGGTGCATTTCCTATAAAAATAGATATTTCTCAAGGGGATTTTGATGGAGCGCAGTTGTAACAACTGTGCCGGGCTGATAAACATTACAGGAAAAAAGGACCACCAACTAATCCCACACAACAAAATAGATTGAAGAACGTGTCATCATAATCGACGCCCACTTCCCTCCGCCGTCCTGTTGTATATCCAGCCAGTCGCCGCAGTCACGCCCTCCACAGAAACTCGTTTTGATATTGATGATTCTGAATATTAGTACATTAACTTTTATTAACATGTTAAAAAACTAACTTCGTATCGAATTGTGCAATTCTTGGTCTTCTCTGACCATCAAACTTCACGAAATTGAACTCCGACATGGCATGTTCAAACATTACAGAAGTATTCCTGGGTGCTTTCGTATACAAACATTTCAAATTTTGATAGGCTTCTTTCGTTTTCCAGCTTCTAATCATATGTGTCCAGTCTCTGATTTCATAGAAAACATTGACCATGAACAGATGCTCTCCACCAAAGTTTCTCATTATTTCCGAGACCTTGACGTCTATCTCCCGACGAAAAATCGCATCCTCTACTTTTTGATAATGCAATCCTTTGATATCCCACAACTTTGAGCCATTCCCAAACGGTGGTCCAACAAGCTTGGTGGTTAACTGAAGGCTATTCTGGTTTGGATGAATGACCAGATATTTTTCGAGTTGCACCGTGTTCAATTCATTTATATTGAAAAACGTATCAGTGACATCTTTGATAATTCCAGATTGGTACATAGAACGAAGTGACCAAACGTGTAGTTGCACAAGTGGTTGGAAGCGGAACAAGTTGTTCATATGACTTTGGAGAAATTCCAAAGCTGAGTGCCCATCCAGGAAGAGTAAAACGTGCCCGAATTTGAAACTTTCTGAATCTTTTTTAACGAATCTGGAATAGTTTTAATTACCAAGCAGTCCACAATAACGACTTACTTGTAACTAGTCGCATTTTTTTCTAGCGAAACAGGTCTTATCTGATCACTAGGAATGGATGAATTGAATTTCAGATTTGCGACACCATATACCCGGTCATATGGATCATACGCCACATCAGCTTGAACACATTTTTCAGAAAAGATATAAATAATCTTCAGTGGTCTCATGTTCAGACTTTGAGCCACTCTTTTTGATTTCGCAGAGCACAGACTCAACAAGAACACTTCTTGAAATTCCAGTTGTCTCAGTACTTCGAGTTGGACTACAGATGGAAGCTTTAGGAATGGAATAGACATTCTGGGACTGAGAATGAAAAGGAATTGGTAAGAATAAAGAGCGCAGAATGGTCTTGTTCACTCAACAATTGATTTTGTGGGTGTACATATGTAGGGGAGGTAGGGGGAGGTTAGCTAGTCGCGTTCGTTGCGAGACCCACCGTCTGCCACGTCATATGCGCCTTTGATGCCTATGTGTCTGTGTTTCTATAATTCTTGACATACTTGATCTCCAAGGCAAACAGCATAAGGACACACCGACAGCTGTAGGTAGGCTTAGCATGTGGGTGCATATTGAAGGCAAATGTAAGAAGTGGATTGAACACATTTCTGATAATTTCTAATTTACAAAATATACAATGTAATCCGTATGAGGGCTTCAGGACATCAGTGAATGGAAAGTAAATAACATTGCAAAGTTGTAGGTATAACTCGGAAACAATACAATAAACATTAAAAATCTCTCTTCCGGTCCGGAAAAGAAGTGTGGGTATAATCTTATGAGCATTACAAACAAGAAAAATATCACCCTAGTCCCACACAGCAAAATCTATTGAATTATGTGTCATCTTAATCGAGGCCCACTTCCCTCCGCCGTCCTGTTGTATATCCAGCCAGTGGGAGCAGTCGTGTCCTTCAGAAAAACTTGTTACGATATTGATGATTCTGATGATTAGTACATTAACTTTCATTAATCTGTTATAAAAACTAACTTCGGATCGAATTTTGCAATTCTTGGTCTTCTCTGACCATCCCACTTCACGAAATTGAATTCCGTCATGGCATGTTCGATAGCAGTTCCCCTGGGTGCCTTTGTATACAAACATTTTAATTTTTGATATGCTTCTTTCGTTTTCCAATTTCTGATCACATGTATCCAGTCATCGATATCATAGACTACATTGAACATGAGCAGATACTTTCCACCAAAGTTCCGTATTATTTCCGAACATTTTTCGTCTATTTCCCTACCAACAATCGCATCTTCTACTTTTCGAAAAGCCAATCCTTTGAGAGCCCATAATTTTGAGTCATTCCTAAACGGTGGTCCAATAAGTTTGGTGGTTAAGTGAAGGCTATTCTGGTTAGGATAAATCACCAGTAACTTGTCGAGTTGCTCTGTGTTAAACTCATCTATTTTAAAACACGAATCAGTGACATTCTTGATAATTCCAGATTGATACATAGAACAAAGTGAGTAGACGTATAGTTCAATATGTGGTTGGTAGCGGAACAAGTTGTTCATATGGATTTGGAGAGATTCCAAAGCTGAGTGCTCTTCAAGGCAGTGTATAGCGTGAATGAATTTATTTCTAGTTGAAATTTCGTTAACAAATCTGGAATAATTTTAATTACCAAGCACTCCACAATAATGACTTACATGCAACTAATCTCCTTTCCTCCTAGCGTCACAGGCCTCATCTGATCACTAGGAATGGATGAGACAAATTTCATATTAGCGACACAATGTATCCGGTCATACTGATCATCGAGCGCTACAGAAACTAGAACACGTTTTTCATGAAATGCATATACAATTTTCATTGGTCTCATAATCAGGCTTTGAGCCACTCTTTTCGACTTTTCAGAGCACAGACTCAACAAGAACACTTCTTGACATTCCATTTGTTTCAGTACTTCGAGTTGTACCACATATGGAAGCTTTAGGAATGGAATATTCATTCTGGGACAGAGAAGGTAGAGAGGTAAAACAAAGAGTATAAGGAACACAGTATGGTCTTGTTCACTCAACAATTGGTTCTCGAGGGATGTGTGTGTGTGTGTGTGTGTGTATGCAGGCACGACGCGTTCGTTGCGAGACCCACAGTCTGCCACGTCATGTGCGCGTCATGTGCGCCTGTCTGTTCTCTAGCCGTCTGTCTGTGTGTTCTTTCGTAGTCCGCATAACCATGAACTCGATGAGTAAGAACGCTAACAACTGCGCTCTGCTGCAAACATACTCTGCAACCATAGTGTTACTGAAACTAAGTTTGTTGCATGCATAAGTCTTTGTTGCATACATAAGCATAAGAATTTATTTTCAGAAAATGAAATTGCTAGATGTCTATCTGTGTGGGCTATCCATGCTATTGCGGCGTTGGTGTCTTTAAAGCTGTACAACACCGCTCTGATTCTAATTTCTTATTTTCTTGTTATTGTCGAAATAAAAAAGTGATACCCGGTGTTTGCGGACTTAGTGCTAATTTTAATAATTTTTCCACTAAGTCCGCAAACACCGGGTATCACTTTTTTTATTTCGACAATAATTAGGCTCAAAATGTAAGAAGCTGATTGTACACTCAACAATCTTTATTTTCTAATAGTTTATAGTTAAAAAAGGTACAATGAATTCGGTATGAGAGGCTTCAGGACGTTTTGAAACTAGACGCTATACACCAAAATTGAAAAAACCAGTCGGTTCACGTCGCCTGACGGCGACTAAACCTCCTTTTCTACACCACCCTTCTACTTGTTACAGCGCCTGCGGCGCTTCCCAAACGGTTGAGACTATCGAGATCTCAGAATTCTCTCCATCATATGAATCGTAATATTCTTCTTAACTTGTTAGTAGTTTTCTAGCTGTTTTTTTTTAATTTTTTAATTTTTATTTATTGCTGTGAGGAGAAAGTTCCGGAAAAACACAATTGTCAAATCTCTTCTTTTCTGATACAATTTCGTTCCCTTAATCCTCCATTTTTTCTAAATCTAGCGATAAGAAAAAATGTTCCACGTCCCCACATGGGACACATCCAACTGATTACAGTCAACGTTGCCTAACAGATCGGATTCCTAAACGCATTCACCTATACCATTTGAAAAACAAACTTAGCCGTGAAATATAGCGCCTCGCAGTATGGATTAACTTGATCCATCCTTCCCATGTAGTGAGGATCTGGTTGTGCATCAGTAGCACCTACTGGAGAAACAGCTCGTTGACGTGTCGACTTCCGAACTCGATGTGGTCTGCCTGACTGTTTCGCTTGAGTTACACACGCTCTGATGGTGTTGGCTCTTGTTCTTCCCGCCGTCACATCTTCGGGATCTTCTGATCGTCTGAAAGCAGCCTGGGAAGTCATTGAAGTCCGTCCAGATTTCATTTGATCCTCGGACTCATTTTTCCTGCTGATTTCCATTCGTTTGGTGTTGGTTCTGTTATAGTTCGACTGTCGACTGCTCAGTGTCAGACTGTAGAAATCGTCAGACTGATGTATCATTTGCCATTATTTTCAATCTCAGATATAGTAAAGATCCGGATAATCTTGGGTGCCGGAAAGCAGAGCCGGGCGTCTCCTTTTTGTCGATATTTTTCACCGGCTCCTGTGTCATTAGCTGAGTGCCCTCGATCCCGTCAGTTCCGTCAAGTTCCACGCTCACATCTGAATGCGAGCTGATATCGTACCTATATTCATATCTCATTTTTTGCTGACATGTCAACAATATTTGCTATGGAATCCTGACAATATCGGGTCCGGATAGCTTCACCGGACGTCTTCTTTTTGTAGTTTTTCTTTGTCCATCTCTGTGTCGTGTCCTCTAGCCCATCAATTCCTCCGACCTCTCCCATCTGATTCTGATCGATGGAACACACCTTCAACTATTTCTTGTTCTGTACTCATCAGACTTAGACCATTCAACCCGTAAGTCAGACTATCACGAAGCCGTGGAACAGCATCCGATGTGGAATGTCGAAGAATTGTCGACGGGAACAGCTAGTAGTTGGAAAGAAAATGATAGTTATCAGCAGTTGGAAAAAACGGATTTTATGTGGCCCATATAAGGACTTCACGCGACTTCCGCTCGCACGGCCTCCTGCAGAGGCCCTCTCAAAGTACTGTGCGCAGTCTTAAAAATTTGCCCGTAAAATATTGAAAATTGCCCGTATCTATTTGTGAAACCTATCAATCGAGAAGGAAACAAAACGTTTTTAGTCCTCAATTTTTTCTGAATCCGATGATAACAAAAAATGCTTGTCGTCGTTCCTTTTTTAGGAAACGGTCCGCATTCGTTCGTGACGTAGATCTCACTGGAAACAAACGGCATGCTCAGAAACTTCTATTTTTTCGAATCTATCAACAAAAAAAAAGAACTTTTCGTCGCCTCAGGATCGATCGAAAAACTAACTGTAGTCAACGTCGCATAACTTGCCAGATCGGATGCGTCGACACGCCGCCCTCAACCACGCGGCCCACGAAAAATGCAAGCCGAAGAAAGGAAAGAAATGACGGCGCTTAGGCCGACAGTTTCACGTCACTTTTTCCGTTTTTAATTCCCCTATGCTTTATCAGTGTTTTTGGCTCAGAAGGCGTCATTTTGAGAATTTTGAAAAAAGAAAAAGACGGGCATCATTAAGAGAAAATTTCTGATATTTTGGTCCAAATTTGAAGAAAATCGGTTCAGTAGGGAGGGCGGTAGGATCGGCGACACACAAACAAACATACAGAATCTGGTGTTTGTTAATAGTAAAGATTGAAGTCGAGTTCAAAATGGACAGAATTCAATAAACGTAATGACAAAAAAACATAGAAACGTAAAACAAATTGTCCAGAAATCAGTGAATAAAAAGTAAGTGACCCTTTCTTAATCCCACACAACAAAACATATCCCACTATCTGTCATCGTAATTGATGCCCACTTCCCTCCATCGTCCTGTTGTATATCCAGATAGTCGGAGACGTCAAGTCCTTCAGAAAAACCCGTTTTGATATTGATAATTCTGAAAATTGGTACATTAACTTTTATTAATTTGTTATAAAAACTAACTTCGCATCCCATTTTGCAATTCTTGGTCTTCTCTGACCATCCCACTTCACAAAATTGAATTTCGTCATGGCATGTTCGAACATTATAGATGTATTCCTGGGTGCCCTTGCATACAAACATTTCAAAATTTGATAGGCTTCTTTCGTCTATTTCCCTACCCAAAATCGCATCTTCCACATTTCGAAAAGGCAATCCTTTGATATCCCATAATCTTGAGTCATTTCCAAACGGTGGTCCAATAAATTTGGTGGTTAACTGAAGGCTATCCTGGTATGGATGAATGGTCAGATAGTTCTCGAGTTGCTCCGTGTTCAATTCGTCTATTTCGAAACTTGTATCAGTGACATCCTTGATAATTCCAGATTGGTACATAAAACGAAGTGAGTAGACGTATAGTTGAACCTGTAGTTGACCACGGAACCAGCTGTTCATGTGAGTTTGAAGAGATTCCAAATTTGAGTGCTCTTGAAGGCAATGTAACGCGTGCAAGAATTCCCCTCCTGAAGTTTCTTCTACGTATCTGAAAATCCAATTATTGGCATAAATATAAAACGCTTAAGTAATCGCTTACTTGCAAATATTCTCATTTCTTCCTAGCTTCATGGGTATCCCCTGAGAAATGGATGGAACAAATTTCAGATTAGCGACACCATGTACCCGGTCATATTGATCATACGCCACAAAAGCTTGAACACATTTTTCATGAAATGTATATATAATCTTCATTGGTCTCATGCTCAGACGTTGAGCCACTCTTTTCGACTTTTCAGAGCATAGACTCAACAAGAACACTTCTTGAAATTCCATTTGTCTCAGTACTTCAAGTTGCACTACAGAGGGAAGCTTTAGGAATGGAATAGACATTCTGGGACAGAGAATTAAAACGGATTGGTAAGAATAAAGAGCGCAGAATGGTCTTGTTCACTCAACAATTGATTCCCGAGGAATGTGTGTGTGTGTGTTCAGGCACAACGCGTTCGTTGCGGGACCCCCCATCTGCCACGTCATATGCGCCTTTAATGTGGGCTTGCCTGTTCTCTAGCTGCCTATCTGTGTGTCCTTTCGTAGTCCGCATAGTCATGAATGCGGTGAGTGAGAACGCTAACAACTGAGCTCTAATGTAAACATAGTCTGCAACTATAGTGTTACTGAAACTAAGAAATGTTTGTTGCATGCATAAGTATAGGAATTTGTCCTCTGAAAATGAAATGGTTCGATGTCTGTTTGTGTGTCTGTTCATCCTGACACTAGCTATTGCAGTGTTTGAAGCCGTGCAACTTCGCTCTATTTTCTTGTTAATGAGATTCAAAATTTGAAAATTTGTAAACAATGCAACATCGCCCTATTGCTAATACCAGTTATTCATCATTTTAGAACAACACATATTAGTGTCTCCTGGTATTATTTACGTATCGCCCCCCCCCCCCCCACCGCAGATGAATTAATTTAACATTCTTTAGTTGTGGAAATACAATTTTGGCGAATCCATCCCCCACCAACGAACTCCAATTCCTTACGACTGAGAACCCTTGTTTTTACTTTCTACCTTTTTCATCTCTATCTATCGTATCTTTCGTATTCGTATTGACAATTTCAGCAACATGTCAAAATCACCATCACAGCCACTGTTCTATGAGACTGCTCCTGTCTATATTGCGTAGATGCTGTAGGAGAGGCAGGCGAGGGTATAATGAGTCCAGCTTCTATATGTCAAGTGCTGTCATAACGAGACAAACTAGCTGAGCTTAGTAGTTTGATCTGAAGGTGCGCAACTGTGATCTAGCGGTTAGTTTGGTTTTGGTATGTTGATGAGGTTCGCTCATTAAAAAAAACTTAGCATTTGAGTCAAATTTTATTAGTTGTCCATATAACTCGGAAACAACAATAGCAATAAACATTAAAAATCTCTTTTCCGGTCCGAAAAGGAAGTGTTGGTTAAAATGTTATGAGCATTACAAACAAGAAAAACGGACCACCAACTAATCCCACACAACAAAATGTATGAAAGTATGTGTCAGGTCAATCGATGCCCACTTCCCTCCGCCGTCCTGTTGTATATCCAGCCAGTCGGAGCAGTCGTGTCCTTCAGAAAAACCCATTTTGATATTGATAATTCTGAAAATTGGTACAATAACTTTCATTAATCTGTTATAAAAACTAACTTCGGATCCCATTTTGCAATTCTCGGTCTTCTCTTTCCATCCCACTTTACAAAATTGAACTCCGGCATGGCATGTTCAAAAAATATAGAAGTACTCACGGGTGCCATTGTATACAAACTTTTCAAATTTTGATATTCTTTTTTTGTTTTCCAATTTCTGATCATATGTGCCCAGTCATCGATATCATAGACTAAATTGAACAAGAACAGATACTCTCCACCAAAGTTTCTCATTATTTCCGAACCCTTTTCGTCTATCTTCAAACCCAAAATTGCATCATTTACGTTTTCAAAGGCCAATCCTTTGATATCCCATAATCTTGAGTCATTTCCAAACGGTGGTCCAATAAATTTGGTGATAAACTGAAGGCTATTCTGGTTTGGATGAATGGCCAGATAGTTCTCGAGTTGCTCCGTGTTCAATTCGTCTATTTCGAAACTTGTAGCAGTGACATCCTTGATAATTCCAGATTGGTACATAGAACGAAGTGAGTAGACGTATAGTTGAACTTGTGGTTGACCACGGAACCAGCTGTTCATATGACTTTGGAGAAATTCCAAAGCTGAGTGCTCTTGAAGGCAATGTAACGCGTGAAAGAATTCCCCTCCTGAAGTGTCTTCTACGTATCTGGAAATCCAATTATTGGGGTGAATATAAAACTCTTGAGTAAGCTCTTACTTGTAACTTATCGCATTTCCTCCTATCTTCATAGTTATCCCCTGAGAAATGGATGGAACGAATTTCAGATTAGCGACACCATGTATTATCCGAACATATTGATCATACGCCACAAAAACTTGAACACATTTTTCAGAAAAGATATAAATAATCTTTAGTGGTCTCATGTTCAGACTTTGAGCCATTATTTTTGACTTTTCAGAGCACAGACTCAACAAGAACACTTCTTGAAATTCCAGTTGTTTCAGTACTTCGAATTGGACCAGATATGGAAGCTTTAAGAACGGGATATTCATTCTGGGATTGAGAAGGTAGAGAGGTAAAACAAAGAGTATAAGGAACACAGTATGGTCTTGTTAACTCAACAATTGATTTTGTGGGTGTGTGTGTACGCAGACACGACGCGTTCGTTGCAAGACCCACCATTTTCAACGTCATATGCGCCTTTAATGTGAGCTTGCCTTTTCGCTAGCCGTCTGTGTGTCTTTTCATCGTATGCATAACCAAGAATACGGCAAGTGAGAACGCTAACAACGACGCTCTACTGCAAACATATGTTACAACCATTGTGTTACTGAAATTAAAAAATGTTTGTTGTATGCATAGGTATAGGAATTTGTCCTCAGAAAATGAAATGGCTAGATGTCTGTCTGTGTGTCTGCCCATCCTGACAAGTAGTATACAGTGGTATTTAGGCGGAAAAATAATACACAAGGGGCGGACCCTAATAAGCCTCGCCCCCTGTGTATTATTTTTCCGCCAAAATACCACTGTATACTACTCTGCCACCAGCTATTGCAGTGTTTAAAGCCGCGCAGCAGCGCTCTGATGCTAATTTCATATTTTCTTGTTAATTAGGCTCAAAATGTAAGAAGTGGATTGGTCATATCTTTATTTTCTGATAATTAGTCATTTAAAAAAAAGTAATATGTATTAAGTACGAGGACTCCGAGACGATTGGAATCCGAGACAATCTGCAACTTTGACATTTCGACACATTTCGAAACCAGAACTTTCCGCCATTGACGTGTTGAATGTTATAACGTTTCGCGTCGAATTGTCGAGTTTGCCAAACGTCTGGTTTGAAAACGTACGGGAGAAGCCAGCAAACACTTTTTTCAACAAGAAGTAAAAAATAACCAAATCTTAATCCCACACAACAAAACATATCTGAATATCTGTCATCTCAATTGAAGCCCATTTCCCTCCACCATCCTGTTGAATATCCATCCAGTCGGTGCAGTCGAGTCCTCCAGATAAACTCGTTTTTATATAGATGATTCTGAAAATTGGTACATTAACTTTCATCAACCTGTTACAAAAACTAACTTCGGATCCCATTTTGCAATTCTTGGTCTTCTCTGACCATCCCACTTTACAAAATTGAATTCCGACATGACATGTTCGATAGCAGTTCCCACAGGTGCCGCTGTATACAAACATTTCAAATTTTGATAGGCTACTTTCGATTTCCAATTTCTGATAACATGTGTCCAGTCTTTGATATCATAGACTATATCGAACATAAGCAAATACTCTCCACCAAAATTTCTCATTATTTCCGAACCCTTTTCGTCTATTTCCCTACCCAAAATTGCATCTTCTATATTTCGAAAAGCTAATCCTTTGAGAGCCCATAATCTTGAGTCATTTCCAAACGGTGGTCCAATAAGTTTGGTGGTTAACTGAATACTATCCTGGTTTGGATGAATGGTCATATAGTTTTCGAGTTGCTCCGTGTTCAATTCATTTATATCAAAATATGTACCAGTTACATTTTTAATAATTCCAGATTGATACATAGAGCAAAGTGAACTGATATGTAGTTGAACATGTGGTTGGTCACGGAATAAGTAGTTCATATGACTTTGGAGAGATTCCAAAGCAGAGTGCTCTTCAAGGCAGTGTAAAGCGTGCGCGAAATTGTTTCTTGTTGAAAATTCCTTAACGAATCTGGAATAGTTTTAATTACCAATCAGTCCACAACAATGACTTACTTGCAAATAATCTCATTTTTTCCTAGCGTCACAGGTCTTATCTGATCACTAGGAATGGATGGAACGAATTTCAGATTAGCGACACCATGTATTATCTGAACATATTGATCATACGCCGCAAAAGCTTGAACTCCTTTTTCATAAAATGCATACATAATTTTCTTTGGTTTCATGTTCAGACTTTGAGCCACTCTTTTTGATTTCGCAGAGCACAGACTCAACAAGAACACTTCTTGAAATTCCAGTTGTCTCAGTACTTCGAGTTGGACTACAGATGGAAGCTTTAGGAATGGAATAGACATTCTGGGACTGAGAATGAAAAGGAATTGGTAAGAATAAAGAGCGCAGAATGGTCTTGTTCACTCAACAATTGATTTTGTGGGTGTACATATGTAGGGGAGGTAGGGGGAGGTTAGCTAGTCGCGTTCGTTGCGAGACCCACCGTCTGCTATGCCATATGCACCTTTAATGTGGGCTTCCCTATTGTCTAGCCGTCTCTCTGTGTGCCTGTGTGTCCTTTCGTTGTCCGCATAACCATGAATGCGGTGAGTGAGAACGCTAACAACTGCGCTCTACTGCAAACGTACTCTGCAACCATATTGATAATGAAACTAAGTTTATTGCATGCATAAGTATAGGAATTTATTTTCAGAAAATGGAATTGTTGGATCTCTGTTTGTGTATCCATCCTGACACTAACTTTTGCGGTGTTTGAAGCCGTGCAACTGCGCTCTGATGCTAATTTCATATTTTCTTGTTAATTAGACTCAAAATGTAGGAGGCTGATAGGTCATTCGACAATCTTTATTTTCTGATAATTTATAATTTTAAAAGGTATTTATAATTTAAATAAAGCATGTATTGTGTAAGAGGGATTCAAGACGTTTCGAAACAATATCACTTCCACATCAAAATTAAACAATTAAAGTCGGGTTTCAAAATGGGCAGAATTCAGTAAACGTAATGCCAAAAAAACATAAAAACTGAAATCAAAATGTCCAGAAATCAGTGAATAAAAAATAAGTAACCCGTTCTCAATCCCACACAACAAAACATATCGTACTATCTGTCATCTTAATCGATGCCCACTTCCCTCCACCATCCTGTTGAATATCCATCCAGCTGGAGCAATCGATTTCCTCCTTCATAATGAAACTGACAATTCTGAAAACAGGGGTTTCAGCACCTTTCAGCATTATCTAAACTCACTTTGAATCCAATTTCACAGTTCTCGGTCTCCTTATCCCATCCCACCGCACCAAATTAAATTCGTCCAACGCAGTTCCAGCTATTATAGGCAGTGCTGCGGGTGATGTTGTAGAAAACCATCTTAAATCGTGGTAAGCTTCTTTCGCTCTCCATCTTCTTATCAATTGTCTCCAGCTGTCGATATTATACATAACATCGGTGAAGCACAAGTGTTCCCCACCGAAGTTCCTTATTATTCCGGGAATTACCACGCGTGGTCCCAACAGAATTTGGTTAACCAGATCCGCAAAAGTACCATGAACCGCTAGCCCTTTGACATTCCATAGTCTTGAATTTCCAGCTAATGGTGGTCCGACAAGACTGGCTTTTAGCTGAATGCTCTGTTGATCTTGTCGAGTGCTCAAATAGTTCTCGAGTACAGAGGTCTCCAGTGTCTCCATACTAAAACTTGTGTCGGTGACATCCTTGATGACTTCAGCTTTGCTTAGAGCAGCAATGGAAGATAGTTCCAGTTGAACTCGTGGTGTGTCGCGGAACAGGGTGCGCATATGGTGTTGGATTGATTCGAAGACTATTTTTTCTTCTGTTTGAAGATACTGGAAAGTGTGTGACAGCTGGCTTGTTGGTGGTTCTTCGATGCATCTGGAATTACATGTTTAGGATAAATTGTAAATTTGAAAACCTCACAAATTGCTTAAAACTCATTGTTATAAGCTGAAAAATATACCAAAATGTAGATCTCAGGGAGATCTATGTCTGTGACCTACTACGGGCCGAATGATGAATCGTTTTTCGCGTTTCTGGATCTTTTTTCCGACCTGCGGCAAATTAACGACTAGCCATCCGGCCTGACTTAGGTCAGTGACATCAGGGTTGGGAAATCCCGGATTTAAAAAATGTGCACAGTTTTTTCACATATTTTTTGAAAATTAACTTTTGATCATTTTTGCAGTTTTTCGCGTTTTAGCCCGGCCCGCGGCACATTAACAAATAGTGATCGGGACTTGAGATGCTCTGTGACAAATAACTCATCGAGATCTACATTTTGGTACATTTTCGGCTCATAACAATGAGTTTTGAGCGAGTTAAGCTATCCCTTACCTGCACTGGACCTTGCTGCCTCCTAACTTTATCGGTGTCTCATCACTGGAAGCCAATTGGACCAACTTCATACTTGCTACACAATGAACGTCATCATTGGATTCCACCAACACTTGAATCCCTTTTCCATTCAGTGAAAACTTCAGGATTTCGACTTTCAGGTTGGCGGTTTGAACCAATTTTTTTGACTTCTCTGAGCATAGACTCAACAAGAATAACTCCTGGAGCTCTAGCTGTTTCAGAACCTCGACTTGAGGCAAATACGGGAGTTTGGTGATTGGGAAAGGCATTGTTAGAAAGACGGGGACAGAGAATGAGGGAAGGGGAAGAGGGGCAGACGGATGAGTAGGTTAGATAGGCGTCGTTGCGAGACCTACCGTCTGCCACGTCACTATGCACACAGAATGAGTGAGTCGAGGCCCTCGACGACGTCAATATGAAAGCGACATGGCTTATCGCCCCTTCATCTTAATAAGGTCCAACAGACGGAACGGCCGGAATCGGAGTGCGTTGAAGGGGGATGGATTGGAGGACTCCCCCCATACTCCACATATGACGCCAATACACAGTGCGCAATAGAGACCCGCCGCTTGCCACGTCGTCCGCTGGGCCTTATTAAAATGTAGAGGCGATAAGCCATGTCACCTGTAACCTCTATTAAGACGTCTCCGAGGGCCTGGACTCACTAATTTGGGTACGCAGTTGACGGGGACGTTCAAAACCACCTTCTCAACAACTTCATATGCGTGTCTAATGTGTCATTACGTACTTTGTCTGTGTTTTTGGGTGTTCCTGCTATGCAACTGCACTCCATTGTTAACAACAGCAGTAATACTAAATACAAAAAACTAACAGAGTACACGAAATGAAATATTTATTAAAAAAGGGTCAACAACATGGCATTAATTAAAATTTTAGGCCACGCCTCCAAGACAAAATAGGAATAAGCATATTTGTCAATCGAACCGGCTGTAACTCGCTTAAAACTCAGTGCTATGAGCTGAAAAATATACCAAAATGTAGATCTCTGTCAGCTCTATGCCCCTGACCTAGTGCCGGGGGCTCATCTAGAAAGAATGGTTTTGACACTTTATGCCAGCTCGCTGCACATTAACTAATTGCTATCCGGCCCGTAGTATGTCACATACATAGAACACCCCGAGATCTACATTTCGGTATATTTTTCCAGTCACGATATTGAGTTTGAATCGAGTTTCCCCGGTTTGCAAGTATCCAAATAAGGAACACAACGACACGCTTCTGACAACCGCGCTCTACCGAAACCAAAAAAAATTGTTTCGGTGGAACGCAGTTGTAAGAACTGTGCCGAGCTAATAGATCGTGATCTGAAACTGAAACACAGCTTGGGCGGGGATCTCAATCCCATACAAAAAACCATATATGACACGAATCTATCTTAATCGACGCCCACTTCCCTTCACCGTCTTGTTGAATATCTAACCAGTCGGAACAGTCGATTCTCCTAGAAGTTAGCGAAAGTGTGACCAAACTGGAAATTGAAAAATAACTCTGTATCACATAGCTTCTAATCACTCACCTTCTATCCCACTTAAACTTCTTTGGTCTTCTCAAGCCATCCCATTTCACTGCTCCGATTTCTTTCAAAAATTCCAGTCTATCAAAATCCACAGTGACAAGTAAAGGTGTTGTTGCATGCGCTGCTTTCAAATCTTTTTATGCTTCTCCTCTCTTCCATTTAAAGATCAAATTTCGCCAGGGCTCTTGTTGAATCGGATAATTAAACAATACCAAATACTGGCCACTGAAATGTTCCAGTATGTCAGGTGTCATCTCTCCTGATTGATATAGTGTGAGACCTTTGACATTTGTTAGTTTGGAGTCACTGTTTAAACCTTGTCCAGTCAATTTAAAGGATATTTGGAGACTCTCATGAAACTCATGGCATTTCAAATATTCCTCGATTTGTGACGTATCCCAATTTCTGGTCTTTATGTAGGTGTCCTTGACATTCTTAATAAATGACGAGTGAGCAGTTGAATTCTTAGGAATTGTGTCAATTTCTATTTGAACACGAGGGCTGTGTCTGGGTAAGCTGTTGATGTGACGTTGGAGACATGTCAAAACATGTTTTGCCTTTGATTCATGGAAAATCAATGTATGGGAGTAAGGACTCCATCCAATATTGGCGATTCTGAAAATATTCCTAATCAAAAGGAAAAAAACCACAAAAGTTAGCTGGTAACCTCTAGGCGGAAGGCAGAAAAGTCTTAAAATGGTTAAAGGCGGAATCCCGCTCAACTCTGGTTATAACCGTCTTGTTAAGGATCTCCTTTTAAAGAACGGTCATGTTTAAAGCCACCTTGTTTAGAATCACACTTATCAGGGATGTGCGGAACTAGAAATTTTGGAAATTTCGGAACTTCAAATTATTCCGAATCAGTTGTACCGGAAATTCCGGAAATTCCAAGTTTTTCCAAAAGAAATTCTCGGAAATCAGAAATTTCCAAGGTAATCCGAAATTACGATCTGAAAAGTTTCGGAACATCCGATTTTCGTTCCACACGTCCCTGAAGCTTATCCTAACGATTCTTCCTGAATGAAGCCCTCCCAAACGAACCACCCTTATGGATACTTTTCTGATTAGAACAGCCCGATTAAGAACCGTCATGTTTCGAATCATTCAAATCACCTGGATGACAGTAGTTCAGAACTAAAAACTTTTCCAGTTTTACTTTCTTACTCACCTGCATTCCACGTTCTCTCCTCCCAAGTTGATCGCCGTGTTCTCATCGACAACAGAGTCCATCTTGACCTTTACCACATGCTTCGAAACTTCCGTTCTCTCTTTGTGTCCCACCATTACGAAAATCTTGTTCTTCACGAAAATATATCTAACTTTTTCAAGTTTCCAGTTGACTAGTTGAATTTGATTTCTTATCTTATTAGAGCACAAACTCAGCAGAAATATTTCTCGAAATTCAAATTGTTTGAATAACTCCAATTGAATTAAATAGGGGAACTTGCAAATTGGAATAGTCATTCTTTGGATTAATATAATTGAGGAGATGAATCGAATGAGAGCTAGTCGACAAGACTATTGATTATCTTAGTCTTGTGTTCGTTGCGAGACCTACCGCCTGCCACGTCATATGCGCCTTTAATGAGGATCGCACTCTGTCAATGTGTCTGTGTGTCCATCACCTCAATGCAACAGCGCCCTATTGCTATAACCGGTCAATCCTATTTTAACCTTTATTTTACAAAAAAGTTTAAAAATAATAATAATAATGAAAATAATTACTTCCAGAACTTTTCCATTTTAGAGCCACAGTTCTAAAAAGAGAAAGTTCTAGAAAGACATACCACAGAAAACATGTAAAGGAATAAAGTAATCACAAAAACAACACAATAATTATAGTTCAGCTCCAAACAAAGAATCGTACTTGATTGCGTCCAAATGCAATCGACGCCCATTTTCCATTACCGTTTTGTTGGATATCCTTGTAATGTAAGCAGTCGAATACCATTTCATTGTAGTACATTATCCTGAAAATTGCATACTTGCAAACCGGGCCGAAACGGGCCTACTCGGGCCGGCTCGTGCTGAAAAATATACCAAAATGTAGATCTCTGCGAGTTCTATGTCCTTGACCTACTACGGGCCGGATCACTATTTTTTATTGTGCCGCAGGCCGGAAAAAGCGCCAAAAAAACCATTCTAGCCCGGCCCGCGGCACATAACCGAATAGCCATCCGGCCCGTATTATATCAGTGGCATAGAACTCGTTGAGATCTGCATTTTATTATATTTTTCAGCTCATGATATTCATTTTGAAGCGAGTTACGAGCCGGCCCGGGTCGGCCCGTTTCGGCCCGGTTTGCAAATATGGAAAATTGTAATAAAAAAGTCGGGAAAGAAAATCTGAAAAGTTATCAAGAATGTTCACATTTTTGATAAAAAATTTGAAAAGAAGGTACAACTGACCTCGAATCCCAATTGAAACGCTGCGGTCTTCTCTGTCCATCAAACATCACTGCTCCAATTTCTTCCAAGAACTCTGCTCTACGAAACTCCGCCGGGATATCATGAGAAAGATTGGCGAAAATGCCCACCAGATTACCGTAAGCCTCCTTGTTCTTCCATTTTCGAATAAGTGATCTCCAGGTTTCCAGATTCCACTCTCCATTCCTTATAGCCAGATGGCTACCGTCAAAGTTCTCCAAGGCAGAAGACGTCATTTCGAGAGCCAAGTGGATGCCGACCCCTTTGATTTTCATCACTTTTGATTCACTTGTGAATGGTGGTCCGGATAGTCCCGAGTCGATGTGGATACTCTCCACGAGTGGTTGGTTTGTCAAGTAGTTTTCAAGACTCGTCGTGTTAGGGTCCCAATGGGTCGTGATGATATCAGTGACATTCTTTATGATGTCAAGACTTGGAAACAAATCGACAGAGTGAATGCCTAATTGAACGCTCTGTGGAGTGTTCTGGATTAATGATGAGATATGGTTGTAAAACAAAGTGACAAGAGAATTATCCGGAGATTCGATAAATGACAGACTCCAAGCGATCCGATCTTCTCGGAATCCTTTGAGACACCTGAAAGTGAAATGAGTTTCATAAAGTTGAAAGTGGAACGGGTTTGAATCTACAGTACCGTGCAGTGAGATATAACTATTTAGCCTTTTTCAGTTGAAAATTACGAACTTTTAGAGGGTCTTACGGTATCACTGATTGCCCCACAAAGTTAAATTTTTAATGGTTCATATAAAACAAAAATAGAGCTTCATTTTTGTAGTTGACAACTTTTTTCTATAGACACTCCCTAGAGCGTTATGATCATTTTAAGTGGACAGCTCAAAAATCAGTCTATTTTTCACTGAAATGGGCCGATTTGAGGGAGAAATTACTATGTCGATATGTAACTCTCTTTTTGTTCGTACAAAAAAGTTGTCAACATGAAAAATTATGGTCTACCTTTGTTCTGTATGGTTTATACATAAATAACTGTTTGGGACATTTGTAACACTCTCAAAGTTGGTCACTTTCAACACAAAAAGGCCAAATTGTATATCTAACTGCACGGTACTGTTCATATCTAACTCACACGCATTCCAACTGCTCTCCTCCTAAATTAACTTTCACTATCTTCTTATTCTTATAAAGACGACGTACAATTTTGATCTCTGCCATATGCCATTTCTTCTCACGGTATTCCACATAGACCCCGTACTTGTCGTCATCAAGTGAGTACGCTATCTTTTCAGCTCTCATGTCTACGTATTTCATCGTTTTTTTCATTTTTTCCGAGCAAACACTCAACCAGAACAGCTCTGGGTACTCGAGCTGTTTTAGCACCTTCAATTGGACCAGCAAGGGGAATTTGGCAAATGGTATAGACATTCTGAAACTTCTTAAATTAATATCAGGGGAAAATTGAGTAACAAGGTAAAAAACGGGTAAATAATAACACAGTATATTGATTCTCCAATGGTGTAGCAGCTGGTCTATTCGAGGCCCACCATCTGCCACGTCACATACGTCTTTAACGTACACCTTCGACCTCCTCTGCGCTAATGTACACCCTTCGAGGCGTCGTTGTGAGACCCACCGCTTGCCACGTCATTATGCATACAGAATGAATGAATGAGTCAAGGCCCTCGACGACGTCACAATGGAAGCGACATGGCTTATCGCCTCTACATCTTAATAAGGTCCAACAGACAGGACGCGCGGAATCGGAGTGCGTTGAAGGGGATGAATCGACTCCACATACAAAGTGAAAGGGCGATAAGTCATGTCACCTCCATTATGACGACGTCATCGAGGGTATTGACTCATACAATTGGGTGCGCACACAGTAATTGGGGGACGTTTTCCAGTTGACACTCTATATCTTCACGAATTACCAATTTCAGCAACATGTCAAAACCACCACTGTTCTACGAGACTGCCAAGTGTGTGACTCTCTATTTGGAGGCAAACATTCACACAGAAGTTCCAAAATCCAACTAAATCGACGTTACCCTTCATTCCGAACCATCCACAAAGCACAATCTATGAAAATCAAGACACTTCGGAATCAACCACGCGGGCTCCAAATGAATGGGATCACCTACCTTGTGCGGAATTCTGACTTCCAACTTCCGACTTTCGTTTTGAAAATGTTACTTCCGTCTTCCGACTTTCGGATAAGGAATTTTATGTCAGACTTCCGTCATTCCATAACTGTGAAGTTTAGGAAGAATACATTTCGTAGAAATACATGGAAAAATCCAAAAAATAATTTTCCACTGATTTTCGCGAATTTCATGATTTTTCTCTTGGAGTTGTCGAAAATTTGAGAAAAAATCTACTTCCGACTTCCTACTTCCTGTTTCCAACTTCCGCTTTCCGACGTCCGACTTCCGGCTTCCGTTTTGGAAAATATCACCTCCGTGCAATTCCGCTCAACAAATTCTCCCGTGACCTTCCTATTCCACGAAAATCACAAACAAAAAAATGCACACTCCACGTGGACCCTTCGTCCCGAATTCCATTATTTTCAAATATTCAACTTCTAGTAAACTCCATACAAAATACTTTTGTTACTGAATTCTGAAGCACAAAACTAATCACGTGGCAATATGAGCACATCGACATCTCAAGAGCAGCCGGCACCGCAGGTTTCAGGTAAGAAAAATGAGTACATTTTCAGAAAGTGGAGATTTTAAAGATTCTGAGACTGTTTTTAAATTTTATCTAGAACCAAAACGAGCCGAGATACGCAACGTTTAGTGTGACACCCCTGATAGTCGACGCGCCCCGTTGTTCCCCTCCCTTTGATCGCGGACATTGGCAAAATTGCTTGTATCTCCGTTCATTTTGATGCTAGGGAAAATTTGAAAACAGATTAAGAATCCTCATGAGTTCAGCTTTTCAACGATATATAAAACTGTATCTAAAATATTGGCGCTCCCCGTCTAGGCGCCAGACTAAGCACCCGCGACCAATCAACCGCGCGCCCCGTTGGTCCCCTCCCTTTGATCGCGGACATTGACAAAATTGCTTGTATCTCTGTTCATTTTGATGCTAGGGAAAATTTGAAAACAGATTAAGAATCCTCATGAGTTCAGCTTTTCAACGATATATAAAACTGTATCTAAAATATTGGCGCTCCCCGTCTAGGCGCCAGACTAAGCACCCGCGACCAATCAACCGCGCGCCCCGTTGTTCCCCTACCTTTGATCGCGGACATTGGCAAAATTGCTTGTATCTCTGTTCATTTTGATGCTAGGGAAAATTTGAAAACAGATTAAAAATCCTCATGAGTTCAGCTTTTCAACAGTTGCCGGTGGCAAGGTACCCTCATAACCCTGTAGTTCTCCGAGTCCTCACAATAAATACGCAACGACACTCCGCCAAAGGCTCACGCGCCTACCGTAACCTCAGCGCGTCAGTTCACGTGGACACGTGTACTCCACGTGGCAAAAGTAGTTTTCTGAAGTCGGTTGGCTATCAGAGTTAGTTCTAATTTTAGCGTTGGTGCTTTACCTTTGTTTTGTAAGTTTTACGCTCTCTTATTTTATTTTCTTGCAATAAAGTAAATTTATTGTAAGAAACTGTGTATTTGTCGTTATATTTTATCCGGAACCTATCACCCCGTATTCGTACGCGGGCAACTTGGGGGCCGAACCGTGTCAATCGTTTTTTCGTTATTTTTCCTTGTTTTGCTGTAACTTTCTGGTTTATTTTTCCTCGGTTTGAATAAACGGAGGAATTATTTACTGGTTTTTGGCAGTTTCTTTCGTTGGATAACGTGGAAACTTGGAGGAATTCTCCGAAGAATCGAAGTAACCTTCGTCGATTGAAAATCAACGAAAAGTAGACAGTTTTTGAATAAAAACTTTGTTTACGGACGACAACGCAGAAGATGAGCGACAAAACATCGTCGAAGCAGTCAACGTCGAAAGTGGACGACAATCGGATGATTGTTGTGGAAACTCAAATGAGCGTGAAGGAGAGAAGAAAGAAAGTGAAGAAGTTCACTAAACTTATCGCTAGCAGCGTCAAAGTGGAGGACGAGACAAGGTTGCAACTCGGGGAGTTGGCAGCAAAATGCAGCGAACAGGAGGCGGATGCGATTCTGGAGCCGATGAGAATTTTCCACAGAGAGTTGTTGGAAAAGTTCGAAGAAATCGGAGGAGATGAATGGCCGCGATCGGTGATTCGAGTCATGAGAGAGTTCAAGCTCGAATCGGTGGAAGAGTTGAGAGAGGCGTGTGCGAAAGCAGCGCAAGTGCAAGTTGAAAAGAACTTGTTGACGGAGTGCTGGGAGGAAGAAAAGGAGATGCTCGGGGAGCAAATCCGGAAAATTCAGAGAGAAAAGGAGGTGGCTGAGGCTCAGGTCAGGAAGCTGGAGAAGGCGCTGACGAAACTGAGGAAGAAGCTGGATCAGGAGGAGCGTAAGCCGAATGGCTTGCGGGATGAAGCCCAGGAAATCGCTGTGGAAACAGTGACGGGTGACGAAAAAACGAGTAGTGAGGAGAAGAAGGTTTTCATGGTAGGAAATCTGGGAATCCGTGTGGAAAACAGGAATCCGTACAGGGAAACGGCGGAGAAGAGCAAGGAAATCGCTGTGGATACAGTGACGGAGGAGAAAAAAGAAGGGATGAAGCCAAAGAAGACGGTGATTAGAGAATCGAAGATTCTCATAACTCCGAGAATCGGCGTGAAGGGTAAATCCATCTTTGAGTATCGGAAAAGTGCGCTGAACACGTGGAAGAATAGATTCGATTTTGCGAATGTGGAATCGATCGTATTCTTGTTAGAGCTCACGGAGGACGAGGAGACGAACCAAAAGTTGGGTGACTTAGTTCGAAAGTTAGCTGAGGAAGTGAAGGAGATCACGATCATTCCATACAAAATGGATTGGGCAAAATCGGGATTGGTGGAAAGTTGGAAACGGAGTTGGATAACTGCCGGTCATGTGAAGTGGAGCGATTCGGCTGCGAGTGCGGACGAAAAGTTCAAAACGTGGGAACAACTGCTGGAGTTCCTGGAGGCGAGGACGACAGAGAATGTGGTGGTGGCCCAACTGAGAAAGGAGTCGGTGACTTCGGAGCCACGAATAAAGGAGGACAAATGGAGTCACCAGTGATGTCATCTTGGTGGACAATCCAAATTGTTAATTAATTATTTTTGTTTAGTAGTTTTTATGTTAGGGTGGTGTGACTGAGTTTAGGCTAGGTGGTGTGAGATAAGGGGAGAAGAATGTAAGTCGTATCTGTGAGAGTACTCGAACCGGTCGGGGCCCGGTTTTTGTGAAGGGGGGGAAGTTGCCGGTGGCAAGGTACCCTCATAACCCTGTAGTTCTCCGAGTCCTCACAATAAATACGCAACGACACTCCGCCAAAGGCTCACGCGCCTACCGTAACCTCAGCGCGTCAGTTCACGTGGACACGTGTACTCCACGTGGCAAAAGTAGTTTTCTGAAGTCGGTTGGCTATCAGAGTTAGTTCTAATTTTAGCGTTGGTGCTTTACCTTTGTTTTGTAAGTTTTACGCTCTCTTATTTTATTTTCTTGCAATAAAGTAAATTTATTGTAAGAAACTGTGTATTTGTCGTTATATTTTATCCGGAACCTATCACCCCGTATTCGTACGCGGGCAACTCAACGATATATAAAACTGTATCTAAAATATTGGCGCTCCCCGTCTAGGCGCCAGACTAAGCACCCGCGACCAATCAACCGCGCGCCCCGTTGTCGCCCTCCTTTTGATCGCTGACATTAACGATACTGCGTGTATCTCTGTTTATTTTGGTGCTAGGGGAAATCTGAGAACAGATTCAGAATCCTCATAATTTCAGCTTTTTGATCGAATAATTTTATATTAAAAGATTGAAATTTTCAGCCACAACTTCCACCTTAACCGACTCCACCACCAAGAAATCCAACAGTAAAACCAAGAGCGTTGATTCCCTCGAGAAGAAAGCCACAACTACTACCAAATCCCGGGAATCTACTTCAAAAGAGCCTCGCACAAAAAGCATCGAACCCTCCAAAGAGATCCTCTTTGTCCCTCAAGAGCCCTCCACTCCAGATGCCCTGACACCAAGCGCCCCCATGACCGGATCAGATGAGCCGGCGGAGCCAGAGGAGGATCAGAAGTTCGACAAGGGCATCGAGTTCTTGCTCAGCTGTCTCGGCATGTCAGTAGGGCTCGGTAACCTGTGGAGATTTCCCACAAGAGCTTATGAGAACGGTGGCTCCGTGTTCCTCATCCCCTATTTGATATGTGCTCTGCTCTTCGGGCTCCCTGGAGTCTATCTGGAGTTCGCGCTCGGTCAATATCAGGGAAAGTCACCGCCATTCGTCTACCGACGGATTATGCCAGTGCTCGAAGGGTTCGGTTGGGTGGCCGCGTTGCTCATGGCTACTGTAGGTGTCTACTTCATGTTGATCATCTCGTGGATTAGTGTTTACTTGTTCAATGTGGTCATCGGGAATTCGGGGAAGTGGGGACTATGTGATAATAAGTGGAATGATGCAGGTTAGTGGAAATATGTATGTAGATCAAATGTTGGCCCCCATTTTGACCATTTTCTCAGTCTATGAAAGTTATAGCGAATTGATAAAAACAGGCTGAGAAACAGGATTTATAACCGAGACGTTTCGAAACCATGGCGTTTGGAAATTAAGAAAAAAACCGATTAAAACAGAAATGGTGTTTTTAAATGAAAAAAAAAACATGAAAAACGGGCTACATTGAAATTTTGAGCCGTGTACTCCTCGTGGACAAGATAGATTTTGGAATTTTGAATTTTTTACGGATTTTTTTCCAATTTTTTCGACACTAAACGTGTAAATGGCGGAAAAATGAGTGTTTCGAAATGTCTCGGTTCCCAACTGTGTTGGTTTCAAAACGTTCAGATTCACAATTCTGAAACTAAACGTTTTGAAACCAGGACGTTTCGAAACCATGCCATTTTGACACCAAAAGTGTAAATTACGGAAAAATGAGACAGTTTCCAACTTTCCCGGTTTCATAACGTCCTGGAGCCGTAATTTTCAAATCTGACGTTTTGAAACTTGATGCATTGTAACATTGTAACCGAGTCGTTTCGAAACCAGGACGTTTCCAAAACAAGACATTTCAAAGTCATGACATTTTGACTCCAAACTGAAAAATGAGAGGGTTTCGAAACGTCTCGGTTCCCAACTGTTTCGGTTTCAAAACGTCACGAATACACCATTCTGAATTGGACGTTCCAAAACCAGACGTTTCGAAACCATGACATTTCGACCTTAAATATGCAAAAATAATTGAAAAATGAGGGTTTCAAATCTCAAATTTACAAAATGTCTCGATTTCCAACTGTCTCGGTTTCAAAACGTCCCGGAGCCGCAATTCTGAAAATTGACATTTTGAAACCGGACGCATTGTAACCGAGACGTTTTGTAACAAAATTCAAGTTTAGCTCGGTTTTAAAACGTCTTTAGAGTTTTGAAACCGGAAGACATTTCGAAAATTTGCAAAAATTTTCGGCGTTTCGAAACGGGACATTTCAAAACCAGATGTTTTAAAACCGTGAGGGCTTTAAAATCTCAAAGTTGCCAAATGTCTCGGTTTCCAAACGTCCCCATTTCCAGCCACCTGCTTCAACATCCCTGCCCAAGAGCTGTGCTCCGGTGCGCACCCTGCCGGATGGAACACTTCTGACACACCAATCCAAAAATTGATCTACATGAATGGATCCTGCCACGACAAGGAAGATTACGAGAATATCACTCTAGTTAGTGCATCCGCACAGTATTTTCAGTGAGTGTTCGATGGAGCGCGATTGCAATATAATCAAAATTTTAAATATTCAGAAACTTCATTGTCCGCCCATCTACCAGTTTGACGGATTTCAATAGTATCAATTGGCCAATATTCATCGCTATGATTATCGGATGGGTGATTACTGTACTCTCGATATGGCGTGGCATGAAATTTGTGGGAAAACTCTCTTACGTTACCGTAGGCCTACCGTATATCATCGTGACAATACTGTTTGTGAGAGGTGTCACTTTGGAGGGCGCCGGCGATGGGTTACGGTTCTTTTTTGCTGGAAGTGACTTCAGTGCACTCTGGAATTATAACACATGGACTGCCGCCTTGACTCAGATGTGTTTTTCGTTGTCGATTGGGTTTGGAGGGTTGATGAATATTGCCTCGTATAATAGGAGAAAGCATAATTGTTATAGGGTGAGTGTTGGAAAAAATCTGGAACGGATTAGAACTGAAACCGGCCCGTTTTAAAACTGGTTTTGAATTGAAACAGAGATATTTCAAAACTATGATGTTTTGATCCTTACGGTATCGGTCATTTGACAACTTTGCGACGCTTCAAAACCGTTAGAACCTTTAAAACTGTGCCGTTTCGAAACTGAGTCCTTTTGCAAAGTTCTTAATCCGGAACGTTTTGAAACTTTGAGACATCTGAGTACCGTTTCAAAACGCCATGGACATTTTAAAACTGTGTCATTTCCAAACCGAGACATTTTGCAACCTGCAATTTTAAAACCGATGCGTCAAGTCATTCATAACAGTTCTATACCGACCCAGTAGTTTTAAAACGGTCCACACATTCGTTTCAGGACGCCATCTACCTCATCATCGGTGACACCACAATGTCTCTAATCGGTGGCGCCGCCGTCTTCTCCACTCTCGGCTTCCTGGCTCGAAAACGTGGCGTCGACATCTCGGAAGTGGTCGCCAGTGGCCCAGATCTCGCATTCAGCGCCTATCCGGACGCCATGAATCAGATGCCCGTGCCGTGGCTCTGGAATTTTCTCTTTTTTGTAATGCTGTGGTTGTTGGGCATCAGCTCGGAGTTTGGTACGGTGTTTTGTGTCACCATTTTTCAGAGAAAAATACATTGAGATTTTCAGTGATGGTGGAGCTCGTGTGCTCATGTCTTCGTGATCGATTCCCGGAATTTTGCGAGCGACGGATTATGGTGGTTGGAGGTGTCAGCGCGATTCTTTTTGTGTTTGGCATAGTGTTGACGACAGATGTGAGTTTTGAAATGGGTGGTGGTTTTGCAACGGCAGTTTTGATTTGGGACATTTTGAAACCAAGATATTTCGAAACTGGGATGTTTTGAAACCGTGACTTTTTTGAAACCAGGCCATTCTGAAACGGGTCATTTTGCAACCATGAAATTTTGAAGCCAAGACATTTTGCAACCGTGTCTTTTCGAAACCACAAAATGTTGACTTTTGTAACCGTAAAATATCTAACTCATGTCAATCTAAAACTTTATCATAAAACCGAGACGTTTCGAGACTGCGACGTTTCAAAACCGTCAAATCTTTCAATCAGGGTATTTCTAAGCTGCGCTACACTGAAACCATGAAATCATAAAATCGTGACATTTCGAAACCAGGCCATTCTGAAACGGGACATTTTGAAACAAAAAAAATTCGACGTATTGTAATAGTCACAAATCTAAACCATGTCAATCCAAAACCATGACTTTTTGAAACCGAGACGTTTTGAAACCAGTCATTCGAGAACCGTGACATTCTTAAACTATTCCCGTTTCAAAACCGTATTGGTCCAACACACTCGGAATCTTTGAACTCTTGAATTCCTGTTCCGACTTGAGTCCCATTTTCAAGACGTCTTGTGTTTCAGTACGGTTTCTAAACGTCCCCTAGTGTGTTGTTGGGAAATTTAGTGTTGTTGGGAATTCCGACTTCCGGATAAGGAAAATAATTTCCCAACATCTCTGGTCCCTAAATGCCCAAAAAATCTCAAAAGACACATTTCAAGAACCGATATTCCAGGCAGGCATCTACTGGTTCGAGCTGTTCGACGAGTACGGCGCGGGTCTTAACGCCGTCGTTTCAGCCACCTCCATGTGTATCATAATCGCCTATCTCTACGGTCTGGAGCACTTCAAATTCGATCTCAACTTGATGTTGGGAGCCGGCGGCGGATGTTGCTCCATATTTCTCGGCCATAATAGCCCATATTTCCGAGTGAATTGGAAGTGGATCAGCCCGGTGTTCGGTGTGATTTTGATCGTTTTGAGTTGCTGGAAATCGTATCCCCATCATAATGATCCGGTTGCGTATCCCGTTTTGTTTGATGTAAGTCTATTAGTGGCCTTGTCGGTTCCTAGGCCACCAGTTTTGAATTTCAGATCCTCGGCTGGACCCTTGCTATCACCCCATTCACTATGATCCCGCTATGCGCCTTCTTGGCCTATAGAAACTTTAAGAAACATGATATTGTGAGTTTTTGACTCCGGATGTCCAAATATTTATTTATATTTCAGCCCACCCGAGGCCTGTTCCTTGTCCAAAAACAGCACCCATCCTACCAGCGGATCTCGAGCGACTGGTCCCCCGAACGAAAACGTATCGGGCTCCGGCTGCCGTGCCACGAGCCGGGAGACCAGGTGGCGGTGTCGTTGTCGACACTGCATAGTGTGAATAAGAATAGTGATTTGGAGTCGATTTAGAGATTTAGTGATTTAGTGATTTTTTATTTTTTACCCGAAAAAAGTAATAAAATTAAATAAGAATACTTAATGAATCTCGGCGAACCACTCGGCCATCTGTCGATCACAGTCGTCGTCGGTTATCTAAAATTGGGAATTTTTATAAAGTTTTCGGTCAGAAAGGCCCTCTTACCTGAGTATGAATATTTGGGTAGACGAGAAAATAGAATAGGCAAAAAATGACGAAGCCGAAGAAGAATGTCATCTGGGTGATCCAGTGGAAGCGGTGCATGAAGGTGGGCGAGAATTCGAAGCAGTTGGAGGATTGGGATACTGTAACGAGGAAGAGGTGTTTGGGAATGGAATTCGATTATGGAGGACCGCGTTGCGACACGCGACGCGTGAGGAAATTGCCGAGACATTTTGTAACTATGCAATCGTGAACAATACTCCTTTTCGTCCGGTTTCGAACTGCCCGGTTTCAAAAGGTCCTGGTTTTGAATTGTCTCAGTTTTTAAATGTTGCAAAGACTTCCGGAAACCACTCGTTTTCACGCATTTTTCACACAAAAAATGGTAGAAAATGCAGTTTTCGGACTAAAATACACTTAAAACTTCCGAAAAGTCAAATTAACAACTTTGAGTCGCTTTTCAGCGTTTTCGATGTTAAAAATTCCAAAAATTGCTAATTTTCAGATGAAAAAGCTTGAAATTCTGGTCCAAAACGCTTGAAATTTGTTCAAAAAGTCAGTTTCAGCTGATGTTTTCGGTTTTTGGTCAAAATTCTGATATTTTCTCAAAATTTTAGCTTGAAAATGTGTTTTTTTATACTCGGAAATGCCATTTTCAAAGATTTTTCTGAAATTTTCAATTTTTTGACTGTCAGGCGTGCCTTTGACGCGTTTTCAAACTTTTGAGTGGCTGGCGCGCTTTTGGCGCGTTTTAAGAGCAAAATTGACTGTCCGGCGTACCTTTGACGCGTTTTTCTCCAATTTCTGCCACTTTAGGCTCTCTGGCGCGCCTTAGACGCTATTTTTGGACTAAACTCAGCATTTAGAACCCCATCCATATTTTCAGCCATTTCTAGCCGATTTTTTAGATGTATTTTGTATGTCTGTCCTGATATCTGTGAGTCCTGATGTCTGTCTGTCTGGATATATGCTTGTCAGAATGTCCATCTGTTCCAATGTCTGTCTGTCCGGATGTCTGACTCTTTGTGAGTCGGGTGTACATTCCCCCCATAAATCTATACCTGTCCATTCACTATTCCCGTTCTCCTTTGCCCGATTCTGTCGACATACAGGCGACGTCGAGCCATTTGTCTCAATGGGTATCTGGGTGAAGGTGTCTGGCGACATTGAGACCCTAAAAAATTAATTTTTTAATTCAAGAAAGTTTAGCTGAAATTCACTTTTTCAGCGCCGGATTCTCATAGGTAAACCCTCCGCCGGCGCCGTTGACTTCGGGTGAGGAGATGCCGTTGACAAGGCGTAACATGGGTAGCATACCGGCAGCCACGATTGACGTGTCTCTGGAAATTTCAGACCAAAAAAATTATAGAATTATAGCAAAAAAATGTTGGTGGGAAAAGTGTGATAGAAGTTAAAGTCAAAAAACATGCAGCAACCAGGAAAGAATCAATCATCATGCATCAGTGACTTGCTCACTCTGGACTATCCATCTTCGTCGTCACGTCCTCAGATGTTGAGGGCTCCGTAGTGGTAACTGTAGTGAAATTGTCGGCGGAGACACTTGTCGGTATCATCACGACCATTTCCAGAGGGACGTCCAGACGAGTCAGTTGACATTCGGTGCCCACTTGGGAGAGTTTGTACAGGGAGGAAGTGTTAGTTCGGAAAAAAAGAGGAAACTAATTGGGGGGAGAAATGGGAGGATGCGGGTTAGGTAAAGTACAGGCAAATTTTGGGTACTGTCAAGGTTATCTCATTAGGGAAGGCCTCCGAGGGATCGTGGAGGTATAGGACATGACCTATATCATTGGAAAGCTGAGAAAACGCTGATTCCAAATATATCATCAGTTTTTGCCCTTGAGGCTTGGTATTCGAGAAAAACGATGGTCGGTAAGTTAAACGAGATCGGTAACGTACTCCACAGTCACACGGCGGCCTTCCCTAGTCAGAATCCGGTAATATTTTCAAAAACTAAAAAATCGAAATGTGACTATTTTCGAACTAGGGCACGTTCCAAACGTAAGGTTGGGTTTAAGGATGGAATCTATATTTTTTGAATCCAGTTTTCATTATTGTAGGCCTCCCCGAGATATTCAGGCGAGAATTAGGCAAAATTCAGAAACTCATAAAGCCATAATTTCAGTAGGTTAATTTTTGTGAAATGGTTTTAATTCTATGAAAAACTGGGGTGCAAGTCAACTTTTCGCTTTTTCAGTTGTCAACTTCTCGCATGTGTACTAGCACAACACGCTTCTTACAAACCGCGCTCTACCGAAACTGAAAAAAATTGTGTGCGAAATTGAGAGACTCAGAGAAAAATAGACATTTTTCAAGGGCATTTCGGTGGAGCGGGGGTTGTAATAACAGTGCTGAGCTAATACTGACCTTAGCCAATTTTTGTCTCTGCGGAATTTCAGAGCTAATGTGACCAAAATTCCACATTTTTTGGAAAAATTTGAAAGAAAAAAATTAATTATTCAATTTATTGCTTTTTCAGAAAAATACTATATTTATCAAAAATACTATATTTTTTCAGGTAGGAAATTGACGAATGAACTTGAATTTACATCTATTAAATAGACCAATTCAAGACCTCCACTTTTGTAGTTGACCACTTTTTACGACGGTCCCTGGGGAGATACGGGCGGTAGAAGGGTTTCTAAGGACCGCCCGTACAAAAAAGTGGTCAACTACAAAAATAATAAACGTGAAATTTCTCGCATTTTAATGGTTGTCAACTTTTTTGTAGCACGTATAGTTGCTGAGATACTGTCAAATTTTGAGGTCACTAAACTTCTATTAACATTTTTTCGCGACTTTTTCAAATTTCCATGTGTTTTTATTACGAAAAATACATCATAAACTCATTTCCTATGTCTGCAAACGAAAACAAAAAAGTATTTACTCGGGGGGGGGGGGACTCGAACCCGGGTACCTCTGCGGGGGACACACTCTCCGAAAAACCCCCACTGAGCCACCTGGTAATTTTTTTCAAAAATGCTCAAAAACCCATTTTCGCCGATTTTTTGTTGGAAACATAGCTTTGGGACGTTTTTTCACCTATAAAACTTTATTTTTCGACTTTATCTCACTTAAACCGCCCATACCTCATTAGGGACCGCCTGTACAAAAAAGTAGTCAACTACAAAAATGAAGCTCTACGTTTGGTCTGTACGATCTATTAAAATTTACTCTGCTGTACCAAAAATGCGTTTAATTTTTACGGCTACTGAAACATATGACACTCTAGTCGCCCTAAGCAAACTTTGGATATTTAGATCTCGAAATGAATTTTGCAAACTTTTTTTTACAATTTGAACCCCGTTTTTACCTAAAAATGTTTTCAGAGCCCACTACAATCTACTTTTACAAAACCAAATCTCCTCAAAACACCCACCTCGTAATCAGCAATCTCTGCCGCATATATTTCACCGCTGCCAGCTTAATCAGTGACAGGAACACTATACAGAAACAGACACCTGTAAAAAATCGTTTTTTTAAGTTTTCGAACTTTTCAATTAACCCAATTAACCTACCTAAATACACATCCATCGCTTTGATATAACTAACACGGGGCATCACTTCATTATACGAGAATAACAGGAAGGTTATAGTAAGGATGATAGATATCATGTCCTGAAATCAATAAACCAAGTTTAAGAAAAGTGGGCGTGGCCTACCTGGAACGAAGTCTCATTCTCCATCCACAAAGACACCCATGATGTGATAACGACTGCAGTGGAAGGGATAATTAGTTGGAGGAAGCAAAACCCGGCGGCTCTATTGAAAACGAAGCAGACATACAGTCGGGAGTAGTCACCTGGAAAAAAATTTATTTTTTTTTTAAAACAACGATGCTCCGAAATCCCGTTCTCTAAAACCAACCCGTCGCATAACTCTCCACTCTACTCGTAACATAGGCCTCCTTCACTTGAAAATCGGGGAGCCGAATTTTGTGGAGCTTCAAGGATTGTATGACTCCAGACGACCAGAAGTACTTGACTTTGTCCGCGGTGTACCCGTCTGGAAATTCGGTAGTACTGTACTGTTGGAGAGGGTACTGTAGGCTTACAACTCTCAAAACCCATTTTGCATAGCTGGGTGTCAAAAGGGAACAGGGTTAGGTCCATGCCACATGTCAGGATTAAAGAGAGCCGCCGACTGTACAGTATGCTGCCGTTGTTGCGGAGTCTGGAATTTATTCTAATTGTGAAAAAATGCGCTCTACAGAGAATTCTGTAACTGACAAACCTCAGTAGCGATCTATGTGTAATCGATTGTCTTCTCGGGTTCTTCGAGGATATCGCGTTTGGCACGAAGGTATCCGGGTGCCATAAGAAATTCGAATAGCTCTCATGCAACGAGATCTCGGTCTTGTTTTTAAACTTCTCCCGACTATAAGTCAACCTTGGGTCCCGCCACGATTCTCGATAAAACATTTCGATGGAGTAGTCCATGGTGACTTCAGACACCGATCGAATGTTACTGACGACTATGGAGACGTTCACATGGACTGGGCCGTCGTAACCGTCGTCGGGCACCTGGCGATGATCGTATTTGATGGAACGGAGGAATTGAAGGAAGTCGTGGGTTTCGCTGGAAAAGATGTGTTTATCTCAAGAACCTGTTGCGTTATCAAAAACTACAAACTACAAAAATGAAGAACGTAAAATTTTGGACATTTTGTTAATTGACATCGTTTTGGTAGCACTGAAAGCTGAGGAGCTATGCGCCGTTAAAGATTCCGGCAGACGGAGAGACGCAGAGAAGCTAGAGTGTCTAGCTGTCTGCGCTCTCTACACAACGATATTGCTTCGAAAGCAATGTATTGCAGGTATCAAAAAGCTGTCAACTAGAAAAATGATGAGCATAAATTTTTACGCAGTTTAATAGTTTAGAACTTTTTTTGATTTTACGGCTCTGGAACGTTTTAAAACCGAGACATTTCGTAACTATGATATTTCAAAACCAGCCGGTTTCAAACCGTTTTGTAATAAACCATGTCAGTTTAGGTACGTAAAATTTTGAGACGTTTTGAAACTGAAAATGAAAATACTTGATTTCCGCCCGTACAAAAAAGTTGTCAACTACAAAAATGAGAAACAAAAGAAAACAAAAAAGTTTTTACTTTGGGGGACTCGAACCCGGGTACCCCTCCGTGGGAAACACTCTCCGAAAATTCCCACTGCGCCACTTGATCACTTTTGTTCAAAACTTCTCAAAAACTCATTTTTGCCAATTTTTGGACGCCATTGTTCGACTATTTTAATTCAAACTAGGTATTTCACTTAAACCACCCGTATCTCTCTAGGTACCGCTTACAAATAAGTTGTCAACTACAAAAACGGAGACCCAACTCACCCCTGCTCAAAAATCGATGCCTTATCATAAATCGCATCATTATACATCTCATCCTGATACTCTTCATCCTCTGAATCATTCTCTGAATTTGACTTTTTCCGAAGCCTTAGTGCAGCACGGACTCCCGAACAGATCTGAAATTTTGTATTCTGAATTCTTAAAACTTTTGATGTACTTACCTGCACCGCCTCCATAAATACAAGAAGCATAAACAATTTTCTTAAACTCATGGCTCCAGAAGTCGAAGACGTCATCTCATGCTCCACTTCTGCAAAAAAGTGTCGGGAATACTTATTCAAAAATGCGCGTACTAAGAAGAGAAATAAGAAGATGTGTTCAAGTGTGTGAAAACGGGTGAATAGAGAAGGGGGAATGTATGCGGGAGAAAAAAGACATGATTTTTTGGTTTATGAGCCCCCGGTGGGAAACTGAATGGAACTTTTTGAGAAAAGAGGGTTAGTCAGCAGATAGGGGACATAAAAAACAGTATTAGGGGAAGGAAACTCAGCAATTTTTATTTTGAAAACAAGAAAATGTTCTAAAGTTATTATTTAAAGGGGTTAAGGAGACCGCCTTAGGATTCAGAGGATGAGGAGGCTAGATTTAGATCGGATAGTCAGATATTTCCAAATTTTTAGTATTTTATAGAACAAGAACAAACATATATTTTTGTAGTTGACAACTTTTTTGTACGGGCGGTCCCTAGTACGGTACAGGAGACGTTAAAAGGAGGGGTGTTGCTAGCGCTAGGTAATTTTGAGCTTTTGTATCTCTGCAACCATTAGTGCTATTAAAAAACTGTCAACTAAGTCAACTAACTAAATGTAGAGAATGTTCTGCTCTGCAGTTTTGTAGTTTTTAGTTTTTTGATAGCGCTAAAGGATGTTGAGATAAAGGCGTTTGAAAGTTGCAAGTAGAGAGCGCAGGCATTCTAGTTCTCTGAGTTTTCTTAACAGATCAATAAAATTTTAAAAACCGCAAATAATTACTTTCAAATTTGTGAAAACATCCAGAATCTTTATATTTCTAAGCCCAGTAGGGAGAAAATCAAGTTTTAGAAGATAAGTATGATAATGGTGTGATTTTCAACACAGGTATAGAATACGCGTCAAAGGCGCGCCAGATGATTACACCGAACAAAATTTAGGAAACCAGTCGAAAAAACCTCGGATTTCATGACGTTTGGAATAACAAGTTTTGAGTTACAAAACGCGCCGAAGGCGCGCCAGACAAAAATATTTTTGAAAATGCATTACTGAACCAACCGTTAATACTATAAAATAATTGTCAACTATCAAAATGTGTAAAACTTTTTGCTCAAAATTTTTGTAGTTAAACATTTTTTGGTATCTGCAATCGTTACGGAGAATGGACCATTCGGATAATTGTCATCACAGGCGCGAACGCAGACAGTCCGACACACAGATTTGAAGCGTCACCACAAAATAAGAAATTGAAAAATCAACTCAATTTTATATTGATTAGATAGAACAATTCAAGACCTCCATTTTTGTAGTTGACCACTTTTTTGTACGGGCGGTCTCTGAGGAGATACGGGCGGTAGAAGGGTGCGCAGGCGGTGTCTCCTTAGGGACCGCCCGTTCAAAAAAGTTGTCAACTACAAAAATGGAGATCTAGGTTTGATTTACATAATTAATATACTTTAAAATCGCTAACTAGTCAAGAGCTCCCAATTTTTATTTCATAAATGAATATTTTATATTTTGGGCTCAAAGACAACTTCAGCTCCTTCTCCTCCTCTCCCCCCCCCCCCCAAATCTGACACTTTTACGATGTCCCAATAAGCCATAAATCATATGAAGAACACCACGAGCACCACAAAGACAAAAATGGACAACGAAAACAAGTGAGTAGTAAGGATAAATAAGAAAAAGTACTCGTCGTCTGGTATAGAACTCGAACAAAGAAGAAAGCGGGAATTATTCGATTCCGGTCATTCGTCAGAGAAAGACTGAAATTGAGTTTAAAGAAAAAAGAAGAAATATGGGAATACGTATTTCTGGGTAGATCACGCGGATTTATTCACTGAGTACACGTTCTACGCGTACATAAAAAACTCTAGACCATGCGTTGCGGTCGCGTAGCGGTCTAAGCCAAACTATATACACTTTCTATTCAGCGTTCAAAAATTTCCACATTCTTGTCATATTCTTTTATGAAAAGTTATAAAAATTCCCATTTCCACTCAAAAACTGAGTCCAGTCCAGCGGCCACAAAAAAGGGGAAAAAGGGGGAAGACAACAATTGTCAATCACTTTGATGTTGTTCCGCTCCTCTGAAAATGGGTGCCGGGTGGGTACAGCTGAACGGGGTGACATGGGGGGGGAGAAGATTTTGAGGAGGAATGGAAGTTGTGGTGGTGGGAACCATGAGGAATAAGATGGGAGTGATGAGGAACTTGTGTTTTGGATGAGATGGGGGTGGGGGATAGAAATGTAATGTAGTCTAGTCTTCAAAAAGGGGAAAAATGAAATAAGGAACAGCTGGAAACTATCAGACAGGAAAAATTAAAGGTTGCATACATCCAAGGCTGTCGTACGGCCGCCCGCGGTTGGCCGCTGCTTTTTATTGAAAATTTCGAAGGACCGCGGCCGGCCCAAAACAGCTTTGGCACCAGTGGGGGTCGAACCCCGGTGGTCAGACTGGTACCAAAAAGTCAAAAGTATATCAAGTCATGTTTTCAGTCGAAACTCTAGAAAGCCGCGGAAGCTGTTTGAGGTTTTCAGGAAACACATCACAACACAACACAATACAATCACAATACAGCACAACAGGGCAGTGCGAAAATAAAATTTTGAAAAAGGAAGTCGGACGTCAGAATTCCATGCAATCCTGGTACAGTACGCGACACTTGCAGTCTTTAGTTAAAAATGTCTAACTTTGTGAATGTGAGACGGCCTCGCTGATTGTCTCACAACATTGATTATCTATTGAGTGTACAGATCACAAGTAGCGCTTCATTTTTGTAGTTGACAACTTTTTTATAAGGTCACACCTAAGAAGTTACAGACAGTCCATTTGAACAGATTACAAAAAAGTTGTCAACTACAAAAATAAAGCTCTATTTGTGATCTGTATATTCCATAAACAATCATTATGTAGCCAGTCTCACATTTACAAAACTGACCATTTTCAACTAAAAATTGCCAGTACCCAAGGCTGCCGTACGGCCGGCCCAAAAGGTGGCCGCGGCTGGCCCAAAAAAGTTTTGGCACCAGTGGGGGTCGAATCCTGGTGGTCAGACTGGTACCAAAAAGTCAAAAGTATATCAAGTCATGTTTTCAGCTGAAACTCTAGAAAGCCGCGGCTGTTTGAGATTTAGAATGTTAGGTTTGCTATAAAATTACTTTTATGTAGATTCTATGTTTATAGTCAGTGCTAACAACGTGCGTACCACACTTTTTAGTTGAAGCTTTTTTAAAGTTTATAGAAAAAAAGCATTCTACGGTAAGCTACTCGTCGTCTGGTATAGAACTCGAACAATGAAAAAAGCGGAAATTATTCAATTCCGGTTATTTGTCAGAAAGACTGAAATTGAGTTTGAGGGGAAAATATGA
The DNA here is from genome assembly GCF_010183535.1 of Caenorhabditis remanei. Taxonomy (NCBI): domain Eukaryota; kingdom Metazoa; phylum Nematoda; class Chromadorea; order Rhabditida; family Rhabditidae; genus Caenorhabditis; species Caenorhabditis remanei. The sequence goes on from NC_071329.1 coordinate 2,972,969, forward strand.
GAATACTTATTTCTGGGTAGAGCGCAGAGTTGTACGGAATGCCATTTTTTAGTATCCGGAATACGGAATCCGGAATCCGGAATCAAATTTTCGAAATCCGGAATCTGGAATCGGTATGCCGAAAAAACCCGGAATTCCGGAATTTCGGAATCCGGAATTCGGAATGATTCGATAAATTTGCAAGACCAAGTCTTTTTTTCGAGTGTTTTTAATGATAAATAAAGTTTAAAACTACTTTTTAGGATCAAAACCGGAAAAGAAGTACTAAAGTTGTCTTTTAAACTCAAAAAATTATAAATTTCAACTTCTGGATTCCGGAAAAAAGGAAACTCAAAAAACCGGAATGAAAATTTTCATTTTCCGGAATCCGGAACCGGAATGCCGAAAAAACCCGGAATTCTGGAATTTCGGAATCCGGAATCCGGAATCTGGACAACTCTGGTAGATCGGTAAGGATTCATTAATTATTTTCGAACCTATTGTCACTAGCACACGAGCCGGGAAATCTAAGATAGGGTACATGGCCTAACTTTCCCCTCCGTGTTGCCCCCATTCCTAGGCCAAATCAAAACTAAACCAGACTCTTTCCAATAACAATAACCCATCACACAAGTATAACAAAAAATATAAAAAGCCCTCTGGAGCAACAGAAAAAAATAAAAGAGAAGGGGGAAAGAGCAAGATCATAAAATAGAGCTCCGGGGAGGAGGGGAATGTGCTCTCCGGACAGCGAAACGATCATCTGCTCCTCTTCTTTTTCTCTTTGCGGTTTTTGAATCATATTCTTAGAAGGGTCTCTTTTTTTTGAGGAGAAAGGGTTCAATCCTTCTTAACATGAAGATCCCATGGGGTATCCCATGGGTAAGTCAAAAATAGGCTCCCTAAAGAATGCTCCAGACGGCTTTTAAGATTTTGTATTGGTTCAAAAAATTCTTCTCAACATGCTGATTCGGAATCTGTAATCCATTTTTGCAGAAAGGTTCACTGAGCCGAGATATATGAATTTTAAGTCATTTCTAGGGCAAAAACTGGAATTTTCCAGTTTTTTCTGTATAATTCGTGTAAAAAAGGTTTCAGAATTGGTATTGCCAAAATTTCGTGATAAAAACGATTTTCAAGGAAAAAACTATATCGCATTCATTTCTTACAGTTGTCACTAAACTTTTCCTAATAAGATTTTTTTACCATGAAATTTTGCCAGTGCGCATTTCAGCTCTTCTTTACCCATATTACACTAAAGAAAGCCAAAAAATTGGGTCTAAAATTGATTTTGAGAAAAATCTCGAAAAATGCTATTTTTGTAATAAAAATGACTTCAAATGCATATATCTCGGTTCAGAAAAACGTTCTGCTCTTATTTCAACCTTCATTTACACATATTACACAAAAAAATGACAAAGTTTGAATCTAAAATTGATTTTCAGGTAGATGTTTGTTGAAAAATGCAATTTTTCACTGAAAATGACTTAAAATGCATATATCTCGGTTCAGAGAAGCATTTTGCAAAAATTGTTTATATATTTTGAATCAGCGTGTTGAGAAGTACTATTAAGCCAATATGAAAGCTCAAAAAACTTCTGGAACATTCCGTAGTTAGTAAATCGACTCAAATCCGCCGTAAATCTACACAAAACTCTCGTAAATCACCAACATGTTCACTTATTCAAAGATTCACATCACGTCATCCGAACACCGCCAGAAATTTGGAGTCACTACTCAGACACCAATTTAGTCTCTAGAGGATTAAAAAAACTCAGAAAGTTACAAGGAGGCTGAAAATGAAGAGAAAAGACAAACAAATAAAAGGGGAAGATCTCATTTATGGTGGTGGAGGGATGACACAAGACATTTCATTTCTTTAAATTGTTTGCTGTGGAATAGGGGAGGAGAAGGGGATGAAAGGATGATTTTAATTTTAATCAAAAAAGTTTGAGAAATGTTGCGAGAAATTTCTTACTTGGGGGAATAATTTGCTAGTGTTGCTGGTCAAAGATTGGGACGCACATAAAATTGGAAATGTATACTAGCGGAATGCGGCTTTTGAAATGGTGAAAAGTGGAATAAAACATTTTTGGGCGGAAGTTGGAATTAATTTTTAATTTCAAAACCGGGAAACTGAGACAACGCAAAAAAAGAACTTGATACAGTATACCCGTCAGAAGATTGTAAACTTTGGCCGTTTTCAGTGTAAATGTCCGACTTTGAGAGTGTGTCATGGTGATACTGATTGTCTCATCCAATAGATCTTTAATGAATTATACAGATCAATAGTAAAGCTTCATTTTTGTAGTTGACATCTTTTTTGTACAAGCACTTTCTAGCAAGTTACGTATCGACCGATTTCAGTGTGTGCGATTTTTAAGCTGTCGTCTAAAAATGACCGCAACTCTCTAGAGAGTGCCCGTACAAAAAAGATGTCAACTACAAAAATGGAGCTCTACTTTTGATCTGTAAGATTTATTAAAAATCAGCTTGATGGGACAATCAGTATTACCATGATGACACACTCTAAAAAAGTTGGACCTTTTAAACTGAAAAAACCAAAACTTAATATACTTTTGAGCGGTACTGTAGATATCAGCGTGTTCTATGCAATTGGCCTACTTCCGAACCGAATGACAGGTGATCAATGTTTCGCGAGCCGGCTTGAAGTGTAAAAAACTACAAAAATGGTCAAATAGCATTGCAAGCCCGAAGCAACATAAGGATCACAGCGGTCTAAAAACATTTTCTAAAGAAAAGTTTACAGAAATTTTAAAACCGGAATATTTCGAGACCGCGAAGACTTAATATATGAAAATACCCGTGCATCTGCAGAATCAGTGAATTAACCCAGAAACTGAAAAACAAGATTTCTAGTCTTAAAAATAGATCTAAAAATTCAAAAAATGGAGATTCTCAAGTTCTAATTATGGGTATTTTATAAATTCCTAGAATTTTATTATGCCAACATCTAGTCCTCCGTTTAAATCAAAAATAGTTAGAAACAGAAAAGCTAGCATTTTGTAAGTTTCAGGCAGCTCTATCCACTTGGCGCCCTCCTCAAATGGGTCTAACTCAAGTCTCCGCCCCTTTTTCACAATTATAGACAAAAAAAACACTGAAAACCAAACACACCCAAAAGTACACACCCAATGTGACAAACATTTCAAAAACAAAAAAGTGTATTCCATAGTCCACCTCTTGGCAAGACACCCCTCCCCCCCAAACAACAACTTTTATATGCGATATGATCGTCGTCATCATCGTTGTGGTCTCCTGAAGTCTTTGCGGTGGGGATGACACAAAAAGTACTTACTCCCACTCATTTCAAGGCGAATCGAGAGGAGCAAGAAGAGCAATATGAGCAAAGGGGGGGGGGGAGTGAACAGAAACACATGTATTCAATCGAATGTCCGTTGGAATTGGGGGACGGAGAGAGGGTGGGGGGGAATACGGAGAAAAGGGGGGACGTCTGTCTGTGTGTTCGGCGTGTCCGGATGTCTGCCACACTGCACTGGAAGAGGAAAGTGGCAGAAACTGTTTCGAATCGATTTTTGAGGATTTTTACTGATCTAATGCAATTTTTCAGCCTAAAAACTATTTTTCTGGAATTCCATATTACTGAGTTGTTTTCCAGTCCGAAATCGCAACTTTGGCTTTGAAATTTCAACTTTTTTTGGATTTGTCACAAAAATCCGCAAATCATTGCTAAAACTACACAAAATTTGGAAAAAAATCGTAGCGGAAGGAGTACTGAACGTTAGTTTAACAGAAAATGTCACATTTTCCTGGATATTTTTAAACGTTCAGTAATTTTGTACGGGCTGAACAGAACAAAAATAGCACATCATTTTTGTAGTTGACCATTTTTTTTGTAGGAACACTATCTTGAAAGTTATAGGTTGTCAAAGTGAAAATCTCCAAAATTTCGCTAATTTCCATTGAAATTAGTCGATTTCAGGGAGTAATGGGTTTCTTTACCTGTAACTTTCATGGTTGTGTCCCCACGAAAAAATGGTCAACTACAAAAATGATGTACTATTTTTTCTCTGTCCAACCCATATAAACTTGAGTTTGTCGAACAATCACGTGACACCGAAATACACTGTCAAAGTTGGTCATTTTCCACTGAAAACAGCCAAAATTGATACCTTTTTGTCCGGTACTGTACATTGCTTCATACTGCCTGAAGTAAAAAATTAGTGTCCCTAATGTGTGTTCCCGGTGTGTCCGGATGTCTATGCATTGTTACCTGACAAGTTTACGCTGTTAATTATATCATTTTTATTTATTATTGATTGATAGAAGTATAGAACAAGAATTATGACAGGTGTAACAACAGTAGTTGGAAGAATGTATATCGAGTTGATAATGTCATTGACAACATGACAATTACAGTAGATAGATCAGGAAATTATTCAGATCGGAAATAAAATAAAAAGTTGAAAAATGAAAAATCATGGGCAGTTTTGTAAAATTGAAGAAATATCGGGCTCTCTATCGATTGAATCTTTTAAATGGCACTCCTCGAATTCGTGTTGGTTTGTATTCTGCATGCTCCTCTAGTAGTCTTGACTTCTCGACCTTAGCATCTACTGCCGTCTCGAACATTGGGTGCTCCGGGTCGTATCCTTCTTCAACTTTGAATTGAGCACTGTTCTCCATATACTTGTCACAACGCAGTGTATTCAACTTATTGGTGAGAACATTTACTTGATAGAAGTACTCAACCTTCTCTTTATAGAACTTTTGCAAGATCTTCTCCACCTGGCATTTCTCAAAGATTTCGATAGGACAAGTCATTTCAGCTAAGCCTAAGAATGCACGATTGATAACTTTTTTATCCTTAGAATACACTAGGTCCTTAGTATATCTTTTAACTTTTTCAAACGAGGCAGGGACAGCTGATCGACGATCGGAATAGTTCGAATATTGAGACATAGCAAAAAAACAGGATAGTGGTAGAGAGAGAAGGGACAGTAGACGTCTAGTCAATATGAGGTAACTGATGAGAATGAGTAATAAATATTCATCAACCTGTTAGGGGTGTCTTGGTGGGCATTCTTGCACTGCATTCTTTCCCACGTATTAAGGAAATGTGAAGATAGGATGCATAGTTAAGGGTCACTTGGAAATGTTTGTCTTCACATATGGTTACAGTTCGAGCAAAAAACGTGTGTGAACGTCGTTATAAATATTGACTTCTTTACTAACAAGAATCTTATACATGGAAACTAAATCAATAACAATACACCTATAGAGAAAAAAGAACACAATATTTGATGAACTCGAAAAAAGAGATGTAAGGGAATATTTAAAGGAGCTACGGGAAATTACGGCATAGGAATAAGGATAGGAAATTCGGAGCCAGGTTTAAAGGGTTTTTACAAGGTTTGCGTTTCAGTACCCCTAACATAATGTCAATTTTTGTAAATCCAGTTCAGAAATTATTTTTCTAAATTTTTCGAAAACATTTTCTTAAGACTGATGTTTTGTAGGTTTCGACGGTTTTTGAGGAATATACTTGAGAAAAAGAATGGAAAATTTTCATAAAATAAAAGAAGTTCAAAACTCGGAATTTTGCAAGTCCGTTGATTTGTAGCAGTTCTGATCCGGACGGTTCGCATTTGTACCAGATTAATGACAACATGCTGACATTGAGCAAATGATAGAGACAGTACACTTTTTAAATTATTAAGATTTATTGATTGATGGAATGAGAGAAACAATTGAATGACAGAAAATAATATAGACGGAACGATATAAACAAACAAAACAAGTCTTCAGATCATTTATCGATTGAATTTTGGAAATCTACGAATCGGTGTTGGTTTGTACTCAGCATACTTCTCCATAATTGTAGACTTTGTTCCTTTGGATCCTGAGAACTCCGGATCGTACTCCTCCTCCTTCAACTCCAACTTAGCTGTTTTCTTTCCTGTCTTCTCGGATTCTTCTTTACGACGGAGCTCCTCGAATTTCCGCTTCAAAATATTGACCTGATACAGGCACTCAACATTTCCTTCGAATCTCTGCAGTCTTTTTTCCGTCTTACATGTCTCAAATACCTTCAAAGGGCAGTTCAGTTGGGCGAGTCTGAGAAGAGCATGACTAACAGCATGTCTACAGTTGGAGTGCTTCAGAATCTTCGAATACTTGGCAACTTTATCGGCAGAAGTCTCGAGATGGACCTTCTGGATAGGGTGGGGACGGATAAGGGTAGCCGAGGAATAGAGTGTAGAGTGGGGGATTGGTCGTGGGGCCATATTGGTAGACAGGATAGAAAATAAGGGAGCAATAAGACAGTAGGCAGTCTGGAAAGGCAGAATGAGATGGGCAGATCGTCCACGGCTTACGTCAAGCGGAACCATATCTGCGTACTTTGCGTATTGGCTCCTGGGAAGAGCGCGCACCACTTTTCAGGGTGATAGACACTGCTCCTGGGAAAACTCTGGGCCTATTACTCTAAAAAGTGGTGCGCGCTCTTCCCAGGAGCCAATACGCAGTGGTTAAGGAAATGTGAAGATAGGATGCATAGTTAAGGGCCATATGGGTCTGGTTGTCTTCACATATGATTACAGTGCGAGCAAAGAAACAATGAGTAACGAGTTAATTGTTTATTAGAAGGATTCACACTACTTATTCAAATAAGAAAACGAGAAATAGTGAAAATTCAAAAGTTGGAGTGTTTGAGCTAAATAGAGGGTTCCACAAAATTCAGGGAAATATGATATGGCTTGATAAAATATCTTACATAGACGAAAAATTATTCAACTACAAACATTTTGATCTAGGTTGACTTCGATCGCTTTCAGAAAAGTATAATCATGGCTATAGTTGAAAAAAACATGAGACTATGGTAAGCGCCTTAAAACTGAGGGACTGTAGTTTTCATGGAGGGAACCATTTCAGTCCAAATATGGACATGATTATACTTTTCTGAAAGCTCTCGTCACGCTAAATCCAATGCTATGGGTTTCATTGATTTAGATTTGACGGTTCTAACTTGTGCCTGTTCAATTTCGCGCAATTCGGATTAGTGTCTAGAAACAGTACACTTTTTAAATTATTAAGATTTATTAATTGAGTAAAAGAGAATAACAATTGAATGACAAAAATAAGTGGAACGATATAGACAAAACAAAATAAATCAAGAGATCATTTATCGGTTGAATTTTATAAATTTACGAATGGGTGTTGGTTTGTATTCCGCATACTTCTCCATAATTGTAGACTTCAGTCCCATTGATCCTGAGAACTCCGGCTCGTACTCCTCCTCCTTCAACTCCAACTTAGCTGCTTTCTTTCCTGTCTTCTCGGCTTCTTCTTTACGACGGAGCTCCTCGAATTTTCGCTTCAGAATATTGACCTGATACAGGCACTCAACATGTTGTCAACTGTACCATGCAAAGCATTCATTTGACAACTTGAAAGCACTTTAATGACTCTCTACGGTTTTGCCCACAAAACTAGAGTCATTAAATGCTTTTATTATTTCCGGTTTACTATATTTCCCATTTTACCGTGTTAAATTACGTTAAAACTGCTCATTAAGCAAACCACACTCACAATAATTATATTTGAATGCCCGCGCTAATGCGCGGGCACCTACGCAGCGAGGGGCACCCACGCAGCCGACCGACTATATAAGGCGGCGGCACGCGCCCTCTCGAGTCCAGTTGTTCAGTAGCGCAGTCGTACAGTCACAGGCTGTCGTCCGCTCCCCATTCACGGTGTCCCGTATTGGTTCTGACCCAATCTGTGCCCGATCTATATTCTATTCACTGACAGCACTTCTACTGCCCCTTCTAATAAGGTGGCAAAATCCCCTCTAATAGGGGTAGAAGGTAAGCCTAAATTATGGCCTAAAAAGTGTGTAAAACCGCTATAATCTTCTCCCTCATGAAGGGTTTTTCGCATGATTTTTCCCCTTAAAACATCGGGTTTTAATCAATTTTCTCCCGCTAATAACGCGACATTCCAACCCGGAACAACTCTTCGGCCAAATCATTATGGACCGCTCTTTATTCATTGTTCCATATTTCCTTAATAAATTGGGATTCGTTTACACTTGTGTACTGTTATCTGCTTGCACCGCTTATCCCCACTTACCGCGCACAAAACAGACATTCTCTCATAATTCCCCGGAAATGGGTGGGTCCTCCGACGCCCGCTAGACCTCATTGTCCACACAACATTTCCTTCGAATCTCTGCAGTCTCTTTTCGCTCTTGCATGTCTCGAACACTCTCATAGGACAGTCCAGTTGGGCGAGTCTGAGAAGAGCATGACTAACAGCATGTCTACAGTTGGATTGTTTCAGAACTTTTGAATACTTGGCGACCTTATCGACAGAAGTCTCGAGATGGACTTTTTGGATAGGGTGGGGACGGATAAGGGTAGCCGAAGAAGAGAGAATAGAGTGGGGGATTGGTCGTGGGGCCATATTGGTAGACGAGATAGAAAATAAGAGAGAAATAAGACAGTAGGCAGTCAGGAAGGCAGAATGAGATGCTGAGATCGTCTATGCCTTACGTCAAGTGGAAACATTTCTGCGTACTCTGCGTATTGGCTCCTGGGAAGAGCGCGCACCACTTTTCAGGGTGATAGACACTGCTCCTGGGAAAACTCTAGGCCTATTACCCTAGAAAGTGGTGCGCGCTCTTTCCCAGGAGCCAAGACGCAGAGGTTAAGAAAATGTGAAGATAGGATGCATAGTTAAGGGCCATATGGGTCTGGTTGTCTTCACATATGATTACAGTGCGAGCAGAGAAACAATGAGTAACGAGTTAATTGTTTATTAGAAGGATTCACACTACTTATTCAAATAAGAAAACGAGAAATAGTGAAAATTCAAAAGTTGGAGTGCTTGAGCTGAATAGAGGGGTCCACAAAATTCAGGGAAATATGACTTGAGAAAAAATCTTACATAGACAAAATCTCAGTCAACTTCAAACAGAAAAGAATAATCATGGCTATAGTTGGAAGAAACTGTGGTATGCGTCTTTAAACTGGGGTACTGTAGTTTTCATGGAGGGAACCATTTCAGCCTAAATATAGACATGATTATACTTTTCTGAAAGCTCTCGTCATAATTCTCCCATGGAATAGGCTCCATTGATTTAGATTAGACTGTTCTGATTTGTAAAGGTTCAATTTCGCAACATTCTCACTTTAAACAAACGCTAATACACATGCTTTTGTTATTGTTAAGATTTATTGATTGAGGGAATGAGAGAAACAATAGAACGACAGAAAACAGTGGAACGATATAAACAAAAAAAACAAGTCTTCAGATCACTGATCGATTGAATTTTCCAAATTTACGAATCGGTGTTGGTTTGTACTCTTCATACATCTCCATTTTTGTAGACTCCAGTCCGTTGTATCCTGGGAACTCCGGGTCGTACTCCTCCTCCTTCAACTCCAACTTAGATGATTCCTTTCCAAACTTCTCGAATTCTTCTTTACGACGGAGCTCCTCGAATTTCCGTTTCAGAATGTTCACCTGATAGAGGCACTCAACATATCTTTCGAATCTCTTCAGTCTTTTTTCCGTTTTGCATTTCTCGAATACCCTCATAGGACAGTCCAGTTGGGCGAGTCTGAGAAGCGCGTGACTCACGACATCACTACATTTGGAATGCTTCAGAACTTTTGAATACTTGGCGACTTTATCGGCAGAAGTCTCGAGAGGGGTCTTCTGGATAGGGTGAGGACGGACGGCTGGGATAAGGGTAGCCGAGGAATAGAGAGTAGAATGGGGAATTGGTCGTGGGGCCATGTTGGTAGACGAGATAGAAAATAAGAGAGCAATAAGACAGTAGGAAGTCTGTGAGGCAGAATGAGATGGGGAGATCGTCTACGGCTTACGTCAAGTGGAGACATTTCTGCGTACTTTGCGTATTGGCTCCTGGGAAGAGCGCGCACCACTTTTCAGGGTGATAGACACTGCTCCTGGGAAAACTCTGGGCCTATTACCCTAAAAGTGGTGCGCGCTCTTCCCAGGAGCCAATACGCAGAGGTAAAGGAAATGTGAAGATAGGATGCCATATTAAGGGCCATATGGGTCTGGTTGTCTTCACATATGATTACAGTGCGAGCAGAGAAACAATGAATAACGAGTTAATTGTTTATTAGAAGGATTCACACTACTTATTCAAATAAGAAAACGAGAAATAGTGAAAATTCAAAAGTTGGAGTGTTTGAGCTGAATAGAGGGTTCCACAAAATTCAAGGAAATGTTACTTGATAAAATATCTTACATAGACGAAAAATTATTCAACTACAAAAATTTTGATCTAGGTTGACTTTAATTAATTTAACTGAGTTTTTTAGCGATAGCTTTCAGAAAAGTATAATCATGGCTATAGTTGGAAGAAACTGTGGTATGCGCCATTAAACTGGGGTACTGTAGTTTTCGTGGAGGGAACCATTTCAGCCCATGATTATACTATTCTGAAAGCTCTCGTCACGCTGAATCCTTGAATCCCATGGAATAGACTCCATTGGTTCAGATTAGACTGCTCTGATTTTTAAAAGTTCAATTTCGCAACATTCTCACTTTAAACAAACGCTAGTACACAATTTTTGTAATTATTAAGATTTATTGAGGGAATGAGAGAAACAATCGAATTACAGAAAATAATATAGAAGGAACGATTTAAACAAACAAAATAAATCCTGGGAATATTTATCGGTTCAATTTTCCAAATTTACGAATCGGTGTTGGTTCGTACTCTTCATACATCTCCATTTTTGTAGACTCCAGTCCGTTGTATCCTGGGAACTCCGGGTCGTACTCATCCTCCTTCAACTCCAACTTAGATGATTCCATTCCAAACTTCTCGGATTCTTCTTTACGACGGAGCCCCTCGAATTTCCGTTTCAGAATATTGACCTGATAGTGACACTCAACATATCTCTCGAATCTCTTCAGTCTTTTTTCCGTCTTGCATTTCTCGAATACCGTCATAGGACAGTCCAGTTGGGAGAGGCGAAGTAGCGCGTGACTCACGACATCACTACATTGGGAGTGCTTCAGAATCTTCGAATACTTGGCAACTTTCTCGGCAGAAGTCTCCAAAGGGGTCTTCTGGATAGGGTGGGGACGGATAAGGCTAGCCGAGGAAGAAAAAATAGAGTGGGGGATTGGTCGTGGGGTCATATTGGTAAACGGGATAGAAAAAAAGAGAGCAATAAGACAGTAGGAAGTCTGGACGGCAGAATGAGAAGGGAGATTGTCCACGGCCGACATCAAGTGGAGGTGCATCTGCGTACTCTGCGTATTGGCTCCTGGGAAGAGCGCGCACCATTTTTTAAGGTAACAGGCCCTCGAGTTTTCCCAGGAGTCAAGACCCACAGTGACTATGACCCTAAAAAGTGGTGCGTGCTAAGACGACTGAACAGTGAGTGTGAGACCAATGAGACTGATGAGGATTGTGTTACATGTTTATTGGGACAGATGGTTATGGTTGCGCGCGAAAACGTAGATTGCTCCTGGTAAGACAGCTACCGTAACCTCATTTATTTCTCAAATCAAAATAAAATCACAATAATTCACAAGCAGTGAAACGGTACTAAAACCAACATTTTTAGAAAAAAAATTAGTGCTTCTTGCTCGGGTTTGGGCTTCCAATAATGATAACCTTACCACCACCACCATATGGGCGACCACCGTATGGTCCATGTCCTCCTCCACCGTAATACGTGTTACCACCTCCATGTCCGCCACCGTATTGTGGCTTGCAGTCCGGGGTCGTGGTACGCTTAGCGGTAGTGGTAGTGGTGGTTGGTTTGACTGTTGTAGTGGTAGTGGTTGGCGTTGTTGGTTTGACTGTTGTAGTGGTGGTAGTAGGTCTTACGGTAGTGGTGGTTACGGTAGTTGTTGGTTTGACTGTTGTAGTGGTGGTAGTTGGTCTCACGGTAGTAGTGGTTACTGTAGTTGTAGTTGGTCTTACGGTAGTAGTGGTTACTGTAGTTGTAGTTGGTCTCAGCGTAGTCGTGGTGGCACCTCCGCTATTTCCTCCGTTACCTCCGTTACCTCCGTTACCACCGTTGCCTCCGTTGCCTCCATTTCCACCATTTCCTCCATTTCCACCTGCTCCACCATCCCCGCTTCCCGTCGAGTTTCCACCGTTACCTCCGTTACCTCCGTTTCCTCCATTCCCGGTACCATCCGCGTCTCCACCATTGCCACCGCTACCTCCATCACCGCCATTACCTTCTCCATCAGTGCTTCCACCGTTTCCACCGGTTCCTCCGTCACCACCGTCACCATTCTCACTGCCGTTTCCTCCGTTTCCACCGTCACCGCCAGCGCCTGGGTCACCGGAGCCAGTCGATTCTCCACCGATTCCACCGTCTCCTCCAGCACCACCCGCTGCAAGAAATATGGGGGTGGTATTAATAGATCTTAGAAGACTCACCTTGTCTCTTTGCAATATGATGTCCGTCGGGAAGGTACAAAGACTGTGCCACGAGCATTACAGCGAAGACGGCTGAGAACCGAAGGAGTGTTGAGGCGGAGACCATGGTCCTGAAATTTTGGAATCATATTTTCAAGAAAATTGAAAGCAGAGCTAAAAATCGAAAACCTGACATACCCAGTTTGCCTGCTGGCCGCTTAAGTACCCCGTACGCTGAGGTCATAAAAAGTTGAACAGGTCGTAAAAACTTCCAGGAGCGTTTGCATCAGTATTGCTTCGTGTACGCGGCCTAAGAAAAAACTTAGGTCATGTTGCAAGTGTCTGTCCTACTGTAGTAGTAGCGGCTACCAAGGCTGTCGCACGGCCGGCCGCGGCCCTCTTCTTTTAGGGCCGTCGAGGCCGCGGATTAACCAAATGGGCTGAATTTTTGTACATCGACTAATCTTTTGGTCCTATACAAGGCCGCCTGAAGAAGCGAAAATTTTCCATGACTGGGAACTGAGATATAGAATCGGCCCACGGCCTTTTTGACAGCCTTGGCGGCTACTGTAGTCAGAGGAGCTGTAGATTTATGATTACTGTAGTTGTAAGGGATGTATGCGTTACCGTTTGCTGTGGTTCTGGTGGTAGGTCATACTGTAGTCGTGGCTTCTGTAGTTGCAGAGGTTACTGTAGTACTGTTGTTATCGATACTGTAACTGTAGGTTTTAATTTAGTTGTAATTAGAGTTACTGTAGTTGCACCAACCTACATTCATTTCTCCGCGGAAAAAAGGAAAAACCCCCCATCTTGTGAGCGGTAATAAAATCATTGCAAGTGCACCTCTCTGCAGTGTTACCAATGTTTTGATCCTCACGGTTTTACCCTGAAATTTTATTGGCGGTTTCAGAGTGTCCAGTTCCAAATCGCCCGGTTTCAAAACGTCTTTAGTTTTCAGTCCAGCGCTCTTCCCTCTCGATCAAACTTTACTTTTTTCCCCTCCCACATGTGTGCAGCAATTTTTGACCGACAGCAATGAAGCAACCCATGCAAAAAGTTTTCCTCCGAATTTTTATGATACCTGTTCCCCCCGATCATTTTTTTGTGACCGCTTTTGAAACGGCCAGCATGAAAATGGTCTTACATTTTAAAGTTTTTCACGTTCTGAGGAAAAGATACAAAAAGTTTCCAGCAAAATCATGGAATTCTACAGTAAGACTAATAACTATAGTAAGCTTAACCATCGTAAGACCCTACAACTCCTTCAACTACTGTAGACGCTACTAGGCGCACCAGGACTCTGGACTACAAGCCAGGATGCCAAAAACCTGGCCTAGAAAAATTCTAGTCCCCCTCTCTTTCCCACTCACCCAGTTTCATTTTTCTGGAAATTCCCATACCCTGGTCATGATTCGATTAAAACCACCCTATAAAAGTCAGAGCCCTCTCCACTAAAATTCATATTTCATTCTATTCTGAAATTCCTCCAAAGTCAATGAAATTCTTCTGGGTAAGCCTGAAACCACAACTGAATCGCCGCCCCAACGTCTTTTCCTTTCAGATTCTCCTCCTTCTCACCACCACCGTCGCCATCCATGGCGCCAAAATCTGCTTTAACGACATGGATTGCGTATACCCAAGTCTTCGTTGTCATGCGGGACAATGTGTCTCCAAGTCGGGATTCTTTGGTGGGAACGATGGCAGTGACGGTGTCGAGTGTAACCCTGAATGCCCACCAATGCAAGCATGCTACTGGGGCAGGTGTGTTATTGCTAATGACTGATCATTCATGAGAAATGTGTGATAAAGATTTTTGAGCATTATTAACAAGGGTTTATTAAGCAAATCATAAAGTTACAGTAAGATATTGATGCCAAGGAAGTAATGTTGCTCAACCTACAGTATTACCTGATAGTCAGGCTACAGTGAATGTTATGTAAAGTTACAGTAGTCCTTGGTTACAGTAGTCAAGCAGATTTCAAATGTCATGAAAGTTTCAAAACGTTTGCCTGACGATAAGACCTAGAGGCCGAGGTACAGTCAGGCTACAGTATACCTAGTAGTTTCTTGAAGGCCTTAAACTACTACAGTCAGCCTTAGGCGTTAAATTCTGCTGAGACTTCTGTCTAAGCTACAGTAAGACCTGGTATTCAGGGTGCAGTAAACCTGAAAAGTCAACTTTACATTGCTACAGTAAGTCTAGCTTGGCTAATACTACTAGCTAAACTACAGTATGCTTACAAAGTCAAGTTGCAGTCTGACTTTACCTAAGCTACAGTAAACCCTCTAGATAAGTTGTAAAATATATTTATTCAATGAAAAAAATGGACAAACAGACACGAAGATTCTTTACATAGGATGAACCCTCGGATCCACTGTAAAACTTTGTGCGGAGAATGTGGCAGTTGGTGCGAACACTCCAATCAATTTTACTGAAAATTTTACAGATGTATAGCATTACTTAACCGTTCCCACCCCACCCCTATCCCTACAAACCTGCGAAAATCTTCTTGTATTCCGACACGATCAGCATAAAAGCCAAACTATCAGCTACCGGATAGACACTGAATATCGAGCAGAGCCATCCGGATCTCAGGCTTATAGGAATCCCGAGTAAAGGAGATAACAAAGGACCGAAGAATATGGGTACGGATGGCAAAATGAAAATGACCGTTGGGATCAGTATCTGTACAACCAATGCTCGAAATACTTGCTTGTGAAGGCGAGTAGTGGTCACTGAGAACTCGTTGAGCTTCTTCTTCAGGTGGAAGTGCATTTTAATGCCGTAGAATAGGATGAGAAGATAGTGAAAGCCGAGAATAACGGAGCCTTGGATAAGGAAGACCATATTTTTCCAGCGGATCGTGTCATCGGTGTTCTGGAAGCTTTCTGCGATTTTAGCTAAACGGATACATGACACAATTACATAAGAGACGATAATGAAACGAGGAATGTCGATGATTTGGAGGCCATAGCTGGAGAGCATTTCGGTTCTGAAAATTGGTCATTGGGATAGTTTGATAGACATCCGGACCGACAGACATCTCCACAGACAGATACCTGGATATCAGGGATATGCATATCTGGACAAACAGATATTCGAACAGAGCGGAATACGGTTTTTGAAATGGCGGAAGCGGAATTCCTTAGGCGGAACTTTGGCCACCAGGGCCGACAGGAACTTGGACAGGCAGACAAGACAAGAATTTTGGAAAATTTTGAAAATGAGATATCCGGACAAACAGATACTCGTGCAGACATCTGTACTGCTGGGCATCCGGAAAATCGAACTGACAGATTTTGGTCTAGTGTCCGTCTTTCTAAACCATACTTGCGAACCGGGCCAAAACGGGCCGACACGGGCCGGCGCGTAACTCGCTTCAAACTGAGTTTTATGAGCTGAAAAATATACCAAAATGTAGATCTCGTCGATTTCTATCTCCGTGACCTACTACGGGCCGGATGTTTACTTGTGAATGTGCCGCGGGCTGGGCTAGAATGGTTTTTTTCTCCATTTTCGCGCTTTCTGGAACTTTTTCCCGGCCCGCGGCACAATACCAAATAGCTTTCCGGCCCGTAGTTGGTACGGAGATAGAACTCGTTGAGATCTACATTTTGGTATATTTTTCAGCTTATAATATTGAGTTTGACGCGAGTTACGCACCGGCCCGTGTCGGCCCGTTTCGGCCCGGTTTGCAAGTATGGTCTAAACGTCTGCCTGTCCTGATGTCAATCTTTTCTCTAATTAATGTTTTACGACCGCCCAGATGCCCAGATCTGTTTATGCTCCTGATCAATACTTTCGCTGGTCGAAAATCTCTGTCTGTCCGGATGTCTGTCTGTCGAGATGTCTGCTCACTCGGTTGTTCAGTAGTCTGATTATCCGGATGCCGGCTTATTTTGAATTTCCGGTTTTCTTTTTGTCTGTGTGTATTTTCAGATGTCCTATCTCTGTCTAACAGTTTATTAAAATTCACATCTGTCAAAATATCCAGCTGGTCAGACGTCTGCACGATTGCCCGGATATATCATTATTAAACATTTTCAAATTTCTGTTTAACTGGATGTCTGTCTGTTCGAATATCTGTTTGTCCAAATATCTGTCTGCCCGCAATTTTGGATGTCTGTCTAGATGGCTGGGTGTCTGCTTAGCCATGTTTTCAAATGCCAAATTGTCTGTCCCGGTTTCTAGATATCCGGATGTCCAGTTATATGTTGGTTCGCATTTCTTATTATCTGTTCAGATGCCATTTCTCTTTCTATGTATTTGTCCAAAAACCAATCACCCACCTCAAATATGCATCCGTAAACTGATCAGGCATACAATAAATATAAAACGAGCAAAAGTACATGACACCGGGAACCACTGGGTACAGTAACCAGAATACCGTACCCTTCCCATCATCCTTCCTGTAGTCCGGTCTCAATAATGAGAAGTATCGATAGACAAATTGAATCGATATCATCGCGATCATCGCTTCACAAATTGCCGCGTGGAACGCAATCGAGAATTGGAAAAATTTCTGGGATACTGTAGTTCTTAGACTGAAAAATATCATGGAGTCGTTGAAATTATGCATGAACGGTTTGGAAATCAACTCCCAGCCGGAGAATATTAATCCGGTTAGTCCAAAAAATGAGATCATTGTCCTATAAGTGAAATCGAGTCTTCTCATGTGGCATACGGTAGCGTAGATCAAAAATAAGTTGGTGAAGAGAGTGGTGAAGAAACCGATTTTGGCGAAGATAAAGGAGAATTCGAAGCTTTTCATCTTGAAGAATGACAATATTGAACATAAAATCTATACAAGACCATGCTAACCGGAAATTAGAAAACGGGACAAAAAAATGTGTTAGGCATCCGGTCTAGAAGGGAAATACGTAGTAGTTCTGATAGTCAGAAACTTGGGTTGTTTTTCAATTAAAGGAGCGAGGTGTTCTAAGAAATAAGGGGAAATGGTGATGAACCGGAAATGCGTCAACGCTCACTGGAAACGCGTCAAAGCAAAAAAAAAAAGAGTTTTCAGGCATGACACATTTCTTTCAAACGCGCACTACAGCGCCGAGCTAATAAGCGTATACAGGTCTAGGGTCTAGGGTCTAGGGTCTAGGGTCTAGGGTCTAGGGTCTAGGGGGGGTGTTTGAAGAAATTAAAGAAAAAAATTCCTCTCTCTCCCACCAACTATACGATTTCCTCATATTTTTCTCTCCAAATTCCCATGTGACCCTCCGATTTTATCGTCCGTAGTCTTTGCTCTCTCCATATTTTATGATTCCCCATTTCCAGATGGGAAAAAACAGAAAAAAGAAAGGGAAAACGGCCTATAAATATCAGCTCCTGTCAGTGGAAAATATCATCATTCGACAGTTTTCTCTCGAGAAAACTTCCTGATATTCGTTCGAAAATGAAGATTTTCATGGTGAGTTCTTTAGCGTGGAGCGCATTTGCATTATAATCATATAATCCTTGTTTCAGATCCTTCTCCTCGCTCTCCTCACCATCTCCACCGTCTTCGCCTGGACTGGCACCACACCACTCAACATCAACTGCACCGACCAGCGCCCATGTGGATTGTCGTCAAAATGCATCCAAGGAAGATGTTTCCCTCTCCCTGGACCGTTGACTCGACTTGATCAGGATGGACCAATCGACGACTGTTATGCTCATGGATGTGAGAAGCCTTATGAGTGTGTCATGGGAAAGTGTGTTTTCCGTAAAATTTGATTAATTTTGATTTGATAATTGGAATGAAGAATTATGAGCATTATTACTAGCTAGTTCTCACTAGAAACGCGTCAGTTTGCAGTTAAGGAAAACGAACTGAGAGAATGAGGGATACACCCATTTCAAGACTGAGAGACCATAAAGTAATGTCGTTCTATTGATACTTCAGATATGGATAGAGTTGTATGAACTGGAAAAGACATACGCGGCTGTCACATAACATCTGAGAGATAGATTGAAACCGACGAAAAGAAGACAAACGATTCCGTGGAGGACGAGGACGATTCAACCCCTATTAATAATGTTTTGCTTTTTTCCTGTTTAACTCCTTCTTTGTATCATGTTTCTATGCTTCCTGTCATTTGTTATCTATTTTGCGATCGATTCCTTTCCGAGAGTCAATAAAATGAGTTTTTTCTACGGTGTCTTCTTTTCTTGATTTCATAACTCGACTGCCTATACAACCTCACCAATACCTGGAGGATCAATAGAGCGCAATTACCTCATGACAAGAAACCAGACGGGCTAAGGTTAAGGCAATTGTGCTCTATTGCCTTGATACCGGAGGTACGCAATGATGAGACAAGCATAACTAGTCGCTCGAAGAGAGTTACGCGCCGCTCCGGGATGGGTCGTTTTGATCAGATTCAAGTCTGTTCAAGAATCTTTTCAGTCCCTTCTCCAATTTTGTTTTCTAGTGTCTTCAGACCTCCTCCGTACATTCATTTTCAGCATGTACACACCACATCCGCTACCCTCTCTCCCACCAGCTGTACGATTTCCTCATATTTTTTGCTCCGAATTCTCATGTGACCCTCCGATTTTATCGTCCGTAGTCTTTCCATATTTTATGATTCCCCATTTCCAGAGGGGCGGGTGGGAAAAAACAGAAAAAAGAAAGGGAAAACGGGCTATAAATATCAGCCAGTGGAAAATATCATCATTCGACAGTTTTCTCTCCAGAAAACTTCCTGATATCCGTTCGAAAATGAAGATTTTCATGGTGAGTTCTTTAGCGTGGAGCGCATTTGCATTATAATCCTATAATTCTTGTTTCAGATCCTTCTCCTCGCTCTCCTCACCATCTCCACCGTCTCCGCCTTTACTGACACCGCTAGAACCGGCATCGTGTGCAAGACTCATCAAAACTGTGGATTCTCGGCAAGATGCATCCAAGGACACTGTATGCCTGTTCCTGGAACGTTGACTGGAGACGATGGACCGCCCGACGGAAAAGACTGTGATGAGAGATGTGTGGGGCACTACTACCAGTGTGTCAAGGGGAAGTGTCGTTTCCAGAAAATTTGATTGATTCTAATTTGATAATTGGAATAAAGATTAATGAGCATTATTACCAGTTAATTCTCACTAGAAGCGTACCTACTCTGGAGTTTACAGTTCGACTGATAGTGACGGAAAACGCGCCAGCAGTAAAGTACCCAGCTAAACAAGACGCATTCCAGACTCGAGCAGTCCTCCGCTATGAGAATCGGTGGCGAAAAACGCGCCAACTCACTCGAAACACGCCAGCAATAATAAAGCGGATGGCACGTGGAGTATTGCCTCCTACGATGCTCCGATTTTCCGGGCTGTCAGATGTTTCTGTTGGAACTGGAAACGGGTCAACAATCTGTACCACGTGGAGGTTTCTGTGTTTGCAGTTTGGCTGATAGTGACGGAAAATGCGTTAACTCACAGAAAACTCGCCAGCAGTGACGTCAGCTAGAGACACGGGGAACCTAGTGAGTACGATGCTTCAAAGTTCCTCGACTAATTCGCTCAGAGATTCGTAGCTAAAAACGCGCCAGCTCACGGAAATCACGTCAACAAGAAAAGAAAGACATTTCGCTTCGTTCACCCGGTATAATGCTTCAAAAATCATTCATTCAATCAAATAACAGTCAAATTCACTTATTGAGTTTACCAAGACTGACACAATAACCAGCGAGACAACAATTGAACAACGGGCAGTCGTATTCAGAAGTACACATGGACCAGCGGCGTTTCGAGTTGAACTTTTTCTCCAGAAGCACACATTTTCCCTTGTAGCAGATATGGGTCCTTGATGGGCATCTAGGGAAGCAGGTGGTGGAGAAGTCATCGGTGGCCAGGACGGGGGTCATGGAATCTTCTGGAGCAGCATGGTGATCACTAGTCAATCCCGATGTGGGATTTCCGAAAAGAAAAATACATTTTCCATAGTAACAATGGAGACTCGGTGGGCACTCGTTCTTTAAATCACACTTTTGAGCATCCACGACATTGATGAGCAGGAAGACGAGTGGAATCTGGAGAATTCATATGATGGATTCTGGAGTCACGACGGAGGGAGGGACTTACCAAGATGAAGAACTTCATATTTCAAAGAATATGTGTTTCCATGAGGGAACCGCCGCCTGTGTTATATAGGGGGATTTTGATTCGATTAGGGATGGTTCCCATGAGGGGGAAAGAGACGGGCGGCTCGTAAAATCGTTTTTTTTTTAATAAAAATGTCCCATGGTTTATAGATTGAAGAAGCAAGTTTCGAAACGTCCCAGTTATGAAATGAAAATTTCGAATCGTTAAAAAAGAAAATTCTGTGAATTTCGAGTTAGTTGCGAACTGTCCCAGTCACAAACCGTCCCTACCGTCTTGCAACCCTGTACACATGAAGTTTGGAGCACAACATTGGCTCCGCGTTTCCCTCTCTCCCTTATCTACGCCCTCCAGCCGACATATTTCCCGGCGGAGAGATGGCCGAGCGGTCCAACACAGGTAGACCGCAAAGTCCCAAAAACGGACGACCGACGGCTGAGCGGCCGCAAACGTGCGAGTGGCGAACCAACGGCGGCTAAACGACCGCCAACGGGCCAACGACGGTCCGTTTCCGGCCCGCCAAAACACTCAGAAAAACCAGTCAAAAAATGGATTTTCGAAATACTGCTTCAAAATCATTGTTATGCTATTTAGAATCCGTAGAAGTTGTTTGAAGCTACAATTTTCTCGTTTTTAATATGTTTTGAAGCAAACGGACAAACGACGGGTTAATGACGGACCGCAAACGGACTAATGGCGGGTTTAGTGGCGTCTCAATGTGGGAAAACAGGCTGAGAAAGAATTTGGAATTGAAAAGCACAGAAACCTAGAAAAAAATAGTTGTAGCATTCTAGTAATTCTGTAGAAGTCTTACTGGTTGATTTTTGAAACCAAGTAAGATCATATGAGCAAGAAACAATGCTATTAGTGGCTCAGCGAGCCGCCATGGTGTGAGGGATGACTATACTTGGGGGTACATTCAGATTTTTATATTCAAGAATCTGTTAACTCACAAAACCAAACCAGAAGGGTACATTAGTGTATCTTCTATTCACAATCTCACAAGTATTACTGTAGATTCGCTATCTGATCACTTCCTATTATTATTCAGAAAGTTTCGTTTTTTTTTCAAAAATATGTCACAGGAATTGTCAGGTTTTTCATTTCATGTGTTTCTTTCAGAAAATTATTCTTTTTCACCGAAATTTCCGAGTATTCGCATTTTTCGAGTAAACGCATTGAAGCTGAAGCTCGCAACGACACTCCGAAATTACGGCAGCGCGCCTTGTTTGTCGTAAATCGACACTGAAGTTTTTCCGCGTCAAAATTTTATTTCGTTCGTTTTCCTTCAATTTTTATGGTATTTCTTCTGTTTTTCTTACATTCTTTTCAGTAAAAATGGTTTATTTATCTGTCAAAAACTTTTTCACTCGTTATTTATTACTAATTTCGACGAAATTGTCTATTTTCAGGCTAATCGAGAATTTCGTCGTCGGCGCGGCCTTACTTGACACTAAAAACGAGGAATTTGAAAGGATTCGTAAGGTTTGTATCAGGTGATTGCGTAACCTAAGTGAAAAATGTGGATATTTTCAGCAAATGTCACTGGAAGCCCGAAGTTTGTGTCCAAATCTACAAGCGGAATGGCTAGTTAATCGATAAGGAGAAGAAGTCTTCAGTGGAAATTGGACTCAGTGGGAAACCAAAAGTATGATATTCGCGCTTTTTCAACGAATGGAAACTAAACTAGTATTTTCAGAGATCAAACGGCCAAGGTCCACATGGTTTAATGACCCAAGTTTGAGACTTGGATACACTATTGTCGAATGGCGATGACCACCACTAAACAATAGCATCAATGGAAGCGGAATGAGGAGCAATACAGCAACAACAACAATCACCTGGAGGAGAGGGACCAAGCCGTCATCATCATCAAACCAACATTATTGATGCCGATGCAAACGACAGTGGAAACGAACTATCGATGGAATGAAGTAGTAGTAAAGTCTTTATAGGCGATTCAATGTCCCATCATCGTGGAGAACACTCGAAGAATCATCATCATCAAGACCGTCTTCTCGGTCAAACGGCTACTTCGTCGATTCAGGGATTTCAACAATTCACTGGTTCTCTGTTCGATACACCGCCATCAATGCTCTCATCATGCTAACCATGTTGTCAAATGACATCTTCCCAATTCGATCATCACGAACTTCTACCAAGAAGCAACTTTTGAGTGATAAGTAAGTTATCCAATAACTATGAATTGTGTTGTAACTTATTATCTTTCAGGCTGATTCGATTCGTCTACAAGCGAATTCATCTCAACGAAGATTGCGCATCAAGAGAAGCGGCGAGAAGAAGAAGCGAAGAGTGTCATACATGACTCGCCTGCTTGATGCGGAAAATCGACGAACAACAAGCCAAAAGGCGAACATTTAAATGTCTTATTCACCTAGTTATGATGTTTCTTTTTTAAATTTTTTTTTATAAACAACATTTTCTGTTATTAATTTTAATTTGATAATAAATAAGTATTTATAATAACGAGTACTGTTCGCAAAAAACCATTTTTAATATGCCTAATGGGGAGCGGGAAGGGACCAGAAAGGTTTAAAAACGGATGAAAAACGGCCCGTCAGCGCGTCAAAAAGCGAGAAAACGGGCCGTCTACGGATGTTCTACGGACCGTTAACGGCCCGTCGGTCAGCCACAGAATGTTCGCCGGTGATCCGGCGCTGGTCCGTTTTTGGGACTTTGCGGTCTACCTGTGAAGGCGCTGGTTTAAGGCACCAGTCCCTTCGGGGGCGTGGGTTCGAATCCCACTCTCTTCAGTTTCCTTTTTCTTTTTTTTCTTTAGAAATTATTTTGTAGAATGGAGATTGACAGGTTGACACAAAATTTTAGAATATATTATAGCAAAAGAACGCGTCACAGGAAACTAAGTTTTGAGATGCAATGTTAAAAATTACGAATTTTCATAGTGTGCCACGGTGCCAGTAATAGTCATACAGGGTAATATTTCGCAGTATATAGAGATCAAATCTAGCGCTTCACTTTCGTAGTTGACATCTTTTTAGTAAGATTCTTCACGAGATAGTTACAGTCGTTTTGACTGATTTACCTAAAAATCATTGAGCAACCGCGCTCTATCTCATTTTCAGAAAACCTGGTAGAAAATCTTGTTTGGACGAAATATGTGATAAATTTATTATTCCAAATTAATAAACAACTAAAGTTTCTTATTATTGCACATACATACATTTCTAGAAAGAGATGACTAGACATTTGGCACATTATTTCAGATTATTATTACAATTTTCAACTTCTACAAATACTTAAACTCCTGCGTCCGCTTATAAATCTTTGTGAACTTATGAGTTCTTCCCTTAAACTCCCGAACCATATACTGCATAAGTCGTTTGTTTTTCAGCGTGAACCATCTCTTCGACCTCTCCGGACTCTTCTGGGTGCCCGGAGACGATTTGAAAAATTGGTAGGTCGGTGTCAGCATGAGCGTCGGGGCACCCTCTGTAGACGTCTTCTCATCTAGAATCTCCCCTTCCTCGATCATAATCAACCCGGTGTTGCTAACTGTTGTAAGGGCGCCTTTATCCGTGGACTCGTCGTTTTCCTTGTACTGTTGGATAGTGAGGAAACCGTTGTATTGATGGGTGTTGGAAGGGTCGTCTTGGCTTGTCATGGTGGCTCTGGAATTTAAAAAAACTATAGGAAGGAGAGACGTGAGGAATCTGTTACTGAATTTCGTCTAGGATCAAGATGAACCAAGATACTAGCCATGTTGTAACTCGGTTCATTTTCGCGATACAACAGTTTTGAAAACAGCTTCAGAATCATCACGTCTTCAACTTTTCAAATATATCAAAATTATTTTTACTTAGTGTGCATAAAAAGTTGAAGTCGCGAGGATTCTGAATCCGTTTGAATTTTTTGAGATAGTGGGAAAATAAGCGAGTTACGAAATCTTTTGTAACTCGCGTCATTTTTACTCTAGAACAATTTTGAAAACAGATTCAGAATCCTCATGACTTAAGCTTTTTAGACATATAAGCAGTTATCCAAAATTATATGATCTAGAAACCCGAACAGTTCGACACACTAAACCATGCGTATCTTGGTTCATTTTGGTCGTGGACAAATTTTGAAAAAATATTCAGAATTCTTATGACGTCAGCTTTTTAGAATTTAATTTCAACTTTTCTGTGATCAAAATGAACCAAGATAGGAGGTTTTAAAGTTTTGATCTACGCGAAGCGAATATACCGACTTAAAATTTGAAGCCGCGTATCTCAGTTCATATCGATGCAATTTGAAGTTTGAAAGTAGATAGAAAATCCTGATGAATTCAGCTTTTTAGTGATATACAACACCAAGCTAAAAACGTTTTGACCGGTACTGTATATGACTAAAAATATGAAATTCTGAGGATTCTTAATTTGTTCTCAAAATATGTCTAGAACCAAAATGAGCTGAAATGTTGTACAAGGACTCAAAATTGTGGCGACTAAGAATTTCAAAACGTTTTTATTTAAAGTAGTATGTTGCTGAAAAGCTGAAATTTTGAGGATTCTGAATCGGTTCTCAAAATTTGTCTAATACCGATAATAGCCGAAATTCAACGCCTCAAACTAGGCATAACTATACTTTTCAAAAAGCCCTGAACATGCTGAACACCCTCAACTCAAAATCCATTTCTCAAACTCACGTATAATTAATATAAGGCGTGCCAAAGCTTAACGAGGGTGCCACCGAGAACGTGATCGTTTCATTGTAAACCATCCCATCCATATCTACCGGGTAGTCCGTCGTATGGTTGTTCCATCCCTTTATCTGCGACTTCCATTCTCCCAACAAAAATGCGAATGGCATAAGAATAGGTTGAAGTGGGAGATACGGTATCTCTGAAAATGAAACTATAAACTACAAAAAATCTAAAATAGTGTACCTGTCTCATTGTCCACTTTCACACATACGCCACACGAGGCCGCACAATTCAGATCAAAAAAATCCGTGGCATTTCTCATCTGCTCACATTGACCCTCCCGTTTCCATACCCTACAGGATCCATAGATGTCTTGGCAGGGTCCTAAAAAAAAGTTGTGGTCTTAGAATTAGAATTTTCTAGACCACTCAATATACTCACGTTCACAATTCCGTCCCATCCACCCGTCGGCACAGTCACAACGGTAGTCATTGAACAAATCTACGCATTTCGCCCCGTTTTGACACTTGTTCCAGCCGCATTCATTGATTTCTAAAAAATAGGGTTACTGTACCTAGACAAATTTTTTGGACGATATAACTTACCACGTTCACATTTCCTGCCAGTGGTCCCTGGTAGACACTTGCACCCGATTTTTCCAAAAGTGTTCAGATAGCATTTCCCTTCGTTTTGACATTGATCAAGGGGGCATTCGACTGAAAAAAAGGGAAAAAGTTGAGGAGGGAGAGACGCAGAGAAGCTAGAGTGTCTCGTTGCCTGCGCGCTCTCACTCCCCATTTCTCTCATTTGGCATTGCACAAACGCGTTTATCTCAAGAACCTGTTGCGCTATCAAAAAACTACAAACTACAAAAATGTAGAGCGTGAAATTCTACATATTTTCTTAATTGAAAACTTTTTGATAGCATTAAAATCTAAAGAGTTATAAGCCTTCAAAAATTTGGATATACATGGAGAGCCTGAGAGACGCAGAGAAACTAGAGTGTCTCGTTGTCCGCGCGCTCTCACTCCCCATTTCTCTCATTTGGCATTGCACAAACGCGTATATGAAATTTTACACATTTTTTTAGTTGGCAACTTTCTGATAACACCAATAACTGCGTAGATATGAGGCTTTGAACATTATCATTGCAAGAGAGACGCAGAGAAGCTAGAGTGTCTTGATGTTTGCGTATCTTGGGTACTGGTTAATTATTAATTAAAACGTTGAAAAAACTCACTTTCACAAAGCTTCCCAACCGTCCCGTTCTGACATTTACACGAGTAGCCGACTGGTGACAACTTATCGTTATAACACGTCGAATTGTTCTCACAATCATTTTCCACACATTTATCGATTTCTGTGCAGTTGGTGCCGGTGTACCCCTTGCTACACTGGCAGACTGGTTTCCCTTTTTGAAGACTGCACCGCCCATCGTTTCCACATGGATTGTCTTGACATTTTTCTGAAATAGGTGGCCTTGAATCCCAAAAAACTCGGCCACGCGACAAACCTTCCATCTCCAAGTCATTATTATCCACAAAATCGTGCTGAAGCCTTCTGAGATGTGCATGGGCGTTCAAAAATTTGAGATCATCCTCCTGGAGTACTGTATCGTTGAGTGGCGCGAACTTTTTGAACATTCTACCCATCATAAACGTGGATTCCGATGTCAGGAATTTGGAGGATTGCTGGAATTTGAAAACTTGAAGAAAAAATTTTAAAAATTTGGCGCTCACCGAAATTTCTGGAGTCCTAGTGACTTGTAACTTCTCTCCCATCATCATACTCGCCGCGGTGACCTGGATTTTTTCAGTTTTTGACGCAGACGACGTTGCTGAGTCAAAAACGTCATCAGAATTCTCAGAGGTCTCCAGAATCCTTGGCGACGGTGTCACCGACATTTTCCTCTTCAAAAACTCCTTTTGCTCCTCGAAAAGTGGGTGTTGAGACGGTAGAATTGGCTCCGACGTCACAACTTTTTCTGAGGTCTTCTGCTCGATGTCCTTTTCCAAATTATAGACAAAAATATTGGTGTTTTGCACGGAATACTTCTGATATGGTCCCTTGAGGAACGCGTGACGTGGACGCCATCGTTCCCAGTAGAGCACATTTTCGGTGGCGATTGTGGCGCTGGAAATAACAAGGAATTTGGAGGAAAAGACGTTTTTTTTTTTAAATTTTTGAGGCCTTGACAAATTTTTTTTTACTCGGGGTCGAGGGCACGGCTCAAAATAGGCCTAGGTTTATTTTATTAGAATTTCTGAAATTTTCCATAAAAAATTATCATACTTTCGATGAACTCGCAGCTTTTTATATAATTCTGAATAAAAACGCAAAAAATTTGAAATTTTGAATTTTGACGCCAAATTTTCAGGTCATGAAGAACATGTCTAGAAATTTACAGAATTCGATTTCCAGCAGGCCACGGCCTAGATAGGTAATAGTTTTTTGAAAATTGCTTAATTAATGCAGACTGACAAAGAATCTAAGAAAATTCTAAAAAATATTTTTGAAATTTTTCTTCTTTTTTATTGTTTAAAAACGTGTTGTCACGAAAATTAGCGATTTTCACATAAAATATAAGCTATTTTCGTTTTCCCCTTACATACCGTTTTCCCCAACCAATTCCAAACAAAACAAAAAACCCAAAAAAGAACTGATGAGAGTGGGATTCGAACCCACGCCCCCGAAGGGACTGGTGCCTTAAACCAGCGCCTTGGACCGCTCGGCCATCTCACCGCCGGGAAACAAGTCGACTGGAGGGCGTATATAAAAGCGGGGTGGGGAGTGAGTGCGCGCATAGAGCGGGTGAGAGATACCTACACAAATTGAACATTGCCAACGTCATGTGTCGCCAGCCACTTGGCCTCCGCCAAAAACTTTTTATCAACTGTGGTGTGGGTCAGGGAGTCGTTGGTGACTAGTCTCCCGCATTGGTGGAATATCAGACCTATAAGTTGTGCGTTAGTTGTTAATTTTTCTGAATTTTTTTTCAAAACATTTAAAATTACCCACCATGTGTCTCAAATTGGTCATCCTCTATAAACTTCCCGCCTCTCAATGATCCAATAATTGCTCCTGACGGTGTGCAGAGCCTTGGTTGCAACATAAGCCCTCGGAAGTGTACATACGCTTCTAGCTTGACTGAAAAAAGTGGGGGACTAGTTTTCGCAAATTTTTTTCTCGGCCAAGTCATTTACCTGTATATATCTTCCCAACTTCATAACTTTCCACCCGTTTTCCAGAAGAATCAAAAACGGACAGGTCGAATGGCGGATCAGTGGTTTGAGGCTTCCCGTGTAGGTGGCGTGGAAGTCTCATAGAATCTCTGGAATCCCAAAAAATTAAATTTCAGAATGTTGACTAAAAACTCAAAATTTGCTAAAAGACACTTGCCTACTATAACAATGGAAGCCGGAGGTCTCATAGAGTCCCTTAAATATATGTTTGGCATCTAAATCACTGGATTTTACTAGGAGAGGAATTCCCAGTAGTAGTATTGATAGCAAGATCATTTGTGGTGTCTGAAAATAATGGGAAGTGGATATGAGGGAGGAAATACGTAAGAAACTAGTAACATGAAGTCAAATAGGCGTGATAAAAGGGATATGGTGAAACAAGTGGAACATTATTAAAGGAACATGACGAGGAATAATGAAGAATTTAGGGAATTCGGATTGGTAAACTTTAAGATGCCGTCACAATTAACCGGCTTGTCAAATCTTTCCAAATTTTCGGTATGTTATAGAACAAGACTAGAACTACATTTTTGTAGTTGACCACTTTTTTGTACGGGCGGTCCCTAGTACGGTACAGGAGCTGCAAAGAGGAAAGGTACTGCTAGCGCGCGCTCTAGAACGCTTGTATCTCTGCAACCATTAGTGTTATTAAAAAATTGTCAACTAACAAAATGTAGAAAACTTTAAGTTTGTTATTTTTGTAGTTGATAAGTTTTTGATAAAAATGATAGATAATGAGATAAGAGCGGATAAGGGATCGATTTTAGATAGTTTTGGAATCGGTGAACTTTAAGATCCCATCACAATTAACCGGCTTGTCAGATCTTTTCAAATGTTTAGTATGTTATAGAACAAGACTAGAACTACATTTTTGTAGTTGACCACTTTTTTGTACGGGCGGTCCCTAGTACGGTACAGGAGGTGCAAAGGGAAGGAGTATTGTTTGCGCGCGCTCGAGAACGCTTGTATCTCTGTAACCATTAGTGTTATTAAAAAACTGTCAACAGACAAAGTATTTTAAGTTTGTTAATTTCGTAGTTGATAAGTTTTTGATAAGATTGATATATTTTGAGATAGAAGCGGATAAGTGTTGCCTATAAAAAAGGAAATGCGCAATAAAACGAAAAACTGTTTTAAAAGCAAAAATCCTATCAAAAGTTTGTATTTCCAGTCTAAACATGGAAAGAACTCATTTCCAGAAGATTAGTATGATAATGGGTCGGTTTACAACACAGGTATGAAAAACGCGCCAATGGTGCGCCAGTCAGAAATGCGCCAGGCTTTCAGAAACCCGGAATTTTATCAGAAAACAAAGAAATAACATGGTTTTTATTACAAAAAAAGTAAAAACCGCGTCAAAGGGGCGCCAACCTAACAGGAACCGAAAAAACTGAGAAGACACTGAGCTTTAAGACAATAAAATAACAAAGTACAAAAAGCGTCACAGGTGCGCCAGCCGGATAGGAATCTAGAATCTTGAAAGTGATATAACAACGTTTCAAAAACGCGTCAAATGCGTGCCAGAAACACACCGAATCCAAATGAAACCTTGAAGTCTCCCAAAGAAATTTCAAATACACTTCCCCTGCTGTCAATTTCTCCAATCCATGAAAATGGCTATTAAAGACATCGAATAATGCAAAAAAAAAACGGAAGAGAGAAGGCATCGTTATCCAACAACCAGGTCGTCGTTCCTCCTTATGCTTCTTCTTTTTCTTTTCGGTCTCTTCTTTTTTCGGCGGTGGCGGGCAAAAATGTCCGCCCGTTGTCCGATGATGAACACATTAAGACCAGTTCTCTAGACGCCACCCTCCTGCTGCTAACACTCTTCTCTCTTGTCTCGTGTTCCCTTATTATCCATTCGAGACCCATCCATACACGTAATTATATAGGTATTGAGGGGAGTGATAAGAAGGTTTCCTTTAAGGGAAGACCTGTTTGGAAAAGGTTCTCGAGTGAGAGGAAGACTTGACCATGTTCGCTGTTTTATATAGGGGATTAGCTATTAGGTGATTAGAATGAAGATGGATAAGAAGGAGGAGGAGTAGGAGGAAGTGCGCTCTGTTGAGCAAAAAAACACGCTGTCGTGGAGAGATTTCAGTTCTTTAGGTGACTACTGTCCAAATGTTGAAAAATCGAGGAGGAGGATTGAAGCCATATTTTTTAAATTGCAGATTTCGTTACTTTAGGAAATAAACACTTTCATGTGTATCTCAGCTGAAACGTGTCCGTTTTGCATAAACTGTTTTTTCAAAGGTATGTAGCTGAAATATCCAGTAAAACTGACATTGATTTTATGTTTATAGTTGTGAGCTGATTTATGCGATTATTGATTTTTCCTGATCTTGGTTTGAAAATTCGGAAAACAACTTGTTATTTTTGACTATACCTTATGATTTTTTAAGTTAAAGATGTTGAGCATGATTCATAGAAACAAAATATAAATCTGCTCCTGCGCATCTTGATTATCGTTCTACAGCTCCAGAAGTCCAAAATATTGTTTTTCTTGGCTAAAACGTTATGACTCATCGTAAAAAGGTCTTGAAATTTTTTTTGAATTATTCATTTCAAAAACTTTGATTTCCAAATTTTACCCAAGTTTTCATGTTTTTTGATTATGAAACAGTAACAACACGCAATTTTAAAAAAACATGAAAAATTAGGTAAAAGTTGGAAACCAAAGTGTTTTGAGTTGAAAATTCAAAAGTAAAACAATATCAAAAACCAAAATGAGGCTCACAACCAGACAACCACAATGAAGATATGTTTTATGGCTATTTAACGTTTAGGAACCGAGAGATTTTATATAGTTTTTTGAACATTCGATGTTGCAATACCTTACTAGTTTCTAAACGTCACGGTTTCTAAACTGTCTGCTTTTAAAAATCCAAAATTTTAGATTTTAAATCTTCCGATTTCTTTCTTGTCAACTATTATCGAAATAAAAAAGTTCCGACATTTTTTCCTCGTCGGTGTTTGCGGACTCAAGCCAAAATTATCAAATTTTGGCTTGAGTCCGCAAACACCGAGGGGGAAAAAATGTCGGAACTTTTTTGTTGCGACAATATATAACATTCCTAAAGGAAAACTTAAGTTAACCAATGTCAAAATGCGAATTTCGTAAAAATCCAAGGAAAAATCATCTCATCGAATACTGATGATAATGAAGAAATTTCTCGAAGGATCTAATGTTTCGAAACCAGGAATTTCGTAAGGCGGATCCATTTTTTATGTTGGTTTTTTAAAATAATCGGGCTATCCGATTTCTTGATTTCTGATGATGACACGAATGATATGATAACGAGATTGTGAGGGAAGTGGAACATGACTAATGTATCAGAAAAAAAGAAAGTCCAGGGACATCCGGACTAACAGATATACAGACAGACATCCGGAACACCTCTAGAATAATTGTATACGAGATACTTACGTAACGCCAACGGCGTAAACAGCCGTTGCTAATAACTTTCGGAACGGAGAAGGATGTCAACCGGTTATATGATTACTGTATACTGGAGAAGGTGAAAGTGAGATTGTTTTTTGTCATTCTGGAAATGAAATGGGATAATTTGTGAATAGTGAAGGTGGCAGATGGCAGGGGAGTAGTAGTTGAGGGGGCGTGGTCAAATTTTTGGTATTGGATAATTATGGTTTCCAAGTGTCTCGGTTTTTAAATGTCAAGTTTTGAACAGTACCGGAGATGATATTGCTGAACTAAAAATTTAATTTTGAGGCTCCGCCCACAAAACACAACGGAAATGACCATAGCGCAACAGGGTTTTGAGATATACGCGTTTAATGGATGAAAGTAATGGGCGCGCCTAGGGGAGAGCGCAGACAGCTAGACACTCTAGCTTTTCTGCGTCTCTCCGTCTTCCGGAATCTTTAACGGCTCGCAGCTCCTCAGCTATCAGAGCTATCAAAAACTACCAACAAAGAAAATATGCAGAATTTTACGCTCTATAGTTTTGTAGTTTATAGTTTTCTGATAGCACAACAGGCTTTTGAGATATACACGTTTAAAGGATGGAAGTAATGGGCGCGCCTAGAGGAGAGCGCAGACAACGAGAGACTCTCGCTTCTCTGCGTCTCTCTGGTCTCCCGGAATCTTTAACGGTGCATAGCTCATCAGCCATCAGTGCTATCCAGAAACTATCTACTAAGAAAATGTGTAAAATTTTACGCTCCAAATTTTTATAGTTTGTAGTTTTTTATAGCGCCACGGGCTTTTGAGATAATTGTTAACGCGTCTAGAGATCCGGATGTCTTTTAACGTAAAATTTGTGTTATATTTCTCATTTTTATTCGCCCTTCCCCGTGACCTTACCCCATTACCCTCTTATTCCATCCCCAGTACCTTTTCCCTTCCAAAAAATCCATTCCTCTATCACAAAATGCATCTATCCTCTATCCTCCTACTCGTCCTTCCACTGGCCACCTTGGCGAATCCAGACGGCAACCTGGAAGCCACTCGTTTGATGATTCTCCTAAAAGACTCTATTGATCTACAACAAATCGATGCGTTATCCGGCTTCACCGACCCCAATTTTAGCTGGAACTCTTGTAAGGCGGTCTTGGATTACGGTAGGTGACTAGAGATTACTGTAGCGGCGTTATGAAGTGTGTGTGTGTTCCAGGAAAATACGTGGCAATGCTGAAACTTTTGTCGCATCGAGAACCGGGGGACATCCCGGCAATATCTACCGACTGGACCGTCGGCAATGCTCACTTCATACACGAAACCCTCTATTTTGATGTCCAGAATAAGAATCGAAGGATTCCGGACTGGTTTTTTGAGGCTAAGAAGGTAAGCGCCCAGGGGAAAGAGCACAGACAACCGGAAAATTTGACTGATCATAGCTCCTCAGCTATCAGTGCTATCAGAAAACTATAAACTATGAAAATATGCAGAATTTTAGGCTCTTCACTTTTGTAGTTTGTAGTTTTTTGATAGCACAAAGCATCTCTTTCAGCACGGCAAGAACAAGGTGTACGTCTTAACAAGAGGAAAATTGAGCAAGTGTGGAAGGCTTGAGGAAGTGTGAGACCATAAAAGTAATAAAAATGTTCATATTTTTTTTGTTACAAGAATTCCAAATATATACAGATAGATATATTTACTGTCTATCCCCACAACGCTTTCAACTCGTCCATCCGATGATTCTGACAGTCCTTGTGACTGGTGATGTGATGAATAGTGCGTTGACGACGACGTCTGACGTACCGGATGCAAAAGATGATAAGGAGGGGAAGGGTGACGGTGGCGTAGGAGAGGGCCTGGAAAAAATGAATGGGTGAAGAGGTGGGGACGTGGGGGGATTTTGAATCTGAATCAGTTTTCAGATTTTGTAAGCGATCGGAATGAACAGAGATACGTGGCTTGTTGTAACTCGCGTCATTTTTACACTAGAACAATTTTTTCAAAATCCTCATGGCTTTAGCTTTCCAGTCTTATTAAATGTGTCTTTACTTACAATTAGTGTCCATAGAAAACTGATGTCACGAGGATTCTGAATCCGTTTGAATTTTTTTAAAAGTGAGAAAATAAGCGAGACCCTTTGAATCTAACGTTATTTTTACATTTGATCAACTTTGTAAACGAATTCAGAATTGTCCTGATTTCTGTTCGTTTGTCACCTACAGTACCCGTTGAAAAATTTAATATAATTGTTGTATATGACTGGAAAGCTGAGGTCATGAGAATTCTGAATCTGTTTTCAAACTTAAAATTGTATCGATATAAACGAAGATACGCGGCTTGGAAGTTTAAGCCGGTATATTCGTGACGCGACCGCACCGCGTAGGTCAAAACTTTAGAGTCTCCTATCGTGGCTTATTTTGGTGTCAGAAATGTTTTGAAAACATATTCAGAATTTTCAGAATTTCAGCTTTTTAGCAACATGCAATTTTTCGGTCAAAGCTTGTGATTTTTACCAGAATCTGCAATTCAAAAAAATATGACTGTATCCTCATATAAGCATTTTTTTTTACTTTGAAAGAAACTCACATAAACCCAAATGATCAAATTATTGTACAAATACACTGGAATCGCGTCTCGTGCCTGCCGGAACATCCAACTGCCGCCCGCATAAATCCCAAGTGCACTAATCTGTGCGATGACCAACACCGATATCGATTTGGACGTCATCATCGCCTCGCTTCTCTGATATTGGAATTGGACGTCGTAACGGGTCCTGTACGATGATGGAGTGTTGTATTCGATTAGGTATTGGTCAAGAAAAGCGGTAGAAGAAGAAGTGTCATCAGCCAGATAGTTCAGCCTATAGTACGGTTGTTAAGCAAAAAAAAATTGGGGTTGGTATAAAGGACCAAAGATAGGTAATCGAGAAAAAGGTTAGTATGAAAAGAAAATATTATTGATAGCTTGATAGACACAGGGTTAAATGCGATAGAGCGAAAATTCTGCTTCAGCTTCCGGTATTACGGTAGCGTGACCATGGTCGAACTTTTCCACCTCGGCCAGTGATACCCCGTGATACCCAAAACTGGTGAATAGACAGATAGATAGATAAATAGTGAGGGTGCCTGTCGGTGTGTCTGTATGTCCGGATGTCCTGTTTTCCAGATGTCCAGATGTTCCGTCTATCTATCCGGGGGTCTGGATGTCGAATGTCAAAAATATCACATATGTAACATTTAGACCTGTCCAGATGTTCAAAATGCCAAAAATCCGATTTCTAGATTTCCGGATAATCAAATACCTGTGTTCAGAATTGTCTCTAGATGTCTGTCTGTCGGTGTGTCTGTGTGTCCGGATGTCTGACCTACTGAATTGTCTGAATGTAGGATCATTAGGTGATAAGCGACGCCGCCGA
This sequence comes from Caenorhabditis remanei, assembly GCF_010183535.1. Classification (NCBI taxonomy): domain Eukaryota; kingdom Metazoa; phylum Nematoda; class Chromadorea; order Rhabditida; family Rhabditidae; genus Caenorhabditis; species Caenorhabditis remanei. The sequence continues at coordinate 3,008,181 of NC_071329.1, forward strand.
TTTTTACCAAAAGTTCACGAATTTCGGAATCTGTGTGTCCAGATGTCCAGGACCTCAAGCATCAGACTTTTAGAATTATCGTCTGTCTGTCTGTCTGTCTGTCTGTCTGTCTGTCTGTCTGTCTGTCTGTCTATCTATGAGCCCAGATGTCCGAATGTCCGGATGTCCGAATGCCCGGAAGCACCGGAATGTGTCTATCTGTGTGTGTCTCATCCCCCCGTAACAAACAGACTGAAACTAAAAAAAATCACACGACAACCAAGACCAACCTCATCGAATGCTTCTTATTCACATACAGTAACCCGAGATTCAGCACCAAATTCAAAATAGTCAGTAGAAGACTGCTAATCAGGAAATAATTGGCTCTCCCCGCATCTTGCTTCTTGAAAAATTGACAACTTGGCACATAATCTTTTCCGGAATTCTCCCAGGGCAACACGACAAATTGGAGGCAGAAGTTGAAGGCGATCTGAACCAAAAAATATAGATCATGGTCGAAAAAAAATGAAAAAATTACCATAATAACCGCCAAAATCACTCCGGGAACATATTTTTTGCGGTAATAGATAGTTGGGAGGAATGTAGCTAATAATCCGTCTAACGATAGCGCCGAATGAATATAAATCATGCCACTGATCCCGAAAAGAAGGCCGCGACCGAAGATACCGCAGTCATCGGCGTCGAAGAAAATGTTGCAGGGGTCGTCGGCGTAGAAAAAGCTGCGGTACATTACTGACCACTGGAACAACGGAAAAGTTAGGAGGGAGAGCGCAGACAACAAGACACTCTAGCTTCTCTGCGTCTCTCAGCCTCCCGGTATTTTTAACGCCTTATAGCTCCTCAGCTATCAGTGCTATCAAAAAACTTTCAACTAAGAAAATGTGCAGAATTTCATGCTCTACATTTGTGTGGTTTGTAGTTTCTTGATAGCACAACAGGCTCTTGAGATAAACGCGTTCAAAGGTTGCAAGTAAAAGAGCGCGCAGACAACGAGACACTCTAGCTTCTCTGCGTCTCTCAGGCTCTCCATGTATATCCGGGTTTTTGAAGGCTCATAACTCTTTCGATTTTAATGCTATCAAAAAGTTGTCAACTAAGAAAGTATACAGAATTTTATGCTCTACATTTTTGTAGTTTGTAGTTTCTTGATAGCACAACAGGCTCTTGAGATAAACGCGTTCAAAGGTTGCAAGTAAAAGAGCGCGCAGACAACGAGACACTCTAGCTTCTCTGCGTCTCTCAAGCAGCTCAGATTTTTAAAGGCGCATTTCTCCGCAGCCATTAGTGCTATCAAAAAGTTGTCAACTAAGAAAGTATACAGAATTTTATGCTCTACATTTTTGTGGTTTGTAGTTTTTCGATAGCACAACGCATCTCTGGGATAAACTCACCTGAATACAAACATGAATCACATCATGTATCACGGCGAACACCAATGATAAATACAGTAGTAAAGACGTCGACTCATTGAATATCGGATGTTTTCTCATGTACCGTATACAGTATGCCACTCCGAAAAAGCAACCGATCGACAGAATAGTACAGTAGATGATGTTGAGTCGAAGGATCCACGAGGTTTGGAGGGTTACTTGGTCAGGAGAGGCACGGAATGGACAAGTCGAGTCGTTGGTGAGACCGTAGATAGGGGTGAGGGTGGTCATGCTGAAAATAAGGACATCTGGACACACAGAGCTGCGATAAAAAAAATAGTCACAGGAATAGTAAAATCTTGTGACCGAATTATCAAAGATTTGAGAAAAAGTGAGAAAAAAGTTTCTGGGAGTTTTTTGTCGTGAGAATTTGTTATTTTTGGTGCAGGGAAAACTGGGATTGTGCAGGGTGGGAAAATAGTTAAAAATGAGAAAAATGATCCGGACATCCGGATATCTGGACAAACAGTCAGACAGACAGACAGACATCTAGAAATTAAGATGTTTGACACTTGAGATTCTGGACATCCGGAAAAACAGACAGACAGAACGACATCCGGAAACCCAGATATCTAGATTCTAGAAAGTCGGTCGGATCTTTTTTGGTAATTTCGGACATCTGGACATCTGGAAAGCAGGATAGACAGGCATTCAAAAATCTAGGAGCTGAACATCCAGACAACTGGACATCTGGACAAACAGACGTACAGAATTTTTGGAAAAAAGTCACAAAAATGTTTCTTGCGAGCTGAAAACCTTCCAAATTACGCTTTTTTTTCCAATTTTAATTACGTATTTTTCCTAAAACGTTATTTTAAAGCTGAAATACATTTCTGATTCCAAATTTTGCCACACAAAAACACAACCTGGCTACCTAACTTAAAATAATTTTCAGACTAAAAATAGGAAGCTGGTTGAATTCAAAACAAATAACAATGGCAATAGTAATACGAATCTTCTGGTAACTAACTACTTGTAAGATTTATGTCTGTGTTGACCAATAGGTACAAAATCAGAAATAAAACTTTTTCCCACTTTTCCTGACAAGGGAAGTACATGACGAGGCGAGTTGAACTTTTTCTATAAATTTCACCGTAGGTAATTTCGGCCTTGAAAATTCGAAAACTGCAATAAAAATCAGCGAAATGCTCATGTAAACCGAGTTATGACCCGTCAAACCTTTCTATTTTTCATTTGGTTAAGCTTTTCACGTGAACTTTCAATTCACCGAATAGTCTACCAAAACGTTTAACGGGTCATAACTCGCTCCGCGTGAGCATTTCGCTGATTTTTATTGCAGTTTTCAAATCCTCAAGGCCGAAATTACCTACGGTCAAATTTCTAGAAAAAGTTCAACCCGTCTCGTCATGTACTTCCTTTGTGAGACCAGAAACACATGGACCTTCTTAGAAATGTGTATCCGATTTAGTATGTCATTTAATGGGTAAACTATTTATTTAATTATTCATTTATTTATAAGGATAAAAAACTATAAGCTGCAAAGTCAAAAACCAAAAATTGCTAAAAACAAAACCAATTTTTGACACAATCTTTTGATCTACTTAGGTATTGGGGTTCACATTTTCAATTTCATTAATATTCTTATCAACGTCAACACAACACAACATTTTGCTATATTGGAACGTGCCAAATTAGAAAAATTCGTGATTTAGAATTTGACATTTGAAAACTAAAAATTTTACAATTTTTTTTTTGTTGTTTTTCAATTTAAAATGACATGTTTTGGTAAGGGAGGGAGGAGGAAGGGTAAACATGTGTATATTTTATTCAGGTGAAAAAAGCTTAAAGGAAAATTCAAAAAGATCAATTTCAGTAGAGGAGAAAAAACATGGAGGGAGGGATCAGGTGGAAAAAAAGTTGGGTAGAAAAAAACGTAATTTGGAAGGTTTTCAGGTAACAAGAAACTTTTTTTCTTTTTTTTTGGTTTTTTTGAAAAAGTCTGTCTGTTTCTCCATATATCCGGTTGTCCGGATGTCCAGAACCTCAAAAAAAAAAGGTTAAAAGATATATTTTTTCAAAGTTCTCTGATTTCTATTTGTCTGTCCAGATGTCTGTCTGTCCGGATGTCCAGAGCATCAAGTTTTTAATTTCCGCATGTCTATCTGTCCAGATGTCTGGGTATCTGGACTTACAGACTACTGAAGTACCCGACTTCAAAATTTCCGAATGTCTGTCTGTTTGTCTGTCTGTCCGGATGTCCGGATGCCCACGACCTTCTTAGACACCTCGAAAAGCGACGCGCTTACATTTTCGAAACCCGCAAAAAGACGTTTCGAAACCCGCAAAATCCGAAGGATTGGAAATTAGGGACTTTTTTTTTTAATCGTGTAATCCGAAACTATAAAAACAAGCGCCGCCCCTTTTTGTCGTGTCCAGAACATTCTATAAAAATAATAATTGGCCTTTTGGTCAACAACCTATAAATTATTCCATTTTACGAGGAAATTGAAATGAATAAATTTGTCATCATAAGGTGCTGGCCGAGGAAATTTACGTGGAGGACTAGTTTTCCGGATTTTGTGGTTCTAGGCCTAGACCATTCACCGAAAATCAGAAAATATAAGTTCAAAAGCAGGTGAACAAAGTGTCTAGTCGAGGTGTCAAGTGGTTAATAAAACTGAAGGAGATTAAGAAAAAAGAAACAAGGTTCCACCAATAAGGTCGGTTCGCGTGATAAGAACTTTTTTTTATAATAATAGGGAACCCGTGATAAGGTGGTTGTGAAAAGTTCGAAAAAGATCAGAAGAGTGGCGTAAATTGACATAGAGCCGTCGTAAATCTACACATTACATTTGTAAACTGACGCTGAAGTTGTCGTAAATCTACACAAAAAGTTTCGTAAATCGACACCAGCTTGGCTCTCGTAAATCTACACTACTAGCTCTCCCGTAAATCTACATCAGACAGCTCCCGTAAATCGACACCAGCTTGCCTCTCGTAAATCTATACCAGCTTGGCTCTCGTAATTCTACACTACTAGCTCCCTCGTAAATCTACACCAACCACCTATTTCGTACCTTCTTTGTTTTTGTCCTTATATACCATTCTCATGCCATTTTTAGAAAATCCAAAAAGTTAAAAATGGTCTGAATTTGTCGAATTCTGACGGAAATTGTAGGCAATTGTAGGAAATTGGCAGAAAAGTGACGGAGTTAGTGTGTTTGCACTGGAGAATAAGAATTTGAGCGAAATTTTGAGAAAACGTTTGTAAGATCAGGTGAAAACGTATGATTAAATGGGCGAGGAGGTCGTAAATTGGCATAAGATTCTCGTAAATTTACACAAAGCTGTCTGATGTAGATTTACGAGAAGCAAGCTTGTGTAGATTTACGAAAACTTCTTGTGTAGATTTACGGTATTTTCAGTGTCAGTTTTTAATTTCAAACATAGTTTCGTGTTACTCAAAAAAGTACCTTCCTCAAAATGACAAAACTCAAACTGCCAAATGAATGAAATTCAGAAAAAATTCCCATAAAAACCAAGAAATTTCTCAATTGAGCTAGCTCAATAACGGACGCAAAAAGAATAAAAAGAAATAAAAGTGACGCGTTCCTAAAACATTTTCAATTGCACACACACAGATGCTTCTTGAGACGAAAAGAGAAAGAGTTTAATCAACTTTTATGTTGAGAAAACCGAATTGAAAAAGTGCAAGAGAGGAGGAGAGGGCACCAATTAATTGTTGTCCATTGTTGCAACGTGTTAGAAGAGGGAAGATAATTTGAGAAGAAGAAGAAAATGGAGGAGAAGAAGAAAAACGAGGAAATCATAAAAATGTTGAAATTGGTATACATTTGATACCGCGTAAATCGACACAGAAATTTTAGAACAAATCTTGATAGAATCCCGTAAATGAACAATGTATCCCGTAACTCCACAAATAGTACCGTAAATCTAAACAAAACTTTTGTAAATCTACATTTGGAACCTTAAAGTAAACACAGAACGGCTTGTAAACCAACTAAAAAGCCGTCGTCAATGCTTATGAAAAAGTAAACACCGTATATTAAAAATTTGCAAAAGACATAGTAAATCTACACATTACTCCGTAATCGTTGTGGAATATACACCGCTCTCGTAAATCTGCATAAGAAACTTTGTAAATCGACATAAAAGCTCGTAAATCTACACATGACATTTGCAAACTGACGCACGCTGTGCATACCGTAATTTTACACAAAAAGTTTCGTAAACCGACATAAGTCTTCTGTGAATCTACACAACATCTCGTAAATCTACATTAGACAGCTCCCGTAAATCCACACTACTAGCTCTTCTCGTAAACTAATCCGTAAATTTGCACACATAATTTCGAATCGTTACAAAGCTACATCATCCAGCTAAACTCCCATAAATCTATACGAATCATCGTAAATCGACATCGAAAATCTTGTCCGAGAGGACTACACGACCTCGCGCGGAAAAAATCTTCCACCAAAGCGGGAATCAAGTCGTTTAGAGCGATTTTAAGGTATATCCGTCAATAATAAAAGTTTTTCTTAGAATTTTCTGAAATATCGGAATCTACAAAAACTATGACTTCAGTTCTCCTCAAGTACCGTAATCCTATATATCCGCTACCCCAAATTTACCCCTAAGATCAGTTTCCAAAAAAAAATCGTGCAGAAAAAACTTCAAAAAAATTGAAAAAAAAAAAAAGAATTGAGTAGGCGAGGTGAGATATATATGATGTGTCCTTTACTAACAACAACAGAAAGAAAAAATAAATTATAGGGTTCCCCATTTCGAGATCAAAGCGCGCTCAAATTGAGAAGTGAATCAGAATTTCTATGAGCAAAAAGTGAGAAAAATGGGAGAAAAAGTCATAACTGACGGGTAGGGGGGAAACAAAAAGAAATAAAAGACAGGTGCAAAGAATGATGACGAAGGAAGGAGGGGGAGATCAAAACATATGGGAGGTGGGATATGGAGGGGATAAGAAATGATGCACTTTAAGAAACAGAAACTGGAAAGAAAGTGCAAATGTTCCGGATTCCAGTCACCATGAGTCAGAGGGGGTACAGTACCAAGGTATTAACTTTGGCTGTTTTCAGTGGAAAATGAGCAACTTTGACAGGGGATTTTAGTGTCTCCTGATTGTCCGATCCACTCAAGCTTATATGGGTTGTACAGATCAAAAGTAGAACTTCATTTTTGTAGTTGACAACTTTTTTGTGCGGACACTCCCTAGAGAGTTATGGTCATTTTAAGGGAACAGCTCAAAAATCAAAATTGGTCGATTTGAGGGAGAAATTACTTTAACGATACGTAACTCTCTAGGTAGGGTCCGTACAAAAAAATGGTCAATTACAAAAATGATGTGATATTTTTGCTCTGTTCAGCCCGTAAAAGATACAATTTGTCGGACAATCAGGAGACACCGAAATACACTGTCAAAGTTGGGCGTTTTCAACTGAAAAAACCAAAAATTAATATACTTTTGAGCGGTACTGTACATCAGAGTTGCATGGAAGTGAAAATTTCTTATCCGGAAGTCGGAAGTAAAATTCCTTAACCGGAAGTCGAAAGTCGGAAGTAAAATTCCTTATCCGGAAGTCGGAAGTCGGAAGTGAAAAAACGCCCGGAAGTCGGAAGTTGGAAGTCGGAATTAGATTTTTCGCAAATATTCAAAAACTCCAAGATAAAAGATTATAAAATTGACGGAAATCAGTGGAAAATTAGGTTTTGGATGAAGATTTTTTTCTCTCCTTTTCGACCTTTTTTTCAAGTATTTCTACGAAATATACTTTTCGGAAATTCCGGAAGTCGGAAGTGATTTTTCTTATCCGGAAGTCGGAAGTCGGAATGATAAAAATGCCCGGGAGTCGGAAGTCGGAATTCCATGCAACTCTGCTGTACATGCCTGTCAACTAACAATAAGTTTTCAATACCATGTATTGGTTTACGGTGGTTTGTATAGATTTACGAAACGTTCCGTGTAGATTTACAAGAGAGAACGTCACGATGCCGAATTACTGACATGCTGTGTGAATTTGTAGATTTACAGGATTCCATTGTAGACTTACAAAAGTTCTCTCTGTGTGAAATTACGAGGCTATGAGGTAGATTTACGGAGATTCATGAGATGTTTACGGAGATACCAGAGATGTCGGGAAGTGAACATTTTCTTATCCGGAAGTCGGAAGTCGGAAGTTGGATGTGAAAAAAAGACCGGAAGTCGGAATTCCCGGCAACACTGATTCATACTTATTACTAAAGCTCTCTGTCTGTGATTTACAGAGTGTCAAATGTTGTAGTTTTACGACAAGAGTCTTGTGCGGATTTACGGAAGTTAGATTTACGACGAAAGGACGTGTTGTGTGAATTTACGATGAAGATTTACGAAAGTTCTCTCTGTGTGGAATTACGAGGCTATGGGGTAGATTTACGGAGATTCATGATTCATATTCATTACGACAGTTCTCTGTGTCGGTTTACAAAGTGTTAAATTCAAATGTTGTAGATTTACGTCTTGTGTGAATTTACGGAAATTACTTTTGATTTATGGGGTTTTAAATCAATCGTGTGTAGATTTACGACAGACTTGAGTGGATTTACGAAAATTCTCGTGTTCTGTAATAGAAACCAAATGTAGTGAGTAAATCTTAACGAGAATTTTTGTAAATCCACCCAAACTCTGCCGTAAATCTACACACGATGAAAGTCCGTAAATCAAAAGTAACTTCCGTAAATCTACACCACTTGTAAATCCACACAGAGAACTATCGTAATGAGTATGAATCATGAATCACCGTAAATCTACCCCCAACCCTCGTAATTCCACACAAAGAAACCTTTCGTAAATCTACCCAAACTCCCGTAAATCTACACAGCTTCTTATTGCGCGAAACTCTCGTAAATCTACACTCTTCCCCCCGTAAATCGACACACAAAAAGTCAAAAAGGGTGAGATTAAACACCAATCCAATTCAATCTTTAACACACACACACTGCCTCTCCGGAAACATTTTTACACCAAATTCAATCAAAATGTCCAAAAAAAAGGAAAAATCTTATTAGAGGGTAAAACTAGATTAAAAACTGGAGAAAATTGAAGCTTTGTGAATCTACAAAACGCGCTTCACCGCACTATTCTCATTAGAGCGCATTTACCACATCGTTTATTAATAAGTCACTAAGAGAGTTTACGGTATATACGCGGTCTTCTCCTCGAAATCGTCGGGAGCTCTGAAAAAATTTCGAGTCAGTAAGTGCGCTCCACTACAAAAACACTTACGTCGCCCGCCGTTTGACCCGTTTCAGTGTGTGGGCGAATGTCACTTTTGTGCTCTGGTTACTGTAGGACGATGTTTTCAGCTCGTGCAGTGGTGTCAGGATATTGTTCGACGGGTCGGCGCTGGAAAAAAATTTTGACAAAAAAAAAATTTCGAAAAAATTTTTTCACAAAATTTTTGAATTTTTCATAAATGCAAACATGCTCCACCGCACTAAATTTTTTTTACTCGAAAAGTTTTTTGTACCAGTGTAAACATGCTCCACCGCACTAAAAAATGATTTTAAAAATAAATTTTCTAAAAAAAGTTTTTCACAAAATTTTTTGAATTTTTTTTCCAATAATGCAAACATGCTCCATCGCACTAAAATTGATTTTAATTATTTTTTGAATTTTTCAATAATGCAAACTTGCTCCATCGCACTACATTTTTTAATTCAAAAATGTTTTTTATCAATGCAAATATGCTCCACCGCGCTAAAAATTAAAAAAAAAATTTTCGAAAAATGTTTTTTTTTTAAATTTTTCAATAATGCAAACATGCTCCATCGCACTAAAATTGATTTTTTCAATTTTTCAATAATGCAAGCATGCTCCACCGCACTACATTTTTTTAATACGAAAAGTTTTTGTACCAGTGTAAACATGCTCCACCGCACAAAAATTGTTTTTAAAAAAAATTTTCGAAAAAAGTTTTTCACAAAATTTTTTGAATTTTTCAATAATGCAAACATGCTCCATCGCACTAAAATTGATTTTTTCAATTTTTCAATAATGCAAGCATGCTCCACCGCACTACATTTTTTTAATACGAAAAGTTTTTGTACCAGTGTAAACATGCTCCACCGCACAAAAATTGTTTTTAAAAAAAATTTTCGAAAAAAGTTTTTCACAAAATTTTTTGAATTTTTTTTCCAATAATGCAAACATGCTCCATCGCACTAAAATTGATTTTAATTATTTTTTCTATTTTTTAATAATGCAAACATGCTCCATCGCACTACATTTTTTAATTCAAAATTTTTTTGTATCAATGCAAATATGCTCCACCGCACTAAAATTGAATTTTAAGAAGAATACTTCGAAATTTTTTTAAATTTTTAAATTGTTTACCAATGCAAACGTGCTCCACCGCACCCTAAACTCACGTCGCCGCTTTTCCAAGTGGCACTTCGATAGTTTCAGTTTTCACCGAGTCCGTCTCGGAGCCCACCGACGCTTTATTTTCGGTTTTCAGCGATTTTCCAGAATTCGACGAGTTGGCAGACGGGCGATGATGACGTGGCACTTTTAACGAATCGATTCTAAAAACGATTAATGCAAGTGCGCTCCATTGAGAATTTCAAGACTTACGCCGTATTTCGCTCTTTTTTCACACTTTTCTCACTGGAAAGTGCTCGTTCACTCTTGTCGGAGGGTAGTGCGGAGTGAGAAGTGCCTGCTCGACGGGTTTTGGTAGATTTTTCAGATTTTTCAGAGATATCTCGAGTACTTGTGGTACCGCTGAAAAAAAATTTTGATTTAAAAAAAACTTTTTTTTTTGAAATTTTTTTTGCCAGCAAGAAGGAGATTTTCATGGCCTAGAAATTTCTATTTGAGATTTCTAGGCCACCAAAAACACTGTCAAAATCGAAATTTGACCCACCTCTTCTGCGACTTTTTCGAGACACACGTCGCTAGTAATAATGGCAAGAGAAGCGACCAGAATAGGAACAGAATCATTGATATATGTGAATATGAGCACATTTTCGTTATTGGTCTCTTTTTCTCAGAGAAAAAATGGTTTTGAATCGGAAAAATGAGTAGGAAATGAAGATTTTTGGGAAGGAAAAGGTCGAATTTTTTGGATTTTAGTGGAGAGGTCACGTTTTTATTAGATTTTTAAATTAAAAAACATTAAAAAACACGAAAAAACAGCTAAAAAACATCGAAAACCGCTTGGTGGCCTAGAAAACCAAAACTAGTCCGCCAGTTGTTTTTCGTGTTTTTCGGGGTTTTTTTTCCCGTTTTTTGGTAATTTTTTAGTCATTTTTTATGATCTTAAACAGATTCTTAATAAATTTTCGACTTTTTTCTAGGTTATATACAGTTTTTTTCAACAAATTACAGTTTTATCAAAGAAATATTTATTATTTTTACTATTATTATAATTAAAATTTAATTTTTAGTGATTTTCCTCAACGAGACGGTCTCGACGACTTCTTTTTGTGTCCTCTTGCTGGGGATTTCTGAAATTTTAGAAAATTTTTTAAAAATTATATAAAACATTCAAATTCGCTGCGAGACCCACTTACAAAATCGGGCGATGCGCCTTTAAAGTACGGTAGCGCGCAAATTTTTATTTCATTTATTTTCAGTTGTTTTGCATCATTTTTCACCGGTTTTTCGCTCATTTTTGTCATTTTTTCTGAATTTTTCCGGTTTTAGTGTTCTCCGAGGTCTCAAAACTCGATTTCCGTCAAAATTATGCAGAAAAATCCGAGTTTTAGAGCTGAAAACATGGGAAAACTAAAACTACTTGGTTTTTTCTATTTTTCGGAGATTCTAACGATTTTTCACTTGTTTTTTGTGAGTTTTGAGTGATATTTAGGTTTCCTGACAGCCTGAAATTCAATTTTCGCCACAAGTTGTTGAAAAGTTTCTAATTTTGGTCTGAAATTTGGTAAAAAATGGAAATAACGCGAATTTTTTCATTTTTCGCAATTTTCATCCGTTTTCTGTTGGTTTTCATAGTTTTCAACTCGAAAACTCAAATTCAGAGCCAAAAAATTGACTTTCAACAGAAAAAATTGAAAAAAAAGTCATTTTCTTGTCAGAATTCGAACTGCTTAAATTTTCTTCGTTTCATTCAGTTTTTGGCTGATTTTCGGCTCAGAAAACTGATTTGCTAACGATTTTTCACTAGCTTAGCTCTCCATCCCTCAAAAATTCAGTTATCGCAAAAAAATGTTCACCAATTTAATTAATTTCCTAGTTTCAGACTTCTTCAGGTGATTTTTCGGCTAAAAATTCTGATTTTCCGCTAGTTTTTCGTGTATTTCAGCTCCCCAACCCACTCTAGTTAAATTCCAGTCAAAATATCCCAAAAATAGCCTATTTCTAGCCAAAAACTGGCTTTTGCTTCGATTTCCTCACCACAAACGCCGCATCGGTGTCTCCCCACTGCGACGGTGTCTCGTCGACAGTTTCGTTGTCGTTGCACTCTCGTGTCTTCATTTTTGGTTCCGCTGAAACAAAAAAAACCATTTTTTGTCAATTTTCCGTTCAGAAATTACTTGGTTTTGGCACAGGAACGCGAATCTTCTCCTCTTTCACTTTTTTCATCGACTTTTCTGAGTGCTCAGTTCGAGTTTTCGGTCGTTTTTGATGAACGATGACCGGTGGTGGCCGTGGGCGTGGTCGTGGTGGTGGCGGGTCATCCTGTGGGAAGATGGGCGGTTTTAGAGCGAAAATCCTCCCTATTAGCACGGCACGCTTCCTTTGAACGCGCTCTACCGAAACCGAAGTGAAATTGTGTGCAAAATTGAAAGACTCAGAGAAAAAGTGAAATTTTTCAACGGCATTTCGGTGGAGCGCAGTTGTAAGAACTGTGCCGAACTAATAGAAACTTACGAAACAGTTGACAAGCAGAAAGACGACTAGGTTGAGTAACAGACAAAGATGAACAATCATATGGCGACTAGTAAGGGAGTTTTCTGATAGAACTCGGGGAAGGAATAGAATGGTTTGCGGAAAATTTAGGAGGTTTCTGGATTTGTGGGGCAGAACATTTGGAGCGGCGGAGGTTAGAGGTTTCTGGATTTGTGGGGCAGAACATTTGGAGCGGCGGAGGTTAGAGGTTTCTGGATTTCAGAATTATAGGGGAAATGTGTTTAGGGGTGTTGGGAAGGTCAGCTCTGTAATTAGACTAGCAGAGTCAGAATAGGTCAGCGTCGGCCATCAGTCACCATAAAGTCTTCATCTCTTGTCTGTAAATTAGCTGAAACCGCATTCGCATTATCACACTCAGATTCTTGTATACCGGTCGAATGGACCTCCAGAGCAGGTGTTTGGAATCATTGAGGTGCCAAGATGAGGGTCTGATAGCCTAAACACGGACTTTCATGACCTAAAACTTGATGAAATAAGTCGGTGATGGGAAAGGAAAATGTGGCAATCTCATTTTCCCATCACTTACAGATCATATTCATTATAGGTGTATCGAAATGCCAAAAGAAGGGTATGATAACCTGAAAACGGACTTTCTTGTCCTAATCTGATATTAATCGGGCGAAACGGTTCGTCAATTTTGTGAGTTGTTGTAATTTGCTGATCTAGTATAACTTTCCGAGAACCTACCGGGTTCTGCTGGCTACGTTCTCGGTTGGCCAGTCGGATTCAGTCGGAAGAAAGGCCGTTTTTAAGCTGTTCTTGTGATTTTTCTGTATCTGAGTCTGTCTTCCAGCCAAGCACGACCGAGATTAGTTAAGAACAGATTCCAGTGTAACCTTGCTCGTGAACGAGCTCTGACCTTAACTTATACCTCAATTTAACTGAAATGAGAGCAATATCAGCGATTTCCCTGGTTTTCGTTGAAATCGATCAAAAATTATTCATTTTCGCCAGGAATTTGTCTCTATTTCCGAGATTTCTCCTTGTTTTTGAGCTTCGCGAGTGGTCAGATTCACATCAGTTCATGTGCAAACCATGTGGCACAAATGCAAAAAGTGATGTCTGAAATTCCAACAGAACGTTCTCTATCACATGAACCAAACCAATTTCTCTCAGTCTCCCCCGATGAAAATAAACAAGATTGATTATCAGATTAGTAGAAAATCACAAAAAGAAGAAGAGATGAAAGGAAACTACCGATTTTTCGGAATTCCACAGCATCAATCTCGCATTCAAACAGTAATAAACTGAACGAATCGCTCTCGAATTTCACGAAAATCGTTGGCGCCGACGGCGCCATCATTATATTGAGAAATTCGAGAGAGAGAGATGCTTATCAGTTCTCTTGCTATCAATTCGAAAAGAAAAAAGGGGGCTATCAGTTCCGATCACTGGTCACACACACACACACACACACCGCCACAAACACGACGGCAGTTTGTTTTCTTTTGCAAACATTCGCTTGTCTCGGTGTTGTCTGTTTTTGCGACGATTTTAGACACATGAAATCAGAGGTTTTTGATGTCTTTTGATAATCGGGGAGTCACTTTGTATTTTTATCTGATTGGCGGAGGTTTTAGACTTTTTCTAGTAGTTTTTTGACAGTTTTCACCTATTTTAGCGGGAGTAAGCAGTTTTGACGGGATTCTTGCGATTTCATTAGTTCGGCACAGTTCTTACAACTGCGCTCCACGCAAACGCAATTTTCTTCGGTTCCGGTAGAGCGCGGTTGATAGCCGCGTGTCGTGCTAATAGCTAGTTTCTGAAACGTGGCTCCGCCCCTTCTTGCAGTATTGCCGCACGGTTGTTGACCCATTTCTGTCTTTCATTAGTTCTTGCGGATTTTATGGAGTTTTCACTATAAATCTTTGTGAAAAGTTGGCAAGAGCTGAAAAGCAGAGAATATTTGTATTTTCTATTTCAGTCGCTGGAAATTCTTCAAATTGACGAATTCTGGCTTCTGGAATGAACCTTCCTCAAGCCATAGTCTGAACCGCCTACCAGTGAATTTAAGAGGAGTCTCTCATTGAGCTGGATTGTTGAAGGCGTGAGGATTCTGAATTTGTTATCAAAGCTTTTTCAGTCTAAGAATGCCCCGAGATTCAAAACTTACCGAAATACTAGAAGAAAGTCGTTAAATCTCGATTCCTTTGGATTTTAGTCGAAATCTGGAAACAGATTCAGAATCCTCAGGGTATCAGCTTCTCAGGCATATAGCATATAGACTGCTTCTGACAGTTAGTGTCACAGTCCCACGGTTTTCATAATACCAGACTTTGATTTCGTTCGATTTTTCTCAAAATCTGAGAGCGAATTCAGAATTTTCATCAGTTTCTTCTGAAGTCCAATCGATTTGATGACATAGACTTTGTTCCAAAAGTTCAACTCGCCATTTTCAAAACACTCAAACTTTTCGGAAACTCCTTGTCAAAAAGAAAAGTTTCTGCTCATCACATCACATTTCTCTCCTCCTGCTGCTCCCCGAAACCCGCCAAATCCTCGTCTCGCTTGTCACGTTTGTTGCTCGTTTTTTCGTCCAAATGCCTGCTTCAACGTCTCTGCACTCTCGTAAAAGGTCAAACTATTTCTGGGCATTTCTGCTTATCTCTGAGTCTCTCTCTCTCTCTCTCTCTGGTCGCAGCGCCCCTTTGCTTTTTGAAAAGAGAACACAACAACATAAGCAGTATAAGCTTTGGAAGTTTTTGAAGTTATTGGATTCATTCGTTTTTAATCAGTTTTAAGTTTGTTGGCAACTTTCGGGAGCAGCTTCTTTAAATATCTTGCTATAAGGCTATCCGATCGGTTTTCGTATTTTTAGACGAAAAATTGCAAAAATGACTCTTCAGGTCAACAGAGTGGCCATTTTTGTGCTTGAAAGTGACAAAATATGTGTTTTCAGTCGATTAGTGAAGTTCTGTGACTTTCAGCGTTTTTTCAAATACGTGATTCCCGAAAGTTCACCGTTTTCCGTCTTAAAAATTTTCAACTATGATTTCAGCTGCTCCTAGTGATTTTTTAATGCAATGTTTCCCGAGTTTCATCGTTTTTGACGTCTTGAATGCTAAAAAACCTGAAATTTCTCATTTTCTGGCGGAATTTAAGCTTCTTTTTGAATAAAAACACTGGAAATTGCAAAATTTGCACTCAAAATCTGAAAATCCCTCAGCTGATCAGAAAAATTCCCAATTTTAGCTTCCGGCATCAGACGAAATGGCTCTAAGTTGAACTTCAAGCTAGAGATAATATGCTCTGCTGCCAACTATCCAAAATTCCTTTTACATCATACCTAAATACTACCTTTCCGCTAATTAGTGTCCCCCTTCAAAGATTTTTAGCAAAAAACTTAAATTAGACCTAAAAACTAGGCATTTTTGCTTTAAAAGTGCCTTACAATGCGCTGATAAGAAAGAGAGAGAAACCTTTTGTCCGAAATGTTGCGATCAAGTGGAAAAAGTAAATAATAAATATGCTGCAAATGCGCTCCATGGGGCCAGCGATCATTGACTATAGAGCAAAGTTGCATTATCAAAGAATCTGTTATGGGACTATTCACCTCCTGAAAAAAACAGTTTTTTTTCCGTTTTTCGCCGTTTTTTCGGTAGATAAAGAGCTGAATAGCCCAGTTTCTTTGATAATGCAACTTTGCTCTATAGTCAATGATCCCTGATCCTATGGAGCGCATTTGCAGCATATTTATTATTTACTTTTTCCACTTGATCGCAACATTTCGGACAAAAGGTTTCTCTCTGTCTTTCTTATCACCACTGCCACCATCACACGTTATCAGTAGCCAATACGTAAACACGTGTTATTTCCCGTAATGTTCTCTGAATTCTTCTTCGAATTTTTCGAGGACCTTCTAGATTGTTCCATTCGGAAGCATATGATCCATCGGAGGTTTATATAATTGGTTGATAGACTTTGAGATTGAAAAAATAAATATTTTTATTATTTTCTCTTCCCAACTATCAATAAAGAAACACCTGACGTTCTTTGTTGCTTTGCACCCCCCATGACGTCAGTGGGGTTTCTTGATTTTCTCCATCTCCAAACTCTTCAAAATCCCAGAATCCTATTTTGATCATCTTGCAGGGGAAAAGACGCAAGTAACCCCACAATAGAAACATGCCGGATCACGGACGTATGCCCAGAAACTTGTCGTCGAATAAGGTAAAATGGATCAAAACCAAGCTATAAGTGCTCATTTGATGCTGGAATTCTGAAAATTGCCATTTTAGCCAAAATTTGACATCCAGATGCTGGAATTTCAGAATTTTCGGTGTAGAAATGGATGTTTTGAAGAAAACGGGCTGAAAATTACATTTTCCATCAATTTCAGCCTGTTTTCTTCATTTTAAGGTAATTTCTATACTGAAAATGCGTCTACATCACCAAATCTCGGCAATGAGTGTATTTTCAGCCAAGTTTTCACGTCTACAAACTAGAATTTTTCGCATTTTCGGTAAAATGTGGGTCAGAGTGAATGAAACGAGCTGAAAATCACTTTTTTTTTCACTCTAATCGTCTGGAATTCATGTTTATACCGAAAAGGCTGAAATTCTTAGTTTCAGATGCCAAAACTATGCTATAACTGCTCATGTGATGCTGGAATTCTGAAAATAGTCATTTTTGCCAAAATTTGGCATCCTGATGCTGAAATTCCAAAATTTTCGGTGTAGAAATGGATGTTTTGAAGAAAACGGGCTGAAATTAACATTTTACATCAATTTCAGCCTGTTTTCTCTACTTTAACAGTCTCAGATTCATATCTATACCAAAATGCTGAAATTTCAGGTTCTAGATATCAAAACTTTGAAAAAAAAAGCCCTAAACTGTGAAAAATAGCAGTTTGAGCCGAAATTTGGTGTCTAAAAGCTCGAATTTCAGAATTTTTGGTATAGATATGAGCTTGAGACAGCTAGAATGAATAAAATGAGCTGAAATTAATGTGAATGACATTTTCAGCCCGATTCCTTCACTTTAATCGTCTCAAATCCATATCTATACCAAAAAAACGAAATTTCAGCACCTAGACGCCAAAACTCTGCTGAAAATGCCTATTTCACACTGAAAACCCCAAAATTTCACCTTTTTTTCCATTTCCAGATAGCCAAAACTATCGCCGGCGAGGACCTCGATGAGGAGGAGGTGCTGGAAATGGACGCGGGACGAAGCGCCCGCGAAGAAGGACGATTTGTGTTCGAATGCGCGTGGGAGGTGGCTAATAAGGTGAGGAAATGTGAAGAATGCATCGAAAATTTCAATTTCCAGTTTTTCGAGTTAAAAAAATCTATTTTTTCCATAGTTGTCAAGGCCCGGTAGAAAATTTTCAAGGCCCGGCCCGGCCCGAAGGCCCAGCTTCAAAAAATGACCCTTTTTTTCCAATTTTTAACGAAATTTTTTTCAATTTTTCATCGAAAATGTGACCATTTTCGACTATTTTTCAGAATTTCTTCTAATTCTGACTGATAGTCGAAAATTTGACTTTTTCGCGAAAAAATTCAAAAAATTTTGAAAATTTTGAAAATTGACTTTCGCGCCAATTTGCCCGGGCCTTGACAACTATGATGTTATCCAGTCAAAATTCCACTGAAACTGAATTGCTAAAATTCCGAATTTTTCTGATAAGCCGGTAAATTTCCCGATTATTAGATTTTTTCATAAAATTCATCAGAAACTGAACAAAATGTGAAAAATCGCGGTTTTGGAAAGCAAATGATTGCAAAATCTCCATTTTTCAGTACATCGACTTGAAAATTGCGAAAAACGCACAAAAATAGCCTAGAAACCTGAAAATCGAGTAATTTTTCGGTTAAAAATCCCATTTTTAATCGAAAATCTCACCGATTTTGGTGAAATACCGAAACAATTTGCTAAAAATTCAATTTTCAGCATTAACATCGCTCAAAAATGGTACTTAAAACCCTGAAAATCTGAGTGATTTTAGGTTTAAAAATGGCGTTTTTGATGAGAAAACTCGCCAATTTTTGGTAAAATACCGAGAAGATTTGCTAAAAAATCCAATTTTCAGCATTGAAATCGCTCAGAAACCTGAAAAACGAGTGATTTTAGGTTAAAACTGGCATTTTTGATAAGAAAAATCGCCGATTTTTGGTAAAATACCGAGAAGATTTGCTAAAAAATCCAATTTTCAGCATTGAAATCGCTCAGAAACCTGAAAAACGAGTGATTTTAGGTTAAAACTGGCATTTTTGATGAGAAAAATCGCCGATTTTTGGTAAAATACCGAGAAGATTTGCCAAAAATTCAATTTTTAGCATTAAAATCGCTCAAAAATGCTTTAAAAACCTGAAAAAGGGATTTCGGGTAAAAAAAAGGTTTTCCGCTGAAAAATGTAGTTTTCACCTAAAAAAAACCCCAAAATTCTTATCTTCCAGGTCGGTGGAATCTACACTGTTCTCCGAAGCAAAGCGCAAATCAGTACGGAAGAGCTGGGCGATCAATATTGTATGTTCGGACCGATGAAAGACGGTAAATGGCGTCTCGAAGTGGATCCAATCGAACCGGAGAATCGAACGATTCGCGCTGCGATGAAGCGATTCCAGGCTGACGGATTCCGGTGTATGTACGGTCGTTGGCTGATCGAGGGCTATCCGAAAGTGATTCTATTCGATTTGGGATCAGGAGCCGTCAAGATGAACGAATGGAAGCACGAGCTGTTTGAGAAGTGCAAAATTGGAATCCCTCATGAGGATATCGAGTCGAACGACGCGGTTATTCTGGGATTTATGGTCGCCATCTTTCTGAAACATTTCCGTGAATCCGTCACCAGTTACACGCCACTCGTCGTCGCTCACTTCCACGAGTGGCAAGCGGGAGTGGGTCTTCTGATGACTCGGTTGTGGAAGTTGGACATTGCTACGGTTTATACGACGCACGCGACACTTTTAGGACGACATTTGTGTGCGGGCGGTGCGGATTTGTATAATAATTTGGATGCGTTCGATTTGGATGCGGAGGCCGGGAAGAGAAAGGTAGAGAATTAGAGAATTTCAGCTATGAAATTAGATAATTAGAGAATTTCAGCTTGCTGTTTTGACCATACTTGCAACGGGCCGGGCCGGGCCGATTTGAGAATTTTCACCGGCCCGGCCCGGCCCGGTCGGCCCGGGTCACAGTACAAAAATTTGAAAATTTGAATTTTTTTGAAAATTTTTTGATTTTTTCACAAAAAAGTCGAATTTTTGACTATGTTTTTACATATCGATAAAACTCAAGTGTACATAAGATTTTTGACGATTTTTGATGAAAATTTTAAATAATTTCGAAAAATTTTGTGAAAAAATTGTGCTCATTTTTTGACTCCGGGCCGACCGGGCCGGGCCGGGCCGGGCCGATATTTTGCAAGTATGGTTTTGACTATACTTGTCAAAGCCCGGATCCTAAAGGCCCGAAGGCCCGGGTCCAAAAAAATGAACCAATTTTTCATTTTTTTCATCGAAAATGCAACAATTTTTGATGATTTTTCAGAATCTGCTCTAATTTTGAATTATAGTCGAAAATTTGACTTTTTCGCGAAAAATTAGAATTTTGAATTTTGTGGCGCCAAGTACCCGGACCTTATACCAAATTTCCAGCCAAAATCTGGAATTTTTCACATCATTTTGAAAAATGACGTTTTCATTGAGAAATGAGCAATGACTGGAATTGAATTTTCACCCGAATTTCAGAATGCTCTCAAAAATGCAGTTTCAGCTGGGAAAAAGTGTATTTCGCTGTACATAACCGAAATTTCTTGAATATCTTCTGAAAACGTAATCTATGAAGAATTTTTCCGGTGATTTGGAAGAAAACCTGAAATTTTCACTGAAAAAGTCGTTTATCCCAATAGAAATTAACAAATTATTCTCAAACGATCAATGAAATTATGGAAAAATACAAAATTACAATGATTTTGACTGAAATTATCTAGAAATCTTGAAAATTACGTTAAAAATTTTTTAGAACGTTATTTTCTGGATTTTCAGAGTTTTTTTTCATTCAAAATAGTGATTTTCGCTTTTCTTTCAAACGTCTTCGATGACTGATGAAAAACGAAAAAAGAACATTTCGAATGGAAATCTCTGAAAATCCAGAAAACTGCGTTCTGAATTTTGAATTTTAAAGAGATTTCTAGCAATTTTTTAGTCGAAATCATTGTCATTTTGTGTTTTTTGAGAATTCCATTAATTGTCTGAGACTCATTGATTGATTCCTACACCAAATGAAGCGTTCTCAGTGAATAATTTAGTCATTGACGTAACTTTGGCCCTAATTGCTTTTCCCTTGTCATCACATCTCTGAAATTGTTGGAAAAACTGTTTCGTCAGGCGAAAATTTCAGTTTTTGTCCAAAATCACGCGAAAAACTCTTTGTAGATTACGTTTTCAGTAGATAATCAGGAAATTTCGCTTTAAAATCTGGCAGAAATTCGTTTTCTCAGCTGAAACTGTTTGTATTTTTGAGAGCGTTTTGAAATTCGGACCATTTTACGAAATGATGTGAAAAATTCCAGATTTTGGTTGGAAATTGGGTATACTGCTCATTTTTCTTGAAATTCAGCCTCAAACTCCCCCAATTTCCAGATCTACCACCAATACTGTCTGGAACGTGCCGCATGCCAAACCGCTCACATCTTCACCACCGTCTCCGAGATCACGGGTCTCGAAGCCGAGCATTTCCTGTGCCGAAAGCCCGATATTCTCACGCCGAACGGTCTCAACGTCATCAAGTTCGCCGCTCTCCACGAGTTCCAGAATCTGCACGCTCAGAACAAGGAGAAGATCAATCAGTTCATTCGCGGTCATTTCCACGGTCATTTGGATTTCGATTTGGACAAAACCCTCTACTTTTTCACCGCCGGCCGTTACGAATTCTCGAATAAAGGCGGTGACATGTTCATCGAATCGCTGGCACGTCTGAATCACTATCTGAAGACTACCAACGATCCACGTCATATGGGGGTTACGGTAGTCGCGTTTTTGATCTACCCGGCGCCTGCGAACTCGTTCAACGTGGAATCCTTAAAGGGACAGGCGGTGACAAAGCAGTTGAAGGAAGCGGTCGACCGGATCAAGGAGAAGGTCGGAGCGAGAATATTCGATATCTGTCTGCAAGGACACCTTCCTGAGCCAGAGGAATTGATGTCACCTGCAGATAATATTCTGCTGAAACGCTGTATTATGGCACTCCATAATTCCAGCCTCCCACCAATCTGCACGCATAACATGATTCGAGCGGACGACCCGGTGCTCGAATCGCTCCGACGAACCGCTCTATTCAATAAGCCAGAGGACCGAGTGAAAGTGGTCTTCCACCCGGAATTCCTGTCCTCCGTCTCACCGCTTATCGGCCTCGACTATGAGGATTTCGTCCGCGGGTGCCATCTCGGAGTGTTCCCGTCGTACTACGAGCCGTGGGGTTACACACCCGCCGAGTGTACTGTCATGGGAATCCCGTCGGTGTCGACGAACCTCTCGGGTTTCGGATGTTTCATGCAGGAACACGTCGAAGATCACGAGTCGAAGGGAATCTATGTAATTGATCGGAGACATAAGAGTGCCGAGGAGTCGGTGCAGGAGTTGGCGAACACGATGTACGATTTTTGTGGACAGTCGCGTCGGCAGCGTATCATTTTGCGTAACGCGAACGAGGGACTCTCGGCGCTGTTGGATTGGCAGAATTTGGGAGTTTTCTATCGGTGAGTTGGAGTTGATGGGAATCTGAAATTCTTGTATAGATCGGGACATCCGGACAAACAGAAACGTGTTACAGACAGAGATTCAGATATCCAGAGAAATCTATCTGGACATCCGGACAAACAAACATTCCGATGACCAGATTAACCGATTTTCCCTTTACCGGAAGTTTCGGACATCCGGAAGAACAGAAACCATCATTAGGAAAGACAGAAGATCTCAAATCCGAATAAGAATATTTTGAGAACATTCGGGCTGATAGATAATAGAATGTACATATGTTAGTGTTACTAGATGATTCAGTGTTAGGACATCCGGACAAACAGGCTTTCTGATTTCCAGATGAACCTATTTTGTGTCCAGATAAACAGTTTATCATAAACTGTTACCGAGACATCCGGATAAACGGAAATAACGACAGATAGAGATTCAGATATCCATATATTAGCAGTCCAACCTTCTTACAACTACGCTCCACCGCAAACGAGAGAGTATCTGTGAGAGCTCGCATTTTTTCATAACAATTTTCAAAAAATACTATGAAAAAATGCGGGAATAGGTCAAAAACTGTGAAAATCTGCGTCTCTCGCCGATACTCTCTCGTTTGCTGTGGAGCGCAGTTGTAAGAGGGGGTGGACTCCTAACACATAAACTGATAAAATTGGACATACAGACATCTGTATATTCCTATACAAGATGATCCGATGTTCACACGTGAGTCCTATCGGAAGTCTGAAAAAACTGATTTTAAGACATCTGAAATAGACCCGCCCCTTTCCTCTCATCCCACAAATCATCCTCACAATTTCCAGTGACTGCCGCCGTCTCGCCCTGGAACGTCTCCACCCGGATGTCGAGAAGATCATGCGTGAGAACGAAGGAAAAGTGCCGTCCGCCGCCACATCTCGCCGCCCATCAATCCACTCGAGTGATGGTGAAGACGAGGAGTAGATTGTCCTTCTTCTTGTCATTTCTATTATAATTGCCTCCCTTAATTACTTTTACTTGAGATTATCTTTCTATATGCACCCTTGAATATGTAATGTCTTCTTTTTTGTTCTCTCTTCTTCACAAACTCACCGGTGCCGTCCTTTTCTAGATTGTTTTACCTTTTTTTCTTCATGTGTTTTGAATTCTCCTCCCCCATTGCCATACTTTCTTATATATTCTACCCTGCACCCCTCTTATATACGCATCTCGATAATATCCATAGTAAACTTTTAGTAATTCTTATGTACTTCTAGGTTACTCGATGGTTTAGTAGTTTTCAGGTTTTCGAATGCTCAATATTTATTTGCCCAATCAACAATGGAACAGTTAGAGGAACGGTGGAGTAAGACAGAATCCTCCCAAGCAGTAGTGGTATTTGCACATAAAATCGTGAAGGCATTCTGGCCAACTCTTCTTCACTCTTCCACGGGATTCTTCGACATAACGGACGCATTTGCCATTGATACAATTGTAGTCGTGTGGGCACTCCGGATGGCATTGGTCAGATTCTGGAGCAGATTCTGGAGCACCATCATCAGCGAACAACTCCCTGACGTCACGACATTGACCATTCACACAATATTGGCCGGGAAAATGGCAAGCATTCCAAGGACTCGGAGTACATTCCAAGGGGGGCTCGAAGCCATAGGCGGCGAGGACGAGAGGAATCTGAAACATAGAGAGGCATTCTGAAGTCATCGAGGAGAGGGGGAATTGCCAAGAAGAAAACGACGAACTTCATATCTCAGGAGAATATTCCAGAGAAGGAGTCGATGGGTTTCAGTGGGGAACCGCCCGGACTTTTATAGGGTCGGTGATTCGATTAGGCACGATTCACATGCGGGGGACGGTGGGAAATTTTGAAAAAATGAGTTTTTCTGGAACTTTGGGGGGAGAGACGTTTCTAGATTCTATTTTACGCTCCGCCTTCCCTAAACCGACGTTTCGACACTGCAAAAAAAAATAACAAATCACTGGAAAAAAAAGAAAGCGGGAAATACGAATCGGGAGAAAAAGGCGGAGTCGAGGAAAAACTGTGCCGCAGTTGCAAAAAAGATTTTAACAGTAATTTTAAGAAATCAAGGGATTCTTTACTTATCGCCCCCCACATCAGTAGAGTCCCCCACGTTGAAATTTACCTAGGAAGAGCCCCCCACCCAGTACAAAACAGGTGGGGGCTTTTTCCTCACGGCGGGGGGTTCTACTTCTATTTCTGTGTGAAACAATGAGCCCCCACCAGTACAAAGTGGGGGACGATTGTTCAAGAACCTGGTATTCATGACTTATCGCCCCCACCCCCCTAGAGCCCCCCACCGGGACTGGAGTCGTAATTCTTACTTTTTATCTTTAGCTGTAATCATTTATTGATAGCCCCCCACCATTGAACATCCGTCCCCCACCTATGGATTATTAGACCCCCATCATTGAATATAAGTCCCCCATTAATGACTTAAAACCCCCATTGTTTAACAATAGGCCCCCATCATAAAACATCAGACCCCCACTATTGAACCCCACACTATGAATGAAACAAACGGGACCCCGTTTTCAGACTATAAGATTGAACATCACAAATATAAATTATGCCGAAAATGTCCTTCCGGGTTTTTTTCCTAAGCCTGAAGATTCGGGTGTAGTTGAATTATGTTGGACTCAATGGTTCGTTTAAGTGAAAAAGATAAAGGGGGGGGGCTAATGTTCAATGGGGGGGGGGGTCAATAATCAATCAGGTGGGGGGCTTTTCCCAGGTCCTTTTTGGGGGGTCATTCTTCAATATAGGGGGGGACGAAAAGTAAATATACCCGAAATCAACATGAGAAAATGTATTTTGCAACTGCGGCACATTTTTTTCGTGACTCCGCCCCTTTCTCCGCGAATTGTGTTACCCGCGCCACGCTGGAGTTCATCACCATTAAGCATGTTGAACAAGTATTGTCGAAATAAAAAAATTGATACCCGGTGTTTGCGGACTTAATGCAAAATTATTAAAATTAGCATTAAGTCCGCAAACACCGGGTATCACTTTTTTTATTTCGACAATATAACAGAACAAGAAATTTATTTCTCTATCAAACTTTTGTACAATTTTTATCGATAAAAAGAAGCAAGAAATAAAACGGTGAGATTTAGTTAAGACCAAATGAAATCCTTGATACGTTCGTACACTTTCGACTTAGTCGCATCCGATAACTTTTTATATTCCTCCGATTTCTTCAATTTTTTCGCGTCTTCTACTGTATTTATTTTACGAACACACTTCTCGAGAAGTTTCGACATTCCATATTCGTCAGCCAACTGCATCATCTTTTCATTTTCGATTAATGAATTATTGCTAATTAGATAAAGTTGTTCTGTGACTTTTATGACGAATGGAACCAGAAAACGGCGACCCATTTCCAGAAGTTTCTCGACAGTTCTGTCAGTTGGGAATACTGGATTCGGATAGAAAGTGCTGAGAAGTAGTGCGAAATCTTCGTAAGAAACATCTCCAATCGGAATTTCATCCATTTGTCCTTCTTTGAAATTCGATGAGAACAGTGCGCGGAAGTATTCGGAGTGGTACGACAGAAACTGAAAAATAGAAAATTTTTTCGATATTTTACGAGAAAATGAACCATACTTGCAAACCGGGCGAGCCGACACGGCCCGGCCCGTAACTTCCGTCAAAATGAATATTATGAGCTGAAAAATATACCAAAATGTAGATCTCGACGAGTTCTACGCCCGTGACGTACTACGGGCCGGATGGCTATTCGTTAATATGTCTTTATCCATGAAACTACGGAAAAACTAACTAAACGGAAGTTATACGTGGAAAAAAATAACCTGAAATGTTTGCCTTGACTTGTACGTCGATTTCGTCAATTTTTCGCTGCATTAGTTGAAGGAAAAAAGATTTTTTCGGTTCTGTAACAATATTTCGAACGAATAACAGAGTAAATGTACGAAAAGTCGTAGATCTCGACGAGTTCTATGTCCGTGACCTACTACGGGCCGGATGGCTATTCGTTAATGTTCCGCGTGCCGGGCTAGATTGGCTTTTTTGGCCATTTGCGCGTTTTTTGGCACTTTTTCCCGGCCCGCGGCACATTGACGAATAGCCATCCGGCCCGTAGTAGGACACGGACATAGAACTTGCTGAGATCTACATTTTGGTATCACTAGCTCAGGTAAATCAATATTAATCTAATTAGGTTTGGGTGTAATCTAATCCTAATCTAATTAGATTAGTGCAATTCCGTGACGCAAACTGCGAGCGCGCTAGCTGCTGGGGCATTTATTTCTCATTATTTTTTTTTCTCGTTTTTTTGTATATTATGTAAATATAGATTTTCATGTTTTTTACAATTTTATATTTAATTAGTTTTCAGAACCCTTTCGTACTTTATTATTGTTTTTATTTTCTTTTTCAATTTTCAGTTAATCTACAGTAGGCACGATGGAAAGCCGACTATCAATCAAAAGAGTACGAACGACGGCGAGACAAATTTTTGATAGAATCGGGAAAAAGAAGAAAAAAGAAGAAGAAATGCAATGGAAAAATCAATGGAAAACATGTGTTGAATGTTCAAAGTTCGATAGTTCGAGGAGAATGTACTACGTCACCAATGGGTCACGGAATTTTGAAAGAACGATTGTTAAACGAGTTGACGCCTGGAGAAGTAAAAGTTCACTTCCAATGCGGCTTTGATGGTATCAAGCTACATATGAAAGGAAGGTAAGCAAAACGTGTATACACTTGAAACATAATTTACGAATTATATTCTCAAAGGAAAGAAGCAATTGTAGAAACTCCGAAAACACGGAAACCAGTGAAAGAAATTGAGAAAAAGGTGTACTTCCGCCGAAGGCCTCTCAGTAAAGTTGTACTATCTCCGACGGATGTTCTTCAAGAACAGCAGCAAGATGATGAAATTATATTCGATTCATCGGAGTTTGACGACCGAGAAGAAGGAGAAAGCAGTCAGTTTCAACTCGAGTCGATCGACAATTGCCCATCAGATTCCAGAAATGGCGCAAAAAAAGTATGCATTTGTATAATTACGCCAATCTCGGATTGTTTTCAGTTCCGAGGAATCGACCCCGTACGTGTCGGATACGACAGTTACCACATGCCACAAGAGCAAATGTCATCGTTCAGAGTAAGAAATGCCAACATACCAAAAGTTTCTACATCAACATTTCAGAAATCTCTTGGGGACTCTACATTGCCTCGTCTCTCTTTCGATTTCAGCACTATCGATCAAATGATTTCAGAAGGATCATCAGTTGATCCACAATCGGTTCTTTTTGCGATAAGAGGGATGATGACAATTGTGAGTTGATACCCGATATTTACGTCTACACTTATTGATTTTCAGGCTGAAGTACAGAATGAAAAGCTCATCCCAAAAAAACCGATGGACCACACGGTACGGCCTTGAACAAAACATTAGTCAACATAATTCCGGTTTTTATAGAAACAAGTCACTGCCACTTTGGATCCCCGATCTTTTCTAGATCATCAAGTAATCGAAGTGGAAACTCTCGACGGAAAAGGTGACATTCAATATCTAAATTGTTGGAAACATCTGATAAATTCAGAATTGATCAACGTAAACGAGACGCTCTCCTTTGTTTCTCCACAGTCCGGTACACTTAAATCTGTTCTTCAGTCAGTAGCTAATCTCTGGGTCAATGCGGTATTTTTTTTATATCAAAACGTTCAATGTTTATACCCCCTTCATTTCAGATCATTCCAAAAAGCGAGAGACAAAGATACTCTACATCAGATAAGCCAAAAGGAAATACTATCTCTCTCCCTACTCGATTTTTGAACGCACCCATCCGTATGTTTCTCATCTTATATTATCGTAACATATATATATGTTTACAGAACTGATATTCGATTCGGTTCAGCTGAATGTTCCTAAGGATTCGGCAGTTAAAATGGATATCTCTCTGTTCTTCAAAATGCACATCGGAAACTTATTGTAAGCGATACCTTCAATTTCCACATTTAAATACAATAATTTTCAGTCATCACGCGAGAAATATTGCGAAAAATGGACCGAGAAAGAGGCATCATCAGGACTAGTTTCATTGTTAAGTTATTAAATTTTTCTTTTCCCATTTTCTGTTAATCGTGTTATTTTCTTTTTTTTCAATAAATCATCGTTGTTTTTAAATGCAACGTTTTTTTCAACCAGAAAATAATTGGGAAGATTAGATTTCGCACTAACTTGGCTAGGTTACGCACAAATCTAATAAGGTTGCGCACTAATCTAATAAGGGCAAGATGTAACCTAACCTAACTGTGGCCAAACCTAATTAGATTAATATTGATTTACCTGAGATGCGTGCGCGTCGCGGCTCCTCTGCCAGTGATAAGCCGCGAAGCTCGTTTTTCTTCATTTTTTCTTGTTTAAAACCGACTTTTCGTACATTTACTCTGTTATTCGTTCGAAATATTGTTACAGAACCGAAAAAATCTTTTTTCCTTCAACTAATGCAGCGAAAAATTGACGAAATCAACGTACAAGTCAAGGCAAACATTTCAGGTTATTTTTTCCACGTATAACTTCCGTTTAGTTAGTTTTTCCGTAGTTTCATGGATAAAGACATATTAACGAATAGCCATCCGGCCTGTAGTAGGTCACGGGCGTAGAACTCGTCGAGATCTACATTTTTGTATATTTTTCAGCTCATAATATTCATTTTGACGGAAGTTACGGGCCGGCCCGATTTGCAAGTATGATTTTACGATAAAATGAACTGACCGCTTTGCTAACATGAAGCTTCTTCCCGTCGACAACCAGAATTGTATCATTTTGATCGGACGGTAGAAACATGTCATCGTATGATGGGATTTCGTAGTGAGGAGTGAGAGAGCACTCGAAGCTGACATCGTCACCATATTTTTGACCTTGAACTTGCTTTGTGATTTCATGATTATTTTCGGTCAGAGTCACATCGATCTTCGTTGCAGTGAACCAATTGTAAAATGACGAGACATAAATGTATCCAGTGATCTTATTAACTCCCTGGCTTTTGAGCGTATCCCAATTGAACTCCCATGTGAAATTAATTTTACAGGAATTGCCAACCGTACCGCTCCAAACACTATAAAATATATCTAATTCTAGTGTAATGTGTGGCAAATATTTTTTTGCTTACCATGTAATGCCATTTTTCGTACTTGTATCCAAAACACCTGCGGCAGTATTGACTTGATGATGGCCACTTTCGAACTCGATTGCTTCACCCATCATTTCTATAACTTTTCTGGAAGTTTACTCATTAGACGAATAGAAATCGGAAAAAGTTATCGTAATTTTTTTTAAACGGTTGAAAACGAATTGAAAGTTAGAAAATCTTGCGTTTCGCTGGAATTACTATTACAAAACAAAGTCAACGTTTATCACTGCTTCGCTTCTTGAACGAGAAAAGCAACGTCTGGTGTCTCCACTCTCTCGCGCGTGCAAATAGAGCGAAATCGCGTTGAAAACACTGAATATTTTTTTGCTGAAATTGAAAAGGCTGTCGGCGACTAGAAAGACATAACATTTCTGAAAAAGATATGAATGGAAAGAGGGGATTTTTAGCTATCGTTTGTTATTAAAATTTGTTATTACTCAATGAATTTTAAAAAAAGTTCAACATATTCATTTCAGAAGCATATCATCATCATCAAATTATGGGCCAACACAGAATCCGACAACACACAAATTTAATAGCGGGCAATCCAAATAGGCAAAACATTCTGGCCAACTCTTCTTCACTCTTCCACGGGGCTCTTCGACATAACGGACGCATTTTCCATTGATACAATTGTAGTTGTCTGGGCATTCCGGATGGCATTGGTCAGATTCTGGAGCAGAATCTGGAGCATCATCGCCAGCGAATTCCCTGACGACACGACATTGACCATAAACACAAGATTGGCCGGGAAGTGGGCAATCCAGGTGGTCGACACATTCCATGGACTCGAAGCCATGGACGGCGAGAACGAGAGGAATCTGAAACATTGAGAGGGATTCTGAAGTCGTCGAGGAGAGGGGGAATTACGAGGGGGAAGAGGGGGAATTACCAAGAAGAAAACGATGAACTTCATATCTCAGGAGAATATTCCAGAGAAGGAGTCGATGGTTTTCAGTGGGGAAAAGCCCGGTCTTTTATATGGTCGGTGATTCGATTAGGCACGATTTCCATGCGGGGGTGCTGGGAAATATTGGAAAAAATGGGTTTTTCTGAAATTTTCAGGAAACCGTCTCAAAAAACTATCCAGAAAAACTCATTTTTTCAAAATTTCCCACCGTCCCCCGCATGTGAATCGTGCCTAATCGAATCACCGACCCTATAAAAGTCCGGGCGGTTCCCCACTGAAACCCATCGCCTCCTTCTCTGGAATATTCTCCTGAGATATGAAGTATCCAGAAAAAAAAACAAAATCCAAAAATCACCTCCCGAAGACGCCCAAATCTAATTAGCTGAACTTGTTTTTGCTTCGAAATAAGGAGTATGCAGCAAAAATCTGGAATTTGAGAAAATTGAATAATCAGTGATTTAGGAGGGGGGGGGGCACGTCAGAAGAAAAAAAACATGACTAGTAAGTCATTTTTCTTGAAAGTTTAAAGTATGTCTGTCTGTCTGTGTGTCTGTGTGTCCAGTTGTCCGGATATCCAAATTCCGGTAGTCTTAGTACCTATCATTGGGGGCTAATGTCCGGATGTCATGATATCAAGATTCCGGTAACCTGACTAATTAGAAGCCAATTTGATGGTGTGCCATTTTCCAAATAGTCAGTATGAACCTTTGTACATGATCATGATTCTGGAAAAATTTTGTTGTTTCTGTGTGTCTAGTTGTCCGGATGTCCGGATTCCTGTAATCTTCGAACCAGACTGGTTAGCCTACTGTTCACTTCCTAAATTTCAGCCTTTCTTCAGTCAAGTCTCAAAGTTCACTATGTAGTTGTATAGTTGCTAATGATCTAAATAAAATCAATATCTTCTCAGGGGAATCCTTCAGTGATCTCTATGATATTAGCACTTTCCCCCTAGGGATCCTCCTTGTTATGTGTAGACGTCAAAAGGGGAGATAGGGAGCAATCAAATCACTTTTATATAAATTACATGTTTTTGTTCGCTTATTCTTTGTTAGCCTAGACAGGACTAGTCTTTGGTCATTTAGTGTGTCCACAGAGAGTAAAGTGGATATATAAGGAGAGGCGAACTTTTAATTATAGTTTTAATCAGAGTTGCAAAATTCCGGGCCGGCCAAGAAAGCTCCGGCCCGGCCCGGCCCGGTCGGCACGGATTTGAAGTTTTGAACTTTATTCACTACAATTTTTTTCCAAACATTTCATTTTCTCAAAAAATTTCCAAATTTTTTAATTTTGATTTCGGCCCGTCTTGGCCCGCCCCGTTGCAAGTCTGGTTTTAATGATAACTAGAAAATTCAAATCTTTCGGCTCAAATCTTTTTTTTTCTCAATGTCAAGTAACTACTGTTCCAAGTTCTCCGAAATTCAGAAATTTCGGTTTTCAGAAAATTAATTCCGTTTCACTGGAAAAGTTCTCAGGATTCTCAAACCACTTTTTTCATACTTACGAAATCCCGGCCCGGATTCAAAAAATCTGCACAATTTTTTCACATTTTTTGACTTTTTTTGGAAAATTTCATAAAAAATAGTGAGAAATCCTGTGTACACTAGGCTTATAATCGAAATTTGAAAATAAAATCGAAAATTCTGAAAACCGGGCCAGTGGAAATTTTCAAATCGGCAGCCCGGCCCGTTTAACTTTATCCGTTTCAGTTAAAAACTGTGACCTGAAAGTTCCGGAGCAATTCACTACAGACTTCCGTATTTTAAAAATGTTGTGCAGCAATATTTGTTAGGAACTCTAAAGGATTATATCCCCAATCCCGAAAATCCTTACACCGTTTTGAAAAATTCTTGCTTTTCCCCAATCACGTTTTTCTTGAAGTACACAAGGCTCCAATCAAGGTCTTTTTCACCTTTTCGTTTTCTGTTATTATTGTTATTTTTCTTCTGCATTTTTTTCATTGATAAATGGGAGCTGTTATTTTGATAATAGCTCGGCACAATTCTTACAGCTGCGCTCCACAGAAATTTTTTTGAAAAATGTCTCTTTTTCTCTAAATCTCTCAATTTCGCAAACAATTTCCTTTGGTTTCGGTAGAGCGCGATTGTAATAAGCGTGCCGTGCTAATATCTTTTGGATCCATTTCAGAGTTGAGCGGCAGAGATTTGCGCGGAATTCCGACTTTCGACTTCCGGGCTGTTTTTCACTTCCGACTTCCGTTTTGAAAATTTTACTTCTGACTTCCGATTTCCGTTTTCGGATGTTTACTTCCGACTTCCGTCATTCCATAATTGTGGAATTTCCGAGAAGTATATTTTGCAGAAATAGAAGGAAAAATGATCTAAAAGGACAGTAAATAGGCTTTTCTTCAGCCAAAAACTAATTTTTCACTGATTTTCGCGAATTGTATGAACTTTTTCTAGGAGTTTTTGAATCTTTGCGTAAAATTCTACTTCCGACTTCCGACTTCCGGACGTTTTTTCACTTCCGACTTCCGGCTTCCGACTTCCGTTTTCAAAATTTTACTTCCGACTTCCGACTTCCGGATTAGAAGTTTTACTTCCGACTTCCGACTTCCGTTTCAGAAAAAATCACTTCCGCGCAACTCTGGTTTTTACATCATAACATCAAAATAAAGCCAAAATTTTCGCTTTCCGCCTCCCGTACATTTCTTCCAATTTTCCAATTTTCAGATTTCCCAACCACTCCCCTAATGAACACCAGCTGCGCCAGCCAAGACATCCTAGACCGTCTCTCAGGCTTCAATCTAAAACTGTCTCAAGCCATCGACCTGCTAGCCATATCCCTCACCTTCTTCGCCACCTACTCGGCCATCAAAGTGATCTCAACCCAATCGATATTCCAAGTCTCCACCAAAATCCTCGTCTTCCAAATTTTGATCTACGCCAACTTGCATCAAGTGTCCTACGGTATCGAGGCGATCGGGTTACTGTATCGCAGTCTTTTTATGCTGGCGGATCCTTGTAACCTGTTACAATCAGATACTCATTGTGCACCTTATCTAGAAGTCCTTATGTGCGGGATAAGTGGAATGGTATACGGTCAGACGGGTCTATTAATTGAACGTGGTTTCGCCACGTTCTCCAAGTGTTACGGTAGCAAAAAACGACTAATTATCGGAGCAATTATCTCATTTATTGTGATGATTTGTAGTCTATCCACTGGTCGGTTACTGTTATGGGATGATCCATTAAATGGACATGTAATCGGATGCTTCGCGTTTCCGAAGAATAGTTCCGTCAGGTCCGGTTATTATTTCCTGGTTTGTACTGTGTTGACGTTGCTCAATTTGATTGTTTCAATATGGATTATGCGATATAATAAGCGGTGTGAATATGAGTGAGTATTGATATGGGACGTTTTGAAACCAGGACGTTTTAAAACCTTGTCAACCGGGAGATGTCTCCAATAGGACTTGTTTTGGTTTCGAAATGTCTCTCGGTTTCGAAAAGTTACCAAAAGTGTTTTGGCACAGAGTCAATATCACGAAACTGGGACATCTAGAAACCGGGACGCTTTAAAACCAGGACGTTTCGAAATTACGTCAAAGTGTCCCAGCTTTAAAATTTCTCTCGCTTCGAAACGTCGAGTTTATCAATTATCTAAACCTCCAGTTTCCAATTGTCCCGGTTTCGAAACGTCCCAACTAAAAAGTGTTTTGCCACAGCGTCAATATCTAGACATTTTGAAGCCAGGACATGCTTGAACCATAAAATGGGCTTTATGAAACCGGGATATTTTGCAACCGTTTTCAGTTTCAAAATGTCGTAGTGTCAAAACGCTTAGTTCTGAAGTCCGGTTTGACCCATTTCGAAACCGAGACATATCAGAACGTCAAAGTGTCCCGGTTTAAAACTTTTTCCCAGTTCCCAAATGTCCCGGTTTTAAACTGTCCCTAGATCCCAAATTTCAGAACCCGTTTCAAAGTTGGCGCGCGTTTCCAAAAACGAGAAGTCATCGAGTCGACGGGAGCCATTTGCTTCCTAACATTATCCCAATTCATCTTTATGTTTCTCTACTCCTTCGGAATCTACACTCTGAAATTTATCCGAGATTCAATACACCCGCAGACATTCTATTTCTGGATTGTTTGGTGTTATGTATGTTTTTTTTTTCATTTTTCAAAAAAGTTTGAAAAATCTGAAATTTTCAGACGATGCCATTCATTGCTCTGATGTTCCCCGTGCTTTTGATCTACCTGATAAGAAGGACACGGGCTCGGCGAGCACTGAAAATTGTGGGAATCACGAATAGAAAGCAGACGCAGGATGATCATATTACTGAGATGAAATCTATGTGGACTTGAAATTTTTGAAAAAAATTATATTATGTAAAAATTGAAAAAAAAAAAAGGATAAATTATTTTAAAAACTGCATCCAGATGTTGAATTCGATCTGAAAATTTCAAAAATAAGGATTCGGCTAATTGAGTCGCTACGCAGCGGATTGAAAAGCGTAGGGAAGTGATACAGATCAAAACTAGTACTGATAAATGAAGTTGCTACGCAGTCAATTCAAAATTATAGCGATACGGAGGGCAAAAAGCCAGTTGAGTCGCTACGAAGCGAATCACGTGGAAAAATGATAGAAATTCGTTCGTGCGTTTGCTACGATGTCAGAGTCATTGAGTCGCTACGCAGCAAATTCCGAATATTTGAACGATACAGAGTTTTGAATTTGAAGAAAAAAAGGCAAAGCAACATTCAGAACTTTTGAAGAAATACTGAGTTGCTACGCAGCGAATATTGCCAATTTTAACGTTTGCGAGCGATACGGAGTACGAAAATTGTTTGACTTACCTTGGCCATTTACAAGTGCACGCGTGATTTGGATGTCCGACCACAAGAAATCATTGAAACCGTAGATCAAGTAAGGATAGTCGTATAGAATACGGCAGATGGTAAGACCTACTTGTACCTCAGATCTGAAATTATTTTAGCTGTTTTATTTTTCTCTAATCTGACTAGGGGTCGTGACCTATATCATTGGAAAGCTGAGAAAACGCTGATTCCCAATATATATCCAGTTTTTTTCCCTTGAGGCCTTTTATTCGAGAAAAATGAGGTCAAAGTTTGGACCCCGTCGGTAAGGTAATGACTTGTCAGGGTTCCAAACTTTGACCTCGTTTTTCTCGAATACCAGACCTCGAGGGCAAAAACTGAATATATATTTGGAATCAGCGTTTTCTCAGCTTTCCAATGATATAGGTCACGTCGCATAACTCCACGGTCACCTGGAGGCCTTCCCTAGTGAGTTTTGAAAAATTTAATGATTTTTTGGTTTTCACTTACTTATGCACTTCATCGGGTGTGACAACAGAAAGGGACCGACCGTCTAATCAATTCCCTGTGATGTTTTTCCAGACTGAATGTCAAGGGTTCCGATGATTCGATTTCCAGCATTAACACGAAGTTCGAAGCTAAAAATTAGCTTATATAATTGTATCTTAAATATAAATTAAACTCACTTGTTTCCAAAACTTGTCTCAAATCAATCACAGCTTTTTCTTCATCAATCCAATCTGATCGCTCCTGTTTTGTCAACGTTGATGATGGCGGTTGAGTAGTGGTGGTACGACTAAACGGTGATCAGAAATCACCATGATACTCATTCTGAAAGTTAGAATCGTGATTATCAGAATATACAGTACCACTCAAAAGTATATTAAGTTTTGCCTTTTTCAGTTGAAAACGCCAAACTTTGAGAGTGTGTCATAGTAATACTTATTGTCCCATCAAGTAGATTTTTAATGGATCATACAGATCAAACCTAGATCTACATTTTTGAAGTTGACAACTTTTTTGTACGGACACTCCCTAGCAAGTTACATATCGTCAAAGTAATTTATCCCTCAACTCGACCAATTTCAGTGCAAAATAATGCGATTTTTGAGCTGTCGTCTTAAAATGACCACAACTCTCTAGGGAGTGTCCGTA
The DNA here is from genome assembly GCF_010183535.1 of Caenorhabditis remanei. NCBI lineage: Eukaryota > Metazoa > Nematoda > Chromadorea > Rhabditida > Rhabditidae > Caenorhabditis > Caenorhabditis remanei. The sequence continues at coordinate 3,044,249 of NC_071329.1, forward strand.
AAAAAAAGTTGTCAACTACAAAAATAGAGCTCTACGTTCAATCTATATGATTCATTAAACATTTTTATAGTGTGACATTCAGAATTACTACGGCTCACTCTCAAAGTTAGTCATTTTCCACTGAAAAAAGCCAAAGTTGATACCTTTTTGTCCGGTACTGTAGTTAAACTGTAAAGGCTTCTAGGTGACCGTGGAGATATGAAACGGGATCTATATCATCGGAAAGCTGAAATTACGCTAATTCCAAATAATTATTCAGTTTTTGCCCTCGAAGTCAAGTATTCGAGAAAAACGAGGTCAAAGCTCTGACACGGGAAATTTTTTTTTGAAAGTTTATTGCCATTTTCGCGTGTTAAAAAGGTAATATTTCACTGTATTTCCGAAATTTGACCACGTTTTTCTCGATTAGCAGGACTCGAGGACAAGAACTCAATCTTTATTTGGAATCAGCGTTTTTTCAGCTTCCCTAGTAAGCTTTGAAAAGTCTACACGTTGTCTTTTTCATTTGTTTCATATATCGAAACTAAAAAAGTTTCTACTTTCCGTTCAGAGTTGAGCGGAATGCGGTTTTTGAAATGGCGGAAGGCGGAAAGCGGAAAGCGGAATGAACATTTTTTGGGCGGAAAGCGGAAGACGGAAGGCGGAATTTAAAAAATATCGGCGGAAAGCGGAGAGCGGAAGGCGGAAGCGAAAATTTTTTGGCGGAAGGCGGAAAGCGGAATGGAAAAAAATGCCAAAAGGCGGAAGGCAGAACACAATTTCGCTTTCAAAAATACGATTTTGGCCTTATTTTGTAGTAAAAAACACTAAAATGCTCAAATTTGTGTTAAATTTTGTTTTTTTGATAAACACTGATAGCTTTGCTGCAAAAAACCACAAAAATATCAGTAAATTGGAATAGGTGATCACATTTTTCAAGCTGAGGAAAAAAATCTTTAAACAGCGGAAGGCGGAAGGCGGAAAGCGGAAATAGAAAAATTTCTGGCGGAAAGCGGAAAGCGGAAGGCGGAATAAAACATTTTTCGGCGGAGAGCGGAAAGCGGAAGGCGGAAAGAAAAAAGTGGCGGAAAGCGGAAGGCGGAAGGCGGAATTCCGCTCAACTCTGTTTCCGTTCTACTTTTTTTCGAATTTTCTGGATTTTTTGATAGTAGAAAAAAATTGTGGAAGAAACATTTCCATTGCAAAATAATGGTGAAAACAATTGAACTGAAGTAAACAAACAGCGACATTGTGATGACTAATTCAAAAATCGTATTGATTGATGTACATTTAAAAAATGTTGTTTTTCAACAAATCATACCATCTAACAACTTGTCAACTCCAAGATACAGATCGGTTCGATCGGATCGATTGATGAGGTGGGGATCCATCAGCACTCACAATCAACAAATCATTAGAACTCTGAAAAATAGTACTTGTTAGTTACAGTATGCCCTCAGTGCTACAAGATCTTCTAAGGCTACAGTATACCTTACTGCTACAGTTCCCTCATACCGTTACAGTATCCCTCATTGCTACAGTACCCCTCAGCTCTACAGTACCTCTTAAACAACTTACCAATAAAAATCAATTTTAAAAGGAACCTCAACCAGACAAGGCTCCAGGAAGAGAATGAATGATATTATGACAATCAAGACCGCTTTTATACAGAAACTAGGCTCCGCCCATTTTTTGGTGAGAGGGAGAAGGATCGAGGAGACACAGACTACAAAAATTGCAAAAAGCATGCGTCACATTGGAATTGTTTACTGGAAGAGTGAGGCATTACGAAATTTTTTGGCACTGTGCCAAGTCGATTATCGAGGTACTGTATGGTTAAGAGGTACTGTAGAGCGCGTAATGGATTTCAACGGTGCCATAGAATTGAACGTAGAAATGTTTGATAAAGCAGAATCTGTAGTTTCGCGCTGTGACTCAGCGATTATCAGAAAATCTAGGGTCTAGGGTCTAGGATCTAGGGTCTAGGGTCTAGGATCTAGGGTCTAGGGTCTAGGGTCTAGGGTCTACGGTCTAGGGTCTGGGGTCTAAGGTCTAGGGTCTAGGGTCTAGGGTCTAGGGTCTAGGGTCTAGGGTCTAGGGTCTAGGGTCTAGGGTCTAGGGTCTAGGGTCTAGGGTCTAGGGTCTAGGGTCTAGGGTCTAGGGTCTAGGGTCTAGGGTCTAGGGTCTAGGGTCTAGGGTCTAGGGTCTAGGGTCTAGGGTCTAGGGTCTAGGGTCTAGGGTCTAGGGTCTAGGGTCTAGGGTCTAGGGTCTAGGGTCTAGGGTCTAGGGTCTAGGGTCTGGGGTCTAGGGTCTAGGGTCTAGGGTCTAGGGTCTAGGGTCTAGGGTCTAGGGTCTAGGGTTTACAAGTTTGTGCGCCCCTATATCACTTCGTATCATTTTGAGTCGCTATTCATCGAAATAATAAAATATATTTATTCAACAAAAAACATTCAATTCCACACATTCTTCATCTGCTTGATATGATCCTCCTGTGTTTGCTTAGTATTCGTAAACTTCTTGATAATCATGACTCGACTGAAATGCGACCAACGAATACGGTAGATCAGAAGAATTGGGAACAACGCGGCGGTGAATGGGATGGTCTGAAATATAGATATATGAAAGAAGATATTGCGCTCCACTGCGACAAGAAAACACTTACATACAACCAAACGACCCAAAAATAGTATTGCTCATAGGTAAGACTGGTGCGGAAGGTTTTAAGCATATAGATTCCGAACGAGTAGATAAACATGAAGATGAATTGGCAGAGTGTCAGGAAGCATATGGTTTCGGTGGAGTCCAGCACTTCGCGTTTTCGGAATCGAGGTCCCACAACAAATGGGGTACTGTAATGAGGGGAGATTAGGAGTTTTGGCTTTTCTAGTCCCCCTGTGCTCGATTTTCTTCGAATCTCCCAGTTCGTGTAATGAAAAAACGTGAAAAACAGAAAAAGTCAGAAGTCCAGTGGACCGGAAGATTATTCAACGTACTTCAACACCAATGTGGTTGCGTCATGGAAAAAGGGGAAAAATAGTGGTCGGAACGGTCGAGGACTAGAAAGTAAAGTTTTTCCGGTTTCAAAGTGTCTTAAATTCAATATAGCAAAATTCAATGAATTTTCGATTATCAAAGCTTTGACAATATCGAATAAATCAGCTTAGTGAATTTCACTAGAAAAATTTTCAGAGTATTATTCTATATGACTAGAAAGCTGAAGACGCGAGGATTCTGAATATTTTTTCAAATTTGATCCACTACTAAAACGAAGCGAGATACAGAGGTTTTAGTATCGGAGTCGACATGGCTTCACACACACACCCTTCGCTGGATTCTCATTGGAGCGCGCTTAAATCCAATTTTTAAAAACATGAATTTTATAAGTTTAAAATGCTGAAGTCACGAGGATTTTGAATCTGTTTTCAGATGTTCAAAAAAGTTAAAATGAGCCGAGATGGAGAGGTGTTAGTTTTGGTCCAAATCTAAAACCTTTGTATCTCAGTTCATTTCAACTTTTCTGAAAATCTAAAAACAGATGCAGAATCCTCTGGTTTTCAGCTTTCCAATAACATACAACACGTTATCTGAATAATTGACGCTTCTCGTCTAGACACCCGTCTAAGCACCCCCTCCCTGTGATCGCGGACATTGACAAAAGCGTTCGTATCTCGGCTGATTTCAACTTTTTTGAAAATCTGAAAAAAGATTCAGAATTCTCGTTATTTCAGCTATCTAAGCTTATAACTCTTTTTTGAAAGTTTCAAATTATTGGGTGTCCAAAACTCGATAATTAATTTTTTAAAAAATGCCCTCACCTATACTCAAACTTCTTGTTATACTTCCTAAGCAACACTGACATCAGCAAGTTGAATAACGATATACACGTACAAACACTGAAAAAAGTGCTCGACCTCTCCGCACTCCCTTTCGGGAACGCGTTACACGATAAAGCAAATCCATTCAGCGGGTCATCCCACACAATAATTCGTACAGTGCCAAAACTTAGTACCAAAACCAAAAAAGCAATTAATGCTCCAGTTGTTAAACTCTTTTTCTTCTCATAATCCTTCATAAAAGTGGCGCAGGCTCTCTCGACAAGTAACCCAGTCTGTCCGTAGATCATACCACTGATCCCTGCGACTAGACACTCCAAAAACCAAACACAATCCGTTTCAGCTCTAAGGGGGATGCAGGAATCCTGGAGATAAGCCTTGTATAACCGATCGATTGCGGCGAGCCCATAAAATATCTGATGGAGGTTCGCAGAGAACAAATTTTGAAATAACAAAAGTTTCGTGGAATTTTGGAAAATCGATTTCCTGTGAACTATTTTATAGGCGTAGTAGGAGGAGATAAATGTTGAGAATATGGAGATTAGGTAGACGAGTTGGGAGATTTGAAAATTGAGACTTGCCAGACGAGCGAGCTCGTACTTATGAGCACATACAGGGCTCGACATGTCGTTATAGACTGATAAGAAATTTTTCAAGAATTTTCGAATCCTCTAGACACTTCCTCTCAGAATTAGGCACCCAGGCGTACTCAGAAACCAAGAATTAGTTTCTAGAATAGAGATTGTTTATCATTTTGAGTCTAGTGTACTGGAATGAGAGGGTGTGTGATCACTGCAAAAATGGAAAATAGAAAAGTTTGGTTGCAGAAGTTACCGGTAAGGCATCATAGATTAATTTGGATGTGATGAGTTATGCTATCAAAAAGTCAAAAAATGAACTATGGTGATTGATGAGATATAAAATATGCGCCAAGGTGAGTGGGAGTTGTTACAAGGAAGTTACAATGACTGAGTAGCGACTCAAAATGATACAAAATGATTTAGAAGCGCGCAAACTTAAAAATGGTGTCATCACGAGGTGTCATTAATTGCCCAATTAAGACTTCCGCCTTCCGCCTTTCAACCAGAGTTGAGCGGAATTCCGCCTTCCGCCTTCCGCTTTCCGCCACTTTTTTCTTTCCGCCTTCCGCTTTCCGCTCTCCGCCGAAAAATGTTTTATTCCGCCTTCCGCTTTCCGCCAAAAATTTTCCTACTTCCGCTTTCCGCCTTCCGCCATTTCAAAAACCGCATTCCGCTCAACTCTGCTTTCAACCCTGCGCCCTTATGCACTCTCAAAAACATTTTCTGTAACATTCGCTGAGTAGCGACTCAAAACAGAAAGTACACAATATTGATACGGGTCACGCTTATTAGCTCGGCACAGTTCTTGCAACTGCGCTCCATCGAAATACCAACACAATTTTCTTCGGTTTCGGTGGAGCGCGGTTGTAAGAAGGGTGTAGTGCTCATAGATGCAATTTCAGCATTGTATTTTATCTTGAATGTCTGTCTGTCTGTCCGTTTGTCTGCCTGTCTATCTTTAAATCTGTTTCTCCGGATTTCAACATTTCTGTACAGACTTTAGCAACTGCGCTCCGCCGGTTTGTTAGTTTGGTATTTTATCAGTAGGGCGCGGTTACTCAAACAGTTTGGCGCTAATAACAAGTTTTTACTGTCTGTAAGGGAATCTGTATGTCCGGATGTCCCGATATGAAAAATATCATAAACTTTTATTCTAAAATTATTCTCCCCACGTCTGCTTCATCTGTTTCATATGCTCATCTTGTGTATGCTTGGATTCTGCAAAACTCTTGATTATCATCACTCGATTCGCTCGATTCAGTCGGATACGGTAGATGAGGAGCAGTGGGAATGCCATGGCGATAAATGGGACGGACTGAAATTTTTTAAATTTAAATTCCTCAATTTAAAGGAGGACTGAAGTCATATTTTTTGTATTTCAGATTCTGATACTTCAGAAAATTCTGAGCAACTTTCATCAATGGAGCATATGCTAAAATCCGCTCTAAACAGTCTAAATTCACGTTTTCCCAACTCAAATTGAGCTTTCGTGGAAGAGTTTTCCCATGCGAATTTTTGCCCTCGTGTAGTCCTCTCGGACAAAATTATTTCTATTTATTTCTCGATTCCTCGTTTCCTCGCTTTTTTCAACAAAATTTCGTGTTTTTTTTTTCAATTTATATCGTAAAAAAGAAGAAAAACACGAAATTTTGTTGAAAAAAACAAGAAAACAAGAAATCGAGAAATAAAAAGAAATAATTTTGTCCGAGAGGACTACACGGAGGAAAAAATTCGCGTGGGAAAACTCTTCCACCTAGGCTCCTTTTGAGCCAGGAAAACGTGAATTTAGGGCGTTTAGAGCGATTTTTAGCATATGCTCCAATGATGAAAGTTGTTCAGAATTTTCTGAAGTATCAGAATCTGAAATACAAAATATATGACTTCTGTCCTCCTTTAAGACGACTCACATAAACCCAAATAACCCATGAGCTGAACACAATTGTTGTTGTGGTTTTGAGACTTATCAGAATAATAACTGCACCACAATAAAAAAACATAAGAACGAATTGAGAGAGTGCCAAGAAGCAGACGGTTTCAGTCGACTCGATCGCTTCACGTTTTCGGAAACGGGCGCCAACTTTGAAACGGGTTCTGGAATATTCTTGAGGTAAAACTGAGAACATTTTTATAAGACGATGTGAAAAGTGGGCGGAGCTTAGCAGAAAAAAACTACCGTGCGGCGATCCATAGTAACTTTCTCATTCATTTTTTGGCCGATTTTAATGAAATTTGTATCAAACTTTCCAGAATTTTCTGCTTTTTGTTTGGCAAAATTGAAGGCCGGACATTGTGGCTCCAAAAGCTCAATTTTCTGGTATTCTTCAAAATGTATCGATTTTTCTCAACTTTTTTCTCTAAAACACGTTTTCAAAGAAAATATTTTAAAATTTCAATTAAAGAAACTTAATAAGTCATAAAATTTGATCCAATTTGATCAAAAAACTATTGAAATGTCTGCAAACCCGTAATTTTTGAGTCTACAACGCATTCTTAAGAAGAAAAGTTGCAAATCTATAGAAATCGCGATGACCGAACTTTCTCACGGCCACCACACGCGATAGTAATATTAAAACATCCAAAAACACTCGTCCAAAGTGGGCGGAGCTTAGGAAAACCGGTTCAAGGTCTGACTCTATACAGGGTGGCTAATAAGTATACGACGCTCTTATTACTTTGATATTCGGCGAAAAAACGATTCAATTAACAAATAAACGTTATCAATAGTTGGAATGTACGTATTAGATTTAGTATACAACAGGAATTCGAAGTTAGATACTTTGGCTTTGATACAGGCCGTCTGCCGTAAGACGCCAAAATAGCTTGTGCGCCGCAGGTAATCGGCGTAGACTTTGTCCCATATCTTCTGAAGGGCGGTCTTGAGAGCATCGACCATGTTGTAGAAGATTCCTGAAGTCTTGCTCTTCAAATATTTCCACACGATGGAATCCATCGCATCGAGATCCGCCGATAACACAGGCTTGAAGTCGTCGCATCAGTAGCCAGGAAATTTGAAGAGAGGATGCCATTTGTTGATTTGGTACTGTGTGACGCGGCCTAATCTAGTTGAGAGATAAAAATGCGCTCAGCAGAGGATTGTGATGTACAAGGCAACACAACATCCTTCAAAACCAAGTTTTGGTAGACCCCGAGTGGGTTTTCGCATTTTTGTTGATAAAAATTAAGAAAGTTCTACTGTCAAATGTCTCCCCGTGCCATACCAGGACACTTTTAGGAAAAAGGCGGTCATGGGCCTAGAAAAGTTTTTGGGACCTTCTGTCAGCTTGTGACAACAATAGATTACACTTTTGCTGATTGGAAAAAGGTGCAATCGTGAAAACCTTCACGGAAATCCAGATCACGTCCGAGACGCGGCGCACCTGCAGATCGGAAAGCAACTTCTTTGATTTTTCAAGTCGTGAAGCTTTGGATTGGGCGGAAAGGAACTGTCTTTGGCACAGTTTGTAGGATTTGAGGTTGGAGTGCCTTTTGACAAAGGTTTGGACACTTTCACGACTGATGTTGAGATCCATAGCGATCTTGTTTATGCTGATACCATAATTACAGGAGATTTTTCTCTAGATTATTCCTCGTGTCCTACGAGTGTTGACTGTTGCTGGCCGGCCGGATTTTTTTCTTTCTTGGAGACTTCTATCCTTTTTGAAGGTAACCAACATTGTACGAACTGATGCTGATTGAATATCAGGACGTTTTTCAATGTTGGCGCTCTTCACTCCCTACTTGAAAAAAACCTCGATTGTGGGTCGAAAAGGTGAAGCTCGCATAACTTGAGATGAAGACGAGAATGAGATGAATTACTTCGAAGCCGACTTATATAGTGTCGTGACTTTCAGAAAAACTTGAAATATTCCGAGAAGATATCTTGGCACGGTGCCAACAAGTGCAAAAACAAAACGTCGTATACTTATTAGCCACCCTGTAGACTTGAAAATGTGATAAATTGGTATTTTTTTCATAATTAAAAAAAAATTCCTAAAAATCTGCATAAAAATGAAAAAGTTACTATGGATTAAAATCCGCACCGTTGTTTCAAAGCTCCGCCCATTTTTAAGTGCGGCACGGTTGCATTTATTTATTTATTTAAAATACGTACGTGAGAGTACGTGGCAAGGTCAATAGGGGGGGGGGGAACTTGAAATGAAATAGAGGGAGAATAGTGAACACGTGGAAGGTAAATGAATTGTTAATGTTATTGGATGGGTGATTACTTATTCATGTCAGTTGTACCGCAATACTGGAGAAAGCTTAATGTTTTATAGAGCTGTAGGACTAACTATTTTACTGAGGACGCGGTGAGTGAAAAAATGCTCACGAATTTTAGATCTTGGAGTTTTCCAATGATAGAGGTGGCCTCGTCTGGTATTGTGAGATGAAAGTTGAAAATAATTGGTATAGTCAATATCTATTTTTCCTATTAATAATTTACCGAAGAAGAATTTATCAAATCCGGCTCGTCGGGAAGATAAAGATTGAAGTTGATAATTCACTAAACGTTGGTTTGCCTTGACGTACTTTGGGTCAGTTCTCAGTATTCTTTTACCACAGGTTCTAAACATAATCCTACGCGTGAAATTGCTTTGAACTGATTCTATGTTTTTAATTATTTTACAACTACCTGGATTAGTTACGACTGTGCCGTATTCCAGTATTGGACGCACAAATATTTTGAAAAGCAGGGTGAGAAGTCGGATATTGTTATATATATTGCATGACAGAATATCAATGGCCTCAAATGGTAAAATTGATGAAACTAAAGCAATTTCAAACGCCGCACGATTTTTCTAGACTCCGCCCACTTTAAAGTGCGGCACGGTACAACAGGGATTGATATGATAGAACCACTTACGCATACTCCAACTTCTTATTATACCGCATAATCAATATCGTGGTGACCAAATTGAAAAATGTGACCAATGAGCAAACAATATAGAATCCGTAGGCCCGATTGATACTAGGCTTCGGGAAGGAAACACAACTGAATGAGTACCCGGTTAAAGGGTCGTCCCATAGCAATAAGCGACCCGTACACGCACTGATAATCACGACTAACAGGGAGATTAGAACGGTTACTGTAGTGCTTGTAGTCTTTTCGAAATGTTTGTAGAACGTGGCGCACGCTCTTTCAATAACAAGACCAGTCTGACATAGGAACATCCCACTAACTTCAGCAATTAGAAACTGAAAATATGGTGCACAATTCAAGTCATACTGTAGCACGCGACACGGGGAATCCAACATGAAAAAGTGTTTGTGGAGTAGTTGGCACGCCTCGATGCCATAGGAAACCTGATGGAGGTTAGCGTAGAATAAATTGAGTAGAATAAGGCATTTTGTGGACTTTTGGAAGATCGACTTGCACCAGACCATTTCGATGGCGGAGTAAGTGGAGATGAATGTGATGAGGATGGCGATTAGGTAGGAGGTTTGGCAGATGACTAGGTGCCAGCTGGATAGGCGCTCGAACTCGGTGGAGGAAGCGCAGGAGGATAAGGAGAGGGTTCATCTGGAATTTTTTTTCAACGAAATTCATGGTTTTAGAAAAAAATCATAGAATGAAGTATATAAAGAAACACTTTGGAATGGTATTCAGGGTCTAGGGTAGGGTCTAGGGGTCGGGTCTAGGGTAGGTTAGGGTCTAGGGTCTAGGTCTATGCAGGGTCTCGTTAGGGTCTAGGGTCTAGGTCTAGGGTCTAGGGCTAGGTCTAGGTTAGTCTAGGGTCTGGTCCTAGGTTCTAGGTCTAGGGTCTAGGGTCTAGGGTCTAGGGGTCTAGGGTCTAGGGGTCTCTAGGGTCTAGGGTCTGGGTCTAGGGTCTAGGGTCTAGGGCCTATCTAGGGTCAGGTAGGGTCTAGGGTCTGGGTTAGGGTCTAGGGTCTAGGGTCTAGGGTCTAGGGTCTAGGGTCTAGGGTCTAGGGTCTAGGGTCTAGGGTCTAGGGTCTAGGGTCTAGGGTCTAGGGTCTAGGGTCTAGGGTCTAGGGTCTAGGGTCTAGGGTCTAGGGTCTAGGGTCTAGGGTCTAGGTCTAGGGTCTAGGGTCTAGGGTCTAGGGTCTAGGTCTAGGGTCTAGGGTCTAGGGTCTAGGGTCTAGGGTCTAGGGTCTAGGGTCTAGGGTCTAGGGTCTAGGGTCTAGGTCTAGGGTCTAGGGTCTAGGGTCTAGGTCTAGGGTCTAGGGTCTAGGGTCTAGGGTCTAGGGTCTAGGGTCTAGGTCTAGGGTCTAGGGTCTAGGGTCTAGGTCTAGGTCTAGGGTCTAGGGTCTAGGGTCTAGGGTCTAGGTCTAGGGTCTAGGGTCTAGGGTCTAGGGTCTAGGGTCTAGGGTCTAGGGTCTAGGGTCTAGGGTCTAGGGTCTAGGGTCTAGGGTCTAGGGTCTAGGGTCTAGGGTCTAGGTCTAGGGTCTAGGGTCTAGGGTCTAGGGTCTAGGGTCTAGGGTCTAGGGTCTAGGGTCTAGGGTCTAGGGTCTAGGGTCTAGGGTCTAGGGTCTAGGGTCTAGGGTCTAGGGTCTAGGGTCTAGGGTCTAGGGTCTAGGGTCTAGGGTCTAGGGTCTAGGGTCTAGGGTCTAGGGTCTAGGGTCTAGGGTCTAGGGTCTAGGGTCTAGGGTCTAGGGTCTAGGGTCTAGGGTCTAGGGTCTAGGGTCTAAGGTCTAGGGTCTAAGGGTCTAAGGTCTAAGGTCTAGGTCTAAGGTCTAGGGTCTAGGGTCTAGGGTCTAGGGTCTAGGGTCTAGGGTCTAGGGTCTAGGGTCTAGGGTCTAGGGTCTAGGGTCTAGGGTCTAGGGTCTAGGGTCTAGGGTCTAGGGTCTAGGTCTAGGGTCTAGGGTCTAGGGTCTAGGGTCTAGGGTCTATGGTCTAGGGTCTAGGGTCTATGGTCTAGGGTCTAGGGTCTAGGGTCTAGGGTCTAGGGTCTAGGGTCTAGGGTCTAGGGTCTAGGGTCTAGGGTCTAGGGTCTAGGGTCTAGGGTCTAGGGTCTAGGGTCTAGGGTCTAGGGTCTAGGGTCTAGGGTCTAGGGTCTAGGGTCTAGGGTCTAGGGTCTAGGGTCTAGGGTCTAGGGTCTAGGGTCTAGGGTTTAAACCTGAAATCCGTGATAATCGGCTCAAAATGTGAAAAACTGACATTTTGATCCATAATTTCAGTTTTTTAGCTGTAGAAAAAGAAAAAAGTGTTCTGGTTCTTTAAAATAAAAGATCAGAACAAAAATTTCGGAAAAAAAACTTATTGAAGGAAAATAGGGTATGTGAATCAAGAACAAAACATGAGCTTTTGATAATAACCGTTAGTTTTTTTTTATAACTGCCCCAACAAAATAGTGAGCAAGAATAAGCGGAACAGAACTCAAAATAAAAACTCAAAAAAAAAGAATAATAGCAAAATATAAATGGAATTACCACTAGTCTGACCAGAATACCTACTGGGAAAAAAAATGAATTGGTTTTTTGAAAAAATATTAGTTCTGAGGAAACAATAAAACATTTGGCATTTAACGTCTCATGGGAATTTTCGAAAAAAAATTTAAAAAAAGGGAAGCTACTCGCTACTATCTCCAGGCAGGCTTTTTTCTTTCAGATATCATAATCAGAAGTGACGCATAAATAACAAAAGACACCACCCGATTTCTCACACTCCGTTCGGTTGTATTATTACGTTAGAGTCAGAATAAATGAATTTTCACTTTTGCTTCGTCATCTTTGTAGATGGTTGGGTTTCCTCGTATATTGTCAGAAAAATAGTCAGTGATAAGAATGATGCTATATTGACGGAAAAGCTGAAGACGTGAGGATTCTGAATCTGCTCTCGAATTTGACTTATGACAGGAATAGACTGAGATACAACAGTTTGAAGTTAGGTAAGTTAGATCACCGCGCGCGGTTGACGCCCTCTTTCTGATCGCGGGCACAGATTATCACAAAACTGTTACATAGAATGTTATATGGCTGGAAAACTGAAGACGTGAGGATTCTAAATCAATTTGAAAATTCAAGTTATGACTGGATTAGAGTGAGATACAATGTGTTGAAGTTATGTGGGTGAAATCATCGGCGCGCCCCGTTGTTCTCCTCCTTCTGATCGCGGACATTGACAAAATCGCTCGTATCTCAGTTCATTTCAATGCTATGAAAAATCTAAAAACAGATTCAGAATTCTCGTGACTTCAGCTTTTCAACCATGTACAACACTTTATTTGAAATTTAGGCGCTTCTTGTCTAGGTAATTCAAGTTCCTTGCTTAAAAGCCCTGTGTTTCGGCTCATTCTGATCCTAGATCGAATTTGAAAACAGATTCAGAATCCTTGAGACTTCAGCTTTCCAACGACATACAACACTCTTTATGAAATATTAGTGCTTCCCGTCTAGACACCCGTCTAAGCACCAGCGACCAGTCAACCGCGCGCCCCGTTGTTCTCCTCCTTCTGATCGCGGACATTAACAAAATCGCTATCTCGGTTCATTTCAACTTTTTCGAAAATCTGAAAGCAGATTCAGAATCCCCATGTCTTTAGCTTTCCAGTGATATCAAATTTTCAAAATCTCAACCGCGACGCAACCGCATCGCTCCCCTTTGAAAACATAAAATATTTATTTCTTCTACTTCCACATAGCATTTATATGATTGATATGATCTTCTTGTTTTTGCTTTGTATTCGATATTCCAATTAGGCGTTGTACACGTTTCGAACGTGTCGCCCGTATCCTGTAGATCAAAAGTAAAGGGAATAGCATGGCGAGGAAGGGGATGGAACTCTAAAATAAGCTTAGATGCTGAATTTTGGCAAGTATGAGAACTCACATAAAACCAAATAACCCAAAAGTGGTAGGTCTCCGCGGCTATCAAACTTCGTATTGATTTCATTATGGACACGCCGAAGGAGTATATAAAAATTAGGAGGAATTGGGAAAACGTGAGAAAACAAATGGTGCCGGTTGACTCGATGACTTCACGGGTGTGGAAGCGAGCAGAGATTTTGAAACGGATTCTGGAAAACGGGAGGCACATTTTTTCAAAAACAAAAAAGGTAAAAATTGTATATGATTGTGTAGCTGAAATTCTGAAGATTCGGAATCAGTTTTTGAAACTCGAATAGCAACAAAATGAACCAAGTTAGAAGGCTTTCAGAATGGTGTGGCGCAGCGTGAGACGTTTCAAGATGCTGAAAATGCGCTCTATTGCAGACAAGGATAGGGCGCGATTGCAACAAAATTAATATCATCGCAAAGCTGAATCCAGGAGAATTCAGAATCTGCTTTCGAAATTTGTCTAGAATAACAATGTACCAAGATACCAAGACGTTTAGTTTAGTGTTCTGAAAATAGATCAGCTATAGATCAGCAACCAATGCGCTCTGTTGAAATTGCTTATTCTCGTTTTTACCAACAACAAAAACACTGGAAAGCCCAAAGGATTCCAAATCTGTATTTAAAATTCGTTTAGGTTTTTTGAGTCGAATTCAAGTTCCTTGCTTAAAAGCCTTGTTTCTTGGGTCATTCTGATCCTAGATCAAATTCGAAAACAGATTCAGAATCCTTGAGACTTCAGCTTTCCAACGACATACAACACTCCTTATGAAATATCAATGTTCCTCGTCTAGACACCCGACTAAGCGAATACAGCCGATCAATTGCGTGCCACGCTGTTCCCGTCCCTTTGACCGCGGACATTGACAAAATCGTTCGTAACTTCGTTTATTTTAACTTTTTCGAAAATCTAAAAACAGATTCAGAACCCTCACGTCTTCAGCTTCCACACTAGGTAAAAATTCTGGGCTTTTGTATTTTTGCTACTAGATGTGCTTTTGAGGAAAACTCACTGATACTCCAACTTTTTATTATATCTCTTCAACACAATCGCCACCGTCAAATTGAGCAGAGCCACGACAGTACACACAAAGAAATAATTGAGAGGGCGTGAGCCACTCTGCTTAGGGAACACAAAACACGCCAAAACCGCGCCAGCCAAAGGATTATCCCAGTAGACCACTTGACCGGTTTGGGAGCTCATGGCAAATATAATAATAGCTATGGAGGTGTCTGTGATAAGGCTAGTCTTCCCTTTGTAGTCCGGGAGGAATGTGGCGAAAGAACGTTCCAGGATAAGACCGGTCTGGCAAAGAATCATACCGCTCGCGGAGCCCAGGAGCGTTTTTTGATATGGAGCACAATCGGATTCAAGTTGGAGCAGGGAGCAAGGTTTGTCTTGCTGGAATTGGAACGTTTTAGGTGGGTCTAGGGTCTAGGGTCTAGGGTCTAGGGTCTAGGGTCTAGGGTCTAGGGTCTAGGGTCTAGGGTCTAGGGTCTAGGGTCTAGGGTCTAGGGTCTAGGGTCTAGGGTCTAGGGTCTAGGGTCTAGGGTCTAGGGTCTAGGGTCTAGGGTCTAGGGTCTAGGGTCTAGGGTCTAGGGGATTAGGAAAAAAACTACTTACCATATAAAAATGCTTATAAATAACGATTGCTGCCTCCATTCCGTATATCACTTGATGCAAATTCGCATACCACAAATTCAAAAGCAACAATATCTTCGTGGAATTCTGGAATATCGACTTGCAAACCAACAGTTTTATAGCAAACACCGATGCGATTATTGTAATAAATGAAGTGGCCAAGTCCACCGATTGGGAGATCAAAAAATTCCAGCTAGCCAATCGATCCGAATCGTATTGGGTAGCGCACGTGGACATGGTTTGTGAGAGGGGCCTGACGCTGAAAATAAAATAATTGGGTAGGCGGGGTTGTCCAGACAGCGTGGAAACGTAGTTTTCAGAAATGTACCGGAATGTTTTTAAGAAATTTGGAAAGTTCCAGAAAAATGGATATGTTCTGGACAACGTGTGTAATGAGAAATACAAAACGCAAAACAAGTAGAATTGGCTGAGTAGCGACTCATCATTGTCTAGCTGGTACCAGGTAACAACCCTAATGAAAAACCGCCCGTGTTACGCTCCGTATCTCACTGCAACAAGTCGCTACTCAGTCGTTAAGAAAAAATGTGAAAAATGTGTCGCCTTTTTTTCCGCAATTTAAAGTGAGAAAACGAGGAATTGAGCAAAAAATCTTGTCCGAGAGGACTACACTCTTCCACCAAAACTCCTTTTGAGTCAGAGTGATTTTTTAAAATTAAAAGTATTTTAGATTTTTCTAAAGTATTGGGATCTGAAATAAAACTAATCTAACTTCTGTCCTCCTTTGCGGAACAAAAAAAATAAAAATAAATTTTTTTAATTTTTGAAAAAATGAACAAAAATGAGAATATTCCTCCCGAAACACAAACCGATTTCTCTCTCACGCTCAATGACGCGTTCTCATTATTTCAATTCTCCTGATACTTGTTTTCCTTTTTCTTCTTTTGTTGGTGAAGAACTGGGTGTATCGAGAAAAAAAATTATTCAAAAGTGACGGGATGTTCTCAAAATAAAAACGTTCCAACATTTTTTTCTCAAGACAAAGTGCAAAGTTATTAACTCAGCACAGCTCTTACAACTGCGCTCCACCGAAATGCCCTTGAAACAATTTCGGTAGAGCGCGTTTGTAAGAAGCGTGTCGTGTTGATACTACTTAGTTCTGAGAAAAAATTCTGAGAAAAAATGATGGAGGAACTTTTTTATTTTGACAATATCAATGGCATATATATATATTATTGAATAAGATTGCCTGGTCTGAAAAGCGTTCACTTTTTGACTTCTGCTCCAAAAAGAGCATTTCCAAAAAAGGTCACTGCGCCCTCGGTTGTTTTGGCGTCTGGATTTTTATTCATTCCGGTTCCGGATTCCGAATTCCGAATTCCAAATTCCGTAAAATTCCGTAAAGTAAAGAGCACCTAAAGTACTACTGTAACCCTGAGCCCAAATTTTCAAATTTCTGCATACAGTACTGCCCATGAAGAATGCAACACTTGCTGTTTTTAGTTGAAAATGGTCAATTTCGGGAGTGTGACACGGCCTTCCTGGTAGTCTCACAATATTGATTGTTTATGGACTGTACAGATCACAAATAGAGCTTTATTTTTGTAGTTGACAACTTTTTTGTACGGACGCTCCCAAGAGAGTTATAGTCATTTTAAGACGACAGCTCAAAAATCGCACTAATTTGTACTGAAATTGGCCGACTTGAGGGAGAAATTACTTTAGGGAGTGTCCGTACGATAAAGTTGTCAACTACAAAAATGAAGTTCTTTGTTTAATCTGTATGATCCATTAAAAGTTTGGCTCTATAGGCTGGTCCCTACCGCAAAGAATGGTCCCTACCGCAAAGAATGGTCCCTCGAGATTGATACGAAAAACTTTTCACCATTCTCTTAGGCTTAGGTTTCTCAGAAATTGGGAAAAAATTGACTAATACGATTAATAACCGATTTTGTCAATTTTTTCACCAATTTCTAAGAAACCTAAGCCTAAGAGAATGGTGAAAAGTTTTTCGTATCAATTTTGAAGGACCATTCTTTGCGGTAGGGACCATTCAATTCTGAAATTCGTGTCACCCAAAATTTTGGGACCATTCTTTGCGGCTGGGACCATTCTTTGCGGTTGGGACCATGTAATTCGGAAATTTGGGTCACCCAAAATTTTGGGACCATTCTTTGTGGTTGGGACCATTCTTTGTGGTTGGGACCGTTCTTTGCGGTTGGGACCATTCTTTGCCTATAGAGCCAAAGTTTTCTTGGTGTGACAATCAGAATCACTATGGCACACTCTCAAAGTTGGTAATTTTCCACTGAAAACAGCGAAAGTTGATACCTTTTTGTCCGGTACTGTAAGAATGATTTTGTTAAAAGTGTGTATTTCTGATTTCACCAGTAATAACAACATTCTAGAACTTGTATTCATTGAGCAGGAAAAAAGTGAGTAACAGAGTAAAAAAAAGGAAAACGAACAAAAATTCATTAAGAAAAACGGAAAAGAAATCTGGTGAGACGTCAACAAAAGGCGGACAAAAACAAGAGAAATCTCAATCTCTCAACGCCACATATGCCTCATTTGCTGGATATGACCCTCTTGTGACTGTTTCACATTTTTGAAATTATTCAATAACCGTACTCGATTGGCACGTGTCCAACGAATACGATAGATCAGGAGAAGTGGGAGTAGCATGGCGGAGAAAGGGACGGTCTGGAAATAAGGTTTCTAGGTCACCAAAATTTTTTTTTTAAAAGACTTACATAAAACCAAACGACCCAAAAGTAGAAATCGGCTATTGTTATGTAAGGCCGGATATGGCGTAGTGCACAGATACCCAGAGAATAAATAAGCATTAGGATAAATAGGGATAAGGATAAGAAGCAGATGGTACCAGTCGAGTCGATGGCTTCGCGTTTTCGAAATCTGGCGTTCAATTTGAAACGGGTTCTGCTAAAAAAGGCACAGACGTTGCAAAGATATGCCTAACTAGGGAAGGATCTCGGGTTGGAGTTACAGGTCGAGATATACAGTACCGCTCATGTGTTTAGCCCTTCTCAGTTGAAAATGCCCAACTTTGATAGTGTGTCATAGTAAAACTAGCAGTCCCACAAAATAACATTTTATGGGATCAAACAGACCAAGAGTAGTCCTTCATTTTTGTAGTTGGCAACTTTTTTGTACGGACACTCCCTAGCAAGTTGACAAAGTAATTTATCCCTCAAATCAACCAATTTCAGTGCAAAATAGTACATCTCTCTTAAAATGACCATAACTCTCGAGAAGAGCTGCGCACTAAAAAATTGTCAACTACAAAAATGAAGGACTACTCTTGGTCTGTTCGATCCCATAAAATGTTATTTTGTGGGACAGTTAGTTTTACTATGACACACTCTCAAAGTTGAGCATTTTTCAAAGGCAAAACTTAATACACTTTCGGGCGGTACTGTATATCTCGATCTCGGACGGAAATTTTGCGCTGATTTCAAATCTGGATTCCAATTTTGCTTAACGATCTTGTGAAAAAAAGTTATTCGTGTTTTTGTGGCTTCTCAGTGCAAAATGTGTCGTGTCCTGGTTTCAAAACGTACTTATTTTGATACTGCTGCATTCTTAATGTTGTGCCTATTAGATAAGCCGTGCGGCAAGTTTTCTACGAAAATAACTGTGCGGCTGTTTCGCTGTCTGTAGCTGCGGCATGGTTTACTCTTTGAAGAAACCATGCAGCAATTTTGCAGAAATGGGCGTGTCTAAGAAAACGGCCAGAAAAAAAGGAACTTACGAGTATTCCAATCTTGTGTTATACCGCCTCAACAACAAGGAAACTGCAAAATTGAATAACACCAGAAAAGAGCAGACACAAAAGTAGATACTCGACCTGGCGGCACTGGCTCTAGGGAACATAAAACACGCAAGTAGGGCACCATCCAACGGGTCATCCCATATTAACAATTTTCCGGTTATCGAGCTACAAACGAATACCAAAATGAGAATAGTACACGATACACGGATGGTTTTCCTTCCGGTGTAGTCGGGTAGAAATGTGGCGAAGACTCTTTCCACCATTAGACCTGTCTGCCCGTAGATCATACCACTGGTAGCGGTCAACATAAATTCCAGATAGGGTGCACAATGCGCCTCGGTTTGTAGGTAATCACAAACTTCGCCCAATTTGAAAAAGTGCTTATACAACACGAGAATCGCCTCTAGACTATAAGATAACTGGTATAACACTGCGTAGATCAAATTTTGGAGGAGCAAAAGCTTAGTCGACCATTGGAATACTGATTTATGGAGTACTAAGTGGATAGCTGGATAGGTCAAGAATAGTGTTATAATGGCGGCGATGACGTCGACGAATTGAGAGATCGCCAAGTTTCGACTGGCTAGAAAGTCTTGCTGATCAGGAGAAGCGCACGTTAGGTCGGACATTTTCTAGGGAATGCAACCAGGTAGTTGATTGGAAAAACAAGAAGTGTATCAATTCTAGATTGCTATAGCGACCAGAGAGAGGTTGTCTGGTCTGGAAATTGGAAAAAAAAGCATGGGGGGGGCAGGGGAACGGAAACGAGATAATAAAAAAGAAAAGTTATTCGAGATAAGTGTATTATATTAGAATGAAATGAGTGGGTGAAAAACAAAACAGCGACAATTTTTCTGCATAGACGGAAGTAAAGACGTAAGGCAGTATGAAACAGACGGCTTACTCTTCGGGAAATTTTGGGCCTGCCCCGGTCAGCCCGGATTCAAAAAAATGTGTACAAATTCTTTTCGAAATTTTTTGAAATTTTCATTTTAAAAAAGTCAAAATTCTCCAAAATTCTCGTACGCTCCAGTCAGTTTATTTCATATGTGGTACGCGCGCTGTACCTATTGTGCCGAGTCGCTACTCACTAGGGAAGGATCCCGAGTCGAGATGGAGTTACAGGACGAGATATACATCACTAAAACCGAAATTTTGCGCTGATTTCAAATCTGTATTCTGATTTTGCTGAACGATCTCGTGTAAAAAGTTATTCGCGTTTTTGTGGCTTCTCAGTGCAAAAATGAGCATTTTCAAGACTCCCAAAATTAACGTTTTTCTTATTTTTTTCAAATTTTTTTGTGTTGTACATGTATTTCCAATAATGTAGATTGTATTCTTTGTGTTGGAACTTTAGAAAATTTTCAGACAAATTTATTGTAGATGCGTCACTTTTGGAAATTTAAGAAACTCCACAAAAATTTTTCTGAAAATAAATTCTGAAATCAAACTATGCAAAAATCATCTTTCTATCCATACTCATACGTACAACACAAAAAAATTTGAAAAAAATCAGCAAAACGTTACTTTTGCGAGTCTTGAAAATGCTCATTTTTGCACTGAGAAGCCACAAAAACGCGAATAACTTTTTACACGAGATCGTTCAGCAAAATCAGAATATAGATTTGAAATCAGCGCAACATTTCGGTTCTAGTTATATATATCCCGACCTGTAACTCCATCTCGACTCGGGATCCTTCCCTAGTCAGTGAATTTGCGCTTGATAAAGCCAAGCAACAAGATATTTTTACAAAATTTACAAAAGTTCAACAGCAATTTTTTTTAAAAACCCGATTTATTTAATTCCACATATTCTTCATCTGATTAATGTGTCCATCTTGTGACTGTTTAGTCTTTGTTATATCCGTTATCTTCTTCGACCGGATCTGACGAGTCGTGTTGATACGATGGATAAGAAGGAGGGGGAAGACACAAGCGGCGAATGGGATTGTCTGAAAAATTAATATTGAAAAGAGAGACAGAAGGTGGATGGCGAAAAGCGCAAATTCGCTGAGTAGCGACTCAAGTTACAGCGCTGACGGTGATACGCAGCTTATTGACCTTGTGTAAATTCGCTGAGTAGCGACTCAACACAGTAATATCGAAAGCGATATGGAGCTTAAGTAGAAATTTCGCGTTGCTTATACTTATAGTGCTTTGCAAATTCACTGAGTAGCGACTCGACACAGTAGTTAAAGTGTTGACCACGATACGAAGCTTAATGAGACAACGCCTTTTTGAAAAACATAGCCTACAAACCGAACTGCTACAGTACTCGCTGTGTTCTACATTTTGGTGTATTTTTCAGCTCAAGTATGCTCTAAGTTTCCAGGCGTCCAGTTTCAAAACCGCTTAGTTTCAAAACGTCTTAGTTCCCAAAGACTCGAGACCCTCTCCACTCACATAAAACCATACGATCCAAAAATTGAATTGAGCCGGATCGATCGCCTTCCTTCTCCATAAATTCAACAATACCATGATACCAATTGAATAAATAAACATGAATATAAATTCCACTAGTGTCAGAAAACATATCGTTTCAGTCGAGTCGATCACCTCTCGTTTTTGGAATCGCTCACGCACTTTGAAGCGGGTTCTGGAACTGAGATATATTTTTTTAAAAAAGGGTGTACTGTAGAAAAAAAATCTAGGGCTTCATTTTTGTAGTTGACCACTTTTTTGTACAGGCGGTTTCTGCGGAGATACAGCGCTTCGAACTTATCAAGTCGCTACTCAGCAAATTTGCTAGGTTAAGCGATGCAAAAAGTCAAGCAATGCGAAATGTCTTATTTATCTCTGTATGAGTCGCTACTCAGCGAGTTCACACATGGTTAATAAGCTCCGTATCACCGTCAGCGCTGTAACAATGGTGTTGAGTCGCTACTCAGTGAATTCTTCCAAAACTGAAGTTCAAATGGGCTCCGTATCGCCGTCGATATTATGTACTGTGCTGAGTCGCTACTCAGTGAATTAGCGCTCGATAAGGTTGAACAGGACAAAAACTAAATTATATCGAGCTCTTGTTGCAACAATTTTGAAAAAATTTGAAAAAAGATTGAAATTTTGAATTTTTTCTAATTTTTGACAATGTTTTGGAACATCGAGAAAAACTGAAGCATACAAGAATTTCGGAGAATTTAGACTATTTTTTCATGAAAATTTCGAAAAATTTCAAAAAAAAATGTAGAACAGGACAAGAGTCTTCATCAAGCTCCGCATCGTCGTCAATATTGGTACCATTACAGTGTTGAGTCGCTACTCAGCAAATTTAAAATGAAGATTCCCGGTTCGTGAAAAACGAAAAACTCACTCATACTCCCACTTCTTATTATACCGCATCACCGCCACGCACACCACCAAATTGAACAGCCCGAGTGCCGTACAAACCGTAAAGTACCAATTCGAGCGGTCCCATGTCTTCGCAGGGAACACAAAACATGCAATGACATAACCCTTTAACGGATCATTCCAGATAATCAGACGGCCTGTGGAGGCGCTAGAAATGAATAGAACGACTGATAGAATGGCTCCGATCGATGGTTTCTTATCATAAAACGTGGCGAATAGACGTTCAAGCATCAACGCCGTATGTCCGTAGATCATACCACTGGTACCTGCCAGCATTATTTCTAGGTACGGTGCACAGTGGTCTTCCCGTTGCATTATTTCACAAGGCTCGTCCAACATGAATAAAGTTTTATAAATCAACTCCACAGACTCTATAGAATAGGAAACTTGATGGATATTTGCGTAGATCAAAATTTGAATCAATAGAATCTTTGTGGATATCGTAAAGATTGACTTGTTGAGCACTGCATGAATAGCCAATAGAGAAGAGAGGAAGGTAATTAGGACGGCAATTAAGTCTATAAATTGGGAAATTAGGAAGTTTGCATTGCCCACATAGCTGATATCATCAGAGGTGGCGCAGGTGAGGTTACTCATTTTAATATGGCTGTAATATGGCTGAAAACAAAAAAATAAGAGGCGGAAGGAACTGGAGGGGGTCTGAAAATGTGATTAGATTATAGAACAATGCGGGAAAACAAGAAAAAAACAACAAAACATCGAGAAGAAGAAGACAAGAGAGATCTTTGAAATGTAGATAATGTGTTTCTTGTTATCAAACGTTTTGAAAATTGAAATTTTTAGTATTTCTTGGAAAAAAAGCGTCCAAGGCGCGCCAGAATAGGGTTGCTCGGCTGTTTGTCTGTCTGTCTGTCTGTGTGCCCACAAATCCGGATGTACACGATGTTAGGGAATCAGAAACATGAAAATTTTGTCAGAATTTGTTTGAAAATTTCAGTAAAATTAGAGACTTCCCATTTCGATCCCTAAACCCTAGACCCTAGACCCTAGACCCTAGACCCTAGACCCTAGACCCTAGACCCTAGACCCTAGACCCTAGACCCTAGACCCTAGACCCTAGACCCTAGACCCTAGACCCTAGACCCTAGACCCTAGACCCTAGACCCTAGACCCTAGACCCTAGACCCTAGACCCTAGACCCTAGACCCTAGACCCTAGACCCTAGACCCTAGACCCTAGACCCTAGACCCTAGACCCTAACCCTAGACCCTAGACCCTAGACCCTAGACCCTAGACCCTCGACCCTAGACCCTAGACCCTAGACCCTCGACCCTAGACCCTAGACCCTAGACCCTAAACCCTAGACCCTAGACCCTAGACCCTAGACCCTAGACCCTAGACCCTAGACCCTAGACCCTAGACCCTAGACCCTAGACCCTAGACCCTAGACCCTAGACCCTAGACCCTAGACCCTAGACCCTAACCCTAGACCCTAGACCCTAGACCCTAGACCCTAGACCCTAGACCCTAGACCCTAGACCCTAGACCCTAGACCCTAGACCCTAAACCCTAGACCCTAGACCCTAGACCCTAGACCCTAGACCCTAGACCCTAGACCCTAGACCCTAGACCCTAGACCCTAGACCCTAGACCCTAGACCCTAGACCCTAAACCCTAGACCCTAGACCCTAGACCCTAGACCCTAGACCCTCGACCCTAGACCCTAGACCCTAGACCCTAGACCCTAGACCCTAGACCCTAGACCCTAGACCCTAGACCCTAGACCCTAGACCCTAGACCCTAGACCCTAGACCCTAGACCCTAGACCCTAGACCCTAGACCCTAGACCCTAGACCCTAGACCCTAGACCCTAGACCCTAGACCCTAGACCCTAGACCCTAGACCCTAGACCCTAAACCCTAGACCCTAGACCCTAGACCCTAGACCCTAGACCCTAGACCCTAGACCCTAGACCCTAGACCCTAGACCCTAGACCCTAGACCCTAGACCCTAGACCCTAGACCCTAGACCCTAGACCCTAGACCCTAGACCCTAGACCCTAGACCCTAGACCCTAGACCCTAGACCCTAGACCCTAGACCCTAGACCCTAGACCCTAGACCCTAGACCCTAGACCCTAGACCCTAGACCCTAGACCCTAGACCCTAGACCCTAGACCCTAGACCCTAGACCCTAGACCCTAGACCCTAGACCCTAGACCCTAGACCCTAAACCCTAGACCCTAGACCCTAGACCCTAGACCCTAGACCCTAGACCCTAGACCCTAGACCCTAGACCCTAGACCCTAGACCCTAGACCCTAGACCCTAGACCCTAGACCCTAGACCCTAGACCCTAGACCCTAGACCCTAGACCCTAGACCCTAGACCCTAGACCCTAGACCCTAGACATCCGGACATTCGGAAACACAGACTGAAAAACTGGCTACCATTAAGCCATATTGTTTCAGCCAATTTTTACAATTATTTGGTCATCCGGACAAAACTGGCACACATTTGCACCCGGACACATCAAATTTTTGAAATTTCTAAAATCGCGGACCATCTGGTCATTTTGACACACTCACAGATACCCGTACATACCTAAAACGTACCTACATATTCTGAAACGTCCGGTTTTAGAATGTGTCAATTTTTCCAGTTTTAAAACGTTCCAAACCGTAGTCATTGTCACAAACTACGAAAAACGTTATTTCCTTCTGACTTTTCCCATTTTTGATATCTGACCTTTCTTATTTCCTATAAATTAAAAAAAACAAAAATATAATAAGAATGCTGACAAAAAGTATTTATTTCCACATGGTCGTTATCTGATTAATATGATCCTCTTGTGTCGCTCGTGTACTCGAAATTCCAATAAGTCGTTGTGTTCGAAAAGCATTGGTAGTTCTGACGCGGTAGATCAAAAGTGTTGGGAATGACATGGCGATGAACGGGACAGTCTGAAAGTGCGCTCCATGGATAATTATCTTTTTTCTCGGTAGAGTGCGTTTATAACTCACATACAAGACGACGACCCAAATGTGATATTGCTCTATTGGAATCTGACTTCTGATGGATTTCAGAATAGAGATTCCTGACGAATAAATAATCATAAATATAAATTGGGTGAACGTTAAGAAGCAGATAGTTCCAGTCGACTCAATCACTTCTTGTTTGTTGTAGCGAGCGCAGAGTTTGAAGCGGATTCTGGAATTATATCAAAAAGTTGTCTTTAGATAAAATGTGTAGAACTTTACGCTGATTATTTTACCTGTTGAAAAATTTTTGATACCGCTAACCGCTGAGGAGATAAACGCTTTAAAGGTAGCAGCTGGGAAGAGAGCGCAGACAGTCAGACACTCCCGCTTCTCTGCGTCTCCTCTATCATCCTCAGATGTTTGACGGCTTCTTTCTTCGCAGTTTTTAGTGCTATCAAATAGTTGTCAACAGATAAAATGTGCAAAATTTTATGCTCTATATTTTTGTAGTTTGTAGTTTTCTGATAGCATTAATCAGCAGTGAGCTATACGCGTTTAAAGGTAGCAGCTATGGAGAGCGCGCAGACAGTCAGACACTCCCGCTTTTCTGCGCCTTCTCCATCTCCTTATGAGTTTGACGGCGTGTTTCTCCGCAGTTTTTAGTGCTATCAAAAAACTGTCAACTAACAAAATTTAGGAAATTTCATGCTCTATATTTTTGTAGTTTGTAGTTTTTTAATAGCACAAGCCAGTAGAGAGATATGCGCGTTATAAGGTAGCAGGTATTGAGAGAGAAAGAAAGAGAGCCTGTCTGCGTCTCTCTTCTACATATCTATGATCACCTGATTGCAAACTAGACACATTTGCTTTATCACAAATCACAAAAACCAGTCAAAAACCAGTCAACCTTAACTTGTTTACTCACTGATACTCCAACTTTTTGTTATACTTATTCAACCACACCGACATCGCCAAATTGAATACAGAAATCCCAGTAATCACATAAAAATACATAATAGACCGTGTAGCACTCTGTTTAGGAAACATAAAACATGCGAGAAGTGCTCCTTGCAACGGGTCATCCCAATAAATAATCTGGGCGGTTAGGATCCCGAAGATCACGACGATAATGGCTATGGACCAGCCGAGGAGCAAACTTTTCTTCCCTTTGTAGTCAGGGAGAAATGTGGCAAAGGTTCGTTCGAGGATAAGACCGGTTTGGCAGTAGATCATTCCAGATGTGGAGCACAGGAGGGTTTTCATGACTAGTGCACAGTCGGATTCGAGTTGCATTAGTTCGCAGGGTTTGTCGAGCTAGAAATGGATACTCTGTGTGTCGGTTAATCCCGATTTCCATTGAAAATGGCAAAAGAGCCTCAGGACCCTGCGCAACTAGCCATTTCAAAAAATACTAAAAGCCAGTTCGAAGATTCGAGCGTTTTATAATGGAGTAGTGAACAGAACACACGACTGATTTAATATACTCTTTCAGTGATCACAGGTTATAAAACGGCAAAGTTGCAAAATGAGAAGTTTTGAAACGACACGGTTGCAAAACGACTAATTGCAAAACGTCACGGATTTGGCTCCAGACGCCATAATGCCTTTTTAAATTTGGTAGATTTTCATAGAAAATTTAAAACTAATTTCGTCATTTTTCAAATTTCCTTCAGTTTTATTATGTAAGAATCATTATAGACACATTTTCTATGTTTACAATAGAAAACAAAAAAGTTTTTACCCTGGGGGAGTCGAACCCGGGTATCGTTCCGTGGGACACACTTTCCGAAATTACCCACTGCGCCACGAGGTCACTTTTTTCAAAATGCTCAAAAACTCTTTTTTGTCGTTTTTAGGTTGAAAATATAGGTTTTTGGACATTTTTTTCACCTATAAAACCTCTTTTACGACTTTTTCGGTCTTAACCAGGTATTTCACTTGAAGCGCTAATATCTCCTTAGGGACCGCCCGTACTAGAAAGTAGTCAACTACAAAAATAGAGCTCTAGGTATGATCTACAGAACCCTTCCACATACCTACCTTGAAAAACCTCTTATAAACGATAACCACCGCCTCTATAGAATAAGTAAATTGATACAATACCGCATAGAACATGTTCAAAAACAGCAAAACTTTTGTAGAGTTCTCAAAAATTGATCGTTTCAAGACCACATGTATAGCGAGGTAGGAGGATACAAATGTGATAAGGGCAGTGGTAAGATCCACAAATTGGAAAGCGATGAAGTTGAAACTAGCCATCCTATTTAAATCGGAGGATAAGGCGCACGTCAGATTAGAAGTCATTTTTCTGAGAGGACTGATATAAAATGAGAAAATAATTTCAAAAAAAGGAGAAGTCGTGCTCATTCACCGTAAAAAACTTATAGCTAGACACGGAAGGGAATAAGGTATGTACCCTCGTAGAGTGTGTAGGTTACACTTGAATTAGTCATCTTTTTTCTTAAGTCCGTGAGATCTTGCAGATTTTTGAATTTTTGGTATTTAAGGTATCAGAATAGTAGGAGATGTTTGTTTTTCAAAGTTGAGGAGGAATTTTATGGATGGGTGATTTTCTGAAAAAACCCGATTTTATAGACATCCGGACACACAGACTGTCCAAGTCAACAGCTTGCGCACCAATTATGGCCTCCGTCACTAATTATTGATAATTAGCGCGCCGAGCGTATTTTTTGAGAAAAGAAAACACTGATTTTAGCATAGAAAACAAGATTTCTGCGACAAAAATCGTTTAAAAAAATCACATGTTACCCTCCCTCTGATCGCGGACATTGACAAAATCGCTTGTATCTTCGTTCATTTTGATGTTAAGAGAAATCTGAAAACAGATTCGGAATCCTCGTGTCATCAGCTTTCTAATAGTATACATCACTTATTACAAATTACTAGCCGCTCCCCGTTTTCTAAGCCGATTTCCGAGCGCCTTCTTCATTCAACCACGCGCCTCGCTGTTCCCCTCCGTCTGATCGCGGACATTGGAGAAAAACTCAATTTTTCGCGAGCTTCGACTAATTTTGGGTTGAAAACTTTGATTTTTTGCATTAAAACCCTGTATTTAGGCTATAAAGACCTTTATTTTCCAGATACCGCTGCATTCTTTCAGTCAGAGGCAAAACTCCATATTTCTTTAGTCCAAACAAATATAATCAATGACCCAGAGTACAATATATATTATTTGTTATAATTGTTTTATTCTCACGTAAATTTCACGGATTTCTTTGTTCCAAAAATCGGTTAAGTGTTATTGAATTAGTCCTCTAACTCTTTATTCCCATCCCACAGCTTCTTGAGCCCACTGAAATGTTCCTCGAACTTATTCGGTGGCGTAATAGTATCTTGAATCTTCCTCTTCCGCTTCATTTTCATTGATGCCATACGGATTAATAGGATCAATGGTAGCAAGCAGGCAGTATACGGGACAGTCTGAAATTTTCAAATCATAAGCTCCGCCTCCTCAGCCGCCACTACTTACATAAACCCAAACAATTAAAGAATAGAAAGTGGACAGTGGAATGATACCAATGTACATTCTGAGAATGAAGACGCCGAGGGAATAGATGAGAGAAGTGATGAATTGGGAGAGGGTGACGTCACAGATGACTAGCGTCGACTCGATCGCTTGACGTTGTTTGAAGCGTTTGTCGAGAATGAAGCGGTAGCTGGAAAAAAAACGGTCTTTATGGCATAAATATGAGTTTTTGATGTGAAAAAACAGAATTTTCGACCCCAAATCAGTCGAAACTCGCAAAAACTGAGTTTTTCCCCAATTTCCGAGATCAGAGGGAAGGGAACAACGGTGCGCGGTTAACTAAAGCAGGCGCTCGGAAATTGATGTGAAAACGAGGAACGGCTAGTAATTCGTAAAAAGTTGTGTATATTGTTGGAAAGCTGATGACACGTGGATTTTGATCCTTTTTTCAAATTTTTTGTAGCATCAAAATGAACGGAGATACTAGCGATTTTGTCAATGTCCGCGGTCAGAGGGAGTTGACTAATCGCGGATGCTTAGAAATCGACGCAGACAGAAGAGGCGCCAAAGTTTTGTAAGAGGTATTGTATACGGTTGGAAAGCTGACGACACAAGAATTCTGAATATGTTGTCAGATTTCTTGTAGCATCGAAATGAACGGAGATACAACCGATTTTGCAAATGTCCGCGATAAGAGGAAGGGGAACAACCAGGTCCTCGGTTGACTGATCGCGGGTTCTTAGAAATCGAAGCAGAAAAGGGGGAGCGCTTAAGTTTTGTAATAAGTGTTATACATGGTCGGAAAGCTGAAATCATGAGAATTCTGATTGTGTTTTCAGATTTTTCCTATCATCAAAATGAACCGAGATACGAACGATTTTGTCAATGCCCGCGTTCAGAGGGAGGGGAACAGGGAGAGCGCGTGGTTGATTGGTTGGTGGCATGTGCTCAGACGGGTGCTTAGACGAGGGCCGCCAATATTTCATATCTAGATTTGTATATCACTGGAAAGCTGAAGTCACGAGAATTCTGAAACTGCTTTCAGATTTTGGAAAAAGTTGAAACGAACCGAGATACGAGCGATTTTGTCAATGTCCGCGTTCAGATGGAGGGGAACAACCGTGCCGCGCGGTTGACCACCAGCTAATTCATTTTTAGCCACTTTTGTGATTTTTTTTGCGAATTTTACCACAAAAATCTTGTTTTCTATGCTAAAAGTAGGGTTCTCTCGAAAATAAAGGCTTGGCACGCTAATTATCACGAATGGTGACGGAGGCTATAATTAGTGCGGAAGCTCTTGACTCGGACAATCTGTGTCCCAAAGTCCTCCTCACCTATACTCCAACTTCTTATTGTACCACTTCAACGCGACCGACGCCACGAAATTCAAAACGGTCACCACGAGACAAATGAACAAGAACATATTGGCACGATGAGCACTGTGAGCGGCCGGGATGAAGCACGTGAGAATAAACCCGTCAAGGGGGTCATTCAGAAGAATAAACGGATAGCTGTACATGCTCAGAGGGAGCACAACAATGATTAGAAGAACCGCGAGGTTGCTACGAATGCGGGAGGTGTTTTGAGGATGGAAAGTGGCGTAGGCCCTGGAAAAAATGTCTGTGTATCTGTGTGTCCATATGTCCATGTCAAAACTCACCTCTCAATGAGCACCCCGGTCTGCGATAGAATCATCCCAGTGATTCCGGTGTAGAGGAGTACGGTATATGGGACACAGTCACGTTCGGAGACTAGCCAGTCGCAGGGTTCGTCGACCTTGTAGAGTCCCTTAGAGAGCATGTCCTTCTGGAATTTAGAATCATTAGAATTTTAGCTTTCTAGCGATATGCAGCATTTTTTATAAAGTACTGACAGTTCCCGTTTTCTCTTGGTGGTCAACCACGCGACTCGCTGTTCCCCTCCCTCTGAACGCGGACATTGACAAAATCGTTCGTATCTCGGTTAATTTCAACTTTTTCAAAAAATTGAAAACAGATTCAGAATTCTCACGTCTTCAGCTTTTTAACATTATAGGTCACACAGTTTTGGAATATCTTAACTCACCGAAAAGATAGCGTACATAACTTGATGAAGATTTGCAAACAGAATATTGAAAATTAGGATCCGCCGAGTTGCCGATTGGAAGATTGACTTCTTGGACATGTAGGTGACAGCAGTGATCGATAGTATAAATGTGAGTAGGACCGCAATAAGGGCGAGAGTAGCCGCTAAGCGATAGTTGGTACTGGACAAATGGTCCACTTGGACTTGAGAAGCGCAAGAAGAGTTTAACGTCATCTGGAATGAATTCAAATGAGTGGAAGGAATTATATAATTGTTGGTTAGAAAGAGGGAACTAATATAAAGGAACTGATATTGTTTACTGGAATGACAATAAAAAATGTGGGTAGGGGGAAATAAAATAAGAAAATAGAAAAGGGCAAAGCAATTAGAAAAAATTGGGTTTGGGAATTTCTTGGGGAGACTTCCCGGTTAAGAGGAAAACAAGTCCCCCCAGGATCAAAAGAACTAGGTTAGAGCTGAAAATGGGAAAATGTTCGAATATTCTAGACCTTCTGAAGCCTATTCCAATTTTCTCCGAAACACATTTTTTTTGCATTTTATGGGTATATCTATACCTACGTAACGACATATGTACATGATGAAGAAAAAAGAAGAAAAAAGAGATTTATGGCACGCCAAGGAGAGACCAAATTACTACCTTCAAAAATTTCAGCACCAATTTCGTTTCAGGGAGTGTGTCTGAGACGGGCGGGACGGATCGATGGGAGGGAGAAGAAGCGAGGAGGACTGGCACGAAGAGACACGGCTTAAAATCAGAGTGAGCAGAATCGGCTAATGAAGGATTCCCCGCGGGGAAAGGAGAGAGAGCTTGTCTTGAAAAAATGTGTGATTTGTGATTGTAGTTTGTGTTTTTTGGGATGAGGAGAATTATGAGAGGTGGATTATGAAAGATTTTGAAATCGACGAAAGACATCCGGACAGACAGACAGACAAACAATGCGCTCGGGATAGCTATAGAGAAGACAGGAATTTGAGCACCTAGGGACATCCGGACAACCTGACAGATAGACAGACAGATAGACAGGGTACATCTACCAATTCTTGATACAAAAACGTATCCCGGGGGAATCCAAATGAAGCGCGCCGCGGTCGCGTCGCGTGCGTCAGGTACAGTAGTGAGCATAAGTGAGTATAGTTAAAAATGTTGAGTAACGTTCATAAAAACAAAATATATTGTAGGAATGCTTCTGTAAATTTTGAACATCGTGCTACAGCTCCAGAAGCCCAAAATGATACGTTTAGCTAAATTGTCATAACTCAGCGAAAAATGGTTCAAATTGAATGAAAATTGCAGGAAAAGATGCGTATCATGTTTTTTAACAATCTTATAATCAGAAATAATGTTCTTCAGAAAAAAATTTTTCGAATTTTTTTCACTCGAAAATTTTTTTATTTCCAACTTTTGCCCAATTTTTCATGTTTTTTGATTTTGAAACAGCTGTAATTAAATTAATGTAAATCTAAATTTGATGTTTCATGTAAAATTCAACTCAAACTCGGAAATTGTTATTGTTTTATAATCAAAAAACATAAAAAATTGGGGAAAAGTTGGAAACCAAAATTTTTCGAGTGAAAAAAATTCGAAAAATGTTTTTCTCAAAATTATTATTTTTAAATATAAGATTGTTAAAAAACATGATACGCATCTTTTCCCGCAATTTTCAACCAATTTGAACCATTTTTCGATGAGTTATGACGATTTAGCCAAGCATACCACTTTGGACTTCTGGAGCTGTAGCACGGTGATCAAGAAGCACAGAAGCATTCTAACATTATATTTTGTTTTTATGAACGTTACTCAACATTTTTAACTTAAAAAATCATAGGGTCCAGTTCAAAAATAAAAAGTTTTTTTTCGGATTTTCAAATCAAGATCAGGAAAAATCGATAATCAAGAAAATCAGCTGATCACTTTAAACAAAAAACTTATGTCAATTTTACTGGATACTTCAGCTATCTTTGAAAAAAAAGTTTATGCAAAACGGACTTGTTTCAGCTGAGATACATATGAAAGTATGGAGGTATACTCACTTATGCTCGCTACTGTACATTTGAGATTGCTGAAAAGACAGATAGACAGATGGAAAGACAAACAGACAAACTGAGTGACAGACAGACATTTGGACAGACACTCGAGCAGGCTGACAAGCATTTCTTTATATACGACTCCAAATTATTCCCTCTCCGAGGAATTTGTATAAGGCGTTGCGGTCGCGTCGCGTGCGCCAGACACCAGAATTTTGTCTTTTTCAATTTTTTTTTCAAGTGCTGCGGACATCCGGACAGACAGACATACACAAGGTACATGGAATTGTGCTCGATTCAAATCTATTCACCTGAGGGACCAGATCAGGTCTGTCTGTGCCGAAATCCGGATGTCCACAAAGTTAGTAATTAGTGAACCTCGACATGTCAGCCTGTGTGTTCGAGTGTCCGGATGTTCGCAAAAGAAATTTCGAAACTGAGTCATGTAGTAGCCCGATAATTAGACATTTAAAAACTCAGACAAGCAAAAACCAGGCGTTTTTGGTACCGAGACATTCCACAATCCGGCATACGGACAAACAGACACGCCTAAACATTTTATAATTTAATGATGATGATAAAAGTTGAGCACTGACCAAATCTGCAACTGTAGACGGCTATAAGAATGCTAAAAACACAAAAAGAAGCAGCAAAATACAGAAAAAGGAGAAAATCACCGGAGCCATCTGAGATCTGAATCTGAGAGAGCAGACAGGAAATTAGGTAGCAAAAACAGCATAGAGAAGATGGTGACAGATGATTCACGGGGAGAAGTTAGACAGAATGATAGCTAGAAGAATTACTTCGTGAAAATTGTGAAAACAACAAAAAAAAACGCTAATTTGATGCTTAATGTCACCCAGTCACCGGGGGATTGTCTGGACTGAATTAACAGACTTCAGGTGTAAAAGAAATTTAGAGAAATGAAAGAGTTTAGTGGGAATAAGATGAATATAGGATTCTAGATGATAAAGCTTGAAGCTTGTATCTCAGCTCCAGAGTTGAGCGGAAGGGATTGTTTCTAAAACGGAAGTCGGAAGGCGGAAGTAGAAAAAACCCCGGAAGTAGGAAGTAGTTTTTTCTCAAAGATTCAAAAACTCGAAGAGAAAAGATCATAAAATTCGCGAAAATCAAAGGAAATTTAGTTTTTGGGAAAAGCCTATTTTCTGTCCTTTTGGATCTTGTTTCCTTGTATTTCTGCGAAAATTACTCTTTCTAAATTCCAGTTATGGAGGAAGTCGGAAGTCGGAATTCCGCGCAACTCTGCTCATTTCAACTTTTTCGAAAATTTGAAAACAGATTCAGAATCCTTGTGATATCAGCTTTCCAGTAGTGATTGGATAGTGGGAGTGTAGTCTTTTGGTTGATGTGCATTGTGAGAAAATTAGGATGATTAGAGTACTACTCTTTAGGTTGACCTTATTTTCATGTATGGCACGAATTAGAAATGGCTTTATCCGACGTTTCGGTCCTTAGACCATCATCAGGGAAGGTTAGATTACCTACAAAAATACAAGTTACAAAAAGGAGGAAAAATTCGAGATTAGAGAACCTTCCAGTAGTATACAACACTCTTTATGAAATATTGGCACTCCCCGTCTAGGCACTCGTCTGAGAACTCGCAACCAGTCAACCCCCTCCCTTTGATCGCGGACATTGACAAAGTCGTTCGTATCTCGGTTATTTTTAACTTTTTCGAAAATTTGAAAACAGATTCAGAATCCTGCTGACATCATCTTTCCAGTAGTATACAACACTCCAAATGAAATATAGACGCTCCTCGTCCAGGCGCCCGTCTAACAAGCACCCGCAACACGTTTTTCTACAATAACAGTGACGTTTCTAAACTTGAATTATTGATACGATCCAGAGTTGTGCGGAAATATGACTTTTTCTAAAACGGAAGTCGGAAGTGATTTTTCTTATCCGGAAGCCGGAAGTAAAATTTCTAATCCGGAAGTCGGAAGACGAAATTGAAAAAACGCCCGGAAGTCGGAAGTAGATTTTTTTTCGCAAATATTCCAAATTCCAAGAGAAAACTCATAAAACTCGCTAAAATCATTAAAAATGGGGTTTTGGCTGTAGAAAAGCCTATTTTCAACTCTGATACGATCTTACTAGTTAGCTGGAAGGTTCGGTTCATTGGGATCAATTTCCTAGTGAGGGACGAGAAAAAATTCAAAAACTTAGAGTTCTGAGAACCGGACAAGACTAATAATCATTTGGTGACAAAGCAAGAAGGAATGAGAGGATTAAGAGAGCTAACATCAAAAAACATAATTATAGATTGGAGGTGGTGATGTTAGGTGAGAAGGCTATAAGATCACGGACACTTTGATATAAGTGAACATTATTTTGGGATTGAGGAAGATAACGAATCTAGAATTGACGGTTATTTCAGAGATGTGAAAATGTATATAAATAATGACAACCTGAAAAACGGTTCTGTGTGATTCTGATCGGTTCAAACAATATGAAATTCATTCAATAACACCTATTTTTGAAACCAAGAAAACTATGACCTATGTGAATAAAACAATGAGAGATATTAAAACTAATAATATGGGGAGCAATAAACAAGAGTGCGTATAGGAACAGGGTAAAATTAGAGGAGTTTGTATAATTATCATGACTACTTGACAACGTTGACGGCAGCTTGGAAGAGACTTGTGACGACGTCGATTGGGATGATCTGAAAAAGTAATTATCATACTGCCGACACGGGCCGACGCGTAACTCGCTTCAAACTGAGTTTTGTGAGCTGAAAAATAAACCAAAATGTAGATCTCGTGCCGCGGGCCGGGAAAAGATGGCAAAAAAGGCATTCTTGCCCGGTCCTCGGCACATTAACGAATAGCCATCCGGCCCGTAGTGGGCCACGGAGATAGAACTCGTCGAGATCTACATTTTGGTATATTTTTCAGCTCACAAAACTCAGTTTGAAGCGAGTTACGCGTCGGCCTGTGTCGGCCCATTTCGGCCCGGTTTGCAAGTATGGTAATCATAGAGCAATTTTCAAGATTTTCTACTTTTTTCGCGTCTGAAGGTTTGGGGAGACACGAGTCAAAAAAAAAGCAAAAAACTCCATGTTTGGAGGTATTTTTTGCTTGACCTTTTCTAGGCCAGCCCGCGGTTTTCTAGGCCATTCGCTGCAAGACCTGTGTTTGGTGTAGATTTACGGAAGCTTTTTTGGGATTTTTTCAGCAAAGTTCGGAAACAAATCAATAAATTTACGAATTCAGTTCAAAAGTAGCGATAAAGTACATGAATGCTGAAAAAATCGCAAAAAATTCTCCCGTAAATCTACACATGGCATAGAAAACCGCGGGCTGGCCTAGAAAAGGCCAAGCAAAAAATGCTTCCAAACCAGGAGTTTTTTGCCTTTTTTGCTACTTTCTGAATAGCAAAAAATAAGCAAAAAACTATTTTTTGCGACTCCAGAATAGGTCCATTAGTAAGGGAATCTTTCCTAATAATTTTTTAAAACCAGTTTTTTTCCAAATTTTTATAGAAAATGAAACTTTTTTGATGATTTTTCAAAATTTCTTTTAATTCTAAATCACACAGCACCCTGCACGAGGAATGCGCAACACTGAAAACCTGTTCCTGTGGAAATGAAGGCGCATTTGCCGTGCGTGTCTGCGTCTCTCATTTTTGCGTTATCTCTCGCCTAGTTTTCAAGAACGCCCACTCATTTTGATAATTTGAAAATTTTGTGACTTTTTTCGACTCAGGGACATATCAGAAACTTAGAATACATCAATATGAACAGAAAAACTCATTTTTGACAAAATGTTTTTTTCACCTTTTTTGACCGATTTCTCGAGTTTTGAAGAAAATATCTCATTTTTTCCATTAGATATCTTGATAATCAAGCTTGAAAGAAAGTTTTTCAACGGAAAATCTAAAATTTCACTTTAAAAAACTAGTTTTTGTCGGTTCGAAAAAGGTACCTTCAGGAAAACGAGCTGATCTCACTGAATACGCAATGGTCGGCGATAAATTTTATATATTTTCGTAGAGAAAGACATTCTCTACAATCTGATGGTGTGCAAATCTTGCGAAAATTGTCTAATTTTGAGTAAAACGATGCGAACCGGCGACGTTTTCAGCTCTCAGTTGTAAAATTTCCGTATGATGCAAACGCGCACCACGGCTAACTTCACTGAAAATGGTTTACGCATTCCTCGTGCAGGGTACTGTGAATCATAGTAAAAAATTTGACTTTTTCGCAAAAAAAAAGCAAGCGATTTTCATGGTTGTAAGCCATGATGACCGAGTTGACGGATTCTAGTCGCTTCTTCGCTTCTTCTCATACATATTTCGGTAAGATCACTAACTCACGCGACGCGACCGCAGCGCGTATCCAAAATGCTCCAATCTATCTCTCTGTCTGTATGTTTCGTTTCCGGATGTCCCTGATTTCTGCTCATTTTCAGCCAATTCCAGCTCAACTTCAGCCAAATTTTTCACTCTATCTGTCTGTGTGTGTGTGTCTGTACACAGGGTCTAGGGGTGAGTAGTGGAATCGTATGCGCTCCACTAGACATTGGCGGTAAATTCAAATTTTAATTTTTTCAATTCGCTGTTTCACTGTGGCACTTTGATACGCAGCTTAATCGGTCACTTTTTGAGCCGATTTATGTCTGTTTTTCCGCATTTTTGGCTAGTTTTTCGACTGCCTCGTATATTTTCAAGATCAATTCTATTAAATAAAGAAATAAAGTATTAAAATAAAAAATTATTTTGAATTTCGCGCTAAAATTTTAGCTAATTTCAGCGGAGCGCGTTTATTTTCACTACTCATCCTGAGACCCTGTGTCTGTACACATACCTTTCCCTTCGCACATCTAATAATCTCATCGATTTTCCTCAGAAACTTCTGTCTATCCTCCTCTTTCGTCAACGTCTTCTCAGTAAAGTCTCGGATTCCGAACAGAAATTTCTCCACTGGTATTCCTGGAGATTCTTCGACTGGAATCTCGCTTTCAGCTATCTGATGAGTTGAACGCCGAGCAGAAGACGTCGTCGGGACATCTGGATTCTCTGAAGGCGTTCCTATGATATCATAGGTGTCAGAATCATTATCGATTGGTTCCTCCTTTTTGAATATTTGATAACTTTGAATAATCAATTCTTCGGAAACTTGAATCTTCGCGAATTTTCGGCATCTGAAAATGGGAATTTTTTTTAAATTTTTCAGAAATTCGTCTCTGCAACTTACATATTCAAAAATTGATCACTTATCGGAATTTGTAGAGCATAGAGGATGGCAAGTCTCTCGGAATTCGTCATGTCGACATGTTTCAGGAATGGAAGCAGCTGTTGCTCGAAGCTGAAAATCAGAAGACGTCGGGATTCTGAATCTGCTTGAAAATTTTGAAAATGAAGTGAAAAATAGCAGAAAATTCAGTTTTTTGATTAAAAATTGATGAAATCGGTTGAAATTCAGGCCGGGATCACATTTTCTGCGTCAGTGAATTTGAAGACGTGGGGATTCTGAATCGGTTTTCAGATTTCGAAAAATGCAAAAGGAAACTAAGTTTTCAGAGAGAAAAGTAGGAAACTCGGTTTTTTTTTCAGCCAAAACGTGATGCAAGCGGCTGAAATTATCATTTTCAGCTCCAAAACCACATTTGTGAAGTTGAAGACGTAGGGATTCTGAATCCGTGTATTTTTCAGTGAGAACGGTCAGAAATTCCGGTATTCTCAGCTAAAATTGACTGATACCGCGGAAATTTAATTTTTTGATCATTTTCAGCTCAAAAATTCAATTTTTGTCCGGAAGGTTGAAGACGTCAGGCTTCAGAATCTGTTTGAAAATTTGGAAATTTGTGAAAATAAATTGTGTTTTCAGTGAAAAAAAGTAGAAAATTCGGCTGAAAATTGCTGAAATTCATGCAAAAATTGATTTTTCGACTATTTTCTGCTTCGAAATCACGTTTTTTTGAGTCTGGATGTTGATTCAGAATTTTCACGTCTTCAATATTCCAGACGCAAAAAAACGTGATTTTGGAGCTGAAAATAGTCGAAAAATCAATTTTTGCATGAATTTCAGCAATTTTCAGCCGATTTTTAATCAAAAAAACTTGAATTTTCTACTTTTTTCCACTGAAAATACAATTTATTTTCAAAAATTTCCAAATTTTCAAACAGATTCTGAAACCCGACGTCTTCAACCTTCCGGACAAAAAAATTGAATTTTTGTGCTGAAAATGATCGAAAAATTAAATTTCAGTCAATTTTAGCTGAAAATACCGAAATTTCTGACCGTTCTCACTGAAAAATACACGGATTCAGAATCTCTACGTCTTCAAATTCACAGACGCAGAAAATGTGATCCCGGCCTGAATTTCAACCGATTTCATCAATTTTTGGCTAAAAAACTGAATTTTCTACTTTTTTTCTCTAAAATCCGATTTTTTCACATTTTTAAAAATCTCCAAAACGGATTCAGAATTCTCACGTCCTCAGCAGTTACTCACTGATTTCGTATCTCCTCCCAATCCTTGTCCACACTGAATTTCTCATTAAAATCCTTTCGAAACTCGAAACTCGCCACATCAACCAGCCCGGGTACCAATTCGCCCCGCCCATTTTTACTTTTATCGAGTATATATTTCCAGATGATCACAGGCGACGGCCACCAATTTCTTTTCTCATCATCCGTTTTCTCACTATATGATTGAAGAATTCCGTCTTCCGTGATGATCGTGTTGTAGTGCGTGTCGATTCTGTGAAAAATGATCAAAATCGATAATTTTCTGGCTGAAAAACAGCGATTTTCAGTTCAAAATGATCTGAAAATGATCAAAAATGAAGATTTTCGGCGATTCCAATATCAAAAATGCGGAAAATCTCAATTTTAGGCGTAAAAAACGGGTTTTTCGCAGTTTTTCAGTGCTAAAACACTCAAAAATGACATATTCAGGTCGAAAATGCCCAAAAAATCTCATTTTTTCCGCATTTATCCACTAACTTTTCTATAAAATTCTGTTCGACGGGTAGTTCCAGCGACCAATATGTTTCTATTTTTGAGTGCATGTCGAAGTGATTGAGATGGAGATTCGGAGCCAAATTCGTGTCGAAGCTGGAAATTTTAAACGAAAATGTGGTGTCAAAATTAAGAAAATTGTAGATTTTTAGCTAGAAAACGTGGTATTTTTCATTTTTTTTCAAAACTTTTACTTGCAAAATCATCAGAAGTCTGTCTGTCCGATTGTCGGTCTGTCTGTGTGTCCGGATGTCTATCAGTGTGCATTTTCAACACTTTTAACTGGTTTTGTTGATCAAAATCTCATTTTTTGACTGAAAAACTAGATTTTTCGGTTTCAAAAATCATTAGAAAAACGGAAAATTATTTTCCAATGTCTGTCTGTAAGCATGTAGCTCCGGGTGTCCATACTGAAAAAGACTGGAATATTCGAGAAAAGGTTTCTACAAACAAGACATTATCCCTTTTTGTCTGTAGGTGTGTCTGTTTTTCCGGATGTCTGTCTGTTTGTCCGGATGTCTGTCCGTGTATCTGTACGTCCGGATGCCTGTCTGTTTGTCCGGATGTCTGTCCGTGAATCTGTCCGTCCAGATGTATGCCTGTTTTTCCGGATGTCTGTCTGTTTGTCCGGATGTCTGTCCGTGAATCTGTCCTTCCAGATGTATGCCTGTTTGTCCGGATGTCTGTCCGTGTGTCTGTACGTCCAGATGCCTGTCTGTTTGTCCGGATGTCTGTCCGTGAATCTGTCCGTCCAGATGTATGCCTGTTTGTCCGGATGTCTGTCCGTGTATCTGTACGTCCGGATGCCTGTCTGTTTGTCCGGATGTCTGTCCGTGAATCTGTCCGTCCAGATGTATGCCTGTTTTTCCGGATGTCTGTCTGTTTGTCCGGATGTCTGTCCGTGAATCTGTCCTTCCAGATGTATGCCTGTTTGTCCGGATGTCTGTCCGTGTGTCTGTACGTCCAGATGCCTGTATGTTTGTCCGGATGTCTGTCCGTGAATCTGTCCTTCCAGATGTATGCCTGTTTGTCCGGATGTCTGTCCGTGTGTCTGTACGTCCAGATGCCTGTCTGTTTGTCCGGATGTCTGTCCGTGAATCTGTCCTTCCAGATGTATGCCTGTTTGTCCGGATGTCTGTCCGTGTGTCTGTACGTCCAGATGCCTGTATGTTTGTCCGGATGTCTGTCCGTGAATCTGTCCGTCCAGATGTATGCCTGTTTGTCCGGATGTCTGTCCGTGTATCTGTACGTCCGGATGCCTGTATGTTTGTCCGGATGTCTGTCCGTGAATCTGTCCGTCCAGATGTCTGTCTGTTTGTCCGGATGTCTGTCCGTGTGTCTGTACGTCCGGATTTCTCGGAAACATCCGATTTTTTTCGGCGTTTTTTTTTCTTCAAAAATCCCAATTTCCAGCTATTCGCTTACAATTTCTCATACGAATCTCCCAACCGTCTTTGCTTCCCTCCAATACGTCGGAACTCTTCCCACGTCCATCGATCGACGTGATACTTCTGAATCTCCATAGTGACCGGATCGCGGGTCTTATCTTTCACAAAATTCCACATTTCCTTAATTTCCTCTTCAGAGAATCGTCCTATTACCTTTTTCGAAGGGTTACGAGGTTTCGGGAGCTCATCCACTTCACACTTAACGCCTTCATAGACGTCATCCATAGAATCGTCCACGTAATTTATGGGTTTTTTGGTGCTCCGCGCTCTTCGCTCATCCATAGTATCATCCATGAAGCTCACGGTGCTCTGGGCTCTTTTCGAGTCATATCTGGAGGCCATGGTATCCATAGATGGATCATCCATAGAATCATCCAAATAACTTATGGTTTTTTTGGTGCTCCGGGCTCTTTTTGAGTCGTTACTCATGGTACTTCGCACTATCGGATTGTCCATTGAATCATCTATAGAATCATCCAGGAAACTCAAGGATTTCTTGGTGCTCTGGGCTCTTTTAGAGTCATTTTTGGAGGCCGTGTTACTTATAGCTGGCGGAGTTCTCATGGTACTCATTGCACGTCTTGCTGGTGACTCGTATGGATCATCCAGTGACTCGTCCATAGAGTCATCCAAGTACCTTATCGGTTTCTTGGTGCTCCTGGCTCTTTTGGTACCCATAGTGGGAGTAGTCCCCATTAAGTCATCCATAGAATCCTCCATAAAGTTCACGGATTTCTTGCCTCTTTTTGAGGCATTCAAGGTACCCATGGTACTAATGGTACCTCTGTGCGATAGCTCATCCATAGAGTCGTCCATAGAATCATCCCTATATCTAATGGGTTTCTTGGTGCTTCGAGCTCTTTTTGAGACATTTATGGTACTCATGGTACTTTCGACCGGCGGATCGTCCATAGTGCTCCGAGCTCTTTTCGTACCCATAGTCCCCATGGTCCCCTCATTCCCATAGTCCATATACAACTGCTCCATATCCATCGAATCCTGACTCAGCTCCTCCGCTTTCACATCCTCGACAATGACGCCTTCTAATGAATCATCTGATTCTTCTGGTGTCCTTTTTATCGAATACACTAAAATGAAGCCCTTCCGATCCATTGTCAAGTCGTACATTGTGTGCAGTCTGAAATTGCAAAAAAAAAAAAATTTTCCGCATTTTTTTTGTTAAAAATTTTCAGTTTTAATAATTATTTTCCAGTTTTTGATATTAAAACTATTCATTTCAGTAATTTAAGCCGTAAAACGTTCCTAAATTGGCTAAAAACTACCGTCTGGCGCACATTTGACGCGTTTTTGAGTAAAGGTTTTCATTAAAAATGGACTAATTCTGCAAAACTATCATTGTCTGGCGCACCTTTGACGCATTTTTCAACTTCAACTTTATCAAAAACCCTGATTTTTACTCAGGCTGTTTTTGGCAAATTTATTCGAAATTATGACTGTCTGTCGCGCCTCTGACGCGTTTTTTTTTACTTATTTTGGATTTTCAGCCGTTTTTTGGCAAAACTTTGACTGTCTGGCGCACCTTGGACGCGTTTATAACATCACTTACTCCCTACTCAATTTCATCAATTTTCAGTCAATTTTCATCAAAACTATAACTAACTGGCGCGCCTTGGACGCTTTTATCAACTATCAATTCATTCAAAACGCTCATTTTCGGCCGTTTTTTGACGATTTTCTGAAAACTCACAACTGTCTGGCGCACCTTTGACGCGTTTTCACCTAAATTCCAACACTATTTGAGAAATGATGACTGTTTTTGGCGATTTTCAACATAAATTTGGTTGTCTGGCGCGCGTTTGACGTGTTTTTAATAAACTTTTTACATCAACAAAAGCAGCCGTTTTTGAGCGATTTTCAGCGTAAATTCAATTATCTGGCGCACCGTTGACGCGTTTTCACCTATTTAGTTTCCAACAAAATTTAAGAAAAACGAGGACTGTCTGGCGCACCTTGGACGCGTTTTTAATATTTACTCCATTCCTTCGCTTTTTTTTGCGATTTTCAACATAAATTTGGTTGTCTGGCGCGCCGTTTACGCTATTTTCTCTAGAAAAAACTATACCTACTTTGCTAAAAACGTCTTATCCACAACAATACTCAACGCCCAATACAATTCCATTTTCTTCTTCAAATCGAACGACGTCAAATGCAAATTTGGCGCCAATTTCAATCGATATCGATTGTGAATCTCTTGTGCGCTATTTCTCTTCAATTCCAGATTCGAAATGAATTCGATCCACGTCTCCGGAGTGACCGTATACTTCTCGGCTTCCAGTCCGTTTCTCGACGATTTTCGAATGATTACATCCAGATAATGCCACATTTGAAGCTCGAGTTGTGTCAAATCTGGGGGTTTTTCGACGCGTTTTTCGACGGAATTTATCGAATTTATCGATTTTTGTGCAGATTTTCGATAGGAATCGTTGTGATATGTCATTTGACTGGATGCTTTCGTGTACCACTGCTCTGGTTCCAAATCTCCCATATTCGTGTATTTCACCACGTACCAATTCGCGTCGCATTCCACTTTGTAGGGGATTTTTACTCTGGAAATTGGATTTTTTGTAATTTTTCAGCCAAAAATAGCTTCAGATTAGCTTTTTTGCGGTTTTAAACGATAAAATCAAGTTTTTCGGCGCTTTTCAGCTGAAAACCGGCATTTTTGAGTTTTTAGCTATAAATTCAATCTGGCGCGCTTTTGACGCTGTTTTTTGAAATTCGTCAACACAAAATTCTGCAAAACGGTTATTGTCTGGCGCACCTTGAACGCGTTTTCGTTCGGGATTTCCAATCTGAAAATTGGGGATTTCAGCATCAAAATTGTCAAATTTCACTGTTTTTTTTGTAATTTTTCAGCC
This sequence comes from Caenorhabditis remanei, assembly GCF_010183535.1. Lineage (NCBI taxonomy): Eukaryota > Metazoa > Nematoda > Chromadorea > Rhabditida > Rhabditidae > Caenorhabditis > Caenorhabditis remanei. Next base: position 3,088,033 of record NC_071329.1, read on the forward strand.
AAAAATAGCTTCAGATTAGCTTTTTTGCGGTTTTCAACGATAAAGTCATGTTTTTCGGCGCTTTTCAGCTAAAAAAAAGTCTGAAAACCGGCATTTTTGAGTTTTTCGCCATAAGGTCAAAATTAAAGTGGAAATTTGCTTCAAAATCGGCACAAAAAAGGAACAAGTATGGAGAAAATTTATTTTTATTCATTTGTTGACTTTTCAAACCTCAAATTTTTCAAAATCCGATACCTAGTGAAAATTCAGTAAAAATCGACGTTTAGGACATAAAATAACGTTTTTTAATGAAAAAATAGCCAAAAGGCTGCTTGGATTCAGGACACGCCCACTTTTTGCAAGTTTGCGGCACGGTTTTCAAATAAACTGCGGATATAGATCATTTTCAGCTTTTTTTGTGAAAAATAGTGTCTGAAATTAGTCAAACATTGAAGAAAATGTAGAAATTGAGTTTTCAGAAGAAAAGATCCAAAATCGTGCTGAAAATTGAAATTTTCGACGAAAAATGAGCGGTAAATTCGGATTTTTAAATGTTTTTTTCAGCGAAAAACACTTTTTTATTCAAAAAAATTCAGTAAAAATCGACGTTTGAGACATAAAATCACGTTTTTCAATGAAAAATGAGCCAAGAGGCTGCTTGGATTCAGGACACGCCCACTTTTTGCAAGTTTGCCGCACGGTTTTCAAATAAACTGCGGATATAGATCATTTTCAGCTTTTTTTGTGAAAAATAGTGTCTGAAATCAGTCAAACATTGAAGAAAATGTAGAAATTGACTTTCAGAAAAAAAAGAGCCAAAATCATTCTGAAAATTGAAATTTTCGACGAAAAACGAGCTAAATCCGGATTTTCAATGTTTTTTTCAGCGAAAAAACACTTTTTTATTCAAAAAATTCAGTAAAAATCGACGTTTGAGACATAAAATCACGTTTTTCAATGAAAAATGAGCCAAGAGGCTGCTTGGATTCAGGACACGCCCACTTTTTGCAAGTTTGCCGCACGGTTTTCAAATAAACTGCGGATATAGATCATTTTCAGCTTTTTTTGTGAAAAATAGTGTCTGAAATCAGTCAAACATTGAAGAAAATGTAGAAATTGACTTTCAGAAAAAAAAGAGCCAAAATCATTCTGAAAATTGAAATTTTCGACGAAAAACGAGCTAAATCCGGATTTTAAATGTTTTTTTCAGCGAAAAACACTTTTATATTCAAAAAAATTCAGTAAAAATCGACGTTTGAGACATAAAATCACGTTTTTTTATGAAAAATGAGCCAAAATCAATCCGAAACCTTCTTGGATTCAGGACACGCCCACTTTTTGCAAGTTTGCCGCACGATTGTCAAATAAACTGCGGATATAACATTAATACATGAATATACTCATCATTTTCAGCGTTTTTAGTGAAAAATAGTGTCTGAAATTCGTCAAACATTGAAGAAAATGTAGAAATTGAGTTTTAAGAAGAAAAGATCCAAAATCGTGCTGAAAAAATTGAAATTTTCGACGAAAAATGAGCGGTAAATCCGGATTTTTTAATGTTCTTCAAGAATTTCAGAGCTACTTGCAGGAAATCGAAGAATCTCTGCAAAAAATAAAATTTTTATTCAAAAGATTGAAATAACTCGATGAAAATCAGTTCTGATTATAAAATGTGCGGATTTTTTATTTTCCAAACTAAAAATTTCAGTTTTTCATCGAAAATCTGACGAAAATTAGCAAAAATCGATCAGAAACCTTGATTTTGTCAAATTTCTTGTGAAAAAATCCATTTTTCCATCAATTTCCACCTGAAAATCCATTATAAAACCACTAACTTATTCAAGAATGATCGAGTAATCGGTGTACCCAACGCATAGAACAAATCCAACTTCTGATGGTCGCCGAATGGTGCAGTTTCGAGTAATGGGACTATCGATTGATCGAATCTGGAGAAAAAAAATCGATTTTTCAAACAAAAATTGCCAAAAAAATCGATTTTTAGGTCATTTTTCCAAATTTTTTTGGTTTTCCGGTCTAAAGCCTACGGAAATCACGTTTTTTAACGGTTTTATAGGTTTTTAGCAATTTTCGAATCTATTTTTCCGAAAATGGCTAAAAATTGAATTTTTGGTCATTTTTTAATATTAATAAAAGGTTTTTGGCCTAAAAATGACGAAAATCACGTTTTTAACGGTTTTTATGAAGTTTTTTGAGTGATTTTGGGTAAAAAATCGATTTTTGCAAAAATTGCTAAAAAATGGGATTTTTGGTCGTTTTTCGACATTTTTTCATGTTTCCCGGCTTAAAATAGATGAAGTTTGCGGTTTTTCTAAAAAAAAATTGGCAATTTTTATCCCAAAATAGCCAAAATTTCCACTTCACCACACCTACTTTTGCTGATAATACTTGAAATTTTTGGGTGCTTTGTATAATTTTTTAAAATCGAGCCAAGTATTATTAGTATCCCGAAAAAGACACAATTTGCCGGTCGGCGATCGAATTCTGCTCGCCACGAATTGCCAAATCATCGCAACCTCATCGGACTCGTCGAGTTCTGAGTCAGAACTCGAAAATTGAGCGATTTTTGACGATGTAGACGGTTTTTGTGACTTCCCACGTGCTTGGGTACTCATTTTTTGACTGAAAATCAGTTATTTTAGTGAAAAAATCAGAAAAATCGGTGAAAAATGAGCGAAAATAGAAAAAAACGACGAAAAATAAAATACTAAACTGTCTACAGTAGTTTTCGTGGCGAGACCCGTGAGAAAAATATTTGATATGCGGCTATTGGTTACGGTAGATTTTCAGAAATATTTATTTTATTTTTTCGCGTTTTTATTGAAAAAAGGTTAAATGAGAAAAAAAATATTGAAAATTTGATAAAATAATCAATTCTTGTCAAATACAAACAAAAATAATGATTTTTCCTCGAAAAAAAAACTTTTTTTCAATGTTTTTTTTCAAATTTTTGAGGACTATCATTCAGAATTAGAAGAAATTCTAAAAATTCATCAAAAATAGTCACATTTTCGATAAGAAATTGAAAGAATTTCAAAAAAAGGTTTGGAAAAAAAGAGACATTTTTTGAAGCCGGGCCTAACCAAGTATGCATTTTTTGTGAGAAACGCCAGTCTAAACTTCGAGAAACTAGCGAAAATTCATATTACCAGAATGCTGAAGTCGTGAGGGTTCTGAATATGTCTTCAGTTTTTGCATACCTTCAAAATGAACCAAGTTACACGACTTTTTGTCTAGTGGAACAAAACGACCCAAAAAAAATTGAATCCGGAAACAAATTCAGAATCCTCCGAATTTCAGCTTTCCAGTCCTGTCAGCTGTATTTGCAAATTTTCATTTTCATGCGTCTCGCTTCAAACTCAATGATACGGACTGAAAAATATTCCAAAATATAGATCTCAGCAAGTTGTATGTTTCTGATTTACTTCGGAACATGCCAGTGACATAGAACTCGTCGAGCTCTTCATTTTAGCACATTTTTCTGCTCATATCATTCAGTTGGAATTGATATGAAAGCCAATCCGATTTCCAAACTACTCAGTCCAATTCAACCAATTTGGCTGCAAATTTTCCATTCTAGGCTAGATTTTCAGTTTTGTAGTGCGCGGAATTCCGAAAACAGTTTTTTGTTGCGCTATCCGCCTTCCCTCTTCCGCCCTTTCACGGTTTTTTCCAAAATTTTGAAAAAACGAAACTCAACACAAATATAACCATTTTTATGGGCTTTTTACAACAGAATAAGGCCGAACGCGTCTTCTAACAAGGGAAGTCTTTGGAGACGCCACTTTCAAACAACCTATGAATTTGATTATAGGTATTTTTGACCACGGGGAATCCATTTTTGCAGTCAAAACCTGCTAAATGTCAATGAGAGCCGAGTTATGAGCTCTCAAACTTTTCATATGGTTAAGCCTGTCCACATGGAATTCCAAATCAACAAGTAGTATACGCGAGATATTCTCATTTTTGTCACGTACGAGCACAGGTGAACCGCTGGGGAACACAAATGGAACCGCCGATTTGGAATTCCATGTGAACAGAGCTCATAACTCGGCTCACATTGACATTTAGCAAGTTTTGATTGCAGAAATTGATTCCCCGTGGTCGAAAATATTTATAACCAGATTTATAGGTGGTTTGAAAGTGGTGCCTCCAAAGACTTCCCTTGTAAGAAATGACATTTAATTCCCTCTTCCGCCTTCCGCCATTTCAAAAACCAAATTCCGCTCAACTCTGGATTTTTTTCAGCTTCTGCTCCTTCTCATACCTATCTTCATCAAATGGACAATCCCAACAACTATTCCAAACCAGTCCCTTGCCAACAATACAAGCTCCCATCCCCTCTCCACAATGACTCATCACTTGTCTTCTCCCCGTGTCGCCCCTCTCATTGTTTTCCAATTCAAAGTTCATCCAACTTCCAATCTGTTCCGTCCGATCTTTCAAAGTTCCCCCCGCCGTCCCCCTCTTTGATTGTAGACGTCACACAACAGCAACAACCCCCTCACTACACGAAAAATAAACCCTCCTCCTCATTGTCCTCCCCCGATTATTTGACCGTCCATCGGGAGTTTTTTGAGAGTACAATTTACCCCACGCGAATTTTGTCATCTTTTCTCATGCAATCTAACATAAATTTTAGTTTCCATTAAAATTGATAAAAAGTTTCTTCCAGTTTTATCATCAAAAAATAGAATTAGGTCAAAATGTGTCTGAATGATGACATTTTATTATTTTTTGTCTTTAGTGGTCAAGTCGCTAGAGAATTTAATGGAAATTCGTCACTTTTAAGGTGTTAACACCTAAGTACCTACATTGTCACCTAAGTGTCTAAGGAGCGAGAATAAGCTGAGTATAAAAGATGGAAATCAACATCTGATGTCTGATTTCTGACTTCTTTCCCATTTTTATTGTTGATTTTCAAGTAGAATAGATAACTAGATAGCTGAAATTATAGAGATTAAGAATCTGATATTAAATTCAATTTACGATTAAAAATTGGCCGAGATACCAATGTCCGCGATCAGATCGAGGAGAACAACGGGGCGCGTAGTTGATTGAAGCAGGCGCTCGGAAATTGAGGTAGAAAACGAGAAGCGGTTCGTAACTCGTGAGAAGTAATGTACATGGTTGGAAAGCTGGTGTCACGAGGATTCTGAATCTGTTTTCAGATTTCTCCTAGCATCAAAATGAACCGAGATACACCACTTTTTTCTCAGTTTCCGCGGTCAGAAGGGGGGGGGGGGGACAACGGGTCGAGCGGTCTATGAGGTATGCGACACTAAAAACGATGTATCTCGGTTCATTTTGAAGTTAGAGAAATGTTGAAAATAGATTCTGAGTTCTCATGACTTTAGCTATCTGGTGACATTTGTTTCCTGTCAAACATGTTTTGTATAAAAAACTCCCAATAATGAATCTAAGCGTATCAAACATTGAATCGGATGACAACGTAATTTGAACGGAATTTTTTGAAAATTGTTGTCTTGACGTTTTTGGATAAGCTGAACCTAAAAATCATGGTCTTGACAAATGATTAATAAGTTTTTAAAATTAATAATTCATGACGCACGTATCTCGCTTCAAACTGATGTATGTATATGTAAAAGCTGAAAAGCTCAACGAGTTCTATAGCTGAGACCTACTACGGCGGGGAGGGTGCCGAAAAACAGGAAAATGGGCAGAAATGTCAAACTAGTCCGGCCCATGTTATATCAGAGACATAGAACTCGCTGAGATCTACATTTTGGTATATTTTTCAGCTCATAAAACTCATTTTGAAGCGAATTAACCGGTTGACAAGTATGATTGAACACAAAATTTAGTGATCTTCTAACAAGAAAACCAATGAATTTTATTACCCATTCGCCGGTGGCTGACCACTCACTCAAAGTTCGGTCCGGGGACGCGGAGTGCGTCTCGACGCGACTACCGTAGTATAAAACTTTTTAATGACTAAAGTACGGCCAAGAGCCGCCGTAAGTCGAAATCCCGCTACGAGACCCACTCCGCGTCCCCGGGCCAAATTTTGAGCGAGTGGTCAGCCACCGGCGAATGGGTATTAATCATACTTGTCGACCGGGCCGGCTCATAACTCGCGTCAAAATGAATATTATGAGCTGAAAATTATACAAAATGTAGATCTCGACGAGTTCTATGTCCGTGACCTACTACGGGCCGGATGTCTATTCGTTAATATGCCGCGGGCCGGGCTAGAAAGCCTCTTTTGGCCATTTTCGCGTTTTTTGGCACTTTTTCCCGGCATCCGGCCCGTAGTAGGTCACAGGCATAGAACTCGTCGAGATCTACATTTTGTATAATTTTCAGCTCATAATATTCATTTTGACGCGAGTTATGAGCCGGCCCGTGTCGGCCCGTTTCGGCCCGGTTGACAAGTATGGTATTAATAAGATAGTGCATTACACATCCAAAATAGCAACAATTTCTGATCTTCTGTAACTTTCGAAAATCGGTGGCAACTCCTCCTCCACTTATTTGTATTAAAGTTTAAAAAAAGAAGGAGTACATAACATTTATACAATACATACTCTCACTTTCTCTCTCATTTTCTCAAAGTGCGTAAAACAGAGAAATAGAGAAACACAGAAAATAAGAGAGAGAGATAGTACTGACGTCTGGCCCGATTGTCTCGAAGTTGGGTGAACCGGTCCGCTTTGTTTGTATCGCTGTCTGTGTCTCTCTTTACCCGTATGATCTCTTTCATTCTCTCGCTCTCTCACCGTCATTTTTGGGGTTTCTGTGTTCTTTTATGTATGTTCTATTCATATTGAAATTTTTATTCCTTATTTGTTTGTTGGTATTTTTTTGTTGAATGGGGTGAAAATATGGTAACCTATTTTTGCTTGTGCTGTACCAAGGTTGTTTCTGTGTGGGTTTTTAAAAGCAATTTGTGGTCGGTGGCCTTTCTATAAAGTTGAACTAGGTGTATAGAGTAGAAAACATTATTTTATTGATAGTTATATTTTTGCAATTGCAAATAAATTAATTGATTCACATTAGTTTGACATTAAAACCGTTTTTGATGACAAGTTTCGAACATTTCAACTAAAAATTCAGAAATTGGTCCTTTTTTCAAAGGAGGTTGTATAATCTAGGTAAGTTTTTAATAAGTGTGGATTAATCGGGACATTCCTTTGATGATTAAAAAAATTCCTGAAAATGTTCCCTAGACGAGGTTTTGATTATAATTCAGAATTGATTTAAATGCTGCAAATTAACTCCACATTTTTGATGACAAGTTTCGAAAATTTCAACTAAAATTCAGAAATTGTACTAGCTTTGCTTTTACAAGTAGACCATTCTCTCATACTTTAAAGTAGGAAATCAGCAAGTTGCGCAAAATCCATAAAATTTCTAGTCGCATTAAAAAAACTTTTGTTTTTTTTTGAACGCTCAGATTAGTTATATTATCAATCCACAAAACCGAGGGTGTTTTGACATTGTCCGGATGGGTCTCGTAGTTGAAAATGATGAAAACCCGTGTTTTACTAAATACAGTCTCAAATATTTCTCTACTTTTTTTCATACTTGCAAACCGGGCCGAAACGGGCCGACACGGGCCGGGGCGTAACTTGCTTCAAACTCAATATTATGAGCTCAAAAATATACCAAAATGTAGATCTCAGCGAGTTCCATGTCCGTGGCCCACTACGGGCCGGATGGCTATTCGTTATTGTGCCGCGGGCCGGGAAAAAGTGCCAAAAAACGCGAAAATGGCCAAAAAAGCCATTCTAGCCCGGCCCGCGGCACATTACCGAATAGCCATCCGGCCCGCAGTGGGTCACGGAGATGAAACTCGTCGAGATCTACATTTTGGTATATTTTAGAGCTCATAATATTGAGTTTGAAGCGAGTTACGCCCCGGCCCGTGTCGGCCCGTTTCGGCCCGGTTTGCAAGTATGCTTTTTTTCACCCATTTCAACTACGAGATCCATCCGAACAAATTCTATGCGCCTTCAACACCCCCGGCAAAGGGTTCGTGAACCGATAATAGTATTCCCTAGAAGAAAAACATACTTCTATGAACAATCCCGAGAAAACCACGTGGAAGAATTTTTGTGTAGTTCCCGTGGTCTACTATTGATTTCTTTCTCAAATTACAGTAAGATCTGGGAAAAGTGCCAAAAAACGCAAAAATTATCAAGAAGCCAGGCCCGCGGCACATTAACAAATATCCATCCGGTCCGTTGACTGAAAACCGGGAATTTTGACTGAAAATTTGTGTGTTTCCCACCGAAAATCGACATTTTGGTCTGAAAATTGAAGTTTTTTGACTGAAAATTGGTGTCACGGACATAGATCTCGCCGAGATCTACATTTTGGTATATTTTTCAGCTATAAGACTCTGTTTGAAGCGAGCTACGCGGTGTCGGCACATTCTCGATTTTTCAGCTTTTACCTTTTCCATGAACTTTCCCCCTTCTCTCAGTAACGTCTATTCAACATATTTCCAACATCATCACCATCATAATGTCCCTTCTCCTCTCCCCTTCGTCTTTTTCTTTTGAGCAAACATTCAAAAAAAAAGAAAGAAAAAGATGGGCACAGGAAAAATGAAATCCAATAAAAATTGTTCCAATATATTGAGAGAAGAGCATTTTCCCATCTCTCAATCAACCAAAGCGATTTTGTTTTTTTCATTTCCTCTTCCCCCCTTTCCCTTCTAAAACAATATCATCTTTGCTATGCGCTCTTCTCCCGTTTCTAGAAGCTTCTTCCTCTATTTCTCCCGGTTTAGACGACGGGCGGTTTGGTTTTCATTTTGAAATAGGATTTCTGGTTATGCTGGATTTGAATTTTCCGTCATTTCTTCTGTATGGTTGTGTTAAAACTCTTCTAGAATTAGAAGCTGCTGGAAAGCCAAAGCCGCCTTCAACACTTTTTCAAGTTGTGAAGAATTATCAAATAGATATGATGCATGTCTAGGTTCATTCTGCAGCTAATCAAAATTTGAAGACAAATTCAGAATCCACGTGACTCAAGCTTTCTAGCAATATTTTTTTGTAGCCCCCCTTGTTCCCCTCCCTCTGACCGCGGACATTGACAAAATTGTTCGTATCTACCGTAATCTTGATGCTAGGGAAATTCTGAAAACAGATTCAGAATCCCCGCGACTTCAGCTTTCCAACAATATGCAAACCTTTATCTGAAATATTAGCGCTTCTTGTCTAGACACCCGTTTAAATACCCTCGACCAGTCAACAACCCGCCTACTTATCCCCCTCCCTCCGATCGTGGATATTGACAAAATCGTTCATATCTCAGCTCAATTATATGCTAGGGAAAATCTAGAAGAAGATTCAGAATTCTCATAACTTCAGCTTTTTAGCCGTGTGTACATATACAGTATTTAGAAAGAGTTGCCGAAATTGTTATCATGCTTTACAACTTGTCACTAGTAACACGAATAGCTTGTCTCACAGAACTTCGGTACATAAGTTGAGCGTTTACCGTAAAAACTGTAATATAGGCGCATGCGCCTCTATTTTTCAACCTCCCTCTGAAAGTGCGCCTCTATTACAGGGGCACCTCTAATAGAGGGTGCGCCTCTATTTTTCAACCTGCTCGTCTGGCTATTTTTTAAACTTTTAAGTCATCAAATTTTCAACAAAACTAACATTTTCTCTGACAAAATTACACGAAATCCCCAAAATTTGCAGTATTTTGAACGAAAATGGGGTTTTATTCTGTTTTTTTTCACGAACTTTGAAAAAGAATTGTTGAAAACTAGTAAAAATATTTCAAACGTATTGAGGGTGCGCCTCTATTACAGGGTGCGCCACTATTATTCAAACCGCCTTTTAGGGTGCGCCTCTAGTAGAGGGGCGCCTCTAATAAAGGGGCGCTTCTATTACAGTTTTTACGGTAATTCAAGAATTTCGCATGATTTATTTGGTCTGAAACTCTCAACTTTATACTTTTCTCTACCTTAATAGCCATGAAACTTGAATTTTGGTCAGAAAATAGTTTTTTTTGATACAGGAAAACCAATTCTGAAATAGCTGAAAATCACGTTTTTCTGAAATCGGTTTCTCTGTATCAAAAAAAGTTTTTTTTAATTCACGTTTCTGGCTCATAAGATGGAGAATTTAATTTTCCACACAATCATGATGAATGGGACCTTTTTTCATCAATTGCGACGTCTCAAAACCTGAAAATACTGCATTTTCAGTGCAAAAAGACAGTGTAAATTATAATGTTGATCGTTTTAAACCAAATGAATCATCTGAATGTCCTGTATTAAGTTTTGCCGATAATTCGGAAAAAATAACCAACAAATTCCATTTCAACAATCAGATTTAACCAAATGTTGTGTTATGGCTTACTAAGAATCAACATTGTCTTACAGTACCGCTCAAAAGTATATTAAGTTTTGCCTTTTTCAGTTGAAAAGGTCCAACTTTGAGACTGTGTCATGGTAAAACTGATTGTCCCATCAAGTAGATTTTTAATCGATCGTACAGATCAAAAGTACAGCTTCATTTTTGTAATTGACAACTTTTTTGTATGGACACTCCCTAGAGAGTTATAGCGCTCTGAAGTCTCTAACTCTCTTCACTTCTCGCAGACACATCTTGTGGCCTGCTGGTTCGGCGCGATGTATCTTCCTAGGGAATGTCCGTACAAAAAAGTTGTCGACTACAACAATGGAGCTCTACTTTTGATTTGTATGATCCATTAAAAATCTACTTGATGGTGCAATCAGTTTTACCATGACACAATCTCAAAGTTGGACCTTTTCAACTGAATAAAACCAAAACATGTACATCAAATTTTTCGCTTTACACCACGGTAGCTTTTACAAAAATAGCACCAACACACACATGAATCATCTAACTAACTGTAAAAAGAGCACACTGGAGCATTTCCATTCCCCCCCCCCTTATCACACTCTTTTTCTTCCAGAGAGTTATTCTTTTCCCCCCATTTTCTTTTCACTTTCAATGCTCCCTTATCACACAGTTTTGTCTCTTCGAAGAGACGCATTTTGTGCTGGTGTGACGTGTTATATTAGGTCATCATACGTATAACTATATTTCACTCATTTTTTTGAATCGACTTCTTTTTTTCTTTTTTTGTGGAATGATAGTGTGACTGTATTGTCAAAACAAAAAAGTTCAAAAAAAAAGTCGAGACTTTTTTATTTCGACAATAGTTTTGGCTCAAAATGGAAAAAAAATTCCATTTCTTGTTCTGTAGAGCGCGTTTACATACTCCTCACCAATCATAGTAAAAGTTTAGCAGCACAACACACACTTTTATTTATTTCATAATTACGCAATTAATTCCACAAATTTTGATAATGACACACACTTTTTTTCGTAGAATTAATTTTTTTTCGATTTTTGATCGGTTCGTAACAGTTTTGAGGTACATTGACTGAAAATATTGCAGTGAAAACCTGAAGATTCGAAATCTGGTTTTAAATATATGAATTTGGTCAATTTGAAATCGGTTCTAGATAAAATCTAGTTACAGATTCTGAATCCCCACGTCTTCAGCTTTCCAACCATACAAAAAACTCAAAATTTTATTTAAATGATGCCGTGGTCACTGTAACTCAAAAATTGCTTTTTCTTGAAAAGAAATTGTCTTGTAACTCCGCAGAAATCGGTCGTAGATAAAATCTCAATACAGATTCTGAATCCTCACGTCGTCAGCTTTCTATTCATCTAACTTACGTAGTTGGAATTCTCTCAAAGCCGGTACGGTAGAGCGCGTTTTCCTACTCATCACCAATCATAGTAAAGGTTTTGCTATGACGTTTTCTGTTTTAAATTTTCCAAGAAAAAACGTTCAAAATTGATTTGAGAATCAATAAAACAAAACACACCCTACATATTTGTACATTCTCTTCCTCTCTAATCAAGTAAAACTTCCGAAACATTTTAATCTCATAAACTAAGAATGTTCTTCCGTTTTCTTACCTAATTTCAGAGCAAAAATGTTGAATTATTTACAGTCAAAGTACCTTAAAACTGAAGAGAATGTACAAATATGTAGGGTGTGTTCTGTATTATTGGTTTTCTTGGAACTTTGGAACGTTTTTCCTTGAAAATTTAACAGAAAACTCAAACATAGTAAAGCTTTTACTAGGGTTCGTGATGAGTATGCAAACGCGCTCTATCGAACAAGCTTTGAGAAAATTCCAACTACGTAAATTAGATTAATCGAAAACTGACGACGTGAGGATTCAGAATCTGTATTGTGATTTTGCCTAGGACCAATTTCTGCGGAGTTACAAGACAATTTCTAAGTGAAGCGTTTGGTGGGAAAATTCTTCGAGCTTCAAGTTTTTACCGCATTGTTATAATAAAAATTTGAGTTTTTTGTATAGTTGGAAAGCTGAAGACGTGGGGATTCAGAATCTGTACCTAGACTTTATCTAGAACCGATTTCAAATTGACCAAATTCATATATTTAAAACCAGATTTCGAATCTTCAGGTTTTCACTGCAATATTTTCAATCAATGTACCTTAAAACTGTTGCGAACCGATCGAAAATCGAAAAAAATTAATTGTCAAAATGTAGGGAATTAATTGCGTAATTATGAAATTAATAAAGTGTACGTTGTGCTGCTACACTTTTACTATGATTGGTAAGGAGTAGGTAAACGCGCTCCACCGAACAAAATGATTTTTCAGGTCTCAGGGGAAAAAATGTTGACAGTCTTTTCTTCAAAATTTCGAAAAAAAAACCCGTATCCTTTTTCCAGAATGCAACACAACTCAGTGGGTCCCTCCTCGTCGTCGTCCCGTAAGACTACCGTAACCAGTACAACAACCGTCACGGGCGGTTCCGTCCACCACGGTTCCGTCCATCTTCATCACCGATCCTCGAACAATGGATTCACGACGTCACGTACTCCACTGAATCGTCATATGGAAATGGATATGGGAAAAATGTTCTCCGCAATGGAGAAGGGACACAAAGTGTGCAAGATTGCCGTGCTCAAGAAATGGGACCCGGCGTATAAAATGTTGACGTTGGAACGGAATTCGCGACAGATATTACTGACAAAGTTGGAGGTGTCGGCGGTTAGGTAAGTGCGCTCTATTGAGAAATGGGACAAAAAACTATGTGGCCGAACTTTCTCCAAAACTCGGCCACTACTCCTTTTTCTGTCACTTTTAGAGGGGAATCGCTTAAAAATGGTCATCATGAGAGACGCAGACAGTCAGACACTCTAGCTTCTCTGCGGCTCTCCTCCTCTACCCAGAAAAACCTATCTGGCGCGCCTTCGACGCGTTTTTATTTTGGAAAACCTATTGTTATAGTCGAAAATGAAGCTTTGCGAAGTAGTTGATGTCTGTCTTTCTGTCTGTCCGGATGTCCGAAAGTTTGAAAAACGCGTCAAAGGCGCGCCAGATAGGTTTTTCTGGGGAGAGACGCAGAGAAGCTAGAGTACCTATCTGCCTGCGTCTCTCATGTTGACAATTTTTCGGCGATTTCCTTGAAAAAGCTCAAAGAAAAAAAGAGTGACCGAGTTTTGGAGAAAGTTAGGCCACCAGTTTGAAAAAGCTCGGCCACCCGCTTTTATGTCATTTTGATCATTTTTTTTAGTGATTTTTCACAAAAACCACTGTAAAAACGTTTTTTGTATTCGCGTTTTGGAGAATTAGACTATAAAAGTGGATGGCCGAGTTTTCATAAAAGTTCGGCCACCAAATCGAAAAAGTTCGGTCATCCGTTTTCACCAAATTTAAGCGACTTTTCTTCGAAACGTTCTAAAAACTTTTTGGTGGCCGAGTTTTTGGAAGTTAGGCCAACCGGGTTTTTTGTCATTTTTGACAATTTTAGAGCGATTTTTTATTATAACAGCGATAAATTGTCTAGTGGTCGAGTTTTGGAGAATTTAGGCCACCGGATTTCAGTCATTTTGACAATTTTTTATCGTTTTTTGTCAAAATCGCTTTTAAAAAAAATTAACGAAGCCGAGTTTTTACAACACGATGGCCTAACTTCCCAAAATCTCGGCCACCAAAATTTTTATAGTGGATTTTTATGAAAAATCACTCAAAACTGGTCATAAATACAAATGGAGGTCGAGTTTTTTGTCACTTTTGGAAAGAAATCGCTTAAAAATTGTAAAAATAAAAAAAAACTGAGTGACCTAACTTTCCAAAATCTAGGTCAGCGATAAATTGTCTGATGGCCGAGTTTTCGGAAAGTTAGGCCACATAGAGTCTCATCAATCATAACTGCCTAATAGAGCGCGTTTCCACCCCAACTTTGATCTACATTTTTCCATTTTCAGAAACAAACCCACCATCCTCGACATTCGACAAATCCGTGAGGTTCAAACCCTTCAATACAAGCTAAACACGATAAAAGTCGACGACAAATGGAAAAAAGACCGCGAAATCTCGACGTTCGAGCCAAAAGCCATCTTGGTGATTTCCTACGGAATGGCCTTTGCCTTATCGAATTGGATTTTGTTGTGTAAGAAAAAAATTTCAAACTTTTTTTTAATTTTTGAAAAAAAAAACGTCTTTGACAGTGCCTCTTGTCCTCAGGTTGTAGCCAAAATGTTGAAATCAATAATTTTCTTGTAGATCAAAACTAGATCTTCATTTTTGTAGTTGACCATTTTTTTGTACGGGCGGTCCCTGGGGAGATACAGCGCCGAATCAGCAGTCCACAAGAAGTGTGTGCGACTCATCGAGAGGGTTAGCGACTTCAGAGCGCTATAACTCGCTAGCGATCGGTTGTACAAAAAAATCGTCAACTACAAAAATGGAGCTCTAATTTTGATCTACAAAAACAAAAAAAATGGTTTATTTGGACACTACCTGAAGTCAGGAGGTACTTTCAAAGCTGGACTTTTTTTTTCAAAAAAAAAATTGTTTTTTGAAAAATGTAAAACTTTGACAGTGCCTCCTGTCCTTTGGCTGTGTTTAAATAAGCCAATTTTATATTTTTTTGTAGATCAAAACTAGACCTCCATTTTTGTATTTGACAACTTTTTTGTGCGGGCGGTCCCTGAGGAGATACAGTGCGCCGAACCAGCAGACCACACAAGAGGTCGAGAGGGTAAGCGACTTCAGAGCGTTATAACTCGCTAGCGACCAATTGTACAAAAAAAAAATGTCAACTACAAAAATGGAGCTCTAGGTTTGATCTACATTTTCATGTAAAAATTTTCAATGTGGATCTTAAATTCTTGCTTTTTTCAAAGTTTCAAAAAAATTTTCTCAACATTTTTCAATTCCAAATTTCCAGTCGAAACCGAAGACGCGTGTAAACTATGGTCGAACGGACTACACAATCTGATGATGGATACCAGAGATCGAGACTCCTCCCCCCATCCGCTAAGAATTGAGAGATTCCTGCATAAACACTTTTTGAGTTTGATGTCACCCGCTAATGATGCGTAAGTTTTTAAAAAATCAATTTTTTTTATATTTTTAAGGACATCCGGACAGACAGACTCAGCCTTGAGAACCAACCCTTAAGACCTTAGCTAAAAAAGAGGCTGGCGCGCCTTGGACGCGTGGTCGGAAATTTTGAAAAATGGTGGCCTAACTTCCCAAAACTCGGCCACCAGACAACTTTGAAAAATCACTTTAAAAAAATGATCAAAATGGTATAAAAGCCGGTGGCCGAGCTTTTTCAAACTGGTGGCCTAACTTTCTCCAAAACTCGGTCACTCTTTCTTTTTCGCCCTTTTTCAAGGAAATCGCCGAAAAATTGTCAGCATGAGAGACGCAGGCAGACAGACACTCTAACTGCTCTGCGTCTCTCCCCAGAACAACCCGGGTCTGGCGCGCCTTTGACGCGATTTTTTTTTCGAAAATTTGGACATTCGGACAAACAGATAGACAGACATCACCTACACCATGTGAAAACTTCTTTAATTGCATAGTGAGAAGAAAAATTACTGTCTGGCGCGCCTTGGACGCGTTTTTCATTTGAAAAACATCAAATTTCAGTCGAAATTGAATCTTTTCCTGATGTCTGTCTATCTATTTGTCCGGATGTCCAAACGTTTAAAAAAAGCGTCCAAGGCGCGCCAGACTAGGTTTTTCTGGGTGAGAGACGCAGAGAAGTTAGAGTGTCTAACTGTCTGCGTCTCTCATGTTGACAATTTTTCGGCGATTTCCTTGAAAAAGCTCGGCCACCGGCTTTTATATCATTTTGATTATTTTTTTAGTGATTTTTCACAAAAACCACTGTAAAAACGGTTTTGGTGGCCGATTTTTTGGGAAATTAGGGTATAAAATTTAGTGGCCGAGGTTTTATCTGGGGAGAGACGCAGAGAAGTTAGAGTGTCTTTCTGTCTGCGTCTGTCATGCTCGATTTCGATTTTGAGGAAGTTTAAATGTGACGTGGCCTAAGTTTCCACCATAAAAAAACTCTTCCACCTTTTCCAGCGTCGCTCGAAAACACATGAAGCCCTTTGTCCAAACGTCGCTCCAATTCAAAGTGCAATCCGATCAACTTCAACAAGTTACCGAGGATCAAATGGACTTTGATCAGTTCAGCTATGCCAGTCGACAGCTTATTCACGTGCCCGAGCTATTCTCGTCCCGATTCGCAGACCTCGCCGAGAAGCACGACCGTAAGGGTCTCGTCGTGAGCTTCCAGAATTTTTTGCGCTTTTTGGATGGCAAACAGTTTGACGATATGGCGTCGAATCGGACACGCGCTCTTGAGTTTTTGAATCGATATTTTCACGAGGATCAGGCGTATTATGGAGCGAGCCAGGAGCCGTCGATGACTGTTTTAGAGTTTTGCGATTTCCTTTTTTCCCGCGAAAATTCGTTGTGGGACCCGACGAACGAGAAGGTCACACATGATATGAGCCGCCCGTTGTCACATTATTGGATTGCAAGCTCTCATAATACGTGAGGACATCCGGACACCTGGAGGCACAAGACACACAAATTTTCATTTTCAGATACCTTACGGGAGACCAGTTGCGTTCCGAGTCCTCCTTGGATTGCTATGCTCAAGCACTGCTGATGGGTTGCAGGTGTATTGAGTGTGAGTTTTTCTTGAAAACCCATTAAAAAGCCAATTTTTACGGAAATTGCGGTAGAGCGCGTTTCCATTATCCCGTTTTTTAGCACTTTGACCTAAACGCGCCAACGTCACCCCAGTCGAAATCCTACGCGCCAGATGATAGTGCAACAGAGCGCGTTTACAATATCCCTAGATTTTTTGGCCAGTCTTTTTTACGAAAACGCGCCTCTTGTCCATCGCTATCGCAAATCTGTAAAACGCGTCAAAGTCACCCCAGCGCAATTTCTAAAATACCGTATTTATCAAAGTGCAATAGAGCACATTGACATAAAGTTTTAGGCGACTGAAAAAACGCGTTAACGGCGCGCCAGCCAACTCAATTTTCTTAAAACCCTATAGTTTTGCGTTTTTTTGCAAATAAAGCGCGCCAACGTCGCCCCCGATACTAAGAGTCGACTGGCTCAATAAAACGCGTCAACGTCGCGCCAGGAATTCACCTTAATTTTGGAACCGCGCTCATCGTAGTGTAGTAGAACGCACTTCCGAGCTTTGCCCCAACAAAACGCGTCAACGGCGCGCCAGCCAATCCAAAAACCAGTTTTAAACCGTCATTTTCTTGGTTTCAGTAGACTGCTGGGATGGTCAAAAAAAGCCGGGAAGCGCCGAGTTCATCGACATCGTCATCTACCACGGCTACACAATGACGTCGAAAATTTTGCTCCGTGACGTCCTCCACGTCATCAAACACTACGCCTTCGTCACTTCAGAATACCCGGTGATCCTCTCAATCGAGGATAACTGCTCAGTACCCGCGCAACGTCTTCTGGCTCAAGAGTTGAAGGACATTCTCGGAGAGTACTTGTTGACGCAGCCAGCGAATCGCGAGGAGAAGATGTTGCCGTCGCCGGCGGCGTTGAAGAAGAAAATTATTGTGAAACATAAGAAGTTGCCGGTGGAGAGCGAAGATTTGGCGGCAGTGGTGAAGACTGATGAGTGTGAGTTTTGGGGTGACAGACCGCACTAGTGCCCTGTTGTTCCCCTCCCTCCAGTCGCAGACATTCACAAAATCGTTTGTATCTCGGCAGATTTTGATGTTAGGAAAAATCTGAAAACAGATTCAAAATCTTCATAACTTCAGCTTTCCAACAGTATACAATTTGAGCTATGAAATATTGGCGCTCCTTGTCTAGACACCCGCCTAAGCACCCACTACCAGCCAACCGCGCGCCTTGTTGTTCCCCTCCCTCTAATCGCGGACATTTACAAAATCGTTCGCATCTCGGCTCATCTCAACTTTTTCGAAATTTTGAAAACAGTTTCAGAATCCTCACGACTTCAACTTTCCAACCGTGTATAACACTCTTTACAAAATTTTAACGCTTTCTATGTAAGCGCCCCGAGACCAGTCAACAGTGCCTCTGATCACGGACATTGACAAAATTGCTCGTATATCGGTTCATTTCAACTTTTTTGAAATTTTGAAAACAGTTTCAGAATCCTCCTGAATTCAGCTTTCCAACCGTATATAACACTCTTAACGAAATTTTAACGCTTTGCATGTAAGCGCCCCGAGACCAGTCAACAGTGCGTCTGATCACGGACATTCACAAAGTCGCTTGTATCTCGGTTCATTTCAACTTTTTTGAAATTTTGAAAACAGATTCAGAATCCTCGTGACTTCAGCTTTCCAACAGTATACAAATCTAGCGATGTAATATTGACTCTCCCCCGTTTAGGCACTCGTCTAAGCACCCTGGACAAAGCAACCGCGCGCTCCGTTGTTCCCCTCTTTCTGATCGCGGACATTGCCAAAATCGTCTGTATCTCCGCTCATTTTGATGCTATGAAAAATCTGAAAACAGATTCAAAATCTTCATGACTTCAGCTTTCCAACCGTGTATAACACTCTTTACGAAATCTTAACACTTTCCATGTAAGCGCCCCGAGACCAGTCAACAGTGCGCTCCGTTGTTCCCCTCCCTCTGATCGCGGACATTCACAAAATTGCTTGTATCTCGGTTCATTTCAACTTTTTCGAAAATTTGAAAACAGATTCAGAATCCTCATAGCTTCAGCTTTCCAAAATTATACAACACTTCTCCATTTTCAGTCCAAGACACCGAAATAATCGCCCGTGAATGCGTCAAAAAAGGAATTCTCTCAATCCGCAACAACAACAGCCACGAATGGACGTCCCACGTGTTCATCCTGTTCCCCGACCGTCTCTGCTACCTAATCGAGACCGCCGACCCCGACAACTCAAGTGACGACACCGTATCGGTATCGGGTGACGAGGAGCGAGAAGAGGAGACGCCGTCTGGATTCGGTGTGAAGCCTGAAGAGATGCACGTGACCGAGGAGTGGTTTCACGGACGGTGTGAACGAGATGAGGCGAAGAAGAGGATTCTGGAGCATAAGGATGAGGGGAACGGGCTGTTTATGATCAGAGACTCGAATTTGTTCATTGGAGACTTCTCCTTGTCGATTTTACATGATGGCAAGGTGCATCATGTCAGGATTCGGTCGAAGATTATTGACAGTGAGTCTAAAAATATATTCACTGCGTATCGGCTCAACTCAGTACATAACTAGTGGATACGTAGGACGAATGCCTGATATTAGTCAAACAGGCCAAACTATGCTTGCTGCGCAGCGACTCAAGCTATAGTTGGTAGATACAGAGGATAAGTCATTGCGTAGCAACTCTATGCATAGCTACAAGATATGGAGCAAATTGAAGCTTGGAAACCCTTAAAAAGCCAATTTTTCCGTAGCGTGCGGTAGATCGCGTTATCATTATCCCGTTTTTTAGCACTTTGACCTAAACGCGCCAACGTCACCCCAGCCGAAATCCTACGAGCCAGATGATAGTGCAACAGAGCGCGTTTACAATATCCCTAGATGTTTTGGCAAGACTTTTTGACAAAAACGCGGCAACGACACGCCTCTTGTCCATCGCTATCGCAAATCTGTAAAACGCGTCAAAGCCACCCCAGCCCAATTTCTAAATTACCGTATTTATCAAAGTGCAATAGAGCGCATTGACCCAAGGTTTTAGGCGACTGAAAAACGGCGCGCCAGCCAACTCAATTTTCTTAAAACCCTATAGTTTGCAGATACTCATTTTGCTTAATTATGCGTTTTTTTTTGCAAATAAAGCGCGCCAAAGTCGCCCCAGATACTAATAGTAAGTGTCGACTGACTCAATAAAACGCGTCTACGTCGCGCCAGGAATTCACCTTAATTTTGGAACCGCGCTCATCGTAGTGCAGCAGAGCGCGTTTCAGATCTTTTGTCCCAACAAAACGCGTCAGCGGCGCGCCAGCCAACTCAATTTTCTTAAAACCCTATAGTTCGCAGATACTCATTTTGCTAAAATTATTATATTTTCGCCTAAAATTTTTGCAAAACGCGTCACGGTCGCCCCAGACAGTATTACCAAGTTCAAAAAATTAAATGTTTTAAATTATTTTCAGAAGAAAAAAAGTACTACTTCATGGACAACAAAGTGTGTGACACGTTATACGAGCTGGTCTCCTACTACACCCGTCACTATCTAACCACCGCCAACTTCAAAATGGTCCTGACGAAGGCGTGCCCCCAACCACAACCGCATCTCAATCAACCGTGGTTCTCGGCCACCGCCGACAAGGAGAAGGCCGAGGAGCTGTTGAGTTTGGTGCCGGAAGACGGCGCCTTCCTGATACGAACCTCATCTACGGACCCGTCGGTCTACGTGCTCTCGTTGAAGGTCGACGGCGAGTTCTGGCATTATCGGCTGAAACGAGACGGGCGGATATTTGTGGTGAATCAGAAGGTGTTCGAGAATCTCAATCAGATTGTCGAGTTCTATGCGAATCGAGAATTCGTCAGAGGCATCAGCCTTCGGTTTCCTGTTAACGAGAAAGATATATCTCACTTGACGGCGGAGCTTGCCGAGGCGAGAACTCCCGGTTGCTATATGGACCTTAAAGATTTGGATAAGGAGGTCCAAGCCCGGGCGTTACGACCGTATCGAGGAACTGCTGATGACGAGTTATCGTTCCCGGCCAACGTGATAATTACAGTACTCAGGAAGGAGGAGGGGCTGTGGAGAGGGCGGTATGGATCACTGACCGGATGGTTCCCATCGGCTCATGTGCAGGAGATATTGCCGGAGAAGGCGAACACGTCGGGTGAGTCAAAAAGTTGATGGGCGATTATTTGGGTGTCTTGGTACTGAAAATGGAGAAGTGTTGTATATTTTTGGAAGGCTGAAGTCACAAGGATTCTAATTCCGTTTTCAAACTGTTGAAAAAGTTGAAATGAACGGAGATACGAGCGATTTTGTGAATGTCCGAGATCAGAGGGATGCTCTCGGGTTCGAGGGGAACGTCAAAGATTTATATGAAGTGTTATATACGGTTGGAAAGCTGAAATCACGAGGATCTCGAATCTGTTTTCAGATTTTTGAAAAAGTTGAAATGAGCGGAGATACGAGCGATTTTGTCAATGTCCGCGATCAGAGGGAGGGGAACAACCGGGCGCGCCGCTAACGCCCTCCCTCTCATCGCGGACATTGACAAAATCGTTTGTATCTCGGTTAGTTTTTATGCTAGGGTAGATTTGAAGAGAGATTCGGAATCCTCGACACCTCATCTATCTAAAAACATATATTTTGTGTTTAAAAGTTTGACCTGTAACCTATTTGAACTGATACCGGACCGGGAATGCATTTAGGCTCATAACACGGTTCCTACTGGAAATTTGAGAAAATATTCTGAATCCTTAGAATTTATGCTTTAACGTCAATTAACTTAATATCAAATTAGTTATAAGGACTGTTGTCAGACTAGCTGGAAAGGTACCGAGGCATTGTATACTGACCTTTTAGGTAGCTATACTAAAACCTTGTGTATCTCGGTTCATTTAAGTTTTTTTGAAAATTTGAAAATAGATTCTGAATCCTCGTGACTTTAGCTTTCCAACCATGTACAACACTCCTTATGAACCTTTAATGCTTTCCATGTAAGCGCCCGCAATCACACTCGCCCCGTTGTTCCCCTCCTTCTGATCGCCGACATTCACAAAATCGTTCGTATCTCGGCTCATTTTAAAGCTATAACAAATTTAAAAACAGCGTCACAACCCCAATTTCCTCCACTTTAATCTTACCTACATATTTCAACAAACCTTTTTTTCCAGAAACCAGCAACTACAACACAATCGAGTTGGCTGGAACTCTTATCGAGCGCATTCACGATTTGGACAGACCGCACGTGATTCGGATTTCACAGTCGAATCAGCATTGGATGAATAAGCAGTATTTCGTGTTGGCAGCGAGTTGTGAGTTTTCCTTTTTGGGATTCTAGGCCACGAGGGGGTTTTTAGGCCACCAACTCAGATCCCTTTTAGCAGGGGGTGACAAAATACTGTGTAGCTCGGTTAGTTTTAATGATGGAGGAATTTTGAAAGCAGATTTGGAATTCTCATGACTTCAGCTATCTAGATACATATATTTCTGAGTTAGAGATTCTAGGCCACGAGGGGGTTTCTAGGCCACCAACTCAGCGAGCCGCTGACGCACTCCCTCTGATCGCTGACAATGACAAAATGCAGTGTAGCTCTGTCAATTTTGATGCTAGAGGAATTTTGAAAGCAGATTCAGAATCCTCGACACCTCAGCTATCTAGATACATAGATTTCTGAGTTTGGGATTCTAGGCCACGAGTAGGGTTTCTAGGCCACCAACTCAGCGAGCCGCTGACGCACTCCCTCTGATCGCTGACAATGACAAAATGCAGTGTAGCTCTGTCAGTTTTGATGCTAGAGGAATTTTGAAAGCAGATTCGGAATCCTCGACACCTCAGCTATCTAGATACATATATTTGGGATTCTAGGCCACCTCAAAATTTCTCTCTTTCAGCCTCCGAAGAAGTCGAGGGATGGCAAAACAACCTTTACGAGCTTACCCGATCTGTGAACACCAAAATGAGCATACTGCGCACAAAGGAAAAGGAAAAACGAATAGCCGCGGAGCTCTCGAACCTCGTCGTCTACTGTCAAGCCGTCCCCTTCGACCCCGCCCACATCCAAAACGACGCTTTCTACGAAATGTGCTCATTTGTAGAAGGAAAACTGGATAAGCTCGTCGAGAAGGGTCTCCTCCCCTTCAACTCGAGAAAACTCTCCCGAGTATACCCCAACGGATCCAGGATAACATCCACCAACTATAGCCCGGTGCCGATGTGGAATGCGGGGTGTCATATGGTAGCGTTGAACTATCAAACCGGCGACAAACCGATGCAACTGAACCAAGGAAAGTTTCTGGCGAATGGGAGGTGTGGGTACCTGCTGAAACCGGATTATATGCTCACTGATGATTTCGATCCGATGAACTCCGACAAGTTCACAACGGCCTATCCAATACGGTTGAATGTTCAAGTGATTGGCGGGAGACATTTGTCGAGGAGGGATAAGAATAAGGGAATATGCTCGCCGTTTGTTGAAATTGAGATTATCGGGATGCCGTGTGATACGAAAGTTTTTCAAACGAAGACTATTGGTGAGTTGGTTAAAGGGGGGGGGAGGGTGGATATCTGGACACACAGATGGACAGACAGAAAGCAGAACTGGATGGAAGTGAAAATTCCTTATCCGGAAGTCGGAATTCCATACAAATCTGACAGATAGACATACAATTGTGCAAAACAGACAGAGTTATGTACACCTGCTTCGCTCTGCAATTAAGAAATTCACAAAAGCAGACATCTGGACACACAGGCAGACAGAAAGACCGGAGTATTGGTAGCAAGGGGGGTGGGGTGAATAAGGTACTTTAGATATGGAACTGGGGCGACGTTAGCGCGTTTTTTTTTCAAATTTTAGTGCTAGCTGCGGGGATAGAGGGATGTGAACCGGTGAACTACAGATTTTGAGACAATTGAGTTGGCTGGTGCGCCGTTGACGCGTTTTAAGAATCTATCGGAATATGAGAAACCAAGGGTGTTCAAGCTTATTGTGAGCCAGTCGACACTGAGTGATCTGGCGCGACGTTGGCGCGAAGACATGTTTTGCAAAAAACCACATAATTTAGCAAAATGAATACCTGCGAACTACGGTGTTATGAAATTTTAGTTGTCTGGCGCGCCTTCGGCGCGTTTTTCTTCTTGGAAAAACGCAGCAACACGCTGTACTACACTATGACGAGAGCTGGGGCGCCGTTGACGCGTTTTTGGTTGCCCAAAACTCTGCGTATCCGCTCTATGATAAATACGGTACTTTAGAAATTTGTCTGGAGTGACGTTGACGCGTTTTTTTAAGATTAGTGCTACGAGTGGTCTGTCTGTGTGTCTAGATGTCCGGATGTCTACCGGGCGCTTATAAACATCACAACGGACATCCGGACACACAGACAGACAACCATCTGGCGTACCTCCGACGCGTTTTTTTCTCAATTTCCAGCGTCCAATGGTCTAAACCCGATCTGGAACCAAACATTCACCTTCGAAATCCAATGTCCCGAAGTGGCACTCATCAGATTCCACGTGGAGGACGGTGACTTCGTCGGACCGAAGACCGACCCGTTCATCGGACAAGCCGTCTTCCCTGTCGACTCGATTCGTTGCGGATTCCGCTCGGTTCCGCTCAAAAATCAATATAGTGAGGAGTTGGAACTGTCGTCACTGCTCGTCGATGTGCAAATGTGCTCCAGAGAGGGAACACAACTGATTCGGTCGTCTTCTCACTTTTTGCAGGTTAGTTGGGGTAGGGACATCCGGACAAACAGAAAGACAGACAGACAACACTGAAAAGCCTTTGAATCTACACAAAATGAAACTGTCTGGCGCGCCTGAGACGCTTTTGTTCAAAAATTATTGACTAGACCCTGACCAGACATCCGGTAATCGTGACATTTGGGTGCACAGACTGACAGAGGGAAATACATTGGAAATACTTAATTTTTACTCAAATTCCCGTAATTTTTGACAAAATAGTCATTTTTCTGAATTTCAGACAGCCCACATTGTTTGGCGCACCTTGAACGCTTTTTTAGAGAAAAAAAACTGAAAAACTTCAATGAGACATCTAGACAAACAGAAAGACAGACAGATACCACTAATCAGGCTATGTTAAAACAACCTTTTAACCGTTGTATCAATACAAGAAAAAACTATCTGGCGCGCCTGAGACGCTTTTTTGAACTGTTTATTTTCAATATATCAAAACATTATGACAATACAACAAAAAATCGTTTAATTGATACAATTAAGATGGATAATTAACTTAATGATAATTATCTTACTACTCCCTCTCTCTGATTTGAACCATTATCCCCATCATCTCTTTTTCTTTTCTTTGGGTTTTGGTCCCCCCGTCCTGGAGCCGGTGGTCCTGGAGCCGGTGGCACGGTCACCGCCGGTACTGGTTTATCGTCTTGTACTTTGCATACCTCGATATGGATCTCGGTGGCATTTGAAGGGTCTGAAATTGTGACAACAGGGAGTCGCTCGATGGGTTCGTCGGTTGGAAGAGGCCACGCGTGGAGTTGTTGATAGATAGGAGAGGATTGGGGTGTTAGATGGCGAAGGCAGGTGCGGTTTTGGAAGAGGAATGTCTGGAAAATGGGAATTATTTGGGAGTTTTGAATATGTTACACAATTTTAGACATGGAAGTCGGATACAAAACTTCAAAACATACTTGCAAACCGGGCCGGCGCGTAACTCGCTTCAAACTCAATATTATGAGCTGAAAAATATACCAAAATGTAGATCTCGGCGAGTTCTATGACACTGACCTACTACGGAACGGATGTCTATTTGTTAATGTTGCCGCGGGCCGGGAAAAGTGTCAAAAAACGATTGGCCATAGTTAGGAATGTGTGGTCGATGTGTCCGTAAAATGTGTATGGTCGATATGTCTGTAGCAGTGTTGTTGGGAATTCCGACTTCCGACTTCCGACTTCCGGGTTTTTTTTCACTTCCAACTTCCGACTTCCGACTTCCGGATAAGAAATTTCACTTCCGACTTCCGACTTCCGACTTCCGGATAAGGAATTTTACTTCCGACTTCTGTCATTACATAACAGTGAAATTTCGGAAAAGTAAATTTCGCAGAAATACATGTAGGCTTTTCTTTAGCCAAAAACTAATTTTCCACTGATTTTCGCGAATTTTATGAACTTTTTCTAGGAGTTTTTGAATCTTTGCGAAAAAATCTAACACCGACTTCCGACTTCCGACTTCCGACTTCCGACTTCCGGGTGTTTTTTACTTCCGACTTCCGACTTCCGACTTCCGACTTCCGACTTCCGACTTCCGACTTCCGACTTCCGACTTCCGGATAAGAAAAATCACTTCCAACTTCCGACTTCCGACTTCCGTATAAGAAAATTTTCACTTCCCAACATCTCTGGTCTGCAGTAGGTCACACACAGTGCGCGTCATAAATATACGCCACCCCCAAAATCGGTGTTTTCGGGGAACTGCGTTTTTTTTTGTTGGTAAACCGTTACTAAAATCGAATTCAGCGTATCAAAAAACCTATATCCCCAATTTTTGAGAAAAAATGTCGGAAAATACGTCCAGACCACCAAAAAGTCGCTTAAACGGCCGCGTCATAAATATACGCCACTTCTCAAAAAATGAGAAATAGTTCAAATTTTTCCGAGTTTTTCCAAATTGTTTGGAAAAATTTGTTAATGAATCAGAATTTAATGATGTTTCTGAACACTTACTCGATAGTTACCAAACCAATTCCTCCGCTATTTTGAAATATCGGAACTTGAAAACCAAACCATTCTAGTCCGGCACACGGCACATTAACGAATGGTCATTCAACCCGTAGTAGCTCACAGATATAGAACTCGCTGACATCTACATTTTGGTATATTTTTCAGCTCATAATATATTGTACTTTTTCACCTATTTTGTGCCATCCATACTTGTCAACGGGCCGAAACGGGCCGACACGGGCCGGCTCGTAACTCGCGTCAAAATGAATATTATGAGCTGAAAAATATACCAAAATGTAGATCTCGACGAGTTCTATGCTCGTGACCTACTACGGGCCGGATGTCTATTTGTTAATATGCCGCGGGCCGGGCTAGAATGGCGTTTTTGGCACTTTTTCCCGGCCCACGGCACATTAACAAATGGTCATTCAACCCGTAGTAGGTCACGAGCATAGAACTCGTCGAGATCTACATTTTGGTATATTTTTCAGCTCATAATATTCATTTTGACGCGAGTTACGAGCCGGCCCGTTGACAAGTATGGTGCCATCAAAAAGTTTTAGGAAATAATAAAATTTGAGAAGTTTCCTCCAATTTTAAATGTGTTCTTTCTGACCGCTCTTGAAATTTGCTACATTTATGTCACAGTCCCTTTTTCTTAATGTCCCAGCTAGAAAACTGGTAGAATTTCACACTATTGGCCCGTGAAGAAACGAATTACCGTCTGATAATCAGTGACGTTACTATTTCTTCGGCTCTTCTCTCAAATTTCGTTTAGAATCAAAAATGAATAAGATTTGTGACTATTTTTAATAAAAAGTTCCGAAAATTTCCACATTTTTTAAATCCGGACCGAGATTTAGCCTTATAGACTTACAGTTTCCACCTCGTTCTTCTTCTCCCCTCCATCGTTTTTCATTTTCTTCATCTCCCTTCCCATCAATCTCACAAAAAACGTGACATGCCGACAATTGAACGTGTCCACCCACAAAAACTCCATCAACGTCTTCACAAGATCCTCAAATCGATGAATTGTCAAACAACACATTGCATAGGGTGCCGTGATGAACACCTGTCTGGCGGGGAACACTTTTTGAATATTTGCGAAGAAATTGACAAATGGTGTGGGTCTTCTCTTCATATGGTGTCCGACTCCATAGCAAAATGATTGAGCTGTCCATAAATCAATGTGTAGAGATTCTAGAATTGACGTCTTCTGCTTCTGAGTGGGGTCTAGGGTGTCTAGGAAGCTGAAACCCTTGATATCCTCGTCAGCGCGTTGTCCGGAGCCAGAAAAGTTTAGTGTCACCTTTCTGACATTCCACACTGTCAATATTCGATCGATAGTTTCTCTTGGTAACAAGGAATTTTCAGATATTTTCAATTCCAAGTGATCCACCGACAAGGAAGGTACTTTCAGAGAACACATATCTCTGAACCATCTCTCATTGATAGCCAAATGCTTAAAATGCTTTGGTTCAGAGAATGAGACATTCGGTTGGATATCTGAGTACACTTCACAATTTCTGGCGATCCGCTCGCAGGTCTCACATCCAGACGGGCAGAAATCGGCGGCTCCTTCGTAGTGGCGGATTGTGGGGACTGGAAATTGTATTTTAATAAAATCGGTATACTCGTCGTGACCTAGAATCCGTCGATTTGGCCATCGAGTGCTACCGTAATTTTTGAAGCGGGAAATTCGAATTTTATTGCATTTTTCAATGATTTTCAATAACCAATTAATGCTGTGTTACGAATAAAAACTGTGCCCGTTTCAAAACTGTCCGAATTAGAACCGCCCGGATCTAAACCGATTAAAAAGTGGATAAACGTGATAAACAGGCCACTAGAAGTAGATTTGACGGTTGTGATTTGTACCAGTTCTAATACGGTCGGTTCTATTTTGGGCGGTTCTAATACGGACGGTTCTAATACGGACGGTTCTATTTTGGGCGGTTCTAATACGGACGGTTCTATTTTGGGCGGTTCTAATACGGACGGTTCTATATCGGGCGGTTCTATTTTGGGCGGTTCTAATACGGACGGTTCTAATACGGACGGTTCTATTTTGGGCGGTTCTAATACGGACGGTTCTATATCGGGCGGTTCTATTTTGGGCGGTTCTAATACGGACGGTTCTAATACGGACGTTTCTAATACGGACGATTCTAATACGGACGGTTCTATTTTGGGCGGTTCTAATACGGACGGTTCTAATACGGACGGTTCTATTTTGGGCGGTTCTAATACGGACGGTTCTATTTTGGGCGGTTCTAATACGGACGGTTCTAATACGGTCGGTTCTATTTTGGGCGGTTCTAATACGGACGGTTCTATTTTGGGCGGTTCTAATACGGACGGTTCTAATACGGACGGTTCTATTTTGGGCGGTTCTAATACGGACGGTTCTATTTTGGGCGGTTCTAATACGGACGGTTCTATTTTGGGCGGTTCTAATACGGACGGTTCTAATACGGTCGGTTCTATTTTGGGCGGTTCTAATACGGACGGTTCTATTTTGGGCGGTTCTAATGCGGACGGTTCTAATACGGACGGTTCTATTTTGGGCGGTTCTAATACGGACGGTTCTATTTTGGGCGGTTCTAATACGGACGGTTCTAATACGGACGGTTCTATTTTGGGCGGTTCTAATACGGACGGTTCTAATACGGACGGTTCTATTTTGGGCGGTTCTAATACGGACGGTTCTATTTTGGGCGGTTCTAATACGGACGGTTCTAATACGGACGGTTCTATTTTGGGCGGTTCTAATACGGACGGTTCTAATACGGTCGATTCTATTTTGGGCGGTTCTAATACGGACGGTTCTAATACGGTCGGTTCTATTTTGGGCGGTTCTAATACGGACGGTTCTGATACGGACGGTTCTATTTTGGGCGGTTCTAATACGGACGGTTCTAATACGGTCGGTTCTATTTTGGGCGGTTCTAATACGGACGGTTCTATTTTGGGCGGTTCTAATACGGACGGTTCTATATCGAGCGGTTCTATTTTGGGCGGTTCTAATACGGACGGTTCTATATCGGGCGGTTCTATTTTGGGCGGTTCTAATACGGACGGTTCTAATACGGTCGATTCTATTTTGGGCGGTTCTAATACGGACGGTTCTAATACGGTCGGTTCTATTTTGGGCGGTTCTAATACGGACGGTTCTGATACGGACGGTTCTATTTTGGGCGGTTCTAATACGGACGGTTCTAATACGGTCGGTTCTAATACGGACGGTTCTATTTTGGGCGGTTCTAATACGGACGGTTCTAATACGGTCGATTCTATTTTGGGCGGTTCTAATACGGACGGTTCTAATACGGTCGGTTCTATTTTGGGCGGTTCTAATACGGACGGTTCTGATACGGACGGTTCTATTTTGGGCGGTTCTAATACGGACGGTTCTAATACGGTCGGTTCTATTTTGGGCGGTTCTAATACGGACGGTTCTAATACGGTCGATTCTATTTTGGGCGGTTCTAATACGGACGGTTCTAATACGGTCGGTTCTATTTTGGGCGGTTCTAATACGGACGGTTCTGATACGGACGGTTCTATTTTGGGCGGTTCTAATACGGACGGTTCTAATACGGGCGGTTCTAATACGGACGGTTCTATTTTGGGCGGTTCTAATACGGACGGTTCTAATACGGTCGATTCTATTTTGGGCGGTTCTAATACGGACGGTTCTAATACGGTCGGTTCTATTTTGGGCGGTTCTAATACGGACGGTTCTGATACGGACGGTTCTATTTTGGGCGGTTCTAATACGGACGGTTCTAATACGGTCGGTTCTATTTTGGGCGGTTCTAATACGGACGGTTCTATTTTGGGCGGTTCTAATACGGACGGTTCTAATACGGTCGATTCTATTTTGGGCGGTTCTAATACGGACGGTTCTAATACGGTCGGTTCTATTTTGGGCGGTTCTAATACGGTCGGTTCTATTTTGGGCGGTTCTAATACGGACGGTTCTAATACGGGCGGTTCTAATACGGACGGTTCTATTTTGTACCAGTTCTAATACGGACGGTTCTATTTTGGGCGGTTCTAATACGGACGGTTGTGATTTGTACCAGTTCTAATACGGGCGGTTTTTATTCGGGCGGTTCTGTTCTGATTCGAGGCGACATCCATTGATGTTGAAAATCGCGTGAAAATCATTAAAAAATTCAATAAAATTTAAATTTCCCGCTCAAAATATTACGGTAGCACTTGTGACGTCACTTTCATGAAGCTATACCACGATGACCGAGTTGTCGGATTCTAGGCCACGAGTGTCTTTTAGCACGACACGCATCGTACAACCGCGCTCTACCGAAACTTGAGAAACTCCGAGAAAAAAGAGATATTTTTCAAGGGCATTTCGGTGGAGCGTGGATTCTGAACTTTTTAAAGACAAAAAAAAATGGCTGGTGGCCTAGGAAACTCACCATGCCTCTCCACCAAATAACTCATTATATCATGATGCATTTCCTCCTCGAATCCTCCAAACCCATCGAATTTCAACGTGTTGATCCTAATCCGGGCGGTATGATTCAAGAAGGAATGGCAGAAGTCGAAACTTCTTTCTGCCGGTACTCTTTTATAGTTTATGTAGAATCCACGGCACTTCTGATGACTCGGTCCTTCATTTGGAATCGGGATGGGGGAGATCACAATTGTCTTGTATTCCATTCGGATTAGTTTTAGGATAGAGTCGGAGAAGAGTTTGTTAACTAGCTGGAATACTTTTAATTGATGGCCTAGGATTACAAACGGTGGCCTAGAAAAGCAAATTGGCTAGATTTGTTGTTTTGGGAGCATTTTGAAGAGCCACTACTAGTCTAACAACTTTTGGAGAGGGTGCCGTGGTAAAACTGGTGGTCCCACTGAATAAATTTTTAATGGATCATACAGATCAAACTTAGATCTCCATTTTTGTAGTTGACAACTTATGTCTACGGGCGGTCCCTAGAAAGTTATAGCGCTCTGAAGTAGCTAATCCTTTCAAGGTGCCACTGGAGGCTAGATGGTATCTCCCCTGGGACCGTCCGTACAGAAAAGTGGTCAACTACAAAAATAAAGATCCAGATTTTATCTGCATGAAAAATATAAAATAGGCTTATTTAGACACCACCTATGGTAAAAAAAAAAGACAAAATAGACAGAAAATGTAATTTTTTTTTAAATTTTAAAAAAAGTTCAACTTTGACACTGCCTCCTGGCCTCAGAAGGTGTTCAAATAAACTAATTTTATACTTTTTTTGTAGAACAAATCGGAATGTTCATTTTTGTAGTTGATAACTTTTTTGTATGGGCGGTCCCTAGAGAGTTATATATCGACAAAGTAATTTCTCCCTCGAATCAACTTGTAGTACGATTTTTGAGCTGTCTCCTTAAAATGATCATAACTCTCCAGGGAGTGCCTGCACAAAAAAGTTGTCGAGTCGACAACTTTTTTGTACGGACATTCCCTAGGAAGATACAGCGCGCCGAACCAGCAGGCCACAAGATGTGTCTGCGAGAAGTGAAGAGAGTTAGAGACTTCAGAGCGCTATAACTCGCTAGCGACCGGTTGTACAAAAAAGTTGTCAATTACAAAAATGGAGTTCTACTTTTGATTTGTATGATCCATTAAAAATCTACTTGATGGGACAATAAGTATTACCATGACACACTCTCAAAGTTGGACCTTTTCAACTGAAAAAACCAAAACTCAATATACTTTTGAGCGGTACTGTAGATCCTAAAGTTGAAAAAGCTAGGCCACCCTGAAATTTCTGAGGTCACCAAATAAGTTTGATGATTAAAAATGGGGAAATTGATAAGACCCGGCAAAAAAATGGTGCATACAAACCCAAATTGTGAACTACGGGTCAGAATGACTTTGCTGCTGGCCTAGGATGCTCCGCCCACAATTAACTCCTGCAGTAGTCCCCTTAACAACTCAGACCGTTTTCCGAAAGGCCACGCCGCCCTCTAAAAACACGGAAAATTCCGTGAAACTCACCCTTAATCTCACATAATTGAGTACTGTCATTCCTGGAAGCTTGTCCAGAATTGTCTCGACTAACAGTGGATTTCCGAACACTTTTCTGATGCTTCTGATATTACCGATAATTGGGTAATTAACGGAAGTCATTATAAAAAGGGGGGAAAATATGAAGGTGATGTGTCTAGGGAGTCGGGGTTATTGATTCCTGTACGCACTTTTCCCAGGAGCCTAGTCTGCATATTGACGTGACGGTGTCACGGACATATTTTGGTTGAGTCCCCCTCTGGGATTGTTAGGACATCCGGACAACCGGATGCACAGACAAACAGACAGACACACAGATAGACAAAATTGAGCAAAAACAAAGTGAGAGCAATCTGAGATCATGACATAAGGTATTTGTGATAGAGAGATATCTGGATGCACAGATTGACAATAACTGACCATATTCTTCCAGGCCAGTCGTCTCGCGCCCGTCTTCGCCCACCGTAAAATCACAAATGGCGACAGTATCCCGAGAGAAATGGCACCACGACTACGTACCTCTGCTACCGATCGATCATTGGACTCGCCGACGAATTCAGAATCCAGAGCGACACTTCTGACAAGTCAACGCGGAAGTCAGGACTCGATGGATAGCGCCGCTGAGTGAGTTATATTTCTTTGAAGGCGTTTTAGGACGTGAGGTGGTGTCTAGATAAGCCAATTTTATATTTTTTGTGTAGATTAAATCTAGATCTCCATTTTTGTAGTTGACAACTTTTTTGTACGGGCGGTCCCTTGAGAGTTATAGCGCTTTGAAGTCGCGGCCTCTGCAGGCGCCCCCGGAGGTATTTAAGCTGGTTTAGAGCACTCTATATCCCTAGGGAGTGTCCGTACAAAAAAGTTGTCAACTACAAAAATGGAGATCTAGGTTTGATCTACACAGAAAATATAAAATTGGTTTATTTGAACACTTGGCCAGGAGGCACTGTCAAATTCGGACATATTTTCAAAAATTTACAAAAAAAAATGTTTACCAAAAAATTTTTTGTCA
The DNA here is from genome assembly GCF_010183535.1 of Caenorhabditis remanei. NCBI lineage: Eukaryota > Metazoa > Nematoda > Chromadorea > Rhabditida > Rhabditidae > Caenorhabditis > Caenorhabditis remanei. Next base: position 3,121,752 of record NC_071329.1, read on the forward strand.
TTTTTTGATGACCACAGGTGGTGCCGACATAAGGTATTTTTATATTTTTCATGTAGATAAAATCTAGATCTTTATTTTTGTAGTTGACAACTTATTTGTACGGACGGTCCCATGGGAGATAAGTGCGACGAATCGTCAAACCTCTAGTGGCACCTTAGCGACTTCAGAGCGCTATAACTTTCTAGGGACCGCCCGTAGAAAAAAGTTGTCATCAACTACAAAAATAGAGATTTGAATTTGATCTACACAGAAAATGTAGCAATTTTTATTTGGACACAACCAGAGGACATGAGGTAGTGTCAAAGTTGGACTTTGTCTTTTTTTTTTTTTGAAATTACAATATTTTTGTCTATTTTGTCTATTTTTGTTTGACCACAGGTGGTGCCGAGATAAACTATTTTTATATTTTTTGTGTAGATCAAATCTAGAACTCCATTTTTGTAGTTGACAACTTTTTTGTACGGGCGGTCCCTAGAAAGTTATGGAGCACTGAAGTAGCTCAGCAGGCTCCACCAGCTTCTTCAGAGCGCTATAACTCTCAAGGCACCGCCCGTAGAAAAAAGTTGTCAACTACAAAAATAAAGATCTAGGTTTGATCTACACAAAACATATAGAATTGTCCTATTTGACCGCAACCAGAGGACATGAGACACTGTCAAAGTTATGCAATTTTTCCACTCAAACTAAAAAAATCATCATTTTCAGAACCACTTCAATCGCCTCGGGAACTATAAGCTCACGTGACGGAAAGAAAAAAGGAAATTGGCTGAAAAAGTTCTCGTTTGGGAAGAGCAACAAGTCATAATTTCCAGATTTTCGTCCATCTGTGTGTCGGTTTGTCCCATTTCTTTTCTCAATTTCATTCCAAAAATTTTCTTTTTATCATTCCTTCCTCTTTTCTATGCCGAATTTTCAATTTTCTCAGTTCAAAATTCCCGCCCATTCTGCTTTAATTTATTGATTGATTGCTGTGATTTTTTCGATTTTTTCGATTTTTTTTCAAAATAAATTCGTTGTATTTTTTTGTCAATTCTAGGCCATGGCCTAGAATTCGTGGCCTAGGTTTCTCGTCTCAAAATGTTCGGCCACCAGCCAGTTATTGTGGCCTAGAAATTCCCAAGTCTTGTGGATGGCCTAACTTTTCTAAACATGAGTTTTGTAGGTCATGAACCCCCTGGCCTAACTTTCACACTGTTAGGAAAGTTAGGCCACGCCTGGCCTAGGAATCTCTGTGTGGCCTAGGTTTTCAAATTTAAAAAATTTAGGCCATCAGAGAGAAAATATTCGAAAATTTTTTCGAGTGTCTGTCTGTCCGGATGTCCGATGGGGTACTGTAGCTCCGAGAACCTGATGGCCTAGAAACCCAAATAGGAAAAGTTAGGCCACCGCATCCCAGATCTTCCCTTTCTGTTCCCGAATTTTTCAATCGGGTTTTTTTTTCTCAATTTCTTCGTATCAAACGAGAAAATAGTAGTCGATTGGATGATTCATAGCAACCAACACAAAAAGAAATAAACACAAAAAAACTACTGGAAACAAAACAATCGAGAAAATAAACATGAATAATGTATTTTTTTCGGCAGCAAACCGTTTTTTTCAGTCAAAAATGCGTCAAAGACACGCCAGATTCATATATCTGGCGCGCCTTTGACGCGGTCCCTAAGCGCCCAAGGCACGCCAGACTCTACGAAAATGTTAATATCGGTTTGGTTTGTTTTCGGGGATCATAGATGATCATGAGGCTGGCGCGACTTTGACGCGTCTGACTTCCCTGAAAACGCGCCTCAGGCACGCCAGTCTCCCAAAACTGTTGTTTTGAAGCGCTCAAGGCGCGCCAGACTCTTCAATTTCGATTTTTCAAGAAAACGCGCCAAAGGTGCACCAGTCTGTCCTCTTGCCTATAAGGCTGGCGCACCTTTGACGCGTCCTTCAAATCTCAAATTCTCAATATTATCGACTCAAATTAATTGAATTCCATGCGGTTTTCAGAAACTTTTCAATCCAAAAACGCGCCTAAGGAACGCCAGTCTGCTCAAGACGCCGCCTTAGCCTATCCATTTTTGCTTGTCCATAAGTCTGGTGCGCCTTCGGCGCGTTTTTTTTCTGAAAATCTTTCCCCTCGAGAACTCTACCTCTATTTCCATACCACTTTCTTTTTCTTTTTTAAATTTCAATTTTTCAAGAAAACACACTCAGAAACTTTTCAGAAACGCGTCAAAGGCACGCCAGATTCAAGAATCTATCTGGCGCGCCTTTGACGCGGTCCCTGAGCGCCCAAGGCACGCCAGACTCTATGAAAATGTAAATGTCGGTTTGGTTTGTTTTCGGGAATCATAGATGATCATAAGGCTGGCGCGCCTTTGACGCGTCCCCTCTGAATTTGTTTCTCCTCGAAAAATTGGGTTTTTTTTTTCCATTTTTTTCCAATCAACACATTGTTTTTATTCTCCTCGAAAACCATGTCCAATCAAAAAGTGTTTTTTTTTCCAATTTCCAATTTCAACCCCCTCAAATTCCATTAAAAAGTTCAACGGAATGGGATTTTTTGGTTTCCAATTTTCTATTCCTCATCTTAAAAATAGTGGGGAGATTGTGATGGACTTTGACTTCTGGGTGGTCAGGAGACATGTGATGGGGGACATCCGGATGAATGGATGGACAGACAGACAGACAGACAGACAGATGAATCCGAGAATCTGAGGATGCAAGCCTAAGGGACATTTCGCAACGAGTCGTTTTGCAACTGCATGGAATAATTTAAAGTCTTGATACATAGTTTGAGACCGGTACGTTTTAAAACAGGAGGCGTTTTGAAACTATGACATCTTGACACAGTTCCGAAATGTCACGGTTTCGAGGTGTCCAGTTGCAAAGTGTCCTGGAGTTTCTAGTTTCAAAACGACCCACCATCCTTGTTTTAAAACATTGAAACTTCCAAATGTCTCTTGGTTGCCAACAGTGTTGTTGGGAATTCCGACTTCCGACTTCCGACTTCCGGGTTTTTTTTCCACTTCCAACTTCCGACTTCCGACTTCCGGATAAGAAATTTCACTTCCGACTTCCGACTTCCGACTTCCGGATAAGGAATTTTACTTCCGACTTCTGTCATTACATAACAGTGAAATTTCCGAAAAGTAAATTTCGCAGAAATACATGGAAAAATGGTCTAAAAGGACAGAAAATATGCTTTTCTTCAGCCAAAAACTAATTTTCCACTGATTTTCGCGAATTTTATGAACTTTTTCTCTTGGAGTTTTTGAATCTTTGCGAAAAAATCTAACACCGACTTCCGACTTCCGACTTCCGGGTGTTTTTTTTACTTCCGACTTCCGACTTCCGACTTCCGGATAAGAAAATTTTCACTTCCCAACATCTCTGGTTGCCAAACGTCTCTTCCTCCGGTTTTGAGATGTCCGGTTTCCAAACGTCCACGTTACAGAACTACAGTAACCCTTCCGCTTCCCATATTCCCTGGTCTTCTCGTCTATTGCAAAAAGTAACGTTTTGAAATGTTGGCCGGTTTTGAGATGCGTCGGGTTTCTAAACGTCTCACCCCCCGAACTGCCCCATTTCAAAACTACAGTACCCCCTCTCCTTCCCAGGTATTCCCGGTCTCCCCCCCCCCTGATTTCTGATCACTTGCCTATTTTCGAAAATATTCGAAAACCATTCTCTCCTCTCCCAAACAACCCCATTACGCGTGTGTCATTTTTTGAAGAGTTTTGACATTTGCACCTCCGATTTTAGACTTTCTCTGCGTCTCTCACATCCCACACACTCTCTCTCTCTCTCGTCCACATCCCATTAAATATAATGGGTAGAACAGAACAGTACGAGGTGGTGCTGGGGCCCAAGTATGGGCGGTTGGAGCAAGAAAAATTATTGGCAAATTTTCGAATTCGAATTGAATCAGAGATGGGGATGGTCTAGGAGGGAGATTGAGAGTTTTCAGAAAAGTAGGGAGCGTCGAAGGTGCGCCAGACTCATATCCACAGACTGTATCATGGACGGCCAGGATCTTGATGACAAGACTGGTGCACCTTTGGCGCGTTTTCTTGAAAAAAAATTGAAAAACGAAGCAAGTGATATGGAAATAGAATTAGAGTTTTCGCGTCGACGGCGCGCCCCAGACTTATAGACAAACGAAAGGCGTCTAGCTACTAGATGGAGACCGCATCTTGAGCAGGCTGGCGTGCCTTTGACGCGTTTTCCGAAACGCCGGACGCGTCAAAGGCGCGCCCGCCTTATCAACTATGATCCCCGAAAACAAACCAAACCGATATTAACATTTTCGTAGAGTCTGGCGTGCCCTGGGCGCTCAGGGGCCGCGTCAAAGGCGCACTAGATAGATTTTATCTTGAAGCTGGCGTGCCTTTGACGCATTTTTTGACTGAAAAAAACCGCATGCTGCCAGAAAAAATACATTATTCATGTTGTTTTTATTTTCTCGAGAGTTGTCGATGGAAAAAGATTTTCGGAATGAAAACGCGTCGACGACGCGCCCGACTTATAGACAAACGAAAGGCTAGCTCCTCTGGATAGATGGAGACCGCATCTTGAGCAGACTGGCGTGCCTTTGACGCGTTTTTGAAAAGTTGCTCAGAAACGCATTAAATTCAGCTGTCGACAATTTCGAAAATTTGAGATTTGAAAGACGCGTCAAAGGTGCGCCAGCCCAAACTAAACGGACATAGCTTTTCGTAGAGTCTGGCGCGCAGTTGACGCGTTTTTCCTAAATTTTCAAATTCCCGAATTAGTCAGCTCTCGTGATGTTTTCCCAATAAGAGAAAGCGCCAAAGGTACGCCAGCGACGCGCCAAAAAACACCTGTGTCCTCAGAATTTCGAATCCCGCTCTGGCGCACCGTCGACGCGTTCCGAAAATTCCAGACTTCCGAAACAGTAGGCTCGAACGAAACGAATGGTTTTTAAGTTTTTTAAGTAATTCAGAGAAAAACGCGCCCAAGGTGCCCCTGATCGTTGACTCCAAAACGTCGCGGTTTCTCAGACCCTTTCCCCCCATCTCTCCAAGTCCACAACTCTCATTTTTCTGAATCCTTTGATCTCCAGAAATATTTTTTCATAACATCTTGTAGACTGTCTTTTCCATGTCGGGCGGCGTTTCTTTTGGCCACACATGGAGTACAAGTTGCCCTCCACTTCACTCTTTCCTTTTATCATTGTGCCGCCCGGCACGGCGGTAGGGGGGTGTCTAGCAGAAGTAAGTGACAACATGTAGGGAGTAATAAGGGGGAACATTTGAAAAACATAGAGGACGATTCTTGGAAATGGTTAGAAGCAAACATGAAGAAGATAATATTCTCACGGTGTTTATGCTCATCAAATGTGTCTGTGATGGGGGACGACAGATCAATGATCTACATTTGCATATGTACTTGACTTGATTAGTGGGAAACAAACTAATAGACATGATGATTTTTGAGAATGTTTGACAAGGGAAATCCTCTTTCAAACGACTCAAAAACTTGGCCCGTGATACTTTCGAGTTCGTAGAATCCGAATCTGGAATACGATTCTATTAAATCCTTCTGTGAACCGAATTATGAAAAACTTTTTTTATGGTCAAGCTTTTTTGCGTCACACGTGATCTGCCAAAATGCCTATCCAAATATACAGTACCGCTCAAAAGTATATTAAGTTTTGCCTTTTTCAATTAAAAACGCCCAACTTTGAGAGTGTGTCATGGTAATACTTATTGTACCATCAAGTAGATTTTTAATGGATCTTATAGATCAAAAATAGATCTCCATTTTTATAGTTGACAATTTTTTTGTAAGGACACTCCTTAGAGAGTTATGGTCATTTTAAAACGACAGCTCAAAAATCCGCACTATAAGTTGATTTTAGAGAGAAAATACGTTGACGATATGTAACTTGGTAGGGACCGCCCGTACAAAAAAGTTGTCAACTACAAAAATGAAGTTCTACCCTTGATCTGTATGATCCAACTGAAAAACTGCAAATGTCGCATTTTTAAATATCCAGTACTGTACAAACCTTTGTAGTTTTGTAACACTCACAGAACAAAAGCCGTGCATCTCCAATCACAAACTTTGATAGTACGTAATGACGGTGATACAATCTCAAATTTAACTCAAAATCTATTCCTGTAAATTTTCGCATTGAAATCTACTAAAATTATTGCTGAAGATGTAAATTGTATACCTACAGTACCGGACAAAAAGTTATCAATTTTGGTTGTTTTCAGTGGAAAATGACCAACTTTGACAGTGTATTTCGGTGTCACCTGATTGCCCGACAAACTCAAATTTATATAGGTTGAATAGAGCAAAAATAGCACATCATTTTTGTAGTTGATCATTTTTTTGTATGGACACTACCATGAAAGTTATAGATTGTCAAAGTGAAAATCTTCAAAATGTCGCAAATTTGCATTGAAATTAGTCGATTTCAAGGAGTAATGGGTTTCTTTACCTGTAACTTTTATGGTAGTGTACATACAAAAGAAAGGTCAACTACAAAAATGATGTACTATTTTTGCTCTGTCCAACCCATATAAACTTGAGTTTATCGGACAATCAGGTGACACCGAAATACACTGTCAAAGTTGGTCATTTTCCACTGAAAACAGCCAAAACTTAATATACTTTTGAGCGGTACTGTATACCTAACTTTCAGATTATCGCTTTTCCATGCTACTATCTGTCGTAACATGTTGCAAGACACTATTAAAATGAAACATAAACGTCAAATTGTGTCGAAATTTCTATTTAAAAAAGAGATGCACTTTGTTCTACTATTTCTCTTTCAGATTTTTAATGGAAAATGTTGATTGAAACCGCTTTAGAACATTCTTAGTGACACAGAACTCTATGTTATGGGGGTTTTTGTCTTTTTTATTCTTTTTGGAGCCTCATTGTCTGATTGTCGGTATTACCAAAGAAAGTCAGAATGGATAGACGACGCCCCTCTTATTGACCTTTTACATAGTGCACTCTTCCTCGCTCCCTCCTATTCCTTATCACAAAAAGGCGAAGAAGTTCAATTCTTTTCATTTGTTTAACCGAATGAATACAAAAAAGTGCTAGTTCTTCTGATCACGTACATATGTATGTCGCTGCATATTCAGTTTTTTTAAAACGAAATTAGAGACGATTTTGAGTTTTTCTAAGGTTGTTCTCAAAATTGTCGACTCAAATTAATTGAATACCATTTCAGAAACTTTTCAATCCAAAAACTCGCCTAAGGCACGCCAGTCTGCTCAAGACGCGGTCTTTGCCTATCCAATTTCGCTTCTCCATGAGTCTGGTTCGCCTTGGGCGCGTTTTTCTGAAAATTTTTCCACTTGAAAACTCTAACTGCAACTTTGAGAGTGTGTCATGGTAATACTTATTGTTCTATCAAGTAGATTTTTAATGGATCATACAAATCAAAAATGGGGCTCCATTTTTGTAGTTGACAACTTTTTTGTATGAGCACTGCCTAGAGAGTTATGGTCATTCGAAGTCGACAGCTCAAAAATCGCACTATTTTGCACTGAAAAGAGTCGATTTGAGGGAGAAATTACTTCGATAATATGTAACTCTCTAGGGAGTGTCCGTACAAAAAAGCTGTCTTCGACACTCCAGACAATCCTCCGGTTGTCTTCCCCAGCATCCTCGAGAATTGCAGTTTGGATCACAAACTTCCTCATCGCTAACTGCAAAATTGTTTGGCTTTTGATTTAAAATATTCAGACTATACAGTACTGGCCATGAAGAATGCGACACTTGCAGTTTTTAGTTGAAAATGGTCAACTTTGTGAGTGTGACACGGCCTCCTTGAGAGTCTCACAATATAGATTTTTTATGGAGTGTATAGATCACAAATAGAGCTTCATTTTTGTAGTTGACAACATTTTTGTACGAGCACATTCTAAGAAGTTACAGGTAGTCTTTGTAAAAAGCTCAAAAATCACACCTTTTAGCACTGAAAAACGGCAACAATTGCGAGACATTTCTTTGGCGATCGATAACTTTTTAGGATATGCTCGTACAGAAAAGTTGTCAACTACAAAAATGAAGTTCTATTTTTGATCTATACAATCCATTAACAATCAATATTGTAAGACTATCAGGGAGGCCGTGTCACAGTCATAAAGTTGACCATTTTCAACTAAAAACTGCATGTGTCGCATTCTTTAAGGACAATACTGTATGTATGTCGTTGCATGTTAATTAAGTTTTTTGTTATGAAATTAGAGAAGGTTTCAAGAGGAGGTACTTGAGAGCTTACGGGGCCTATGCTGATTGAAGCCAGCACAATTTCTGAAAAATCTTCTTAAGTCCTACTTTTCTCAAGAATATACCAAAATGTAGAAATTTGAAACGCTTTAAAAAAATGTCTTTAAAAATGCGCGATTTCTGTGCATTACGAGAGAACTTACACTAATTTTTATGAAAGTTTCAAAAAATTTGTGAAACCGGGATTTCTCAACGCTGGCTGGGATAAAGGGCCAAAAAACGCAAAAATGAGCAAGAATTCATTCTAGCCCTGCCCGCAACACATCACCGATTAGCCATTCGACGCCAAAGTAGATCAGTGACACAAAACTCGTCGAGATCTACATTTTTGTATATGTTTCAGCTAATTAAAGGAGGACTGAAGTCATATTTTTTGTATTTCAGATTCTGATACTTCGGAAAATTCTGAACAACTTTCATCATTGGAGCATATGATAAAAATTGTTCTAAATGCCCTAAATTCACGTTTTCCCAGCTCAAAAGGATCCTAGGTGGAAAAGTTTTCCCACGCGAATTTTTGCCCCCGTGTAGTCCTCTCGGACAAAATATTTATTTTTATTTCTCGATTTTTCGTTTTCTTGCTTTTTTCAACAAAATTTCGTGTTTTTTTTTTCAATTTATATCGTAAAAAAGACTCACTTTGAAGCGAGTTACGCGTCTATCTTTCTGTACATCCAAATTTCCAGATGTCTGACTATCCGTAAGTCGTTTATCGTCCTCTCAATCCTCCTCAAAGCTTCCATATTTGTGTTTTACCAAATGTCTTCCTCCTCTCACTAGGGAAGGCCTCCAGGTGACCGTGGAGTTATGGGACGTGACCTATATCGTTGGAAAGCTGAGAAAACGCTGATTTCAAATGTACATCCAGTTTTTGCACTCGAGGCCTGGTATTCGAGAAAAACGAGGTCAAAGTTTGGACATGCGTGGCGCAGGTCATGTCGATGTTTTAAACACGTCGGTAAGGTAATGACTTGTCAGGGATCCAAACTTTGACTTCGTTTTTCTCGAATACTAGGTCTCGAGGGCAAAAACTGAATATATATTTGAAATCAGCGTTTTCTCAGCTTTCCAATGATATAGGTCACGTCCTATAACTCCAGACCGAGTCGAGGACCTTCCCTATTCAGTCCCCCCGTGCTTTTTATCTGTCTGTCTGTCCATCCGTCCGGATGTCTGCCCCACCTCCAACACCTAAACAAACATTCCTCAAATTTCAAAAATCTTTGTCTCTCTACCTGTCTATTTCTCTCCTCTCTCCTCTCCCCTTCCCTCAAGGGGTGGAGCCTCCGGTGGTGTTCAGCGCCGCCTCGCCGGCGCCCCGCCCACTTTTCTGTCTCCTCTCTCCAGCCGACTCCTCCGCTTGCCCCTCTTCTATTGTTGTCCTAAACTTTTTGCGTTTTCTCTAAATATTTTCGTTGTGTGCTCTCGCTCCAGAAGGCTCTACCACCAGAAGAGTATGATGGATTCGTTCCATCCGCCACTGATCCTTCTCCTCCTTCTCATGCTCCTGATCTCGATCCCGACCGCCTTCGCCCGCCGCTCCCATCGTAACGCCCTTGTCGAGATCCCCGACAAGGCGATGCTTAACGGAACCGTCTACGTCATCTCGCCGCTGATGCCCAAAGTTTTTGTGGAGACTGGAGAATTCACGATCAACTCGTCCCAATGCCTTCACTACTCGTTCAACATGACCGAGAATCGTGTCAAGTGAGTTTGGGCGGGAAAAAAAATTTGAAACGTTTTTAAAATTCAAAAAAATCTTACGGTAGCGTGTGGGTACCCCAAAAAGATTTTTAGAATGCGCGAGAGGTTTTTTTTCTAATTTTGAGATTCAAAAATCTTGCGTTTTTATCATAAAATCTTAAGGCTGGCGCGCCTTTGACGCGTCGTCCTTCACATCGAAAGCTCTCGAAATTGTCGACTCAAAATAACTGAATTCAAAGCGTTTTTTTTGCAAATTTAGAAACGCGTCAAAGGCACGCCAGCCTGCTCAATACGTGGTATCTGTCTATTCATTTTGCTTGTCTCATCTTTCATATGTCTGGCGCGCCGTCGACGCGTTTTTATACTGAAATTTCTTACTCTAGAGTTAGTGTGCCTCAAAAAATTCCCAAAAAATTATTTATTTATTTATTTCGACATCATTGATTGTCAGTCAGAGAGAGAGAAACGAACTCGAATCTTATCAATTTTTTCGCCTTGTTCCAATTTTCGGTGGTGTGGTGACTCAGCAAATTTCTTCAGCAACAATTTTTTTCTCGAGAACAACGGGGACAACAAAATTATTGAGACCACGTAGAAAAAAGAGGGATTTCGAAATTCCCAAGGTTTTAGTTGGGTCATGTGGTGACCTACTTTTTGAAAATTTGGGATTCTAGGCCATTGGAATCTTGAGCTATTCGAGGTTTTGGGGACAATAGGTCTCCGGGTTTCAAGATCTTAACCTATTCGAGGTTTTGGAGATTCTAGGACCGTCGCCTTGAAGGGATTTCGGCCACGCGCGATTCTTGGGATTCTAGGCCACCACGTTTTTGAGATCATAGGCCATCATCATACTTGCAAACCGGGCCGAAACGGGTCGTCACGGACCGTCTCGTAATTCGCTTCAAACTGAGTTTTATGAGCTCAAAAATATACCAAATTGTAGATCTCAACGAGTTCTATGCCCGTGGCCTACTACGGGTCGGATGGCTATTCGGTTATGTGCCGCGAGCCGGACCAGAAAGGCTTTTTTGGCCATTTTCGCGTTTTTTGGCACCGTTTCCCGGCCCGTAGTAGGTCATGGACATAGAACTTGTCGAGATCTAAATTTTGGTATACTTTTGAGCTCATAATATTGAGATTGAAGGAAATTACAGGCGGGCCCGTTTCGGTCCGGTTTGCAAGTATGATGATGGCCTACGATCTCAAAAACGTTGTGGCCTAGAATCCCAAGAATCGCGTGGCCGAAAATCCGTCAAGGCGACGGCCCTAGAATCTCTTTAAGGGTTTTCGTGCTCTTCGAAGGATTCTAGGTCATCACAGTTTTGGGATTTTTGTCTTTAAGGGTGTTAGACACATAGCCAAGACTCCCGCATTCCTAGGCCACCACTTTCCGTTTCCTTTGAAAACTTTTTTGCCTCTACTCCATCTGTCTCCAACCACCAAAACTGTACACATTGTTTACTCTAAGCATCTCCCCACTTTCTCCTTAACGTACTTATCACACATTTACACCTCTTTTATCATCATAAGCGCCCCGAAAGGGGGGAAAGAGTTGTTGTCTTTCTTGTGTGTGTGTTGCCAAAAGTCATTAGGGTGTCAATGGAGCGTGGAAGCCTCGGAGAAAGTTTCGAGGAGGGATGGTCTGAGAACTTTGGGGAACTGAAATTTGGGATTCTAGGCCATCAATTTCTAGGCCACACTGAGAAACACTTTAAGGAATTTTCTCTACGGCCTAGAAACCCAATTTTCCTAGGCCACCATTTTTCCATTCCGCAGAAGGAACATAAATACGTTGTCAATTATCTTAATGTCAACATCAGCTACCACCACCAACTGACACAATTCGCTGATAACAACCCATCAACCGTTTTTGTTTAGCAAATACACAAATAATTGATAATTAGGGGGGGGGGGGGCAATTTATTATCACGGTGGGAGGAGTCTGAAGTTTAGTGACCTAGAAACCCAAACTTTTTCAAAAATGGCCTTTTTTCACAAAAAACACGTTTTATAAATTGCGGCCTAGCCTCCCAAAACTCGGTCACCATGAAAAACATGAAAATATCAAAAATTAGCAAACGCGCTCTATCGAGAATTTTTCGAAAAATTCAATTATTGACGTTCTCGTCATTGGAGCGCGTTTGCAAGACTTTTAGATTGTTTTAACCTCAATATTGCCAATAGAGCGCGGTTGCAAACCTTCAAAAAATTAGAAACAAAACTGAAAACTGAGCAATCGCGCTCTATTGATAATTTTTCAAAACTGACGTATTTAGGCTTTAAAATTGCACAGAAACATAATTTTTGAGTTGTTAAAAAAAATTGGTGGCCTAACTTTTCCCAAAACTCGGCCAGCAAGTTTTTTTTACAAAAAGTGTTCATTGCAGCGCACTTGCATCATCTTTGACCTGAAAATGTTTTTTTGAAGGATTTCAAAGTAAGAAATAGAGCGCACTTTCCAAATGGAAAAAAAAATTTGCCAATTTAGCGATTTTTTGCAATTTTCTGGAAAAAAAACACCAAAAAAACGTCGGTGGCCGAGTTTTTGCAAATGGTGGCCTAACTTCCCTGTCACTCTTTTCACAAAATGTTCATTGGAGCGCATCTGCATCATCCTCAATACCGATCATAAAATTCGTCCTTCTCCCTTTTAAAGGGTATGCACTTGCGCCCTAGCGAGAAATTTCCGACTGGTACCATGCAAATACGCTCCAATGAGAATTTGTGAGAAAATGGGCGAAAATCGTGTTTATAACAGTTAAAAATATAAATTTCTCATTAGAGCGCACTTACTCATTTTTCAAATTAATGCAAATATTCGGTGGTATGAAAACGCGCGCTATTGATAAAAACTGGATTTTCACTGTTTTTACACGAAAAATGCAATCGCGCTCCATTGAGAAAACGCTAAATATTGTGTTTTTCCAAATATTTTAAACTCTAGGGGTTATGCAAACGCGCTCCACTGATAAAAACTGGATTTTCACTGTTTTTACACGAAAAATGCAAATGTGCTCCATTGAGAAAACGTTAAATATCGTGTCTCTAGGGGTTATGCAGACACGCTCTATTGATAAAAACTGGATTTTCACTGTTTTTACCCGAAAAATGCAATCGCGCTCCATTGAGAAACTGTTCGCCTGTTTCCCAGAGTTCGTCATCTTCTCCAAAACTTTTGGTAGATCATAAAATAGTTCCGTTCCCCCAAAGTATATATTTGCGGCCCCTTTTCTTTTCATCGTCGTCTTCATAGTCACTTCCCCCCATTTTTCTTCATAGGCAACTATAACACAATAGTACGAAAAAGCTGGATGGGGGGGGGGGGGGGGGTGCCAAAACCAAAAAGGTGTTGTTGCGCAACAAGACACCCCCTTTTTCAAGACACCCCCACCCCTTTCCCGCGCTATGCCATAGAGCGCACAGGAAGAACAAATATTTCGATGGGTTTCAAATTTCTGCTGCAGCAGCATAGTGCAAATATAAAATATTGAAATATATATATATATTCCTAGTGATGTATCATGTTTATGAAAAGACACGAGTGATCGGGGCACGTCTCCTGAAGTGACGTCTTCTGTGGCGTCAAAAAGTCCTCTGTACCAAACTCTTCCCCAAGAATTTTCGAGTACCACGGCGGGTAGATCCCGCGAATCTCGCCAGACGGGAGAATACTTCTCACTGTGAAAAAGTCGGGACATGCCGGGTGGCGGAGGATGGCGTCGAATAGTTGGGTTACTGTATCCGTGGTGGTGGAGAGGCGGAGCTGGAGACGGGCGCCCGATGGGTAGCGGATTAGTAGGTGGTGGTACGGTGGGCCACTGGTTGGAGGCGGCTGATCTGCTGAAATAGTTTTCGGTTATATAGGGATGGCCGAGTTTTGGGAAGTTAGGCCACGAAAAAAATTTCGAAAATTTGATTGGTGGCCAAACTTTTGCAAAAATTCGGCCACCTATCTTTTTCCTGTATTTTCATGAAAAATACACGAAAAACCTTGAAAAAAAAAGCTGGTGGCCGAAAGTTAGGCTACCATTTGCAAAAGTTCGACCACCGACGTTATTTTTTGGGTTTTCAGGGAAATTTGTGGAAAAATCGGAAAAATTTATATTTTGGCAAATTTTATTGAGAGTGGAAAGTGCGCTCTATCGCTAATCCCCAAAAAACACTTTTTTTTAAAACATGATACAAAACACTTCATGGCCGAGTTTTGGGAAGTTAGGCCACTGCGATTTTTGAAAAAAATTAAAAAACGACGCTAAAATTACGTTTTTATGCATTTTTTACGTAATTTTCGAAGATTCTCAATAGAGCGCATTTTCTCAGTTTCCATTTAAACTTATTTGAAGGTATGAAACCGCGCTCTATAGACAATATTGAGGTTAAAACAATTTAAAAGTTTTGCAAACGCGCTCCAATGACGAAAACGTCAATAATTAAATTTTTCGAAAAATTCTCAATAGAGCGCGTTTGCTAATTTTTGTTATTTTCGTGTTTTTTGATGCTTTTCAGGGAAAATTGTGGAAAAATCGCAAAAATTCAATAATTTTTCGAAATTTTGTCTAAAACCTCAAAAAATTATGGTGGCCTAACTTCCCAAAACTCGGCCATCATCTTTTTTTCCCTGTGTTTTTCACATTTTTTTTCGCAGTTTTCACTGTTTTTTATCGAAATTTCCAACAAAAAAATCACGATAAAGACAGGTGGCCGAGTTTTTGCAAAAGTTAGGCCACCAATTTTTTTTCCAAAATTGGCCTTTTTTCACAAAAAAAACGTTTTGCAAATTGCGGCCTAGCCTCCCAAAACTCGGTCACCATCAAAAACATGAAAAATCAAAAATTAGCAAACGCGCTCTATCGAAAATTTTCCGAAAAATTCAATTATTGACGTTTTCGTCATTGGAGCGCGTTTGCAGAATTTCAAAAACGTAATTTTTTTGTCGTTTTTTCAATTTTTTTCAAAAATCTCAGTGGCCTAACTGCCCAAAACTCGGCCATCAAGTTTTTTTCCGGTTTTTGAAAAATTTTCATAATCATTATCACTGAAACGATTGGAGCGCATTTGCATCATCTTTGACCAAAAATGTGATCCATTTTCCATTTTGAGCAAAAATGTGGCCAAAAATAGATATTTTGCTACTTATTTTTCACAATTTTCTCTTAAAACCCAAAAAATGTCGATGGCCGAACTTTTGCAAAGTGGCCTAGGTTCCCAAATCTCGGCCATCAGTTTTTTTCGGCATGGCCTAGAAACCCGAATTAAGCCACCACCAAAATGTTCATCTGGTGGCCTAACTTTTGCACTTTTTGGGTTTCTAGGCCACGCCCCCTCCCCGGGGGAGTACTGTACCTTGGATTTTCTCTCTATACAACTGAATCGTTTGTTTCCGGAGCACTTTTCGCTCCGCCTCCAATCGAATCTTCTCTTTTTCCTCTTTTTTTGCCAAATCCTTCGCCAAACTATCCGCGTATTCTTGATTCTGCAAATGCGCTCTATTGGACTTTGCTCTATTGGACTTGTGCGATGGGGCGCACATGCATACCAATCTTGATGCATATGCGCTCTATCGAGTTCTATGGGGCGCGCTTGGTGTAAACGCGCCCTATTGCGAATTCTCAATGTAGCGCACTTGCCTGTTGGCTCCGTAGAGCGCGGTCCTCGGCGAGTTTGTCGTTAGTCATGATGGTAGTGTGTACAAGTATTTAGTAATGAATTGGGAAATAAATTTTTTTCGAAAAAAAAAATCTTGTTAGGAAATTTTTTTTTGACACCTTGACCTCAGGGGGTGTCAAGGTAAGGTTTTCAAAATTTTTGAATTTTTGATTTTGGAAAGATGTAAGTGCGCTCTATTGACAAATATGTGTTCTTAGGTTATGCAAGCGCGCTCCATTGAGAAAACGTCAAAATTTGGGTTTTTGAGGCGCTTTTCGAAAATTATTGGGTTACTGGAACCATGCAAATGCGCTCCGATGAGAATTTGTGAGAAAGTGGGTGAAAATCGTGTTTATAACAGTTAAAAATATAAATTTCTCATTAGAGCGCACTTACTCATTTTTCAAATTTATTCAATTATTAGGTTGTATGTAAACGCGCTCTATTGATAAAAGTTGGATTTTCACGGTTTTTTCTCAAAAATGCAAACGCGCTCTATTGAGAAAACGTTAAATATCGGGGTTTTCCATGAAATGCTAAACTTAATGGGGTCTGCAAATACGCTCTATCGATAAAAGTTGGATTTTCACAGTTTTTTCACAAAAATGCAAACGCGCTCCATTGAGAAAATGTCTAATTTCGGTGTTTTTCCGGAAAATTCAAATTCTAGAGGGTATGCAAACGCGCTCTATTGATAAAAACTGGATTTTCGCTGTTTTTACTCAAAAAATGCAAGTGTGCTCCATGGATAAACCCGTTTTTTTCAATTTTTCTCAATTTCCAGACTCCTATCATACATCTGCCTCCGTGGTGAAGGCGGTTTCTGTACTATGGATGTTTTCAAGACTCCAGATGACAAAGAGGGATGCACATATCTGCGCCCGTGGTATTCGAAGGATCATCAGTCAGTTTTCGGGAATTTTTTTTAGGCAAAAATAAAAATATTCGGGAGGGAAAGTTAGTATTAGTTGATATGTTCAAATGGTGTAATTATGTAATTATACTGTATATAATTAAGTTTTCGGGAATTTATTTTTGGAAAAAAAGTGAAAATCCGTCAATTCACTCACTACGGATGTTAAGAGGCTAGGGGATGTGGGGGACTAGAAAATTCATTATGAGGAAAGTTAGGCCATGAAAAAAGTCTCAGGTTAGGACACATTTGCATGATAGGAATAGGTGGCCGAGTTTTTGCAAAAGTTAGGCCACCAATTTTTTTTTCACAAAAAACGTTTTACAATTGCGGCCTAGCCTCCCAAAACTCGGCCCGCCATGAAAAACACGAAAATATCATAAATTAGCAAACGCGCTCTATCGACAATTTTTTCGAAAAATTCAACAATTTTCACATTGGAGCGCGTTTTTACACCTTTTAGATTGTTTTAACCTCTATATTGTCTATGGAGCGCAATTTCATACCTTTAAAAAAGTTTAGCAAATACGCTCTATTGAGGATCTTTCTAAAATGACGTAAAAATGCGTAAAACCGTAATTTTTGCGTCGTTTTTCAATTTTTTTCAAAAATCTCAGTGGCCTAACTTCCCAAAACTCGGCCACGCTCGTTTTACAAGAATGTTCATTGAAGCGCATTTGCATCACGTGTGACCTAAAAATGGGTTTTTGTGGATTAGCGATAGAGCGCACTCTCGATTCCTGAAAAAATTTGTCGAAAATCGATTTTTCCCTGAAAAAGCACCAAATAACGTCCGTGGCCTAACTTTTGCAAATGATGGCCTAACTTCCGAAAACTCGGCCACCAGCGTTAAAAAAAAAGATTTTTCACAATTTCCATCGGTTTTTAGTGAATATTTCATGAATAATCACGAGAAAAATAGGTGGCCGAGTTTTTGCAAAAGTTAGTCCACCAATTTTTTTTTCAAAAAATAGCCTTTTTAACAAAAAAACGTTTTACAAATTGCGGCCTAGCCTCCCAAAACTCGGTCACCATGAAATAGATCAAAATATCAAAAATTAGCAAACGCGCTCTATCGAGAATTTTTTGAAAAATTCAATTATTGAAAAATCTCAGTGGCCTAACTTCTCAAAACTCGGCCACCATCTTTTTTTCTAGATTTTTCACGATTTCCACCGGTTTTTAGTGAATATTTCATGAAAAATCGCGAGAAAGATAGGTGGCCGAGTTTTTGCAAAAGTTAGGCCACCAATTTTTTTTTCAAATTTTTGAGTTTTCTATCAAAAAAACTTGAATTTTTGCAGGTGGCAATTCTATTTCGAGTTCAACCGCCGCCCCCGAGTTTTTGGCCGTCACTATCAGCAGAGAGTGAAGAATGGCACCAGAAAACGACACGTGGCAAAAACGGAGACCAGCACGAAGACCATCGGAACCTTGACTCTCTATGGGATGGTGGATTGCGACAAAGTATGTAAAGGGGAGGAGTTTGGACCGGCTCTCGGAGCATACGGTGATGCGACTTTCCATAAGGGAAGGGCTCATCGATTGTGGTATTAAATGGGATTGGTGAATTTGAGAAAAAAATTGGGAGTGATGGCCGAGTTTTGGAGAAAGTTAGGCCACTAGGGTTTTTTGATGAAAATGACAAAATCGTTAAATTAATTGGTGGCCGAGTTTTTGAAAAGTTAGGCCACCAGATTCTCAAAATTTCCGTTGGTGGCCTAACTTTCCTCAAAACTCGGCCATCAACCGAGAAAATGTGAAAAATCTTCTGAAAAACCCTGGTGGCCGAGTTTTCGAGAAAGTTAGGCCAGCGAAGTTTTTTTGCTGTTTTTCAAGAAAAATTGTGAAAAATGGCATAATTTCAATTTTTGTCCGATTTTTTTCATGGAAATTAAAAAAATTTATTCAAAACAATTGGTGGCCGAGTTTTCGAGAAAGTTAGGCCACCGAAGTTTTTTCTTTTTTTTTTCGAATTTTTCCACAGAAAACGTGAAAACTCGAGAAAATCCTGTTTTTGTTTGGTGGCCGAATTTTTGCAAAAACTCGGCCATGTAATTTTTGACGGATTTTTTCATGAAGAACCCAAAAATGGAAAATTTTTGGTTCATGGCCAACTTTTTGTCCATTTTTCGTTAAAAACTCTGAAAAAACCCTGGTGGCCGAACTTTTGCAAAAACTCGGCCACCAATTTTTTTTACCATTTTTCGAGATTTTTTCACGTAAATTTTCGCCTAAATTTCTCCAAAACTCTGCCGTCATCAATCCTATTTTTTTTCTCAAATTTCCATTCTCAATCGCCCCGCCCCTTTTCCCATTTCCAGCAGAAAGTACCCATCCCTATCATCTCTTCCTGTTTGAACATAATTGTCTCTCTTTTTTTTCAAAAAAAAAAATCGAATCTCTCTATGTCTACTCTTGTCTAGTGTGAACATGATAATGATGCAAGTGCGCTCTATTGAGAATTTGCGAAAAAATGGTGTAAAACGGGTCAAAATTGAGGAAAAGCCCAATTTTAACCAATTTTACACCATTTTCCATCAAATTCTCAGCAGAGCGCACTTGCATTCCCCTCGTTTTTTCAAATTTTCATTTTTCCGGTACGTCCCCTAAAATAGGTAAAATTCCGCACATCTTTCTACCCATTTCTCGCATTTTGTCCCGGTTTTTCCCAAGTTTTTGTATTTTTTAAAATTTTTATCCCAAAATTTTTCTGTTCCAGATAAATCTATAATTTTGACACCTATTACTTGCCCCCCGTTTTCAAAATTTGTCTCTTTCCAAAACTGCCCTTGTCTCTGCGTCTCTCTGTGTCTCTCTTTTTATGTTTTTACTTTTTTTTTGAAATTTTTTTCCATCGGAAGAAAAATAAAATAATTTTTTTACTAAACGTTTTTGAATAATTTTCGCAGGAAGCGGGTGTAAAAGCAATTATTTTGGGAAAGGGGATTTTTTTTTTTGAATTTTTTTCCGCAAAATAAAAAATTAGGGACTTTAGATATGTAGAAAGCGCGCCCTGATGACAAATTTTCAATAATATGAAATTTTCAGTGTTCATTAGAGCGCATTTGCACCAGAACTATTAGAAATGTGATTTTGACGCGATAGAGCGCATTTTCCATTTTCAACATGATATTTGAGTTTTTCAAAAAAAAAATTTTTTTGAAATTTTTGAAAATTCCAAAAATGTGCGCTCTATCGATAATCAAAAAATTGAGTGGATTGCAAGTGCGCTCCACTGTTACCATGAATTTATCATTAGAGCGCACTTACAAAAGTTTTTCGAAAAATTGGTGAAAATTGGGATTAGAGCGCGTTTTCACTTGTTTTTTTCTCCATTTTGTTGCCATAGAGCGCATTTTCTAAAAAAGAGAATTTTCAGTGTTCGTTGGAGCGTATTTGCTCTGAAAACAAAATGTATTTGAGTTTTTTGCCATTAGAGCGCATTTACAATGCGAGTTCACATTATTTTCAATGTTTTTCGAAAAATTGGTGAAAATTAGCATTAGAGCGCGTTTTCAGTCGTTTTTTCTCTTTTTTGTTGCCATAGAGCGCACATTCTCCCCCATCACGTCATTCCTTCCCCCTTCCCCTCCATGATTTCCAAAACAAACAAAATTTCGCTCTTCTTACGCGAAATTCGCCCTCCTAGGCGGTAAATGGTAAATAAACACATAAATGAGGGAGAAAGCGCATATTATAATCCCCGTTAACATATTATCTCGTAACTAAACAATGAGTTTAACGCTTGAAAAGCTTTTCACAAAATGCAAAAAAAGTTTTGACTCGGGTGGGGGTCGAACCATGGTGGAATCCAGTGGGTGGCGCTCACACCCGGCTGCGCCACACATGTCGACTAGAGATCTGTCGCTCAAGGCGTTCATATCCCGCTCCCCCCTTAACCACAAGACGCGCCGCCGGCGCGCCCGACTTGCGATATTTGGGGTATCCGAAGAATGTGTGCAACTGCTCCGCGAGAGCTCCAAACGTTCCATGCATATTTTTGTGTCGAAAAGAAGAAGAAGAAGAGGAGAAGAACACGCACCCGGTGTGGTATGTTATTAGGCAAATAACACGAACTCTCCACGAGACCGGAGGAAGGGGGGAATTTGTTTTTAGTTCGCGTAAATTAGGGGGACCTCGGAAAACCCTTTTTTGAGAAAGTGCGCTCTACTGCACTCTTGCAGAAATTCAGCCAGAGTGCAGTAGAGCGCATTTTCTCATTTCTAATTAAAAATAGGGTTTTTCGAGTTTTTTTTTCAGAAAGTGCGCTCTATTGGGGATTTGGTAATTGTGCAATGGAGCGCACTTGCAGACGGAACTAACATATTTCCTGAAACCGCAAATTTTTCAAAAAAAACCGGTTTTTTCAGCTCAAAATATAGTCAGAACTCCAAAAATTTGGTTTTCCCTGAAAAATTGAGGTTTTCCAATACATTTTTGCGGCTTTTTGACAAGAAAAATGTCAAAAATTCGATAAAGTACAGTATTTCTTTGGAAATCGAGCGAAAAACGCACTTTGGGAGCTCAAAATGACGAAAAAACGGCAAAATGACTGAAAACCATGTCTGGCGCGCCTTTGACGCGTAGTATTTGACGAAAAACTCGAAAATTTGAGTCTAAACACTTTGAAACACGCTGGATTCAAAAATCACAATGAATTTTCACGGAAATTCACGGAAATTAACAGAAACATCGCAATTTCCAAGAATTTCCATTGAAAACTACAGTGATATTTGAATCCAGCGTGTTACAAAGTGTTTAGACTCAAATTTTCGAGTTTTCCGTCAAATTTTACGCGTCAAACGCGCACCAAACATGATTTTCAGTCATTTTGCTCTTTTTTTGTCATTTTTAAGCCACCAAAGTTCGTTTAAGCCATGAAATCTTTTTGTTCCCTAAAAAATGTATTTTTGCACAAATCGAATTTCGCCTCTATACATCCTTTTCTTGTTAGCCACCAACTTTTTTTGGTATATTTCGTGTTCTTTTTTCGGTGGAACAACGACAGAAAAAGATGCAAAAAGAATAAATAAAATAGGGGAACATGGGGAGTTTTGCTTGTAAAAGTGGCGGGAAAATTGTATTTTTTGAGTGGAATTGGGGGATTTTCGAAATTTTAGCACATTTTTGTGGATTTCCGTTCAGTTTTTGCCTGAAACTGTTGCTGCAAACTATGGAAACATTTTTTAAAGCGTTTTTGAGAAATTTCGCAAAAAAAAACTGTATTTTCATACATTTTTGATTGATTTTTAGAGAAATATTGTATTTTTCACGAATTTCTGACAATTTTCTTGTCTAAAATCAGCAGAAATTTAGAAATCCATTGAAAATCCCCGTTTTTAGCTTAAAAATCTGAAAATAATTTCTAAAAATTGAGTGTCGATTTACGCTAAACAACACGCTCTGGCGGGATTTCGGAGTGTCGTTTGGAATAATTTTTCCAGAAAATTTCAGAATTTTCATCCTTTTCACTTAGTTTTGTGGGGTTTTCAGCATTTTTTGGTCGTTTTTTTTCGATTCCACTAGCGGAAATTGTAAAATTTAATTGAAATTTACTGAAAATTCAGTTCAAATTGTCTCAAACTAGTCTAAAATCGAGGATTTTGCTGAAAAATAGATTTTTATATATTTTTCAGCAAAATTTCTGATTTTTCTAGAGTTCTGGACATTTTCAACCGATTTTTCAGTTAATTTTATTCAATTTTTTGATTTTCGATAGTAACAGTGCATATGGTGCATCTATATCAAATTTGGTCGATTTTGACCGATTTCCGACAGTTTTCAAGTGATATTTTAGTTAAAAATGGCTCATTTTTCATCTAAAAGCTCTCATGGTGCATCGATGTCAAAATGTATTGATTTTAACCGATTTTAGGTCATGTTTGACTGTTTTTCAGCGATTTTGGAACAGAAAAAGTCAAAATCTTTTAACGGACACTCCCTGGCAAGTTATGGTCATTTTAAGACAAAAAATTGCACTGAAATTGGTCCATTTAAGAAAAAATTTACTCTGTCGATATGTAACTTGCTATGGAGCAGAGCTGTGCGGAATTCCTTCCTTCGACTTCCTTCTTCCTTTTCAAAAATTTCACTTCCTTCCTTCCTCCCTTCTTCCGTTGAAATTGTTTTCCACTTCCGACTTCCGTGTCAATTTCACAAAAATTTTGTAATTTTCGACGGAATTTCAGCGGAATTTTGTTGGTTTTTAATGGAATTTTGTATGCAAAACAAATGCCAAAATTCGCTTTCAGAGGTGACTAGAAAAAAATTTTCCTCAAATTTGTCATTTTCAAAAAAATAAACCGTTGAAGCTTTATTCATCTGCTATTATGCAATCATCAAAATATGGAAAATGGGAATAATACAACAATGGAGATCATAAGCAAAATGATATATATACACAGGGAAATATCTATAATTATAGACAAAGTGGGCGGAGTCTATTCCTGTGGCGGTGGTCGTGGGAAGCAGAAGAGAATCGAGCTGTCACCGTTTCCGATTGCCAACGTTTTGGAGGTGGATCTGGAAATTAAAAGTTTATATTTTTTACTAAAAATATGCTTTTTTTCTGCCATTTTCTTTGATTTCTCTATGAAAATTGCAAAAAATTGACTTGTTTTAAAAAAGATGAATTGGTGGCCACCCATTTTTTCACATTTTCAGTTTGTAAACAGATAATTTTAATGCGGAAAATTGCATTTTCTTGTTATTTTCTGATGTTCAAAATGATTAATTTTCAGATTTAAGTTTTTACCAAATAGTTGACAAAAACAGCGAATTTCCAGCAATTTTGATACCAAAAATTGTAAAAATCTTTTTTTTTAATCCGTATTTCTGACTGAAACAGTGAATTTCGTGCAATCCTGAGTCAAAAAATCCAATTTTTCAGCTGATTTCAATCAAAAATCGAAATTTTTCAAATTTCAAAAATCTGTGTCTCCATATATCCAGATGTCTCCCCTAAAAAAAACTCACAAATAATCAAATTTCGCCGGTTCGGCGGCCAATTGCGTCGACGCACACCACACCTCACTACGGATTCCCGGACTGTGGATCTGAAACTTTAAAACTAAAAATTTTAAATTTTAAAAAAATTGTTATTGTCCACGAGGACTACACGACCAAAAAACATCAATTTTTTTGAAATTTCCGCGAAATCTTCACTAACACTAAATTTATAATATCCCTTGACACTTCTCGCCATCGCCAAATGGGCGCCGTGATCCAAAAGTGTCTGGCGTGTGTAGGAACCGACCTGAAAAGACAGAAAAATCGATTTTTTCAAAAAAAAAATTTGATCTACACCGTACCGTATACGTCTGCAACACGTTGAAATTCGTCGCGTCGTACAGTTTGACTTTTCCATCGGAAGTCGACGTCAATAATTGATTTCGTTGAAGTGAGAGACACGATTTGTAGGTGGTTGGAGAGTATTCCTGAAAATGAGAGAGAAATGTGTCTGTCTGTGTGTCCGCAGGAGGAGAGGTGTCCGGATGTCCACTATTTTCATAATTCGTCCAGTGTCTGTCTGTATGTATCCGAATATCCGGATGTCCGTTTTAAAGGTCGACAAAACTCGGTTTCGCTTATGAATGTCTGTCTGTCACTCTGTCTATCCGGATGTCCGGATGTCCGTTTTAAAGGGATATTCGGATACACACAGACAGACGGACACAGGACGAATTATGAAAATAGTGGACATCCGGACACCCTTCACCTGCGGACACACAGACAGACATAGTTGTCAATGCCCGGCCCGCCCGGCCTCAAAAAGTGGCCTTTTATCCAATTTTTTTCGAAATTTTTCGAAATTTTTCATCGAAACTATGATCATTTTTGAGTATTGTTCAGAATTTCTTCTAATTTTCGCGAAAAAATTCAATAAATTAGATTTTCGCGCCAATTTGCCCGACAACTATGTCTGTCTGTGTGTCCGCTGGGGGAGGTGTGTCCGGATGTCCACTACTTTCATAATTCGTCCTGTGTCTGTCTGTATATCCCAGTACCCGGATGTCCGTTTTAAAGGGACTTTCGGAAAAGAAGAGTGGACATCCGGACATCCGGATAGACAGAGTGACTGAGAGACAAAGCGACACCAAGTTTCTGAAAGTCGATTTTCGATAAAAATCCATAAATTCTGTTTTTTTTTGCTCAAGAAATGGTTTAAAAATCCGCGGACGTCTGGATTCGCAGACACACAGACAGACATATATCGGTCTGTCTGTGTGTCTGAGGATCCAGATGTCCGCGGATTTCAAACCATTTCTTGAACGAAAACGCAGAAATTTTAATGGCGCCAGCCGCTTATTAATTGAAAAATCAGAAAAATGCGCCAAAGGCACGCCAGGAGTTGAATTTCAGCTGGTTTTTAGCTTTGTGGTTGTCTGTCTGTCTGTCTGTCTATCCGGATGTCCGTTCCTAGGCTTGCCCTTGAAGCTCCACCCCTTAGGATCCGCCCTCATAAGCTCCGCCCCTTAGGATCCGCCCCCATAAGCTCCGCCCCCTAAGCTCCGCCCCATAGACTCCACCCCCATAAGCTTCTCCACTTAAGCTCCACCCCCTAGGATCCGCCCCTTAAGCTCCGCCTCCAAAAAACTCACAAAAAGCACGGGTTTCGTCATCATTCTCCTATCAACCATCATCATCATTCGATCCTCGCTACTCGTAAAAATCCTCTCCCCCTGCACAGCCAACGCAATGACCGCCCGTTTGTGCAGTCGGTGTTCCGCCACGACCCCGAAGCTCCGCCCATCAATAACCGCGGTCCGTTTTGCAAAAGTGGTGCACACTATTTCATGCCTAGCTCCGCCCACCGAGATACATTGAGCCGCCGAGCCGACATTGACAGAATTCAAGTTTTGAATGGCTCCGCCCTCACGGATCGCCCAATTTTTGACGGTGGAATCCCACGACGTCGTGTAGACCTCGCCGGATTCTGAATCTCTCGCCATATTCCAAATCCATCCGAGATGCGCGGTCTCATCCTTCGCCACCGTCCACGGCGCGTCTACAGTATCCCCATCGCCTGACCGTACTCGCTCGAGATCCCACAGACGGATTGAGCGATCGCGGGCGCCGGAGAGACAGAATTGACGGTGTTGCGATTCGAATAGAAGGAC
This sequence comes from Caenorhabditis remanei, assembly GCF_010183535.1. Lineage (NCBI taxonomy): Eukaryota > Metazoa > Nematoda > Chromadorea > Rhabditida > Rhabditidae > Caenorhabditis > Caenorhabditis remanei. Next base: position 3,147,399 of record NC_071329.1, read on the forward strand.
ACTGTCTACTGTAGCCGAGTGACCGAGTGCCGTGTGAATTGTCTGTGACTCCGCCCACTCGTCACGCCATCTTTCTCGTTGGGTGGAAATTGCGACGAACGATTTTTTTGGCTCGTATTCCGAGTGTTTCGTTTCACAGTCCGGGAGGCGGACCTTGTATTCCGTACGCTGAAAAAAAAATAGAATTGGTGGGAGGGGCGTGGTTATGAAAAAAGGCTCCGCCCACTTTTCAAACGAGAAATTGGGCGTGGCCAGACTAAAAGCTAGGCCACGCCTATTTTTGATCATGAAAAATGCCATTTTTACGGACGAATCTAAAAAAAGGGGCGTGGCCTGAAATGGGCGGAGTCTAGCTAACAAACTTTAGGCTCCGCGCATTTATCTATAAGAAAATGGGCGTGACTTACAAGGGAACCTTTTAAGTGGTCCTTAATGCCAGCAAAAACGACCTATACAGGGTGAAAGAGCATGCTTCAAAACCTATAAATCAACTTTCAAAAGTTGCTTCCGTGACCTGTAAGTGTCTGAAATTGCCATCTGAAAATTGACCATTTTTCCATTGATTTGCTGCATTTCGCCCTCTCGCCTCTTCCAAATCCTATCAAGTTTGTAATAAACTCCGGCGACACTTTAAAAACGTGTTCGGGTGGCGCAGGTGGTTAGCGTCTAGATAGAGGAAAATTTTTGGCTGGTTCGACCCCTTCGCCATTTTTTCTTTTTTTTTTTTTGTTTGATATCTTTTTTTCCAGTTTTTTCAATGTTTTTTTGAAAGCTATCATATAAGTCTTTTTGTACCACCATCAACGTGATTCTCTTCTGAATCCCTTTCAATTGATGATTATAAGAGAGATCTGCCGGTTGACAGACGGAGGTGTCACCAAACTTATATGATAGCTTTCAAAAACATTGAAAAAACTGGAAAAAAAGATATCAAACAAAAAAAAGAAAAAAAAATGGCGAAGGGGTCGAACCAGCCAAAAATTTTCCTCTATCTAGACGCTAACCACCTGCGCCACCCGAACACGTTTTTAAAGTGTCGCCGGAGTTTATTACAAACTTGATAGGATTTGGAAGAGGCGAGAGGGCGAAATGCAGCAAATCAATGGAAAAATGGTCAATTTTCAGATGGCAATTTCAGACACTTACAGGTCACGGAAGCAACTTTTGAAAGTTGATTTATAGGTTTTGAAGCATGCTCTTTCACCCTGTATAGGTCGTTTTTGCTGGCATTAAGGACCACTTAAAAGGTTCCCTTGTTAGGAAGGTTCCACCTAAAACGGATTTGAAAAAAAAATTGGTTAGCTCCGCCCATTTTTCAAACGAGGAAATAGGCCGAGCTTTATTAATAATCGGCTATTCGGCTCCGCCCATTTTCTTAAAAGTGGGCGGAGTTAATGACTGCCAAAACTCCGCCCATTTCAGAAAGATGGGCGGAGCCTAATAAAATTGTATTTCTGCTAGGCTCTGCTCATTTTGTGAAAAAGTGGGCGTGGTTTAGTTAGGCTCCGCCCATTTCCCGGCTAGTCTCATAACGATGATCCAAAAAATTCGATTTCTGAAGCTCTGCCCATTTTTCCATTTATCAAACGAAAAAGTGGGCGGGGTCAAAAAGTTGTGAGTTAAGCTCCGCCCATTTCAGGCCACGCCCCTCTATATTCGTCATTAGTACGTTTTTTATTCTGGCCACGCCCCTTTTTGCAAAATTGCCGCATGAAAATATTCATTTTCAGTTGGTTTTGGCTGAAAAAAAGGCCAAAAAAAATGGGCGTGGCCTATTTTTCCAGTCACTACTCACAATCCGCCCATTCCAGAACTTGTCATCCTTGAGAATCGTGTGAAATCGTTGACAAATTAGTGGGATTTCAGTGATTAATTGACGAGTGGGAAGAAATGTGAAGAGGTGACAGAGAATTTCAGATGGAAGACACGCAAGCTCCGCCTTCACATTTTCAGTCGTCATTTATCTCTGGAAAAATGGGATAATTGGGGGTAATTAGAGGTAATTAAAGGTAATTATGGCTCCATAACACGAATTTTCAGCTCGAAAAATGCTAAAAAGTGGTCCGCGGCCGAACTTTTTCCGGTTTGGGTTTCTAGGCCACGGAAAAAAGTTCGGCCACCAGCAAGCACTGACCACTTTTGAGCATTTTTTCGGTAGAATTGTTATCTGGCGTGCCTTCAGCGCGTTTTTCGAACAGTTACACCAAAGTAGCGCGCCAAAGGCACGCCAGCCGCTTTTTTATTGAGAAATCAAAAAAATATGAGAAAACGCGCCAAAGACACGCCAGCCGCTTTTTCTTTTAAAAATCAAGAAAAGCGCCAAAGGCACGCCAGACGCAATTTTTGTTCAAAAAAGCGCCAAAGGCACGCCAGTCGCTTTTTTGTTCAAAAATCAGAAAAACGCGCGAAAGGCACGCCAGCCGCTTTTTTCTTGAAAAATCGGAAAACGCGTCAAAAGCACGCCAGCCGTTGTTTCTTTGAAAAATCACAAAATGTAAGGAAAAACGCGCCAAAGGCACGCCAGGAATGGATTTTTAGCAAAAATACAGGAAAAAAAGTCAGAAAATAGATAAAATATGGTTAAAAACCATTAAAATCACAAAATTTTCCAGAAAAAAGAAAAATATCGGAATATTTCATTAAAATCAACAGAAAACAAAAAACGGGAACGATCTACTATCATAAATTTGGAATTTTCTATTAAAAAAAGTGAGAAAATTGTCAGAAAACACAAGAAAAGTCTCATTTTCTGCGGATTTTTAGCAAAAAAAACGCGATTTCAGACAATAAAAAGTGGGGAAAAAATGAATTTTTCTCTCTCGAATTCACCACATTGCTCTCTGCACTCCACTCAACGCCGACCGATCGGCGAATCGACGGAATAAATGACGGCTGAGACGATATGGCTTGATTTTTCCACGTTGACGTCCCGTGAATTGACACATATTCAGAATGAGACGAGGATGATCGTACTTTCGAGCCGTTTGCATTTTCTCGGCAGCCTCGTCACGAATTGCTTGTGGGAGAATTGTGTTGAATTTGATCGCTTTTAGACGCATACGATCGGCGCCCACTTCCTGGAAGAAGAAGAAGAATTTGGAGACGTTTAGGAGTAAAAACTGTTGAAATGTGGCGGAAAAAGTGTCTAAATGCTTTAAAATCGTTAGAAAATGCTCAATTTCAGCTGAAAAACCAAAAAATTGTCCATTTTTCCCGTTATTTTTTGCGTTTTTCCTTATATTTTGGGACTTTCAATCAAAAAGCGACTGGCGTGCCTCTGGCGCGTTTTCTGATTTTTCAATGAAAAGCGGCTGGCGTGCCTTTGGCGCGTTTTCTGATTTTCCAATCAAAAAGCGATTTGGCGCGTTTTCGGGGTGATTCTAGGGTGATATACAAGGCTGGCGTGCCTTTGGCGCGCGCGCGATACTCAAGAATTTCAAGACTACAAACTACACACTTCCTCTTTCTTTCACAAGATCATAGTATGTGTGGCTAAAAAGTGTAGAAAATACGCTAAAGGCACGCCAGATCACAATTTTCCCGAAAAAATGCTCCGGTCAGTGATCTGATGGCCGAACTTTTTTAGTTTGGGTTTCTAGACCACGGAAAGTTCTTCCATGCTGGCCTAGGAACCCAAACTGAAAAAGTTCGGCCGCCAGCAAGCAACTGAACACTTTTGAGCATTTTTTCGGTTAAATTGTGATCTGGCGTGCCTTCAGCGCGTTATTCGAACAGTTACACCAAAATAGCGCGCCAAAGGAACGCCAGCCGTCTATATGGATTCCGAAAACGCGCCAAAGGCACGCCAGGCGTTATTTCTTTGAAAAATCAGAAAACGAGGCAAAGGCACACCAGCCGTGTTTTGTTTTTGGAAAAACACCAAATTCGAGGAAAAAGCGCCAAAGGCACGCCAGGCGTTATTTCTTTGAAAAATTCAGAAAAATTTTCAAAAATTCGACATTTTCGGGAAAAAAATCGCATTTTTCATTTTCAAAAACTGCAAAATTTTCGACAAAAATTGATAAATTTTGATTTTTCTAAAGCAATTTTTGTTAAAAATTGTGTGATTTTATAAATATAATCACTCAGATAATGTCTATTTTTGCACATTGATGCATAAAAAATTAAGTTTTACTGAAAATTTATTTTTAAAAAATGATAAAATCGAGTTAGTTTTCACCGGATTCTCGACTATTCGGCTCTATAAAATGTATACACTCACCTGAATCTGCTCACGCCGCTTGACATCTCTCAACTGACGCCAACTCGCCCAGAATGTCATTCGTTTTCCGGTTTTCCACCATTCCCTCTCGACGTATCTATAGAAACACACACGGACAACATTATATATTTATGTATGTATTGTGTGGAATGGAGAAGAGAGACGGGGGGAAGGGACGGAGAGGGAAAAGAGAAACTAGAATATGTATGGAAAAATTGTTAGAATCGATACGAATGGGAAGCTGAAGACGTGAGGATTCTGAATCCTGCTTCGAAATTCGTTACATTTACAAATTGGACAAAGTTATGGTACTTTCAGAATCTTCACATTTTCAGCTTCACAATGATATCAGAATCAAATGGAATCGGTATCACTAGGAAGCTGAAGACGTGGGGATTCTGAATTTTTTGTTTCGGAATTTGAAAATATGAGTTTTTGTCTGAAAATTACAGATTTTGCACAGAAAAATCTGCTTAACTATGTTCAATCATTTTCAAAATCTGAAAACGGATTCAGAATCCCCACGTCTTCAGTTTCCCAATAATATCAGAATCAAATGGAATCGGTATCACTAGGAAGCTGAAGACGCCAGGATTCTGAATCCGTTTTCAGATTTTGAAAAAATTCCGAATAAACTGACCAAATCCGTCATAATCCGGTTCGTTCTGAAAATTTCCAAAATCTGAGAACAGATTCTGAATCTTGACGTTTTCAGCTTCAAATTTATTCTAGATTCAGATGAAATCGGTATCACTAGAAAGAAGAAGACGTCAGGATTCTGAATCCGGCTTCAAAATCTTTAAATTTACAAATTGGACAAAGTTATGGTACTTTCAGAATCTTCACGTCATCAGCTTCACAGTGACCTATCATAAATCTATCAAAACCTTCATATTCGAAAATATGAGTTTTTGTCTGAAAATTTTAGTTTTTCTACACAAAAATCTGCATAACTCTGTTCAAGTTCATCATTTCCAAAATTTGAGAACATATTCAGAATCTTCACGTCTTCAGCTTCAAATTTGCACCAGATTCAGATGAAGTCGGGGTATCACTAGAGAGATGAAGACGTGGGGATTCTGAATCTGTTCTCAGATTTTGGAAATTTTCAGAACGAACTGGATTATAACGGGTTTGGTCAGTTTATTCCGAAGTTTTTCAAAATCTGAAAACAGATTCAGGACCCCCACGTCTTCAGCTTCCTAGTGATACCGATTCCATTCGATTCTGATATCATTGTGAAGCTGGAGACGTGAGGATTCTGAATCTGTTTTCAGATTTTGAAAATGACAAACTTGAACATAGTTATGCAGATTTTTCTGTGGAAAATCTGGAATTTTCAGACAAAAACTCGATATTTTTAAACTCCAAAAAAGCGGCACTCACAATGGATACTGATCGAGTTTCAGTTTAGTGATGGCCTCCTGCGAGTACGGTTGAGTCAGTTGTTGAACTTTTGCCGCCGGCTCTCCGCTATCCTCCGGCGATGACGTCACCACTTCGGCAGTCTCCGTGTTGACGTCAGTCGCTGACTTCAACGCGGTCTCCGCCGCAGCGACGGCTTCTTGAGTCGGTGTTGAGAGGAATCTGGAACAAGGGAAGGAATACAGTAATCTGGGGGAGAATGTCAATCTGAAAATTTCTATGATCATACTCGAAATTTTCCGTCCGAAAAATGCTCAAAAGTAGTAAAAAAGAAGGAAATAGGGATAATTGGAGTAATTAAGAGTAATTAGAAAAAAGTGGCTTCAAAACACGAATTTTCAGCTCAAAATGAAGAAAAATTATGTCTGGCGCGCGTTTGACGCTTAAAATTTGACGAAAAACTCGAAAATTTGAATATAAACACTTTGTAACACGCTGTATTCAAAAATCTCAGTCACGGAAATTCAGAGAAATATCACAATTTCCAAAAATTTCCGTTAAAAATCACTGCAATTTTTGAATCCAGCGTGTTACAAAGTGTTTATACTCAAATTTTCGAGTTTTCTGTCAAATTTTACGCGTCAAACGCGCGCCAGATAACATTTTTTCATTTTGCTGTTTTTTGGCATTTTTAGGTCCCGAAAGTTCGAGAAAATTATGAAAATTTCTATGATAATACTCGAATTTTTCCGTTCGAAAAATTATTTTGGAAAAGGGCAGAATGGGGCAAATAGGGGGTAATTAAAGGTAATTAGGGATCGAAAGAGACAGAATTAGATTGAAAATTGGCTCCAAAACAAGAATTTTCAGCTTTTGAGTGGAAAATCTGTGTAAATGGGTCTTAATTACCCCGACGTGATCTTAATTACCCTAAATTTGATCTTAATTACCTAAAAATTGAGTAAGATTCTGAATTCGGAATTTTTTCTAGTAATTAAGACCAATTTAGAGTAATTAAGGCCCATTTACACCGATTTTTCACTCAAAATTCCTCTAAAAACGACGAAAAAACTAGAAATTGTTGGATTTCTTCAAAATTCGGAATTTAGCTTAATTTTTGGGTAATTAAGACCAATTTAGAGTAATTAGGACCAGATTAAGGGTAATTAAGACCCATTCACACCGATTTTTCACTCAAAATTCCTCTAAAAACTATGGAAAAACTAGAAATTGTTGGATTTCCACGGAATTTATATCATTTTTGATGAATTTTTGTTCATTTTTTGGGAAATTTTTGCTGAAAACCTCTGAGAACTGATATAAATACTCACCTCCTCGCCGCCATCTCCCCATTTCTCTTGACGAGTGCCGTCGAGAGCAGTTCCGCTGCTCCACGCAGTGCTCTCAGCATCTGAAGGCGTTACCTAATTCAATTATTCACACTTGACCAGATTTCAGATACAATTGGGGGGTCATAGGACCTCTTGGATTCAAAAAATCGAAAAAAAAACCATAATTATAGCATTTTTAGTGGGAGAAAACACGTATATAAGTTTCAGATAAATTTCAGACATATTTTCTATCGAAAAAATCAAAAAAATGGGAGAAAAAAGGCAAAATCAGCGGAAAAAGCAAGAGAAAACGGGGAGATCCGTATTAAAATATGTGGCAATGGTTGAGCATAAAGATAGGCTCCGCCCATTTCAGGGGGAAGGGAATTTGGGAGATTTTCGATGTTTTTGATGAAAAATTGTGATTTTTTGAGTTAAAAAAGGTCAAAATTTATGAAAAATGAGGGAAGTGGGCGGAGCCTATCAAAATGTGGGCGGAGCCTAACAAAAAGTGGGCGGAGCTTTGAAATAAGATTGATAGAATGAGACATTATAAATGAGGAATGGAGAGAAAGAAATCGGAAGCAATTGCGGGAAAAAGTGGGCGGAGCTTGGAGGAAAATGGGCGGGGCTTAACATAAAAAAACGATAAAAATAGCGATTTTTGACTGAAAAACGTGAGAAAATTGTCAGGAAACACAAAAATTGAGAATAAACTGGATTTTCAGCATTTTTTGACGAAAAAATACAGATTTTGAACGTTTACAAACAATAAAAGTGAAAAAAAAAACACTTATTTCAGTGATTTTTGGCAATTTTCAGCTGAAAAACATCTCAAAAATCGATTTTGTCTACGATTTTCCTCCAAAAAATTGAGAAAAAACCGGATTTTCAACATTCGAAATCGATAAAAATCTCGAGAAAACTCATTTTTCAGTGATTTCCAGCAATTTTTGACGGAAAAATACCAATTTTAGCCGATTTCAGACAATAAAAGGGGAAAAATAGTCGAAAAAACTGATTTTTCAACATTTAAAACATAAAAAATTCAATTTTTAGCGATTTCAGGCAATCGCCATTCAACTTTTTCAGCAATTTTCAGCAATTTTTGACTAAAAAATTATGACGATTGCGATTTTCAGTGATTTCAGACAATAAAAAATGGAGAAATCGTCGAAAAAACTCATTTTTCTACATTTAAAACATTAAAACATTCGATTTTTAGCGATTTCAGACAATAAAATCGCAATTTTCTCCTCAATTTTCAGTTTCCCCCTGCAGGAACACCACTGTCAACAACGGCGTTCACTCCCTCTTCCTGTTTGACGAGCCGTTCCGTCTGGAAGCGTGCTTCCATAATTTCGTGATAAGTATTGAGGAGAATGAGATCTTCAATGAATACTCCGTGTAGTTGTCCTTTCGAGATGGATAGGATGTGTACGCTGGAAATAGAATGAAGAGATGAGTATAGAGGAAAATTTCATTGGAAATTCATAGAATTTCAAAGTGTTCTAGGGGTCAGAAATACGAGAAAAATAGCGATTTTTGACAAAAAAAAAGTCAGAAAACACAAGAAAATCTCATTTTTCAGTGAATTTTCAGCAATTTTCAACAAAGTTTTTAATTTTTTCCACAATTTTCGATCAAAAAATTGAGAAAAAACCGGATTTTCAGCATTTTTTTTTAGCGATTTCCAGTATTCTAGGAACAAAATTATATGATGGGAAGCTGAAGACGTGGGGATTCTGAATCCGGTCTCAACATTTTTAAATTTTGATATCGGACAAAGTTATGGTACTTTCAGAATCCTCACGTTTTCAGCGTTTTAATGATATCAGAATCATATGGAATCAGTATCACTAGAAAGCTGAAACCATTGGAATTTGAAAATATCGAGTTTTTGGGTGAAAATTCCAGATTTTCCACAGAAAAATCTGCATAACTATGTTCAATTTCTTGTGATACCGATGTCATCTGAACCTGGTGTAAATTTGACGCTGAAGACGTGAAGATTCTGAATCTGTTTCCAGATTTTGAAAATGATGAATTTGAACAGAGTTATGGAGATTCTAATGTGGAAAATCTGGAATTTTCTGACAAAAATTCGATATTTTCAAATTTCAAAAAAAAATATGTTTTAAAAAAACCGTCAGCATTCTGAATCTTTTTTTTTGAAATTTGAAAATATCGAGTTTTTGGGTAAAAATTTCAGCTTTTCTACACAAAAAATGCTCAAGTTCATCGTTTTCAAAATCTGAGAACAGATTCAGAATTCTCACGTCTTCAGTTTCCCGATGATATCAGAATCGAATGGAATCGGTATCACTAGAAAGCTGAAGACGTCAGGATTCTGAATCAGTTTTCAGAATTTGAAAAGCTTCAGAATGAACACATCAAAACCGTCATAATCCGGTTCGTTCTGAAAATTTCCAAAATCTGAAAATAGACTCAGAATCCTCACGTTTTCAGCTTAAAATTTATATCAGATTCAGATTAAATCGACATCACTAGAAAGCTAAAGACGTTACATTTCTGAATCTCTTCAGATTTTGAAAATTTTCAGAAGAAACCAGTTTATGACGGGTTTGGGCAGTTTATTCTGAAGGTTTTCAAAATCTGAGAACAGATTCAGAATCCTCACGTCTTCAGCTTTCTAGTGATACCGATTTCATCTGAATCTTCTATCATTGGGAAGCTGAAGACGTACGGATTCTGAATCCGGTTTCCAAATCTTTAAATTTTCGAAATTGACAAAGTTATGCATTTTTTATTCTGAAGTTTTCTGGTTTTCATCCTTCAACTTTATACCAGATTCAGATGGAATCGGTATCACTAGGAAACTGAAGACGTGAGGATTCTGAATCCAATTCTAGATTCTGAAAATGAAATGAAACTCACAGTTGAGATCTCAATTTCTTAGGCATCTTCTCGACATAGTCCAATTGTAGATTGAGAGCCCACGGACAGTGTCCATTTGCACGGATGAACGTCTGAAAATTGAATAATCGAGAAATTTAGAAGAATTTCAGTCCAAATTTTCAAATGTTTAGGTTTCCGGATGTTCTAAATTCTTGATTTTTGAACCTTCAGCAAAAAAAAGTACATTTTTTGGTCGAAAACTTTATAGGAAATTGAATTTTTGACCTAGAACAGTGGTATTTTTTGTCGAAAAATACATTTTTCAGTGTAAAATTGGTTTTGAAATTGAAAAATCTATTTAAAAGACTGTTTTTCTAAAGTTTTTCGTAAAAAATCGCCCGATTTTAGCCCAAAAATCGGAAAATCATCAAATTTTGCAAAAATTCGATAGAAAGTGGTTTGTAACTCACAAAATGAATGTTTTTGGAGTTTTTTGGTCGAAAATATCATGATTTTACGCCAAAAAATTGGAAAATTATCTAATTTTGGGCGAAATTTTCTAGTTTTTAAGCTTTTCAGAGTTATTTTGATATACTTTTCAGCCAAAAATCGGTTAAAAATAACGTTTATTGGAGTTTTTTCGCCCAAAAAATTGGAAAATCATCTAATTTTGGGCGAAATTTTCTAGTTTTTAAGGTTTCCAGCCAAAAACCAACCTCGTCGACCATCTTCTGCGACACCTTTTCTGCCATAAATAAATGAAAAGTAGAGTAACGTGTCGACCAAATTTTCGATGATTTTTGAATAGAAAATTGACGGATCACAATCGATAGGTGATCGAGTCGATGACCAGAAAATGAATCACGACTCGACGATAATCAAAAAGTCATGATTATCATCTCAAATTTATCGATGACTATCGACGATCATGATCAATGTTGATTATCGATAATTTTTCGACCGGCGATTATCGATAGTCGGTCGACGATTATCGATAATCGTCGATCGTCGCGGCGACCGGCGATTATCGACGATTAATCGTCGATAATGAGCAAAATTACAAGGCTCCGGAAACGGTTTTAAATGGCTCAAACTAGTCAAAAATGGTGTTTTGATAGATTTATGAAGCTACTCTATCAATTTACACCAAGAAACAGGCAAAAAAATTTTTTTCTTCATTTTTGAAAAATTTGAAAAAAATATTTTCTAATTTTTTTCAATTTTTTTTTTGGTGGAATCAATAGAGGATTCTTACTAGACTATCAAAACACTATTTTTGACCAGTTTGAGTCATTCAAAGCCATTTCCGGAGCTTTGTAATTTTGCTCTTTATCGACTATCGATAATCATGAGTGATCATGATCGTCGATAGTCATCGATAATTTTGAGCTGATAATCATGACTTTTTGTTTATCGTCGAGTCGTGATTCATTTTCTGGTCATCGACTTAACTAAATTTTGATCAAATCGAAATGATTTTCCCGATTATCGTCGACTCTATCGATGATCATAGCGATCGACACGTTGCTCTAATGAAAAGTGAAGATTTTAGTGGAAAAAGCCGGTTTTTGATCAAAAATCAGTTATCAAATAAGAACATTTTAATTTTAAAAAAAGACGTTTTTTCGTCGAAAATGGTCCAATTTTAGTCCAAAAAACTCGGAAAATTATCTCATTTTCAATCATTTTGATGCTTTTCAGCAAAAACTATCAGTCAAACCAACCTCGTCGACCATCTTCCCGGACACCTTATCCGCCACTCCCATCACTAATCTCCACACAGTCGGATCTCTCAACTCCTTGGCACTTTCCATCCAATTCTTGACCAACATTGGCCAACTTCCCTCTCCAATCTTCTCACAAATCCGCATCGTCGTGAACATCGTCGTCATCGAATTCTGAAGGAGACGTCGTTCGATTTGAATATTGAATTGCGTCTCCATTTTTCGCTGTAATTCTTTATTCCGATCGCTGATAATCCGACGAATTTTCATCCATTGAAATCGATTCGTTGCGTACATTTCGGCGATTCTTTTCATATATTTCGTCTCACACGAGAACGTCATCGACGCCTTCAAAATGACGTCTTCATAATTCTTGTGATAAGTCACCGAGAGATTTTTCTGCGAGAAAAACGTGATCGCTGTCTCTAGAATGAATTGCAAATCGACACGATCGCGGTACTTATCGGCGGCTCCACGATTCCAATCCATTTCAGATTTTTCGAATTCGTCGCATTTTCGCTCGATTCGTGCCGTCATTTCGTTGATCGATTGGCGGGGTGTCAGGATTTGATCCACTGGAATAAGGGAATTCATTTTTTTTGAGTAAAAAATCGAAAATTTTGAGCTGAAAATGGAAAAAACTGAATTTTTCCTCAAGATTTGAAAAAATTACATTTAAGAAACTGATTCAGAAAAACCAGAATTTGGTGATGTAGTTTCGTGAAAATTGGGAGTTTCAGACAATTTAAAAAAAAAATCATTTCTAGTGCCAATGGAATTAATTCTAGGTCTCATTTGGGCTGTAAGTGACCGATGTTCATGTCAAAAATCTCAAATTTTTGTGAAAAATTGAGAATTTCAGACATTTATTGGATTAAAAGTGGGGAATATCAAACTCAGTATCAAATTTTAGCATTAATTTCGTGAAAAACTAGACATTTTTGAGATAAAAATTGAAAATTTTGATTTTTTGTATCGATTTCAGTTTTTCAGACAAAAATCGGTTTTTCAGAAGCAAAATGGATCGATTTATTAGTTATCAGCAGAAAATAGACAATTTGACAGTTTTTCAAGGTAAAAATGGCGAAAAATTCTGACTAAATTTTGAGTGGAAAATCTGTGTAAATGGGTCTTAATTACCCTAAATTGGCCTTAATTACCTCAATCGAGTAAAATTCCGAATTCCGAACTTTACTTAATTTTTGGGTAATTAAGACCAATTTAGAGTAATGAAGACCAATTTACACCGATTTTCACTCAAAATTCCTCTAAAAACTGTGGAAAAACTAGAAATTGTTGGATTTCTACAAAATTTACATCATTTTTGATGAATTTCACCGATTTTCACTCGAAATAAGTCGAAAAATTATAAGAAAAACTCGAATTTATATCATTTTTTGATGAATTTTGACTGACTTTCAGTTATTTTCAGAGACAATTTTCCCTCGTCTCTGAAACTCACAAAACACAAAAATTGAAAATCACGTCTTCAAACCGAATTTTTTGTTGAATATACTAAATTTCAGTTTTTTCAGACAATTTTTTAGAAAATTTGAGTGAAAAATCGGTGATAATTGGCCTTAATTGCCTAAAAATTAAGTTAAATTCCGAATTGGACTTAATTAGGCAATTAAAGCCAATTTTCAACGATTTCTTTTCCATAGTTCCTAGTCTAGGAACTTCCTAGATGAATTTTGAGTGAAAAATCGGTGAAAATTGGCCTTAATTACCCAAAATTTAAGTAAAATGTCGAATTTTGAATTGTATTTTACTTAATTTTTAGGTAATTTCAGCCGAAATTTGAAAATGCGACGAGAAAGAGTGTGCGAAATGGAGAGACGCAGACACACTCTCTCTCGTCGCATTTTCGCCCACTTTGAAATCTTTCAGCGCCCAAAGCGCCTCCATAGGCACATCCCTGTAATTGAGGTCGATTTTCACCGATTTTTCACTTGAAATAAGTCTAAAAACTATGGAAAAACTAGAAATTGTTGGATTTCCACGGAATTTAGACCATTTTTGATGAATTTTGACCGAATTTCAGTTATTTTCAGACATCTGAAACTCACAAAACACAAAATCCAACGCGATATCCAACGCCTCACACAGTGCTTTGGCTCTCGGGAATTCCGGAATTCCCTCTGCATTTCCGTGAATCTCATCTCGATGTCCAATCATACGGAGAAGTGTCTCCATTGACGTCTTCATTTGTTGATGGAGTATCTGATTCTGAATCATTCCATTCAACACATCCATTTGCTCGATTTCATCCATTCCCATCACATCGGCCGCCAATTTCAATCGAATTTCACCAGCCGTTCGCTCGTCGATTATATAATTTCTTGCTTGAAGAATTCGAGAATATAATTGAATTTGGAGTGTCGGATAGGCGATTTGTGGGTGCTGAAGCGATTTCGGCCTGTTGTTTTCCATTCCGCCGGCAACGTCGAGGTCTTTTGTGAAGTTTGTCAAGTATTCCCATAGTTTTGTCTGGAAATGAGTAATATTGGTTGTTTTCAGTCGAAAAATGTGATTTTCGAGTGAAAACCTGATTTTTTAAAATACTTTTGAGCTTAAAATACGGAAATTTTCGATTTTTTGGTTGTTTTGAGTCGAAAAATGCGATTTTAGGAGTGAAAATCTGATTATTATGGTATATGTAAAACTGAAAATACTGTTTTTTAAAATAATTTTTTATAATTAGTTGATCGGCGTTTTTAAGTCGAAACAAACAGTTTTATCAGAAACCAGCCTGTCTCCCCCGTCTTCGGCGGTTGAGCCGGCTTTTCTCTCTTCATTCACGTGGTCATTGAGTTTCGAATGTGCCCGCATGGCTGAGTGGTCTAAAGCGGGTGTCGTGTTCAAAGGACGCTAGTTCGGTTTTGCCCGCTGGCTAAGTTTCTCTTCTCTTTCCAAAATCGTTGCGGACAGCGCCTCAGACAGACAGACAACGCCCAATTGTCTTTTATATATTATATTATTATTATTATTATTATTTATTTACGTATGCTCGATACGTGAAGGTTAATCAATTAAAATTAAAAATAGAATACAAAAAAAAGAAATACAATAAAAAGAAGAGGGGAAGTCAAGTCCAGAAATGTCAGAATCCGTGTTTCCACTAGGGCTTTTGATTTACTATTTTATTCAGCACTCTGTTTGTAAAAAATAATCTGCCTATTTTAGTTTTTGATTTCTTCCATCGGTAGGAGTGGCCACGCCTGGTTTTTGTGGGAGAGTAACTAAAGTAATTGTTGTGGTCGATTGCAATTTTACCTAGTAAAAGTTTTTGAAAAAATTTTACGTCAAAATGTTCCCGCCGATCTTTGAGAGTTTGTAGGTTGTAGTCTATAAGGCGTTCAGAAGCATTCCTGTATTCTGAGTCCGTATTAAGAATTGTTTTACGCGCCACTCGAAACATTACTCTTCTAGTGAAATTATTTTGAACCGCCTCTATGGATTTCATTGTTTTCATATCCGTTGGGTTGGAAAATATATAAGAATGATATCGGTATTTTCAGCCGTTTTTAGTCCTGAACACTGCGTTTCGCAGTGAAAAGTCTTAGTTTAGGGTCCAAGAACAGTAAAAATCAAAAATTTTCGCTTAAAAAACGGTCAGAAATCCCATTTTTAATCAAAAAACTCATACTTTGGTGCCAAAAATTCAGATTATAGCCGAAATGCAGGACAAAAATAAAAAAAATTTTTCGTTAATAATGGTAAAAATCTTCGATTTTCGCTAGAAAACTCATATTTCCAGCCAAAAAAACATCTCAAAATCTTAAAAATCTTTGATTCGTAGCCAAAAAGACTAATTTTTCTCTAAAAAAACAGTCAAAAACCCGATTTTTACCCGAAAAACTCACTGTTTTCCAACTTAACGCCTAAATATCTCAGTTTGGGGACCAAACACAGCCAAAAATCATGATTTTTTGCTGAAAAACAATCAGAAATACCGATTTTACTCAAAAAACTCATATTTTCAGCCAAAAACCTGTCAAATCTTAAAAATCTTTGTTTCGTAGCAAAAAAGTCTAATTTTTCACAAAAAAAAAAGCCAAAAAAACCCGATTATCACTCGAAAAACTCATTTCGAAAAACAATTTCCAGCCAAAATTATCTCAAAAGCCTGAAAATCTTGTTAGTTTCATTGCCAACATCACAATTTTTCGCTAAAAAACCGGTTAGAAACCCCAAAATCTCAGTTTTGTGACCAAATATAGTCAAAAATCTAAATTTTTGACTCGAAAAACTCTTTTTTTGCTCTTAAAATCCCATTTTTAGTGTCAAAATTTCCAGATTTTTTCATTTTCTCCCATATTTCTCATTGTTTCTCATTACCTGATACTTTCTCAAATTGCCTCTCGACACATCCGTCACAATATGCTTCTTCAACACCCCACACTCTGGCAACTCCATCGTCTCTCTCAGTTGATTCAACCTCTCCAGCCGTGTCTCCTCAGCGATTCCTCTCTCAAACCACGTCGTCAATTTCTCTCCAACGATTAGAGCCATCGCATGTTTCATCCGTGGATAGTTCTCCAGAATCTTCTTAATCTCATCGTCATTCTCGAACACATCCTTCAAAAGTGTCACCATTTTCGCCGGTTTCATCTGATAATATATCATTTGACGGTCTCGATACTGAAATTTCATCTCAATCAGTGCCAACATGTATCGAATTAGAATCTGATCGAGAACTCGTGGGCTTTTTTGAGTGATTTCATGCCGGTTATTGATCAGATACTTCAGAATCTTCTTGCCGACGTCGAGACACGCGGATTCAGAATATTGGGGTGTCGGATGGAAATTCGCGTGAGACGATGCGAACATATCACGCGGAATCCACTCGGAGATCACTTGTTCTGTCGTCGTGAAACAGCCGCTCTGCAATTTTATAATTAAAAGTAAAATTGACTGAAAAATAAGGAAATTCTCCTTAAAAATTCCAAAAAAACACGAATTTTTAGCCCAAAAATTGCTTGAAAATCGTCATTTCTCTGGTGACCGACAGAGTTGCATGGAAGTGAAAATTTCTTATCCGAAAGTCGGAAGTCGGAAGTAAAATTCCTTATCCGGAAGTCGGAAGTGAAAAAACGCCCGGAAGTCGGAAGTCGGAAGTCGGAATTAGATTTTTTCGCAAATATTCAAAAACTCCAAGAGAAAAGATTATAAAATTGGCGGAAATCAGTGGAAAACTAGGTTTTGGATGAAGAAAAGCCAATTTTCTCTCCTTTTAGACCATTTTTTCAAGTATTTCTGCGAAATATACTTTTCGGAAATTCCACAGTTACGGAATGACGGAAGTCGGAAATAAAATTCCTTATCCGGAAGTTGGAAGTCGGAAGTAAAATTCCTTATCCGGAAGTCGGAAGTGATTTTTCTTATCCGGAAGTCGGAATTCCATGCAACTCTGGCCAGCACTTGTAAACTAGAAAGTTCTTTCACTTGCAACCGATGGCCTAGAAACCCAAATAGAAAAGTTCGGTCACCAGAGCACTTTTTAAGCATTTTTGTGCATATAAGAAATTTGGAGATCTTGCTCCTTTATCGGACCATAGGGTTGATGTTTTCGCACGAAAGGTTGTAAGAAAGAGTTTGTCCAAAAATTTTGTGCATTTTTGGGCTGAAAATTCGTGATTTTTGAGTGTTATCATGAGAATTTTCCTCATTTTTTTTGCATATGGATTCCCGAATTATAGGCAGTTTTCAGCAGAAAAGAAGAGAGTTTTTCAGCCAATTTTAGCTTCAATTATAAGGAAACATCATGTAAACATGAGAATTTCCATTTCTTTTTTGCACACGCTGAAAATTCGTGTTTTTGGTGGAGATTTGAGTGTTATTATGAGAATTTCCATATTTTTCTGCACATTTTGCATATGGATTCCCGAATTATGGCAGTTTTCAGCAGAAAAAAAGGAGAGAATTCTCAGCCAATTCTAGCTTCAAATCAAAGTTGAGCGGAATGCGATTTTTGAAATGGCGGAAGGCGGAAGGCGGAATGAAAAAATTGGCAAAAAGTGGCCTTATTGTAAAAAAAGCTTTTAAAAAAGGTTAAATCTGTATTAAATTTCATTTTTTTGGTAAAAATTTGTAGTTTTGCTGCAAAAAACTCAAAAATATCAGTAAATTCGAGTAGACGAAACAAATTTTTCAAGCTGATATCCTCCAGGCGGAAGGCGGAAAGCGGAAAGCGGAAATAGGCAAACATTTAGCGGAAAGCGGAAGGCGGAATTCCGCTCAACTCTACTTCAAATATAAGAGTTTTGAGCATTTTTAAAGCATTTTTTCAGATTTTTTTCCCAAAATTTCAGCCAATTCCTTACCGAATGCATAAATTTGACACCCAACAGTTCCAACAATGGCTGTAAATAGTCCAAAAGCTCATAATGACACGACGATCGGAACACTTTTAACGATGGATACTCGACAAGATCCCACAATTCGAATGACATCACATCTTCCTCATTCTTCGCCGCCTCTTGATACGCTTCCGAGTTTTTAAAGTCGACTCGCTTGCATTTCGCATCCAATTCCAACATTTTCCTCTCGAACGCCACCCATTTCTTCGATTTGCACGCTTCTCGACCGCCCAGATGCTCACGGACGTGGCATCTGAACTCGGCGAGCAGTGAGAAGTATCTGTCCTTCTCAAACTTCTGAATCGCCTCTTCTGTATACCGTACTTTGGCGTGATTCAGGCCACCGATTCCACCGTCATCGCCGATTCGGGGAAGTCCGGAATTCCAGAAATTCCGGAATGCTTCCTCACGTTCGCGGTGATCTTCGATGGCGGCGAATCCAAGGTTATACTCCATCGTTGCCTAGAAATAATGGGATTTTTAGCACGAAATTTGAGTATTTTTCAGGGAAAAAACGGTAAAAACTGATATTTTTGGGAGGAAATTTAAGATTTTCAGCATGGAAATTCAGTATTTTTCAGAAAAACTGTCAAGGGAAGTCTTTGGAGACGCGGCTTTCAAACCATCTATAAATTCGGTTATAGGTATTTTCGACCACGGGGAGTCCATTTCTGCACTCAAAACTTGCTAAATGTCTCTCTGAACCGAGTTATGAGCTCTCAAACTTTAAACATTTTCGCATGGAATTCCAAATCGGCCGCATATACGCCACCGCGCTGTGCTTGAACGTTGCAAAAAATGCATACTAATCGCCGATTTGGAATTCCGTGTGAAAATGTTTAGAGTTTGAGAGCTCATAACTCGGTTCACAGAGACATTTAGCAAGTTTTGACTGCAGAAATGGACTCCCCGCGGTCGAAAATATCTATAAGCAAATTTATAGGTCGTTTGAAAGTGGCGTCTCTAAAGATTTCCCTTGTGAGATTTTCGTGAAAAAAACAAAGATATTTTCGGCAAAGTACTCGGAATTTTCAGAAAAACCGTAAAAATTGAGATTTTTAAGAGGAAATGGAAGATTTTCAGCACAAAAATTCAGTTTTTTTAAAGAAAAACTTAGATTCTTGAAATGGGGAAGTTGTCAACATTTTCAGTCAATTTTTGACACTTTTCATCCTGTGAAAAGTGGCAATAAACCATACTTGTCACGGGCCGGACCGGGCCGGGCCGAAATCAAGAAAATGTTCGGCCCGGCCCGGCCCGCTCGGCCCGTTTTGAAATATTTTATGAAATATTTTTGAAAATTTGATGTTTTTTTGGAAATTTTTTGAAAAAAAAGTTTTTGAATAAAACTTCAAAATTCAATAAAAAGGTAAATATGTATGATAATTTAAGCATTTTTTCTCTAAATTTTCGAAAAATTTCAGAAAATTGTGTTACAAAATGAGTACACATTTTTGAATCCGGCCCGGCCCTTGGCGGCTCGGGCCGGGCCGAGCCGGGCAGGCCCGATTTTTGACAAGTATGCAATAAACTAATTTCAGAAATTCAGAGCATCAGATTCGGTTTTTGCAGAAAACTTACATATTTTCGATCATTTTTCAGCTCAGAATTCGAGAAAATATGTTTTTCTATGACATTTCAAAATTAATTTTAATCTTTATCGTATAATTACTGCGACTGAAACAAAAACGATTCTGATATCAAATTTCCAGCGGATATTTGGGGAAAAACGGATAATTCAGCTTTCTAAGGAGGCTCATATAGTCGTTTTGTCAAATTTTCGTGTGAATATTTTCTGTGGAAAAGGTACAAAATTTTCAGAAAAATGAAATTTCTGCTGAATTGCGAAAATCACTAATTTCGAGAAATTTTTTGCTTTAAAATCGCAATCTACTCATAGGCATAGTTGTCAAGGCCCGGGCTGGCCCGAAGGCCCGGCCCGGCTTCAAAAAATGACCCTTTTTTTTCCAATTTTTTTTCGAAATGTTTTCAATTTTTCATCGGAAATGTGACCATTTTTGACTATTTTTCAGAATTTCTTCTAATTCTGACTGATAGTCGAAAATTTGACTTTTTCGCGAAAAAATAAATTTGAAAATTTGACTTTCGCGCCAATTTGCCCGGGCCTTCGGGACGGGCCGGCCCCGATTTCGCTGACAAAGCCCGGCCCGGCCCGGCCCGGGCCTTGACAACTATGCTCATAGGCCTGTTTTCAGCCCCGAATTCTTCTATTATACACGATTTTAAGTTTAAAATCGAATCTAAACGGAGAATCACATTTCTAAATTTCTCTGAAAATCCGGCATTTTCAGCTTTCAAAACCTCTAAATTCCCGGATTTTTAAGCTTAATCACCTGAATATTAGCCAACACCCTGGGTGTCTGTCCACAATGCAATAGCCATTTCAGATATCGAATATATACAGCCAAATGGAAATACCGAAATGCAGGCCAATCTTTGACATGTCCAACATGCGATAGAAGCGTCTTATGGGCGAGTCCATCCACCTTCTTCAAACATAAATCGAATGCTTGATGCAGTCTTTCAGCATCATAAGCATTCGAATCATACTGTATATAGTCCAAGTACTTGACCCAAACCATCGGTTCATGCGGGAATTTCTCACAAATCATTCGGTATTCCTCGAGAATTCTCTCCACATCCACATCGGTCTTCTTCATTAAATCACATTTCAGCAACTGCAATGTATGCACCATTCGACTCGCTTTAATCGCCTTCTCCACCATATCCAGATGACGTTCGGCGAGAGCTCGTGAATCAACTTTCATAAATGATCCCTTATTCTGTTCACTTTGCTCCTCTTCCAAATGAATCAACTCTTTGAGCGCATCGACGTCGGTGATATTGTTGCGATACGCTTGTTTCGCCACGTTGATTCGATCGATGAATGCGTCCGTTTGGAAGGCGCTGTCCGCGTCGAGTGGCGCGTCGTCCTGCAAGAATTTCAATCAATTTTTGGATTTTGCCATACATGAATGAAAAGTCCGCAATTTCAGGGAAAAGCTTTTTTCGACCTCGAATGGCTCCGGGACGTTTCGCAGCCGTGAGCTCCACAGCCTGAGGCTCCAATGATGAAAGTTGGTCAGAATTTTCTGAAGTATCAGAATCTGAAAAAAATGACTTCAGTCTTCCTTTAATTCCGTCAAAAATCAAAAATTCCTTGATACGGAATCCATACGTGTTTTTTTTGTATGGAATTGCAGACTTTTTAGGTCGAAAAAACTATTTTTAAAATAATTTTGGTCATTTTCAAGGAATTTATGTCATTTTGAAGAGATTTACGTCAATTTTCAAGGAATTTAGGTCATAGAATTGTAATTTTAATGGTATTCGAGAGGTTTCGGGACATTTCGCAGCCAGACATTTCGCAGCCGTGAGCTCCACAGCCTCAAGTGGACCGTTTTTTCAGTGATAACTTGACTTTTTCAGATAATTAATTGTTTGAGAAGTTATATAGAACAATTTTTGTGATTTTGAATAAGGGGACCACGAGAAATTTTGCCCAAAAAAACCACAAAAAATTTTGTTGAAAAATATCAAAAAATAGGTTTTTCTCGTAGAAGTAGTCGTACAAACAGAAAGTTTAGTTTCAGAAAATGACGAAAACCACTATTTCTACGAGAAAAACCTATTTTTTCATATTTTTCAACAAAAGTTTTTTTTGTGGTTTTTTTGGACAAAATTTCTCGTGGTCCCCTTATTCAAAATCACAAAAATTGTTCTATATAACTTCTCAAACAATTAATTATCTGAAAAAGTCAAGTTATCACTGAAAAAACGGTCCACTTGAGGCTGTGGAGCTCACGGCTGCGAAATGTCCCGAAACCTCTCGAATACCATTAAAATTACAATTCTATGACCTAAATTCCTTGAAAATTGACGTAAATCTCTTCAAAATGACATAAATTCCTTGAAAATGACCAAAATTATTTTAAAAATAGTTTTTTCGACCTAAAAAGTCTGCAATTCCATACAAAAAAAAACACGTATGGATTCCGTATCAAGGAATTTTTGATTTTTGACGGAATTAAAGGAAGACTGAAGTCATTTTTTTCAGATTCTGATACTTCAGAAAATTCTGACCAACTTTCATCATTGGAGCATGTGCAAAAAATCGCTCTAAACACCCTAAATTCCCGGCTCAAAAGGAGCCTAGATGGAACAGTTTTCACACGCGAATTTTTTCCATCGTGTAGTCCTCTCGGACAAAATTATCTCACAATTCCTCGTTTTCTCGCTTTTTTTCAACAAAACTTTGTGTATTTTCGATTTATATCATAAAAAAGAAGAAAAACACGAAATTTTGGTGAAAAATCGAGGAATCGAGAAATAAAAAGAAATTATTTTGTCCGAGAGGACTACACGGGGGCAAAAAAGGGAAACGCGTGGGAAAACTCTTCCACCTAGGCTCCTTTCGAGCCGGGAAAACGTGAATTTAGGGCGTTTAGAGTGATTTTTAGCACATACTCTAATGATTAAAGTTGTTTAGAATCTAAAATAAACAAATATGACTTCAGTCCTCCTTTAAAAACTTAATTCCTGTTTTATTTTGAATGGACAAAATGGGAATTCTGGAAGTCAAAATGTTTGAATTAAGAGAAAAGAGGATTACTGTATATGAAGGGAACTAAATAATATACCGAAAATGAAGCGAAAAACTTAAAATTCTGACATTTTTCAGCCGAAAACCCGAATTTTTTAGTATGATTTTAGCCAAAATTCTCGGAATTTCAGTTTTCCGATAATCCTCCTTTGCTAAAATCTAAAATTCCGGGAAATCGAAATCCCGGAAATCAGAAATTCCGGAATCCAGTATTTCGAAAATCCAAAACTCGGGGAATTCAGAATTCTGGAAATCCGAAATTCCGGTATTTCGCCAAAAAATCAATTCAAAAAATCGATTTTTCGACTGAAAAATGTTAAAATTTTCAGTTTTTTACTCTATTTTCCGTCCAAACTCCTAACCTGATTCAAAATATCCTTCTTTTGCACCAATTTCCAATACCCTTCCGCCGGTTTCTTCGTTTTTCTGAAGTACTTTTCACTTGGCACATGAGCGGCCGCTTCCGCCAGTTGTTTGTAGAATTCACGACATTCGCCGAGCTCTTTCTTCACTTTTCTCACTTCGCCGGCGTAAAGATTCTGCAATTTTTTTTTTGAAAATTGATGAGTAGTAAGTGCGCTCCATCGTAAACGAGAGTTTTCCTCGAGCCGAAACAGATTTTTACCGTTTTTAGCTATTTTTCCTTCAAATTTATCAAAAAAATTACAAAAAATAGCGCAAAAATAGTCAGAATAACTGTCGGCAGAGCAAGTGCGCTCTACCGGCTCCATTACTTACCTCAAATAGATTGTGCTCTTTTTCGAGTCCAAGAATCTGATAGCATCCAAGATACATTGAAGCGACTTCTCGTTTTGGACATCCCAATGTATAGTTTTCCGGATCGAATTTCGTGTCACGGACTGCAAAAATTGTTTTTTTTTGTATTGAAATGTTAGCACTCTTACAACTGCGCTCTACCGAAACGTCCCTGAAAAATGTCTCTTTTTCTCTGCGTCTCTCAATTTTGCACACTATTTTTTTCGATTTCGGTAGAGCGCAGTTGTAATAAATGTGTATAATAGCACGGCACGCTTCTTACAACCGCGCTCTACCGAAATCGAAGAAAATTGTGTGCCAAATTGAGAGATTCAGAGAAAAAGAGACATTTTTCAAGGGGGAATAACATTTTCAATCAAAATTTTGCCAAAAAATAGATGATTTTTCGATTTTTTGTGGTAAAATCGGGTCATTTTCAATGAAGAAACTCTTAAAAATGGATTTTCTAACTAAAAAACACGTTTTTCGATAAGAAATACCACTTTTCTGAGTCAAAAATTCAACTTCTAATCGATTTGCTGACCAAAAAACCGACTTTTTGAGCAGAAATGCAAATTTTCAATCATTTTCCCGATTTAAAAACTGATTTTTTGTTCAAAAATAGGTTTTTCCAATCGATTTTCCCGTTTAAAAATCGGTTTTCTCTTCATTTTAGGAGTTAAAAACGGATTTTGTACTAATTTTTGGGTCTGAAATATCAATTTCCGACTGGAAAAATGACTAAAAAACGATTTTTGGACGAAAAATTCACTTTTAACTGATTTTTTTTACCAAAAATAGGAAATTTCCCCTTTTGAAAATCGCTTTTTCCACTAGAAACTTCACTTTTTACTCATTTTCGGGTGTGAAATACCAATTTTCGACTGGAAAAATCACTAAAAAACGACTTTTTGGGCAAAAATTTTTTGCTTTTCGATCGAAATTTTGCAAGATTTTCTGTTTAAAACCCTGTTTTTTTGACCAAAAATCGGCTTTTCTCTTCATTTTAGGAGTTAAAAACGGATTTTTGGCTCAATTTCGGGTCTAAAATTTCAATTTTCGACTGAAAAAATCGAAAAATTCACAATTTTCCGTTCAAAACTCACTCAAAATCTGTGCACTCAAATCTAAAATCTCATAATCCTCTTTCAGCGTCAAAAACTCGTATTTCGGCCGTTTAACCGCCGATTTTCGTTTGGGCGACTCTCTTCTACTGCTTCTTCTACTGCTTCTGGAATCAGAATCCGACGACGAGGATTCTGAAGACGATGAATGGCGATGACGTCTGCTCTTCTTGCTCTTTTTCTTTTTACGGCTATCATCACTTCTATCTCTTCTGGAGTCACCACGACGTCTTCTGGAGCTCTCACGACTTCTGGAACGACGTCTACTACTGTACGATGATGAGGCAGCAGAAGACGTCGGACGTCCCCACGATTCTGAATCCACTTCCATCGGTTCGTCGGAATACGGATTACGGGCGGGACGGTCGGGGAATGTGTGGAAGGAATTGGCCGGTGGAATTCTGGCGGTGGTACTCTTACGACTTCTGGAAGATTTTTGCGTTTTTGATGGGAAAATAAGTGAAAAATCGGCGATTTTAGTTAAAAATTGTGTTTTTTGTAAAAATTAGGCCGAAAAATAGGTTTTTGAGGGCGTTTCCAGTGAGAAAATGGTAAAAAATCGGCGATTTTAGGTAAAAATTGTCATTTTCTGTGAAATTTAATTCAAAAAGTGGGTTTTCAGGTCGTTCTCGATAAGAAAATAGTGAAAAATCGGCGATTTTCGTTAAAAATTGTCATTTTTGTGAAATTTAGTTCAAAAAATGGGGTTTTGAGCGCGTTTACGATGAGAAAATAGTGAAAAATCGGCGATTTTAGTTAAAAATTCAGTTTTTTTGTGAAATTTAGTTCGAAAAATGGGTTTTTGAGGGCGTTTTCGGTGAGAAAATAGTGAAAAATCGGCAATTTTAGTTAAAAATTCAGTTTTTTTGTGAAAATTAGTTCGAAAAAAAGGGTTTTCAGGGCATTTTTGAAGAGAAAAAAGTGAAAAATAAAAAATTTTAGAAAAAATTGTGATTTTTCGTAAAATTTAGCTTAAAAAATGGGTTTTTGAGGGCGTTTTCGGTGAGAAAATAGTGAAAAATAAGGTATTTTCGTTAAAAATTGTGATTTTTTGTGAAATTTTGTTTAATTGGCTCAAAAAGGCTTGTTTCAAGGGATTCTTTGGTGGGAAAACAGTCAAAAATTGCTGAATTTCGATTGAAATTTCAGATTTTTACGGTTTTTTTTCTGAAAAAAGTTGAAGATTTGCTCCAGTTTTTCGAGTTTTTCAGTTTTTTGCATTTTTTGAGCTGAAATTTTGTATTTCCAGCTTGAAAAATTAAATTTTTACCCGTTTCTACATTCTTTTGTCCGAAATTCGCATATCTGATTGAAAAACTCGATTTTTATGGAAAAAATCGATAAAACCAGTCGAAATCAATGAAAACAACTGTAAAAATGTGGGTTTTTCACCGCAAATGTCTAAATTTCACTTTTATTGCCAAAATTTCCAAGTTTCGTCATAAAATTCTGCTCAGAATCGTAAAAATTTCAGTTTTACTGAAAAAATTCCATATTTTTATGCTCAAACTTGATTTTTTCCCAATTTTTCGGATTTTTTATCGATTTTTCCTCCTGAATTCAATTTTCGCACTCAAAACTATGTTTAACTAACCCATAACCCGGTTTCAACTTCTCCGGAAGTGTGAAAACGTGTTCAGCGGCGACTTGCTGATTAGGCTCCAGTTTCATCTGAAAATTACTCGATTTTTCTCAAATTTTCAGCATTTTTTCTTCAATACCCTCACTCCGCCACACTCATCATCACTAGAGCTCTCTCCATACCCGCATTGCTGAAAAACCGCGTCCTCATTCTCTTGTGCCAACTGATTTTTTTTCGTTTATCAGATTTTTTTTCTGAAAAACGAAATTTTAGATGTTTTTCAATAGAAAAAAGATAATTACAGCTTGTATTTGAACCGCATAACGTGTTCTCGAGTTGAGATCGTTGGAGGGTCCGGGAATTTCTGAAAAAAAACTTATTTTTTTATTTTTCAGAAATTTTTTTCAAACTAAATTTTTTATTCAAAACTTACGTTTCGACGGTCCACCACCGCCCGCATTATACGCCGGGAACATTTCTCACTCTGAAAAATCGATTTTTATTCGGGAAATCCGGTTTTAAAGCGGATAAAACCGGTGGAAAATCAGTGGAAATAATAAAAATGCAAAATACGTTGAGAAATGCAAACGCGCTCCAATGAGAACATAAAAGCGCGGAAGTTTAAAATTTGTTTTTGCTGGCGCGATTCTCGATGACGAGTTTTGTGTCAGTAAAACCCTTGCGCGGAAATTTATTTTTGCCCGAATTATTTTTTCGGTAAAAACCCGATTTTCTTAGATTTCGGAGGATTTTTTTGAAGTTTCTGGTGTGAAAAATCGTGTTTTTCGACGATTTTTGACCTAGAAATGCTATTTTTTCGCGAAAAATGCCGCAAAAACATGATTTTTAGGATTTGAAAAATGATGAAAATTTTTCAAAAAATTATTTTGAAGTGTTCCCTAGGTTCTCGCAGTTTTAAACCATTTTCATCAGTTTCTCCATCAAATTTCATTATTTTTGGTGTGTTTCCATAATTTTTAGCCGCTTTTCCTCTATTTTTCTCGATTGTTGCATCATTCCTCCCCAAAAACCTTCTAAATCTCCCATTTTCAGATGTCTTGGTTATTCGGTGTGCAGAAAAAACGCGACTCCACAAATTCCGGAGGACTTTCAGGCGGCCGGGGCGCCCGGAGGTCCTCAACAACCGGGTCAGCAGCCAAAACCCGACCAGGGTAACAGTAAAATGGCGTATTCTTTCGATTCGACGGCGCTGGAGCGAGCAGCAAAGGCCGCCCGTGATCTAGAACGTTTTCCGAATGCCAAAGAGGCTTTAGAACTGTCGAGAATGCAAGAAGTCACTCGCCAGAAGGAAGTGGAGAATGAGACGAAGAAAATTGAGGCTCAACTCGCTAATATGAAATCAGAACATATTCGAGTCGCTGAAGAGGAGAGACGAAAGACTCTCGGAGAGGAGACTAAGCATGCTCACTCGGTATGGCCTTTTCGGCCGGAAATGTGCAAAAAAAAATGGCTGAAAATCGGGATTTTTTGGTAGAAATATCGTCAAGAAGCGTTTTTTTTGGCTCCTGACATTATTTTCTCACAGAAAATCTATATTTTCACCGTCGATTCGTTTTGAATTCAGAAATTTTGTGGTTCTGACTGAAAATAGACGGAATGTCAAAAAATTCTGGCTTTAAGAGCTAAATTCCAGCTTTGAACCTGCATTCTCCTCCTGGATGCATTTTTGATTAGAAAAAAAGACGATTTTGAGAAAATGCAGTCAATTTTGAGCGAAAAACGACTGTTTTCTTGTTTCAAACAGCCAATTTTCACCTTTTGAGCATATTTTTCATCTAGACGTTTGATTTTGGCTCAGAACACATATTTTCATTGAAAAAAACGCATTTTTGATCAGAAAACTGTCCAAAAACCACTTTTTTCGAGCAAAAACTCAGTTTTTACTGTGAAACATGCAGAAAAATGACCTTTTCTCTCCCAAAATTTAGGTTTTCAGTCGGGATTCAGATCTGGCAGTTTAGAATCATTTTTTCGTCGAAAATCAAGTTTTTCAAGCTAAAAATGCGTTTATACCCAAAAAATTCGGTCATTTTTCACACCAAAACTGTTATTTTGACTAAAAACCGATGAAAAATCGACTTTGTGGCTGAAAACCAACTTTTTCCACCTCGAAATTTCATTGTTTTAACGGAAAATTCAGAATTTGTGCAAAAAACAGCTGAGAAACTTCAATTTTTGACTGAAAATTTTCTTTTCACATTTTTTTTAACTCAATTTCAGCTTTAAAAAAAGTCATTCGGGTTGGAAAACAGCTCAGAAAGCTGAATTTTTGATGGAAAACCGGCGTTTCACCTCAAAATTTCATTTTTTACGAAAAATTCAAAATTTCAGCAAAAAAAATCAGCTCCAAAAGCTCCATTTTTGACTGAAAAGTGGCTTTTCACATCGAAATTTTGCAATTTTGTCGATCTTTGGACTAAATGTGACCCTTTTTTTTCATCTCAAAAAGAGATTTTTCACGAAAAACTCAAAATTTCAGCGAAAATTAGCTCAGAAAGCTCCATTTTTGACTGAAAAGCGGCTTTTTACTCTGAAATTTTACTGTGTTGTCGATCTTTGGACTAAATGTGACGAAAAACCCATTTTTTCCATCTCAAAACGAGATTTTCACGAAAAACTCAAAATTTCAGATAAAAACAGCTCAGATGCCTCTTTTTGACTGAAAATTGGCTTTTTACTTCGAAATTTTACTGCTTTGTCAATTTTGGACTAAATGTGGCGAAAAACGCATTTTTTCCATCTCAGGATGAGATTTTTCACTAAAAAAATTCAGAATTTCTTTTTTTTTTTAACTGAAAAGTGGCTTTTCACTTTGAATTTTTTCAATTTTTATGCTCAAAATTTGCTTATCTCCTAATTTTCAGCGCGCCGAGTATCAAGACCAACTGGCCCGTAAACGTGCGGAAGAGGAGCTCGCAATGAAGGCTCGAATGCAAGAGGAGAGTCTCCGAAAGCAAGAAGAATCAGTGAAAAAGCAAGAATTGCTTCGAAAACAGACGATTGAGCACGAGTTGGCACTGAAACACAAATACGAATTGGAGAAGATTGATGCGGAGACACGGGCGAGAGCCAAGGCAGCAAGAGACAATCGAGACGTAAATTTGGAGCAAATGAAGCTTCATGAGGAAGAGAACCGAAAAACGGTCATTGAGAAGATCAAGACGAGCGGAGAGCTCATTGGCTCGGGGCTCAATCAGTTTTTGAGTGATAAGACGAAGATTGCGGCGGCTGTCGGAGGGTTGACGGCGTTGGCGGTTGGATGGTACACGGCGAAAAGGGGAACTGGCATCACTGCACGTTATATTGAGTCGAGATTGGGAAAACCGAGTCTTGTTAGAGAGACATCGAGGATTACGCCGTTGGAGATTGCAAAGCATCCGATTAAGGTGCGGAGAAAAAAAATTTAGTAATCAAAATTGTTTTTGTAATTATTTGATTTCTACCATACTTGCAACATATCGGCCCGGCCCGTCGGCCCAACCCGGCCCGGCCCGGCCCGGCTCGGTCGGCCCGGTGTCAAAAAATGAGCACAATTTTTTCACAAAATTTTTTTGAAATTTTCGTCAAAAATAGTAAAAAATCCTATTATCGAAATAAAAAAGTTCCGACATTTTTTTCCTCGTCGGTGTTTGCGGACTCAAGCCAAAATTATCAAATTTTGGCTTGAGTCCGCAAACACCGAGGGGGAAAAAATGTCGGAACTTTTTTGTTGCGACAATATGTAAACTTGAGTTTTATCGATATGTAAAAACATAGTCGAAAATTCGATTTTTTGCGAAAAAAATCAAAAAAATGAAAATTTTCAAATTTTTGTACTGTGACCCGGCCCGTTGCAAGTATGATTTCTACCCATTTCAACGGAAAAAAAGTCCGAAAAAATCACGAGAAACTAGCGATTTTAATGATTTTCCATAGTCTGGCACAATATTTATCGGTTTCTGATGGAATTGCACGTAAAAAGTCGCATAAATTCTACAAAACCACAATTTTCGTGACTTTTCTTGGAAAAAATAGCTCAAAAACGCTGAAAACTCTATTCAAAGGATTTTTCCATTGTAAAAACAGCTGAAATTTGAGTTTCACAGCGATTTCAACTGTTAGACGAGGACCGAATTCATATTTTTTGATTGTAGATTTCAATACTTCAGAAAATTCTAACATGAAACTTTTATTATTAGCGAATACGCTAAAATTCGCACTAAACGCCACAATTCCCGTTCATCTGACGCTTTGGTGGAAGATATTATCCGCGCGGTCGTGTATTGTCCTCTCGGACAAGATTTTTGCTCAATTCCTCGTTTTCCCACTTTTTCCAACAAATTTGCTGTCTTCTTTTTCAATTTAAATCGCGAAAAGTTGTTGGAAAAAGTGAGAAAACTAGGAATTGATCAAAAATCTTGTCCGAGAGGACTACACGACCGCGCGGATAATATCTTCCACCAACGCGTCAGATGAACGGGAATTGTGTAGCGATTTTTAGCATATCCGTCAAAAATAACAGTTTCTTAGAATTGTCTGAATTATCGGAATCTGTAATTTAAAAATTATGACTTCAGTCCTCCTTTAATACTTGAAATTGCTGTGAAACTTAAAAAATGTGATATTTTTATTATAAAAACGTGTTTGAACAGAGTTTTGAGCGGTATTCGAGCTATTTTTTCCGAGAAAAGTCACGAATATTGTGGTTTTGAAGAATTTTCGCGACTTTTCACATGCAATTCTATCAGAAAACGTTAAATCTCTTCTAAAATACCGAAATTCTTAACATTTGCAACCTATTCCAGACAATCCAAATGATGACTCGTCAGAAGAAGGATCCCTTGGAGGGAGTCGTTCTCTCTCCAGCACTCGAACGTCGTCTTCGTGACATTGCCATCACCACATCGAACACGAAACGCAATAATGGTCTCTTCAGAAATGTAATGTTCTACGGACCACCGGGAACCGGAAAGACTCTTTTCGCAAAGAGTTTGGCTCAACACAGTGGTTTAGACTACGCGGTGCTCACAGGAGGAGATATTGCTCCATTGGGTCGTGACGGTGTTTCAGCCATTCATAAAGTGTTCGATTGGGCTGGGAAGTCGAGAAAAGGACTGATTGTTTTCATTGATGAAGCGGACGCTTTCCTTCAGAAACGATCGAAAGACGGAATGTCGGAAGACACTCGTGCCGCGTTGAACGCCTTCTTGTTTAGAACTGGAGAACAGTCCAGGAAATTCATGTTGGTCGTTGCTTCCAATCAACCCGAGCAATTCGATTGGGCTGTTAATGATCGGTAAGAGAGTCTCGAATGGCGCAGAGAGAATTGGCTAGAAATTGACTATTTGAAGGCTAATTTATCGGAATTGGCTGAAAATCGGCGATTTTCAGCACATATTCTATAGTTTTCATTCGAAAGCTATCAACTTTCAGAGAGCTGAAAAATTCCAAGATCTTGCATTTTCTCGTTCAAAAATCAAGTTTTTTTGAATCAAAAACATGATTTTCAACATCTGGAAGTCTGTTTTGAGTGCAGATTCGCATTTTATGGACATTCTCTGTATTAATACTCTAAAAACTGAAAACTCTCCGAATTGTGAATTTTCAGTCTGGTCGAAATTCCAAAGTGGCCGAACTTTTAGTTTTCCAGTTTCTAGGTCGTGTCAAAAAAAAAAAAAAAACATAGTGTCAAAAAATGATGAGAGTTACAGTCAGGCTTGGTCGGAGTCGGAGAATCGGATAATCCGATTCTCCGATTCTCCGACTTTTTTCGGAGAAATTATCCGTCGGATAATTCTCCGACTTTTCATTTCGGAGAAATTATCCGAAATTCTCCGATTCTCCGAAAAAAAAGTCGGAGAATTTCGGAGAATACCGGAGACGACGACACTCAAAACCCTGTTTTGGTGATATTTCTACTGGTAAACGCTTTTAATGATGATAAAACATGTTTTAGAAAGGTGAATTCTGAAAAAAGTAACAGAAAATCCGTTTTAGAAGCATTTTTGGGAACATTTTTGGATTCTCCGAAATTCTCCGATTCTCCGAGAAAAAAAGTCGGAGAAAATCTCGGATATCCGAATCTCCGACTTTTTTTTCGGAGAAAAAGTCGGATATCCGATTCTCCGACTTTTTTTCGGAGAAAATTTCGATTCTCCGATTCTCCGAAAATTTTTCTCCGACCAAGCCTGGTTACAGTTACAATAGATTTTCTGCTCGAAAATTCCAGAATTTCAATTTTTTTTTGTTCAAATTATTGGGAATTTGAACGAATTTTTGAATTCGAAAAACCGGTTTTTACCTTACTTTCTCAATTTTTCCCAAAAATGTCGAATTTTTGACTATTTGACTAAACTTCAGAATTCAATCAAACGATAGTTATGCATCAAAAAATTGAAATTTTTAATGTAAAATTTCAAAAAAATTCAAAAAATTTGGTAAAAAATAGGTACCTTTTTTGAAGCCGGGTCGGGCCTTGAAAATTCTCTACCGGCCCGGCCCGGGCCTTCGGGCCGTAAATTTGCAAGTATGGTTTTTACCGAAGTTAGTCCTCCTCCCTCCCTAAACTCCGCCTTCCTTATTTTCAGTCTTGATCAACTCGTCGGAGCGATTTTGGAGCGATTTTTAGAATATGAGTCAATAATAAAAGATTTTTAGAATATTCTGAAGCATCGGAATCTGCAATTTTAAAAATGAAGAATGAAGTCCTCCTTTAGAGATTTTAAGCGATAAAATCAAGTTTTAGACGCATTTTAGCTGCAAAAATTGCTGAAAATCTTTTTTTTTTTCCCCCGTTTTTAGCCATTAAATTCTTTTTCAGTCTCGATCAACTCGTCGAGTTCACACTTCCCGGAAACGAAGAACGCGAGCGTATCCTCCTCCAATACTTCAACGAGCACATCGTCGTGCCAGCAACAAGTGGTTCCCGTTCTCAACGTCTGAAACTCGACAGTTTCGATTGGGTGAAAAAATGCAATGAGATTGCGAAAAAGACGAGCGGAATGAGTGGAAGAGAGCTGAGTAAACTGGTCATCGGATGGCAAGCTTCGGCGTACGCATCGGAAACCGGTGTGCTCACGGAGGCGATTGTCGATAGGAATACGGCTGATGCTATGATTCAACACGAGCATAAAATGGAGTGGTTGGAGAAGGAACAGTTGAAAGCACGTCATCAGGAGACCAAGTTTGGAACCACGTTGAAGAGAGAGACCGCTGTTTAGATTTCACTTTCTTATTATTCTCCCTGTTTTCCCGTTTTTGTTACACCGTTTTCACCCGATTTTTAAAGATTTTTACAAATTTTTACAGAGAATTTGTGATTTAGAACTGGAATTTTGAAGGTTTTTGAGCATTTTTATGCTGAAAGTGACTTTTTTTTAGAGAATAACTGAAAAATTGAAATTTTTTGCCTGAAAACCGAAATTTTCAGTTTGAAAACTGGGACTAATTTTAAGGAGAATTTGTGAAAACAGAAATTTTGAAGGTTTTTGGGCTTTTTGAGGGATGAAAATGACGATTTTGAAGGTTTTAGCTGAAAATCGGTGTTTTTAGACTGAAATTTTCTGAGATTCAACTTTTTTGTTTCTAAAATTGAGAATTTTCAATAATTTTTGAATCTACAAAGCCGATTTTCAAAGAGAATTTGTGATCTGCAATTTTGAAGGTTTTTGAGCATTTTTAATGCTGAAAATGACTTTTTTGAGTGAATAACTGAGAAAAATGGAAATTTTTGAGCTGAAAATCGGTTTTTTCTGCCTGAAGTCTAGAATTATCGATTTTCTGAGATGAAAATCCGTTTCTCTGCTTAAAAATTCCAGAATTTTGGATTTTTTGAGCTGAAAATTGCAAATTCGAGCTCAAATAGTGTCAAAAAATGATGAAAATTACTGTTTTGGAGTCTGAAAATTCCAGAAATTCAACTCTTTTTGTTTCTAAAATTAAGAATTTCTACGAGTTTTTGAATCTAAAAAGCCGATTTTCACTAAAAAAAATCTTATTTTTGTTGATTTTTCAGCCCGAAAAGTGAATTTTTTGAAATAAAAAGTAATTTTCGAGCTGAAATTCACATATTTCCTATCAAAATTATCAAATTTTTATGCGAAAATGCTCAAAAATTGCATTTTTCTGACTGAAAATCGATTTTCTGCTCAAAAATTTCCCAATTTTTTTGATCTATCCCATTTGATCTACACAAAAAACCTCCAAAAATCATTCAGTAGATCACAAATTTCGCCGTTTTTCCTCATATATTCCTTGTTTTTTCTTTCATTTCCTTCATTTTTTTTTGTCTTTTCCGGTAATTTAAATAGGAATTTTTCTTGTTTTTAGTGGTTTTTAGTGATTTTCAGATAGTTTTTATTGTTTTTTTTCTTGTTTTTAATCAATTTTCAAGGTTTTTCACTCAAAAAATCCCAT
Source organism: Caenorhabditis remanei (assembly GCF_010183535.1). Classification (NCBI taxonomy): domain Eukaryota; kingdom Metazoa; phylum Nematoda; class Chromadorea; order Rhabditida; family Rhabditidae; genus Caenorhabditis; species Caenorhabditis remanei. The sequence continues at coordinate 3,181,763 of NC_071329.1, forward strand.
AAATAAAGCGATATTCGCGTCTAGCTAATTAATTAATTACCCCCCTAATTATCACCCTCACTAATCAGTTTTCTTTGTAGAAATATCAATTTTAATATTTCATTATTTTTAATTTTTCTCATTTTTTCAAAAAATCGATAATCATTCCAGACCAAATGATCGATTTGATCTGGAAATAAGAATAGAAAATAATGGAAGAGAAGAAGCTTCGGGAGGCTGGAGAGGTCTTCCTCTTCATGCACAGGTTTGTTTTGAATAAGAAAATGGAAAAAAAAAGAATTTTTTCAGCGAAAAACAGTTTAAAAAACAAGATTTTTCAGTGAAAAAAAACACGAAAATTCGCAAATTTCGGAGATTTTAAAGCGGAAATCATTGATTTTCGATGAAAATTGCAATTTTTGATAGAAAAAACGCAGAAAAATGAGTTGAAAATCAAAAATTGAAAATTTTTTGGGTGATTTTCCGACATTTGACATTGAAAATTATGAGTTTTCTGCTGATTTTTCGAGAATTTTCAGATTTTAAATGAGAAAAATGTCATTTTCAGTCCAAGAAATATGATTTTTAACTTATTTTTTGGTAATTAAACTGCAATTTTTGATTTTCAACTCATTTTTCGCTAATTTTGAATAAAAATTCTCGTTTTCCGACTAGAAATTCTCATTTTCTCGGGTGTTTCTTTCAAAAATTGCAATTTCAAAGAGATTTTCAATAAATTACAGCAAAAACAGTTTAAAAAAACCTGAAAAATTGCAAATTTCGGAGATTTTAAAGAGGAAATCATTGATTTTCGATGTCAAATGTCAGAGAATCCCTTGTAAATTTCAATTTTTGACTGAAAAAACGCAGAAAAATGAGAATTTTTGTTTAAATTAGCGAAAAATGAGTTGAAAATCAAAAATTGAAAATTTTTTGGGTGATTTTCAGACATTTGACATTAAAAATTATGAGTTTTCTGATGATTTTTCGAGAATTTTCAGATTTTAAATGAGAAAAATGTCATTTTCAACTTTTCGCTCATTTTGAATAAAATGAAAATGACATTTTTCTCAACAAAAATCTGAAAATTCATGAAAAATCAGCGGAAAACTCATAATTTTCAATGTCAAATGTCTGAAAATCTCTCTTAAACTGAAATTTTTGATTTTCAACTCATTTTCCGCTCATTGTGAACAAAAAATGAGATTTTTAAGCTGAAATCATTGATTTTCGATGTCAAATGTCTGAAAATCTCTCGGAAATTGCAATTTTTGATAGAAAAAACACAGTAAAATGAGTTGAAAATCAAAAATACGAAATTTTTGAGGTATTTTCCGACATTTGACATTGAAAATTATGAGTTTTCTGCTGATTTTTCGAGAATTTTCAGATTTTAAATGAGATAAATGTCATTTTCAAACTTAGAAATATGATTTTCAACTCATTTTTTCGCTCATTTTGAATAAATCTCGGGTTTGGATAATGTCTGGCGCACCGTGGACGCGTTTTCAGTTAATCGTTTTGAAAAATCGCGTCAAAGCTGCCCCAGCCTTCACTGAAACTCGAAAGTCTCGTGTTTCAATGATGTCTGGCGCACATGCGACGCGCGTAGCTTTTAAATTTTTTGGATTTTTCCAAGATTTCCCAACTGTCTGGCGCACCTCGGACGCATTTTTAGAGTATTGTTTTGAAAAAAACCGCGTCGAAGGTGCGCCAGACAATCAAAACAATCTAGAACCGCGTCAAAGGTGCTCCAGGCTTCACTAAAATTTGAAAATCGCGATTTGAAGTGATGGCTGGTGTACCGTGGACGCGTTTTCAGTTTATCGTTTTGAAAAATCGCGTCAAAAGTGCCCCAGCCTTCACTGAAATTCAAAAATCTCGGGTTTCAATGATGTCTGGCGCGCCTGAGACGCATGTAGATTTCACAGTTTTTCAGAGATTTCAAGATTTTCCTACTGTCTGGCGCACCTCGGACGCGTTTTTAGAGTATCGTTCCTAAAAATCGCGTCAAAGGTGCGCCAGACTTCATTCAAACCCGTGATTTTTGATTTTCAGGGAAGTCTGGCGCACCTTTGACGCGGTTTTTCAAAACGATACTCTAAAAACGCGTCCGAGGTGCGCTAGACCAAAGGAAAATCTGAAAAAAACTGTAAAAATTTCGCGTCCCAGGCGCGCCAGCCATCATAACAGCTCGAAATTCTCGCGAAGGCTGGCGCACCGTTGACGCGATGTTTCAAAACGATACTCTAAAACGCGTCCGAGGTGCACCAGACAGTCTGTCTGGCGCGCCTGAGACGCGCCAAACACAGTTTTTTTTTGTGATTTTTTCAGTCAAAAACTCTGATTTTCAGACCAAAAAAACCCAAATTTCCAGTTAAAAACCCTAAATTCCCAATAAATTTCCAATATTCCAGAATATTCCGTGCGTCTCGTAACCTGCGTGCTCACTGGTACATTGATCATCTCGACAAGGCAGTCTCAATTCAACCGATTCCCCAACAATCTGATCTTAAAGAAGAAGAAGATGAATATAGTCAAGAAATGACAGTAATCGGTATCGTTCCACTCGGTGGCGATCCGACTGAAATTGTGGGAAACGAGGAGTTTCGGGTTACGGTCAACACGAAATGCACTTATATATCAAGATATTATCGCATCGTTTTTGTTCTCGATTTGAGTCCGTCTGTTGTCGTGGCGGTAAGTAAAAAATAGCGAAAATTACACAAAAAAAACTGGAAATTGGACAGAAAATCGGGGTTTTTTTACTGAAAATTGAGGATTTTTTGCTGAAAATACACAAAGAAAAGTGTCCAAAAATTTAGAAATTGGCTAAAATGCGATGAGAACACTGTAAATCTCTCAAAAATTGAGTTTTCGAGCTGAAAATTATCCAAATCCGAACTAATTCACAGAAAATGGAAATCGAAGTTTTGACTGAAAATCGAACTTTTTGACTGAAATTAGATGTTTTTACCTTGAAAAAATAGCAAGAAACCGCTGAAAATCGCTAAAAAATACACGAAATGGTGTAAAATGCGATGAAAACACCGAAAATTGGCTTGAAATGGTCAAAAGGGGGGTTGTCGAGCTGAAAATGATCCTCAAAACAGATCTAATATCACAGGAAATACTGAAAATTGGACACTTAAAACGTCCAAAAACTCGGCTAGAATTGGACCCAAAAAAGTGTTTCAAAAATTGAAAATCGAAGTTTTTTGTCTGAAAATCAGTGTTATTGACTGAAAGTTGGGGATTTTTTTGCTCAAAATACACAAAAAAGCGTCCTAAAATTTAGAAATTGGTCTAAAATTCGATGAAAACACTAAATACAGTGCGTAACACAAGTATAAGGCCACCCCTGAAACTGAGTTTATTGACTCAGCGGAGCATTTCTGATTAAAACCGATAACGGAATCGGATTCCTCATCCGAAAATACCCCTAGGAAAAGATTTTTGTGACATGACCTCCAAATCTAGGATGGTGACGTGGCCAAATGTGAAAAGAGCGCACTTTCAAGCGTAACATAAGTATAAGGCCACCCCCAGAATTGAGCAAAAAGCGTCGAAAAACAGCAAAGTTGCACTCTAGAATTGTATTTTAGGATTGTACAAGTTACATTCAAGAAGAAAACATCAAAACCATATAGTCCTGGCACTACTGGTCTGCTGGGAACCTGGATTCAAGTCTCTCTCCATTTTTTCTCTTTCAGGCGAAAATCTGGGCTCTAAATGCGGCGTAAGTGGATAAAATCTTTGAGAAATCGCGTCTCCAGATGCTGATCCGTTGATTCAGAAAGTTTTGAAACATATCTTGTACGTTTCTGGGAAGAAATTTGAGGTTGGACTCTAACCGCAGTCTGCACAGCTATCAACATTAGAGGGATTTAAGTCGCTAGCTCGTCGAGATCTTGATAATGAGAGCTGGAAATTTTCTGTAATAATGCAGATAGATACTCAGTATCTGCTAGATACAAATGCCGTTCAAATTTGTGAATATCTGATGGATTGTCTTGAGTCCAACTGCCGAAATATCATAATTATGCAGTAAGAACAGTGGGCTATGTCGTGGGTGCTCAAGGTCTTCCTCCGATCGATATACAGAGTTGTATCATGCATTTTTAAGATTTATTATGTTAGTAACACAATTTTTTTAAAGTAGAAAAGTGCCAGCAAAGGTTTTTCATGAAAAATGGGCTTTCTAGCTGAAAATAATGCTAATTTCCCAGAAAATTGAAATATGCTGAAAATCGAAGTTTTTTGTCTGAAAATCTGGTTTTTGACAAACAAAAAATTCTTTCAGGACGACGAATCGAACTGTTGCCTTGTGGATCGAGTGATTCCGAGTCTTCGAAATGCTCTCCGCTCATCTGTCAAATCATTTATTATCCCGGGAACCGATCGAGTATTTCGTCCACAAGTACACACTTCCATCTGTCTATTCTCTCCGTTCATGAAGTTCGAGGAGACTTTTGTAAGAACTTTTTTTTAACTGAAAATCGGGAGTTTTTGAATGAAAATTGAAGTTTTTTGAACGAAAATCGGCAGTTTTTGGAAGAAAAATTGGGGTCTTTTGGACTGAAAATCAAAATTTGTCGTCTGAAAAGTTATGTTTTTTGACTGAAAATTGCGTTTCAATGAAAATTGGACGTTTTTTGCCGTAGAACTGAAGTATTTTGACTAAAAATAGAGTTTTTGACTGAAAATTTGAGTTTTTAAATGAAAATCGAAGTTTTTTGATTGCGAATCGGGATTTTGAAACTGAAAATTGGAGTTGTTTGCTTGAAAATTGAACTTTTTCGTCTGAAAATTTATGTTTTGTGACTGAAAATCGGGGTTTTTTGACTGAAAATTGTAGTTTTTGAATGAAAATTGAAGTTTTTTGTCAGAAAATGTATGTTTTTAGCTGAAAATTGGTATTTTTGACTGAAAATCTATGAAATATTGTTTCAAAACCGATTTTGAGTCAAAAAATCCAATTTTCATGCAAAAAATCCCCAATTTTCAATCAAAAAATTCCGATTTTGGGTAAAAACCTTTAATTTTTAGTCAAAAACCCCCAATTTTCAAGCAAAAACCCCGATTTTCAGGCAAAAAATCCAATTTTCCGGCTAAAACCCTATTTTTCAGGCTAAAAAATCCCGATTTTTGGTCAAAAAATCCAAATTTTCAATCAAAAAGCCCCAATTTTGAATAAAAAAATCCCGATTTTCAGTGAAAAGAACCTCTATGAAAAATTTCCAGACGCTCTGCCAAGGTGTCTTCGTGACGGAATCGAACGTCGACATGGTAATCCAATCGGTCGAGACGAAATTCGTCGAAATCTACAAACGTCTCTTCACATTCTCTCGTCCGATTCTGGAATTATGGGGAAAATTGAAACGACGTCACAAGCACAACAAATTCGATTCTCTATGTGAATCCGACTCGCAATCCGAAGAGAATATTCGAAAAGTTGTCAGCGGAGTGGGGGAGGAGCTTCAGATGACGTCATCAGCAGCGGATTCACCGGCGCCTCACGTATTAGAGGATAAATATTTGATGGCTGAAGGGGAGGGAAAAGCGGACGGTGGAAGTATAATGGATATACAAAGGGGTATTTGGACGGCGACTGAGAAGCATGAAGACGGAAAACAATTGTCATTCGCTAGTGATAAGAGTTATGTGGCACCTGATTGGTCGTTGATATTCATGTTGCGAATGGGGTTGTTGCAGATTCAGATGTTGCCCGAGAATACGCAGTCGAGTGAGTTAAGCGGTTTGCGGATGAACAAAAAAAAATAATGGAAAAATGAAGAAATGAAAGAAAATCACTGAAAATCGGAGTTTAGAGACATCTGGAGACCGATTTTTTGATAAAAAATGAGATTCTGTAGACATCTGGACATCCGGACACATCTATAGGTAGACAAGGATTACTGTGACAGTTTAAATTGTGGCAAATGCGCTCTAATTATAATCTTCTGTAAATGACAGTTTTTATCGGAAAACTGACATTTTCCTGAGATTATAAGTAGAGCGCATTTAGTCACGCGTAGGGGGAACCTATGCCCAAATTTTCTGGTTGTCGGAAAAATTGTGAAAAAAAATTAAAAAATTGAAGAAAAATGACTGAAAATCAGCATTTTTGAGTTTGGAGACATCTAGAAAGACTAACAGACAGATAGACGGAAAATTTGGTTTCTACACAGTTTAAGACAGATTTTTTGATAGAAAATGAGATTCTGGACATCCGGACACATCTATGGATATACAAAGATTACTGTAACAAACATAAAATGTGGCAAATGCGCTCTAAATATAATCTTGTGAAAATGACAGTTTTTAATAAGAAAACTGGAATTTTTATGAGATTATCAATAGAGCGCATTTAGTCACGCGTAGGGGGGAACTTATGCCCAATTTTTTTAATGGTTTAAAAAAAATGAAAATCACTGAAAATCGGATTTTTTGAGCTTGGAGACATCTGAGTAGACTAACTGACAGATAGATACACATTTGGACGATCACATAGACGTAAAAGAGTAAACGCGTCAACGTCACGCCAGCCAGTTGTCTCCTACGTACAGTATGCAGATAACGCGTCACAGGTGCGCCAGACTTCACTAAAACTCAAAAATCGCGAGTTGTAATGATGTCTGGCACACCTGGGACGCGGAATTTTTTGCGGTTTTCGAATTTTCCAACTGCCTGGCGCACCTTGGACGCGTTTTGGATTTACAAGTTTATAGACATGGATTACTGTAGCAAGCTGAAATGTGGCAAATGCGTTCTAATAATTGTGAAAATTACAGTTTTTTAATTGTGAAAATTACAGTTTTTTAATTGTGAAAATTACAGTTTTTTCATTGAAAAAACTGACATTTTCATAAGATTATGAATAGAGCGCATTTAGTCACGCGTAGGGGGAACCTATGCCCGAATTCTTCAAATTTTTAAGGTATTCTTGGACATCTGGACATCTGGATTCACAGATTAACAGACGGACGTTTCCATGATGCAGCAATCTCTGAAAGATTTAATTTTTCGAGACTTTTTACACCAAAAATATGTAGTTTTGGCAAATTTCATGAGATATTTGGACATCTGGACATCTGGACACACAGAAACAACAAAATGAGGAATGGTAACGTTGATTGTCTGTGGGTCTGTGTGTCCGGATGTCGAGATGCTTGTAGGTGGAAGAAATTGGCTTGAATACGTTATCTAGGACTCATTTCCAGTCAAAAACTGCAGAATTTCTGAAATTTTCGTGTAAAAAACGTCTGTCTGTATATCCTGATGTCCAGAAAACAGTGTCTCATGGTCTTGATGAACATCTGGACATCAGGACACGTCTATAGATAAACAAGGATTACTGTAGTGAACTAAAATGTGGCAAATGCGCTCTAATTATAATCTTGTGAAAATACAGTTTTTCGCTGGAAAACTGACATTTTCAAAAGATTATAAATAGAGCGCATTTAGTCACGCGTAGGGGGAACCTATGCCCAAATTTTCATTCTCTCTTCTTCCAGACCTGGTAATCATCTCCGACTCGGTATGCGGTATGCCAGACGAGGAGGCTCTCCAAAACGTGCTCACTCAACTCCGCAGCTACACCGTCGCCTTCTCATTCATTCAACTCCAAAAGAAGGCGTGCACAGAGCCAGTGTTCGGACACGTCGGCTCCTCCTCCTTATTCTATTTCATGACGATGGCCACATTCGGCACGTATCTGCCACGTCAGAAGTCACGCCCCCCGCTGGATCCATTGTTTCTGGGAAAAAAAGATGACGGACAACTGGAGATCCGTCGGACGGAGGAGACGGATGATATGACTGACGAGAGTGCTGAAAATATCAATCAATATCATCGAGCACTCATTTGTTGGTCATTTCAAAACGGACTCAATGATAATGACTACTTGTTGGACACTTTTGCACAGATTAACAGTGACTTTTTGGAGTTACAACAGAGTCATGTGGATAGACATCGACGGTTTGTCGCTGACTATCAGGCGACACTCAACCGAATGATGTATGTACGGTTGAGAGAGGGATTCACACTGAAATCGAGTGAGTTTTGATAAAAATTGACTAAAAATGGCTGAAATTGGCTGAAAATTAGTTGAAATTGTCTAAAAATTGACTGAAATTGGCAAAAATTGGCTGAAAATCTATTTGAAATTTATGAAAATTGGCTGGAAATCGACTGAAATACACTGAAAATCTGCTGAAACCGGTTATCAATATTGGCTGATTCGAAAAAACTCGCAAATCTGAAATTTTCGGAGAAGTCAGGCGCACCTTAGACGCGATTTTCAGAATGATTAACAAATACGCGTCCCAGGTGCGCCTGTCAACATTACATCTCGTGATTTTTGGATTTTAGTGAAGCTGGCGCACCTTTGACGCGTTTTTTGAAAAGATGCACTAAAAAAGCGTCTCAGGGGCGCCAGACATCATTGAAGCACGAGTTTTTGAGTTTTAATGAAGTCTGGCGCACCTTAGACGCGATTTTCAGAATGATTAACAAAAACGCGTCCCAGGTGCGCCTGCCAACATTACATCTCGCGATTTTTTGAGTTTTAGAGAAGTCTGGCGCACCTTTGGCACGTCGTTTTTAGATTGTTTTGAAAATGAATGACTTTTAACCGGTTTCAGCAGATTTTCAGTCAATTTCAGTCAATTTTTATAAATTTCAAATAGATTTTCAGTCAATTTTCAGCCGATTTCAAAAATTTAGACATTTTTCGAACAAAAAATTCGAGTTTTTTTAGTCCAAATGTCCAATTTTTGCAATTTTCCAGCTGTCTTCGTGAACAACAACACCCAAGTGATCCTAACCCTGCGTCTGGCGTTCCGTCCGCTCGTCTTCATCGACTACATCATCACATCGGCATGGCCAGTGAACAAGAACGTGCATCAGGTCGTCAACGTGGAATTAGTACTCGAAGGACCGTACAATGAGCTGAAAGACTTGCTCACCGAGAGCAATTATCTCAATCCGATTCGAATGAATCTCATCAAATCGGTCATTGATGGAATCATCGATGCGGATCGTCTTCTCCTTCACATTCACTCGTTCGACACGAAAATCGCCTATTTTACGATACCGCCCGGTGTTACTAAAGAGTATTCGCTGTTTCAGCAAGGAGACTCTTCCAGACAAATTCTACCTCAACTTTGTATAGTGTGAGTTGAGTCTCTGGAGCCCAAAATCTAGAAAGAACGCGTCCCAGGTGCGCCAGACATCATTAAAACTCGCGGTATTTGAGTTTTAATGAAGTCTGGCGCGCCTTTGACGCGATTTTTCGGAACGGTGCACTAAAAACGCGTCGAAAGTGCGCCAGGCAATAGGAAAATCCGAAAACTGTAAAAGCTACGCGCGTCCAAGGCGCGCCAGACAACATAAATCGCGATTTTTGAGTTTTAGTGAAGGCTGGCGCACCTTTGACGCGGTTTTTAGAACGATACCTTAAAAACGCGTCCCAGGCGCGCCAGACATCATTAAAACTCGAGATTTTTGAGTTCTAGAGAGGTCTGGCGCACCTTTGACGCGTTTTTTTTGAAATGATACACTAAAAACGCGTCTCAGGCACGCCAGACATGATTGAAACACGAGTTTTTGAATTCTAACAAAGGCTGGCAGCAAACTAGACGGCCGAGGTGCGCCAGCCAACACCACAACTCGCGATTTTTCAGTTTTAATGGTGACTGGCGCACCTTTGACGCGATGTTTTTCAAACGATGAGTTAAAAATGCGTCCGAGGTGCGCCAGACAGTCGGAAAATCCGAAAACTGTAAAAGCTACGCGCGTCCAAGGTGCACCAGCCAACACCACCACTCGCGATTTTTGAGTTCTAGTGAAGTCTGGCGCACCTTTGACGCGGTTTTTTCAAAACGATACACTAAAAACGCGTCCAAGGTGCGCCAGACGTCATACAAACTCTCGATCTTAAAGTTTTAGTGAAGTCTGGCGCACATTTGACGCGATTTTTCGAAACGACACACTATAAACGCGCTTAAGATGCGACAGATGGGTCAAATTTCCTTTTTCCGTGTCTGGCGTCCCTCTGGCGCGTTTTTAAAATGCAATTTTTGCCCAAAGAGTGGGCCCTTAATCGAACTTTTCCTCTGTTTTTCCAGCAAACCAGACGGCGTAAAGACACGTGGATTCGTGAATTTCTGGAAGAAAATGTTGGAAGTCGACGATGGAAACTGGCAGAAATGGGTGCACACACAGACGGAACGAGGCCTTCTGAATCTGATTCACGTGCCATTCGAATTATTCACAACGGAGAGAATTCTGAAATTCGATACGAGATACCCACTGAACGCCGTCTTATATTCGATAAAAGTGCGGGCGACGTTCTGTTTAGTGGAGAATCAGACGTACGTCACGTTGGTCTACGCGAATGAGAAATCGAAGAAACCGTCGTATTTCTTCATTCGAAAAGTGATTTGTAATGGACCTGTTGCGATTGTTAAGGTAAATGGAGGAGGAGAAAAATCGAGAATTTTTGGACATTTTTCGACTTTTTAGATCCGGAACATTGGAATTTTGGGTGGATTTTCGAGCAAAAATCTCAGTTTTTGCCAATTTCAACTAAAATTTTCAGTATTTTCAGTGAGATTGTGGCTAAAATCGAGGATTTTCGACATTTTTACACATTTCAGATTCGGAAAACCTAACTTTTCGACGGTTTTTATATGAAATTTTCAGTTTTTTTTACCAAAAAATCAGCAGTTTTTGCCAATTTCAACCAAAATATTCAGTATTTTCAGTGAGAATACCGCGAAAATCGAGGATTTTTGAAAATACACTGAAAATACTGAAAATATTGGTTAAAATTGGCAAAAATGCTGATTTTTTTGGTCAAAAAAACTAAAAAATTTCATATTTAAAAAAGTAGAAAATTTAGGTTTTCCAAATCTGAAATGTGTAAAAATGTCAAAAAATCCTCGATTTTAGCCACAATCTCACTGAAAATACTGAAAATGTTAGTTGAAAATGGCAAAAATGCTGATTTTTTGGTCAAAAACTGAGATTTTTGCTCAAAAACCCACCGATAATTCCAATTTTTCGGATCTAAAAAGTCGAAAAATGTCAAAAAAAACATTCTGAAACCAATTCCCCCATTTTCAGACAGCGTTCCTCGGTGGCGTCACCTCGATACAACGTCGTCGTGCCGTCGAAGCACAACGCCAGCGACTCATTAATGTGACGTTTGGAACGATTCTGAATGAGGATGATTTGCAAAGAGAAGCCAGAAGATATCGATATGAAGCGAACGCCGCCAAGTTGTATATGGATCCGATTAAGATTTATGAGAGACGATACGATCCGGCTTGTACTGTTTTTAGGTGAGAAGAATTAAGTCATTTTTATGTCAAAAATTGGACTTTGAAAGGCGTCTGGCGCGCCTATGACGCTTTTTCGGCCAGAAAAACGGAATTTTTGAGGGAAAAAACACGAAAAATCAAGATTTTCTGAGTCTGGCGTGACGCCAGTCGCACTTGTGACGCTTTTTCTCACACAAAATGACGTCAAAAACGCGTAAATGGTGCGCCAGGAGCTCAAAAAGTCGAACATTTTGACTTTTCGAACATCTGAAAACGCGCCAAAAGTCACGCCAGACTCGAAAACTATAATTTTTGCTCGAAAATCTCGTTTTTCTACCTGAAAAGACGCGTCACAGGTGCTCCAGACACTTTTTGGAAAATCCAATAGTTTTAGATCGGTTGAGATCCGTTAAATAGACAGACATGGATTACTGTAGCAAACTGAAATGTGGCAAATGCGCTCTAATTATAATCTTGTGAAAATGACAGTTTTTTCACTGAGAAACTGACATTTTCAAAAGATTATAAGTAGAGCGCATTTAGTCACGTGTAGGTGGGAACCTATGCCCAAATTTTTTTTCAATTTTTCATTTCAATATTTATCAAAATGTTTGCAGACGCCCACTGGAACGAATGGTTGTTCGGTACACTCACGTGCCCACCGATCTGACGACAATCGTCCGTGCCGAAGAGAAAACTGACGATCCTGATGAGATCAAACTCCTCACTCTGCACAATACACTCGCCAAATCTCTCGCCTGCCGTCGTTCCGTCATTCTTCTGAATACTTTCCAAATCGGAGGCGCCCATATCGTTCGTCTCCTCGCCGACTTTTGTCAGAACGTGCTCATGCACAAACGAATGCATCAAGAGGGATTCCGACCGGCGTGGACACACAACAACGCTGTCTCCCTGTTGAGACAGGTTTACGACTCGTCTGGCGCGTCGTTGGAGCAGTTTATCATGTTCCCGGCGATCACCGTTCAACCCGACATTCTTGGAAATGCGATTTTAAGACGGAAATCGAGACAAGAGCTGAAAAAAGCGGCGGCGGAGAGTACGAAGAGTCCGAAAGAGAAGGAGAAAGATGTCACGAAGAACGCGATGCCGTCGAGAACTGCCGTCGAGACGCTGGCGATTGTTTGTGAGATGTGGAATGAGCCGGAAGGAGGGAATCCTGATGATCAGTTGGCTAATATGAGTGCGGTAAGGGAGGAAAATTAGCGCGAAAATGATGGAAAATGGTGGAAAAATCACTCAAAATCGGCATTTTTTGAGTTTGGAGACATCTGGATAGACTATAACAGACAGATAGATGCACACATTTGGCCATCCGGATAATCCGACAGGCGCTTAGACAGAAAATTTGGTTTTTTCACTGTTTCAGACCTTTTTTTTTTTTTGAGAAAAATTGGATTTTTTCAAACTTTTAGACGGCTGTCTGTGTGTCTGTTCATCCGGATGTCCAGAAAAGTTTTTGAGGACATGTGGACATCCGGACACATCTATGGATAGACATGGATTACTGTAGCAAACTGAAATGTGGCAAATGCGCTCTAATCATAATCTTTTGAAAATGACAGTTTTTAATAAGAAAACTGACATTTTCATAAGATTATCAATAGAGCGCATTTAGTCACGCGTAGGGGGAACCTATGCCCAAATTCTTTCAATTTTTATGGTATTCTTGGACATCTGGACATCTGGATTCACAGATTAACAGACGGACGTTTCCATGATGCAGCAATCTCTGAAAAAATTAATTTTTCGAGACTTTTTGCACCAAAAATATGTATTTTTGACAAATTTCATGAGATATTTGGACATCTGGACATCCGGACACACAGGGAGAACAAAATGAGAAATTCTAACGTTGTCTGTCTGTGGGTCTGTGTGTCCGGATGTCGAGATGCTCCTAGGTGGAAGGAATTGGCTTGAATACGTTATCTAAGACTCAATTTCAGTCAAAAACTGTCGAATTTCTGAAATTTTTGTAAAAAAAAACGGTTGTCTGTATATCCAGATGTCCAGATAACAGTGTTTCCTGGTCTTGATGAACATCTGGACATCAGGACACGTCTATAGATAAAAAAGGATTACTGTAGTTTTTTTTTTCCGAAACTTTCGAAAAAGTTGGATTTTCTGGGCTTTAGAAGATGTCTGTCTGTCTGACTGCTTGTCCTGATGTCCAGAGAAGTACTCTTTATAATTGTGGACATCTGGACATCTGAACATCCGGACACATCTAGATTACTGTAACAATTTAAATTGTGGCAAATGCGCTCCATTCATAATATTGTGAAAATTACAGGTTTAATAAGAAAACTGACATTTTCATATGATTATCAATAATGCGCATTTAGTCACGCGTAGGGGGAACCTATGCCCAAATTTTTGTTTTTTTTTCGATTTCAGCACGATCTTAAACTATTCTGAGCGATTCCAGCCAATTTCAGCCAATATCTAAACATCATTACATTTCCAGGAACGTCGCCTCAACGAAGACCTCCGCCTGATCTCCGTCCTCTTCACCCTCGACAAAATCATCCGTCAATCCGGTCAATGCAACGAGATATTCCCGAATGAGGATGGCAACAAGGGACTCGCTCAACCTCAACCCGGTCAAATGTTTCCGTATAACGATCGTTGTCGATGCACGACGATTTACGAGTTGACAGGAATCGCCAAGCGGAATCCGATGACGTCAGATGAGAAGTCTCGAATGATGAGATGCCGTCCGAAAAGTCGTCGGCGTACCGAGAAATTGAAGAACGCGTTGGATAGAGATCGTCAGTTTGAGGCGGAGCAACTCGAGATTCTTAATGTCCCAAAACCGCCGAATCCAGGAATGTTTCCGATCCGTTACATTCATAAACGAGCCGAAGGGGAGGAGGAGTTGCTCGGCGAGCTCGACGAACCGTTTCCCTATATAGACGAGAAGGAGAAGTACACAGAGATATGTCCGGCGCCTACCGTAACCGACATCCATGCGGATGCCGTCTCGAAATTTGTGACGGTTTACGACAACTTGTTCTCAATGACGAATTTGTTGTATCACGCGCAACGCAAGTACCTGCCGCTGCCACATTTTGTGCTGGGCAAGGGAGTGCCGCAGTGTAATTCTCTCCAGCTGAATGCTCTTCACTGTCAGTTATCCGAGATTTCGGATTTAACTTGGTTGATTGATGAGACTGAGGAGGATATTGTGTTTGCAGACCTCTGTAAGACGGTCCCGCTGGATCAACGACCTCCAAAAACCCGATTGAGAGTCTATGTGAAAGCTTTGACCGCCCGTATGGCTGCACTGATTTTTGTGCCAGCCATCGAGCCGTTTGATATCAACTCGGAAATCATTCCGCTCTTCATCTCGACAATTCACGAGACGCAAATCGCACATTGCTACGCGCAAAACGCGTTCGACGAGTTTGGCATCGTCACACGCCCCATGTCAGACGTCCCAGAGAGATGGGATTCGGGAGCACGATTCGGGTGGACACCCAACAATCGGAATGTGTTTCCCGAGGAGGCGACGACGTTCTCATCGTTCTGCAGTCATTTTGAGGTGGAGATTCTGCCGAGAATTCGAATGCGTGCGATGTATGAAGCGGCGCAAAAAGAGATTCCGCTTAATGAAGAGAGTCTTATGGATATGGCTAGCGAGGTGGATTGTTTGGAGTTTGAGATGTCCGCTATTCCAACGGCACTGAGGAAAGTGTGTCAACATTTGGAGCCGGATCATCGACGGAAATCCGTCGCACCGACGGATATCTGTTGTCGTGGATCTAACATTGCGTACATGTTCGAGAAGATGTTGGCGAAAAATTTTAAAGTACGGTAGTGAAAAAACCTTAATTGGGCAACCGGGACATTTCGGAGCCAAATTTCGAAATTTAGAAAGTTTTCCGAAAATGTTCTGAAAACTTAGTTTGTCCTCTGTTTCAGACCGATTTTTTTTGAGAAAAATAGAATTTTCTGAGTTTTAGAAGATTGTCTATATAGTTTTGTTTATATGGACATCTGGACATCCGGACACAGCTGCAGATTAGATTTCTATAACAATCTAAATTGTGGCAAATGCGCTCTAATTGTAATCTTGTAAAAATTGCAGTTTTTCCACTGAAAAACTGACATTTTCATAGCATTATCAATAGAGCGCATTTAGTCACGCGTAGGGGGAACCTATGCCCAAATTTTTTCCATTTTTGATAGTATTCTTGGACATCTGGATTCACGGATGCACAGACATTTTCATGATACAAAAATTCATGAAAAATGTAATTTTTTGAGACTTTTTACACCAAAAATATGTGATTTTGGCAAATTTCTTAAGATATTTGGACATCCGGACACACAGAAAGAATGAAATGAGAAATTTTAATGTTATCTGTCTGTGGGTCTGTGTGTCCGGATGTCGAGATGCTCGAAGGTGGAAGTGACTGGATTGAAAACGTTATCTAGGACTCATTTTCAGTCAAAAACTGCCTTTTGTACAAAAACGTCTGTCTGTATATCCAGATGTCCGGGTAACAGTTCTGATGATTTTGATTGACATCTGGACATCAGGACTCGCTTATAAATAGATAGACATGGATTACTGTAGTGAACTAAAATGTGGCAAATGTGCTCTAAATATAATCTTGTGAAAATGACAGTTTTTAATAAGAAAACTGCACATTTTTATGAGATTATCAATAGAGCGCATTTAGTCACGCGTAGGGGGAACCTATGCCCAAATTTTTAATTAAAATTCGGTTCTACTCGGTTGCCAAATGTCTTGGTTTCAAAACGTCCACAACATCATTTTCCAAATTTTCAGCGCGTCGACGGCACCCAGAATATGTTCTATCTGAATCCGGAGACAATGTTGGAGAAGGAAAAAGTGAAAAAGAAGGAAACGAGACGACGTCAAACTCGTGGAAGCAGCGGAATGATGTACGTCGACGGAACCGAATCGACGACGTCACTATCTGAAATCTCGGAGGAGGCGGAGCTTACGAAGACACCTCAACCCCAAGAGGAGGACACCGTCGTTGTGGAGCAACACGACTCTCCAACACCGGAGGAATTGAATTCGGATTCAGAATCCACCACGTCGAATTCAGATGACGACGACGACGAGGATTCAGATGCATCGTCATCATCATCGTCTTCGCAAGAAACGCCACGACCCACATCGAATTCTCCACCGTCGTCAGATTTATCGGATTCTGAAGGCGCCGCGGCGAGAATTCCGACGGACGACGCCCATGGAGAGGAATACGTGGAATACACTGGACACAACCAACCGATGTTCATCCAATTCAATTGTTCTGTCAATTTTAAGCATCAACTCTACTCATTCCCTATTAATTTTCTACCGACGTGTATTCATGAGTTGTTGCCGTTTGTTGAGAATCCGCCCACTGATCCTGAGGAGATTAAGGTGAAGTTTTGGCTGAAAAATGCACAATTTTTGTGTTAAAAAATGTCATTTTTCCATGTAAAACGATGGGTTTTAATGGATTTTTGATAGAAAATGTCATTCTATGCCCGTTTTTTAAAAATAATTTTGCAATTTCAGTCATCTGAAACTCAGAAAACGGATTCAGAATCCTCATGACGTCAGGTTTTCTGTCATGTGAATGTGGTCTTGTAAATTGTATCAAAAATAAGTTTGACATTATAAAAAACCTAGTTTCATACGAAAATTTGGGACTTGAGGACTCTGAAAATCAAAAAAATGAATCTGAAACGAATTTTAGCCCCAATTTTCAGAAATTATGTTATTTTCTAATCAAAAAATTGGAATTTCAGTCATTTCTCGGTTAATTTTGACATTTCTGGAATTCTAAAAACGGATTCAGAATCCTCAGGACGTCAGGTTTTCAGTCATATCACTTTTACTTGATTTCAGCCAAATTGAATCAAACCTAATAAATGTTTTCCGAAAGTAGAAATCGTTGAAAATTTTCTGAAAAAAATTGAATCTGAACCGAATTTTAGCACCAAATTTCGAAAAGAAAAACACTTTTCAATGAAAATCGCTATTTTCTTATCAAAATTCATAAGAAACCATTGTTTTCCATGAAAAAAAGGACGAATTTTGAATATGTAGTTTCAGCCATTTCTCGGTTCATTTTGACATTTTCGAAATTCTGAAAACAGATTCAGAATCCTCACGTCTTCAGGTTTTCAGTCATATCACTTTTAGTTGATTTCAGCCAAATTGAACCAAATAATCTAATGAATTTTCTTTCCAGAAAGTAGAAATCGTGCTGGAACTCATTGTGCTCACCACTCAAAATCTTCGTCCAACAATGAACGTGAATGAGATCAACACTCGACTCATCCGAATGGCCAAAAGTCGCGTCCGCAATCCCTACGAATTCGAACGTCACCGTCGTGAATCGTACAAAAAAGAGGAAGAAGAAGACGATCCGAGTCTGAGTGACGATGACGACGACGGGGAGAATTCAGAAGGCGGCGGAGAGAAAAAGGGTGACGACGTGCTATTCGAATTGCCGACTCAGGAGAGGAAAGTGATGACGGAATTGGTTCGGAATGTGGAAGTGATTCTCGAGTTGGAGAAGATTCTACTGGAATCACGTGTCGAGAAAGTGGATAAAGAATTGTTGGAGAACGTGAAGAGCTATATTGATAATGCGTGCACGACGTCCGGAAAGTTTGGACACGCCGAGACACGACATAAACCGTTTTTGTTGGTTGATGGATCCATTTTTAAGGTAAAATCGATGAAAATAGAGGGAAAAATGGGATTTTTCTTTTGAAAAATCACTAAAAATTGGTTAGAAATACTGGAATACGGTCTAAACATGACAACTTTTTGATTTTTGAGGAAAATGATACTTTTTGACCCCAAATTGTTGAAAATCTCTAATAGTTTAAGAAAAACCGTTGAGACTGAATATTTAGAATTTTCGTGAATTTTGGAGTCAAAATATCACTAAATTTGATGGAAACAATGAGAAAAACTGGTTAGAAATGCTCTTATCCTAAAATTTTTTGGTGGAAAACTGAAATTTAAGATTTTAGAGGAAAATTAGACTTTTTACACCCCAAATTGCTGAAAATCGCTTAAAATTTAGGGAAAAATCGTCTTTTTTTAGGTTTTAAGAGACAAATGGCAAAATTTGATGGAAATATGATGAAACCACTCAAAATCCGAAAATCAGCTTGAAAAAACAAAATTAAAATGTGGCAAATGCACTCTAATTGTAATCTTGTGAAAACGCAGTTTTTTTTCATTGAAAAACTGGCATTTTCATAAGATTATCAATAGAGCGCATTTAGTCACGCGTAGGGGTAACCTATGCCCAAATGTTTGTCTATTCTGAAAACGGATTACGGTAATTTGTGAGTATGTAGAAAAATGATACTCTAAAACCCTCTAAACCCGAATTTTCGCTCCGAAAAAGCTCAGAAGTGGTCATTTTTCTCTGATGGCCGAGCTTTTTCTGTTTGGGATTCTAGGCCAGCGGTTGTGAGCATTAGTTCCTCTCGTATTATCGCAAGCGATTGATAGTTTTGGAAGAGTTAAGTCTCTCCGAAAAGTACTGTAGAAAGCTGAAATGTGGCAAATGCGCTATAATTGTAATCTTGTGAAAATACCGGTTTTAATAAGAAAACTGACATTTTCAAAAGATTATCAATAGAGCCCATTTAGTCACGCGTAGGGGGAACCTATGCTCAAATTTTTTGTTGCGATTTTCCCCTAAAAAAAACTCAAATTTCGCCACTTTCAGATCCGAAAATTCATGAATCTAATGGACGATCGAGTGACGGGATATCTGAAAATGAAGCGTCTCCCCGATACGAATATGTTCTACTGTAAAAGTATCCACGATAAGGAATTATACAAGAGAGTGGCTGAAACACCGCCCGATGATGATTCCGTCGAGAATTTCTCGTCAGAAATCGCCGATTTTTGGATAATTCTTACTGTCGACGCGACGACGGCTCACAGTATTTCCGTCCACTTCTGCCAACGATACGCTCATCAACATACCGTAGTCCTTGACGAGATGTGGGCGGGCATTCGACAAGAGTTGCGGATTCTGAATCAGGAGAGCCTTCTGGAGATGATGTATATTCAGAGAAAGGTAGATAAACTTCTCGTGCCGGAGATCATCACTGCGGCGACGACGATGAGAAAATCGATATCGGAGGAGAAGAATCATCCGGCGACGACGACGACGACGGAGAAGGAGAAGATTGTGGAGAAGAATAAGATGATGATGCCACGTGGAGAATTGCCGGGAGATTTGTATTTCTACTTTGCAGAGGGATATTTCGCGTGTCCCTTGCAGAGAGAGTTGTGGTAAGGAGAAAACATGGAATTTTGGCCACGCCCACTTTTGCAATTCAGCCGCGGGAACCTACAAAAACAGCATCGTAAGGAAAAATTGCAAAAAAAAAAAGCGGGCGTGGCATAAAATAGGCGGAGCCTATTTCTGCAGTTTTGCCGCATCATGTTTTTAGAGAAATGTTGAATAGAAAATGTCTTTTTTTCCTGTTTTTATAATAATTTCAGCCTCATTCAAATCGTCAAAAATCTCATAAACACTGAAACTTTGCAATAAAAAAGGTTTTCTATTCAATTTCACAATAGCAAAACTCTTAACATTTCCGCATCCAAATCTTCTAAAAAAATTCCCGAAATCTAGTTTCTGACAGAATTTTAACGGAAAAACTAGAAAACTTCCGAAAATTGCGATTTTTCCATTCAAAAATCGCTTTATTTACCACTACAATTTTTGAAAAGAGAACTGAATTCATATTTTTAAATTACAGATTCCGATACTTTTGAAAATTCCAAGGAATCTTTATTATTGACGCATATGCCTTAAAATCGCTCTAAACGCCACAATTCCCGTTGCCCTGACTCAAAAGAGCCTAGATGGAAGAGTTTTTTAGGGCGTGTAGTTCTCTCGGAAAATATTTTTTGCTCAATTCCTCGTTTCCTGATTCATTCCATTGGAATGATTCCAACATTTATATCAAAGTTTTTTTTAAAACAAGAAAATACTCCTTTTTGCAGGATAACAGTACCCGAACGAGTGCGAAACCAGAGTACCCTTCTCCATAAGAATCCACTTCATATGGCATTCGAAAAGATCAAAGTGCCACTTCTCAAGTACAGTGTCAGCAATCGATTGAACACTTTTGTCTATAAGTGAGTTTTTGTCTATAAGTGAGACAAACAGACACAATATTCCAGAGACACGGATCGCAATCAAATCTTCTATTTCCAACTACACATGGACCGTGACTCATACGAGCTCGCCGTCAAGGGCAACAAAGCGAAATTGCGCCGAAAACAAATGGAAACGATCGAGGCGATGTTGGAGACGAAGATCTGTATGACAATATTCGGCATCACCGAACCGCACACCGAGACAATCGAGACGATTTGGTCGGGACTCAACGAGAAGTTGGACTCACTTTTGTTGGCTGAAATCATGCGAGGATACTCTCAAAATAATCAACAATCATTGCTGCTCAACGAGATTTCATTCTTGCAACCAGAGCGTCCCGGACCACACGTTCGCAAATTCTTCTCCATTCCCTTCATATTCCACGACTACTTATCATCGCTCCTTTTCTATATCGGACAGCATATCGAGGCGATTCCGAGGATCTCACCGGCGAAGGTGAAGGAGAAGAACGTGTTTTATAGTGGAACGGCGTTCAATCGGACACCGGTGGTCACCAGTTGGCAGCCGTCGGCGGCGAGCCGGACTCGAAGTTTTAGGAATAAGATTGAGCCACAGAATACGCCGGATTCTGGAACTGGAGCAGCAACAGCCTCCACAGACGTCGAAGAAGGCGTTGAAGCGCGTGAAGGGCTCCTTCGAGCCTTCTCCATCGAAGAAAAGCTAGAAGACCCTCTAAACCCATCGACGATTTTCAAAGCGCACCCGCCTATCGTCGGCTCCTTACCTAGAGACTACCTGCTATCCTCATTTTTCGTCTATCACATTCTCCCTGCCAAAGGTGTCGTCGATACCGGCATCGCGTTGATTGAATTCAGAATTTGTAAACCGGATGGTACCCTGATTCCGGCTTATGAACAACCTCGAATGAACGAGTCGAGTCACTTGCTCCTGGTGCCAAACGTACCGGAAGATAAAGCTACCGTATACCGCGACATTGTGAAATCGCATAGTTGTACCGTACCGCGTAGCCCACCGGAGAAATCCATTTGTGGATACGTGGAAATGATTGTGTGGACAAAGGGTGATGTGGTGAAGGAGGACTTCGAGAAGATGATGTATGAGCTCATCGAGGAGGCCATGTTCGACGTTATCACCGAATTCGGTTACCTGAATACCACGATTGTCGAGGAGAACACGTTGACAGCGCATGTGGCGGTGGTGGCTCGGAATTCCGATGCTTATCTGCCGGGTATTGAACAGCCGACGACACAGCCAACGGAGCAGAAACAACTAACGAAGCAAGGCTCTGCTAGTAGTGTGACGGCTTCTGTCGACACACGACACTCGCATGCGCATTCTGAGAGGGAAGTGGGGGGCAGGAGGAGCTTGGTGGTGAGTTTTGGACACGGAAAATTGCGGAAAACGCGGTTTTTTAATTGAAAAATGACTTTTTTGAAGGTTTGGAAATGTCTGTCTGTCTCTCGGCTTGTCCAGATGCCCGAGTGAGACATCCGGATGTATAGACAGACAAAACGACAGTTTTCAGATTAAGAAACTGTCTGTGTCGGTTCATCCGGATGTCCAGATGTCCGAATCCTTATATCTGATTATCTGGATTCACACTTTGGAAAACTAACTAAAATGTGGCAAATGCGCTCTAATTGTAATCTTGTGTAAATGACAGTTTTTTAATAAGAAAACTGACATTTTTATGAGATTATGAATAGAGCGCATTTAGTCACGCGTAGGGGGAACCTATGCCCAAATTTTTCCGAGTTTTGATAGTATTATTGGACATGTGGACACCTGGACACACATTTAGAATAAAACGGAATTTTCAGAGGGGGGGGGGGGAGAATCACCGAAAAATGTGTTTTTGGAGAATTTTTCGATCAAATTTTTTGCATTTTTTGCAAATTTCTTGAGAGATTTGAACGTCTGGACATCCGCACATACAGAAACAACAAAATGAGAAATGTTAATGTTGTCAATCTGTAGATCTGTGTGTCCGGATGTCGAGATGCTCGTAGGTTGAAGAAAGTGGCTCGAAAACGTTATCCAGGACTCCTTTTCGGTCAAAAACTGAAAATTTTATACAAAAAACTCTGTCTGTATATCCAGATGTCCGGATAACAGTTCTGATAATCTTGACATCGTGAAGTACGTATAAATAGATTACTGTAGCAAACTAAAATGTGGCAAATGCGCTCTAATTATAATCTTGTGAAAATACAGTTTTTAATAAGAAAACTGGAATTTTTATGAGATTATGAATAGAGCGCATTTAGTCACGCGTAGGGGGGAACCTATGCCCAAATTTTTCGAAGTGAGACATCCGGATGCACAGACAGACAGACAGACAGAAATGTTTTTTTTGCATCAAGCCAAATATCTAGACGTCCGGATGTCCGGATACATAGAAATAGAGCAAAACGTTAGCTTGTCTGTCTGTGTGTCCGGATATCCAATTGTTTGGAAAAGTGCTTTTTTTTGGTCAAAAAATGCCCAAAAAATTAAAAATGCGAATATCCGGACACACAGACAAATATTTTTAATGCACTCGCATGCATCCGGATGTCCCATTTTTTTCTCTTTTTTTTGTCAGTCTGCACATTTGGATATCCGGATGTCCATCACATCATCACCCATCTAACCCCATTCTCAGTTGAATTTGTGATTTTTTGTCAAAAATGCATACTGTAGCAAACCAAAATGTGGCAAATGCGCTCTAATTATAATCTTGTGAAAATACAGTTTTTTCGCTGGAAAAACTGGCATTTTCATGCGATTATGAATAGAGCGCATTTAGTCACGCGTAGGGGGGAACCTATGCCCAAATGTTTTTCCGAATTTGCGATTTTTTGTCAAAAATGCGGATATCCGGACACACAGACAACGAAAATGCGGTCTGTGCGTCTTTGTGTATCCGGATATCCCACTTTTTCAGTTTTCTGACAGTCTGTACATCTGGATATCCTGATGTCCATCACATCATCACCCCCATCTAATCCCATCCTCAGTTACAGCATGGTCCTGGAAGCCTGGATGTCGTCCACCCACACTCACATCTTCCACTTCATCTTCCGAATCTCCCACCACTTCCACCTCAACCACGAACCCCTGCAGCCCGGATGCCATCGATTGCGAAGGATATCGAGCAGAGTTTGTCGAATAACGATGCGAAGTAAGCCCCGCCCCCCCTCCTTTCAGAAAATCTTTAAAATTTGAAAAAAGAGTTTTCAGTTTCCGCCGTCAAGATTTCATGAATCGCAAGAACGCCTATAGTATCATCAAATGGTTGGATTACGTGGCGTCAAAACAGGGCGAGACGAATAGTGTCATCAAGCAGAGGATACGATTCGAATTTCAGCACGCAAGCCTTCCGGCGCTTTTCGAGATACGTAATCGGCTGGAATTCGCGTTGTCGACGAACGAGTCGGCGATTCGGGAGAGGGTATTCCTGTGTGGATTGAGAAAACATGAAAGTGACAGTAGTCACGGCGGTGTGATTTCGCTTCGAGAATCGAATCTATCGATTTTCGGTACGAATTCCCATGACGGACGCTTCGAAGTTCTCACCACTGATCCGTTCCACGCGATGACAGAGGATTGTGGAGTGGATGAGAGTCAGAATCAGGAGGAATACATTCTTGTCAGCTGTATTAAGAATGTGTTCGACGGGTTTTGTGAGAATGATATCCGGACGAAAGCCGATGTCGATGCGATGCGACACACGTTTTCGACGCATTTGCGTGAGTTTTCGGAGAGACATCCGGATACACAGAGATACGAATTTTCAAAATAAGGGAGAAAAATGGGGGAAACTTGTGAAAAAAATTGAAAAATTAGTGAAAAATTACTGAAAATCGGCAGTATTTGAGTTTAGAGGCATACGGTCATTCGTCTAAACAGATGGACATCTGAATAGATTTCAACAGACAGATAGGTACAAACATTTGGACATCAGGATAATCAGACAGACAGATAGACAGAAAATTTGGTTCCTCCACTGTTTCAGACCGATTTTTTTCGAGAAAAATGGGATTTTCTGAGTTTTAGAAGATTGTCTGTCTGTCTGTCTGTTCATACAGATGTCCATTAAGATATAGTTTTGTTTATATGGACATCTGGACATCCGGACACATCTACAGATTACTGTAGTGAACTAAAATGACTGTCTAAATGCGTTCTAATTATAATCTTGTGAAAGTGACAATTTCTTCACTGAAAAACTGACATTTCCATAAGATTATAAATAGAGCGCATTTAGTCACGCGTAGGGGGAACCTATGCTCAAATTTTCACAGTTTTGGAGATCTGGACTCACAGATAAACAAGAAGACATTTTGAAAGACAAGAATCACCGAAAAATGTGTTTTTTTGAGAATTTTTCGACATTCAGCATCTGAAAACGCGCCAAAAGTCACGCCAGACTCGAAAACTATAGTTTTTGCTCGGAAATCTCGTTTTTCTGCCTGAAAAGACGGACGCGTCACAGGTGGGCCAGACACACTTTGGAAAATCCAATAGTTTTAGATCGGTTGAGATCCGATAAATAGATAGACATGGATTACTGTAGAAAAGTAAGATATGGCAAATGCGCTCTAAGTATAATCTTGTGAAAATACTTTTTTTTTCACTAAAAAACTGACATTTTCATAAGATTATGAATAGAGCGCATTTAGTCACGCGTAGGGGGAACCTATGCCCAAATTTTTTGCAAATTTCCAGACATCTGGATTTACAGATAAACAGACAGAAGGGGGCGGAACCTCATCTTTCTATTTTCAGACGGAAAATACAGTCCACTGGTCCAACAAAGAATGTATTGTCCACGTCAACGTATAATGATGGCATTCCTGAAAGGAGACTTCATGACGATCTACTTCTACAACTATCACTCGAACATTCATCAAGAAGCCGTCGATTGCATGAATCGAATCGTCGGATTCCACAACGCCAAGTCACGTCTTCTCCGTGAGATTGGACTTCACAAAATGGGCATCACTCATTTGTCGCCGTTCCACACGGAACCGATACACGAGTACGACTACGAGGTGCTGATTTGGACGGATCCGACGACGTTGATCTCGAAAGAGTTCCCGATTGAGCATAAAGCACCGCCGGCGTATATGAAGGAGGCGCAGTGCTCGAACATCTTTTTCCGAATGTATAGACAACCGGATTTGCAGGAGACGATGGGAAGGAATAAGACATTGTTTAAGGTGCGGAATTGGAAGAAAGGGCGGAAAAATTGGCTGAAAATCACAGAATAGACATCTAGATTCACAGATAGATTTGCATCTTCATTGATGTAATATGTGGCAAATGCGCTCTAATTGTAATCTTGTGAAAATGACTGTTTTTATTAAGAAAACTGACATTTTCATGAGAAATAGAGCGCATTTAGTCACGCGTAGGGGGAACCTATGCCCAAATTTTTCGCGTTTTGGACATCTGGACTCACAGATAAGCAGGAAGGCATTTTGAAAGGCAAGAATCACCAAAAAATAGTTTTTTTGAAAATTTCTTGAGATATCTGGACATCTGGACGTCCGGACACACAGAAACAACAAAATGAGAAATGGTAACGTTGTCTGTCTGTGGGTCTGTGTGTCCGGATGTCGAGATGCTCGTAGAAACGTTATCTAAGACTCAATTTCAGCCAAAAACTGCCGAAATTTTGAAAGTTTTGTACAAAAAAGGTTGTCTGTATATCCAGATGTCCAGATAACAGTTCTGATAATCTTGGTGGGCATCTGGACATCAGGACACGTCTATAGATAAACGAGGATAGCATACCAAAAAGTGGCAAATGCGCTCTAATTATAATCTTGTGAAAATGACAGTTTTTTATCGGAAAACTGAAATTTTCCTGAGATTACAATTAGAGCGCATTTAGTCACGCGTAGGGGGAACCTATGCCCAAATTTTACACGGTTTGTGAGCTAAAAACGCGATTTTTTGCAGAGTGATTGTGTCAAAACAATGCACTACGAGCAACTTCTCCGCTGGCGTAGCGGTCTCAAAACGAAACTAGATTTCATCCAAAAAGTGCATCGATGCCACGTGGAGATGACTCGAAAATCGCCGATTATCACCGAACACGAGCTTCTAATGTTCATTCGACCACCGAAGTTAGCGAAGAAGTGTGGCGGCGGACCGCCGACGACGTCATCCACGTCTTCGGTGGTTCGACACCGCCCGTCTTCTCATCACCACCAACACCACAACGACGACGATCATCATACCATTGAGGATAACGGATCGATGACTGAACGAACATCGAAACGAGCCTCGATTTATGGGGAATCGGTGAAAAGTGTTCATTCACAAGTTATTGCGAATGAATCTGAAATTTTCAAAGGGAAAGGAGAGTTTTTGAGGAAAACAGAGCTGAAATTGGGATTGGCCGCTGAAAAGTTCCATGAGATCCGCACGCCCTTTTTCCTACGCTCTGAATGGAATCGAGATGCTCCACGCCGAGCTGGAGAGCTCTTTGATGAGGTCGTTCGGGAGACTGATATCAGATCGATGCTCGAGGAGCCCCTTAAAGAATTTCTGGAGATTTATGAGGTTCAGAAGGCGAAGACGACGAAACAGCTGATGAAACGCAAGTATTCGGAGAAGAATGTGGAGGTGCAAGTGGCTGAGATGGTGGTGAAGAATGAGCAACGGCACGAAGGGGAGGAGCTATTTGAGAGGGATGAGTTGGACGAGGATTGGTCGGAAGTGGATAGCGATTTGGAGGATGACGAGGAGGAGGATTCGGGGGGAAGTGGAGGACAACAGATGATGACGGGAGATGAGAATTTTCAGCGGATGGTGAGGAGAAAATTGGACAAAAACCTTCATATCTATCCAGCCAGACTCATCTCGTCGAGAGCTTTCA
The DNA here is from genome assembly GCF_010183535.1 of Caenorhabditis remanei. Taxonomy (NCBI): domain Eukaryota; kingdom Metazoa; phylum Nematoda; class Chromadorea; order Rhabditida; family Rhabditidae; genus Caenorhabditis; species Caenorhabditis remanei. Next base: position 3,209,116 of record NC_071329.1, read on the forward strand.
AAAAAGTACCCACAAGCCATGGTTCCGTGCAAGTTGGGTCTCGCCACGAAAACTACAGTAATCCTTCGGGTTACTGTAGGTTTCGTGGCGAGACCCAACTCGCTTCAAATCCAGGCTTGTGGGTACTTTTCTGAAAGCTCTCGACGAGCTGAATTCAGCTATGTAAATTACGAGGACTAGTTTTGGGTTTCTAGGCCGTCATTATCGTTTTTGACCCATTTTTTGTGTTCAATCGTCCAAAAAAACCGCTATTTTAATGATTTTCAGTACGGAAAAGTGCGTCGCTCGTGGAAAGTCAACCCACCAGTGTCTCCAATGCCATTCGACTCTCGTCACAACTCGATATCCTCTTCGATTCCATCGTCAAAACCATCCGAATCCGGGCCAATTGAGAAAATGTTCAGTTTTACGATGAACGCGGCGAGCAAATTGACGAGACGTTTGAGCAGGAAACCGACGGAAAAGTTAGTGCAGAGAAAATTGACTTAAAGCGAACGAAAAAGTGGCAAAAATCGGAATTTCTGACTGAAAATACACTTAAATTGTTGAAAATCACTTTTTCGCAATGCCCTCCGAGGACTAGTTTTGGGCCTAGAAACCCAAAACTAGTCCTCGTGATCTACATAGCTGAATTCAGCTCATCGAGAGCTTTCAGAAAAGTACCCACAAGCCTAGGTTTGCAGCATTTCAGGTCTCACCACGAAAACTACAATAATCCGCAGGACTACTGTAGTTTTCGTGGCGAGACCCAGCCTGCACGGAACCATGGCTTGTGGGTACTTTTATGAAAGCTCTCGACGAGCTGAATTCCGCTATGTAGATCACGAGGACTGGTTGTAGTTTTCTAGGCCACCAGATCAATTTCTGTCCGCGATCAAAAGGAGGGCATCAACCGTGCGGACATTAAGGATTTTTGGTTTTTGACTGAAATTTCACCTTTTTCGGATCGAAAAACCTCTAAAATCCACGTTTTTTGCAGAGAACAATCGATCGATAAAGGAGAAGACGTCGCCCAAGAATTGGAAGACCTGGATAACGAAGAATCTGGAATGGAACCAGCGGCGATCGCTCCAATCATGTATAAACACGCTGAGGAGTTCTCACACTATTTCACGCAAAAATACGGTTTCATCCAGTTTCAAGTGGAAAAATGCAATCGTCGATCGAAAGTTCTGAATCGATATACGACGAACACGAATGTCTACACGGATCTACCGTACCTCGTGTTCTTTAAAGCGTTCGACGGTGGCGTGATTTTCGCCGATTTGAGATACGAAATGCCCGAGTTTGTTGTCAATTTTTATATGTATGAACGGGCGAAATCGTCGTCCGCCGACTATTATATGGTCGATCGAATGGAGGCGTTGTATTGGAAAGAGACTGAAGAGTTGCATTTGGCGGCGAAACAGTTGAAGGTTAGGTATAGTGGACGTATCCGGATATTCTGACGAATAGACCGACAGAGAGAGAGAGAGATTAAAAAGGAAATCAGAAAGTCTGGAAATCTGGACGTCTTGAGAAACAAACAGGCAGAAAGATCGATGGAACCGTTATCTAGGACTCATTTTCAGTCGAAAACTACCGAATTTCTGAAAATTTCGTGTAAAAAACGTCTGTCCGTATATCCAGATGTCCAGATAACAGATCTGATGATCTTGATGGACATCTGGACAACCGGACACACTTATATATAGATACACGAAGATTACTGTAACAAACCAAAATGTGGCAAATGTGCTCTAAATATAATCTTGTGAAAATGACAGTTTTTTATTTGAAAACTGACATTTTCATAAGATTATGAATAGAGCGCATTTAGTCACGCGTAGGGGGGAACCTATGCCCAAATTTTTCACACAAAATGACGTATGGCGCTCGAAAAGCCGAACTTTTCGAAATTCAGCATCTGAAAACGCGCTAAAAGTCACGCCAGACTCGAAAACTATAATTTTTGCTCGAAAATCTCGTTTTTCTGCCTGAAAAGATGTCACAGGTGCGCCAGACACACTTCAGAAAATCCAATTTTTGACTCAAAATGACGTATAGAGTTCAAAAAGCCGAACTTTTGGACATTCAACATCTGAAAACGCGCCAAAAGTCACGCCAGACTCGAAAATCTCGTTTTTCTGCCTGAAAAGACGCGTCACAGGTGCGCCAGGCACACTTTAGAAAAACCAATTTTCGACACGAGACGCCAAAAGAGTAGTTCAAGATCGGTTGAGATTCGATAAATAGATAGACATGGATTACTGTAGCAACCCAAAATGTGGCAAATGCGCTCTAATTATAATCTTGTGAAAATGACAGTTTTTCCGCTGGAAAATTGAAATTTTCAGAAGATTATCAATAGAGCGCGAATAGTCACGCGTACGGGGAACCTATGCCCAATTTTTTTGCGGTTTTTCTGTGATTACAGTAATCCTTCGTTTTTCTCCCACCCACTAACGATTCGAGATAGTTACAGGACAGTGTCTGTTTCATGACATTCAATTTCGACTATCATCTTCGTGCCGTCGCCACGTATATCGATGCGAAAGTGAACAAGGAGAAGTGTCTCTACGGCAATTCGATGAACGTCTTCCATCTCATCGAACGTCTTCTTGATTTCTATCAACACGATCTCATTCTCTCACGAAATCTTGTGGCTATAAGTATGTCGGCGCTGGCGTACCTTTGACGCGAAATAGCAATTTTGTATTTTCTTTCAGAATACGTGTACATGACAAAAGAGCAGAACGACGAAATCCTGGCGAGAGCCGAAATGGATCGAGGAATGGTTTTGATGAAGATGGAGGTTAGTGGTTAATGCTGGCGCACCGTTGACGCGTTTTTTTTCTGAAAAAATGGAAAATTTCGAAAATTTCAGAGCGATCCGGTGACTGAGAAGAGATATGCGGGAACACCGATTGAGGATGCAATGTGTCGAGTGACGGAGAGTACGCTTTATAAAACGGTACTGTGGAGAACATCTGAATTTGTGACGATGTCGGGATTCTGAATCTTTTGACTTCGAAAAAATTCTGAAGTTTTTTTTTTGGAAATTTAAGCAAAAAATGGAATTTTGACGTATTTTGGAGCTTCTGTAAAGATTAACGTCGGGATTCTGAATCCGAGATTCTAAGATTCTAGTTATCAGTGTCAGAATATGAAATTTTTAAAATTCTGAATTTTGACGACTTCAGGATTCTGAATTCTGTGTTTTTTGAAACTGGGAATCTGAATCTTGACGTCGAAAATTCCGAAAACCAAAAAAAAAAGAGTTTTGACGTGAGGATTCTGTATTTTGGAGCTTCAACGTCGGGATTCTGAATCCGAAATTGTAAGATTCTAGTTAACATCGTCAGAATCTGAAATTTTAAAATTCTGAAATTTCGGAATTCTGAATCTGAGGTTTTCGAGATTCAGAGATTCAGTATAATGAAATCTGAATTCAAAACTCCAGATTTCGACGGCCTGAAATTGTAATTTGGATATTGTGAACTTGAAATTGGAAGAATTTTCCAGCTTGCAACCGCTGGCCTAGAAACCCAAATAGAGAAAGTTCGGCCACCAGAGAGCACTGACCACTTTCGAGTGTGCCGATTCATGCGGATGTCCATACAGAGCTCTGATGATATTTTTGGGCTTCTGGCCGTCTGGATTCACAAGACATTACTGTAACAATATAAAATGTGGCAAATGCGCTCTAATTACAATCTTGTGAAAATGACACTTTTTTCATTGAAAAATTGACATTTTCAAAAGATTATAAATAGAGCGCATTTAGTCACGCGTAAGGGGAACCTATGCCCAAATTTTTCGCGATTTGTGAGTTAAAAACGCGGAATTTGACGATTTCGAACATCATATAGAGTTGAAAAAAGGGAAATCCAGACATCCGGACATCTGGACGTCTTGAGAGACAGACATACCGAAAGATCGATGGAAACCTTATCTAGGACTCATTTTTAGTCAAAAACCGCCGGATTTGCTGAAAAGTTTGCACAAAACGTCTGTCTGTATATCCAGATGTTCAGATAACATGTTCTCCTGGTCTTGATGAACATCTGGACATCTGGAGATACTTATAATTAGATAGACAGAAATTACTGTAGCAAACAAACCAAAATGTGGCAAATGCGCTCTAATTGTAATCTTGTGAAAATGACAGTTTTTAATAAGAAAACTGACATTTTCATAAGATTATGAATAGAGCGCATTTAGTCACGCGTAGGGGGAACCTATGCCCAAATTTTTTGCAACGCTCATTTTGAAAATCACTGAATTCTGTAAATTCTGTAAACGGATTCAGAATCCTCCCCCACGTCTTCATCATTTTCATCTGAATATCATAATTCCAGAGTCATCCAGTCACCATCATCGAAATGACGGGTCTGCTCAGCGCGTTTCCCACAATCAGCGGTAAACAGTGCTCTCGCGTCGTGCCAGCCATCAAACTCCGTGTTCACACTGAAGACGTTGGCGACGGTGAACTGTGGCCACCGACGGAAGACCGTGAATTCATCGAATCGTTCGAGGGAAAACAACGACGACGTCTTCTGGAGAATATGTCGAAATACGGGACGGAACACGTGCCGACACCGTGGGAAGACAGTTGTGTCCGACGAACTGTTCGGGAGATGATGGCCGACGGAGGAGGCGGACCGTCGAACACCAATTCGCCACGATTTTTGTAATGACTATTGATTTTTCTAGTTTTGTAAATTGTACTGTATTGTGAATTTTTGACGTTGAAAAGTGGGAATTCTGGAGTTTTGACGTAAACTTTCTGAAATTCTGAATCTCAGCGTCAAAATCTGGAAAACTGACGTCCAAAATTGGGGATCAGTGGTGGGCGCGAGTGAAGCTGAGCTTCACTCCAAAATCCACGGGGGGAGGAGAAATGTCTGCGTCTCTCGCTGTCGGCAATGGTGGGGCGCGCTCTCTCGCGCTCTCTTCCCCCCGCGCTGTGGCCGCTGCCGCCACGGGGAGAGTCACTAATTTCACTCCGCGCCCACCACTGTTGGGGATTCTGAATTCAGATGCCAAGATTCTGAATCGTGAGCTTCAGGATGTTGAATTCAACATTTGAGATTCTGAACTTTTCCATCAGAATCTGGAGATGTTGAAGTCAAATTCTGGTATTCTGAATCCAAAAATAGAGTTTTTTTTCTGAATTCTTGACGTTGAAAAGTGGGAATTCTAAATTTTTGACGTCAAATTTTGAGATTCTGAATGCGAAAAACGTGAATTTTGACGTCGGAATTCCATATTTTGAATTTCAGCGTCGAAATCTGAAAAAACGACGTCAGACGTCCAAGATTGGGGATTCTGAATCCGAAACCCTGGATGTTGACGTCAAGATTTGAGATTCTGAAGTTTTGACGTCAAATTTTGAGATTCTGAATCTGAAACACGAGAATTTTTACTTCGGAATTCCATAATTATATATATCTTGTAAATTGTATTTCTCCCCAGTCTTCTGAATCCTCTCCTTCAGAATTCGGAAAACTTCTGAATCCCCATCCATCCATTTCCCTCTGATCTTCTCATTATTTTTTTTGGGTAATTCTCTTCTGTTTTTCTCATTTTATTCAATTTTTTTGTTTGTGATAAACTTCATTCAATCGTTTCAATCCCTTCCAGTTCTCAACGATAACGTCTCCGTCGTTCCCGCCGTCGACGTCGTCGTCGTCAGATTGGGATTCTGATGACCCGACGGTGGTGGTGGTGGTGGTGATGAAGTTGGGGGCGGAGCCACTGGGAGCCGCATCGTCCGCGTCGACTTCTCTTCAGATGGAACCACGACAGTGGGCTCCGGCTCTTTTTCCAACGGAATCGCAGTTTTTGGAGCAACTTCTGGTGGCGGCTGGGGCTCCACAGCCGTATGATCTTCAGATGACGTCGTGGATTTAGAAGACGTGGAGGCTCCAGGAGCATAGAATATGGGTGCCGTTTTAAAAGAGTGAATCATCATCGGCTGGGGCACGTTGACGCGACTCGCACTATCCACTTCTTGTATTGTGAAGTCAATCTCCTCGTCTGTGTACGTCAAACCGCCGCGCTGCAATTTTTTAATAAAAATCGATAATTTTGGGGGCGGGGCCGAACTTTGTGGTGGCCTAACTTTTCGCATTCCTAGTGGGGGGACTAGGAATTTGAAAAGTTAGGCCACCAAAGAGTTCGGCCATCCCTCCAGGACAGAAAATTGGGAATTCATAGGCCACGCCCACTTTCTTTGCAGTTTTCCCGCACGTTTTTACCCTCTTCAGGGTTTTTCGTATCTTTTTTGTTGTTTTGTGCGGCAAAATTGCAGAAAAATAGGCTCCGCCCACTTTTTTTTTTGCAATTTTGCGGCACGGTTTAGTCAATCCAAGGTGTTGTGTTTCGGATGAAAACAACAGTGCGGCTAAATTGCAAAAGTGGGCGTGGCCAAAATAGGCTCCGCCCACTTTTGCAACTTTTCCGCGGAACAGAAATCGGAAATTCCGAAATTTCCGTAAAGTTTTCGGAACTGGATGTAACCTTGCGTCAGAATCGTCCGAAAAAAAGTGGGCGTGGCCTAACTCACCAAGCCACGCCCACTTTTCATCAATCCTGCGGCATCAGCACTGTTTACCATGAGACGTCATCATATTGCTTCTTTTCGAAAGTGGGAGTGGTCTAAAAGTGGGCGGAGCCTAACAGAAAGAAAATCTGACGCCGCCCACATATTTAGGCCACGCCCACACATTTAGGCTCCGCCCACTTTTTGCGACTTTTCCGAACAAATGTAACTCGGGGAACGTGCGGAATGGATGTGCCCGTCGTTCAAAATGGAAAAAAAAGTGGACGTGGCCTAAAAGTGGGCGTGGTCTGAATTCCGGATGAAATAAAGAGTAGCTCCGCCCACTTTTGCAAGGACCGCACGGATCATAAGTTAGTGACTGTCCGGATTAAAAAGAAAATTAGTGCCGCTAAAATTCAAAATGAAAAGTGGGGGGGGGGGGGGCGTGGCTTATACAAGCTGTGATGAATTCTCAATAGAGCGCACTTAATCTTACCGGTTGAATGACAATATAATATAAAAATGGGCGTGGCCTAAATTAACAAGCCACGCCCACTTTTTAAAAGAAATTCTGCCGCAACAGCATTGTTTAACAAAAAACGTCATATCATGTTGCTTCTTTTCGAAAGTGGGCGTGGCCTAAAAGTGGGCGGAGCCTAACAGACAAAAATCTGACGCCGCCCACATATTTAGGCCACGCCCACACATTTAGGCTCCGCCCACTTTTTGCGACTTTTCCGAACGAATGTAACTCGGGGAACGTGCGGAATGGATGTGCCCGTCGTTCAAAATGGAAAAAAAAGTGGACGTGGCCTAAAAGTGGGCGTGGTCTGAATTCCGGATGAAATAAAGAGTAGCTCCGCCCACTTTTGCAAGGACCGCACGGATCATAAGTTAGTGACTGTCCGGATTAAAAAGAAAATTAGTGCCGCTAAAATTCAAAATGAAAAGTGGGGGGGGGGGGGCGTGGCTTATACAAGCTGTGATGAATTCTCAATAGAGCGCACTTAATCTTACCGGTTGAATGACAATATAATATAAAAGTGGGCGTGGCCTAAATTAACAAGCCACGCCCACTTTTTAAAATAAATTCTGCCGCAACAGCATTGTTTAACAAGAAACGTCATATCATGTTGCTTCTTTTCGAAAGTGGGCGTGGCCTAAAAGTGGACGGAGCCTAACAGACGAAAATCTGACACCGGCCACTTTTTGACCACGCCCACGTTTTGGCTCCGCCCATTTATTTTTAGCTGTGATGAATTGTCCAATAGAGCGCACTTACTCTTACCGGTTGAATAACAATATAGCATGAAACGACGACGCCAAAGAATATCATTGGCATGACAGACAACACAAGAAGCCACGATATCGACCACTGATCCCCATCATCATCCGACGTCTTCCCATTCTTTTCTTCCATTTTCTGATATTGCCACGTGGCAGGTGGCAGGTATACTGTAGGCGTGAAAAAGTGATGCAGAGACAGGGGGGCGTACGACAAACGATTGAGTCGAAGCATATGCTCGACAGTCTTCTGAATCTTCGAAATCACCGTACGACGATGGAATTCAAATTGGACGCCGAGATGACCGCCCGGGTTACGGTAGGCGAGTTCCATGCGGCGTGTTGATGAGTTCCGTGTGCCGTCGATGAACATTTTTATCTGGAAAAGACGTTTTGAAATTTTTCGGAAAAAAATTATTCCAAAAAATCTGAAAATTCACCAACTTTGACATAATGTAACTCTGTCAGATATTGCTCGATTTTAATGATCTTTACTTCATTTTGTAGATCAAACCTAGTTCTCCATTTTTGTGGTTGACAACTTTTTGATACGGGCGGTCCCTAGAGAGATATTGCTTGGGGGAGTACTGTAGCTCCAAATGAGAGCCCACATGTGCTTCAAGGCGCTGTAACTCGCTAGGGAACGGTTTTGCCTAAAAATTATCAACTGCAAAAATGGAGATTCAACTTTGATCTACAAAATAAGGTAAAAATCGATAAAATCAGACAACATCTGAAAGAGTTACATTATGTCAAAATTAGGGAATTTTCAGATTTTTCCGAAACATTCAAACCGTTGTATCTCCCCTCACTTTTACGCTAGAAAAATTCTGAAGCCAGATTCAGAATCCTCACGTCTTCAACTTCCCGCCACTCACATTCAAAATATTCGGAATCGGTCCATAAATCGACGGCGTGCAATTCTGTGCACTCTGTCCCTCGCTCATCACAACAATCAGTTGTCCGACTTTCACATCGATCGTCGATATCCCGTAACATATCGTCTCATTATCCCCTTTCGTATCAATCGAGAACGCTCCGACGATTCGAAAATTCTTCTGAAGCCAACAATCCACGTCGTCGAGTGCTGACGTCATCCGGATGTCGTTCGAGTGGTGCTCACGGAGCACAACGATAGGAGGGGTGGACGAGGAGGACCAGGTGGAGGGCACGTCGTGGCATAGCTAGAAAACGATGGCCTAGAAACTGGTGGCCTAGAAACCCAAATCCCTACTTATGGCCTAGAAATCCTTCTGGCGGCCTAGAAACACAAATCCCCAAGCTATGGCCTAGAAAACTCCATGGTGGCCTAGAAACCCAAATCCCAGATTATGGCCTAAAAGACTCCATGGTGGCCTAGAAACCCAAATCCCAATCTATGGCCTAGAAAACCTTTTGATGGCCTAGAAACCCAAATCCCGACTTATGGCCTAGAAAACTCTTTGATGGCCTAGGAACCCAAATCCCAACTTATGGCCTAGAAAACCTCTTGGTGGCCTAGAAACCCAAATCCCAGCTAATGGCCTAGAAAACTCCATGGTGGTCTAGGAACCCATACCCCAACTTGTGGCCTAGAAAACCTTTTGATGGCCTAGAAACCCAAATCCCAACTTATGGCCTAGAAAACTCCATGATGGCCTAGGAACCCAAATCCCCTCACTATCTGGCACAATCTAGTCAATGGCCGAGGATATCGCCGGTGACCTAGAAAAATCTTGATGGCCTAGGAACCCAAATCCCGACTTATGGCCTAGAAATCCCTCTGGCGGCCTAGGAACACAAATCCACCTAACCCAATGGCTTAGGTATCCGTGGCCTAACTTTCTCCATGGAAATCAGTGTGGTGGCCTAGAATCCCAATGGCCTAGAAAACTCACCGAAATGTTCGCGGCCACCGAATCGACTGGTGTCACCATCATCATCAAAACGAACATAACCCATAGTAGTTTGACGACTAGATTCATTTTGCAATCAATTCTATGGGAGTACTGTAGGAAAATGAATTGGCGGGGAAAAAATATTGATTGATTTATGGGGGACGGTGACGCGGCGGGGGAGGTCAAATTTGAAAAAAAAATTGGAAATTGGGGAAAAAGTTCACGTCTCTTAAAATGCTACTGTACTCTGCCTCGGGTTCCTAGGCCACCATGGAGTTTTCTAGGCCATGACTTTGAATTTGGGTTTCTAGGCCACCATGGAGGTTTCTAGGCCATGGCTTGGCGATTTGGGTTCCTAGGCCACCATGGAGTTTTCAAGGCCACGGCGTGGAATTTGGGTTCCTAGGCCACCAGAGGGACAGGTTGTGTAAACTGTGTTTCAAGAGAGATTTCTAGGCCACTGGTGATTTCCTCGGCCATTGACTAGATTGTGCCAGATATTGAAGGGAGTTGGGTTTCTAGGCCAGGCCACCAAGGAGTTTTCTAGGCCATTGGTGCACAGTGGTGATCTGTGGTCTAGAAAGCCCCACCATGGCCTAGGAATCATTGGCGCGATTTCCGTGAGCTGGCGCGTTTGTTGAGATGTCACGAACTAGTAGGAATACAGTACGGACAAGTCTTGTTTAGCCGAATATCTATACTTTTTAGTAGCACCACCGCTTTGAGGTTCCACGTGTCAACTTTACTGCTGACGCGTTTTTGGTGACTATCAGAGCCCGACTGACGTGTTTCTAGTGAGAACTAACTGGTAATAATGCTCATAAATCTTTATTCCAATTATCAAATCAGAATCAATATCAAATGGGGCAACCATATTCCGAAAGACAATCTTTGTAGTTAGGACATTCGCTACAGTCGTACGGTGGGACTCCAGCCCACGTTCCAGGGACAGGCATACAGTGTCCTTGGATGCATCTTGCCGAGAATCCACAGTTTTGATGAGTCTTGCACACGATGCCGGTTCTAGCGGTGTCAGTGAAGGCGGAGACGGTGGAGATGGTGAGGAGAGCGAGGAGAAGGATCTGAAACATGGGTTATAGGATTATAATGCAAATGAGCTCCACGCTAAAGAAATCACCATGAAAATCTTCATTTTCGAACGAATATCAGGAAGTTCTCTTGAGAGAAAACTGTCGGATGATGATATTTTCCACTGACAGGGACTGATATTTATAGTCAGTTTTCCCCTTCTTTTTTCTGTTTTTTTCCCATACGCCCCTCTGGAAATGGGGAATCATAAAATATTGAAAGATCGAAGACTACGGACGATAAAATCGGAGGGTCGCATGGGAATTCGGAGAGAAAAATAAGAAGGAAATCGTACAGTTGGTGGGAGAGAGAGAGGATAGTTGTGGTGGTGGAATATACTGAAATTGAATCTATGGATGAGGAGGTCCGTAGATAAGATAGATACCAGTAGACACAATTCGTACCATTGACATAGAAACCCAAATCGTGACAATCAGGTCTATGCTACAGGGGGTACAATGCTCAAGGGGACAAAGGGGACATTTACTCTTGGGGGTACATAGTTGATGCTCAAAGGGAGAAAGTCTCAGAGGGACACAGGCTCAAAGGGACACTAAGTTATTGTATTTGAGGGGGCACAAAGTTATACTCTAGGGAACAACAGTTTATACTCAAAGAGATAAAGATAATGGCAATACTGGAAGGGAGAGAGAAGAACAACAAAATAGTTATAATAATAGTAACAACAGAATAGTTACAGAATGTTTCTTTGAGTACAGACTGTTGTCCCCTTGAGTATAACTTGGTGCCCCCTCAAATCCAATAACTTAGTGTCCCTTTGAGCCTGTGTCCCTCTGAGACTTTGTCCCTTTGAGCATCGAATATGTACCCCTAAGAGTAAATGTCCCCTTTGTCCCTTTGAGCATTGTACCCCTGGAACATTGGCCTGACAATCATTCCCTAACTTTGTGTGCCTTCCGTATAGTGACAATAGAGCACAGTTGCCTTAACCTTAGTCCGACAGGTTGTCATGATGCAATTGCGCTCTATTGATACCTCTGGTATTGGTAAGGTTGTATAAGCGGTACTTGAAATCTGAAACCGACGAAATGAAGAACAGCGTATAAATTAACTCATTTTATTAACTCTCAGAAAGAAATCGATCGAGAAATAGATGAAAAGAGACAGAAAAGGATAGGAAACTGATACAAAGAAGGAGAGAAACGGAAAAAAAAACAAGAAATTATTAATATGGGTTGAAACGTCCCCGTCCCCCACGGAATCCTCCACGTCCTCTTGGTGCAGATCCATTCACATACACGTACTTGACTACCACTGCGTGCTGTCCTCCATGTCCTCCTCTGAATCCCCCACCTCTGATTCCACCTCTACCTCTCTGTGCTCCCATACCAGGCTTGTTCGTCCGTTTCGAAGTGACCACAATTTGACGCTCACGGAAGGTAGAGCCATTCATGACCATGGCGTTCTCAACGCTGTCAGATGATTCGAACTCGATGAAAGCATAACTGAAAACATAGGAGGTTATATATCCGAGGTAATGCAAACGCGCTCTGTTGACAATATTCTCAATGGAGCGTAACTCACTTCTTTTGCTTCTTCGAAATCTTATCCTTTGGGATCGTGATCCTCACAATCTCCCCACATCCCTTGAAGTGCTCCTGGAGCTCCTCGATCGTTGCTCCAAATTCGACGTTGCCAACAAAGACTGACCTAGAGTCAATCTCCTTTTGCTCCTCCTCCGTGGGCGGGGCAGTTTTTCCAATCTCCATCTTCTCAGCCAGCCTGTTCTGGATCTGCTTCAAGACTGCGGCCTCCGCCTCAATCTCCTCCTCCATTGAGCACACATTGCTATTGTTATCGATAAGAGAAGCCATTGTTGATCAGAAGTTGTAGAGAGTAAGAAGTTCTGAAAACACAAGGAAACGGTTGAAAGGAGGATGTGACAGGGAGGAGAAAATGCGAACGAGAGAATAGGGGGATACGACCATCTCAGACGGGGACACAGAGACCATAATGAGATGGGACCGCCACTCCGTCTTACTTCAACCAGAAAATGCGTGCGAAATCTGCAAACCACTGCGTCCGTCCCTGGGAAGTTGGGTTTCTGGGAAGTTGTCCCTGAGAAGTATGGGAGTTATTGACTTTCATGAGTGACCGACTGGCAAAAGAAAATTCACCGTTAAAATGTAGCAGAGGTGGCTTGTTGTAAGCTTGGTTTAAAGAAATGGCGCGTATTGGGTTTCTAGGCCTTAGGCCCAGGGTTGGGAAATCCCGGGCCGGGCTGACAACAAATTCTTCCGGCCCGGCCCGGATTCAAAAAATGTGACCATTTTTTCACAAATTTCTGCAAATTTTCATTTAAAAAAGTCAAAATTCACAAAATTTCTCGTACGCAGAGGCTTTTACCTATGTTCTGAAACACAGTCGAAAAATCCACTTTTTTGCAAAAAAAATTTAAAAATTTCAAATTTCTACAGGAGCCGGGCCGAGGAAAATTTTTCAGTCGGCCCGGCCCAGCCCGGAATTTCCCAACCCTGCTTAGGCCTGACTGGTTAAGGAAATCATTATTAGTGGGATGTGACATTAGGAATGGCTAGAAGGCTCAGGGAGGACTAGGTAGTAGGTGCAAGGGGAAAACAAAATGAGAGAAAGGGGGATATGACCATCTCAGACGGCGACTGAGAGTCCATAATGAGTAGGAACCGTTACTCCGTCTTACGTCGACCAGAAGACGCGCGCGCAATCACTGCGTCCGTCCCTGGGAAGTTGGGATTCTGGGAAACTGTCCCTGGGAATTCATGTCAACGGATCGATAACAAAAGACCATTGGAGTGTAATGGGGCGTGGTTGCAACTACAGCTAGATAGTCAATAAAGCGCAATTGCCTCACGACAATATACTAGACCGAAAAATCACTGTTAAAATGAAGCAGAGGTGGCTTGTTGAAGCTTGGTTTGAAGAAATGACGCGTATTGGGTTTCTAGGTCACGGGAAGGGGTTTCTAGGCCTTAGGCCCGAATGGTTAAGGAAACTATTATTATCAGGGGATGTGACAGTAGGAGAAAATGAAAATGCTAGAAGATTAAACTGAAGGACTAGGTAGTATGTACAGGGCAAGGGGCAAACAAGATGAGAGGAAAGGGGGATACGACCATCTCAGACGGTGACTGTGAGTCAATAATGAGTAGGAACCGTTACTCCGTCTTACGTCGACCAGTAGACGAGCGCGCAATCACTGCGTCCGTCCCTGGGAAGTTGGGATTCTGGGAAACAGTACCTGGGAATCTATGTCAATAAATCTATACCAACATGACATAGAGCATAGAAGGGATTTCGGAGCATCGTACTGAACCACCGCACGGCTGACGCGTTTTCAGTGTTCTGATGAATTTAGGAAACAAATCTCATTGCTTCAGAGCGTCGTTGGAGTCACTACTCCATGTGCCTTCCGTTTTATTACAGCTGGCGCATTTCCAGTGAGTTGACGTGTTTTTAGGCACCGATTCTCATGGCGGAGCAACTAGTCCGCTTTGAGTTGAAATACGCGGGTACTTAGAACATATGTCCCCACCGCTTTTCTGCTGACGCGATCTTGGTGACTATCAGAGCCGAACTGCAAACATGCGCTTTTCTAACAGGTAATAATGCTCATAAATCTTTATTCCAATTATCAAATCAGAATCAATATCAAACTTGACTATATATGCACTTCCCTTCGACACACTCATAACATCCAGAATGACATTCTTCGCCGGATGGCCCATCGCGTCCAATCAACGTTCCAGGGACAGGCATACAGTGTCCTTGGATGCATCTTGCCGAGAATCCACAGTTTTGATGAGTCTTGCACACGATGCCGGTTCTAGCGGTGTCAGTGAAGGCGGAGACGGTGGAGATGGTGAGGAGAGCGAGGAGAAGGATCTGAAACATTTAAGGTATGCAAATGCGCTCCACCCTGAACTCACCATGAAAATCTTCATTTTCGAACGAATATCAGGAAGTTTTCTCGAGAGAAAACTGTCGAATGATGATATTCTCCACTGACAGGGGCTGATATTTATAGTCAGTTTAGAGAGGTATGGGGGGGGTACTTGTAACACACACGCAACGGAGGGGAGTCGCGGCTGCCAGTGTAGGAGGAGAGGAGCATGGAGATGCAGTGTAGGGGGTCCTCAACTGTGGTAATGAATGGTGTGTAGCGGTTGTTCACTGCTTTTCAATGGGTTACCAATTATGGATAAACGAAAATTTGTTGTAGAAACCAAAGTCTACGTAGGTGTGTCTTAAAAATACATGATTCTCTAATTATCGTTATCACCGATGTAAACTTTGTGAGTACATACCGCCAGTTTGTTGTTTCAAGCAGATCACTTAACATATCGCAAGGTTTCAAGTTATGGGATGTGGGAATATTTTTGCGTCTCTGAAAATTCTGCAACGGCGCACGACTATGTTCTTACGATTATGCTCTTGCGAAGTCATGTATCTTATGCTCATGCGAAGTCATGGGAATTTCATTCCATATTCATTACGTAATTGTTCCGAGACATTTTCTCAACCTTCGTTCGACTCCAATTGATTCAGGTTAGTGACACAATTTACACAGGTGTATGCAAAATTGACTCCACAATTCTACAGTTCCAGAACTTCAAGAAGAAGTTATGAGGATGCTACATCAACAATGCAACACAAGACAAACAGTCCCACTTTTTCATTTCTCATAATTTTGGAAAACACAAACCAACACCTTTGTTTCAAAGATGATGTAAGCAAAGTACACAAGAAGCATTGATATAGGACAAGAACAAAAATTATCAGATTCACAGATTGAATTCCTTCTTGAGTGATGGGCAATCGTGCTGGAAAAACTTCATGTTTTTCTGGGCAATGAGATGAGAACGACACACGGTGCATAGAGCGAGAGCTGAAATTTGGAAATTGAAACTTTTGAAATTTTGATACAAGTAAACTCACGAATCTGGATCATCCCATCTTCAATCTTGACAGTTTCGCGGGTTGAGTTGAACTTCTTGCATGGAGTACACATGTGAACAATAAGTGGATCCAAACCTTTGAAAAGACGTTCTGGCATAACATTGGCCTTGTCCTCGGTAGGAATAATGGACTCAGCAGCCTTCTCATACAACCACTATAAACAGATTCATTTTGAGTTTTCTACAAATTAAGGTCAACTCACAAGCTTAGCACCAGGGTTTTCACCTTCAGGGACAACGAGCTTCTTTTTCGGAATCTTCTTCTTCTTCTTCATCGGTACATGGTTAGCCTCTTTGCCGTCTTCAGAACATGGACCTTTCTCACGTTGACCGTTCATCTTGGGCTTAGTAGGAGTACCATAATCGAGGTGAACACCAGACATTCTCTAAAAATAATAAGAAAATTGGGACGAAAAATTTATTGAGGAGAGGAAGCATAACAGGGGATGCGAATAAAAGTCGGAAAAGTGAGGGTGCAAATGAGAAAGTAATGAGTACATTACTTAAATAGGTGTCTGAAAAACATGAGTCATCCACAAATAGGGACAGGTCAACTCGAAAAATTCAATACCCCGAGGTTCAGGTGAGGCATGAATAATCACCAGCAGGAGAAATTTTTGCACGAAGTGGACGACTGAAGGACAATGAGCAAGCAAACTAAGGTTTTGGTTGAATGTGGATGGTAGGCATGGAACTCTTAGCAAAGTTGAAAACGTAGGCTTCAGGCTTCTTTTCAGGCTTTTGAGTTGATGAGGATGTATAAAAGTACTGATTCAGACCGTTTGAAGAAACTGAACAATTTGGGGATTTTTCAACTGTCAAGTGTTTGTAATCCTCACCACTCCAACTGGATCTTGGGAACTAGGTTGATATGCATATTCTGAGCTTATTTCATCACTAACGGCAGGCTTTTGAATGCCAGTTTTCAGAATGAGTAGCTACGATAACCACGAGATCACCGCACTTGGCAGAGAGATGATCGATGAGGCCGTGGAGCAAGAGGAGTTGAGAAGTAATGAAAGCCAGAAGTGGTCACACAGTTTTTCAATGTAGTCCAAGGAACTAAGTCACGAAGGAGAGTGTACGACAGTTCTCAAAAATGGATCACTAGTGCTTGATCATACTCATGCATTAGGCAGACATTTTGCCTATCGAAATAACGTTTGCTGAATTGCAAGAGCAGCAGCTAACGCGGTTGGAAACAGTGATGTCCTGAAAAATGCATTATAAATTCAAGAATCGAAGAGTTCACGGATTCCCTTTCTGTTTCTGAATGAGCGCTTAACGAACTGAACGAAAAATAGAAATATTGTGCAGAGCAATGCATCCTGTGTGATCACGAAGAGAACCTTCACAAATTTGGAAATGTGAATAATTCGGGGGTTGTTTTAGCAAGGGGAAAAAACCCCGGAAACATGAAAAACTGAAGCATTCTCTCCAAGAACAGAAAATCAGACTATGCACATGAAAACGGTTAGAGACAGTGAAATGACACCAAACAGAACAATCGTAACGCAGAACGATTGGTTTTGATGACTCATCAGAATTGAAACTTTGAAACCCTGAGAGTTACCTCTCGCGATGACTCATCAAGGATGACTCATCAAGGTTGACTCATCAATGATGACTCACTGTTTCCAGGTTCAGCATATATTGGGATTTGCCGACAGAGCAAGGAATTCTACATATTCTGTGGAAACCATCCATGTTTCACTGAGGAAAGATAGAAATGAGTCATCACATAGGGACACAAACACACCCATTTTCAACAAATCTCCGATGGTTCAATGAAATAAGGAGAAATGTGAGCTATAAGGACAAATTATAGTGCAAACCGACAAATCCTGGGGAGTAATTGAACACAACAGACGAGAATGAAGAGGTATATAAGACAACCAGTGCAACACCATAAACCATATCACACTTCATTCCGAAGTGAACGTCATTGATTCTTTTGACGCTTACCTTTATCATTTTCATCATCATCGTCAATCCCTCCCTTGTCTTGATTCTCATCCTCATCAACTCCAACTTTGTCTTGATTTCCATCAACATCATCAACCACACCAATACCGTCGTTGTCTTGATTTTCAAGAAGATCTACAACCATGATGGTTGAAAACTTTGAAGAGGTAAGTGTAGAAGTTTTTGAAGTCGTCATTAACGTCAACTTTTACCAGGAACAAATTGGTGGAGCAAAGATCCGTGTTTTGGACGTCCATGAAAAGACCCCCAAGGGTCATTTTGAAGGTCGAATCATTTCACGCACCCTAGGCTTGGAGCTTCCTGATTCTATGACTACTCATCCACGAGGTCCTGAAATGTTTGCTGAAACTTTGATAGAGCTCGCTCATCGCTATGACCCATTCAAAAACCCCCGTGTAAAAGTGGGTATTGTATTTGAATCAAGCGAGATTCCTGAAAGCGTTGGTTTGTGCTATCAACCGATTGACCGGATCAAGGCTGAACACATTGTTCAAACTCTTGCTCTTCAGTCACAGTCAAACAAATCTGTCTTGGAACTTGAAACTCCAAAAATCAATGCCAGATTTACATACATCAATCCACCAGTTGGTAGCGGTAAACGTCGCTTTGACACTGGCAAAATCCTGGAACTCACTGTATTTGAAAAACGACGAAAAACGAGCGAAACGGAGCTTGAGATGAAGAAGGAACTACCAAAAGTCAAAAAGCTCAGATCCAACATCATGCCGAACGAAGGTAAAGTTTTATGAACATTGTTGTTCAGGTTAATATCATCATCATCGACATGTTTTCAGTGATCGAAGATTGTCTGGTTCATGCATTGTACCAGACCCTGATGTACCACAATTGGAAACTCTGTAGAACACAGGAAAGCAAGAACAAGTATCGAAATGCACTGAGAAAGACTTTCAAGCGACCACACATTTGCCAAGAAATTTACGAAGCGGTGAAAGCTATGAAAGAGGTAAGATTCAGGGCAAACTCAGCAATTCAATTTCAGAAAACTTGCAGAAAGCAGGTGTGTCAAAATCGTCAAACTTCTGCAGGATGGATGTTGAGCGATTTCAAAACACAGTTTTTGCCGGAACACATCAACTGATTGTATTTGTGAAGAACTCAACTATACCCTACTACTCAGGACCATACGTGGGCGAGAAAAAACAGCTGGTCTTGTACTTGGACGATGGACACTATAGAGGTGTCAGAAGTATTTGTGCACTACTGAGGACCGATTACTATTGCGCTCTCTGCAATAGACGCTATAAAAGTACCGTACAGCACTATAAATGTCCACTGGTTCACCGTTTATGTGGTCAACGTCATTGCCCCGTTACAGAGAGTGATCAACCAACTCGATGCAAGACATGCACCGTGTTATTCAAATCGCAAATCTGCTATGAAAATCACATCAAAAAAGGTAGGCGCTTGGTTATAGGAACGCTCCCGCTCAAAATCACTTCTTTCAGGTTCAAAAAATGGCAAAAGCCGATGTGAGTATACAGCAGTGTGTAGGAAATGCGAGGACATCTACTACACGAACAAAGGCAATCCACACAAGTGCGGACAGAAATGGTGCTACCGCTGCAACTGCGAAAGAATGATGCCACACAACTGCATCATGTCCATTTCAAAGAAAAATGAGAAAAAGCTGACACGGCGTCGTGTATATTTTGACATTGAGGTTTGTATATCACCAAAACTGAGTTCACACCGTAAAAATTACAGAGCAGAGCAGACGAATCAACTGGACAGCAATACCCCGTCTTGTTCGTGGCTCTTCGTTGTTGCCCAGGCTGCGCAATCTTCATACCAAATGACATTGAACAAGCAAGAAACATGGTGTGCTCGAAATGTGCACCTGATGGTCGATTGAAGGTCATAGAATGTATAACCATCGAGAATCGAAATGTGGATGTTGGAAGTGAGATGACAAAGTGGCTGTTTGCTGATCACCACCGAGGAGCTGTTGTCGTGGCACACAATGCATCAGGGTAAACCTTGATGTTGCATATAATACAAAGATGCGGTATATTTTAGGTACGATGGTCAATTCATTCTCGAGAATTTGATTGCCAGCAACAAAGCTTCACCCAAACTTGTCATGGATGGAACCAAACTGATTTTCATGGAGCACAATGGAGTAAAACTTCTTGATTCAATCAGATACCTATCAATGAGTTTGAGTTCACTTGGAAAGACGTTTAACGTGGATTCCGTCAAGGGGTAAGACAGTGTGAGACCAGAGTGAAGATATTCTCAAAGTTTACAGGGACTTTCCGGTGTTGTTCATCAAACCCGAAAACTACACTTACGTGGGACCGCTTCCTGATGATTGTCACTACGCGATGGACAACAAATCGTCAGTGGTCAAAGAGCAACTTTCAACATTTTTGAGTGCACAAAGGGCTGAAGGCAAAATTTTCAACTTTGTCGAAGAGATTTTTAAGTATTGCTACAACGACGTATACATTCTGGCAACTTCAATGGGACTCTTCGAAACGGAATTTGAAAAAATCACAAACGTTTGCCTTCTGGAGGTAAGGTTCTGTAAAAATTGTACCACACAACTACTTTCAGGAGTCTACGACTGCGGCGTCAGCAGCTGCTCTTGTGTTTCGTCGAAATCATTTGGATTCAGAAAAACCGATTGTCTTGGATGTGAAACCGTCAGTATCAATAAATGCATCAGAAGTCAGTCAAAAATATTTGGCATGGTTCGCTTCGAAAGAGGGTGTGCAGCTGAACATGTCAACCACGTATGGTGAAGAAAAGGTGAGTGGAGCATACAGGCTCACAGCCGATAATGCAAAATTTTCAGATTGGGAGGTACCGAGTGGATGGTTTTGTACATCCATGCCCAAAATATCGTCAAGGACTTATCGTTGAGTTTTTCGTAAGTGCACACAGCTACGAGATTCCTAAATAATCACAATTTCAGGGCTGCTACTGGCATGCACACGAGTGTACTTATTCAGAAGAATCCATGATCGGTTGTGAAAGTGCCAAAGAAATTCGCCTGAAAGATGAGGAACGTTTGAATGCACTTCGTGAATTCCACCCAGTCAAAGTTGTATGGGAATGTGAAGTGAAGAAGCAGCTTTTGAGAAATCCTGAGATGGCCGCATTTTTTCGAGACTATGAAGCTGTGGTAAGATTTCAATGCATACACCATCTACACATAACTGAATTTAGGGACTTCTACACTGTGACAGGGCACTGACAGGTGGCAGAACCGAAGTTTTTCGACTATACGCCAACAATGAGGGTAAAACACTACGATATGCAGACGTTGTCAGGTGATTTCCGGCTCTACTTTCATCAAAAACTATAGCATTTGCAGTCTCTATCCTACGGTGATGAAACACGATCCATTTCCTATTGGTGCACCTGAAAATGTACCTAAAAGCTCCATGGAAGTACCAATGAGGAAACCAACCGATTTGACATTTCGAGGGTTTTTGAGCTGCAAAGTCTTACCACCACGGCATCTGAAGTTACCAGTGTTGCCAATCAAGGACAACGGAAAGCTCTTGTTTGGTCTTTGTAAAAGTTTGTCACGGCAAAAGTCCACATAGAAACCTCGTCAGTTTTTCAGAATGCTGTAGAGACTCAAATCAACATGATTGTGAACACTCGGACAATGATCGTTCGTTCAGCGGAACGTTTACTACAGTGGAACTCCAGAAAGCATTGAGCTTAGGCTACCAAATTACAGAAGTGTTCCATGTGAAGACAGGTATTTGGGGGATTCATGTAATTTTATTTTTGCAGGGTGTCAAGTATGAAAACTGGGTGCAAAACGATGAAAGTGGTCGTGGAGGACTATTCACCTCGTACATCAACCAAATGATGGAGGAAAAAATTGTGAGTGAGACTGTGCTGGGTGCCTAATTTATTCAGCCGTTTTCAGTATAGCACAGGATGGCCAGCAAATGTCATCACAGATGCTCAAAAAGACGCGTACTGCAAAGCATACTTTGACAAGGAACAAATTCATCTCACGGACTACTCACGGTTTTCAAAAAATCCAGGGAAGAGAGCTGTTGCCAAGTTGATGTTGAACTCACTGGTATGGTTTTCAATGTTCTCACTGTAGATAAACCAATTTTTTCAGTGGGGCAAATTTGCACAGCGAGTGGATCGAGAAACGACTTGCATAGTGACAGACCCAACGGTTTTCTGGAACATTTTCTATGACACAACAATCGTCATTTCGGATGTACTATGCGTGAATGATGCTCTGATCATCAAATACAGGAAACAGGCAGAAACTCTTGAAAGTTTCAAAACCAGTGCAATGCAACTTGCTGCACTCACTACGTCTTATGCTCGTCTTCGACTCTACCGCTTCATGGAGATGGTTGGTGCGGAAAACATCATGTACACAGGTATTTTCCAGTCAGTGGTCAATTTTTCGCACTCAAAATTTACAGATACGGACTCAATCATTTATGCTGTACCCGAAGGATCAAATGACCCATTGCGTGGAGAAATCGGACCTTATCTCGGGCAGCTTACTGACGAATTGGATGGAGCAATGACAGAATTTGTAACCCTAGGTCCCAAAACGTATTGCTACAAGGAGGTGTCAGCCGATGAATCCCTGAAGGTGAGTGGTATAAACAAGTTTAATGCGATAGATTACCAAATTTTCAGGTCGTTCGAAAAGCAAAAGGCATCACAGTCAATTCCGTCGTCAAAAACCTAATGTCTTTTGATCTGATGAAAAACATGGTGGATGAAGTTCTGCAGGATGTATATCAACGAACCCGAGTTCAATTTCCGCAACACGTCATGTATCGCGATGCATATCACCACGTCTACAGCAAAAAGATTTTCAAAAAATTCCAGTTCACGTTCAACAAGAGACGCATCGTTTCCGATGGATCTACACTCCCATATGGATTTTGTGCCTGAACTTATGAAATTGTCTTTGCCCACATATAAATAATTGTCGTTGCTCACATATAAATAATTGTCGATGCCCACCTATAACCTATAAATAATTGTGAACCATGTGCTTCTACAAGTTTTCAGACAGAATTTGCTGTGACCAAGTTTTGAGCGTGAAGTATATCTGTAACCAAGTTATGAGTCTGAAGTAGTTTTGATATGGGGAAATTTCATAAACGGAGTGTATTTGCGGGTGAAATTTCAAAATTACATCATTCTGTGCCATATTTGGAGACTGGAGTGCTTTTGATATGACCAAATTTCCAAATTTACATCATTCTGCACCAAATTTGGAGATTGGAGTGCTCTTGCAATGACCAAGTTTTCAAATTTACATCATCCTGTGCCATATTTGGAGACTGGAGCGCTTTTGATATGACCAAATTTCCAAATTTACATCATTCTGCACCAAATTTGGAGATTGAAGTGCTTTTGATATGACCAAATTTTCAAATTTACATCATTCTGTGTCACATTTGGAGAGTGGAGTGCTTTTGCTATGGGCAAATCTTCATTCTTCTGTGCCTACATTTGAAGAGTGGAGTGCTTTTGCTATGAAATTTTTTAGATTCATACCCTTGTGACCAAATGTTCTGACTGAAGGTCTTCTGAAATTTTGTTTTCTGTGGCTAGAATTCAGACCCTAGTGTTACAATTTCGAGAATGCATATTTCCAACCATTGCAAATATCCACATCACGTGAACCTATGGCGTAACAACTGTAAAGCAACTCGTGACAGGTAAAATTCAGTTAAGATACATAATTTTTCCAGCTCATTCCCGAAGAAAGTCGTATCAATCCTTGGAAGTCCATGCTTAGGGGTTTCGACGAATCCTGTAAATGCAAAACCATAACCCATTTTGAGCCACTATAAGGCCCACGAGAGGGAAATTGAGGGGTTTTAAGGACGCGAGAGAAGTATGGGAGCGTATAAGGCGAACGAATTTTTGTAGTCGATGCGTCTCTCGCTTGGAAGGTGTGGGGCTAATTCTCTGCGTCTCTCTCACTCACCCACTCTCTCACTATGTAACCTATCCTTCACGCCTATCATTGATGAGGCGTCTATCCTTAATGAGGTCCTTAGTGCTTATCCTTAATGAGGTGCCTATCCTTAATGAGGTACACATCCTCAGTGACGTGCGTAGTACACATACCGGCCTATCTATACGCATATCACACATTGGACTTTTTGGAAAATCAGTCAGAGTACCGGGTTGGGTATCGAACCTACCGGAGGCGATCGACCGCACGTGTAACCTAGACTGAGAGGTAAGAGGATGTTTATATACCGAGCGCCGGCGCCCCCTCGAGCGCCCGGTGTGGGGAGCGAGGGGGTTGTGTCTGCGTCTCTCATGCCAAACACACCTCGTGAGACGCAGAGACAACCCCCTCGCTCCCCACACCGGGCGCTCGAGGGGGCGCCGGCGCTCGGTATATAAACATCACCTCACCCCTTGGTCTAGGTTACACAGTTAGCGCACCCGGTTGTGTGTTTAATCAGCGGTCGGTCGCCTCCGGTAGGTTCGACACCCACCCGGTACTCTGACTGATTTTCCAAAAAGTCCAATGTGGGATATGCGTAGAGATAAGCCGGTATGTGTACCTCATTAAGGATACACACGTCACTGAGGATGTGTACCTCATTAAGGATAGGCACCTCATTAAGGATAAGCACTAAGGACCTCATTAAGGATAGGCGCCTCATCAATGATAGGCGTGAAGGATAGGCTACAGAGTGAGAGAGTGGGTGAGTGAGAGAGACGCAGAGAATAAGCCCCGCCCCCTCCAAGCTACAAAGTGAGAGAGTGTGTGAGGTGGAGAGACGCAGAGACATGACTACAAACTACAAAAGTTCGCCTTATATTCCCCCATACTTCTCTCGCGTCCTTAAAACCCCTCAATTTCCCTCTCGTGGGCCTTATAGTGGCTCAAAATGGGTTATGGTTTTGCATTTACAGGATTCGTCGAAACCCCTAAGCATGGACTTCCAAGGATTGATACGACTTTCTTCGGGAATGAGCTGGAAAAATTATGTATCTTAACTGAATTTTACCTGTCACGAGTTGCTTTACAGTTGTTACGCCATAGGTTCACGTGATGTGGATATTTGCAATGGTTGGAAATATGCATTCTCGAAATTGTAACACTAGGGTCTGAATTCTAGCCACAGAAAACAAAATTTCAGAAGACCTTCAGTCAGAACATTTGGTCACAAGGGTATGAATCTAAAAAATTTCATAGCAAAAGCACTCCACTCTTCAAATGTAGGCACAGAAGAATGAAGATTTGCCCATAGCAAAAGCACTCCACTCTCCAAATGTGACACAGAATGATGTAAATTTGAAAATTTGGTCATATCAAAAGCACTTCAATCTCCAAATTTGGTGCAGAATGATGTAAATTTGGAAATTTGGTCATATCAAAAGCGCTCCAGTCTCCAAATATGGCACAGGATGATGTAAATTTGAAAACTTGGTCATTGCAAGAGCACTCCAATCTCCAAATTTGGTGCAGAATGATGTAAATTTGGAAATTTGGTCATATCAAAAGCACTCCAGTCTCCAAATATGGCACAGAATGATGTAATTTTGAAATTTCACCCGCAAATACACTCCGTTTATGAAATTTCCCCATATCAAAACTACTTCAGACTCATAACTTGGTTACAGATATACTTCACGCTCAAAACTTGGTCACAGCAAATTCTGTCTGAAAACTTGTAGAAGCACATGGTTCACAATTATTTATAGGTTATAGGTGGGCATCGACAATTATTTATATGTGAGCAACGACAATTATTTATATGTGGGCAAAGACAATTTCATAAGTTCAGGCACAAAATCCATATGGGAGTGTAGATCCATCGGAAACGATGCGTCTCTTGTTGAACGTGAACTGGAATTTTTTGAAAATCTTTTTGCTGTAGACGTGGTGATATGCATCGCGATACATGACGTGTTGCGGAAATTGAACTCGGGTTCGTTGATATACATCCTGCAGAACTTCATCCACCATGTTTTTCATCAGATCAAAAGACATTAGGTTTTTGACGACGGAATTGACTGTGATGCCTTTTGCTTTTCGAACGACCTGAAAATTTGGTAATCTATCGCATTAAACTTGTTTATACCACTCACCTTCAGGGATTCATCGGCTGACACCTCCTTGTAGCAATACGTTTTGGGACCTAGGGTTACAAATTCTGTCATTGCTCCATCCAATTCGTCAGTAAGCTGCCCGAGATAAGGTCCGATTTCTCCACGCAATGGGTCATTTGATCCTTCGGGTACAGCATAAATGATTGAGTCCGTATCTGTAAATTTTGAGTGCGAAAAATTGACCACTGACTGGAAAATACCTGTGTACATGATGTTTTCCGCACCAACCATCTCCATGAAGCGGTAGAGTCGAAGACGAGCATAAGACGTAGTGAGTGCAGCAAGTTGCATTGCACTGGTTTTGAAACTTTCAAGAGTTTCTGCCTGTTTCCTGTATTTGATGATCAGAGCATCATTCACGCATAGTACATCCGAAATGACGATTGTTGTGTCATAGAAAATGTTCCAGAAAACCGTTGGGTCTGTCACTATGCAAGTCGTTTCTCGATCCACTCGCTGTGCAAATTTGCCCCACTGAAAAAATTGGTTTATCTACAGTGAGAACATTGAAAACCATACCAGTGAGTTCAACATCAACTTGGCAACAGCTCTCTTCCCTGGATTTTTTGAAAACCGTGAGTAGTCCGTGAGATGAATTTGTTCCTTGTCAAAGTATGCTTTGCAGTACGCGTCTTTTTGAGCATCTGTGATGACATTTGCTGGCCATCCTGTGCTATACTGAAAACGGCTGAATAAATTAGGCACCCAGCACAGTCTCACTCACAATTTTTTCCTCCATCATTTGGTTGATGTACGAGGTGAATAGTCCTCCACGACCACTTTCATCGTTTTGCACCCAGTTTTCATACTTGACACCCTGCAAAAATAAAATTACATGAATCCCCCAAATACCTGTCTTCACATGGAACACTTCTGTAATTTGGTAGCCTAAGCTCAATGCTTTCTGGAGTTCCACTGTAGTAAACGTTCCGCTGAACGAACGATCATTGTCCGAGTGTTCACAATCATGTTGATTTGAGTCTCTACAGCATTCTGAAAAACTGACGAGGTTTCTATGTGGACTTTTGCCGTGACAAACTTTTACAAAGACCAAACAAGAGCTTTCCGTTGTCCTTGATTGGCAACACTGGTAACTTCAGATGCCGTGGTGGTAAGACTTTGCAGCTCAAAAACCCTCGAAATGTCAAATCGGTTGGTTTCCTCATTGGTACTTCCATGGAGCTTTTAGGTACATTTTCAGGTGCACCAATAGGAAATGGATCGTGTTTCATCACCGTAGGATAGAGACTGCAAATGCTATAGTTTTTGATGAAAGTAGAGCCGGAAATCACCTGACAACGTCTGCATATCGTAGTGTTTTACCCTCATTGTTGGCGTATAGTCGAAAAACTTCGGTTCTGCCACCTGTCAGTGCCCTGTCACAGTGTAGAAGTCCCTAAATTCAGTTATGTGTAGATGGTGTATGCATTGAAATCTTACCACAGCTTCATAGTCTCGAAAAAATGCGGCCATCTCAGGATTTCTCAAAAGCTGCTTCTTCACTTCACATTCCCATACAACTTTGACTGGGTGGAATTCACGAAGTGCATTCAAACGTTCCTCATCTTTCAGGCGAATTTCTTTGGCACTTTCACAACCGATCATGGATTCTTCTGAATAAGTACACTCGTGTGCATGCCAGTAGCAGCCCTGAAATTGTGATTATTTAGGAATCTCGTAGCTGTGTGCACTTACGAAAAACTCAACGATAAGTCCTTGACGATATTTTGGGCATGGATGTACAAAACCATCCACTCGGTACCTCCCAATCTGAAAATTTTGCATTATCGGCTGTGAGCCTGTATGCTCCACTCACCTTTTCTTCACCATACGTGGTTGACATGTTCAGCTGCACACCCTCTTTCGAAGCGAACCATGCCAAATATTTTTGACTGACTTCTGATGCATTTATTGATACTGACGGTTTCACATCCAAGACAATCGGTTTTTCTGAATCCAAATGATTTCGACGAAACACAAGAGCAGCTGCTGACGCCGCAGTCGTAGACTCCTGAAAGTAGTTGTGTGGTACAATTTTTACAGAACCTTACCTCCAGAAGGCAAACGTTTGTGATTTTTTCAAATTCCGTTTCGAAGAGTCCCATTGAAGTTGCCAGAATGTATACGTCGTTGTAGCAATACTTAAAAATCTCTTCGACAAAGTTGAAAATTTTGCCTTCAGCCCTTTGTGCACTCAAAAATGTTGAAAGTTGCTCTTTGACCACTGACGATTTGTTGTCCATCGCGTAGTGACAATCATCAGGAAGCGGTCCCACGTAAGTGTAGTTTTCGGGTTTGATGAACAACACCGGAAAGTCCCTGTAAACTTTGAGAATATCTTCACTCTGGTCTCACACTGTCTTACCCCTTGACGGAATCCACGTTAAACGTCTTTCCAAGTGAACTCAAACTCATTGATAGGTATCTGATTGAATCAAGAAGTTTTACTCCATTGTGCTCCATGAAAATCAGTTTGGTTCCATCCATGACAAGTTTGGGTGAAGCTTTGTTGCTGGCAATCAAATTCTCGAGAATGAATTGACCATCGTACCTAAAATATACCGCATCTTTGTATTATATGCAACATCAAGGTTTACCCTGATGCATTGTGTGCCACGACAACAGCTCCTCGGTGGTGATCAGCAAACAGCCACTTTGTCATCTCACTTCCAACATCCACATTTCGATTCTCGATGGTTATACATTCTATGACCTTCAATCGACCATCAGGTGCACATTTCGAGCACACCATGTTTCTTGCTTGTTCAATGTCATTTGGTATGAAGATTGCGCAGCCTGGGCAACAACGAAGAGCCACGAACAAGACGGGGTATTGCTGTCCAGTTGATTCGTCTGCTCTGCTCTGTAATTTTTACGGTGTGAACTCAGTTTTGGTGATATACAAACCTCAATGTCAAAATATACACGACGCCGTGTCAGCTTTTTCTCATTTTTCTTTGAAATGGACATGATGCAGTTGTGTGGCATCATTCTTTCGCAGTTGCAGCGGTAGCACCATTTCTGTCCGCACTTGTGTGGATTGCCTTTGTTCGTGTAGTAGATGTCCTCGCATTTCCTACACACTGCTGTATACTCACATCGGCTTTTGCCATTTTTTGAACCTGAAAGAAGTGATTTTGAGCGGGAGCGTTCCTATAACCAAGCGCCTACCTTTTTTGATGTGATTTTCATAGCAGATTTGCGATTTGAATAACACGGTGCATGTCTTGCATCGAGTTGGTTGATCACTCTCTGTAACGGGGCAATGACGTTGACCACATAAACGGTGAACCAGTGGACATTTATAGTGCTGTACGGTACTTTTATAGCGTCTATTGCAGAGAGCGCAATAGTAATCGGTCCTCAGTAGTGCACAAATACTTCTGACACCTCTATAGTGTCCATCGTCCAAGTACAAGACCAGCTGTTTTTTCTCGCCCACGTATGGTCCTGAGTAGTAGGGTATAGTTGAGTTCTTCACAAATACAATCAGTTGATGTGTTCCGGCAAAAACTGTGTTTTGAAATCGCTCAACATCCATCCTGCAGAAGTTTGACGATTTTGACACACCTGCTTTCTGCAAGTTTTCTGAAATTGAATTGCTGAGTTTGCCCTGAATCTTACCTCTTTCATAGCTTTCACCGCTTCGTAAATTTCTTGGCAAATGTGTGGTCGCTTGAAAGTCTTTCTCAGTGCATTTCGATACTTGTTCTTGCTTTCCTGTGTTCTACAGAGTTTCCAATTGTGGTACATCAGGGTCTGGTACAATGCATGAACCAGACAATCTTCGATCACTGAAAACATGTCGATGATGATGATATTAACCTGAACAACAATGTTCATAAAACTTTACCTTCGTTCGGCATGATGTTGGATCTGAGCTTTTTGACTTTTGGTAGTTCCTTCTTCATCTCAAGCTCCGTTTCGCTCGTTTTTCGTCGTTTTTCAAATACAGTGAGTTCCAGGATTTTGCCAGTGTCAAAGCGACGTTTACCGCTACCAACTGGTGGATTGATGTATGTAAATCTGGCATTGATTTTTGGAGTTTCAAGTTCCAAGACAGATTTGTTTGACTGTGACTGAAGAGCAAGAGTTTGAACAATGTGTTCAGCCTTGATCCGGTCAATCGGTTGATAGCACAAACCAACGCTTTCAGGAATCTCGCTTGATTCAAATACAATACCCACTTTTACACGGGGGTTTTTGAATGGGTCATAGCGATGAGCGAGCTCTATCAAAGTTTCAGCAAACATTTCAGGACCTCGTGGATGAGTAGTCATAGAATCAGGAAGCTCCAAGCCTAGGGTGCGTGAAATGATTCGACCTTCAAAATGACCCTTGGGGGTCTTTTCATGGACGTCCAAAACACGGATCTTTGCTCCACCAATTTGTTCCTGGTAAAAGTTGACGTTAATGACGACTTCAAAAACTTCTACACTTACCTCTTCAAAGTTTTCAACCATCATGGTTGTAGATCTTCTTGAAAATCAAGACAACGACGGTATTGGTGTGGTTGATGATGTTGATGGAAATCAAGACAAAGTTGGAGTTGATGAGGATGAGAATCAAGACAAGGGAGGGATTGACGATGATGATGAAAATGATAAAGGTAAGCGTCAAAAGAATCAATGACGTTCACTTCGGAATGAAGTGTGATATGGTTTATGGTGTTGCACTGGTTGTCTTATATACCTCTTCATTCTCGTCTGTTGTGTTCAATTACTCCCCAGGATTTGTCGGTTTGCACTATAATTTGTCCTTATAGCTCACATTTCTCCTTATTTCATTGAACCATCGGAGATTTGTTGAAAATGGGTGTGTTTGTGTCCCTATGTGATGACTCATTTCTATCTTTCCTCAGTGAAACATGGATGGTTTCCACAGAATATGTAGAATTCCTTGCTCTGTCGGCAAATCCCAATATATGCTGAACCTGGAAACAGTGAGTCATCATTGATGAGTCAACCTTGATGAGTCATCCTTGATGAGTCATCGCGAGAGGTAACTCTCAGGGTTTCAAAGTTTCAATTCTGATGAGTCATCAAAACCAATCGTTCTGCGTTACGATTGTTCTGTTTGGTGTCATTTCACTGTCTCTAACCGTTTTCATGTGCATAGTCTGATTTTCTGTTCTTGGAGAGAATGCTTCAGTTTTTCATGTTTCCGGGGTTTTTTCCCCTTGCTAAAACAACCCCCGAATTATTCACATTTCCAAATTTGTGAAGGTTCTCTTCGTGATCACACAGGATGCATTGCTCTGCACAATATTTCTATTTTTCGTTCAGTTCGTTAAGCGCTCATTCAGAAACAGAAAGGGAATCCGTGAACTCTTCGATTCTTGAATTTATAATGCATTTTTCAGGACATCACTGTTTCCAACCGCGTTAGCTGCTGCTCTTGCAATTCAGCAAACGTTATTTCGATAGGCAAAATGTCTGCCTAATGCATGAGTATGATCAAGCACTAGTGATCCATTTTTGAGAACTGTCGTACACTCTCCTTCGTGACTTAGTTCCTTGGACTACATTGAAAAACTGTGTGACCACTTCTGGCTTTCATTACTTCTCAACTCCTCTTGCTCCACGGCCTCATCGATCATCTCTCTGCCAAGTGCGGTGATCTCGTGGTTATCGTAGCTACTCATTCTGAAAACTGGCATTCAAAAGCCTGCCGTTAGTGATGAAATAAGCTCAGAATATGCATATCAACCTAGTTCCCAAGATCCAGTTGGAGTGGTGAGGATTACAAACACTTGACAGTTGAAAAATCCCCAAATTGTTCAGTTTCTTCAAACGGTCTGAATCAGTACTTTTATACATCCTCATCAACTCAAAAGCCTGAAAAGAAGCCTGAAGCCTACGTTTTCAACTTTGCTAAGAGTTCCATGCCTACCATCCACATTCAACCAAAACCTTAGTTTGCTTGCTCATTGTCCTTCAGTCGTCCACTTCGTGCAAAAATTTCTCCTGCTGGTGATTATTCATGCCTCACCTGAACCTCGGGGTATTGAATTTTTCGAGTTGACCTGTCCCTATTTGTGGATGACTCATGTTTTTCAGACACCTATTTAAGTAATGTACTCATTACTTTCTCATTTGCACCCTCACTTTTCCGACTTTTATTCGCATCCCCTGTTATGCTTCCTCTCCTCAATAAATTTTTCGTCCCAATTTTCTTATTATTTTTAGAGAATGTCTGGTGTTCACCTCGATTATGGTACTCCTACTAAGCCCAAGATGAACGGTCAACGTGAGAAAGGTCCATGTTCTGAAGACGGCAAAGAGGCTAACCATGTACCGATGAAGAAGAAGAAGAAGATTCCGAAAAAGAAGCTCGTTGTCCCTGAAGGTGAAAACCCTGGTGCTAAGCTTGTGAGTTGACCTTAATTTGTAGAAAACTCAAAATGAATCTGTTTATAGTGGTTGTATGAGAAGGCTGCTGAGTCCATTATTCCTACCGAGGACAAGGCCAATGTTATGCCAGAACGTCTTTTCAAAGGTTTGGATCCACTTATTGTTCACATGTGTACTCCATGCAAGAAGTTCAACTCAACCCGCGAAACTGTCAAGATTGAAGATGGGATGATCCAGATTCGTGAGTTTACTTGTATCAAAATTTCAAAAGTTTCAATTTCCAAATTTCAGCTCTCGCTCTATGCACCGTGTGTCGTTCTCATCTCATTGCCCAGAAAAACATGAAGTTTTTCCAGCACGATTGCCCATCACTCAAGAAGGAATTCAATCTGTGAATCTGATAATTTTTGTTCTTGTCCTATATCAATGCTTCTTGTGTACTTTGCTTACATCATCTTTGAAACAAAGGTGTTGGTTTGTGTTTTCCAAAATTATGAGAAATGAAAAAGTGGGACTGTTTGTCTTGTGTTGCATTGTTGATGTAGCATCCTCATAACTTCTTCTTGAAGTTCTGGAACTGTAGAATTGTGGAGTCAATTTTGCATACACCTGTGTAAATTGTGTCACTAACCTGAATCAATTGGAGTCGAACGAAGGTTGAGAAAATGTCTCGGAACAATTACGTAATGAATATGGAATGAAATTCCCATGACTTCGCATGAGCATAAGATACATGACTTCGCAAGAGCATAATCGTAAGAACATAGTCGTGCGCCGTTGCAGAATTTTCAGAGACGCAAAAATATTCCCACATCCCATAACTTGAAACCTTGCGATATGTTAAGTGATCTGCTTGAAACAACAAACTGGCGGTATGTACTCACAAAGTTTACATCGGTGATAACGATAATTAGAGAATCATGTATTTTTAAGACACACCTACGTAGACTTTGGTTTCTACAACAAATTTTCGTTTATCCATAATTGGTAACCCATTGAAAAGCAGTGAACAACCGCTACACACCATTCATTACCACAGTTGAGGACCCCCTACACTGCATCTCCATGCTCCTCTCCTCCTACACTGGCAGCCGCGACTCCCCTCCGTTGCGTGTGTGTTACAAGTACCCCCCCATACCTCTCTCAGTTTTCACCCTCTTTTTTCTGTTTTTTCCCATACGCCCCTCTGGAAATGGGGAATCATAAAATATGGAAAGAGCAAAGACTACGGACGATAAAATCGGATGGTCGTATGAGAATTCGGAGGGAAAAATAAGAAGGAAATCGTATAGTTGGTGGGAGAGAGTGTAGTGAATGTGGTATGCAAGGCTGTCGCACGGCCGGCCGCGGCCCTCGGCCTTTAGGGCCGCCGAGGCCGCGGATTAACCAAATGGGCTGAATTTTTGTATATCGACTAATCTTTTGGTCCTCTACAAGGCCGCCTGAAGAAGCAAAAATTTTCCATGGCTGGGAACTGAGATATAGAATCGGCCCACGGCCTTTTTGACAGCCTTGGTGGTATGTACATGCTGAAAATAAATCTATGGATGAGGAGGTCCGTAGATAAAGTAGATACCAGTAGACAATATTGGAAAAGGAACAGAAACAATTCTTGAGCAGACTTGAATCCTATCAAAACGACCCATCCCGGCGTGTCACGTAACTTCCTTCGAGTTCATTCTTGAATCACGGCAAATACTATGCCATTTTTCCATTCCGGACCAGATGAATGTACCGCGGCTCGACCAACAGTGGGAAAACTGCAAAAATAATCAAATAGCAATTCTAGCCCGTCCCGCAGCAATATAACAACCCGAATTAGGACATAGACCTATAATTCGTTGACATTAACATTTTGGTTCATTTTTCAGCTTTTAACATTGAGTTTGAATCCCGTTTTGTACATATTCCTGGAGGAAACACTGGTTTTATATGATTAAAAATTTCCATATTCATGAGAGCAATTACCATAATTACACCGAACTGCCAAACTATCAAACTGTTATATTAGTATCCAAATATGATACGTGTCATACTGTCACTTATATTTCCTACTGTAGTTCATAGTTGTCTTGTTGTGAGGACAAGTAAGTATTCACTAATCAACAAAATAGAATAACCAAATACTTCCAGCAAAATGTGAATGTGACTCCATGGCTCTGGACATTTCAAATATTCAATCAATAATTGGAGATCGCGAATTCTATCGATTGAATATATCCCAGAATTCAATCAGTGCTCCAATTATTTCAATCGATGACTGTCACACTTCGATTCGTTGTGAAGGGGACTCCAGTTTAGTGGTGTTTGATGGCACAGAGAAGTATCATATGGTAGGAAGCTTACAGGCAAACCGGGCCGGCTCGTAGCTCGCTTCAAACTCAATATTACAGACTGAAAAATATACCAAAATGTAGATCTCAGCGAGTTCTATGTCCGTGACCTGCTTAATGTGCCGCGGGCCGGGAAAAAGTACCAAAAGACGCAAAAATGGGCAAAAAAGCAATTCTAGCCCGGCACGCGGCACATGAACAAATAGCCATCCGGCTCGTAGTGGGTCACGGACATAGAACTCGCTGAGATCTACATTTTGGTATATTTTTCGGCCTGTAATAATGAGTTTGAAGCGAGTTACGGGCCGGCCCGTGTCGGCCCGTTTCGGCCCGGTTTGCAAGTCCGGTAGGACATCCGGATGGACATCCGGATGGACAGACACAAGTAGTTTCAGTTTGGTGCCTACTCAGCTGATGGTCTTTGTGACGCTTACACTCAGAAATGGTTGGTGGATGATTTATCTGTGGAATTGACAACTTATGGGAAGATGCAAGCAGTTTGTGTGGACTACGGTGAGCTCCGCCATCTCAAAAACCGCATTCCGCTAAACCATTTAACCCATTCCCTTATTTCAGCCAGTTGCTGTAGCAACCCATTTACTTCCCCAATTAGCGATCTCTGCTCGAAGACGACACTCATTTGCACAGTACCAGATACTCTAGCAACGATGACTCTGGAAGTCAGTATTCTCGGAAACACCTCGTCGACTACTGACCCTTCCGAGTACCTGTCACACACGGTGGCATCTGTGTTAACCACTGAAAGCTTAAATGTTACGGTCACTGTCGAGTGTGATAGAAATGAGAAATTGTGGACATTTCATGAGATGCACTATTCCAAATTCAATTGTTTGTACAAACTTAAGAGTGGGGACTATTTTCCTCATTTTTGAATTTTTTTGAGAAAATTACATTTTCAAACATAAAGATTCAAATTTCTAGACTGCGGGTGGAAATTTAAAGGAGAATGCACGAGATTTTCGGTTTCGAAACGTCCCGGAGTCACTTCTCTAAACGAGCTCGACGGGACTACGGTATGCTCCTTCAAACGGTCAACGGTAGTTCACGTGGCAAGACCCAACTTGTTTTCAACTTTAGAGTGCCGAATGTTAAGCAGGTGCCAAAGTGCATTGATGTAGAACTTGTCTTAACGGTACACAGTCGTCTCGTCACAGCTCATTGGACTACCTGACAGTCCAAAACTTGAAATCTGAAACCGACGAAAAGAAGAACAGCGTATAAATAAACTCACTTTATTGACTCTCAGAAAGGAATCCATCGAAAAGTAGATAAAAAGAGACGGAAGGTAAAGAAAAATGAATCAAAGAAAGAGTAAAACAGAAAAAATAGCAATATATTCTCAATACGGGTTGAAGCGTCCTCGTCCTCCACGAAATCCTCCACGTCCTCTTGGTGGAGCTCCATTAACGTAGACGTACTTGACTACCACGGTACGTTGACCCCCACGTCCTCCTCTGAAACCTCCACCTCTTCCTCTCGTAGCTCCCATTCCTGGCTTGTTGGTCCGTTTCGAAGTGACTACAATTTGACGCTCACGGAAGGTAGAACCATTCATGACCATGGCGTTTGCCACGCTGGCAGCACTTTCGAATTCGATGAATGCATGGCTGAAAACAAATGGGGTGTTATACATGTATCAGACTCTAGGTAATGCACACGCGCTTTGTTGACAACATTCTCTATTGTCCCCTCAACTCACTTCTTCTGCTTCTTCGTCAGCTTGTCTTTTGGGATCGTAGTCCGGACGATCTCCCCACATCCTTTGAAGTGTTGTTCCAACTCTTCTGGCGTCGCTCCATAGTCCACGTTTCCCACGAACACTGACCTCGAGTCAATGGCTTTCTGCTCCTCCTCAGTGGGCGGGGCAGTTTTACCAGTGTCCATAGTTTCAGACAACTTCGTTTGAATCTCCCTGAGGACTCTAGCCTCTGCCTCAATCTCCTCCTCCATTGTGCACACATTGCTATTGTTATCGATAAGGGAGGCCATTGTTGGTTTGCGAAAAGTACTTCTGAAAATACATGAAAACGATTATAAAGGGGGATGTGGCAGTAGGAGAGAGAAAATTAAACGGCAAGAAGACTCAAGTGGAGGACTACGTAGAAGGTACAGGGCAAGGGGCAACGAGATAAGAGGAAAGGGGATACGACCATCTCAGACGGCGACTGAGAGATCATAATGAGGAAGGACCATCACTCCGTTTTACGTGAACCAGAAAACGCGCGCGCAATCTGCAAACCACGGCATCTGTCCATGCGAATATGGGTTCTGGGAAGTCTGGATACTGGGAAACTGTCCCTGGGAAGTATGGGAGTTATTGACTCTATGAGTGGCAGTGAGAATATCAGAAGAGACGAGACATAAACTAACTATAGGAGGATTCCCAAGCACATTTTGAGTTCTTTCTTAACGTATTTTTCGTGAGCTGGCGCGTTTGATAATACGTCATCAATAAGAATTAGCGGGACTACAGTGAAGACATCATTGCTTGTTTTTGATAATCTGAGATCGAAAAGAAGGTGGAGCGTTTTTGCATTTACCACGATTGTAAGTAGAGCTCATTCGCAGCATGACTAGCTTCTAGACCATGAGAATGCGATAGGGCGTGGTTGTGCACTAGTAGGGCGATAGTCAGTAGAACGCAGATGAACATGACAATTTACCAGAAACGACTAGTTAAGGAAATAATTATAAGGAGGATGTGACAGTAGGAATGGAATACTCAAGTGGAGGTCAGGAAAAGAGAAAAACAAGATGAGAGGAAAGGGGAATACGACCATCTCAGACGATGACTGAGAGACCATAATGAGATGGGACCGTCACTCCGTCTTACGTCGACCAGTAGACGCGCGCGCAATTACTGCGTCCGTCCCTGGGAAGTTAGGATTCTGGGAAGCTGTCCCGGGGAATATATGTCAACGGATCGATAACACAAGAGATCATCAGTATGAGAAGGAGCGTAGTTGCAACCAAAACGACAGCCAATAGAGCGCAACTGTACAGGAAAAAGTACCATACTAACTGATGAAGGAAAATGTGCTCCGTTAATAATGTAACAGAGAGGTGGATATCTATGACTTGTGAGAGCATGTTTTAAAGAAATGGCACGATTTGGAGTTCTAGGTCACGGTAAGGGATTCTAGGCCTTAGGCCCGACTGGTTAAGGCAATTATTATTATTCACTCCGTCTTACGTCAACGAGAAGACGCGCGCTATCACTGCGTTGGGACTTTGGGAAGTTATTGACTTCATGAGTGACAGTGAGAATATCAGAAGATACGAGACTTCCTTCAGCAAACGCACTCTATTGATCACTTTTGTTTATAAAGACAGTGTCTTCTTATTACGAGTTGAATCGTCCCCGTCCTCCACCCAACGAAAGACAATATTGCGCTCTAATGTACTTTCATTTGAGTCAATTGTGTTCTCAAATTATACGCAGCAGTCACCTAACCTGATGTATGGATAGACAAAAACTTGAAATCTGAAACCGACGAGAAAAGAAGACAGCATAGAAGAAAAAATCATTTATTTTTACTTTCAGAAAGCAATCGATGGAAAGAAAGATAGAAAAATGACACAAAGAAAGAGTGAAACATATTAAAAAACAAATATCTTCTCAATAAGGATTAAATCGCCCTCTTCCTCGACGGAATCCTCCATGTCCTCTTGGTGCAGGGCCATTTACATAAACATACTTGATGACTACTGTCTGGTGTCCTCCACATCCTCTGAATCCTCCGTGTCCACCTCTTCCTCTCGCAGCTCCCATTCCTGGCTTGTTCGTCCGCTTGGCGGTCACAACGATCGGTCGGCCACGAAATGTCGAACCATTCATCACAGCCGCGTACTCCACGCTGGCAGCACACTCGAACTCAATATAGGCGAAACTGAAAAGAAATAGGGGTTATATATCCGAGGTAATGCAAACGCGCTCTGTTGACAACATTCTCTATTGTCCCCCTAACTCACTTCTTCTGCCTATTCGTCATTTTGTCCTTCGGGATCGTCGTCCGGACAATTTCTCCGCAGCCCTTGAAGTGTGTCTCCAACTCTTCAACCGTCGCTCCGAATTCGACGTTTCCAACAAAGACTGACCGAGAGTCTATGGCTTTCTGCTCCTCCTCGGTGGGCAGGCACACCTTTCCGATCTCCATTTTCGCAGCCAGCTTGGTCTGGATTTGCCGGAGGATCTTAGCCTCTGCTTCCATCTCCTCATCCATCGAACACGAGTTGCTGTTGTTGTCAATAGTCGAAGCCATGGTTGGTTTGCGGTAGGTAGTTCTGAAATCAAAATAAAATTATTATAAAGGGGGATGTAACAATTGAGTGTGAGAGAGAATGTAACGGCTTGAAGACTCCGAGTTGAGAGAAAAACGAGAGGAGAAAAAGCGAAATTACTATTCAAAGAAAAATCAGAGAAGAAAGAAGGGGACCAGCCATACAGTAGGCAGTCCGGAAAGCAGAATGAGATGGGAGATTGTCTATGCCTCACGTCAACTGGAAACATACCTGCGTACTTTGCGTATTAACTCCTGGGAAGAGCGCGCACCACTTTTAGGGTAATAAGCCTAGAGTTTTCCCAGGAGCAGTGTCTACTACCCTAAGAAGTGGTGCGCGCTCTTCCCAGGAGTCAATAGGCAAAGTACGCAGGTATGTCTTCACTTGACGTAAGCCAGAGTCAATATCTCATTCTGCCTTCCGGACTGCCTACTGTATGGCTGGTCACCCCTTCCCTGATTCTTTTTGAATAATAATTCCCCTTACCTTCCCATTGTTCCCTTCTAATGATCTCAATCTGTAAGTTTCATTTCCTTTGATGATTGACAGTTTCTGTCAATCGACAGTTGAAAAGATTATCAATTCATTGTTTTCCAGCATGTAGACAAATAATCGTCGATACTGCGAAGAACTTCGAATCAATTATATTATGACGCTAACAACACTTACACTTGATGGTCGACGATGGCCAGGAAGGAGAGATAACTGAATGCTGGTTGTCCGACTTCCGCGTCGCTTATGAGAACTCGAACATACAGTTGATCAGATAGTGATCCCGTCAGGCTCTAAGGGAAATTTCAAGCCTCTCAAGTGCAATCAGCTCGCGGTGCAGGCAACGATTATCTTGATCGAGTTTTGACGGATCTAATTGATTGTTATTCTCATTCCATTTCTCAATCAATAAATCTTAATAATAACAAAGAAATGTGTATTAGCGTTTGTTTAAAGTGAGAATGTTGCGAAATTGAACTTTTACAAATCAGAACAGTCGAATCTAAATCAATGGAGCCTATTCCATGGGATTCTGGGATTCAGCGTAACGAGAGCTTCCAGAAAAGTATAATCATGCCTATATTTGGACTAAAATGGTTCCCACCATGAAAACTACAGTACCCCAGTTTAAATGCGCATACCACAGTTTCTTCCAACTATAGCCATGATTATACTTTTCTGAAAGCTATCGAAGTCAAACTAGATCAAAATTTTTGTAGTTGAATAATTTTTCGTCTATGTAAGATATTTTATGAAGACATATTTCCTTTAATTTTGTGGAACCCTTTATGCAGATCAAACACTCCAACTTTTGAATTTTCACTATTTCTCGTTTTCTTATTTGAATAAGTAGTGTGAATCCTTCTAATAAACAATTAACTCGTTACTCATTGTTTCTCTACTCGCACTGTATTCATATGTGAAGACAACCAGACCCATATGTCCCTTAACTAAGCATCCTATCTTCACATTTCCGTAACCTCTGCGTCTCGGCTCCTGGGAAGAGCGCGCACCACTTTTAGGGTAATAGGCCTAGAGTTTTCCCAGGAGCAGTGTCTATCACCCTAAAAGTGGGGTGCGCTCATCCCAGGAGCCAATACGCAAAGGACGCAGATATATCTCCACCTGAGGTAAGTCAGACGTCCCTCTGGAAATGGGGAAATGATAAAACTTTCTGGGCTGTTTTTAATTACCAATTCTTACATTAAAGGCGTATTGTGGTCTGTTGTGATGTTTTCATATTTTAATGTATGAGTTTCGGCGAGTTCATTTTCATAGTTCAAGAATTTTTTAATTCGGTCCACAACCCGCTGAGAGCGAGCGCCGGAAAGTTTGGTCATTGAAAGGGTCGCAGAAAATTGGGGGCCGTGGCCTAGAAATTCGACTTCGAAAACGTTGATTTTTTGAATGTTGACGGTATTTTCGATTATTTTTGTTATATTTCTTCAATAATTTCGATAGAAAACGGCAAATATTGATAGAAAAACACTAAAAACTATAGAAAATAACGCCAGAAATAGCAGAATACTGAAAAAACCAACGGAAAGTTTGGCCAGCGAGAATTTTCTAGAAATTTTACTTTTGTAAAGTTGTTTTTTCAGAATTCTGCTATTTCTGGCGTTATTTTCTTTAGTTTTTAGTGTTTTTCTATCAATATTTGCCGTTTTCTATCGAAATTATTGAAGAAATATAACAAAAATAATCGAAAATACCGTCAAAATTCAAAAAATCAACGTTTTCGAAGTCGAATTTCTAGGCCACGGCCCCCAATTTTCTGCGACCCTTTCAATGACCAAACTTTCCGGCGCTCGCTCTCAGCGGGTTGTGGACCGAATTAAAAAATTCTTGAACTATGAAAATGAACTCGCCGAAACTCATACATTAAAATATGAAAACATCACAACAGACCACAATACGCCTTTAATTACCAATACCAATTCTTACATTGAGTGACTTAATCCAGGGAACAAGGTTGTGCGGTCACGGTGAACTGAAAACGTGGTCAGATATATTGCCCAGCCCTGCTACAGACGATACATACGGTGGGGTGCATGGGAATTCTCTACTGTACTGTCCACTGCAATTTGGGCTGCGAGGACATTTAAAGGAGCATGCAGTAATGAAGTCGAAATGTTTACGGAATTAGGGTTCTATGTCACTAATGAACAAATACTATTTTGGTTTAAAGAGTTTATTAGGATTTTGTCTTAAAGACTACAAACAAGTGACAGAAAAAAAGAGATGGAAAACTTAAAGAATTGCAAGAAAACAAGATTTTATCAATAAGGGTTGAATCGCCCTCTTCCTCCACGGAATGCTCCATGTCCTCTTGGTGCAGGGCCATTCACATACACATATTTGATCACTACGGTCTGCTGTCCTCCACGTCCTCCTCTGAATCCATCTCTTCCTCTTGATGCTCCCATTCCTGGCTTGTTCGTCCGCTTGGCGGTCACAACGATCGGTCGGCCACGGAAAGTAGAGCCGTTCATCA
The DNA here is from genome assembly GCF_010183535.1 of Caenorhabditis remanei. Lineage (NCBI taxonomy): Eukaryota > Metazoa > Nematoda > Chromadorea > Rhabditida > Rhabditidae > Caenorhabditis > Caenorhabditis remanei. The sequence goes on from NC_071329.1 coordinate 3,250,919, forward strand.
AAATGGCGTTCTCCACGCTAACAGCACATTCGAATTCCACGTACGCGAAACTGAAGCAAAAAACGGTATATACCCGAGGTAGTGCAAACTCGCTCTGTTGACAACATTCTCAATACTCACTTCTTTTGCTTCTTTGTCAATTTGTCCTTTGGGATCGTGGTTCTCACAATCGTTCCGCATCCCATAAAATGGGCCTCGAGCTCTCCCAACGTCGCTCCATAATCCACATTTCCCACGAAAATCGATTTGGCGTCGATTGCCTTTTGTTCCTCTTCAGTGGGCGGGGCAGTTTTTCCAAAATCCATCTTTTCAGACAACTTGTTCTGAATTTGCTTCAGGACTCTAGCCTCCGCCTGAAGCTCCTCCTCCATCGAGCAAAAGTTGCTGTTGTTGTCGATTGAAGCCATTGTTGAATGAAGAGTAAGAATTTCTGAAATCAAAAGAAAATTATTATAAAGGGAGATGTGACAGAGAGTGTGGAGAGAATGTAACGACTAGAAGACTCCGAGCAGAGGGGAAAACGAGAAGAGAGAAGGTGAATTACTATTCAAAGAAAATCAGAGGGAAGAAGAGGGGACCAGCCATACAGTAGGCAGTCCGGAAGGCAGAATGAGTTGGGATATTGACTCTGGCTTACGTCAACTGGAAATATATCTGCGTCTTTTGCGTATTGGCTCCTGGGAAGAGCGCGCACCACTTTTTAGGGTCATAGGCCTACAGTTTTCCCAGGAGCAGTGTCTATTTCCCTAAAAGTGGTGCGCGCTCTTCCCAGGAGTTAATACGCAAAGTACGCAGATATACCTGCGTCATACCTGCGTCTTCTGCGAATTGGCTCCTGGGAAGAGCGCGCACCACTTTTTAGGATAATAGGCACTGTGTCTTGGCTCCTGGGAAAACTCTAGGCCTATTACCCTAAAGAGTGGTGCGCGCTCTTCCCAGGAGCCCATACGCAAAGTACGCAGATATGTTTCCACTTGACGTAAGCCACAGTCAATCTCCCATTTCATTCTGCTTCCCAAACTGCCTACTGTATGGCTGGTCCCCCTCTTTCTTTCCTGATTTTCTTTGAATATTAATTCCCTTTTCTCTCTTCTCATTTCCCCCTTGTCCTGTCCCAACTACCAATTCACCCAATAGAGTTTTCTGGCTGTTTCATTTTCTCTGTCTCTCACTGTCCCATTCCCTCTTATAATCATTTCCTTGTTTTCAGAACATTACCTTCAACAACAGCTATGGCCACCTTCGATAACAACAGCAACTTCTGCTCGATGGATGAGGAGCTTCAGGCGGAGGCTAAGATCCTGAAGCAAATCCAGAACAAGCTCTCGGAAAAGATGGATATTGGAAAGATGACCCCGCCCACTGAAGAAGAACAAAAGGCGATCGACGCGAAGTCGGTCTTTGTTGGAAACGTCGAGTACGGAGCGACGATCGAGGAGTTGGAGCAGCACTTCAAGGGCTGCGGAACGATTGTGAGGACTACGATTCCAAAGAATAAGGTGACAAAGAAACAAAAAAAGTTAGTTAAGGGACTATTGAGAATGTTGTCAATAGAGCGCGTTTTCACTAGCTAGATATATAATCCTTTTTGTTTTCAGCTTCGCATATATTGAATTCGAATCTTCTGGCAGCGTGGAGAACGCTATTGTAATGAATGGATCAATTTTCCGTGGCCGTCCAATCGTCGTGACGAGTAAGCGAACCAACAAGCCTGGTATGGGAGCTCAAAGAGGAAGAGGAGGATTCAGAGGAGGACGTGGAGGTCCGCAAACCGTTGTGGTGGAATATGTGTACGTGAATGCGCCAGCACCTAAGGGACGTGGAGGATTCCGTGGAGGACGGGGACGCTTCAACCCTTATTAACAATTTCTTTTTCTGTTTTACTCCTTCTTTTTATTATTTTTCTATCCTTTTCTGTCTCTTCTTATATATTTTTCAATCAAAAGTAAATAAAATGAGTTTGTCTTCTTTTCGTCGGTTTCAATCTATCCCAGATGTTATGTGACCGCTGTGTATATCTTTTCCAGTTTAAACAACTTCAACCACATCTGATGTATCAATATAACGCAATCACTTTATGGTCTCTCAGTCTTGATATGGGTGGCCTGGCTCTTCTACATGAAGTTTACGCTATTTGCAGTTCGGCTGATAGTGATGAAAAGCGCGTTAACTCATTGAGTACACGCCAGAAATGGTGTCGAAGCTTCTCTTGTCTGTACTGTATTCTTTTTTATTGGTGAATCGCATCAGCTCACGAAGAATACGTCAATAGGGAGGAAGTCGCTTCTGATATTCTCACTGTCACTCGTAAAATCAATAACACCGATACTTCCTAGAGGGTCTTCTTCCAGTATCCAGACTTCCCAGAATCTATAGTTCCCAAGGAAAACTAAACGAAATCTGAAAGCGACGAAAAGAAGGCAATTTAGAAAAACTCTATTGACTTTTGATTGAAAAAAATTTATTGACTTTTGATTGAAAAATAGATGAAAGGAGACAGACGGCATAGAAAAATGAGACAAAAAAGGAGTGAAACATTTAAAAAACCAATATCTTCTCAATAAGGATTGAATCGCCCTCGTCCTCTACGGAATCCTCCACGTCCTCTTGGTGCTGCCCCGTTCACATACACGTATGTACTTGACTACCACTGTCTGGTGTCCCCCACGTCTTCCTGAGATGGCGACCGTCACTCCGCTGCATACCATTGCGTCCGTCCCTGGGAAGTTAAGATTCTGGGAAGTCCGGACACTCGAATATGACACTATAGGAAGTATGGGTGTTATTGATTTCTTGAGGGACAGTGAGAATATCAGAAGAGAACCAACTACGGGAGAGTTCTCAATTGTGACGTGATAAATTGTGATGAATGACGAAATTTGGGCTTCTAAGTCAGTAAGGAACAAACACAATTTTGGTTTGAAAAATTTATTAGTTTTTTTGTCTTAAAGACTACAAACAAGTGACAGAAAAAAAGAGATGAGAAACTTAAAGAATTGCAAGAAAACAAGATTTAATCAATACGGGTTGAATCGACCTCTTCCTCCGCGGAATCCTCCACGTCCTCTTGGTGCTGCTCCATTCACATAGACGTACTTTATGACTATCGTCTGCCGTCCACCACGTCCTCCTCTGAATCCTCCTCTTCCTCTCGAAGCTCCCATTCCTGGCTTGTTCGTCCGCTTGGCGGTCACAACGATCGGTCGGCCACGGAAAGTAGAGCCGTTCATCAAAATGGCGTTCTCCACGCTAACAGCACATTTGAACTCGATATAACCGAAACTGAAAATAAATGAAGTTAGACGAACCTAGGTAATCCAAACGCGCTCTACGGACAACATTTTAAATATAGCGTAACTCACTTCTTCTGTCTATTCGTCATCTTATCCTTCGGAATAGTCGTCCGAACGATTTCTCCACAGCCCTTAAAGTGAGCCTCCAGCTCTTCAATCGTTGCTCCATAATCTACATTTCCCACGAAGACTGACCTAGAGTCAATCTCCTTCTGCTCCTCCTCAGTGGGCGGGGCAGTTTTTCCAATATCCATTTTCTCGGCCAGCCTGTTCTGGATCTGCCTCAGGACGGCGGCCTCTGCTTCCATCTCCTCATCCATCGAACAGAAGTTGCTGTTGTTGTCGATAATTGATGGCATAGCTAGATGTTAGCGTAAGGTAGTTCTGAAACCAAAAAAAAAATTATTATAAAGGGGGATGTGACAGTAGAGCGTGAGAGAGAATCTAACGGCTAGAAAACTTCGAATTGAGAGAAAAACGAGAAGAGAGAAAGGTGAATTAATATTCAAAGAAAATCAGGAGAGAAGAGGGGGACCAGTCATACAGTAAGCAGTCAGGATGGCAGAATGAAATGGGTTATTGACTCTGGCTTACGTCAAGTGGAAACATATCTGCGTACTTTGCGTATTGGCTCCTGGGAAGAGCGCGCACCACTGTTAGAGTAATAGACACTGTGGGTCTATGCTCCTGGGAATACTCTAGGCATATTACCCTAAAAGTGGTGCGCGCTCTTCCCAGGAGCCAACAACGCAAAGTACGCAGATATGTGTCCACTTGACGTAAGCCAGAGTCAATATCCCATCTCATTCTGCCTTCAGGACTGCCTACTGTATGGCTGGTTCCCCTCTTCTTCGTTGATTATTTTCACCTTTCTCCTTTATCCTGACTCTGCTACTCAGTCCTCCGCTCGAGTCTTGTAGCCGTTTCATTCTCTTTCTCTCTTTCTTCTACTGTCACATCCCCACTTATAATAACTTTCTTGTTTTCAGAACTTAACTCTCAACATCCGCTAACCAGCTATGGCACCAATCATCGACAACAACAGCAACGGGTGCTCGATGGATGAGGAGTTGGAAGCAGAGGCCGCCGTCCTGAAGCAAATCCAAAACAAGCTTTCGGAAAAGATGGGAATGATGACCCCGCCCACTGAGGAGGAGCAGAAAGCGATAGATGCCAGATCGGTCTTCATAGGGAACGTGGAATATGGAGCGACGATCGAGGAGCTGCAGGACCACTTTAAGGGCTGCGGGGAGATTGTGAGGACTACGATTCCAAAGGATAAGGTGACAAAGAAACAAAAAAAGTTAGTTAAGGGACTATTGAGAATGTTGTCAACAGAGCGCGTTTCCACTAGCTAGATATATAATCCCTTTTGTTTTCAGTTACGCCTATATTGAATTCGAGTCTTCTGCCAGCGTGGAAAACGCTATCGTCATGAATGGATCAATTTTCCGAGACAGGAAGATTGTGGTCACCTCGAAACGAACAAACAAGCCTGGTATGGGAGCTACGAGAGGAAGATGTGGAGCATTCAGAGGAGGACGTGGAGGTCCGCAAACCGTGGTTGTCAAATATGTGTATGTGAATGCGACAGCACCAAGAGGACGTGGAGGATTTCGTGGAGGACGGGGCCGATTTAACCCATATTAATAATTTCTTGTTTTCTTTTCTGTTTCACTTCTTCTTTGTACAAGTTTTGTATCCTTTTCCGTCTCTTTTCATCTATTTTTCAATCAAAAATCAATAAAATGAGTTTTTCTATGTTGTCTTCTTTTCGTCGGATTCAATCTATCCCAGAAGTTATTTGACAGCTGCGTATGCCTTTTCCAGTTTATACAATTTCAACCATATCTGAAGTATCAATAAAACGCAATTACTTTATGGTCTCTCAGTCTCTCATTTCGTTTTCTCTTTGTCCTGCCTCTTCTACATAAAGTTTACGCTATTTGCAGTTCGGCTGATAGTGATGAAAAACGCGTTAACTCATTGAGTACACGCCAGAAATGGTGTCGAAGCTTCTCTTGTCTGTACTGTATTCTTTTTTATTGGTGAATCGCATCAGCTCACGAAAAATACGTCAAGAGGGAGAAAGTCGCTTCTGATATTCTCACTGTCACTCGTAAAATCAATAACACGCATACTTCCCAGAGGGTCTTCTCCCAGTATCCAGACTTCCCAGAATCCCATGTTCCTAGACGCACCGCCACAGCTCATTGGACTATCTGACAGGCTAAAACTAAACGAAATCTGAAACTGACGAAAAGAAGGCAATGCAGAAAAAACTGATTTTATCAACTTTCAAAAAGCAATTGATTAAAAAGTAGATGAAAAGAGACATACGGCATAGAAAAATGACACAAAGAAGGAGTGAAACATTTTAAAAATCAATATCTTCTCAATAAGGGTTGAATCGTCCTCGTCCTCCACAGAATCCTCCACGACCTCTTGGTGCTGCTCCGTTGACATACACGTACTTGACGATAACTGTTTGTGGACCCCCACGTCTTCCTCTGAATCCTCCACCTCTTCCTCTCGATGCTCCCATTCCTGGTTTATTTGTGCGTTTGGCGGTGACGACGATTGGACGGCCACGGAAAGTTGAGCCGTTCATCAAAATGGCGTTCTCCACGCTAACAGCACATTCGAATTCGACGTACGCGAAACTGAAAGCAAATAGGGTTAAGCGATTCTAGGTAATGCCAGCGCGCTCCGTTGACAACATTCCAAATAGAGCGTAACTTACTTCTTCTGCCTATTCGTCATTTTATCTTTGGGAATAGTCGTGCGGACGATCTCTCCGCATCCCTTGAAGTGCTCCTGGAGCTCTTCAATAGTCGCTCCAAAATCCACGTTGCCAACAAAGACTGACCGAGAGTCAATGGCTTTCTGCTCTTCTTCGGTGGGCGGGACCATCTTTCCAACGTCCATCGTTTCAGACAGCTTGATCTGAATTTGCTTCAGGACCTTAGCCTCCGCCTGAAGCTCCTCATCCATTGAGCAGAAGTTGCTGTTGTTGTCGATCAAGGCCATTGTTGATTAAAGAGTAAGATGTTCTGAAAACAAAAGAAAACTATTATAAAAGGGGATGTGACAGAGAGTGTGAGAGAATGTAACGACTAGAAGACTCCAAGCTGAGAGGAAAACAAGAAGAGAGAAAGGGGAATTACTATTCAAAGAAAATCAGATGAGAAGAGAGGGACCAGCCATACAGTAAGCAGTCAGGATGGCAGAATGAGATAGGATATTGACTCTGGCTTACGTCAAGTGAAGACATACCTGCGTACTTTGCGTATTGGCTCCTGGGAAGAGCGCGCACCACTCTTTACGGTAATAGACAATGCTCCTGGGAAAACTCTAGGCCTATGACTCAAAAAAGTGGTGCGCGCTCTTCCCAGGAGATAATACGCAAAGTACGCAGATATGTCTCCACTTGACGTAAGCCACAGTCAATATCCTATCTCATTCTGCCTTCCGGACTGCCTACTGTATGGCTGGTTCCCCTCTTCTTCGTTGATTATTTTCACCTTTCTCCTTTATCCTGACTCTGCTACTCAGTCCTCCGCTCGAGTCTTGTAGCCGTTTCATTCTCTTTCTCTCTTTCTTCTACTGTCACATCCCCACTTATAATAACTTTCTTGTTTTCAGAACTTAACCCTCAACATCCGCTAACCAGCAATGGCACCAATCATCGACAACAACAGCAACGCGTACTCGATGGATGAGGAGTTGGAAGCAGAGGCCGTCGTCCTGAAGCAGATTCAGAACAAGTTGTCTGAGACGATGGGAAAGATGACCCCGCCCACTGAGGAGGAGCAGAAAGTGATAGACGCGAAGTCCGTCTTCATAGGGAACGTGGAGTATGGAGCGACGATCGAGGAGCTTCAGGAGCACTTTAAGGGCTGCGGGGAGATTGTGAGAACGACGATCCCAAAGGATAAGATGACGAATAGGCAGAAGAAGTGAGTTAAGGGGACTATTGAGAATGTTGCCAACAGAGCGCGTTTGCATCACCTCGGATATATAACCCCCTTTGTTTTCAGTTTCGCGTACATAGAATTCGAATGTGCTTCCAGCGTGGAGAACGCGACTGTGATGAATGGATCTAGCTTCCGTGGACGTCAGATAACAGTCACTTCGAAACGGACCAATAAGCCTGGTATGGGAGTTTCGAGAGGAAGAGGTGGAGGATTCAGAGGAGGTCGTGGAGGTCAGCAGACCGTTGTTATCAAGTACGTGTATGTAAATGGACCAGCACCAAGAGGTCGTGGAGGATTCCGTGGAGGAAGAGGTCGATTCAATCCTTATTGATAAGATATTTGTTTTTTTCCTGTTTTCTTTGTATTCTTCAAGTTTTCCATCTCATGTTTCTTGTCCACTTGTTTGTAGTCTTTAAGACAAAAACCTAATAAATTCTTTCAACCAACATTGTGTTTGTTTCTTAATGACCTAGAAAGCTAATTAGCAATAGAGCGCGATTACCATCTCATCCTTCAAATGCAATCGTGGTAACATTCTGCAACCCTATCCCTTCCTTGTTGATATCCTATCACCAAAAACCATTTCCAAAATTCAGTTCCTCCTTGTATTCCACACCCACTTCCGTGTCTTATCATTTGACCATGAACTTTTTTCTTTGGTTCTATGTATATATAAACGCCGTCCATTATTGTTTTCCAAATTCAAAAATGACCGCCGTCTTGTTTATTTCTGCTATTCTCCTCCCGCTCCTTTCCCACTGCAGTTCCGAAATTTCGGTTCCCGTCATTTCTGGTCGTTCCTACACTTTACAACTGGAATATCAAAATGCGGATGGAACGAATTCGAAGAAAGCGGAAGGTATTAAGCGACAACTGTTTGATGAGACTGGCGGCAAATGGCAATACTTTTGGTTTTGTGGAGGAGCAAAGAAGACATGTGGAAAGTGGGTGGATGAGGTGAGTCGTTCGGAAACTAGGGAGACGTTTTAGAACTAGGGACGTTTTGAAACTGTGACACTTGGAAACTGTCTGATAGTTTCAAAACGACTCGACTTTGGACATTTCGGAACCACGACGCTTCGCAACCAGGACGCTTCGCAACCGGGGGGTGTTTTGCAACCATATACGAGTCGTATCCGTTTCGAAACGTCCTTTTGAAACGTTCACGGTTTCAGAGCGTCACAGTTTCACAAAAAAGCCGTCTAGAAACCCAGATACTTCAAAATCAGGACGTTTCAAAACTGACACTTTTTCTCCGATTTCCAAACGTCTTGTTGTAAACTCTTGGAGTTTCAAAACCACAAAATCTGACATTGTGGATGTTCCGGTTTCGAAACGTCTCTAAAATCAGACATTTCGCAACTGTGACATCTCGAAACAGTAAGCCTTGTACTCGTTGGAAATCAAGACGTTCTAGAACCAGGACGTTTGGAAACCAACAAATTTTTACCCAAAATCGGTTATTTCTGGTTACAAAGTGTCTCACATTAGTTTTGAGACATTTTATAACCAGGACGTTCTGAAACCAGGATATTTCGGGTTTCAAAACGTCCTGGTTTCGCAATATCTTGGTTTTCGGGGGTGTCCCGATATAGAAATGACTGAAAAGACGTTTTGAAACGTCTCGGTTCCAAACTGTCCCAGTTTCAAAACATCCATATTCCAGAAAAACAAAACTATCCCCTCCGGCCCCAAAGTAACAAAAACCAGCGAGGGCGCCGTGATCTCTAACATGCAAATTCGGGATGCCGGAAAGTATGCTCGTCTTCCAGAGGATCCAAATGCCCTCACCGCCGAGTTACAACAAGTCGGTGTATATGTGCAGGACGGGCCAACTACAGCAGCACCGGGAAAAGTTTATAAGTATTGATTATTTATTAGAGCGTTTCAATAAACTCATTTAACGAGGAGAGAAAAAAACAGTTTGAGCGGGGAGTAGAATCGAACCCGCGACCCCTCGCCTCGCGTCCCGCCGCACTACCGGCTGCGCCACCAGTGACCACACCGAACATAAGGGAGGAGGCGGTGATAAAAGCGGGCACTCCAAACATTTTTCACCGCGTATACTTTTCCCAAAACAAAAAACCTTCAAATTCTTTATTCTTTTACACCATACAATCACATCTTCTTTCAAAATTTTTTTGACTGAAAAATTCAAATTCGGGAGAGAGCGGAGTGCCTCCGTCACATCACATCAGTCTTCTTGATTTTGCGAGCCCGATACTTCTGTTTATTGATCACTTTCTTGTAATTCGACTCCTCTTTTTGAAGACTTGCCGACGGTTCCGACCAGCATTGGAAGTTCGAGCAACCGTACGAACCTGGAAAACGTCCCGGTTTCAAAGCGTCCCGGTTTCGAAACGTCGCCACTTACCATCCGGATTCTTAACAATGCCAAAGCACGCCTTGCACAATAAATGATCACACTTTCCCATCGTAATCAACAGTCCCGGCGGGAACATGGCGCCACACGGTCCATCGCATTTCGTCGTGACACCTTCAGAAGAGGTGTCGGATATTCCGAAGGCACCGACTGTCTGCACGCTTACGGTATACGTGAATTCCTTGCGTTTCGTGATTGGATTGATGGCGGTGGTGAGGTTGTAGCCGAGCACATTTCCCGCTGGAAGAAACGAGGGCACCAGGTGGTTGGGGTCACTGAAATAGTAAAGTTTGGGACGTTTTGAAACCAGGGACGTTCTGAAACCACGACGTTTTGAAATGTCTCAGTTTTAAAGCGTCTCATGCTCTGGGACACTTGAAAACACTTCGAAACAGGGGCGTTTCAAAACCATATACGAGACATCCCGGGTTTGAAACGTCCTGGTTTCAAAACGTCACGGTTTACAAAAAAAAGATGTTTAGAAACCGAGACACTTTGAAACTGGGGCGTATTGAGACTGACATTTTTTCTCCGGGTAGTTTCGAAACGACTTTGACTTTGGACATTTCGAAGTCACGACGTTTCAAAACCGCAGAACTTAAAAGTTATGAAATGTCCCAGGACACTTCGAAACCAAGACACTTCGCAACCAGGACGTTAAAAAACCGAGACTTTTTCCTGGTTTCGAAATGTCCCGTGATGAAACTTGATGGTTTAGAAATGTCCTTCGAGTTTGGGGACGTTTCGCAACCATATCATTTCGCAACCAAACTCACTCAATATCGGTCATTCCTGACATCGTGTTCATCGTCGTCACACCGATTCGAAATTTTCGCGAAGAATGAATTTTCACTTTTCAAAAATTAATCGATAATTGGGGTAAAACGTGGAATCAATTGTTCCCAAAAAAAACGAGTTCAGTAGAGCGCGATTGCATATTCCACGTGAGCAAAATCGATGAATCATATCATTCTTAGCAAATCATGAGTAACCTTGTTGTAGATCAAAAAATCCTTCCGGATATATCAAAACCCCAATGGGATCAAGCAACGTATTCAGGTAAGAGGGGACCACAGTTTTCTAGGCCATGGGAAACCTCGGCCACCACGGATTTCCAGGCCGTGCCCGTCACTTCTTCTCTTCAACCAACCCTCTCACACTATTCTCGTCACATGCTCGCCAAGAACAATGTCGTGAAATTGTCACCAACTACCGGAAAGGAATCATCAGTCCGACACTGACAGTCAGCGAGCTGTGGAAGGCGAAGACGTTGTACGACTCGACGTTTCATCCGGATTCTGGAGAGAAAATGTTCTTCTTGGGAAGGATGAGCGCGCAGGTTGGGCTCTGGTCTTATACGTCCTGCAGCCTTTTGTTGTTGTGTGCACGCGTGGTGTGGGCGGTTGCGTTTTTGGTTCGGAGGAGACGGGTCGGGGGTTCGATTCCGCGGGGCGTGTGTTTTTGTGATTTTTGTGTTTTGGTTTTTTTTGCATTGATTATTTAGAGGTTTCAGATGTTGGAGATTCCAGAAAAAGTGATTTTCCAGAAAAATACATTTAAAAAAGTTCCAATTTGAAAAAATTTTAGAACTCAAAATCGATTTCTATTAATTTATTCTGGTATTTTATTTCAAAATTAAAAACTGAATAGTTCCGGAAAATTCCGAAAAATTAGGATTCTGGAATTCCGTCTCTCTCCCACTACTCCTCCCCCGACCAAATCTGCCCCATTCTTATCCGCTCCGCCACCCTCTCTCTTCATAGTTCCGCATAGCCGACCTAGCAACGCTTTTGCCTCCCACCCAAACGGTCGATGGTTCGACCCCCACCTACGCCAATTCCTTTTTTCTTTTTTTGTATCCCCTATTCCAGATGCCCGGCAACATGGTGATCACCGGTATGCTGCTCAGCCTGTACCGTACCTTCCCGGGCGTCGTCTTCTCTCATTGGATCAATCAATCATTCAACGCCGTCGTCAACTACACGAATCGTAGTGGTAATAGTAAGGCGTCTAACGAGAGACTTTTTGTGTCTTACTGTTGTGCGACGGGCGGTGCGATGACAGCTGCATTAGGCTTGAATAAGATGGTTAAGGTAAGTAAGTTAGAAAGTGCGCTCCATTGATAAAAGTGAAAATTTTAGAACAGTCACGGTTTAGCCGCTCGTTTAGTCCCGTTTGCTGCAATAGCCTTGGCAAATGCAATCAATATTCCAATGATGCGGAGCAGGTAGAGAAGATTGGCAATAGAGCGCAGCTGCATCATTATCAATTGATTTTTTAGCGAGGTCACAGAAGGAATGGAGTTACGTGACGAGAACGGGGAGTTGGTCGGAAAATCTCGGAAAATGGCGATTCTATCGATTGCGCAAGTCACGTTGAGTCGTATTGCAATGGCTACGCCGTATATGGGTAAATAAATGGGAGCTACAGTACCCTTCCCACAAGTTTTTTCCAGTCGCCACACCTATCATCATGAACCGTATCACGCGCACCGCCTACTACCGTACCCGCCCATGGATGCAAAAATATTCGGAAATTCCTATACAAACGTTGTTGGCCGGAGCGGGTCTATACTTCACCACCCCACTGTGTTGTGCACTTTTCCCGCAGAAATCTGCGGTCGAGGTGAGTTTTGTCTCGAATGGTATGCGCCTTTAAAAGGGCGGCAGTACAGTAACCCTTGTAAAGTTTGAGCCATTTGTCACAACGCCTGGAGTTTATTGATTCTTTTGAATTTTGGATATGTTATAGAACACGCCTGAATCTCCATTTTTGTAGTTTATCACTTTTTTGTACGAGCGATCCTTAAAGAGTTATAACGCCCTAAAGTTGTTAAACCGAAAGGGAACTCCTTCTGGCTATTTTAGTGATTAGCGACTTCAAAGAGCTATAACTCTTTAGGGACAGCCTGTACAAAAAAGTTGTCAACAGCAAAAATGGAGAGCTAGGCTTGATCTACAAAATGAGTTAAAAATCAAAAAATTGGAGTCAAAACTGATTTTGTGACAAAAGTTCGAAAATTTAAAAAAAAATTAAATTTATTTATCTTCCAAAAATCAGGCAACTATGACATACTGTAACTTTGTCAGGTATAAGTTGATTTTATTGATTTTTTGTGCATTTTGTAGATCAAACCTAGCTCTTCATTTTTGTAGTTAATCACATTTTTGTACAGTCACTCCCTAGAGAGATATGAGCTGTGGGAAGTACGGTACGTCAGTGCGCGTCCACAGCTAGTCACCATTCTTCGAGGCGCTATAACTTGTTAGGGACGGCTCGCACAAAAAAGTTGTCAACTACAAAAATGAAGGTCTAGATTTGATCTATACAATCATATATTAATTTTTAAGAATCTTTACAAGGACGTTTGTCAATTGTGGACCTTTTAAAACTTTTCAGGTATCGCGTCTCGAGGAAAAAGTGCAAAAAGAGATTTTATCGCGCCCCGATCCGCCGAAAATCGTGTTCTACAATAAAGGACTATAGACACGTGGCAGCTTCTCAAATTTCCATAAAGTCGAATAAATAAATTTATTTTTCGAAAATTTATTAGTACTCTCTTTTTCAATTAGAAATGAGTGATCTTGTCATCAATCAAAAGCATCGACCCGATATATCGAAACCCCAATGGGATCAAAGGACGTATTACGGTAACTGGAGTTTTCTAGGCCACCTAAAACCAATTTCCAGGCCGTGTCCGTCACTTCTTCACTCTTACTAACCCACTCACGCTTTTCTCATCGGAGGCCCGACAGGAGCGTTGTCGACAAATCGTTGTCGACTACAAACATGGAATCATCAGTCCGACACTGACAGTCAGCGAGCTGTGGAAGGCGAAGACGTTGTACGACTCGACGTTTCATCCGGATTCTGGAGAGAAAATGTTCTTCTTGGGAAGGATGAGCGCACAGGTAGGAGTCTGTTCTTTTACGCCCTGCCATCACACATTGAATGTGTGCGCGCGTGGTGTGGGCGGTTGCGTTTTTGGTTCGGAGGAGAGGGGTCGGGGGTTCGATTCCGCGGGGGGTGTTTTTTGCTTCTTTTTATTCTTGACATTTTTTGCATTGATTAATAAGAGGTTTTAGATCATGGGGATTCCAGAAAAGGGAAAAATAATTTTTTTGACCATCAAAAAATTTTCCGTCGGGAACAATCGCCGAAAACCACGCAATTTTTACGTGATTTTCATTCATTTTTGTAGGAAAAAATGTCCAAAATCTCAGAAAATAGTTTTTTTAAGCAAAAATTGTTGAAAAAACCGAATTTCTGGAAAAAACTTTATTTTTTTTAAGCCGCATAGTTCACTAAGGGTTTAGCGTAATTTTCAGACAACTTCTATCAAAAATTATTGCCCTAAACCTGAAAATTTTCTCAATGAAAACTTTAAAAAAAATTTCAGCAAAAATAATAATATTTTCAAGAAAATCGAATTTCCAAGCTTCCCGCAACTACCGATTCCCACCCGCACTTATACGCAGTGCCTCCACACGATACTGTCTGCCCGCATAGCCGACCTGGCTACGCTTTTGCCTCCCACCCAAACGGTCACTGGTTCAACCCCCACATACCCCAATTCTTTTTTTTTCTTTTTTCGTATCAACTATTCCAGATGCCCGGCAACATGCTAATCAACGGAATGTTGCTAAGCCTCTACCGTACATTCCCGGGCGTCGTCTTCTCTCATTGGATCAATCAATCATTCAACGCCGTCGTCAACTACACGAATCGTAGTGGTAATAGTAAGGCGTCCAACGAACGTCTTCTGCTGTCCTATCTGTGTGCGACGGGCGGTGCAATGTCGGGTGCACTCGCGTTGAATGCAATGGTCAAGAATAAGAATAGTGTGGCGGCACGGTTGGTGCCGTTCGCCGCGGTCGCCCTAGCTAATTGCATCAATATTCCGATGATTCGGAGCAAGTTGGTCATTTGTTTCGGTGGAGCGCAATTACATTATTAATTTTAGCGAGGTGACAGAAGGTATGGAGTTACGTGACGAGAACGGCGAGTTGGTCGGCCGCTCCCGTCAAATGGCAATTCTCTCCATTGCACAGGTCACGTTGAGTAGGATTGGCATGGCTATGCCGGATATGGGTACGTGTTAAAGGGCGGGGCCTAAGGGTGTACAGAAACCCATTTTTGGGCGGGGCTTAGGGTACAGTAACCCATAAGTTTTTCTAGGTTCCCCCTCTGTCAAGAACCACAGTTTTTTCCCCGATCTTTTGATATCCCGTTATTTTTAAATCCTCTCAAGACTTGAGTGTCTGAACTAGCCTGAAATAAATTTTTCAACTTTTTGGCTTCCCACAAAAATATGAGCGTTTGATCTTGAAAAGTCTGACCCCCCCCCCCTTTTTGAGTGATTTGGGTTTCTAGGCCACCACCACCAATTGTTCTTCCAGTCATGACGCCCATCATCATGAACCGTATCACGCGTACCATGTACTACCGTACCCGTCCGTGGATGAAATACTCCGAGTACCCGATTCAGACGATGCTCGCCGGAATGGCTCTGTTCTTCACCACTCCGATGTGTTGTGCACTTTTTCCGCAGAAAACTGCCGTCGAGGTGAGCTTTGATGCGCCTTTAAACGGGTGGCGGCGGTACAGCAACCCTTGTGAATTTTGAGCTGGGGTGTTACGACGCCCGGAGTTAATCAATTCTGCTGAATTTTGGATATGTTATAGAACAGGTCTAAATCTTCATTTTTGTAGTTAACCACTTTTTTGTACGAGCGGTCCCTAGAGAGATATGGCTTGGGGGAGTACGGTAGGTACAGTGAGCGCGTCCACAGGTCTAGAGTCAACATGCTTCAAAGCGGTGTAACTCTTTAGGGAACGCTTATACCTAAAAATTGTTAACTGCAAAATTAAGGAACTAGATTTGATCTACAAAATAAATTTAAAATTAAAAAATTGGAGTATAAACTGATTTTGTGGCAAAAGTTTGAAAATGTGAAATTTTTCAAAAACAATTTTTTTCCAAAAAATCCCGCAACTTTGACATAATGTAACTCTGTAAAGTACTGATTGATTTCATTGATTTTATGCGCATTTTGTAGATCAAACCTAGCTACTCATTTTTGTAGTTGACCACTTTTTTGTACGGCCTTTTCCTGAAGAGATATGACTTAGGGGAGTACGGTAGGAGGCAAGGTGAGAAGAGAGGTTGCAGCACTTTGAAACGCTAGAACTTGCTAGGGACAACTTGCACAAAAAAGTTGTCAACTACAAAAATGAAGCCCTATTTTTGATCTACATACTCACCAAAAATGGGAGATGTGGGACATCAAATTGTTCTAAAACTATAGATTTTTTTCAAAATTTTTAAAAAAAATTCTGATGCGTAGTGTGTGGGGTACTGTACTTTTTTCTCAATTCAAATTTATACTCATCTGAAAGCTTATTTCCTGTAAATTTTAAATATCTATATTTCCAGGTGACCAAACTCGAGGCATCCGTGCAAAAGGAGATCTTCTCACGTGCCGACGCTCCAGAAGTGGTGTTCTACAATAAGGGATTGTGATGATGAGAGGAGAGATCTATGATGGAATGAATATTATTTATGTTCTCTTTTTCTATAAATTTAAAAAACAAAATACGTTATTTAAAAAAAAACAAAAATGAAGCCACTTTTGAAGGGTTTTCTGGAAGGGAGGCGCCCCGATGCGGAAGAAAAAGAAGAACACTTTTTATTTATCAAAACACAAAAATCGTTTGATTTTGTCATTTTATGTCATTTTTGTGTCTTTGTTGAATGGTGGTCACCCTATTTTTATCCGTCTTCTTCTCCTTAATTTTCTATACTGCGGATTCGCAGAACTTTACAAGGACCAACTCAAGTGTTGTGAGAAAGACGGTGAGTAAAGATGCTCTATTTCTGATATTTCACATAGAAAGTTATATTTCTTGAAAGCTGAAGACGTGAGGATTCTGAATCTGTTTGAAAATTTGAGCTATCGTTAAAAAGAAAGATGATACAAACGATTTTGTCAATGTCCGCGATCAGAGGGAAGGCGTTAAAGGCGGCGCGGGCATTTTAGTGAATTTCGCACGCGGTTAGCCAATTCTTAGCAATTGTTATATGATGATGAAACAGCTGAAAACATGAAAATTCTGAATCTGCTTTTAAATTTGAGCTAGCGTTTAAATGAGCCGAGTTACAAGGCTTTTACCTAAGCTCGGTTTTTACCATTTGTCTAGGACCGGTTTCCACCGAGATACAGTGGGTTTTGTCCGCGATGAGAAGGTGGACGTCAACGGCGGCGCGCGGTGTATGAGTTGATTGATTATAAATGGGCTTGAAATACTATGTTTTTACTGAAAGTTACATTTCTAAAAAGTTGAAATCACGACGATTCCAAATCTGTTTTCAAATTTATTCTAGCATCAACGCGAGCCGAGTTACAAGGCTTTTACCTAAGCTCGATTTTTGTCATGCAGCTTCACGCTTCTCACCACCAAGCTGGGCACGCCACATGATTACTGAAAACTTTTTTGATTTATATGTTCTGAAAGCTGAAAACCTGATGATTCTGAATATGTTTTTAAAATTTGTATACGACCGATTTGAACCGAGATACAGGCGGTTTTGTCAGCGATCAGAATAATGACGTCAACGGCGGCGCAGTGTCTATGAGTAGGCTGGTCTAGGAAATCAATTTTTATTGAAAGTTATATGTTTAAAAAGCTGAAATTACGAGGATTCTGAATATGTTTTTAAAATTCGTCTATAACCGATTTGAACCGAGATACATGCTATTTAGTGAAGCGAACCTAAATTTTCTCAGTTGCTCATTTTTAAAACTTAGTTTCGGTCTTAAACAAAATCTGAAAACATATTCGACATCATTACGTCTTCAGCTTTCTGGCTATGTAAAATGTTATGTTTCCAGATAAAAATAGGCATCGCAGCTGCCCAACAAACCGAGACTGGCTCAATTGGATGGTCAGTATGCGGTGGAGCTGTGCCAATGGCAATTGAGCGATTACGGCAGAATGGTTTTGTGGAGAATTTTGATTTTGAGTGAGTTTTTTGTGAGAATCAAAAAGTACAAAGCACGGAAGCCTTTATTTATGCAGAAAAAGAGAAGGTTTGAATAACAATAACAACGAAACCATTGTTTTGACCGATTAGTATTGTCCACGAGGACTACACGATGCAAAAAGTTGATTGCGTTTATTTATTGAGCGTATTCTCATACTAAATATCATAGTTATCCGGAATCCGGATTCCGAATTCCGGAATTCCGGAATTCCGTGTTTTTTCGGCATTCCGGGTCCGGATTCCGGAAACTGAAGAATGGCATTCCGTACAACTATGCTAAATATACCATTTTTGTGGCATTTTCGAAAAATGTTGGTCCAAAAATTTAAAAATTGTTTTTTTCTCCCACAGATACATCGTCGACTACACGGAATGCGACCTCGGTAGTGTCGTCCGTGCCGGCATGGAATTCATCAAAACGCACAAAGTGGACGTGATCATCGGTCCCCCGTGTGCTCAGGCACTCCGCACAATGTCTCTGCTCGCCTCGATTTACCGGATGCCGGTGCTCGGCTGGGGATTCGTCAGCGACTCGGATTTGTCGGATGTGGAAAGGTTTCCGTATCTGACGACGGTTCTACCAAATTCACAGATGTGAGTTGTTGAGCGGAGTGCGCTCTATTGATAAATTATTTTGTTTGCCGCCAAAAGTTATATGATTAGAAAGCTGAAAATGTGAGGATTCTGAATCTCAATTCAGAATTCGTCTAGAGTAGAAGTGAACGGAGATACATCCCTTTTAGTGTAGTGAACCCCGAAGACCGCAGAAATTGAGAACAAGCGGTTGTATCTTTATTCATTTTGATGCTAGATGAAATCTGAAAACAGATTCAGAATCCTCGAGACATCAGCTTTCCAGCCATATATATCACTTCGTATGAATAACCAACTGATTCCCTAGCGCCCGCTTCAGTCAAACCCCGCTGTTCCCCTCCTTCTGATCGCGGACATTCACAAATTTGAAAACGGATTCAGAATCCTTACGTTTTCAGCTTTCCCAGTAATAGACATACCTCACAAATCGTGTTATTCCACCAGGCTCGGTTTCGCCGTCTCCAAACTGCTCGAGCAATTCCATTGGAATCGTGTCGCCATGCTCTACTATAAGAGTAATCTCAACTACTGTGCCGGTGTGATGAATGACGTGGAATCCGCGTTGAATGATCCGAGTACGCCCACTATAAATATAGTGTTGAAGGCGGAGATGTATCTGAATGATAATGAGACGACGGATTTAGTACTGCAAGCAGTGAAGAAGAGTGCCAGAGGTGAGGGTTTCGATTAGGGACGTTTTGTAACCGTGGTCGAATCGTGGTCGAATCATCGCCGAATCGTGGTCGACTATTGGTCGAACCGTGTTCGAGTCGTGGTCGAGCTGTGGTCGAGTCGTGGTCGAGTCAATATCGAATTGTGATCAAAGCGTGGTCGAGCTGTGGTCGAGTCATGGTCGAGTCAATATCGAATTGTGATCAAAGCGTGGTCGAAGCGTGGTCGAGTCGTGGTCGAATTGTGATCGAATTGTGGTCGAGTTGTGTTCGTGGTTTCGTGGTGGTCGTGTGTAGCTGTTCAGAACCTAAACTATCCCCCCTTATTACAGTAATCCTCTGGTGTACACAAACCGCCATCGAAAAACGTGACTACCTTCTCAAAATGTCTGCGCATGAAATGATAGATAACGAGTACGTCCATGTGATGCTGTCAATGCGTAACATTGCATTTGGAGTGCAGACATCACTAGGGAAGAATACGTGTGAGTCGGTGTTTCTACAAGCGCGCTCTACCGAAAAACTGAAAAATTGATAATTACAGTCAGTCAATCCGGTCTAACACCTATCTGGGAGTCATTCTCTGAAAGCCCGGATGGCTTGGAGGATACTGTAAAGCAAGCCGCTACTAAGATGCTAGTAGTAAGTGTTCCGTGCGGCGTTTTTGCAAAAGTGGGCGTGTCTAACAAATTTTTTTCAGCTCGACGTGAACAGCGAGGTTGTCGATAAAAGCTATCTGCAATACATGCAGAAAAATATCATAGGAGCCGTCAAATCCCCGCCAATGAACTGCACTACAGTAGCCTGCATGAGTGTTAATAATACAGTAACCCATATCCAAACATCTTACTGTAAAACCTTCTGTTTGTTCAGATTATGGGCGCATATGCACGTCATTTGTTCGACGTTGTTTATCTCTATGGCACTGCGCTGACTCATACGAATTCCACGGATCCGGCGGTCTATGATGACGTGGATGTGTTGGTACCACAATTCGTCACGTCGTTTCAAGGTATACGGTAACTGACGGGGGCGTACGGTAGGCTTGAGAAAAAACACAAGTTGCAGGCATGACTGGTGAAGTGATAATCTCCACCAACCTAACCCGTATGTCCATTTTCCAACTGTACGGTCTCAACGTCCAGTACGACCAAGTCGCCCTCATCAACTTCACATTCATCAACTCACGGATGGTACCAGTAGGAATTCTAGCCCCGCCTACCGTAACCCCAATACCTTTAGTTAATTTCAGAACGTCTCACTATTCTACAAGGACGAGGCGCAGGCTGTCTGGCACTTTTTCGGCTACACTCGACCGTTAGACACCCCCATTTGTGGATTCCTCGGAAAATCGTGTCCGGTGCCGTTCTGGGAGCAATACCGTATTCTGGTGGGCGTGGCTGTCCTGGTGATAATGCTAATGTTCCTTATCATTTGCGTTGGTTGTGGGTGTATGATAAGCTCGAGACGCGCGGAGCAAGCCAGAATAAATTCCGAATGGCAGATTCCGTTTGCCATGCTTCTGGAGCCGGAGGAGAAACGGAAGTGCCATGGAACAAGTCGTCGATCCCTGCAATCTTCTATTGCTACAGGAGCCACTACGACAAGTGACTTTTGTGAAAACTATACAATTATGATCTACGAGAAGGATTTGGTGCTAACCGCCAAGTTTCAATATACGAATTTAAGCAAGGCGGATATGGAGAGATTTGTGAAGATGAGAAAATTGGAACATGAGAATTTGAATAAGTTTATCGGATTATCGATTGATAGCTCGATGTACATCTCAGTGACAAAACTTTGTTCGAGGGGATCGTTGCAGGATATCTTGTCAAGGGGAAACTTCTCAATGGACTTCTTTTTCATGTTTTGTATCATCAGGGATGTGGCCAAGGTGGGTACTGTAGGTACAGTAGAGAGATTAGTTCAGGTTACGGTAGCACTCCTAATGTAACCATGCCGCAGTATGTACATGAAACTATGCCGCAGGAAAGGGAGCATAGCCTAAATTTTAAAAAATTAGTGAAAAGTATCGTACTTTGATGCATTTTGCGAATTAGCAATATTTTTAGTTGGTGGGCGGTGCTTACGGTTTCATTTTCGTTAAATCCGTCCATGCCGTACGGTGGCGCGTACTGCCTATTCGCGGTTTTTGTGAAAAGTGGGCGGAGCTTGAAAAACTTCGCGCCTAAGTTTTCCGACATAGAAGACGTTATGATTTGTCTTCACAGATTTCCATAATCCAGGGATTCTGCAAAAATGAAACCGTGCCGCACTTTTCGCACAATCCACATTGCCTTATTAGCACAGAGCTTATTGTGTGGTTTTACCAAATATGGGCGGAGCTTAAATACCAGCTTACTATTAACTCTTACTGTAGCACTGTCGATTTAGACCAACCTTTGTAAATCCACACCTACCGTACCCTTCGGACACTTAGACACCTAACGCGACGGAAATTGGGTTAGAGCGCGTTTGCATTGTTGCAGTACTCCTTATATGAGCGCCGTAATTCTACACCTTCCATATTCCTTCTAGGGCATGGACTACCTTCACAAAAGTTTCCTGCGCCTTCATGGAAACCTCCGTTCTGCAACGTGCCTTGTCAACGACAGTTGGCAAGTAAAACTAGCGGAATTCGGTCTGGACAACCTCCTGGAAGAACAGACTGCGCCCAAAAAACGGTTGCTTTGGGTGGCTCCAGAAGTTCTAAGAGGATCCCTGACGGTTAGTCAGATGGAGCCAAATGCGGATGTCTACTCATTTGCTATCATTGCTTCGGAGATATTAACAAAGAAGGAGGCATGGGATTTTTTGGATCGCAAGGAGGATTGTGAAGGTTTTCCTTCCCTTATTGGATTACTGTACCTTCAAAATTTCAGAAATAGTCTACATGGTGAAAAAAGGCGGCGCATTTCCGATCCGCCCTGAAATTGTCACAGACTGCCCCGACGTGAATCCTGCGCTTATAGCATTGGTAAAGGATTGCTGGTCAGAGAGTCCTAAGGATAGGCCAACATCTGAAAATATCTGTCGACAGCTGAAAAATATGATGTCGAAAAAGTCGAAATCGAATCTGATGGATCATGTGTTCAATATGCTCGAGGAGTACACGTCGACGTTGGAGGTGGAAGTGGAGGAGAGGACGAAGGAATTGACATTGGAGAAGAAGAAGGCGGATATCCTGTTGAGTAGAATGTTGCCAAAGTAGGTGTCACCACACTTTCAGATCAAAAACCTACAGTACCCCATTCCAGACAAGTAGCGGAACGTCTAAAAGCGGGTCAAACCGTCGAACCGGAAGGCTTCGACTCGGTGACCGTCTTCTTCTCGGATGTCGTCAAATTCACAATTCTAGCAGCCAAGTGTTCCCCCTTTCAAGTTGTAAACTTGTTGAATGACTTGTACAGTAACTTTGATAAAATCATTGAGGAGCACGGTGTCTATAAAGTTGAATCGATTGGTGATGGTTATCTGTGTGTCTCCGGATTGCCCACAAGGAATGGTTATGCTCATATCAAGTGAGTGGTGGCCTAGGAATCCATTTTTATAGTTTCTCTTCCAGACAAATCGTGGACATGTCACTTCGCTTCATGGATTACTGTAGGAACTTCAAAATCTCCCATCTGCCGAGGGAGCAAGTGGAGTTGAGGATTGGTATTAATAGTGGTAAGCTAGAGGTGTGGGCCAGAAGAAATTTGTTATAGTGCTACCGTGTTTACGGTATCTTAACCGTTAGTACAATAGTCATACTGTAGCTCGTTATACGATGATTACGGTATTTTACGGTGGGATAACTAAAGCCATCTGCGATTAGGACTAAGAACACATCTAAAGGTAAACTGATAGTGTGTACCTGTATATTTGTACTGGTTACTGTACTGAAACACTGACACCGGCTTCTGTACTGGTACTGAAACTCAATATTAAGGTTACTGTACTTGTACATCGGTCACTGTACAGGTCTGTTTTTCAAATCGCTCAACTAACTAAGGAAGACCCTCGAGTCAGTGTGGAGTTACGGGATGTGACCTATATCATTGGAAAGCTGAGAAAACGCTGATTACAAATATATGTTCAGTTTTTGCCCTTGAGGCCTAGTATTCGAGAAAAACGAGGTCAAAGTTTGGACCCCTGACAAGTCTCGTCGTGAAGGTCGGGAAGGTGACTTGTCAGGGGTCCAAACTTTGACATCGTTTTTCTCGAATACTAGGCCTCGAGGGCAAAAATTGAACATATATTTGGAATCAGCGTTTTCTCAGCTTTCCCAATGATATAGGTCATGTCCCATAACTCCAGACCGAGTCGAGGACCTACCCTAGTAAGTTAAATAAGCCTCAGCTATCAATCATTAGAGCGTGTTTTCATAGTTTATACCATTTTCACGTTTTAAAAATGCGCCTTTCAAGAACCAATGGATGGCATTTTTAAGCAATGTTTTTGCAGTACTAAAGTACTAGAACGGGTACGGTGTTGAAACGGCTTGCCTACTGTAGTTACTGTTACCGTGATCTTCCTAGGAGTACTTTTCCTCTCACCAAGCCTACCATCCTTAACTAGTTTTGGGGTTACCGTAGTCTCTGACGGATTCTAGGAGTACTGTAGAAGGGATTCTAGTTACTGTACAGAGTTGAGTGGAATGCGCTTTTTGAAATGGTTACTGTTACCGTGATCTTCCTAGGAATACTGTAGCTCTGATGATCCTAGATTATATCTCCAAGCCTAACATCCTCAAGTATACAGTACTGTAGTTTTTGGTTACCGTAGTCTCAAACGGATCCTAGGAGTACTGTAGCTCTAATATCTTCTATTCCAGGCCCCTGCGTCGCGGGTGTCGTCGGTCTCTCAATGCCCCGCTATTGTCTATTCGGTGACACTGTTAACACGGCGTCCCGAATGGAATCCAACGGAAAACCATCCATGATCCACGCGTCCTCTGCAGCTCACTCGTTGCTCACCTCCCATTATCCCCATCAATACGAAACGAATTCCCGTGGAGATGTGATAATCAAGGGGAAAGGTGTCATGGAGACATTTTGGGTGCTCAACAAGAAAAACGATAGTCTGAGTAGCAGGGAAACACCACCAATACACGAGTTGGAGAGAGAATCAGCAATGAATCAAATAAAAGAGATAAAGTTGGAGCCAATACTCAAAAAAGAGAAGGAGATCCGGTCGGTGAGCTCACACGGCTCACGTCCGGCGTCCAGCGTGTTCAATCCACTCGACGATCACAGGAAGTATAAAATGGATACGCTTCAAGTCATGTGTCCTGTCTAAGCTTTTGTTTTTTTTGTCTTAGTTTGGAAAATAAATGATTCAGAGTAAGAACTTTTGATAAAAACATAAAATCTCGCGTCATGGAAGCCAATTTTCTAGGGATTCGGTTTCAAAATTCTTCCATTTTCCCCCTTTTTAGTTATTCGCCTCCCCCCCAATTCTCAGACACTTCCTCTTCATTTTTTTGGGTTATGAGCTCTTACTGGCTCTTCCTACTGTATTTCATTGCTACAGTATCCGCTCAGACAGGGAAAACCATTGTAAGTCATACCTTCTGAGATATCGATTAATTTCCCTGCATTCCAGATAAAAGTTGGAATAGCGGCCGCCCAGAAAACGCAATCCGCATCAATCGGTTGGAACGTGTGTGGAGGAGCGATACCGTTGGCGGTGGAGTACTTGAAGAGGAATGGATATGTGGGCGATTTTGAGTTTGAGTGAGTTGAAATTGAACGCTGGAGATGTGAGAATTCAGAATCTGATTTTGAAATTTTTCAAGGATTGAAATTAACGAAATTACAGCATTTTAAATTAAGGTCAATTTTCAAGCATGTGTAACTCGGCTCAATCCGGTCCTTGACAAAATTTGAAAACGGATTCAGAATTCTCACGATGTCAGTTTTTTTTCTCCATCATAACCGACCATAGACGCTAAAATTCCCGCGCGTCGTTGACGCCGTCCCTGTGATCGCGGTCATTCAAAACATCGTTTGTATCCCGCTCCATTTTGATTCTAGGAAAATTTTGAATACCAATTCAGAATCCACATGACTTTGGCTTTCTAATCATGTAACTTTCGGTTATCACGTCAGCATCCGTGAAAAAAGATTTCGCTCAGCCTTGTCCAGAGACCGCACGCGCCGCTTCCTCTAATTGCGGACCCTCACAAAACCGTTCGTATCTCCGTTTATTTTGAAGTTACTCGAAATTTGAAAACGGATTCAGAATCCTTGCGACGTCAGCTTTTCAAAAATATATAAATTACTTTTAAATATTGAGATAAACTTTATAAAATGACCGCGCGCCGTTGACGCCCTCCTTGTGATTGCAGGCATTGGGAACATCGCTTGTATCTCGGTTCATTTTGATGCTAGAATAAATTTGAAAACAGATTTAGAATTCTCATGACTTTGGCTTGCTATTCACGCAAATTTTGTTTAAAAAACCCAACATTTTTCTTTAAAATCTTGCCTACCTAAAAAATAGCATAGCGTGACGTAGCCAACGTTTTTCGATCTTACGCACTTTTGTGGCATAGATCACACACTCTCCCTCTTTGTAAAATGTTAAACCTCTGAATCATCCCCCTATTCCTAAGATCACAAGAACAGATTATCAGATTATCTCATTTGTTTTTCTATGAATCACCCGGGCATATCGTCAAACTAGACAGAAATTTCTCGGAATTTCGTATTTAAATTCTAAAATTTTCCATGATACATATCTACGTGACTTTCGAAAGATCAGTTTCTTGTTTTTTGGAAATTGAACGCAAAGATCTTCGCTAAGCCTATTTTAGAAAGCGTTGACGGGATTCTATTCGAACATTTTTCAATTTTGTTAGCTTTTGAAAATCAGAAAGAAAAAAGAAATAGGGGCTTCTATTTCCGGGAATAAATATGAAATAGTATTCCATAGGCGGCTGTTTGTAGTGTTCCTTACTAGGGAAGGGACGCGACCTATATCGTTGGAAAGCTGAGAATACGCTGATTTCAAATATATATTCAGTTTTTGCCCTCGAGGTCTGGTATTCGAGAAAAACGAGGTCAAAGTTTGGACGCCTTCGACAAAATTCCAAACTTTGACCTTGTTTTTCTCGAATACCTGACATGGGAATGACCCAAGGTGAAACGCTGGGTTTTCTTAGATATTTTGGGAAATGATAGCCCTTACCCCAACTAGAACAAAATAAAAATATTACGTGCCCCTTTTAAGTTTCCAGAGAATGGCAGACATAATTCGATTTTTTAGAATTTTTCGAGTTGAACCACTTCG
Organism: Caenorhabditis remanei; assembly: GCF_010183535.1. Taxonomy (NCBI): domain Eukaryota; kingdom Metazoa; phylum Nematoda; class Chromadorea; order Rhabditida; family Rhabditidae; genus Caenorhabditis; species Caenorhabditis remanei. The sequence continues at coordinate 3,277,156 of NC_071329.1, forward strand.
AGACATCATAACTCGGTCTATTCAAGAGCAATCTTTTCAAACTAAAGTGTAATCGCAAGATATAGATCAAGGCTTTATAAAAGGTAATAGACTCATGTTTCCAGGTGTGACTCCCGAATTACTATAAATGAAAATGTGAAAATTTGCACTTCTCATGAAATCAGAAAGTGGTCATTTTCGAAAAAAGGTATTTGGGAGACTATGTCTATCCGATTGCCAGTGACAAGTAAGGTATATATACGTATTCAAATATATGGCTCACCTTTCATTCCAGAGACTTATTTTCATTTTTTCAGTTTTTCAGTTCAACTTCATGTATAGGGATACGTGTGATTTTTCAACTGTAGAGTTGATCAATTGTTCTGAGCAAAAGGTATACTGACATTTAAGCGTAATATGGTTTTTAAAACATTGTGATTGCCGTCTAACTAAAAAAAGGGAGAATTCACTGAAAAACGCGGAAGCTATTTTTGACGAATTGACGTACCCCTATACATGAAGTTGAACTGAAAAACTGAAAAAATGAAAATAAATACTCTGGAATGAAAGGTGAGCCATATATTTGAATACGTATATATACCTTACTTGTCACTGGCAATCGGATAGACATAGTCTCCCAAATACCTTTTTTCGAAAATGACCACTTTCTGATTTCATGAGAAGTGCAAATTTTCACATTTTCATTTATAGTAATTCGGGAGTCACACCTGGAAACATGAGTCTATTACCTTTTATAAAGCCTTGATCTATATCTTGCGATTACACTTTAGTTTGAAAAGATTGCTCTTGAATAGACCGAGTTATGATGTCTCGAAGTGGTTCAACTCGAAAAATTCGAAAAAATCGAATTATGTCTGCCATTCTCTGGAAACTTAAAAGGGGCACGTAATATTTTTATTTTGTTCTAGTTGGGGTAAGGGCTATCATTTCCCAAAATATCTAAGAAAACCCAGCGTTTCACCTTGGGTCATTCCCATGTGAGTTCGAGAGCAAAAACTGAATATATATTTGGAATCAGCGTATTCTCAGCTTTCCAACGATATAGGTCACGACACATAACTCCACGGTCACCTGGAGGCCTTCTCTAGTTAGAATACGGACTTTGCTCATTGAAGCATTTTTTGCAGTTGCGCTTTACCAATCATGACGATTAAAACTTTTTGTCAATAGAGCATGCTTGCTAATTAAGCTTTGAAAAAAACTAAAAACTCAAAGTTGGGTTTTTATCTGACTAGGGAAGTCTTTTTTGAGACGCCACTTTCAAACGATCTATAAATTTGGTTGTAGGTATTTTCGACCACAGGAAGTCCATTTCTGCAGTCAAAACCTGCTAAATGTCAATGGGAGCCGAGTTATGAGCTCTCAAACTTTTCAGGAGATAGAGCACCTTTTATTGGTGCTCCCCAGCGGTTTACCTGTGCTCGTATGTTGCAAAAATGAGAAAATCTCGCGTATACTACTTGTCGATTTGGATGTCCACGTGAAAAAGCTCTATCTCATGAAAAGTTTGAGATCTCATAGCTCGACTCCGCAGAGACATTCAGCACGTTTTGACTGCAGAAATGGATTTCCCGTGGTCGAAAATACCTATAATCAAATTTATAGGTCGTTTGAAAGTGGCGTCTCCAAAGACTTCTCTTGTCAGATAAAAACCCAACTTTGAGTTTTTAGTTTTTTCAAAGCTTAATTAGCAAGCATGCTCTATTGACAAAAAAATTGATGCATCATGTTTGGTAAAGCGCAAATGAAAAACCGGACGGCAACTGAAGCTATGAGTCCAAATAAGAGCCAACGCGCTCTACCAAACGGCATTTTGCAGAATTTGAGGGCTTACTTATGCACTGTTCAGTAGAGCGGACTTGCTTATCAATAATTTGGGGATTTTCAGACGTTTCGATAAAGCGCATTTTCCAACTTAAACGGATCAAATGCGCCCTACCGAACTCTATTATACCCTTTCCAGATACCACGTTGAATTCACCGAATGCGACAGAGAGTCCACTATTCGAGCCGGTCTATTCTTCATGAAAAACATCAGTGTGGATGTTGTCATCGGTCCACCTTGCGCAGAAGCTTTACGAACCATGGGCACTCTGGGTACTCTCTATAAGAAACCGGTGCTCGGATGGGGGTTTGTTAGTCAGTCAGATTTGTCGGATACCACTAGATTTCCCTATGTTCCTACAGTACTACCTACCTCCCAGACGTGAGTTTATCCGAAGAATATTGTCCACGAGGACTACACTATCCAAAAAGTTAATTGCGCGTGGCTCGCTTCAAACTGATTTCTATGAGCTGAAAAATATACAAAAATGTAGGTCTCAGCGAGTTCTATGTCTACGATAACTATTTGTTAACCCGTTTCGATGTAAAGTGTTGTAAGTTCGAAATTTCTTTTACTTCGGACGTTTCGAGACCGAGAAATTTTGAAACTAGAAACTAAACAATGTTATTTGGGGAAGAAATTGATTGTTCAGATTTTGGGCCCCACAGGTCGGCCTAGAATTGATTTTTTGGCACTTTTTCCCGGTTATAGACATAGAACTCGCCGAAATCTGCATTTTGGTATATTTTTCAGCTTATGATATTGAGTTTTAAGCGAGCTATGCAGTATCCTCTTATCATAAAATATGTTTAGACTTGGCTATGCCGCCTCAAAACTAATGGAGCTCTACAAATGGAACAAAGTGGCTCTTCTCTATTACGCAAGTGATATTAATTACTGTCAGGGAGTCATGAATGACGTGGAAGCGACGCTGAATGACCCGAATCTGTACCCGGTGCAGATAGTGATGAAGTCGCAGATAGATGTGGCTGATAATGTGACAACGAATGCCGTGTTGCAGGCGGTGAAAAGTAGAGCTAGAAGTGAGTGTACAAAAGTTTTGTAGTTTGTAGCTAAATTTCGGTTTTTTGAGATAAACATTAAATACAGTACTTACGGTATGCGCCTTTAAAGAAATGCAGATGAGAAATAGCGAGGACGCAGAGAAGCTAGAGTATAGCCAACATGTCTAAGAACCGTTGTATCTCGGTTCATTTTTATGTTAGGAAAGTTTTGAATACAGATTTAGAATCCTCATGACGTCAGCTTTTCAAAAATATAAGAGTTTTTTCAAAGTCTACCGACGGTGGTGAGAAAAATTCATCAAAGAATGCGCGGTTGACGTTATCCTGTTGATCGCGGATATTGCGGAAAATTGCCTTTATCTCGGTTCAAATCGGTGGTTGTCAAATTTTGAGAACAGATTCAGAATTCTCACGTCTTCAGCTTTTCAAAAATGTAACTTTGAGTAAAAACTGTTATTGATTTCTAAATCCAATCTCCTCATAGACCGCGCGCCGCCGTTGACGTTCTCCTTTTGATCGCTGACAAAACTTCTGTATCTCGGTGGAAAGCGGTCCTAGACAAATTTTGAGAACAGATTGAGAATCCTTACGTCTTCAACTTTCTAGTTGTACACTTTAAATAAGAAACGTTAATTTCCAAGACCAACCTGCTCAGAGACCGCACGATGTCCTTCTTCTGACATTGCGGAAAACTGCAAGTATCTCGGTTCAAATCTATCCTAGACAAATTTTGAAAACAGATTCAGAATCCTTGTTATTTCAGCTTTTCAAACATGTTACTTTCAATAAAAACATTAATTTCCAAGACCAATCTCCTAATAGACCGCGCCGCCGTTGACTTCATTCTTCTGATCGCGGACAAAACCGCCTGTATCTTGGTTCAAATCCATCAGTAAAAAATTTTGAGAACAGATTCTGAATCCTCACGTCTTCAGCTTTCCAGATGTACAATTTTGAATGAAAAAACGTTAATTTTCAAGGTCGTTTTTAACCAATCTACCCATAGGCCGCTCTTCCCTCCCTCTGATCGCAGACATTGCGGAAAGCCATCTGTATCTCGGATCACATCGATCCTAGACCAATTTTGAGAACAGATCCAGAATCCTTACGTTTTTAGCTTTTAGGCTATACCATATGTCATTTAATAATCTTTTCAGTAGTCCTGTGGTGTGCCCAGCTTGGTGGTGAGAAGCGTGACTACATGATAAAAATCGCGCAACTGGGGTTGGATGACAACGAGTATGTGCATATCATGTTGTCGATGAGAAGTATCGGGTTTGGAGTGCAGACATTTGTGGGAAAGACTACGTGTGAGTTAAGGGGGTTTCAAAACGTCTCCCTCAAATTCACATAACTTCAGTCAAACAATCCGGCCTTACACCTGTATGGGAAGCCTTCTCTAATGTGACGGATGGCTTAGAGACTATTGCGAAACAGGGAGCAACAAATATGCTGGTGGTGAGTTAAAATCTGTTTACAGAACTTGTTGAGAGCACAAATAAACCGAACGAATTTCTCAATATCCGCGGTTATCGGTGTCTACGTTACTAAACGGGATGTATCTCTGTTCACTTTGACTCTGGACAAATTCAGAATAGAGTTTCAGAACCCTTATGTCTTCCGCTTTAAAATCATAACTTTCAATGAACACAATAATTTCTGTACAGAGGCCACGTGCCGCCATTGACGGCGCTCCGGTGATTGCGGAGATTGGTTACATTGCCTTGCATTTCGCTTCATTTTAACGCTAGAAAATATGTTAAAACGGATTCAGAATCCTCATGATTTCAGTTTTCAAATCATATATCAAATACTTGAAATTGACAGACCGCGTGCGAAATTCGAAATTAAAAAAAATTCCAGTGCCCCTTTGACGCCATCTCTGTGATCGCGGACATTCAGAAAACCGACTGTCTCCTCGTTCATTTTAACGCTAGCTTATATTCTAAAACGGATTCAAAATTCTCCTGACATCACCGTTCTAAGCATATACCTCACTTCTTACTAATCACTAACCGATTCCCTCTTCCATGTCAATTCCCAAACACCTGCTTCAGTCAACCGCGCGCAACGCTGTCCCCCTCCTTTTGCCGTTGACAAAATCGTTCGTATCTCGCTTCATTATAACGCTAGCTCAACTTTAAAAACAGATTTAGAGTCCTCATGATTTCAGCTTTCTAGCCATACAATAATTGCTGAGAATTGACGGACTGCGTGCAAAATTCACTAAAGTGCACGGGCTCCTTCCTTCTGATCGCGGTCATTCAGAGAATCTCTTGTATCTCCGTTCATTACGATGCTAGCTGAAATTTAAAACAGGTTCAGAATCCTCGTGACATTAGCCTTCTAACCATATACCTAACTTTTGCAAATCACAAGCCAAATATTGATTTTTGCGTCGATTCCCACGCCCTGCTGTTCCCCTCCCGGACATTGACAACATCGTTCGTATTTCCGTTTATCATGATCCTAGTTGAAATCTAAAAACGGATTCAGAATCCTTGTGACATCAGCTTTCCAATCATATATCACTTTCACGCATCACTAACCGATTTCCGTTTTTACCTCTATTTCCGAGTGCTTGTTTCAGTCAACCGGACATTGACACAATCGTACGTATCTTTGTTCATTTTGATGCTAGGAAAAATCTGAAAACAGATTTAAAATCCTCACGCCTTTAGCTTTGCATCTATATCTATATTTCCTATGATATTTTCAGATCGACCTGAGCAGTGACGTCAAAGACAAGGACTACCTGCAATACATGCAAAAGAACATCATCAACTATGTTCGGACACCGCCTATGAACTGTGTGACACCGGAATGCACGAATTCCACAGCATCAGGAATGGGTGCCTACGCACGTCATCTGTTCGACGTCGTCTATCTATACGGAATAGCTCTGACTCGTACCAACTCAACGAGTGCGGGTGTCTATGATGATATGAGTAAACTGATACCTCAAATGGTGACCAGTTTTGATGGTAGGTACCAATCAAGTGGTTAACCGGATTACTGTAACTCACTACTATTTCCAGGACTAACTGGTCTGGTGGCTATCAATCAGAACCTGTCGCGAATGCCTTTGTACCAAGTGTACGGATTGGATCCGTCGAATGAGCAAGTCTCCCTGATGAACCTGACGTTTAGCAATGGATCTACGGTAGCTGTAGGATTTAGTTTCACTTTTTTTCGTTTTTGGTGGTTTGTGGAATTTTGAGATTCTGAATATGTCTTCAGATTTTGAAAAATGATAGGACAGCCCTCTCAACCAAAGTGTCTCATTCAGAACCGCTGTATCTCGGTGCATTTTGTTGTTAGAAAGATTTTGAATACAGATTTAGAATCCTCATGACGTCAGCTTTTCGAAAATATAATATTTTTATTATAATCTACAAACGGTGGTGAGCAAAACCCACCAACAAGTCCGCGTCGCCGTTGACGCCCTCTCTTTGATAGCGGTCTTGTCGGAAAACCGCAAGTCAGGGTTGGGAAATTCCGGGCCGGGCCGGGCCGACTGAGAAATTTTCCTCGGCCCGGCCCGGTCGGCCCGGTCGGTCCGGCTCTTGTAGAAATTTGAAATTTTTTGAAAAAATCTTGAGTTTTTTTTTGCAAAAAGTCGAATTTTCGACTAAAACGTTAATTTCCAAAACCTTTTTCAACCAATCTACTCATAGACCGCGCGCCGCCGTTGACGTCCTCCCTCTGATCGCGGACATTGGAAAAATCTCTTGTATCTCGGTTCACAGCGGTCGTAGACACATTTTGAAAACATATTCGGAATCCTTGTAATTTCAGCTTTCTAGTCAAGTAATTTTTTGTTAGTAAAAATTAAATTTGGTGTAGTTAGAAACTGTTAAATGTTAACTTAGCTAGATGTATCGTGGCACTCTGTACTACCTAGTTAGAACCTCCAGGTTTAAAACTGTCGAAAAACTTATTAAACAACTGATTTGTAACACCATCTACTTTTCAGACCGTCTCGCTCGCCTATCAGAACGAGAGCTCCTTCGTCTGGCACTTTTGGGGTGGCGTCCGACCGCTAGCCACCCCAATTTGCGGATTTCTCGGAAAATCGTGTCCGATCCCATTCTGGGAACAATATCGAGTGCTTATATTTGTAGCTGCTGGTCTTATCCTCCTGATGCTCACCACTAATATAGTATGTGTCGGTTGTATGATAAAGAATAAAAGGGAGGAGCAAGCGCGGATAAATTCCGAGTGGCAGGTCCCGTTCGTCAAGTTACGCGAGTTGGAGAAGAAGCGACATGGCACGAGTAAACGATCCCTCCAGTCGGGACCGTCTACAGTAACCGGTGAGAGTCGGTTGTCGTCGGGAAGCGAGTTCTGTGAGAACTACACCGTCATGATGTACGAGAAGGATATGGTGTTGACGATGAAGTATCAATATCTGAGTTTGAACAAAGCGGATATGGAGAGATTTGTAAAGATGAGGAAATTGGATCATGAGAATTTGAATAAGTTCATTGGATTATCGATTGATAGCTCGTTGTACATCTCAGTGACAAAACTTTGTTCGAGGGGATCGTTGCAGGATATTTTGTCGAGGGGAAACTTCTCGATGGACTACTTTTTCATGTTTTGTATCATTAGGGATATTGCAGAGGTGAGTCGTAGGCTTTATACCAGTATAAAACTGGCGGTCCCAACTAGAGGTGCTTTTACTCCGAGTAGTTGAATTGAGGCACTACGCAGCGAAGTATTCAGCGCCGGTGTCTAATGCTTCATAGTGCACTTTTTAAAACCGCCCCGGATAAGAACCAAAATAAATCAGAACCGCGGAGTTTTGATTTGGACAGGTTCTAATTCGGGCGGTTCTAAAAATGGCAGCAGATTTTATGAGTCGTTACGCAGTCCAAACTTTTGACGTTTGGACTATCCGCCCTGTAGCTTAGGATACTGTAACTCAATTTCTTGTGAGTAACATCACACTACAAAGATTACAAAAACTATTAACAGTCTCTTCATATTGTAATTGCGCTCCACGGCACAGATTCACAACGTCTTGCTTTTTTTGTGTCTCTGAGTTTTCCGTACTATTTTTCTATTTTTCACAGTTCAGTAGAGCGCGATTGTGACAACTAAATTCTGCATACAGTACCCTTTGCATTGTTACAGTACTCTTCATACTGTAGAAGTGCCAATTTAGGCCAACCTCTATGAATCCACATCTATTGTAACCCCGGGAGTCTGGAAACCTGCGCAACAGAAAGATATTTTGAGTTTTTGGGTTTGGATTACTACAGTACTCCTTATATGAGCACCGTAAATCCACACCTACCGTACCCTTTCTACCTTCCAGGGCATGGACTACCTGCACAAAAGTTTCCTACGCCTCCATGGAAACCTCCGTTCTGCCACGTGTCTTGTCAATGACAGTTGGCAAGTGAAACTAGCGGAATTCGGTCTGGACAATCTCCTGGAAGAGCTCACCCCAACCAAGAAAAGGCTGCTATGGGCGGCTCCAGAAGTTCTTAGAGGATCCCTGACGGTTAGTCAGATGGAGCCAAGTGCCGACGTCTTCTCGTTTGCCATCATTGCTTCGGAAATATTAACAAAGAAGGAGGCGTGGGACCTCCAAGAGAGGAAGGAAGCGTATGACGGTGAGTGAGAAGACCTACATAGAAATTCTTGGAATTTCTTGTTGCAGAAATAATCTACATGGTGAAAAAGGGCGGCTCGTATCCGATGCGTCCTGACATCATCACTGACGTGCCCGACGTCAATCCGTCGTTAATCGCGTTGGTCAAGGATTGTTGGTCGGAGGCGCCGGAGGACAGGCCGAGTGCCGATAACATTTGTGCTCAGCTGAGAGATTTAATGCCAAAGTGAGAATTTCCTTGTGAGATGAGCGGGAAAACATTTATAATTTATAAACTTAGGACGAAATCGAATCTAATGGATCATGTATTCAATATGCTCGAGGAGTACACGTCGACGTTGGAGGTGGAAGTGGAGGAGAGGACGAAGGAATTGACATTGGAGAAGAAGAAAGCGGATATCCTGTTGAGTAGAATGTTACCAAAGTAGGTCACAGAAGTTCTAGAAGAAAAAAAGTGGTGGAAAGCGGGAGCGGAAGTCGGTAGTCGGAATTTAATGCAACTCTGACTGTTACCGAAATTTCCAAACAGAACAGTTTGCAAAAGAAGCTGAGAATTGTAGTATGGCATGTATACGGCACTCGTTGGGTTAAAAACCAAAGAGCACCAAAATTTTAAAATTTTTCAATTTCGCACGATAATTAACCCAAAAAAGTTTGTAGACGAGGATATTGAAATTTTTCTGAAACTGGTTGTGAGTTACTGAGGCACCAATAACTACCCCGTACTATCAGAAATGGCATTATGGCTCAGCGGCGTGTTAGCGCTACAGTGTCTTATGCCATAGATCTGTACTACCTTTTAGCGCTACAGTACCTTGTTCTGGTCATTTTTAAAAGGCCATTTTAGAGAATAACTTAAGTTTAGTGTCAGGATTTTATCTCAAACCTACAGTACTCTATTCCAGACAAGTAGCGGAACGTTTGAAAGCGGGTCAAACCGTCGAACCGGAAGGCTTCGACTCGGTGACCGTCTTCTTTTCGGATGTCGTCAAATTCACAATTCTAGCCGCCAAGTGTTCGCCGTTTCAAGTTGTAAACTTGTTGAATGACTTGTACAGTAACTTTGATACAATTATCGAGGAGCACGGTGTCTATAAAGTGGAATCGATTGGTGATGGTTATCTGTGTGTCTCCGGATTGCCCACAAGGAATGGTTATGCGCATATCAAGTGAGTGGTGGCCCCTAAGAATCCATCTACATTTAGTTGCTCTTCTAGACAAATCGTGGACATGTCCCTTCGCTTCATGGACTACTGTAGGAACTTCAAAATCCCCCATTTGCCGCGAGAACGTGTGGAGTTGAGGATTGGGGTGAATAGTGGTAAGTTTTGCTTGCTAGGCACTTCCTTCTAGCTTCGAAAATGTGAAACTAGAGTCTTTACAAGGCTTCATTTGTGATAATGATGAGATGACAAGTGTACTGAGAAAAAGAAAGGGGGAGGGAGTGCAAGATTTTGAAATATGCATATCAGAAATCAGGCGTAGTGGAGAAGAACATGAGAAACGGCACGTTTTTTTCCTGAATAGAAAGAAGCCATATGGCCCTAAATGAGGTTTTGTGCTAAAATCGCTGAGAATCGGTTAAGAAGGTAAAATCCAGTTTGTGAGAGATTTGAGCGGTGTAAGTACAGCTGAAATCGGTCATTTTGTGTGCTCTTTGCGTAACCTTTGCAGTGAACCGCCCAAGTTTATGGTTATCAGTAGAGCGCGATTACATCATCAAGATTATATCTAGAACATTATTCGTGCCGTTTCGGAACCGATGACACCCCTTGGTTATAGAAACGCGCTCCACTAGACTTGATGGCTTGAAACTTATTTTCGAGGCGTCATCATGGGTTTTCGATACGTAGAGAAATTGCTTTTTTTGCCCCAGAACTCCAGTTTTTGAAAATGTTGAACATCTGGGATTTCACAGGCATTTTTTCAGCCTAAAAATAGTTCAAGCCAAAAAGAGGGGGTAGTTCTAAAACGGAGGGACGGTTTCCAAGCGGTCTTACATTACCAATATTACCAAAATGTGGACTGAACTAATGTAGTCTCACTGTTGTCGAAATCTTCCTAGGAGTACTGTAGCTGTGATGATCCTGGATTACATCATCACACCTAACATCTTAAAGTATACAGTACTGTAGTTTTTGGTTACCGCAGTCTCAGACGGATTCTAGGAGTACTGTAACTCTAATAACTTCTATTCCAGGCCCTTGCGTCGCCGGTGTCGTCGGTCTCTCAATGCCGCGCTACTGTCTATTCGGTGACACTGTGAACACCGCGTCCCGAATGGAATCCAACGGAAAACCATCGCTAATCCACATGTCGACTGCGGCTCACTCGTTGCTCACCTCCCATTACCCCCATCAATACGAGACGAATTCCCGCGGAGAGGTGATAATCAAGGGGAAAGGTGTCATGGAAACATTTTGGGTACTTGGAAAAGCTGGAGACGTGGAGGCGTCGGCTACTCCGCCAGTGACTCAGGAGAGGTGGCCGGTGAAGACTGTGGATACGGTAGAGACTGTGAAGGCTCTAACACCGGATGCCCGGTCTGTGAGCTCCCATAGCTCCAGACCGTCCTCGTCGTCAAATAATAATAATGACCCTTTATATCGACAATATAAAATGGATACGTTGAGAGTCTCTTGATTTTTGCTCACTCGCTCTTTTTGTATATACATTCCTATTTTTAAATAAATAATTTTAAAATTTTCTCTTTTCTCTTTTTCCCTCAAAAGATTAAATTCAAACATTGAGGCACAAGCCGGGAAGCCTTAGAAGTAAAATGCATATGGTTTCAATGGGGGAGAGAAAGGTTCAAAATTGAAGAAATAATAATCTCCTTCACGGACTGCCCCCTTTTTTTATTTTCTCGAGAAGTTTCTATTTTGAAACCAAAATTTTTTGAGACCAAAATATTATTTTGAATCTGATGAAACAATGGAGTTCTGGTTATTCAAACTTTCATTACTACTGTTATTGGATTACGGTAACTCTCAATTGGTGCAGCCTACAGTAACACCGACAAGGCGGACGGTAAGTGATAAGGAGCGTCTGAGGTACGCCAGACAAGCTTAATAGTCGAATACATTCCAGATCCGTGTTGGAATAGCCGCTGCGCAGGCCACACAATCCGGTTCCATTGGTTGGTCATCGTGTGGTGGTGCTGTACCCATAGCGGTACAGTATCTGAAAACAAAGGGATTGTTGCAGAATTTTGATTTTGAGTGAGTTGACACGTGTCTAGCAGAGTTGCATGGAAGTAAACTCGGAAGTTAGACGGAAGTGAGTTTTATTTCGACAATATAAAACGAACTGCAAAATTATGAAGTGAATACGTTGTATTGATGGTATTACTACCCTTTGAGCATAGAAAACTCCAACATTTTACCTATCCCCTACCAGTAGACTTGAAAAAAGAGGTGATTTTGAAACCCGGAATATCCCGGAAGTCGGAAGTCGGAAGTGAAGACTTTTTCAAGTCTACTGGTAGGGGATAGGTAAAATGTTGGAATTTTTATGCTCAAAGGGTAGTAATACTATCAATACAACGTATTCACTTTATATATTTGCATTTCGTTTTATATTGTCGAAATAAAACTCACTTCCGTCTAACTTCCGAGTTTTCTTCCATGCAACTCTGGTGTCTAGACGGGTACTGAGAAAAAAAGGACATGGGGGTTGGGGAAGCTCAGAATTTCAAAAAAAAACTGTCGGGCTCCAATTTTACATATAGATTTCTTAAAATAAACGGTATTCTTGTAAGAAAAGTGAAACGTTTGTACAATGTGTGTCCTGTTTAAAATTTCAGTGGAGCGCACTTACAATTTTCGTTGATATCACAGCTGAGAGACGGTTCCTAACCAGAGCATTTTACTTAACTCGCTTCAAAACTGTTCATGTGGGACAAACACGCTCTATTGCGAAAAAAAACGGGACATTTTGAAGATTTACGTGAATTGAATATCAAATTCCTAAAATTCTTACTTGCAAACCTATCCGACTCGTTCGCTTCTAAATGAATGTTATGAGCTGAAAATGTACTAAAATGTAGATCTCATCGAGTTCTACGTCTCTGATATAATACGGGCCCAATTTGAATACTTTATCATACCGCGGGACGCGCTAAAGTTCCAAAAAAGGTAACAATCGTCAAAAGTGACGTCCGGTATTAAATCAGAAACGTGAACCTCACTGAGATCTATATTTTGGTATATTTTTCAGACCAAAATATTTTTTTGAACCGAGTTATGTGCCGACCGTATGATAAGTATGGAGTTTCGGGACTTGATATTCAATTCACGTAAATCTTGAAAATTTCCCATTTTTCCGGTATAAGACATCCGGACACACGACGCATTCCACAAATTTATGAGCACACATCGTTCTGAATATCTTTCTATGCAAAAACGTTATCACTTAAAAATCCAAAATTTCCCATTTTTCGCATCACCTGTCTGTTGGTTGTACGGTATTTTGGATATCCGGACAAAAAACTGTTTTGAAGCGAGTTATGTGCCAACCTAAGGTATAAACTAGTGGAGTCGCTACGCAGCGAGCAGGAAACTTTAAGTGACATATCGAATAGCCCCTAGACACGTACTCAATGTAAGTCTCTAGACAGTCACTAGCAGGGTTTAGCGGAATTCCGCCTTCCCCTCAGCCTTGGCTCTAGTCCCTAAACAGCTCCGTAGAAAGTTCTGGAAACTTCCAGAAAGTGTCTGTACACCAAGAAAGACCAGGGCTCATTTACAGTAACCTGTTTCAGATATTTCATGGAATACACCGAATGTGACAAAGCGGCGACCGTAAAAGCCGGTTTAAAATTCATGAAGGACATGAAAGTCGACGTGGTCATCGGCCCTCCGTGTGCAAAAGCTCTCGAAGTGATGGGTACCCTCTCGGTAATCTACAAAACACTGGTACTTGGATGGGGTTTTGTAAGTGAATCCCAACTGGCGGATAACACACGATTTCCGTACGTGACGTCTGTTCAGCCGACAGCTACTACGTGAGTTTGTTTGGGATGGAAAACCAAATATTTTCGAAGCGATCAAAATTTTGACTCTTTTAATCCTTTACTGTTAGTCATTCACTAGTATTTTTTATATATTTTATATATTTTTTACTAGAAATCGTAAATTTGACATTTTTAAGTTTTCTTACATATTGTCAGTAAGAAATCCTACGTGTTCAGACTTGGTCTCGCTACGTCTAAAATCTTGGAACTCTACAATTGGGACCGTGTGGCACTGCTCTACTACACCGATGAGCAAAACTACTGTCAATCTGTGATAGATGACGTGGAGGCGACGTTGAACGACCCGGATAACTATTCTGTGAATATCGTTTGGAAGGGGCAACTAGTTTATGCGAATGCGGCGGCGACGAGGGCAACATTGAATGCGGTCAAGTCGAGGGCGAGGAGTAAGGATCTTTGGGTATTGGGGTTGAATAGCGATGGAGCGCACTTTCATAGTACACAGATTGAAATGACGCCTGGGACACTTTAAAGGCGTATTGTCGTCTGTTGCGATGTTTTCATATTGTAATGTATGAGTTTCGGTGAGTTCATTTTCATAGTTCAAGAATTTTTTAATTCAGTCCACAACCCGCTGAGAGCGAGCGCCGGAAAGTTTGGTCATTGAAAGGGTCGCAGAAAATTGGGGGCCGTGGCCTGGAAATTCGACTTCAAAAAAGTTGATTTTTTGAATTTTGACGGTATTTTCAATTATTTTTGTTGTATTTCTTCAATAATTTCGATAGAAAACGGCAAATATTGATAGAAAAACACTAAAAACTATCGAAAATAACGCCAGAAATAGCAGAATACTGAAAAAACAACTTTTTCGAAGTCGAATTTCTAGGCCACGGCCCCCAATTTTCTGCGACCCTTTCAATGACCAAACTTTCCGGCACTCGCTCTCAGCGGGTTGTGGACCGAATTAAAAAATTCTTGAAGTATGAAAATGAACTCACCGAAACTCATGATATGAAAATATCACAACAGACCACAATACGCCTTTAAGTCATACAAACCGGGCCGGCGCGTAACTCGCTTCTACTTGAGTTTTGTGAGCTGAAAAATATACCAAAATGTAAATCTCCGCGAGTTCTATGTCACTGACCTACTACAGGCCGGATGGCTATTCGTTAATATGTTGCGGGCCGGGAAAAAGTGTCAAAAAACGCGAAAATTGCCAAAAAAGCCATTCTAGCCCGGCCCGCGGCACATTAACGAATAGCCTTGTGGCTCGGAGTAGGCCACGGACATAGAACTCGCTGAGATCTACATTTTGGTATATTTTTCAGCTCACAAAACTCAGGTTGAAGCGAGTTACAAGCCGGGATGTGTAGGCCCGTTTCGACCCGGTTTACAAATATGCTTTAAGTGCATCGAGTGGAACAGTAGATCTTGCTTATGAAACTGCGCTCTATGACACTTTGGGGAAAATCTTGTTAAATTCAGATTTCTAGTCATGTTTAATTTTCGGAAAACATACATATTAGTTTCTGCGCCACCCGTTGACGTCCTCCCTCTGATCGCGGACATTGACAAAACCGCTCGTATCTTTTTTCATTTTGATGCTAGCTAAAATCTGAGAACAAATTCAGAATCCTCATGATTTCAGCTTTCTAATCATATATAACAATTGAAAACTGGCCAACCGCGTGAAATTGACGTAAATGCCCGCGACGCCGTTGACGCCATCCCTCTGATCGCGGACATTGCGAACAACCGCGTGTATCTCGGTTAGTTGCCGGTGGCAAGGTACCCTCATAACCCTGTAGTCTCCGAGTCCTCACAATAAATACGCAACGACACTCCGCCAAAAGCTCACGCGCCTACCGTAACCTCAGCGCGTCAGTTCACGTGGACACGTGTACTCCACGTGGCAAAAGTAGTTTTCTGAAGTCGGTTGGCTTTCAGAGTTAGTTCTAGTTTTAGCGTTGGTTGTTTTGTAAGTTTATCGCTCTCTTTATTTATTTTCTTGCAATAAAGTAAATTTATTGTAAGAAATTGTGTATTTGTCGTCATATTGTATCAGGACCCTATCACCCCGTATTCGTACGCGGGCAACTTGGGGGCCGAACCGGTTATTCGTGTTTCTTAGTGAATCTTTGAATTTATCGTTTGGGCGAGTATAAAACCCAGGCGATTTCGAAGTTTTGCGGAAAAATAAGAATTTTTGGTAAAATTTGGATAAATTTTACGGAAATTTGTGAATAATTTTCGTCGATTGGATAATCAACGAATTGTAAACAGTTTTTGGATAAAAACTTTGTTTACGGACAACAACGCAGAAGATGAGCGACAAAACATCGTCGAAGCAGTCAACGTTGAAAGTAGACGACAATCGGATGATTGTTGTGGAAACTCAAATGAGCGTGAAGGAGAGAAGAAAGAAAGTGAAGAAGTTCACTAAACTTATCGCTAGCAGCGTCAGAGTCGAGGACGAAACAAGGTTGCAACTCGGGGAGTTGACAGCAAAATGCAGCGAACAGGAGGCGGATGCGATTCTGGAGCCGATGAGAATTTTCCACAGAGAGTTGTTGGAAAAGTTCGAAGAAATCGGAGGAGATGAATGGCCGCGATCGGTGATTCGAGTTATGAGAGAGTTCAAGCTCGAATCGGTGGAAGAGTTGAGAGAAGCGTGTGCGAAGGCAGCGCAAGTGCAAGTCGAGGAGAACTTGTTGACGGAGTTCTGGAATGAGGAAAAGGAGATGCTCGGGGAGCAAATCCGGAAAATTCAGAAAGAAAAGGAGGTGGCTGAGGCTCAGGTCAGGAAGCTGGAGAAGGCGCTGACGAAACTGAGGAAGAAGCTGGATCAGGAGGAGCGTAAGCCGAATGGCTTGCGGGATGAAGCCCAGGAAATCGCTGTGGAAACAGTGACGGGCGGCGAAAAAACGAGTAGTGAGGAGAAGAAGGTTTTCATGGTAGGAAATCTGGGAATCCGTGTGGAAAACAGAAATCCGTACAGGGAAACGGCGGAGAAGAGCAAGGAAATCGCTGTGGATACAGTGACCGAGGAGAAAAAAGAAGGGACGAAGCCAAAGAAGACGGTGATTAGAGAATCTAAGATTCTCATAACTCCGAGAATCGGCGTGAAGGGAAAATCCATCTTTGAGTATCGGAAAAGTGCGCTGAACACGTGGAAGGATAAATTCGATTTTGCGAATGTAGAATCGGTCGTATTCTTGTTAGAGCTCACGGAGGACGAGGAGACGAACCAAAAGTTGAGTAACTTGGTTCGAAAGTTAGCTGAGGAAGTGAAGGAGATCACGATCATTCCATACAAAATGGATTGGGCAAAATCGGGATTGGTGGAAAGTTGGAAACGGAGTTGGATAACTGCCGGTCATGTGAAGTGGAGCGATTCGGCTGCGAGTGCGGGCGAAAAGTTCAAAACGTGGGAACAACTGCTTGAGTTCCTGGAGGCGAGGACGACAGAGAATGTGGTGGTGGCCCAACTGAGAAAGGAGTCGGTGACTTCGGAGCCACGGATAAATGAGGACAAATGGAGTCACCATTGATGTCATCTTGGTGGACAATCCAAATTGTTAATTAATTATTTTTGTTTTAGTAGTTTTTATGTTAGGGTGGTGTGACTGAGTTTAGGCTAGGTGGTGTGAGATAAGGGGAGAAGAATGTAAGTCGTATCTGTGAGAGTACTCGAACCGGTCGGGGTCCGGTTTCTGTAAAGGGGGGGAAGTTGCCGGTGGCAAGGTACCCTCATAACCCTGTAGTCTCCGAGTCCTCACAATAAATACGCAACGACACTCCGCCAAAAGCTCACGCGCCTACCGTAACCTCAGCGCGTCAGTTCACGTGGACACGTGTACTCCACGTGGCAAAAGTAGTTTTCTGAAGTCGGTTGGCTTTCAGAGTTAGTTCTAGTTTTAGCGTTGGTTGTTTTGTAAGTTTATCGCTCTCTTTATTTATTTTCTTGCAATAAAGTAAATTTATTGTAAGAAATTGTGTATTTGTCGTCATATTGTATCAGGACCCTATCACCCCGTATTCGTACGCGGGCAACTGGTTAATTTTAAAGCAAATCAGAATTTGAAGGCAGAACCAAAATCCTTGAATCATTAGGTTTTTCTGGCTTAAAGGATGATGCGCTTTTGACCCGGACTGGCAGTTTTTTTGTGAATCGATAGTGTCACCATCATTAAAACCAGCTTTTAACTGCAGCCGAGGTGTGCAAGCCAATCCAGTCATATAACTAAAACTGCTTTCAAAATCCGTCCGTGTGGAACAGTTTTGAACCACGATGCAAAAAGTTTTCCGCAATGTCCGGGTAGGAAGGAAGACAACAACGACGCGCAAGTTCTCTGGACCATAGTTTTTTGCTTATCTCAGGAAATATAGATATCAATAAAAATCTGGAGGCGGGAGGGTTCTGAATCCGTTTTCAACTCTGAGCTAGCGTTAAAATGAACGCTTATACAAGCAATGTTATCAACCTCCGCGATTATAGAGATGGCAACAACGGTGCGCGATCTCCCAGGGATCATATTTTTCCGCTTTACATTCAAATTTTTCCAGTAATCCTCTTCTGCGCCATTTCTGGACCTGAAAAACGTGACTACCTCATCAAAGTCGCTCAGGAGAACATGACAAACTCAGAGTACGTGCATGTGCTACTAACCATGAGAAGTGTCGGATACGGAGTGCAGACTAGTGTGGGCAAGAAGACTTGTGAGTTATCTACCCAAGACTTAATTATCTTCTAAATTCCAAATTCTAGTCGCAAATGGTCTAACACCTCTTTGGGAGTCGTTCAGTGTCGCCGCAGATGGAAATGAGACGATGGCAAAGAGAGCGGCGGAGAAGATGCTTGTAGTAAGTACCAAAAATTAATTGGTTTTTAAAATCTTGGAGAATTTTTCAGATCGACGTGAACAGTGACGTGCAGGACACTGACTTCCTGCAATATCTCACAAAGAACATTGCCAATGCTGTGAGAGACCCACCAATGAACTGTAACTCATCGGCATGTATCAATGCGTCGTCTACGGTAGGTTTTGAAGGGGGAAATACTAGAATTGAGTGGTGAAGTTGGGAAACTGAAGTTATGAGGATTCTGAATCCGTTTCCAAAATTTGTCTAGAACCATTTTGAACCGAGATACAAGCGATGTTCTAAATGTCCGCAATCAGAGGGACGGTGACAGAGGGAGGGTGGCGCGGGCATTTTTGTGAATTTGTCTCACCATTTTTTGAACAAATTATATATTTTTGAAAAGCTCACATCGTGAGGATTCCGTTTTCAAATTTTGTCAAGGTCCAGATTAAGCCGAGTTACAAATGTTTGAAAATTGACCAATTACAACATAAGTCCCAACAAAATACTGAAACTTTGTTAATTTTGACTATAGAAAAATTTCAAAAACAGATTCAGAATCCTCACACTATTTTATTTTTTTGCAGTCAATGGGCTCCTACGCCCGTCACCTCTTCGACGTCTTCTATCTCTACGGACAAGCTATCGACCGGCTCAACACCACTGATCCGGCGGTCTATCAGGACTTGGCTTATTTGATTCCTCAGTTGATCACAAGTTTTGATGGTGAGTACGGTAGAAAATTTTTTGGGTGCGCGTCGCGGTGGTGTCGAGGCTTCATCAATCTCAATTTTGGTCCAGGGGTCATAGTCATGCGTTGCGGTCGCGTCGCGGCTGATCATCTCAGTCGGCAGAAATAAGAGAAGTCGTGGCCTAGGATCCGTCAACTCGGCCGATCGACACAACTGAAACGAGTGTTACCGTAAGCACTCTTGTATCGAATGACTTCATTTTCGTGGTGCGATATCACGATGGCCGAGTTGTCGGATTCTAGGCCACAACTGTCTTTTATTACGTTTGCTATAATATCTGTGGGGCGTCGCGGTTGCGTTGCGGCTTTCTGAGAACTTGAAGTTTCCAGGCATGACGGGTCGGGTGCAAGTCAGCAAAACGCTCTACCGTGTCCCATTCTACCAACTCTACGGTTTGGACGCCAACTACGAACAAATCCCGCTCGTCAACATGACATTTTTCAACTCCTCTTCGGTAATTGTAATACCAATTTCAATGAATTTCAGTTCAAATCTCTAAGACTTTATGCTTTTCTAGACTATGTCAATGGGTTACACCACTGCAAACGAGGGCACCGCTGTCTGGCACTTCTGGGATAACAAACGCCCGACTGATTCTCCGATTTGTGGATTCTCCGGGAGGTATTGTCCTGTCCAGTTTTGGGATCAATATGGAGCCCTGGTTTTTGTCGCTGCAGTGGTCATACTCTTTCTTCTATTCATAATGTTTACATGCGTTGCTTGTGTCCTTAGAAACCGAAGATTGGAGCAAGAGCGTCTAAATTCCGAATGGCAGATTCCTGCGATCAAGTTGATCATGCCAGAAAGACACAAGAAGCCCAACAGTCGTCGCTCCATAAATTCCGGCCCATCTACAGTAACCGGTGACTCGAAAATGACAATGGATAGTGGCATGGGATTCCACGAGAACTACACCGTACAGATGTACGAGAAGGATTTGGTGTTGACTACCAAGCATCATGGCACTCAGTTGAGCAGGGAGGATCGGGACAAGTTCGCGAGGCTGAGAAAAATGGATCATGATAATCTGAACAAATTCATCGGTTTATCGATCGACGGTCCGATGTATGTGGCGGTGTGGAAGATGTGTTCGAGAGGATCGCTGCAAGATATCATAGCGAGAGGCAACTTTTCGATGGATGGCTTCTTCATGTTTTGTATTATAAGGGATATTGCGGAGGTGAGTGCTATCCACTACATAATCGCCACCCCGAAGTAGAACCGCCCAAGTCACAACTAAGTAATGCAACGCGCGGTCTCAATTTGGACGGTTTTGGTACAGTTTTAACACGGGCGGTCCTGAGTCGCAAGATGGGCGGTCTCAGATTCAAAACAGTCGCTAGGCAGTCAATTTTTTGCTGCGCGTTTCAAGGTTCTAATACGGGCGGTCCAATACGTCGTAAATCGACACTGCTATCATTCTGAAATCTTTGAGAGAGCAACTCTTAGCAGCTTTTACGCTTGTAAATCAACACTTCTTGCACACAAACCGCCCATCTTGGCTTTCAAAAAAGAATTTACGCCGTAAATCTACACAGCGACTTTTGAGTGCACTGTCAGCTACCATAAGCCGCCTAAAGCTACCTTACAGTCTGAATAGCTTGTCCCAAAAACATTTAACCTGTAAATCAACACGACATCAGGCATCGTCTCACCCGATGTTCCGTAGAGCGTAGTTTCGATTGCCACAAAGACTACAAAGACCGAAAGTCTTCAAGCATCCTACTCCCGTATATCTTTACCTACCGTACCCCTATTCTTCCAGGGCATGAACTACATCCACAAAACGTTCCTCCGAGTGCATGGAAACCTCCGCTCTGCCACGTGCCTTGTCAATGACAGTTGGCAAGTGAAACTAGCGGAATTCGGTCTGGACAACCTCCTGGAAGAGCACACGCCAACCAAAAAACGATTGCTATGGGCGGCTCCAGAAGTTTTAAGGGGATCCCTGACGGTTAGTCAGATGGAGCCAAGTGCAGATGTCTACTCATTTGCTATAATTGCATCGGAGATTCTCACTAAACGGGAAGCATGGGATATAGCGAATCGGAAGGAGGGTGCCGATGGTAAGTGCACCATAAAATGTTTATGCTCTGTTATAGAACTCTACAACCTTCAGAAATTCTGTACATGATAAAGAAAGGAGGTGGATCTGGTGCTATCCGACCAGAACTGATACTTGACGCAGAAGTTAGTCCATCCCTTACAACCTTAGTGAAGGATTGCTGGGCGGATGTACCAGAGGATCGACCAAAGTCCGAGCAGATTTGTAGACTGTTATTCGAAATGACACCAAAGTGAGTTAGAGCGCATTTACATCATCATTATCATTTTGGGTTCAGAGCTAACACAAACTTAATGGATCATGTATTCAATATGCTCGAGGAGTACACGACGACGCTGGAAGTGGATATAGAGGAGAGGACGAAGGAGTTGACATTGGAAAAGAAGAAGGCGGATATCCTGTTAAGTAGAATGTTACCAAAGTAGGTCAACACGCTTTCAGATCAAAAACCTACAGTACTCTATTCCAGACAAGTAGCGGAACGTCTGAAAGCGGGTCAAACCGTCGAACCGGAAGGCTTCGACTCGGTGACCGTCTTCTTCTCGGATGTCGTCAAATTCACAATTCTAGCCGCCAAGTGTTCGCCGTTTCAAGTGGTCAACTTGTTGAATGACTTGTACAGTAACTTTGATACAATCATTGAGGAGCATGGTGTCTATAAAGTGGAATCGATTGGTGATGGTTATCTGTGTGTCTCCGGATTGCCCACAAGGAATGGGTATGCTCATATCAAGTGAGTGGTGGCCCCTAGAAATCCAACTACATTTAGTTTCTTTTCCAGACAAATCGTGGACATGTCACTGCAATTCATGGAGTACTGTAGGAAGTTCAAGATCCCGCACTTGCCGAGGGAGCAGGTGGAGCTGAGGATCGGTATTAATAGTGGTAAGGTTTACGGTGTCTATGAAGCAAATGCGCTCTACTGAGATCTGAGAATAGTGATACACGACGCATCAACCAGGATAAGCATCCAACGGTCTTTAAGAGATACTCTTGGAAAACGCGCAACGCAACGGCACCGCTTCTGAAGATTAGCCAAAGTTGCAACAGCCTAGTGTTGGCGTACTGTAGTTCTAGGGGTACGGTAGCTCAGGTAGTACTGACTTACTGTAAAGAGGGCTAGTTCTAAAGGTGCTACTGAACTACTGTAGTCTGGGCATACTGTAGTTATTGTTACCATAATCTTCCTAAGAGTACTATTGCTCTGATTCTGATGATCCTGGATTACATCATCACACCTAAAGTCCTATTGTCTCCGACGGATTCTAGGAGTACTGTATCTCTAATAACTTCTATTCCAGGCCCCTGCGTCGCCGGTGTCGTCGGTCTCTCAATGCCCCGTTACTGTCTATTCGGTGACACTGTGAACACCGCGTCCAGAATGGAATCCAACGGAAAACCATCCATGATCCATATGTCAGAAGCAGCTCACTCATTGCTCACTTCCCATTATCCCCATCAATACGAAACGAATTCCCGTGGAGAGGTGATAATCAAGGGGAAAGGTGTCATGGAAACATTTTGGGTACTTGGAAAATCCGGCGAGACCAACTCGTTGAGCACACGGACAACACCACCGGTGACCGATGAGAATTGGCCACCGCAGTTCAAGGAGGAGCAGAGGAAACGCGCGGTGACACCGTATCCGGAGAGGGTGGTCACCACGGCAAATCGGAGGAGGGACACGTTGCATGTGACTGATGCTTGAGTCTAGTTTGTAGCTTATATACTGATGTCTTGCCATATATCTGTTTTACTGAAATTAAATACATTCTAAAAACACACTATCAGACATCCGGACATAGGGTCACGCACAGACAGACAAGACTTTCATGAAGATGGTGGTTAACTCGGGTAACATCGCGTTATCCTGAAAGTGGGCGGAGCTCTGTTAAACAACTATACACAGAGACAGCATGTGGACATCTGAACACACAGACATTTGGACAGACATTGGGCATTGGAAGCCCCAACAGACCCCGACAACCATAAAATTTCAACTTTTTATTTCCCGCGCTTTTTTGTCATTACTTTATCTCCGTATTAAGGCTAAAGACAGTGAGAATAGAATGTAAGTCGCATAGTTGTCAAGGCCCGGGCCGGCCCGGCAAGGCCCGGCAAGGCCCGAAAGCCCGGGCCGGGCCGGTAGAAAATTTTCAAGGCCCGGCCCGGCCCGAAGGCCCGGCTGAAATTTTTTTAAAAAATTTCTATAAATTTCTATTTTTTTTGAGGAAATGTATTGTGAATTTTAATGTGAATAAAACCCGAAAAAATCGAAAACAACAAATGACTCTCAAAAATCAATAATATTTGAATTTCCAATCGGAATGATAGTGGAAACTTGGACTTTTATGGGGAAAATTTCAAAAAAAATTCAAAAATTTTGAAATTTTGACTTTCGCGCCAATTTGGCCGGGCCTTCGGGCCGGGCTTTGATTTCGCTGACAAGGCTCGGCCCGGCCCGGCCCGGGCCGGGCCTTGACAACTATGGTAAGTCACTACTCAGTCAATTTGAGTCGGAAGTCGGAAGTCGTAATTCCATGCAAGCACTCGGACACTTAGAACGTTTTCACTCACAATTCTCATAACTCTTAATCCCCCAAAAATATCCAAAACATTTTAAATTTATGATTTTAATTCCATACGTCACCCCCGCCCCGCTAACCAGAAGAAGCCCCTCATGCCTCTGCCCACTACTTTCTCTATGAGCCCAACCTCCCTCTCGTTTATTAATTATTATCATTCAGTTCTTTATTCCAATATGCGTCTTCTCTATTTTATTTCCCTTCTATTTCAATCAATATCCTGTCAAAACAGACCCCTCATCCGTGTCGGTATAGCTGCAGCCTTGAAGACTCAAAACGGATCGATCGGTTGGGGATATACGGGCGGTGCAGTGCCCCTAGCGTTGCAGTATTTAAAAGGACACGGTTATTTGAAGGATTTTGATTTTGAGTACGGTGACAGAAAACAAGAAAACCCGCTCCATTGGCAATCCAAACAATTTTCTTCTTCTTCAGATTCCACGTGGAGTACACCGAATGCGATCTATCAGAAGTTGTGAAAGCAGGCGTTTCATTCATGAAAACTAATGACTACGATGTAGTCATTGGTCCCCCTTGTGCTCCGGCTCTCAAAATGATGGGCACCTTGTCTACGCTCTATAAGAAACCCGTGCTCGGATGGGGGTTTGTGAGCGAATCTGATTTCTCTGATATGTCAAGATTCCCATATGTTACATCGGTGTTGCCCAGCTCACAGACGTAAGTGACCGAAAATATTGGTGGCCGAACTTTTGTCAGGTCTGTTTCAAGTTGACTAGCGTCCTACGCATCCCGGCGGAACTTCCGTTCTCGTCCAACTCCGTTCGTCCACAATTTTTTTTTCCTTTTCCACTCATTTTTTCATCGAAAACAAATTATGGTTTCACTTAAATGTATTTTCAGTATTAGCGGCCCACCCCCTCTAACAACTGCGCCCCACCGCAAACGAGAGAGTATCGGTGAGAGACGCAGAATTTTTTCTCGCGCGAACAAATATTTTTACCATTTTTGACCTATTTTCGCTGTTTTTAAGAACAAATTACATAAAAACTTTCGAAAAATAGTGAAAATAGGTCAAAAACTGTGAATATAATTGTTGGCGCGAGAAAAAAATCTGCGTCTCTCGCCGATACTCTCTCGTTTGTGGCGGGGCGCAGTTGTAACGAATTTGCTCGGCTAATATACTATTCAATTTTAGTTTTTCACTTGCCAAAACGATCTGCGTACCAAACGATTGAGGCGCATCTCTCGTGCTCTCCTGCAAGAAACGCGCAAATACTAGAGATGCACTCCTTCGAAAATCCAAGATTTCACTCTAGAAAAATATGAATAGAAATGCTCATAAACAAAAAAGAAATAATTTCAAACCTACATTGACAACTTTTCAGACATCCATTCCGATCCGAGTCGGGTAAATTTCAGTTTCAGTTAAAATCTGTTTTTTTCGCGTTTCTACAGATTTTTCTGGTGTTTTCTTGATTTTAAAACAACATTCACATCATTAGAACGTGCAATTTATAAATTGAAACCATTTTTTGTCGAAATCTGGACATAGTTAAAAATTACAAAAACGCACTAGTGAAAGCTGAAAATGCAGCTACTTTGTTCTGTATGTATTAGGTTGGCAAGAAAGTTTTTATGCATGATTCAAGTTATTTTTACTTAAACAGGAAGCATACCAAATACCAAACATAGTAACCATCTTAGTCCACAACTGTCTCCAATTTACTGGATATGTTCCCGATACCGTCCTGGCAGAGCTCCGGTTGTTTCGAGGCAAAATAGGCTTCCACCCATTTTTCGACTTGACTTCAAGTATCGAAGTCCTGTTCAGCGGCAGAGCGCTGAATTACTCCGAACTTATAGTAATTCGTTAGAAGAAGGTCCGAGCTCTAATTTGCTTGATTAAAAACTATTTTCCAATAATAGGTGAGAAAATATTTTGTCGGGTATGCAACTAGCGGAAATGCAACATTATGGAGGTGGCAGACTTTTCGACCGTGTGTGGCTAAAGACTCACGTATAGTTTTGATTTTTTGCACACAAAAAGAACAGAAGTAGAAGATTATTGTTTCACATTTTCCAATCATATACGTTGTTTTGGGTCCTCCACATTAGGGTCATTATTTTCTTTGAGTATGATTCCCTTTTGATGATGTCTACCAGCGTTTGATCAACGCCAAGTCGGTAGGTTTCCCTGGGGTAGTTTGTGTGCAATACCCATTCTCTATCAGTGATACCCAATTGGTTAGATCGATTGAAGTTTGAAAGAGGAGAGAGAATTCGAAGCCGCAGGTCTACCCTTCACTGAACGCGGATCTAGGCCAAAATATGACTATTCAATGTCTCTTTTTTTATTCTTGCCGACACATTTCAAAAAGTTTCCAATTGTGTTATAAGTAGTAGTGATTATCATTGATAATTCACAGGAAGATTGAGATAAAAACTCTCCTTCTACAGCTCACAGCATGTACAAATCCTATTCATATGCACTTTTAGTACGTGGTATTTCGACCACAGAAAAATCGCATTTCTCAAAGTTGGAAACTTCATTACTCATAGTGTGCCAAAAGAAGAATTCATCCTTGTAAACTTTTCCTGTTGGTTGCACAAATTTAGACATTTTGGTATTAGATGGAAAGCGGAAATAAAAATATTGCTGTAAGAGTTGTCGGTCAAGAATAAAGATAGGCATGACTCTTGCAGAAGAGAAGTGTCGGGGGTAATTTCTGACTGCTATCAGAATCACAGAGAGTTTATCTAACAAATGGTATGCGTAGTTGGTTTTGATTCTTGTAATTTATCTGACAGCATTCAAAACAAAACATGCACAAAAACTTTCTTGCCAACCTAATATTTAAAACAGCTAATATAAGTGTCAGAAGTTTGACTGGTTGATATTTTTTCCAGAAATAACGCGAAAGTCCAATTTTGAAATGAAAACGGTGGCTCTGAAATTTTCAAACTGTAACAACTCGCCACAGACATAATTTTATTCCACATTTTTGCCTTTTTTATTTAGCCAGATGTCTAACTCGAAAAACACAGAGGAAAAATTTTCGAAAAAATGTCGAAAACACACTTTTTTTTCAACGAATACCGAATTTTCCGTTCATTCAAAAAATCGAAAAAAAAAGCACGAGGAGCGCGCCAAGAGACTGCTGGCGCACGAAAAACAGGTGGGAGGCAGCTAAGTTTGGCGCTTTAGTGGACGGGGTGGGCGTGTGGTTAGTTAGGGAGTATGATTCCATGCCGAACAGTGCAAAAGTTCGGCCACCACAATCCTTAGGTTGTTATAACCAGAGAAAACCTTTGAAACCTACAAAACATCAGTCTTAAAGGAGGTGAGAACTCAAAACAAATTGTGATTGAAATTGTGATTGGCATGCATTTTTGCGAAAACTATGATGCAAGCACACAATGCATCATATTTGACGACATTTATGGTTTTCCTGTTTAAATTAATAATTACACGTATTAAACAAGGAAAATTATATTCCGTAAAATTCATTCAGTAATCCTACGATGACTATGACAAAACGCAGTTTAAAAAACTGCGCTTTATGGGATTCGCTGAAAATTTACCGAGATTCTCGGTAAATTGAGTAAAAAACTGATGAAGTCAACAAAAAAAGGAAACCGCTTATTGTAAGATGGTCGTTAGGGCTGACTCGATTTGAGTATAGGGTCCACTTTTCTTCTCATATGTGTAGTTTGAGACTTTAAGCAGTGTTTTTAAAAATAAATCGGAAATTATTCGAAGGAAAAAAAATAGAATTTTCGTCCGGCCCGACCCGGTCCGTTTAAAAGTCTGGTTATAACTGGCTGAACTTTCGAAATAGTCGGATTCTAGGCCACACAATGTATATTTCGTATTCCAGCCTAGGCGTCGTCGTTTGGAAACTTCTGGAACTATACTCCTGGGAACGTATCGCCTTGCTCTATTTCAAAAACGAGTTCAATTACTGTCACTCTGCTATCATGGACGTGGAGTCTTTGCTATACCAAGAAAATATGTCTCAGACGGTGCGAGTGGTGGTAAAAAAAGAGTTGGACAAAACTAATCCCGAAAGCTTTCATAACACCCTACAGTTGGTCAAATCAAGGGCGAGGGGTGAGTTTGGCTAACTGAAATTGGGTATCAATAAAAATCTGAAGAAGCGGGGATTCTGAATCAGTCGGAAGAATTATAATAGGTGTCGAACAAACCGAGTTACAACGCATTTTGTACGGTAGCCTTCAGAGACCGCGGGCGCGGTCACCGCCCTCCTTTTGATCGCGGACATTGCGGAAAACCGCCTGTATCTTGGTTTAAATTGGTCATAGACAAATTTTAAAAACATATTTGGAATCCTGGCGATTTCAGCTTTTCCGACATGTAACTTTCGAAAAAATACATTAATTTCAAAGCCAATTTTTAACCAATCTACTCATGCGAGGTCGACGCCCTCCTTTTGAACGCGGACATTCCGGAAAGTTGGGTGTATCTTGGTTCAAATCGATCCTAGAGAGAATTTGAAAATAGATTTAGATTCCTCATGTCTTCAGCTTTCCATTCACACAAATTTCTGCTCATAAAAGTGCAAGTTTTTCAGTAATCCTTTGGTGTGCCCAAACTGGTGACGAGAAACGGTTCTACATGATTCAAGCTGCACTCCAACAAATGAATACCAGTGAATACGTGCATGTGATGTTATCAATGAGAAGTGCTGGGTTTGGAGTCCAGTCAGCGGTCGGGAAGAAGCCATGTGAGTTTTGTGAGGCCACGCCCAATTTTTTACAGTGGTTTTTTGAGTGTGCCACCTTTTACGCTGTTAAACTCGTTTAGCTTAATGTTGTTGTAACTCGGTTGTTTTTGACGTAGGATCAACTTTGAAAACTGATATTCTGAATTCTTACGTCATGAGAATTCTGAATCTGTTTTTAGTTTTTTTCTAGCATGAGAACAAAAAAAGTTACAACATCATTTAGTATGCCGGGTCTCAGTCACCTTAACGACCTCAGAATCCTCACAACTTTTATTACGAAATTTTCACTTACAGTAACCCAAACCGGCTTACCACCAGTGTGGGAATCCTTCCAAGTCGAGCCAGATGGATTCGAGGACTTGGCAAAGAGTACCGCTGCGAAAATGCTCGTGGTAATTAACTTTTTTGAATTGCTCTCTAATGTCAATTTTCCAGATAGACACCAACAGTGAGGTGCGTGACAAGGAATTCCTGGAATACATGACGAAGAATATAGTTAATGCAGTGAGAGCACCACCATTGAGTTGTATGGCTCCGGAATGTTTGGCTGCGAATGGGGCGGTAAGTTTTCACTTTGTCGTAAGGTCTTGCGCAAAAGTCCTGCAAAATCACTCCCGGGGTAGTATTTGACGCTTAGTCTGAATCTGGCTATATTTTTCAAAAATTTTCAGTTCATGGGCGGCTACGCACGTCATCTATTCGACGTCTTCTATATGTACGGCTTAGCAGTGTCTAGCCTAAACTCCACGGACCCCAAAGTGTATCGTGATTTGTCATTGTTGATTCCTCAGTTCACAACGCCTTTTGAAGGTATGTTGTAAGTGCACTCTACCGAGAAACGAAAAATTTCCAGGAATGACGGGTGAGGTGAAGCTAAACGACGAGTTGTCACGAATGCCATTGTACCAAGTGTATGCGTTGAATAGTGATTATGACCAGATATCGCTTATGAATATCAGTTTGATCAATGGAAGTGCGGTAGGTCACATTTTCATAGGAATCGACAGTAGAGCGCGTTTACCACGTTGAGTACATGATGGCCGAAAATTCAAACGCGCTCTATTTCCTCGCTTTCAGTTGTTGCGCTCCAGTGACAATTGCCAGTAGAGCACACTTAAGGGATGTTGGCGGCCGAAACTGTGTCAAACCTCGGTCATCGGCGTCGCCGGCACAGTAGAAGTCGATGCTCAGCCCCCGTATCGTCGCCATATGGTCTATTTCCAGAGAGTCACTCTCGCCTACAAAGACGAGCCCACCGATGTCTGGCACTTCTGGGGTGGTGTCCGGCCGCTAGACACCCCGATTTGCGGATTCCACGGAAAATCCTGCCCGATCCCATTTTTCGATCAATACCGTATCCTGATTATCGTCGCCGTGGCAGTAGCAGGCCTCCTGGTACTAGCTATCTTCACGTGTCTTTCTTCCATGATAAGGAATCGACGCGTCGAACAAGAACGCCTGAATTCCGAGTGGCAGATCCATGCGATCAAATTGAGACTCCCAAAAATAAACAATGATCGGAGAAAGTCAGTTTTATCAGCGGATTCTGGAGAGGAATCCGAAGAAGATGACGTCTCCAGAAGCACTAAGAATTCTGGAATCCGTAAATTCAATGAGAACTATGTAATACAGATTCTGGAGAACGACCTTGTTCTAACCACTGCTCATCAGATACATGAGCTTACTAACCTCGAAAAATCGAAGCTGGTGAAACTGAGAAAACTGGATGACGAGTTTGTGAACAAATTCATCGGATTATCGATTGATGGGTCGAGATGTCTGGCGGTGTGGAAGATGTGTCCGAGAGGATCGCTACGAGATATCATGTTGAAAGGCAATTTCTCGATGGACTATTTCTTTATGTTTTGTATGATTAGGGATGTTGCCGAGGTGAGTGTGATTCTTATTATAATAGTTAGATAGTTAAAATTGAAACTATCCGTTCAATCACCGCCCCGTCTTATATCAGTTATGAAACCGGCGGTTCTAATTCGGCCGATATCAATACGGGCTGTCTACGCTTGTTTTTGCACATTTTCCCGGCCCGCGGCACATAACCAAATAGCCATCCGGCCCGTAGTAGGTCACGGGCATAGAACTCGTTGAGATCTACATTTTGGTTTATTTTTCAGCCCATAATTTTTTCAGCCCATAGTGTCGGCCCGTTTCGGCCCGGTTTACAAGTATGAATACGGGCGGTACCTATTTGTGCTGTTCGATCCCGATCAGTTTTTGAGTCGCTACGCAGCGAACTTTTTGGTGCCAGTGCATGATGCATGATAGTGGACTGTGCAGTCTACATGATTCTTATGAATGATTAACACGAAACCCCTTTTTCCTCGAGCCCAGCAAAAACTGAATACAGATTTCATATCAGCGCAAATTTTCCGTTCAGGATCCTTCCCAAGTTTAAACTGTGCCAAAGTATTAGAACCGCCTTTTTCATAATTGGAATACCTTTTTGAAGCGTGAATCCGCACCTAACCATTTCTACCGGTTCCAGGGCATGAACTATCTGCACAAAAGTTTCCTGCGCCTCCATGGAAGGCTCCGCTCTGCGATATGCCTTGTCAATGAGAGTTGGCAAGTGAAACTATCGGATTACGGTTTGGAATTTTTGGTGGATGAGGAGGAGAGACCAGCAAAGAAGCGGTTGCTCTGGGTGGCTCCAGAAGTTCTCCGAGGATCCTTGACGGTTAGTCAGATGGCACCAAGTGCGGATATCTACTCATTTGCTATTATCGCATCGGAGATTTTAACGAAGAAGGAGGCGTGGAACTTGCATAAGAGGAAGGAGGGTTATGAAGGTAAGTTAGTTGAGTGGCCTAGCTTTTTCTAGTCCCCCTGTTCGTTCCAGAAATAATCTACACCGTAAAGAAGGGCGGTGCAGATGTGCTCCGTCCGGATCTTCACACAGAGCCTGACGTCAATCAGACCCTTATCGCATTGGTCAAAGATTGTTGGTCGGAAAATCCAGACGACCGCCCGTCGGCTGAAACTATCTGTAATATTATACATGAAATGACACCGAAGACGAAAGATAATCTGATGGATCATGTGTTTGCTATGCTTGAGGAGTATACGACTAGTCTGGAGGTGGATATTCAGGAGAGGACGAAAGAGTTGTCGGTGGAGAAGAAAAAGTCGGATATCCTGTTGGGTAGAATGTTGCCAAAGTATGTCACTGATTATGGGGGAAGGGGTCGGAACAGAAATTGGAAATTTCGGCATTTCCGACTA
This sequence comes from Caenorhabditis remanei, assembly GCF_010183535.1. Classification (NCBI taxonomy): domain Eukaryota; kingdom Metazoa; phylum Nematoda; class Chromadorea; order Rhabditida; family Rhabditidae; genus Caenorhabditis; species Caenorhabditis remanei. The sequence goes on from NC_071329.1 coordinate 3,308,818, forward strand.
CTTTTTGGAGAATTTTTTGGCGGAATTCCGCTCAATCCTGTTTTGAAAATTTCCGATTTCCGGGACATTATTTTCCGGAAGGACTTTGGTGAAAAGAACTTGTACGGATCAGAGTTGCATGGAAGTGAAAATTTTTTATCCGGAAGTCGGAAGTCGGAAGTGAAAAAACGCCCGAAAGTCGAAAGTTGAAAATCGGAAGTCGGAAGTCGGAATTCGAGTTTTCCGAAAAAATTCAAAAACGCCAAGAGGAAATCATAAAATGGCCGAAAATCAGTGGAAAATTAGTTTTTGGCTGAAGAAAAGCCTATTTTCTGTCCTTTTAGACCATTTTTCCATGTATTTCTGCGAAATTTACTTTTCCGAAATGCCACCGTTATGAAATGACGGAAGTCGGAAATAAAATTCCTTATCCGGAAGTCAAAAGTCGAAAGTCGGAATTCCATGCAACTCAGGAATAGATGTGAAAATCTTTGGCGAAATTTGGATTTGGCACCGTGCCACGCCGTTGTGCGACGGAGCGAATTTCCGCGACCGTACTCCTCGCACTGCTGAGCGTGAACAATGTGTCGAAGTTTACAAAATTTGTAGTTTTTTGCTGCATATTTATTGATTTTGACTATAGGCTAGGCCAAAAGTGGTGTTCAAATTAAATTTGAAAAATCGTTACAAAAAATTCGGCCACCGTCAGTTTTCTAAGTACCTATGCACTATTTTTGCCGATTTTTCCGCAAAAGTCACAGTTTTCAAGGTTTTTTCCGTTGAAAACAATGTTTTCAGAAAAGAAAATTGGCTGAAAACGAGTAAAATTCAGAATGTCTTTGAAATGGTGCATCGACAAATTCATTTTTCAAATTTCTCAATAATTGTGGTTATTTCATGAAAAATAGCTGAATTACATTGAATTCTTATGTTTTTATGTTAGAATGTGATGAGCTTCGCGCTGAAAATTGGTTCTTTAATAATTTCAGACAAGTAGCGGAACGTCTGAAAGCCGGTCAAGCCGTCGAACCGGAAAGTTTCGACACCGTCACCGTATTCTTCTCAGATCTTGTCAAGTTCACCGATCTGGCTTCAAAGTGTTCCCCATTTCAAGTGGTGAATTTGCTGAATGAAGTTTTCAGCAATTTCGATGCAATTATAGAGAAGCACGATGTTTATAAGGTATGTTAATTCCAGATGCACCATTTATAGTCCATTGTTTATTTTCAGGTAGAATCCATCGGGGATGGTTATCTCTGTGTGTCCGGATTGCCTATAAGGAATGGTGTAGATCATATACGGTAAGTTGTTTGGAAAACAATTAACTGTAAAAAGAAAAAAACAACAAAAATGAAATGGGCCGAACCGGGGATTGAACCCGGGACCTCTCGCACCCAAAGCGAGAATCATACCACTAGACCATTCGGCCGCGGCAGAAGTCGATTAGCGGGGGGAGTGAGGAATAGGCGCTTCTCGCCGCGAGATGACCGCAGCGATGCCACGCTCATGACCACTCCAATGTTTTATGTTTCCTCGCGGCCGAATGGTCTAGTGGTATGATTCTCGCTTTGGGTGCGAGAGGTCCCGGGTTCAATCCCCGGTTCGGCCCATTCCTTTTTTGCTTTTTCAAAAACATATTTTAACCCATTTTTCCAAACAAATCGTGGAGATGTCCCTTCGTTTCATGGAGTTTTGCCAAAAATTTCGGATTCCTCACTTACCAAGTGAACGTGTAGAGCTAAGGGTTGGGATTAATAGTGGTAAGTTGAAAAACAATTGTTTAACTTGAATTTAGTTTAAAAATTAAATGTTCCAGGCCCCTGCGTCGCCGGTGTCGTCGGTCTCTCAATGCCTCGCTACTGTCTATTCGGTGACACTGTGAACACGGCGTCCCGAATGGAATCCAACGGAAAACCATCGTTAATCCACATGACAGAAGCGGCGCACACCCAACTGACCAATAGTTTTCCGTATCAATACGAGACCCGGTCTCGTGGAGAGGTGATAATCAAGGGGAAAGGTGTTATGGAGACATTTTGGCTGATTGGCAAGGCCAGTATGAGTAATCGATCGACTCCGCCAGTTTCCCAAGTCAAACAGATTCCCAGGAAGATTCCGAGTTTCACTGATACCGATGATAAGGTCACTATTCGATCTGTTAGTCCGTATATTGAGAATATTAGTGATGCCGAGGAGGAAATCGAGGAAATGCGACGAGTCATGAGGAGAGAGATGATGAGAGTGGTGTAAATTTTTTTTCTGTTTTTTTCGATTATTTTTTGAATATAAAATTGTCTGTTTTCAGCAGTTTCCAGTACTTATTTCGTCGTTTAAAACGGTGACGGATTTCTACACCGTCAATAGCTCCTCCGAGAGGAGTACACGGCCGGCGGCCTAGGAACTCCCCACTCAAAATCGCGGTAGTTTGAATTCCAGAGAGTAATATTATTTTTTCAAGAAAAATACGATTTTGATTGAAATTTTGGAGGAAATGAATTTTTTCAGGTCAAAATTTCGAATGGGGATTATCATATTAAAAAAATCAATTTTTGAAAATAAAAAATATTTCATGTTTTATTTTATTTTTTCGGTTAGTCGAAGGACTGCGGTCTGAAGTAAATTTATGATTATGAGATACAGATTTGTGATGGCTATTCAAAAAACATAAACAACTCTTCCAGATTTCAGTATCAAAAAACAGAAAAGCCAACACAGCCTTCGGCCCGCCCGGGTCGAGAGCGATTGTAGCTCGAGTGATGTTCTTGGGAATTTTATGTTATTTTTAACGAGTGATCGCTCGAGTGACAATTTAACATACTTAATTTTGAGCTATTAAGCAACCTGACACGATTTTTTTTTTGAAAAAAGCTATTAAAGATAAACGGTCTGCCCGGTTGACAAGTACGATTTTTCGAGTCAAGGCTTTGAGCTCTCGCAGTTTTCCAGATTATTTGAGAAAATAGTGGAATATACTTCTAAAAAACAAATATATATGAAAGTTGATTATTTAATTATAATTTGTAAAAAAGAATATTGGTATTTCATGCGCCAGAATATCTCACTATCGTAGATCCATAATTCTATCGGAAATGAAATGAAACTAAGGTTGAAGAAAACGACAGAAACTGACTATCCCATCAGAAACTTCGTTAATCTAGCTTTACTTACTAGGGAATGATCCAGACGTATTTCGGAGATCTGGGTCGACTTATATAAATCGATGAAAAGCTAAGAACGAGCTCTTTTCAAATCTGTATTCCAATTTTGCAGAACGATTTCGTGAAAAAATTTTTCAGGTTTTTATGACATTTCAGTACTAAAAGTAGAAAGTTTGAAATCACTTGAATCATCCAAAAATTGGATTCAGATGAATGAAATGAACCAGAGTAGGTTCCAAACGACGAAGAGCATTTTCACGAGTTTTTTCGAGAAAAATCTTTTCCACGAATTTTGAAGTTTTTGGTAGCCATAGGCGAACATTCGACCAAATTTTTTTTCTCAAAAATTGTTGTTTTGTGAATGTTTAAAATATGAGTTTACAACAATCCATTTTTATCACATTATCTCCTAGATAGACATGAGGTGAGTTGATCATAGGATTGCTCTTTTTACGCTTTTTATTATCGAAGAACAGAGGAATACGGTTAAAATGTCAAATTTTAGATGTTTCCCAATAGCCAGATTAGCGAGATTCTGATGGTGCACATATCTAGATTGATATACTCACTTGCAATAGATCTTCATTATAGCTACACTGTCATTACATAAACTCCATCTTCCTAATAGCCAACAGAAATCTGTATTTCATAAACAGGGATGTGCGGAAATAAAAATTTCGGAAACTCGATTTTTTTCAACTTTTTATAGTCAAAATCCAATAAATATGCAGTAAAAACTAAAAATTTTGTATATTTTGACTCAGGTGGGACGTTTTGGCACCGTTCACGTTGGATTGAGAGCAATTTATTTCGATTCCGCACAATTCTTTTTTTATCATAATGAAAATATATGGAATTTCGGAAATTTCGAAAAAAAAGTTTTTCCGGAAAAAATTCTCCGAAATCGCGATTTAAATCGGAAATTTCCGAAAGTTCCGAAAATAAACTTCGGAAATGTTCAGACGGAAAACAAAATTTCGGAATTTCCGATTTCCATTCCGCTCATCCCTGCTCATAATCATAAATTTACTTCAGACAGCAGTCCTTCGACTAACCGAAAAAATAAAATAAAACATGAAATATTTTTTATTTTCAAAAATTGATTTTTTTATAATGATAATCCCCATTCGAAATTTTGACCTGAAAAAATTCATTTCCTCCAAAATTTCAATCAAAATCGTATTTTTCTTGAAAAAATAATATTACTCTCTGGAATTCAAACTACCGCGATTTTGAGTGGGGGGTTCCTAGGCCGCCGGCCGTGTACTCCTCTCGGAGGAGCTATTGACGGTGTAGAAATCCGTCACCGTGTCGTTCAAATCGTTTAAAAAATAATTATTTTTAAAAGGGGCTGCTAACGCGCTCCACCGACACGGCGGCACATTTCAAATTCGCGCGCCAAACGGTGTTATTCGAATTTCGGTCGTCATCGTTTTCGCTCATTTTTGCTCGTTTTTCGTCATTTTTTCGAGTTTTTTAACTTTCAGAATGATTTTCAAGCGAAAATTCATGTTTTCCACCCAAAAATGTATACATTTCGACAAAAAACCCATATTTTCGGTCAGTTTTCAATTTTTAGACTGGAATGTGCGAATAACACGATTTTAAGTAGTTTTTCTTCAATTTTTCCGTGTTTCCGATGAATTTTCGGAGAGAAATCGCAATTTTTCAGTCTACAAACTCGAGAAGCCGTCAGAAAACTCGATTTTAGTCGTTTCATCTCATTCAGCGAGAAAATTTTCAAGTTTTCAGTTTTTGGTATTTTTTCGCGCTTTTACAGTTTTTCTGGTGAATTTTAATGCAAAAATCGCGATTTTTCAGTATAAAACCTTCAAATTTCGACCAAAAACTTTGATTTTCTGAGGTTCACAGTGTATTTCATTTAAAAATCACAATTTTTCAGATTTTTTGACAAATTTTTCAGGAAAAAACGCAGTTTTCTGCCTACAAACGTCAATTCTTGACCAGAATATTCAGGTTTTGCGTTTTTCACACGATTTTGTTTGAAAATCATTATTTAAACAATTTTCTGTCTTCCTTCCATATTTTTCAGGCTCTCGTGTCGATTTGGTTGCGAAAATTTTGATTTTTGATTCTAAAAATGTGAATTTTCGATCAAAAACTCAGTTTGTCATCTTCTTGCCAATCAATGCCAAATTTATATGTTTTTTTTTCCAGCGGAAACTTCGATTTTTGTCGAGAAATGTCGAATTCCGCTCAAAAACTCAGTCTTTCCGCGGTTTTTTTGCAATTTGCGCATTTTTCAATCGTAATTTTCCGATTTTTATCGTCCGATTCTTCTTTTATTGCTTTCTCTTCACATTTCCCGCTCTTTTTCGTTATTTTCAACCTTCCAGAAATGTCCGAATTGCTCGCCGGTGTCAAGTTGATGGATCAAGACCTCGAGCCGGTCGATCCGGAGGTTCTCAAGGGAAAGGTACCGCTCATCTCTCTTTCCTCAGAGTGTTTTGGCGCCAAAGTTTAAAAATTTGAATTTTTTTGCGAAAAAGTCAAATTTTGTGAATTTTTTCGCGAAAAAGTTTAAATTTTTTGAATTTTTTTCGCGAAAAAGTCTATTCTTTTGAATTTTTTTTCGCGAAAAAGTCAAATTTTGTGAATTTTTTCGCGAAAAAGTCAATTTTTGTGATTTTTTTCGCGAAAAGGCGATTTTGTTCGCGAAAAAGTTAAATTTTATCATTCAGAATTAGAAGAAATTCTGAAAAATCCTCAGAAATGTTCACATTTTCGATTAAAAAAATGAAAAAATTTCAATTTTTCCCAGGTCGTCGGCCTCTACTTCTCCGCCGGATGGTGTCCACCGTGTCGTCAGTTCACACCGAAACTCAAGCGTTTCTACGAGGAAATCAAGAAGACGCATCCAGAGTTCGAGGTGATTTTCGTGTCTCGTGACAAGGAATCACAGGATCTCAACGAGTATTTCGCCGAGCACATGGGCTCGTGGCTCGCCATTCCGTTTGGAGAGCCCAAGATTCAGTGAGTTGCAAGGCTGGGGAGAGTTGTGCAATTTTCAGGGAAAATTCGATATTTTCCACGTAGCGATGATTTCAAAATCCGATTTTTTGAAAATTTCAGCAAATTTTCTAAAAGTTTCAGTTCAAACGCTAATTCGAATGATTTTTCTAGCGGATTCCATTCAATACCGCCCGCATCGCTCCATGACGAAGATTTCTAAAGTTTAGCTGAAAAATGTCGCTAATTTTTGTCCCGGACAGTAATTTTAATGATTTTTACAGCTAAAACCCTTTTTTCCACTAAAAACCCTTTTTTACAGCTAAAATCCCAATTTTACAGCCAAAAACCCATTTTTTACAGTTAGAAACACCTTTTTACAGCTAAAAACACCTTTTTACAGCTAAAACCCCAATTTTTGGAGCTAAGAACCCATTTTTATAGCTAGAAACCTATTTCTACAGCTAAAAATTCATTTTTTACAGCTAAAATGCCATTTTTTACAGCCAAAACTCATTTTTTCAGCTAAAACCCCAATTTTTCGAGCTAAAATCCCATTTTTTATAGCTAAAAACCCAATTTCTCGAGCTAAGAACCCATTTTTCAACTAAAAACCCAATTTTTTACAGCTAAAAACCCCTTTTTTCAACAAAAAACCCTATTTTTACAGCTAAAACACCGTTTTTACAGTTAGAAACACATTTTTTCATCCAATAACCCATTTTTACAGCTAGGAACCCTACTTTTTCGGTTGTGCCACGTGGGTTTTATTTAGAACCGCCCGTAAGGCTCCACGTGGCAATTATGGGTCTCGCCACGATTTTCAGTGTTTTTGAACAAAACTTTCGAAAATTTTCATTTTTTGGGTTCTGCCACGTGGATTGGCATGATTTGGAATGTTTTGAAACCTGTGGGACCGCCCATATCCGTTAGAAAGCTATGGGCGGTTTAAATTTGTGGGGACACGTGACAGATACGGGTCTTGCCACGAAAATTGTGGTTTTCACCGAGTTCTCGTCGATTTTCACGATTTGAGACCATTTTTTGCAAAAACCAAGTCAATTAGCTGAAAATTGGTTGAAAATCTATGAAATTTGGCGTGTCAGGCGTACCTTTAGCGCTTTAGATGGATATTGACCGAAAATTGTTCAAAAATAAGCTAATATTGGCACAAAAATCTCAAATTTTGGCTCAAATTCTTATTTCTCTCCAGAGAACTGCTCGCCCAATACGAAGTCAAGACGATCCCATCGATGCGCATCATCAAGCCAAACGGTGACGTCGTCGTTCAGGACGCTCGTACCGAGATTCAGGAGAAGGGAAGCGATCCGGAGGCTCTCTGGGAGGAGTGGCTCGCCTTTTACGAATAATTTTTTCACCTCAATTTTTTTTGAATTTTCGAATTATATTAATTTTGTGTAAAATTGCGTTTACTAAAATCATTGACAATCATTTATTTCACATGTATTTTTTCATTCAACCCCTCGAATCTCCCGCTCGCTTCTTTTTCTTCGTATTTTTCGAATTTTTTTCCACCGATACTTCCTGTTTCTTTGGCGGCGACGACATCGCCGAAACTTTCGAGGTATTCGTTGACTCTGCTGCCGGAGTCAATGCTGAACTCGAAACGCTGGTGGATTGTGACTTCTTTTTCTTCGTCACCGCCGCCTCCAACGATTCCTTGAGCTTTTCGGCGGTCGGACGTTTATCCGGCGCCGCGTGGCAACACTCTTTCATAATCTCATCGATTTCAGATGGCATGTTGTCGGGTGCCGGGAGACGGTAGCCAGCTCGAGTTTTGCGCTGGAAAAGGTATTTTTTTTCTTACAACTGCGCCCCGCCGCAAACGAGAGAGAATTTCTCGCGCCGACACTGATTTCCACAGTTTTTCACCTATTTTCGCTATGAAAAGTACCAAAAATAGGTTAAAAACTGTGAAAATCGGTCTCTGCCTCTCTCTCGCCGATACTCTCTCGTTTGCGATGGGGCGCAGTTGTAAGCCCACGTAGAGTCCAGAACACAACCTATGCAAACGCGCTCTATTGACAAACATGGTACAAAAAGTGTGTACCATGTTTGTCAATAGAGCGCGTCTGCATAGGTTGTGTCCTTGGACTCTACGCGTGGCGGCGCGCACACACTCACTTTCACCTGTCCCGCCTTCATTTCCGAATAGGGCGTCTCGTAGGGAACTTGAAAAAACTCCCAAATCATTATGCCAAACGCGAAGACGTCGGTATTGAACCGCGTCTCGCCGGTATCCCAAACCTCCGGTGCCAACCAGCGAACGTTGCACGGCTTCGTCAAGTCCATTTTGTAGACGGACTGTGCGCGGCACATACCGAAATCCGCCATTTTCACGATTCCCTTGTGAATTAGGCAGTTACGGGCGGCGATATCTCGATGGATGCAACCTTTTTTGTGGAGATAATCCATACCGCACGCCGCCATGTACGTATAGTTGCTACGGGTGATTGTCGTGATTTTCTGGAAATTTTTTTAATTTTTTAAGCTTTTTTTGTAGAAAATAGCCAGAAAATCCACTTTTTTGTCGAAAAAGTCAACTTTTTTGTTATTTTTCATGAAAAAAACAGGATTTCGGACTTTTTTTTTTAAGTAAAAATGTCAAATTTTGACAGTTTTCACTTTAATAGCTCCGCCCACTTTTAGATCCCGCCCATTTTCGAGACCACGCCCCTTTTAGGCTCCGCCCACTCTTTCGAACCGAAAAAACATACAATTTTCAATGGTTGCTACGGGTGACCGTCGTGATTTTCTGGAAATTTTTCTCGTTTTTATTAGCACGGCACAGTGTGAGTCTCCCGGGAAATGCTGTTTCGGGAAATTTCCCGGGAAATTTTTACCGAAAATTTCCCGGTAAAGTTCCGGGAAGCTCCCGAACTTCCCGAAAATTTCCCGGGAAAAATCCGGGATTTTTTTCGGGAAATTACTGAGAACTACTTTGGGTACCAATCTGACAACCGGGGTTCGATCCCCACTCGTGCCAAAACTTTTTTGTTTTTTGTTTTTGACTTTTTGGTAACAATCTGACAACCGGGGTTCGATCCCCACTCGTGCCAAAACTTTTTTGTTTTTTGTTTTTGACATTTTGGTACCAATCTGACAATCATGGTTCGACCCCACTGGTGTCAAAGCTGTTTTTCATTTCATTTTTGGTTTTTGGTAAAAATCTGAAGACCAAAGTTGCTTTTTCGGAGAAGGACTGTTCTGAAAATAGACACTTGTAATCTAAAAATGTTTTTTTGTTCTGAAATGGTTTCAGAATGGTACCAAAAATCAAGAAATGAAATGAAAGAAGGTTTGACACCGGAAGGGTCGAACCCTGGTGATCAGATTGTTACCAAAAAGTTAAAAACAAAAAACAAAAAAGTTTTGCCACTAGTAGGGGTCGAACCCTGGTTGTTAGATTTGTACATAAGTGAAATTTCCCGGGAATTTCCCGGGAAGTTTACTTCCCGAAACTATAAATTTCGGGAAATTTCCCGGGAAATTTTTACCGAAAATTTCCCGGTAATTTCCCGGGAAGTAACCGGGAAATTTCCCGGGAATTTCCCGGGAAGCGATCGGGAAATTTTTACCGAAAATTTCCCGGGATTTTCCCGGGAAGCAATCGGGAAATTTTTACCGAAAATTTCCCGGAAAATTCTCGGGAAATTTACCGGGAAACGCTTCGTACAATCGCGCTCTATCGAAACCGAAGTGAAATTGTGTGCGAAATTGAGAGACGCAGAGAAAAAGAGAGATTTTTCAATGGCATTTCGGTGGAGCGCAGTTGTAAGAACTATGCCGAGCTAATAAAGCGTTTTTTTTTGTTGAAAAAGTCAATTTTTTGTTATTTTTCATGAAAAAAACAGGATTTCGGACTTTCTTTTCGCAAAAATGTCAAATTTTGACAGTTTTCACTTTGATAGCTCCGCCCACGTTTAGATCCCGCCCATTTATAAGCCACGCCCACTTCGAAACATGAAAATCGAGAGTTTTGTGATATTTGAGTTGATTTTAATCAAGGTTTCATGTCTTCGAAGCTCCGCCCATTTTCAGACCACGCCTCTTTTTAGGCTCCGCCCCCACTTTTTTCGAACATGCAATTTTCGTATATTTTGATGAAAAATTTTACGAATTTTTCTGTTTTTTCGATTTTAGAGCTAGAAATATGAGATTTCTCAGATTTTTAGACTTTTCGGGGGTGAAAATGTCAATTTTTTATATTTTTTTTGCAAAAAAATCAATTTTTCCGTGTTTCCTCATATCTGTCCATCCCGATGTCCTCCTCCCCCCTACTCACCGGTCCCTTCTCCCTCAACCGATCCTCCACCGATCCTCCATTACAAAACTCCAAAACCAGCAAATACGGCAAATCGTCCAAAATGAAACCGTGAAATTTGACAATATTCGGATGATCGTACAACTGCATCACTCTCGCCTCCTTCATCATTTCCGCCAGTCCATCCTCGTCGGCGGATTCTGGATCCAACTTCTTCACCGCGATCACCTCATTCGTTCTGACGAGTCGGCCACGGTAAACTGTGCCGTACGCGCCGGCGCCGATCTGAGAAAGAGTTATCATGAGCTTGTGGGAAGACTTGGGTAATGGTCGGGTGGCGCAGCCGGTAAGAAGCTAGATTTTGGTTCGCGGCGGTGGGGGTTCGAGTCCGCTTGCCAGCTAAATGTTTTTTGTTTTTTTGTTTTGTGATATCTAAGTGAACAAGCCCGTTTTTAATCCATTTTCTCCATACTTGTCACGGGCCGGGCCGGGCCGGGCCGGGCCGGGCCCGCTAAAAAAATCTTCCGGCCCGGCCCGGCCCGGCCCGGCCCGGGCCGGCCCATCAAAATATTGAAAAAAAGGCTTGCTGCGGGCCCTGCGGGCCGGCCCGGGCCCTGAAATTTTCAGAGGGCCCGGCCCGGCCCGGCCCGGCCCGGGCCGGCCCGCGGGCCGGCCCGTGATTTGACAAGTATGATTTTCTCGATTTTCAGTTCTAAAATTTCCCGGAAATGCGACGATTCGAAACGTTTTCCAGAGCTCCCCCACCGCGCTACCTTTATCACTCCCCTCGCTTCTTTATAAACTGTTGCCCTCGTGGCTTAGGGGTGAGCGCGTTCTCCCGTGGAATCTCACGACCCAGGTTCGATTCCTGCCCCAGGTCAAACATTTTTGCATTTTTAAAAACCGTTTTTTCTTCACTTTTAACCATTTTTAATCAATTTTCCAGCAATTCCCACTCACTTTCTTCTTAAAAATCACATCTTTATGCATCAACTGGAACTTTCCCTTCGCTATCGCCCTCTTCAACACCACCTTCTCGCCCTTTATCTCCACGGGGTCCGTTTTCAACAAATTTATCAATTTCTCAATGTTCGCCGCACTTCGTGTCGCCATTTTCGCTTGTGTTGCGCTTCTTTTGATCTCATATCGCCGGACACCTTTTTTGAGACGAACCGCCAGGAAGAATTGCTAAAAAATTTTGAAAAAAATCTAAAAAAAAGAGGCAAACGCGCTCCACCGTACTAATTTATTAATATCGATTTGTAGCTTCATTGTCACCATAAAATCACCGTCATTCACCAGCAATTGATCGGCGTCAATATTCATGAGGGCGCCGTGAAAGTACGGTAGACACGCGTCCTCTTCTGGAATCTTCTCTTTGCTGCCCATTGTGTGAAAAAAGGAATAAAATTTTTGTATTTAATCAGAAAATGATTACATCACGTTATTTAAAGCCGTACAAATATAATTAAATAAATACATTTTCAAACACATTAAAACGCGCTCCATCGCACCACACTAAAGGACTGCAGAAGTGAGTAGACCGCCCGTAATTGTCGAACACATCTTGGAAACCAGCACTACGATGATATTGTCCGTCATCGAGACCGTCGGGAAGAGAACTCGTTGCACTTGGACATGGGATACCAGAAGGAAGATTTGCATTACGATTTGATAGGAGAGACGATGCGAGAGACAGAAGATGAACGAGATCACCACTGCCACGTTTCCTGAAAATTTGAAAAGTGGGCGTGGCTTAGAAGTGGGCGGAGTCAGAGAAGGGAAATTTGGGAAAGAAAATCGGTCAAAAATGACTCAAAAACGACATTTTTCAGTGAGGAATGGGACGTGGCTCGTGGCAGAGTGGGCGTGGCTTATGAATATGCGAGACCTGAAAAGGGGCGTGGCCTAAAAGTGGGCGGAGTCAGAGAAGGGAAATTTGGGATCTTTGAGAATAACGAAAATCGGTCAAAAATTCCTCAAATACGACATTTTTCTGTAAAAAATGGGGCGTGGCCTAAAAGTGGACGGAGCTTTCAGAAACCGAAATTTACTGCTGAAAATTAGTTCAAAAACATCGTTTTTGAACCCTAAAGTGGGCGGAGCCTAAAAGGGGCGTGGCTTTGTAGTGGGCGGAGCCAGTGAACGAAAACTTGGAAGTTCTGAAAATCGGCCGAATTCTGCTTAAAAACGACATTTTTCTGTGAAGAAGGGGGTGTGGCCTAAAAGTGGGCGGAGCTTTCAGAAACTGAAAATAACTGTTGAAATTCGTTCAAAAACATCAATTTTGAGCCCTGAAGCGGGCGGATCCTTAAAAAGGGCGTGGTCTGAGAGTGGGAGGAGCTTCGAAGACAGGAAACCTAGAGAAATCTTATGAAAATCGATTGAAATAAACTCAAATATGACCGATTTTCATGTCTCAAGTCTTAAAGATTAAAAATGGGCGTGGCCTATAAGTGGGCGGAGTCTTATATAAAAATTGAGCAATATCAACTAAAAACAGCTCAAAAATGCCTGAATTTCCGATAGTCATGTCGCGAAGTGGGCGTGGCTTAAAAATGGGTGGGATCTGAAAAGGGACGTGGTCTGAATGTGGGCGGAGTCTTATAAGAATTGAGTAAAGCCAACCAAAAACAACTCGAAACTAAAGCTTTAAAATGGTCGGAGCTGAAAAAGTGGGCGTGGCCTCTCTGTTACCGTAATATCCCAACAAAGTGGATCCGATCAAATGTTTAAAATTCGTCCCATTCTTCTCATTTTTCCATAACGAATACAATAGAATTACGCAGAGATATGAGCAGATTTCGGCGGCCGAGAGGAGGAGACAACGGTAGAACCTGCAAGAAAAATGGAAAAAATGAGATTTTTGGCAAAAAAAATTTAAATTTTTCTGAAATTTTTCGATGATTTTTCAGTACTTGTTCTAATTCTGAATCATAGTCGAAAAATTATTTGACTATTTCGCGAAAAATTCTGGTTTCTGAAAAAAATTCAACAAAAAAAATTTACAAAAAAATCGAAAAAATTTTCGGATTTTGGTGGCCCCAAGCTCCGCCCACTTTTCCGATAGAAATGTTTATGAATATGCAATTTTTGAGCTTGAAATCAGGGTTTTTCGTGGAAAAGTGCGAAAATTGACTCCGCCCACCACACCTAGACCACGCCCATTTTTGTAGTTAAGCCGCATGGCCCACGCACATTTTTAAACAAAAATTTTGGAAAAAATCACATATTTCTGGCAAAAAAACCTCCTAAACCCCTGTTTAAAATCAATTTATTTGTGATTTTAAGTGGAAAATGATACTTTTTTACTCAAAATCAACTAAAAATTGGTGAAAAAGTGAAAACCAACTTGACCACGCCCATTTTAGCAAGTTTGTCGCATGGTTCGTTTCTCGGCCACTTTTTTAGCGATTTCTGTCAATTTTTGAGTTGAAAACTAGATTTTTGAGATTTTTAAGCTGTTTTTTCAACGGAAAACCGGAAATTTGAATAAAAACGAGGCAGGGTTTGGTTCGTCAAAAAAAGTGATTTTTGAGTGAAAAAATCAGCTAAAAATACAATTTTTAGGTCGAAAATTTGATAAAAATAGGTTTTCCAGTCAAAAATGTGCGAGAAATGTGATTTTTGGGTAATAAATTAGCTAAAAACACAATTTTCAGTTCAGAATTGGCTGAAAATGTGATTTTCAATCAAAAAATTGCAGAAATTAGCGTTTTAAGGTTTTTTTCGGCCAAAAACATGATTTCTGATATAAAAAACGGTGATTTCCTCGATTTTTCGATCAATTTTTGTCTAAAACCCTTACATCCACTCCTGATCGGCGACTTGTTGTGTCTCACTGCTACTCTTATCCCGAATCCACACTTCTGCCGCGTGGCTCAACCAAAAAATCACAAAAAGTCGCTCCGGCCGTTGAATTTTGACGTTTAGAAGGAGATGACGATAAGCTTGAACATATTGGAGCATCAGATCGATTACTACCAACACAACGTCCTGCTCGATGTACTTGTCCACCACTTCCCCGCATTTTTCCTGAAAAATCTTGATTTTTTGGAGTTTTTGAGAGTTTTTAGTGGAAAAACTTGCTTTTTGAGCATTTTTTCGGCAAAAAATCGATTTTTTCACTCTAAAAACATTTAAAAACATCTAAAAACCAACACATTCTGTCAATCTGATGACTCCTTCCGAGTATTTTCTGTATATGGTCGTGGAAACTTCTTGACAGTTTACGCACGCGTATTCTTCTCTTTCTTTTGATTTATATCGACTTTTCCACATTCTGAAATCTCGAAAAAAGACGAATTTTGAAGAAATTTCGCAGAAAAATGAGCGAAAAAGACGAACAAATAAAATTTCGTGGCTCGTAAATCGACACAACAAAATCATCGCGGCCGTGGCCGAAGAAAAACTTCGGCCATATTGGAAATATGCTCTATCTGCACGTGTTAGAGAGTGGAGAGTGCAGAGAATTTTTTAAATCCACGATTTTTATAGTGAAAAATGAGATTTTCAGAGGTTTTCGAAGGTTTCAGAGCGATTTTTCTTGATTTTTTATTGAAAAGGTGCGAAAATATGATATTAAAACCATAAAAGTCACATTTTAACAAAAATTTAAGTGTATTTCGCTCATTTTCTTAAAAAAAATTTTTTTTCTAATTTTTCTAAAACTCTTGCGACGATTTTCAGACATAAATTTCAAGTTTTTCAGGTTTTTAATGGTAACATAAGGATCAATTGACGGGAGTTTGCTGCCAGAAATACAATTTTATTTCTGCCAAAGTGAGTTTTACGAGATGTTTTTCAAATTTGAAAAATTGATTTTTAAAATAGAAAACTGCTGAAAAATCGAAAAAAAAAAGTCATTTTCTAAACCAAAAATTCAGAAATTTCGGGAAAATTTCAACTAAAAACCTGAAAATTCTCCGAAAAACTTGATTTTCGTGGGAAATTTTGAATTTTTGCATTTTTCCCACGTTATTTCTCAATAGGAGCGTATTAGAATTGAAAAAAATCCGAAATGTGTTCAATATGTGGAAATTATCATTAAAAAATACCAAAAACTGGAAATTTCAGTTTGAAAATTCATTTTTGGCTATTTTTCAGTTTTTTTTTGAGTATTTTTCCCTTTAAATCGTCGATTTATCTGAAATTCCAAGTCTAAACGAAATTGTACAAAGCAGTTTATTTTTGAATTCAATTTTACGACAAAAGGGAGAATTTTGGACAAAAATTTGGACAAAAAGAAATATTTTAACTACCTAAAAAAGAAAGATCCGAAAGACATTGTTGGAACGCTTTTGTACAAAAAAATAGGACAACAAAACTACAATTTAGGGGGCAGCGGCGGAAATCAAAAAAATTCTCAGAAATTTCTAGAAAAAAACATGGAAAAAAGTTAGGAAAACATTAGAAAAACGAAGAATTGGAGGTGAAAATTCAATTTAAAAAAAGAAGAAATTATTAAAAATGACACTGGGGGTGAGAGAAACGGTTCATTGAAAGGGGTGGGGGAGCTGAAAGAAGTGGTTTGGCGCCGACCGAAGCCGAAACGCTCTGAAAGACTTCGTGGGCCTGATTGTCTGGGACGACATGCGTTAGCATGTTGAGACGGAAAATGGGGGGTACCGGGGGTAACTGGTATGGAAGGGGGCGGGACAAAGAGGGACATACAAAAAAATGAGTGAGGGAGGGGGCGGAGAAAGGGGTCTGTACAACGGTCACCGGGGGGCACTCGGCAGCGACGGTGAACACCTGAAAATAACAATTTTGATAGGTTTAGTGGTCGGGTTACTGTAGATTTGGACATCTGAATCTCTAGAAAAGGTTCTCGGGATACTGTAGTCCGATCTATCTGTAGGTTCGGACATCTGGATATCCGGATACACCAAAAGACAGATATAGATCTCTAGAACGGTTTCCGAGTTACTGTAGGTCCGGACATCCGGACACTCCAACAGTTACAGATAGACATCTCTAGAAAGGTTCTAGGGTTACTGTAGGTCCGGACATCTAGATACACCGACAACCAGATAGACATGTCTAGAAAGGTTCTCGGGATACTGTAGATCCGGACATCTAGACAACCGGCTACACCGACAGCCAGATAGGCATGTCTAGAAAGGTTCTCGGGTTACTGTAGTTCGATCTATCTGTAGGTTCGGACATCAGGATATCTGGACTTTCTACCAGACAGATATAAATCTCTAGAAAGATTCTCGGGTTACTGAAGATCCGGACATCCGGACACTCCAACAGTTACAGAGACATCTCTAGAATATCTAGAAAAAGTTCTCGGGTTACTGTAGTTCGATCTATCTGTAGGTCCGGACATCAGGATATCTGGGCACACCAACAGACAGATATAGATCTCTAGAAAAGGTTATCGGGATACTGTAGTTCGATCTGTCTGCCCGTTTGTCCCGTGTAATGATTAAGTTACTCTAAATCTGTCTTTCTGTAAGTCCGGACATCTGGATATCCGGCTACACCGACAACCAGATAGAAATCTCTAGAAAGGTTTTCGGGTTACTGTAGGTCCGGACATCTGGATATCCGGATACACCGAAAACCAGATAGACACCTCTAGAAAGATTCTCGGGTTACTGTAGTTCGATCTGTCTGTAGGTCAGGACATCCGGACATCCGGACACTCCAACAGTTACAGATAGACATCTCTAGAATATCTAGAAAAGGTTCTCGGGTTACTGTAGTTCTATCAGTCTGTCGGTTTGTCAGGATATCATCATTAGTCTTGCTGTAGTACTGGTTGGGTTACTGTAGGTTTGTCTGTCTGTCCCTTGGTCCGGATGTTCCCATACTCTTCATCTAACTCACCTCAAAATCGCCAAATTTGTTATTTTTGTTATTTTTTGTTTAGAATTTTTCATCGAGTAGTATATTAGCAAGAATTTTCACTTCCAAAAAATTGTTTTCTTCACGTCTTCCGAAAATTGTTCCACGACATCTTCTAGAAACTTCTGGTGTTCTTCTTGAATTTCTTCGGCTGTGTGGGATGACATTGGAGTCCAAATTGTTCAGTGGTGTTGTCCTTAAGTGAATTACCAAGGAGACGTGGAATGGTTACATCTGGAAATAATTGAGGTTAGGTATAGTGAGAGAGAGAAAATAGTAGTTTTTGAGAAAATATGAGTTTGAGAGCACAGTTGACAAGTTTAGAATTTCAACCTAGAGAGATAAAAAGATTTGAAAAAAGAAAAAAGAAATCATTTTTTCAATTCCTCATATCTCCCTAGGCTGGCAGCCTACGAAATTGTTGCCAACTACAAAAATGAAGCCTAAGACCTATAAAATACAAAAAATATACATTTTGAGCAAATTGACGGGATCTCGGAGCAGGAAGATGGGGGATACGGTAGGAAGAACTAGGGTTTCTGGGCTCGAATCGTAGTGGGTCATAGTCTAGAAGCCTGGACTTCAACCTAGAGGATGTAAAGATTTGAAAAAATTACAGCCTGAAAATTTTTCAAAGCCTCGTATCTCTCCTGCGTGAAGTTTTACAAAAAAGTTGTGAACTACAGAAATGGAGTTCTAGAATTCTAGAATGCGATGCATATACTTTTTTTTGAGGTAATCGGGCTCTCAAAGTGACGTAACTCAAATTAGGCGAAATGTAGGTCCTGGGTCCTACGGTACACATGACTTTCAAACAATTAGGAATAGCAGGGTACGGTAGCTATAGCAGCGCCGCCATCAAAACAACGCTAGAACTAGCTCTAGATCCAAAAAGCGAAGAGAAAAAAGACCTTCCCTCCCCTCCCAACTATACGAAGTTTGTGTTGTGTGAGTGTGAAGGGAGGGGCGGAGGACGCTTTTCTCCGCGACGACTGCCGCCGCCATCGTCCGCATGTGTCTGGAGCTCCCCACACACACATAAAAAATAGTATAGACGAGCATAAGAGGATTAGAGAAACGCGTTGGTCACAGCGCTCTCTCTCAGTACTTGCCTAGTAGTGTCTGGGGACGGGCGGAGCGGCCGGCGGGGGGGAAGGGTTGCGCAATGTGTGTGCATGTGTGTAATATAAAATTGTTGGTTGAAAGAGGAGAGAGAGGAAAGAATCTGAATCTCCTCATTATACACTCTTCGAAATCGAAATCGAAACAAATTGCCACTTTTCGACGACGGCAACGGCGGTGATTCAGAATTGGGAAGGAGAAAACGGGTCTTTCGTGTGGGATTTATGACTTTTTTCGTTTCTTGTTCCCCTCCTAGCGGATGAAATGAGAAGGGCGGAAGCACCTGAGGAAACTAGGAAACGGGAGGAGCGGTGGCCTAGAAACCCAAAAAAAAACTAGGCCGTGGACTTTCTGGAGTTTTGGACGATAGGAATTGATAACTAGGAAGGATGGGGACGGACTAGTTTTCTAAAGTGGGAAAGTTAGGCCATCAAGTGTTGGAAATGCTTCAAAACCCTAGAGTTTCGATAGTTCTTGAGTTATCAGGGATTGAATGTCTCGGTGGCCTAGAAAACCAAACTTGGGGAAAGTTAGGTCACGGGATTTGTCTGAAGTTAGCGGAAACCCTTGTCAGGAATCAAAGTGTTATCTAGGCCACGGAAAACTCTTAAAAATGAAGGGACTAGAAACCCGAATCTCTTGAAAAATTAGGCCATCACCCAGAGCGAGATTTAGGAATCCAAGGATACAGCTGGAAAGTTGTATATCTAGAAAGCTGGACACCTAAGGACTATGAATCAGTTTTCAGAATTAGATTAGAATCGAAACGAACCGAGATACAAAGGTTTGAGTGCGGGCGACTTTTACCGTACTTAAATGCCTCTTATCTCAAGTTACTGTAACCCTAGTAAAAACCCTGAAAACATTTTTGGGCTAGAAAAAGTGAAGTGTCACCATTAAAAACAAGAAAAATAATGGCTAGACACCCTGCGCGCCCCCACCCAATACGAAACAGCAGAAGCATAATACTCGTTCACGAAACAATAGTCGTCGCCCAGGGCAGCCGCCCCCACCCCGAAAAATTTGCATCGAAATCGAGAGTGTTGCAAATGTCTGCGTCTCTCTCGTTTCGCATATACTCTATTCCCTTCCGATGCTATTGTCCACTCCGATTGCATCCATCGACTGGCTTTGTTTGATCAGGCAAAATGCGATTGCCCGAATTTATTTGAGGGAGGAAGAAGAAGGAGGAGGAGACATTTGAAACAGTCATGTAGAAATAAATGTGGAAATGCAAAAGACCACGCATTGTATTGTGGGAGGGGTGGGGAAAGGAGAGAAAGTTGAAGAATGGCTTACATTGGGAAGGCGTGGCGCCTCTGGTCCTCTCAAAAGAATCTTGAATAGAGCAAGAAGAGCTCTATATTTTTGTAGCGGACCACCTTTTCGCAAGATTTCATCTTAAAGAGATACAACTCGATTCAAACTCAAGATAAGCTGAAAAATATATCAAAAGGTAGATTACAGAGAGTTCTAAGTCACTGATCTCCTGCCATAGCCGAAAAGTTATTCTAGCTCGGCTTATCTATCCGCCATCCGACGGTCAGAGAATGTCTGAGACATAGAACTCGTAGTCTTCTTCATTTTGATGCCAAGGATATGGCTAAAGTTCCACAAAGTCGTCAAACTCGGCCGGAAGGTTCAGATAGACGGCGGACGCACAGGTCATACAGTACCGTCCAAAAGGTTGTAAACTTTGACCGTTTTCAGTTGAAATTGCTCAACTTTGAGAGTGTAGCATTGTAATTCTGATTGTTCAATCAAGTAAATTTTTAATGAATTATACAGATCAAAGGTATAGCTTCATTTTTGTAGTTGACAACTTTTTTGTACGGACACTCCCTAGCAAGTTACATATCGACAAAGTAATTTCTCCCTCAAATTGACCAATTTCAGTGCAAAATAATGCAATTCTTGAGCTGCCGTCTTAAAATGGCCTTAACTCTCTAGGGAGCGTCCGTACAAAAAAGTTGACAACTACAAAAATGGAGCTCTACCTTTGTTCTGTATAATTCATTAAAAATTTTACTTGATTGAACAATCAGTATTACCATGACACACTCTCAAAGTTGGCCAATTTCAACAGAAAAGGCCAAAGTTTACAACCTTTTGGACGGTACTGTATAAGCATCCGTGCTATAGGATAATTATCACTAAATTCAAATTGGTGTCCACGTTACAAAACGCGGTTTAGCTGAGCAGCGACTCAATTAACAGCCTGTCAAATGGTCTGCAAACATAGAACTCGTCGAGATCTACATTTTAGTATGTTTTACAGCTTATAACATTAAGTTTGAAGCAATTATTTCGGCGGCACAGTTCTTACAACCGCGCCCCGTCGCAAACGAGAGAGTATCGGTGGAGAGACGCAGAGTTTCACGATTTTTGATCTATTCTCGTAATTTTCATGAAAAATGCGTGAATAGGTAAAAACGGTGAAAATCTGTGTCGGCGCGAGAAAAAAACTCTGCGTCTCTCTCGCCGATACTCTCTCGTTCGCGGTGGGACGCGCTTGTAAGAGCGGTAGACTGCTAATAGATATGTATGTAATATGTAAAAGATAACTGATTTGTATTATATAAAAATTTCAGAAATTTCAGACGGTCATCTTCAGAAGTTGTAAATCAGAACGACGTCATTCATAATTTGTGTCATAAACGTTATTTTCCCCTTGTGTATAATTGCCAATTAGCAGATAATAAATATTTTATTTTATCTAATTTATAATTGGTTCATCATAATTGTGTTAATTATCACTATTCATATATCTTTTCTTGTCACGGAAACCGCGCTCCACGGCTAAATGGGATCGTCGAGCATGCGGTTTTCAGCCGCGACGCACACGCAACGCAACTCCAATTTTCAGAAGAATGACACCATCAAAAGGAGCGAATTTTCTGGAGAAAAAGAACAAGTTGGAGTCGTTGGTTTCGCGTTTTCCACAGAAACGGAATAGTGTCATTCCCGGTGCTGAGGAGGAAGATCCTCCGCCAAAAAAGGAATTTGAAGTGAAAATAGAGGTAAAAACTCAAGAAAAACTTTTTTTAGAAAATTTTTGACCTAAAAAACTGTAAAATTCGAAAAAAAACTTCAAAAAATCAAATTTTCAGCGAAAAATCTCAAATTTTCAGCGAAAAATGTCAAATTTTCAGCTAAAATTCACAAATTTTCAGTCAAAATTCACAAATTTTCAGCCAAAGTTGGCAAAATTTCAGCCAAAATTCTCAAAATTTCAGCCAAAATTCTCAAAATTTCAGCCAAAGTTGGCAAATTTTTAGTCAAAATTCACAAATTTTTATTCTAAATTGCACGGTCTCCCATACGGCGAAAAAGAACTGCAAGGAACGTGAAGGCGATTTTTTCACGTTTTAATTCAATTCTTTTATTTTTTGCACTGAAAATTCAGTTTTTCGGGTTTTTAGACGGCGCAATTGATGAAAAAAGGTCCCGTCCTACAGAATTGTAGAAAATAAAATGGTCTATCTCATGAGCCAGAAAACGTGAAATTTGGTCTGAAATCCATTTTTTCTATACAGAAAAACTGATTTTCAGAATATTGCGTATAACTTTTTTGGTAGAAAACATTTTCTAATAAAACTTGCACATAATGTTTCTGAGGATTCTCCAAAACTGTTACAATTTTTTTGAAAAAAAATATCGGATGAAATGGCAGAAAATCTCAATATTCTGAAAATCAGTTTTTCTGTATAGAAAAAGTGAATTTTAGACCAAATTTCACGTTTTCTGGCTCATGAGATAGAGCATTTTATTTTCTACAATTCTGTAGGACGGGACCTTTTTTCATCCATTGCGCCGTCTAAAAACCTGAAAAAACTGAATTTTCAGTGCAAAAAATAAAAGAATTGAATTAAAACGTGAAAAAATCGCCTTCACGTTCCTTGCAGTTCTTTTTCGCCGTATGGGAGACCGTGAATTGGCAAATTTTCAGCGAAAAATGTCAAATTTTCAGCCAAAATTCATAAAATTTCAGCCTAAATTTATAAATTTTCAGCCAAAATTCACAAATTTTCAGCCAAAATTCTCTAATTTTCAGCCAAAATTCTCAAATTTTCAGCCAGAAGATGTTCCCCCTCGACCAAAAGAACCAAAAATCGAGATTGATGAATTCGCCGTCACGACCACTCTGATTGAACCAAAAGAGGAGCCATTTGATGACTATGGCGAGCAATTTGCTACCGATGACTTGGCATTTCGATATTTAAATTATGACTCGTTTTTACCTGAAAATCCGCCGAAAATTGAGATAGAGCCACCAGATGACGTCGATTTTAAGACGGATATACTAGAATATGGCGACTACCAAATCGAAGAAATCCCAACCAAAAATCAAGAAGAAGACTATTGGAAGAATCCAAGGAATAAGCACACTTATAGCCTCCGAGAACATCCAAAAGTCAAGAATTACCCAGAATATTTATCAGGAGAAAACATGGAAACTATCGATAACAGTAGTCAGCCATCGACGTCATCAGAAGCGTATAGAACTGAATATATTGTTGAATCCGAAGAGATTTTGGTTCCGCCTACCACGTAATTCACATTTCATTTTATTAGCTGTCCACCACTTTTGCAACTGCGCTCCACCGCAAACGAGAGAGAGAGAGAGTATCGGCGAGTGAGACGCAGAGTTTTTTGAGCTATTTTTGCTTTTTTCCAAAACAATTTACGAAAATAACTTTTTCAAAACAGCAAAAATAGGTCAAAAACTGTGAAAATCTGTGTCGACGCCAGCAAAAAAGAAGAAAAAACTCTGCGTCTCTCACTGATACTCTCTCGTTTGCGGTGGAGCGCAGTTGTAATAAAAATGCAAAACGCAAACCGCGAATTCTCTGCCCGAAAATGAAAAAAAAAAGCGAAAAAATTAAGAAAATCTTAAAATTTTTATCGAAAAATTTGAGGAAATTGCATGTTTTTATACAAATTATTAAAACAATTCGACATTTCTGCCAAAAAAGTACGAAATCCTGTTAAAATTTCAGCCAAAAATGGGGAAAAATGCTCGTTTCCGAGAAAATTGAAAAAATTTGAAGATATTTTTCGAATTCCACTGTCTTCTACATATTTTTATATCCATATCCATATTCCTGAAATCCCCTTTATAAAATTCTCATTTTCACTCAAAATATTACGGTAACACTCGTTCCCAGCTGTGTTGAATCACGATGGCCGAGTTTACAGCTCTTTCAACTGCGCTCCACCGAAATCCGCTTGAAAATGTCTCTTTTTCTCTAAGTCTCTCATTTTCGCACTCAAGGCTTCGGTAGAGCACGATTGTAGGAAGCGTGCCATGCTTACAGAGATTACTATAGAAAACTGAACTGTGGCAAATGCGCTCTAATAATAATCTTGTGAAAATAACAGTTTTTCACTGGAAAACTGACATTTTCATAAGATTATGAATAGAGCGCATTTAGTCACGCGTAGGGGGAACCTATGCCCAAATTTTTAGCAATTTTTGAAAAATGTCTAAATTTTCGAAATTTGATATTCAGGACTGTCTTTTAATACAGATTTCAATGCATATGCTAATTTTAACCATTTTCAGAGGAGGCAGACGATGCACTCTATGTTTCAACGTGCAACATCTCGGGAACACGAGAACAGTTTCAGTTAAAAACGATACGATGGTCCTGTTGGTTCCACGAGTGCTCCAAGGTCATATTAGTATAGATCAAGCGAAACATATGCTGAAAAAAAGAACGCATGTTGTATGTCGAAACCATTTCAAAGACACCGTCGACACACTTTGCACGTATCTGAGTATCGAATCGTCGGATCAATTTTCCAGTGCACCGCCCGAGTTATTAGTGAATATTGTGAACGAACTTTGTCCGGATGTTGGATATGAAGGATTCCAGAATTTGATCCATAAATTTGATGTGAAGAACAGAAAAGTCAAAGAAGTGGTTCGTATTGAAAATATTCCGAAAGTGAAAAGTAATCGTGGCAGGTGAGTAACATTGAAATCGCCGTGAGTTATGCACCAGAGCTGTGCGGAAGTGAAATTTCCTTATCCGGAAGTCGGAAGTGAATTTCCTTATCCGGAAGTCGGAAGTCGGAAGTAGATTTTTTCGCAACGATTCAAAAACTCCTAGAAAAAGTTCATAAAATTCGCGAAAATCAGTGGAAAACTAGTTTTTGGCTGAAGAAAAACCTATTTTCTGTCCTTTTAGACCATTTTTCCATGCATTTTTGCGAAATGCGCTTTTCGAAAATTCCACAGTTATGGAATGAAGGAAGTCGGAAGTAAAATTCCTTATCCGGAAGTCGGAAGTGATTTTTGTTATCCGGAAGTCGGAATTCCGCGCAAGTCTGTTGTGCGGAATTCCTTCGACTTCCGACTTCCGTGTAAAATGTTCACAAAATGTTCGAATTTTCGATGAAATTCTGTTAAAAAACGAAGCCAAAATTCTTTCGCTTGAAAAATTTTCCTTAAATTGAAATTTTCAAAATTTCACTTCCGTTTTCCGACTTCCTTTTTGAAAATTTCCATACTTGGAATGGTCCGGGCCGCGAAATTTAGGCCCGGCTGGAAGGCCCGATTATTTGGCGCAAAAATTCTAATTTTTTTCGATTTTTTGAATGTTTTTTTGCGAAAAAGTCAAATTTTCTACTATCATTCAAAATCAAAAGAATTTCTGAAAAGTCGTCAAAAAAGTTCCAAAGCCTTGATACATTTTACTTCCGTTTTCCGACTTCCGACTTCCTTTCCCACAAAAACTACTGCCGCACTCCTCTGTTATGCCCACAAATTCCCAAAATCTTATGAAAGAAATTGATTCCAGAAAACCGAAAGAGAAAACCGAAAAACCGCCAAAAATGGATCACTATTGCTCACTATGCTCAAAGGGTCAAGAACTACCAGCGATGCAAGAAGTGCCGAATGCAAATCACGTATTGGTTATAATAGTCGGATGTATCATCCGCCAAAAGTACACCATTGCTCAGGCTCAAATTTTCTTGCAACTCGTCGAAAAGTGCTATATCTGTCATGTGCACTTCGCAGAGGCTTCCAAAGAGATTTGCAAATATTTCGAAATTGGCGGATTAATGGATATTAATTCGTGTAAGCTGGAACTGCTGACCGAGTTGATGCCTATTGTGAAAAGCTTATTCCCGGCGTATACATCGGCTAAATTTCAATTAACTGTCGGCAGCTTCTATGAGCAGTACAAGGGGATTATTGAAGGGGTGAGGGATTTTTGGCCCATAATCCAAAGGTACATCGAAAAAGGGTACATTGTGATCAGACGTAATTCGAGGAACATATTACTGCTGTTTTCAGAGAGATATTAAGATTTAGCATTTTAGAAGATGTTTGAATCAATTATGGAAACTCCAATATGATCATCTTCCAAATGTTTGTTGGAGTAGTTTTTATTCTCTCTGAAAACCGCAATTGAACTCCTTCTGTGAAGAATTTCTCGAAATTTGATGAAAACTGTGAGAATTCTGAAATTTTATGAAAATTCTGACTCGATGTACCCTCTGATTCAATGTACCCTTTTTCGATGTACCCTTGAATTATGGGCCCCTCACTCAAGATTCTCTTTCAGTTCATCACTGAAAACGTAAAAGTCGAGCCACCAGAAGAATCAGAGAAACCAGATACCACCGCTTACAAAACAGGAATATCTGAAGTTCTCGAACTGCAGAAAAAAGGATTCTGCACTCTAACGAATCCGAATGACGCGTATTTGATGACCGTTCAGTATGTGTTGTTGATTTTCAGCATACTTACAAACCGGGCCGGCGCGTAACTCACGTCAAACTCAATATTATGAGCTGAAAAATATACTAAAATGTAGATTTCGACCGTGATCTACTGGCTATTCGTTAATGTGCCGCCGCGGGCCGCGAAAAAGTGCCGAAAAATGCGAAAATGGCCAAAAAAGCCATTCTAGCCCGGCCCGCGGCACATTAACGAATTGCCATCCGGCCCGTAGTGGGTCACGGACATATAACTCGTCGTGATCTGGCCTATAATCCAAGGGTACATCGAAAAATGGTACATCGTGATCATATGGTACATTGAATCGGAGGGTACAGTGAATCTTAGGGTACGTCGAGGAGCTGTGATCATAGGGTACTGTCGAGTCAGAATTTTCATGAAATTTCAGAAGTCTCACAGGATTCATCAAATTTTGAGCAAAGCTTTGAAGACGTAATGCAATATGATCATATTGGAGTTTCTATAATTGATTCAAGCACCTTCTTAAATGCTAAATCTTATTATGTCATCCTTCTGAAAACAGCAGTAATATGTTCCTCGAATTACGCTTTTCTCAAAATTTGATGAATCCTGTGAGACTTGTGAAATTTTATGAAAATTCTGACTCGATGTACCCTATGATAACCCCATGGATGTACCCCATGATCATAGGTTCTCGATGTACCCTAAGATTCACTGTACCCTTCGATTCACTGTACCCTATAATCAAATTTTTCATAGATGTACCCTTGGATTATGGGCCTCGATATCTACATTTTAGTATATTTTTCAGCTCATAATATCGACTTTCAAGCGAGTTACGCGCCGGCCCGGTTTGCAGCCCTTGAAACATCATATCTATTTCAGAAAATACAAACACGGGATATATATCGATTTCACTCAATGCACACTATGCTTAAAACTGAAAAGTCGTACGGAGCTGAGAAAAGTGTGCAATGGAGATCGTCTGGTGATAAGTGTTGGATACGTGCTGCTCGAAAAGTTCACCGTGACTCAAATTCAAACACGGATGCACAAAAAAGAGAACATTGTGTGTCATTCTCACTTTGCGGATGCATTTCAAGCGATTTTGAATAATTTGAATGTTGATAGTATTGTTGATGTTCCAAAAAGTCCCATAGATCGTAAAGAACATGTGATGACAACTGTCAGTGCGTTGAGTTCTTCATCTCAGAACTCTCATAACGCATTTTTTAGTATTTTGGATAAGTTCTACGCTCAAAATGCTGATATCGTCAGTATTGAATAGTGCGTTTCTTTATTATTTTGGAATTTTCTATTTCCGGTTAATAAATTTTATTTTTTATATGTTTTGCAGATTAATCAATGGTTTAAAACATTAATTTTGAAAACCGCGCCGAAATTTTTGCTGATTTCAGCGGAGTGAGGTTGATTTTACTACAGATCCCGTGCGGTCTCCTCCTTTTTTGAATTTTTTCCCTAAAATGTTGGAATTTTTGACTATACTTCAGAATTCAATCAAAAGCTAGTTATGCATCAAAAATTGAAATTTTTAATGTGAAATTTCAAAAAATTTGGTAAAAACGGGTCAGTTTTGAAGCCGGGCTTGAAAATTCTCTACCGGCCGGGCCTTAAATTTGCAAGTATGTTTTTTTCGAAATTATGAAAATGACGGCAATAAGACAAAGTTAATTAGTTGTAATTAGAGTAACGTGTCGATCGCTATGATCATCGATAGAGTCGACGATAATCGGTAAAATCATGTCGATTTGATCAAACTTTAGTTTAGTCGATGACCAAAAAATGAGTCGAGACTCGACGATAATCAAAAAGTCATGATTATCATCTCTAAATTATCGATGACTATCGACGATCATGATCACTCATGATTATCGACAATTTATCGACCGGCGATTATCGATAGTCGGTCGACGATTATCGACGATAATGAGCAAAAATAAAAGACTCCGGAAACGGTTTTAAATGGCTCAAACTGGTCAAAAATGGTGTTTTGATAGTCTTGTAAGAGTCCTCTATTGATTCCATAAAAAAAAAAATTTAAAAATGAAAGAAAATTTTTCAGAAATCTATCAAAACACCATTTTTGACCAGTTTGAGCCATTTAAAACCGTTTCCGGAGTCTTTTATTTTTGCTCATTATCGTCGATAATCGCCGATCGCCGCGACGATCGACGATTATCGATAATCGTCGACCGACTATCGATAATCGCCGGTCGATAAATTATCGATAATCACCAGTGATCATGATCGTCGATAGTCATCGATAATTTTGAGGCGATAATCATGACTTTTTGTTTATCGTCGAGTCGCGATTCATTTTCTAGTCATCGACTCGACCACCTATCGACTGTGATCTATCAATTTTCGATTCAAAAATCATCGAAAATTTGGTCGACACGTTACTCTAGTAGTAATTAAGGTATAACTACCCTTCGAGCATTTTGGGATGTTTTTAGGGATTTTAGACATTTTTTGGCATTTTAGACCAAGTTTTTAGACCAAGTTAATTTGAGGTATAACTACCATTCGAGCATTTTGGAATTTTTTATGTTCGATGGGTAGTTATACCTCAAATACAACTAATTAACTTTGTCTTAAATCCCTAAAAAATACCAAAATTCTCGAATTGTAGTTATACCTTCAATACAACTAATTAACTTTATCTAATTGCCTTCAATTTCATAATTTCGAAAAAAATCATACTTGCTAATTTAAGGCCCGACAAGGCCTTTAAGCCCGGCTTCGAAAAATGACCCTTTTTTACCAAATGTTTTGAATTTTTTCGAAATTTTACATTAAAAATTTCAATGCATAACTAGATTTCGATTGAATTCTAAAGTATAGTCAAAAATTCGGTATTTTTGAGAAATTAATTCAAAATTTCGTTCAAAATTTCAGTTCAAATTTTTCAGCCGGGGATTCGGGCCGGGGCGGGGCCGTCAAAATTCTTGTCACGGCTCGCCCCGGCCCGTTGCAAGTATGGTCACTGCTCCCTTCCTTAAACAAGTTCAAAAACTCGAGTTCAAACTTTGATTTTTTTTGAAGTTTAATAACATCTGGAAGTCGTTCAACCAGTAACACATGGGCGGAACATTTCCCAGAAATTCCCCCGATTTTTCACTCAATCGCTTCGAAATCTTGATCCACAGCTCGTCTTGAGCACAAAAAAACCGAAAATAAATTGAAGAGTACTGGCTGAGTGACTATTGACGGTAAACAAAAATAAAAACACACTTACGGACAGAGAGAGAGATAAATAAATGGATGGATGGGAATATACGAATTGGAAATGAGAGGAAGAGAAAACAAATTGAATATATTATAGAAGAAGATAACAAAAACAAAAACAAAAATATTTTTTCAAAAATAGGGGACGAGGGCGAAGACAAATCTACAGTAATCTTTCCATGAGATCAAGGAATTCTTGTGAAAATTGATAAAATTTGAGTTCCCATCACGGTTTTTCTGAATATCTTAAATTATCTTTTGGGTAGAAATTTTTTTCGAAAATATGCTTGGTTTGACAGAGATCCACGATGTCGGGAAGGGTTCAATTTATTTAAATTTTCGGTATGTTATAAATCATACTTGCAAATCGGCCCGGCTCGTAACTCGCGTCAAACTCAATATTAAGAGCTGAAAAATATACCAAAATGCAGATCTCGACGAGTTCTATGCCTGTGACCTACTACGGGCCGAATGGGTTTTCGTTGATGTGCCGCACGCCGGGCTAGAATGGCTTTTTTGGCCATTTTCGCGTTTTTTGGCACTTTTTCCGTAGTAGGACACGGACATAGAACTCGTCGAGATCTGCATTTTGGTATATTTTTCAGCTTAACATTGAGAATCCTCGCAATATCAGCTTTCTAGTAGTGTAACTTTTCATTCAAAATCTTCAATTCAGGAAAACATAACACCTAATAATCCAAGGAGCTCGCATACAGTCGTTCCCCTCTATCTGACCGCGGACATTGGCAAAATCGCGTGTATCTCTGTTCAAGACGGCCATCGGCAAAATTTGAAAACATATTCAGAATCCTCACAATTTCAGCGTTCCAGGCATACTAAACAGTGTTAAAAAGGGAAATAATTTTTACATTGTTAGCTTAGAAGACATGGATTCTTGAGGAATCCTTTTTGCCACTAATTCATTTCAATTTCGGTAGAGCGCATTTCCCAACATTCCTATCTACTTCCCAGGGTGACGTGTCTCTTCTCCTCCCTATCTCCCAACCTTTGTGCTCTTCTCAATCATAGTCCCGTCACGGGCGCCTCCATCTCTCCGTCTCTCTCTCTCTCTCTCTCTCTCTCTCTCTCTCTCTCTCTCTCTCTCTCTCTCTCTCTCTCTCTCTCTCTCTCTCTGTCTAAGATACTTCAAAACATCGTCAATGTCCTCTCTCTCTCTCTGGGATCCCGTGTGCACCCATCTCTTGCTCCGCGAGCACTCTTTCCCTCCCTTTGTAATATTATTTTCCTCTTTTCTCTCCTCTCATCCCCGCCCCGTGTGTGATCTACCAGCACAACCGCCTCAATCTTTTCTCGAGCTCTCACCCCTCGAAAGGTTTTTTGTGTTGAGAGCACATTGCGGCTTCAAAGCTTGTTTTCCTTTATTTTTTAACGATTTTCTTTAAAGAAATCATGTTTTTGTTGATATTTTGATATTTCTAGAACTTTCGAAATCTGAAAATTTAGGCCACGTCACCCAAAACATGAAAACGCTCAATGATTTAGGATTAAGGGTTTAGGCTTAAGGGTTTAGGCTTAAGGGTTTAGGCTTATGGCCTTAAGCCTATGGCTTTAGGCTTAGGGCTTTACGCTTGAGGCTTTAGGCTTAAGACATTAGAATTAATGGCTTAGGCTTATTTGAGATTTCTTGAACATTCGGAAATCTGAAAATTCGCTTTCAAAACGTGACGTTTTACAACCGTAGTGACGTGTTATCACGGTTTCAGAACGTCTCAAACTCTCCAGATTTTAAAATTTGTTTTTATTTTTCAAAATTTCTCTGGAAAAACCAATTTTCTCAACCGGTAACCTAGAAACCCAAAATTCTGGAAAACTAGTCCCCGACTCAAAATCATAAAATTACAGACTAGTTTTTCAAGTTTCGGGGTTTCTAGGCCACTAAAAAGTATTTTTTCTTCATTTTTTCTGGATTAAGTGGCCTAGGAAACCAAAAATTGCAAAAAATAGTCTCCAGATCGGAAAATTGAGTTGATGGCCTAGTTTTTCACATTTTGAGTTTTCTAGGCCATAAATACTTCTACAGGTTGTTTTGCCTTTTTCAGCAAGGTATAAAAATCCAAAATTGCGAAAACTAGTCCATTTTCCACATTTCAAGTTTTCTAAGCCACCAAATCTTACTGCCAAGACCTTTCGACTTAAGGCCTTAGGCTTAAGGCCTTAGGCTAAAGGTTTAAGGCTTAAGGCTTTTGGCTTAAGGCTTTGGGCTTCAGGCTTTAGGCTTAAGGCTTTAGGCTTAAGGCTTTAGGCTTTAGGCTTAAGGAATTAGGCTTATTACCGTTTTTTTTTAGCAATCTCACGTTCCTCTCGTTTTCTCGAAATTTTTTTCGAATTTTCAAAAAATTTCAGATCCCCCAGAATCTCCATTCAGAAACCCCCTACAAGGTCAAAAAAAATGCGCTGATTATGGTGATGAAGTCTCTTCTAAATCTTTGTCTTTCGGCAGTGTGCCAACACGAATTGAACAGTGAGCTCAGTTTCATTCCAGTCGAGTGTCGGCAGAAGCTTCTGGAATTCTTTTGTAGTCATGATCAGGTACGTGGCCTAGAAATCCAAGGTCTCAACAATATTTCCTCTTCCAGCTCTCAGCGTCAGACTGCTCGAATCTGGTGTGCTCGAAATACTTTGGCTGTAACATCCCATCGCTAACATTCTATTTGTCAGCTGAGCTCACCGACGAGATGCTCCATCAACTGACCACCAACAATAAATATGTGGAGAAGATCACGCTGGTCGATTGTCCGAACGTCACTGATCACGGCGCACAGGCGGTTACCACCGGACAGATTCTGTTGAGACAGTTGGAGTTGAGGGCGATGCATCAGTTGACGGATGAGTGTTTGGAGAGTGTGTACAGTCCGTTTTTGTATTCGGTGGATTTGTCTGGGTGTGGAAAGGTAGAGTAATGTTTTTGTTGGGGGACTAGGATGGATGGATGGAAGACAAAAAGCTAGGTCACGTCATCGAGACCTTAGGCTTAGCCTTACAGAAGAAAACATTGCAAAAATGTTATGGTCAATTTGAGTTTTTCCGGGCGGCTGGTCATTTAATACACTTTGAACCGTGGCCTAGAATCCGACAAAGAATTTTCGGCCGTCAAATCTTGAAGACCTTTAGGCTTATGAGCTTAGACTTGAGACCTTAGGCTCAAGGCTTTAAGCTTATGGCCATAGTCTTAAGGCCTTAGGCTTAAGGGCCGAGAGTCAAGGCCTTAAGCTTATGATCTTATTCTTATTATCTTAGTCTTAAACTTACGGTTCAAAAACTTGCAAACATGTATTTGTTTCTCAATTTCGGTTTTTCCGCGGTATGACCTGGAATCTGACAAAGAATTTTTGACCACCAAATCTTGTCCTTTCGACTTATGGTCTTAGACTTGTAACCTTAAGTTTACGGCTTTATGCATAAACCTTTAAGCTTATGACCTTAAGCTTGGATCCTTAAGTTTATAACCTTAGGCTTCTGGTCTTAGGGTCAGACTTACGGTAAAAATTATTAAAAAAACTAGTTTTGTTCAATTTGCTTTTTCCGGGCTTTGGCCTAGAATGCGGAAAAATAGTTTGCTTAGTCCATTTGACTGCCAACGTTTCCAGACTTTTCTAGGCCATGATGGGAAAAATTCTTCCAGATCACAAGTCGTGGAATCCGAACCCTTCTCACCAATAACCCAACCATCGGTTGCTTATACCTAAACACGTGCAGATCCCTCGACGACCAGGTTCTGTACGACATTGCTCATTACGTCGGGGACCGTCTTCACGTAAGTTTCTTGTGGGATAGTTTTGGGTACGATAGATAGAAAAGAAAAAATGTTAGGCCATGTCACCCAATACTTTTTGAACCGTGGCCGAGAATCCGGCAAACAATTTTTCGCCACCAAATCTTCTCGCCGAGATCTTTTGGCTTAAAGCTTTAGGCTTAAGGCTTTAGGCTTAAGGGTTTAGGCTTAAGGCGTTAAGCTTAAGACTTCAGGCTTCAGGGATTAGGCTTCAGGGTTCATGCTTAACGGTTTAGGCTTAAGGTCTTAGGCTTAAGGTATCCTGGACAACAACTTCCTCATGTTACAGTACCCTTCCCAGACTTCCTTGTGATGCAATTCTTGTCGAATATCATTTTTTCAGGTTCTCGAGCTCGACTTTCCCACATCACTCGCCGACCCGGCAGCCGCTCTCCACTACTTGTCCTCGCTTTGTCCCAACCTGTCACAGCTGTCCCTTGCACGTTTTTTTCATGAGGTATGTACTCTCAACATAGAAAATCTTATGACTTTCGACTGAAGAACACATTCAGAGCCTGGAAGATGTCGAAAACAATGTGCAATTCGTGATTGATGGCGGTAATTTGAAGACACTGGATTTGTATGGAAACTATTTCTCCCTGATGCCTCAGCTACCGCCAACAGTTCAGTCGATTCGGTTGTCAGTGTCAGGGGATGAGGATTCACAACAATTATTGACGACTCTGATGAGTCAACCGTTTTTGAGTAGTATCAACTTGATTGTATCGGTTCGAGAGGCTAATATTGTGAGTTTGGGTATTGGCGCAGGTGGCCTAGGATCCGACAAGATGTTCTTAGGCCAGGAAGACGTGAGAATCCCGAATCTGTTCTTAGTTTTGAGCTAGAACTGAATTACACCACAATATTCTCACGCTTCCCTAGTTTCCCACAACATGTTGCCCGTTTTTTTCTTCCCCACCTAGCAGTATGACAACCGGAAATCCCTTTTCGGTATCAGTTTCACAGTTGAGTGTGAAACCGGGATGGTTGGTAACATATGACGATGAGAATGTGTTGGGTGGATAAGTTACCGAGAGAAATAATAACAGATGGCAGGTACTGTAGAAGGTGTTAGGTAACTAAAGGAGCAAAATTTTTGGAGAAAGAATTGGTATGCCTGGAAAGCTGGAGATGTGAGGATTCTGAATCTGTTTTTAGATTTGAGCTAGGATCAAAAGAAACCGAGTGACACCACATTTAGTAAGTAGAATCAGGAGACCGCGCGCGCAGTTGTTGCCCCCCGCGGGCATTGACAAAATCGCTTGTATCTCGGTTCAATTAGATGCTAGGAAAAATCTGAAAACAGGATCAGAATTCTCGTGACTTCAACTTTCTAACGATGTACAACACCTTATCGGAAATCTTGGTGCTCCTTGTCAGAGCGCCTGTTTAAGCACCCGCGACCTTTCAACCGGTTGTTCCCCTCCCCTTGATCGTAGATATTGATAAAGTTGCTTGTATCTCGGTTCAAACAGGTTTTAGGAAAAATTTGAAAACAGATTCAGAATCCCCATATTTTCAGCTTTCTAATGATGTGAATTTTAGTGAAAAAAGATTTTTCTGGAAAAATTTCCCTCGTCTTGGCCTGAGCCCGTGCACGTCGTCGCTGACGTCCTCAGGTCGCGGTTACTGAGGAAATCCAGTTTCTCTCGGTTCAATTTGATGATAGACAAATTTTGAAAACAGATTCAGAATATCCATAACTTCAGCTCAATATAACGTTAGTTCCAGAAATTGTTTTTAGGGAAAAATGTTCAGAAAGTCGGTTTTTGGAAGAACTGCAAGGGTGATTATGTTACTACTGTAGCTGAAAAGGTTACTGTATTGAAATGGGTTACTGTAGTTTTTAAAACATCTTGAAAATTCTTTTGAGTTTATACTGTCCTCGAAAAGTTTCACGTTTTTCGACAACTTTGAGAAAATCCAATATTTCAAATTTTTGGATAAGAAATTTCAATACTTTAAAAAACTATATCTATATGAAAACTACATGTCCGGAAAGCTGAAACCCTGAGGATTCTGAATCTGTCTTCGAAATTTGTCTAGCACAAAAACCAACCGAGATACACCATTTTTATTGTGAGTGGTCGACGCCCTCCTTCTGATCGCGAACATTGAGAAAACCACGTGTATCTCGGCGGGAATCGGTCCTAGACGGATTTTGAAAGCAGATTCAAAACCCTCAAGTTTTCAGCTTTCTGCACATATAAATTTCTAGACAAGTTTCAAAGATTGGAAGTATGCAACAGCGCTCTGAATACCTTAGATGCTCGCCACCCGTTGATGCCCTCCCTCTGATCGCGGACATTGAGATAACCTTCCGTAACTTGGCTCAAATCATTCCTAGACAAATTTTAAGAACAGATTTAAAATTCTCATGACATCAGCTTTCAAAGATATACTAACTTCCCCTATTTCCTCTTTCCTATTTCCAGCAAGCCGTCGACAACGCCAACTCTCTGCTTTGCGCCATCATCCCGCTGCTCGGCCACAAAATCACAAAACTCCAAATCTCGGTACCCCGTCTCTTCGATGAACCTCTTCATCTCGTCACCGAATTCCTTCCCAATCTGACGCATTTATCTCTGGAAATCAACCATCTCAACACGAACATTCTACAAAAATATTTTGCGGGCGGCTCAAAGTCCAACGCTTCCAAACTCAAATGCCTTAAAATCTGTCGTATGCGTATGACGTACCGAGTACTTTTCGCAATTGCTCGGGGAGCCAGAAACCTCACAGACCTCGAAACCTCTCACATGTCATCAGTGGATGATAGGTTCCTCTGCTTATTAGGTGGTAACTGTCGGCAACTGAGGTGTCTGAATATCAACGGGTGCAGATTGGTCACTGACAAAGGGTTAGCTGTTTTGGCAAAGTAAGTGAACAGACCATAGTTGTCCGGAATTCCGGATTCCGGTTATTTATCATTAAAAACCCTCAAAAAAATGATCAAATTTAACAAATACAGTACCGGACCAAAAGTTATCAAATGTTTCCGTTTTCAGTTGTTATTGCCCAACTTTGAGGGTGTGTCATGGTAATTCTGACTGACCTATCAAGTAGATTTTTAATGGATCGTACAGATCAAAAATAGTGCTTCATTTTTGTAATTGACAACTTTTCTGTACGGACACTCCCTAGAGAGTTATGGTCATTTCAAGACGATAGCTCAAAAATCGCTCTAAATTGAGTAAAAATTCCTGGAAATCATGAAAATCGGTCAAAAATGACTGAAAATAGACTGAAAATGGCGGAAATCGCTCTAAATTGATGAAAAATGACTGAAAACGGCAAAAAAAAACTGCTAAAACGACTGAAAATGGCTGAAAATCTTGAAAATCAGTGCATTTTAGACGAAAAATGTCTGAAAATCACTAAAAATGGACGCGTCAACGGCGCCCCAGCCTAGCGACTTTTAGACATCGATCAGTTTCTATGCGTCTTTCAGATGATTCGAATCCAATTTTTATGCAAAAAAAGCGCCGATTGGCAATTTCAACTGAAAACGGCTAAACTTGA
This sequence comes from Caenorhabditis remanei, assembly GCF_010183535.1. NCBI lineage: Eukaryota > Metazoa > Nematoda > Chromadorea > Rhabditida > Rhabditidae > Caenorhabditis > Caenorhabditis remanei. The sequence goes on from NC_071329.1 coordinate 3,345,465, forward strand.
TAGCTTTTTGTCCGGTACTGTAATTCAACTGTCCGGATTCCGGAATTTCGAGTTTTTTTGTCATTCCTGGTACCGAATTCCGGATTTCGGATTCCGAATCGGAAAATGCCATTCCGTGGAACAGACGGAGCAGTTTTCTAGGCCATCACCACCACCATAAATTTCCTCTTCCAGACGCTGTCCACTGCGGGAAGTCCGGATCCGTGGCACCGCGTGTACCGACAAGTCGATCTACACGTTGGCTCAATTCTGTCCGGAACTCGAATGGATCTCCTACGCCGACTATTCGGGCCGCCCGAAATTCTCCGACGCGGCACTACAATGTCTGCGTGATTCGTGTATTCAGAAAGTGATTTGTTGAATCATTTCGCTTATTTCCCATTTCCCCCACCGTCTGTGTAGATATCGTACCTCACTCATGTCACTCAATACTATTTTGCACTAAATAAAGAGACATTCCTTGAGAAATGTTTGAAATCGGCTGTCTGTGATGTTGTACAATTCGGAAATCGTGTGAGTATACAAAACAAATTAAAAGCTACATTTTTGTAGTTGACAACTTTTTTATAACTCTCTTAGAATTTGAGTTATGCGCCGTCAAAAAGTCTTAAAAAAGACAATTTGTTGAAAAATAGCAGGTTTTGGGAATTTTAAAGAGGTGTCCTCCGGAGTCAGTTTCTTCCAGTTTTCGATATGTTTTACAACAGTTTTGGATCTTCATTTTCGTAGTTGACAACTTTTTACTAACTCTCTTAGGATTTGAGCTATGCGCCTTTAAAGACAAAACTCACCAATTTCAAAGAAATTTGAAGAAAAAAAGTTTGTCATTTTTAGCAAGGCGTTACACAGCACCGTTTTTAACTTAATCCTTCTAAATATAATTTGATTGTATACTTCAAGCCGTGATCTTCATTTTTGTGGTTGACAATTTTCTAATACCTCCCCAAGGTTTTGAGATATGCGTCTTTAAAGATAGCTGACTTCTGCGGCAACATCCCCCTCTTTAAAGGCGCATAACTCAAAAACCGGGTACGGTATCAAAAACTTGTCAACTACAAAAATGTAGCCCTATATTTGATTAACATACGTACTTTGAAAATTTGATAGTATAGAAATTTTATTACCTAATTATCCAATTAACAAATGTCACCTTAGTAGGCCAACAAAAAAATTTCCTCCAAGTCACATATGTCACAATTTCCCACCAAGCTGTGACGGTGTCTCTTTAAGGGATAAGACACACCGGGAGACATCTGGACAAACAGACAGACAGACAGACAGACAGACAGACAGACAGACAGACAGACAGACAGACAGACAGACAGACAGACAGACAGACAGACAGACAGACAGACAGACAGACAGACAGACAGACAGACAGACAGACAGACAGACAGACAGACAGACAGACAGACAGACAGACAGACAGACAGACAGACAGACAGACAGACAGACAGACAGACAGACAGACAGACAGACAGACAGACAGACAGACAGACAGACAGACAGACAGACAGACAGACAGACAGACAGACAGACAGACAGACAGACAGACAGACAGACAGACAGACAGACAGACAGACAGACAGACAGACAGACAGACAGACAGACAGACAGACAGACAGACAGACAGACAGACAGACAGACAGACAGACAGACAGACAGACAGACAGACAGACAGACAGACAGACAGACAGACAGACAGACAGACAGACAGACAGACAGACAGACAGACAAACAGACAGACAAACAGACAGACAAACAGACAGACAAAAACGCAAATTCTCTTGTCACAGATAGCGTAGGCCATTAAAGTGTGATTTGTTATCTTTTCCCACCGGTAGTAAAGTGCAAAAGTGGAAAAAGTGAAAAATGGAATCCTCCGATTCCCCCTTGATCTACAGTACACCTTAGCTTCTTTATGACGACTTTCCAAAAAATTTTCAGTTCTAACACCCCCTCTGTACCAACACCTCTCAACCCCTCCCAAAATTTGGCAACATCTCTCATCCGAGGTCATTAGTCAGTTCGTCAAGGTGTCTCCCCCTCTCCCTATAAAAACGTTTGGTGTCGTACTCGCTACTGTTAAATTTATGAGCGCGACGCGCGCTGCGCTCGTCGGCATGTTTCAAAGGGACACACGTTCAAATTTATGGCGTGTGTGTATGTGTTCGTGTATACCCTTTTACAGAGATTTGATCGCCAATTTGTTGCCAAAATTTTATGAGAGAGAGAGTGTGTTAATTAGGGAGACGCAGAGCAAGGCGGAGGAGGACACGCTTTACGAGGAGGTGTACTGTAGATGGTGGCCTAATTTTTTCATTTTTCCACTTTTTGGGAAAAGATAACATTACACTTTTAATGGTTTACGCTATGATAAGAGACATTACGTTTTTGTCTGTCTGTCTGTCTGCCTGTTTGTCCAGATGTCTCCCGATGAATACCTGAAAGAGACACCGTCACAGTGGGGTGCTTGGTGGGAAATTGTGACATATGTGACGTGGAAATTTGTTAATTGGGTAATTAGGTAATAAGGTTTCTAGAGTTTCAAGTTTTTAACAGGTACATATGTAGATAAACTATAGGGCTAGATTTTTGTAGTTGACAAGTTTTTGATACCGTACTCGGTTTTTGAGTTATGCGCCTTTAAAGACCGGGGGATGTTGCCGCAGAAGCCAGCTATCTTTAAAGGCGCATATCTCAAAACCTAGGAGAGCTATTAGAAAATTGTCAACTACGAAAATGAAGATCACGACATGAAGTATACAATCAAATTATATTTAGAAGGATTAAGTTAAAAACGGTACTGCGTAAACGATGTCAAAAATGACAAACGTTTTTTTTCAAATTTCTGGGAAATTGGTGAATTGTTTGTCTTTAAAGACGCATAACTCAAAACCTAAGAGAGTTATTAAAAAATTATCAACTACAAAAATAAAGATCTAAAACTGTTTTATTACATATCGAAAATTCAAATAAATTGAACCCTTCCCGACATTGTGGATCTCTGTCAAACCAAGCATATTTTCAAAAAATTGCGACCACTTGTGTTCCGGGACACTTCCTTAAAATTTCCGAAAAATTTTTTTCAAAATTTTTCAAAACTGTCATTTTTAAGACACCTAAAATCCGAAAAGTCTTCTAAAACTTTTTTGCACAAATAGACACGTGCATTTCCTCCCTCTCCTCTCCAAAGGGGGGGGGGGGGGGAGGATTAACAAGGATTAATTTTCTTCTAAAAAGTTAGATTTGATATTTTCTGAGCTATTCACCCATATTGGCTTATCATTAAGCATTTTTGGTTCCTTCTTTACAAAAAAAGGGGGCGTGGTTTCCAGGCCCTATGCAACTTTTGCACGCAAAAATGCGCTTGTTAGGAAGCCGTTTAATTCCAGAAACCCCCGTTTTACGTTCTTTATGCTCCTCTAATTGTCTTTCTATTATCTCACGCTCTCCCAGTTTCCCACAATATGTTGCTCACTTTTTCTTCCCTACATAATAGCAGTATGACACAACCGGAAATCCCTTTTCGGTATCAGTTTCTCAGTTGAGTGTGAAACCGGAATGGTTGGTAACATATGACGATGAGAATGTGTTGGGTGGATAGGTTACCGTGAGAAACAATAACAGATGGCAGGTACTGTAGAAGGTGTTAGGTAACTAAAGGAGCAAATTTTCAGAGGAATGATTGGTATACCTGGAAAGCTGAAGGCGTGAGGATTCTGAATCTGTTTCGAAATATGAGTTAGAATCAAAAGAAACCGAGTGACACCATTTTTAGTAAGTGGAATAAGGAGACACCGCGCGCAGTTGTTGCCCTCCGCAGACATTGACAAAATCGTTCGTCTCAGTTCAATTTGATGCTAGGTAAAATCTGAAAACAGATCCAGAATTCTCGTGACTTCAGCTTTCTAACGATGTACAAAAATGTATCGGAAATCTTGGTTTTTTGTCTAGCCACTCGTTTAGGCACCCCGTTGTTGCCCTCCTTTTGATCGCGGACATTGAGAATATCGCTTGTATCTCGGTTAAAATCGGTCCTGCACAAAATATAAAAACAGATTCAGAATTCCCGTTACTTCAGCTTTCTAGTCATCTCACTTTCTATTTCATATCATAATTTTCGAGAAATCTAGACCACCCAAAACATTCCAGAACATTCCAGAGCGTAAGGCTTCCGTCCCTCTCAAAAGTATCTATTTTTGCCTCCGAAAATCCGAAAAGATTTGCAGAATCATATATCAAACGCCACTTCTTGATGTCAAGTGGTTGCTAATCCCCAGTTTTCTAGCCGTCCTCTCAATCCGCTATAAATTTCTTGCTTGACATCTTTTTTTGAAACTTATTTTTAGATTTCAAGGTTTTTTTGTGAGTTAAACAAGTATACTTGAAGAAAAACAAGTATAATTGGAAAGCTGAGGTTATGAGGATTCTGAATCTGTTTCTGATGTGGAAATGAAGATATTTAGGCTTTGAAGAATCAAGGCGATATTAAAATCGGCGTACCTCGGTTCATTTTGATACTAGACGAAATCTGAAAACAGATTCAGAATCTTCAAGACTTCAGCTTTATGAGCATATAAATTTCTATATGTTTTGAAGTTTTGAAGTTTTCGGAATACCTTTCCCACAAAGATGCTCGACACGCGTTGTTCCCCTCCCTCTGATCGCGGACATTGACAAAATCGTGTGTATCTCGTGGGAATTGGTCCTAGGCGGATTCTGAAAACTTATTTAGAATTTTCAAGACTTTAGCTTTCTAAGAATATAAATATCGTTAAATATTTCAAAGTTTTGAAATGTGCAACAGCGCTCTAATCCTGACTTCCTTATCTCTCCAACCTATTCCGAAGGTAAAAACATAAAAACATAGTGTCATAAAGATCTTATCAATCGCTTCTTGTTCTTTTATCCCCGAGAATTTGTATTCTTATTACCAGTTACGCCATCCCCCTTCACCCACCCCAATCTGTAGAGGAAGGTAATTATTTTAGATGGTTCTCAGATACTTATCTCATCTCTCTCTGTCCCTATCTGTCTCAAAAGATACAACACTTCGGCGGCAAGATGGCAACATTTGCGAAGGAGGAGAACACCTTCTAATATACGTCGCGCGTCCCTGTCTTAACTCTCGTAAAGATCGGATAGGGGGATTAGGTTTGGAGGTTAGAAGATTGGTGGGGGACTTATGGACATCTGGATACACATATTTACAGAAATTGGAATTTGAGACTGGAAAGCTAAAATTACGCTGATTCCAAACCTGTTTTCAGAATCCGTCTAGGACCAATTCCCGCCGAGATATTTCTCAGAGGGAGGGCGTCAACGGGTGGAGAGCATCTAAGGTATTCAGAGCGATGTTGGATACCTCAAAACTCAAAAATTTGCATAAAAATTAATATGACCAAAGCTGAAGTCACGAGAATTCAGAATCGGTTTTCAGATTTTTGCTAACATTTAATTGAACTGAGATACAAACGATTTGTCAATGTACGCGATCAGAAGGAGGGAATCAACATATCCAAAGGTGACGACATTGAAAGTGGTGTATCTCGCTTCAAACCGGTCCTAGAAAAAATCTGAAAACAGATTCAGAATCCTCACATTTCCAGCTGTCCAGGCCTACTACAATGTCCGCGATCAGAGGGAGGGGAGCACCCCCCGCGCGCGGTTTCCAAACGCTGCTAACTAAAAGTGTTGTAACTCGACGCGTTCTGGTCCTAACTCAAATTTGAAAACAGATTCCGAATCCTCACATTTTCTGCTTTCCAGACATATAAGTATCATATAAAAATCTCATGAGAAGTTCCCATAGCTAGAAATATATATATATATATATATATATATAAGAAGTGTGCCGCCCAATTTTCCAGTTTCCCATTCATGTGTACAGACGTTCCCCATAAAGGTTTCCCTTAAGATGTGTATGCCGACCGCTTATTTTTGTCCTTATATATATTTTTTAACAAATCGAAAAAAATCACTTAAAAAACTAGCCTAGTGCCTAACAATTCATGTTTGACCGGTCCTAGAGCTACAAAATTTTTTTCAAAAAATAAATAAAACACTTTTTTTTCAAAAGTTTATTTTCTATTTCTGGTCCCTTCATAATGTCAGAGCCTCAGAGTCCCCCCTAATCCCTAATCACAAAAAAGGGTTAGCAGGTACCAATTACTTTCCGTTAAGGTGCGTCCGCACACCGTCGGAAGTCCTTTCTTCTCCTCACCCGGATACGCTTATTACCTAAGTCCACATGACGGGCGGTCCCCCCTCTCTAGATCGACGGTCACTGATAAAAAAGTTCTCTTTCATTATAACCATAAGTTTGAGGGTCGCGTGGAGAGATGGTACGGTACTTAGTGTGCAGCGGAGCGCTGTTGCAAAGGTTCCCATGCTTGTAGAGGAGGACTATACACAAGACGTTTTCCAAGACGTTTTCCCCTAATATTTACCATCAAATAACGATGTTTATATTGTCATTTTCTCAAGAAATTCGTATTTCTTATGCGCTCATAACTAAAAAAAAACGCAAAAATTTCCCAAAGGCTCCTCTCTTCCTCGCTTCCCCCCCCCCTTTTTTCAACAAAATCTCGCTGCGCCCTCTCTCGTGCAGGCATGTCCGAGTGGTTAAGGAGATTGACTCGAAATCAATTGGGCTCTGCCCGCGTAGGTTCGAATCCTGCTGTCTGCGAATTCATTTTAATTTTATATTTATGCTTTATTAACAGAAATAGGGCTCAAGCGAAGAACCATTTTGATTCAATTTAATGAATTCAGCAACAAAATGAACCAAGTGAAGGCTTCGCGTTAACAGTTAGCGTTAGAGCGCGTTTACACACTCCAAAATTTGAAGCTTGAGGGAAAAAACTGATATGACTGAAAAGCTGAAGTCTCAAGGATTTAGAATCTATTTTCAGATTTTAATTGGCTTCAAATTAAATACAGATACGACCGATAAAAGCGATCAGAGGGAGGGCGTCAACGGTAAGCGCGCGTGATCTAAACAAAAAGTGGTGTATCTCGTTTCTTTTTGACTCTAGCTGAATTTTGAAAATAGATTCAGAATCCTCATGATTTCAGCTTTCCAACCATGTATAACAATCCCCATGAAATAACAGCGCTTCCCGTATCAACACATGCTAGTAGTCAACCGCGCGCCCCCGGTTGTTCCCCTCCCTCTGATCGCGGACATTGACAAAATCGTGTGCAACTCGGTTCATTTCAACTTTTTTGAAAATTTGGAAACAGATTCAGAATCCTCATAATCTCAGCTTACCAGTAGTTTATAAATGCTCCGGCCTTCTACAGTACGACTCCGTCAATGTCGACGATCTGAAGGGGGGTGTCAACGGCACGCGTGGTCTAAACTTATAGTGGTGTATCTCGGTTCATTTTGATCAGAAACGGAATCTGAAAACAGATTTAGAATTCACATGACTTCAGCTTTCTAGTCATGTAATTTTTGTTCAAAAATGTCCAATAAAGATCGGCTCAAAGGTGTCCACTGAAAAGTTTGGTCGTAGATTCAAAAAATTAAGATTTTCAACTTTTTTGGGAACTTTCCTATTTTTTGAGGAAAATGTCCAGAAAGTCGATTTTTGGAAAAAACTACTGTAGCTGGAAGAGTTACTGTACATTTTGAGATTTTTTGAAAATCCCCAAAGACAACTTTGGGAAATCCAATTTTCAAGCAAAAAATACATTTTTGAACACGAATTTTCACTTCTTTAACAGAAGTACACCTAGATAAAAATTAGACATCCGGAAAGCTGAAGACCTGAGGATTTTGAATCTGTTTTCAAAATTCGCCCAGCACAAAAATCCCCCGAGATACACCATTTTTATTGTGAGTGGTCGACGTCCTCCCTCTGCTCGCGAACATTGACAAAATCGCGTGTATCTCGGTGAGAATCGGTCATAGACGGATTTTGAAAGCAGATTCAGAAACCTCAAGTTTTCAGCTTTTTGCACATATAAATTTCTTGCCAAGGTTCTGAGTTTGGAAGTATGCAACAGCGCTCAGAATATTTCAGATGCTCGCCACCCGTTGACACCCTGCCTGTGATCGCGGACACTGACAAAATCGTTCGTATCTTGGTGTTCTGTAAGCAATTCAAAAATATATTCAAATTCCTTAAAACTTTGCAGCCCCTAGTCCCCACTAGTTCCTATTCCCTAAACCAATTTGTTCTCTCATCACCCACTAAGCTTGTTCATCTGGCCACGTGTGTTCGCCGACAAAGGGCTTCTGGACCATCCGGAGCTGTTTTTTCTTAGTGTCCACCCAGGCGACCCACATTTTGCCACCGTCATTACTTTGATGGCGCCCGCGCTCCCCCCGTCGTCCCCAACCACCTTTCGGACAAATGATGTGTGCATAATTAATGAGAGGCGGTCATGTACACCTGGGGCGATAGAGAGATAGGTTAGCGGCTAGTTGATTGTCGAAAAAAGAGAAAAAAACGGCTTTTAATGGGGGAAGGGGGGAAAAACATACATATGTTGGGGTAGCGTAAGTACGGGTTATTGAGTTTTGATGGGGGTGGCGATTTCACTTTTTTATTTGCAAATGTGAAAAAAAGTGAGAAGAAAAACTTATTGGGTGGGAAAGTTAGTTCCGCTGATCAAGTTTTTTGAACACCATGTATAACGTTATAAATTTCTGACTACCGTAATGCTACAGTATCCTGCTTGGGGAGAAATTTGTTATAGCGTTTTGAAGTACTGTAGCCTTACGGTGCGTGCAGTACCTACCCCTGTGTATTTGAAAATTTTGAAATTTGAGTTTTTCGAATGCTGAAAACGCGCTCTACTAAGAATCTCTAACCCTCTGTGTTAAAACGTTTAAACTACAGTATCGCTAGCGGTTTTTGCTTTTATTAGATTCTAGGCCACCACTCGGACTTCTAGGCCACGATAAAAATTTTTCGAATTCTTGAGTTTTTTTCAACTTTATCAGACAGTCCTTAAATACCCAACTTTTCAAATCCATAGTATACAAACTTACTTTCTATTACAGTATACCTCTGACATTTACTACTGTATACCCCACACTACAGTACACCCTAAACTACAGTACAAATTCAAAATTTCAAATCACCCTGTTGCCTTACCGGTCAAATAATTCAAATTCAAAAAAGTGTCTTTCCAGAGAACTAGGTCACAGTTATGGGTGTTGTAAATCTTACATTCATAATATGTTGTTTGGGTCAGAAAATTTGAATACAAAGGGTAGTAATAACAAGATAGAGGTATAGATAAAGGGGTCGTCATGATTATGATCGTGGAATTTGAATTTGGAAAAAAAGGGTTATGGGAAGGTTAGGCCTTGCTAGTTACAGTATCCCGAGGAAGCTCTACAGTACCCCTGATTATCCACGTGGCCTAGCTATGGTACAGTACCCCCTTGGTTCCGATCCCCTCTTTCTCATTTCTACTAAACACACCTAATTTCCCATTCCCATTGTACTCCAATACGTCGTCTCGTGCCATCAAAAATTAGGAGGGCACCACATCAAAGGAGTCACCGCGTGTCATCGCCCTCTCTATATGTGATGGCGCCCTTTTCGTACTGATTGAGAGCGGAAAAAAGGGGGGGGGGGAAAGGATAGATATAGTCACAGACGGTTGTCAATTAGGCTGTGAGTGTAACATGATGGATGAAGTGGGGAAAAGGGGAATCCTTGAAATCGGTTGAATTTTAGAGGGTGTCCTGTGGTCGGGATTTGAAAATTTTAAAATGACTGTGAAGATCGAGTTTAGAACTCTATTCTTGTAGTTAACAACTTTTTTGTACGGGCGGTCCCTGGAGAGATACAGCGCTCTGAAGTCGCTTACCCTCTCGACCTCTGGTGCCAGTAAGCCGGTTCAGGGCGATGCATCTCCCCAGGGACCGCCCGTACAGAAAAGTTGTCAACTACAAAAATGAAGCTCTACCTTTGATCTGTACGATCTATTAAAAATTTTTATGGTGTGACATTCAGAATTACTATGGTACACTCTCAAATTTGACCGTTTTCCACTCCTTTTGAGATACGGCGGTAACTCAAACTGTCCCCGCTTCGCTCTACCGTAGGGTGAAACCGTACAAAAAAGTTATCAACGACAAATTTGGAGATTAGGAAATTTTCTGTGTGCTTGAATAAGAATTTTCAAGATTTAACCATTTTTGACACCCTGATCCTATAGTCAAACATCAATCCCTCAGCTTGTAGACTATAGAGCGCTGAGCCAGTCAACTTTGCTCTACCGTAACTCTCTAGGGACCGCCTGTATAAAAAAGTTTTCAACTAGAAAAACAAAGTCCTAGACTTGCACTATATAACAATATAAAAATGTTTCAGGTTTTAACATTTTGGTACCTTATTCCAGGCATTCAAAATTTTGGTGGTTTTAAGCTAGTAAAACTCCTTACTTCAGTTAGCGCTATCTTCCTAGCGACGAATTGTACACAAAAGTTGTCAACTACAAAAATAGAGTCCCACACTTGATCTTTACGTTGATCTAAAAAATTTTTAAAATTGGGCCAGTTTTGAGCCCATGGCATAATGTCAAAGTTTGTCAATTTTCAACTATTGTCTCAAAAAAACCGTTTTTTGGTTTTGCTAGGTTTTTTGCTAGGAGACCACCATTTGGATTTCTAGGTCTCAATAAAATTTCAAATTGTTGAGTACCCTGCCAAAACTAAGGCACCTCGATTTTTTCGGACAATCCATTCTCCCTAAAAGCTCCCAAAACCTGGAACCCAAACCTCAACAAAACCTTAATTTTACAAATTGACATTCTCCAATCATCAATCCAATAAAATTCCCGAGTCCTTCTTTTGTCGGCGAGATCAGAGAGCCCCAATAGAGTGCGCGAGATCTGTCCGCGCTCACTCTGCGTCTCCCCCTATCACCACACTCTCTCATCACTTTTCGGCGCCTCCGTCTCGCGGAACAATGATAAATCGGTATGGGAACACAACACAACATTTGATGATGACAAGTAGAGAGGGACACCGACAAGCGAGCAAATTGACACGGACGGAGGAGGGGGGGGGACATCGTTTTATGATGTCGCGAAGCGGATGACACGCGGAATGAATAATAGATACAGGATGGGAACAATGTATAGCTGGAATAGTTAAGAAAGTCTAAATTGCATGGGAAACCAACAAAGTGTTAGGTGAGAAATGTAACATCCGCTTGTGCGGTTGAGATCGGCTAGATTTTAGAGAGCGTCCTGGAGTTGGAATCTGAAAATTCTTATTTGAGAATGTTGTACTAGTCTGGGACTTTATTTTTGTAGTCAAAAATTTTCTTGTTTAAGCGATCCATGATAGGCCAAAGATAGGTTACCTTTGAGGCTTAAAGTTGGAGGGTGGGGATGGTGGCAGTGCTTGTCAATGGTGTACCGGGCTCCAGAATGGCGGGATTTTAAAATTTTTTAAATGACTGTAAAGATCAGGTTTAGAACTTTATTTTTGTAGTAGACTTCTTTTTTGTACGGGTCCTCCCTAAAGGGATACGGTAGGTAGTAAGATTACCAAAGAATGCCAACTTCACTCTACCGTAACTCTCTAGGGACCGCCCGTACAAAGAAGTTGTCAACTACAAACATGGAGATTTAGATTTGCACTATACAATCATGTACAAGTTTTTCTGATTTCAGCAGTTTGGGACCTTACTTCAGGCATTCAAAGCTTGGGTGGTTTTAAGCTAGTCAAAAAGGCTCCTCACTTCAGTTAGCGATATCTTACTAGGGACGAATCGTACAAAACAGTTGTCAACTACAAAAATAGAGTCCCACACTTAATCTTTATGTTGTTTTAAATTTTTTTAAATTTGGGCTCTTTTTGAGTCCATGGCACCATGTGAAAGTTAGTTAAATTTAAACTTTTGTCTCAAAAAAAAAATCGGATTTCGAAAGTTCACCGAAATGCAATTAAAACATCTTACCGGTCAAACGCACAGTACAGTATACATAAAAATAGTATACCTCTGACGTTCACTACAGTATACCCTAAACTACAGTACACCTTATACTATAATCCGGCAGCTCCAACTTCAGGATTCTCAGGACTCCCCTCGTCTAAAATTTCAAATCACCCTATTGCCTTACCGGCCAAAAAATTCAAATTCAAAAAGTGACTTCCCAGAGAACTAGGTCAGGGTATATGGATTGTAAATTTTACAGTCATAATATAGTTGTTTGGGTCAGAAAATTTGAATAAAAAGGGTAGTCATAACAAGATAGAGGTATAGATAAAGGGGTCGTCATGATTATGATCGTCACATATTTATAAGGGAAATTTGAATTTGAAAAAGAGAAGGATATAGGAAGGTTAGACCACCTAGTTACAGTATCCCAGGGAGCTCTACAGTAACTATGGGAAAACTAGGCCACACAAGCTAGGGTGTCAACAGTACACCCTAGGCTCCGATCCCCTTTCCATCCAACTCTAAGCTTCCTAAGTATCCACGTGGCCTACCCTAGTCCCCCCTAACAATATGATGTCAACCTCCCGTCCCCCTTTTCCCCCATGGCTATACCTAATAACTGTCGAATATCATTGGTCGGCATCGTCTCTCATCTCCCCTCCACCCACTTCACAATTAGTCCATGGGAACGTTAAGTGGTGTTAAAGAGCAACGATTATGAGAGCTCATGGGAACAACATTTTTCGTGTTCCGGTATTATTCCTCGTTCTCATAGTACAAGTTATTATCTAGATCTATGTTGACTAAATAATTATGGTTTTGATTGGCTATCTCGCTCTCGCTCTCGTCGGTGAGGGTAATTGGTGTGAAACTTGTTATTTTTTGGAGACGACATGTAAAGGTACACAAGAGGGTGATGACAAGATGGTGGAGATCGGGGAGATTAGGGAGGGAAGGGTACTGTAGGAGAGTGTGTCACTGGAAAGATGAAGCGATGAGGATTCTGGATCCGTTTTCAGATTTTGTCTAGAGGCGATTTTAACCAAGATACAAGCAATTTTCCCAATGTCCGCGATCAGAGGGAGGGGAACAACGGGTAGCGAGCACCCCAAGGAAACTATTTACGATAAACGAAATTTATCAAAATTTTTATATGACTAGAAAGCTAAAGTTGTAAGAATTCTAAATATGTTCCTAGAATCCGTCTAACACCAATTCCCGCCAAGATACACGCAATTTTCTCAATGTCCGCGATCTGAGGGAGGGCGCCGACCACTCACTATAAAAACTGGTGTATCTCGGTGGATTTTCGTGATAGACAAATTTTGAAGACAGATTCAGAATCCTCTGGTTTTCAGCTTTCCGGACATGTAGTTTTCATCTAGATGTACTGTTTTTAAAGTAGTGAAATTTCTAGTCCAAAACGTTTTTTTTGTTTGAAAATTTTGGATTTCCCTAAAGTTGTCAATAGTTTTGAGGATTTTCAAAAAGTTTCAAAAGGTACAGTAACCCTTCCAGCTACATTAGTTCCTTCTAAAAACCGACTTTCTGCACATTTTTTGTTTAAAAATAGGGAACTTCACGGAAAATATAAAATCTGAGTTTTTAAGAATTCTGAAACTTCAAATTTCAATCCTCCAAATCGATCTCCCATAACTTGTTCCAGTATACAGTACACCCCCCTATACCATAACCCTATACCGTAAACCCTCCGATACCATAACCATCTATAAAGTATACCCCATCGCCCAAGAATACCAAACTGTACCGTCAACATTCAAATATTTTCCCAACAATCTGTCCCAAATTCTCACAGATCAGCGTTACAAGTGTGACTTCTCGATTCGGATTCTCATAACATATTGCCGGAACTAACACCATAGTGATAAACGGAAGCGGTGGAAAAAAGGAGAAAGGGTTAGCCAGGGTCAAGGGAAAATCCCAAAATAATATTATTTTACATTTTAGGCAAATTCCGGGGATTCCCTAACTCTATCTGTCTGTTTGTCTATGTAAATGACCACGTGGGGGTGTAATTGACATAATTGTGAGACAGAATATGTATGTGGCCACGTGGGAAGAATATTGGTAGAGGGGGAACGGGGTTCACACGGCTGGCAGGAAAGCGGCAAAGGCGCGCCAGAAGATTTCTCCGAGTAGTCTTCAAAAAGACTTCTAGAATTTCCCTCTGTTTTTCTGTTTTTCCGGATGTCCAAATACCTACCTGTTTGTCTGTCAGTCTGTCTGTGTGTCGGTTTGTCCGGATATCCAGAAAACCAAAAATTAAAAAAAAAAAAGAGTGTTGAATGCATATATGTCTGTCTGTAACTCTGTATTTCCGGATGTCCAAAATTTCTGACATTCCTATCAGTTCATTTTATTCTGTCTGTCTGTCCTGTGTCGGTTTTTCCGGATGTCCAGGATCTACGAAAATGCTCAACTTTTGCTTAAATTAGGAGTGTTTACGTGGCCCTCAAAATGTCTGTCTGTCTGTCTGTAACTCTGTTTGTCCGAATATCTAGAAATCCCATTTTATCAGTTCTAGATGTCTGTCTCTGTGTCCGCTTATCCGGAAGTCCGAAATTTCCACATTTTTTCAAAAAATGACAAAATTTTCCTATTTTCAACTAGCTAAAAAGTAGAATTTTGTGCATAATTTGTCTGTCTGTCTATCAGCTTTTCCGGATGTCTCCTCAATTGCTATTTTCAAATTCAAATCCATCCCCCTTATCACATCCCATCTTCCCAAAACACCCTATCATAAAATCCTTCCCCCTTCTTCTCCATCCACCTTTCCCACAGTGGGCGGGGCCTCCTCTGCCCGCCATAACACCAACGCCCCGCCCCCCTAGCTACGCGCATCCGTTTGCAATTAGTAACAACAACACCCCAACAACAAGATGTCAGATACACAGTTGTGTTCTTCATTCTTTCATTTTTTTTTGAGTTTCTTCTTTTTCGGGGTACAGTAATCCTCTAACCCTACAGTAATCTTATCGTAGTCGTTACTGTACCCTATGATATCTTACCGTAGCCCTACCGTACTTTCACTCTTCCAAGATTAGAAATTTCGCGTTACCGTAAGTAAAGCTACAGTACCCTTAGAAACTTTACAGTACCCCTACCGTACCGCAAGTAGAATTTCCACGTTAACCACGTAAGCCTACATTAACCCAACTCATTTTTATGTTTTACCATTCGCAACGCTACCGTAACTTTAGCACAGTTTCCCTACCATACCCTAAGTAAAATTTTCACGTAAACGTGTGTAAGCCTACAGTACCCCATTTTTCCCCAAACTGACTTTATTTACTTCCGGTCTCCACATGGCTCCAGCCTACAGTACCCTTTTTTCCTTTTTTGTCGTTGACTTTTACTACAAAATCTTGACACCCCCCTGGGCACCTTTACCCCTCCCCACCTACCGCCAACTACATATTTACCCAACCATCCAACAGTACACACACACCTTTCATCTTGTTTCCGGTTTTCTCACCTCTCCCCCTCCATTAGCGGATTAGTCTTTAGGGGCTCATCTCTGTCGGTCCGAATGAAGAGTTGTGGGAACATCCCCCCCACTCAAGTACACTTTCCCATGGGCCCGCCACACTTATCAAACCGTTCCCATACTGATAACTCACCCACTCGACACCGGGGCTCGTTTTGATATCACGCGTGTGATAGGACGTGATAAGGAAGAAAACGAAGATTTTGGTGGGAAACTGAGAGATGATAATTTTTTGATTTTTTTGAATAGGGGATGCTTTCCACCCGTTCTTCCCCTCCTTTTGATAACGGACATTGGGAAAATCGCGGCTATCTCGGGTGGAATTGACTGTAGATAGATTCTGAAAACTGATTTAGAATCCTTACTACTTTAGCTTTTTAGTCATATAAAATTTTTCGCTCACCACAATTTTTTTCCTCGGGGTACTCATTGATGTCCTCCTTTTGATCGCGGTCATTGAGAAACTCGCTTGTATCTCGGCGTGAATTAATCCTAGACGGAATCTGAAAACATATTAAGAATCCTTGTAACTTTAGCTTTCTATTCATTTAAAATTTCTGAGAATTTAACCCGCCACAAAGTTTTTCCTTGCGGTGCTCGCTTCCCGTTGGTCCCCTCCTTTATTGAGAAAATCGTCTGTATCTCGGGTGCAATTTGGTCTAGACGGATTCTGAAAACTGATTTAGAATCCTTATAAATCTAGCTTTTTAGTCATATAAAATTTTCTACAAATTTAATATCTCACAACTTTTTTTTCCGTGGTGCTCGCTGCCCGTTGTTCCCCTCCTTTTGATCGCGGACATTGGGAAAATCTTGTGTATCTGAGCCTAATGAGGTGCTAGAAAATATTTGAAAACAGATTTAGAATCCTCATAATCTCAGCTTTCTAGTCATATAAAAAAGTTGACAAATTTCGCTTACTACAAGTTTTTTCCTTGGAGGTACTCGCTGCCCGTTGTTCCCCTCCTTTTGATCGCGGACATTGAGAAAATCGCGTGTATCTCGGCGTGAATTGATCCTAGACGGAATCTGAAAACAGATTAAGAATCCTGGTAACTTTAGCTTTCTATTCATATAAAATTTCTACAAATTCAATTTCTCACACCTTTTTTTGCTCGTAGTGCTTGCTACACGTTGTTCCCCTCTTTTTGATCGCGGGCATTGAGAAAACCTTCTTTATTTCGGGTGGGAATTGATCCTATACTAATTATGAAGACAAAATTAGAATCTTCATAATCTCAACTTTCTTGTCATATAAAATACCTGCAATATTAATTATTTACAAATTCAATCTGAGCTTCCTCCCAATTTTTCTTCACAATCCTCACAATCCTACAACAAGGAATCTGGGTTTAGTAGTTTCCAACAATTAAAACAAAAAAAATAGATAAGAATCTAATTCTTCTAAGAATGGGTGCGTCTCCTCTCCAGGGATACTGTAAATCGCCACGCTCCCCCTCTCCCCCGCCGAATGGTTTATGACTTTTTCTTGTCTCCGTCACCAATTCCGCAACATTTTGTTGTCTCTCGTCTGCCACGACATCTACGTATAAAATCAATCAATTCACCCCCCAAAAAATCAAATAAATTTTGTTTTCAGCACATATGGTCCTTCTCAGCACATCGCCACCGAACATGTTCAATCGCAAAACGACACAGGAGAAGAAACGACGCGACGAGATTAATGCGAAGATCAAAGAGCTTCAGGAGCTGATCCAGCATCAATCCGATCAGGAGAAATTGACGTAAGTGGGGAATGGTGACGACAGAGGAGATCTGCTAGTTTCAAAATACCATATTTGAGATTATGACGATGTTTTTGGGATTTGGGATTTTCTTAAGTAATCTTTAGGCTCTTAGGTTTGGGAACATTCGGCAATCCGAATTTGAAAGGAGGGGTTATCAAAAAATGCAAAAAAGGAAAATGTTCTAACAACTTTGTCCATTTTCAGTTAAAAACGTCCAACTTTGAGAGTGTCTTACAGTTTTTCTGATTGTCCCACTAAGTAAAATTTTTAGTGGGTCATACAGACCAAAAATAGTACTTCATTTTTGTAGTTGACAACTTTTTTGTACCGGCATTCCCTAGAAAGTTATAACGCTCTGAAGTTGGTTACCCTCTCGACCTCAACAGTGTGGGGTGAGCTGGTTCAGGGCGCCGTATCTCCCCAGGGACCGTCCGTGCAAAAAAGTTGTCAACTACAAAAATGCAGTTCTACTTTTTATCTGTAAGATCCATTAAAAACTTTCTTGTTGGGACAATTACTGATACCGTAACACATTCTCAAAATTGGTCACTGTATAACGTGATGCTCAGAATCAGGATTTCAGTTTTTGACTTCTAAATCTAAAACTAAGCGTCTTGAATTTGTAAGTTTAAAGTTTTGTAGTTTCAGACTTTAAGATTTTCACAAAAAAATTTTTCAAATTAAAAAAATTTAAGCCTACGACCCTCACAGCCTAAATTTTGAGCATGTACCAAAAATTCAAAGCTTTTGCAAATAATTTTGAGTTGAAAACTGAAATTTTAAGCCAATTTTAGCGGAAAAAACAGGAAATTTCCAAATATTTGAAATTTAAGCCTAAAAGTTTGATCGGAAATTTTTTGACCTTAAAACACTAGGCCTAAGTCAAAGTGTTTGATGTTAAGTAGCGAATCACGGTTTTAAGGTGAGTGGGGGTTTCTAGGCCGCCGGAATAAAAAAAGTTAGGCCATACCGAGGTTAAAGCCATAGAAAAAAATTGGGACAGTTTGGGACAGGCCACCACTTAAAAATGTTCATTTTTCAAAAATATAAAGTCAAAAATTTAAAAGTGAAAACTTAGGTCACCAAATAGTTTCTTTTTCCAGCCAAAGCGAAGTGCTGAACCGAGCCGTTGAACTGGTGACCCGAATGGAATCCGAGTCGCCCGGCCCGTCAACCAACCCAAACCGCAAAGGATTCTTCGACGGATACGCGACCATCGAGACCCTCACCTACACCTTCATCAAATCCCTTGGAGTGAATTCAGAAGTCTGTCAGGAGTTCGTACAAAAAGCCAAGCAATGTTTCGACCGGGAGAGGATGTCACTTTTGGTGTCGACGTCCGGCAAAAACAAACGAAAATCCGAGGAACGTCATCACCACGACTACTCTGGAGTCTCATCACCGTCGACTTCAGAATCCGGAGGATCCATGGATCGGAAGGAGGTGAAAAAGAATCGGGAGCAGGATAGAAGGGATCGACAGGGCGAGGCATTCGATGCGTTGAAGAATTTCATTATTGAGAATAAATTGATGAGCCATCAGCAAGTGTAAGTCGATATTTTGGCGCCGAAATTGATTTAAATTTTTGTAAATTTTCAGTGAAAAAATGCAACGACTCAACACTCTCGACATCATTATCAATTATATCCGGAATAAGAAAAACAACTTTGTGAGCAGGAATGGACAGGAGCAGTCACTGTACACACATGCGATAGCAGAGGGGCAGAAGACTGGCAAGGCGGTTGCCTATCAGTTTTTTAAGGTGAGTAGGGGGTTTCTAGGTCACGGGGATGGAAAAGTTAGTCCACCAAGCCATAGGAAAAAAATTTGGTCAGTTAGGCCACCAAATGTTCGTTTTTCGAGATTTGTCGAGGTAAACTGCATTGAAATATCAAAAATTGGGAAGTAAGAAAACTAGGCCACGGGATGAAAAAGTTAGGTCACCACCTAAAAATTTTCATTTTTCGAGATTTTTTTTTTCAGTAAACGGTCTAAAAAAGTCAAAAGTAAAAAAATTATACCACGGCAGAAAAGAAAGGCCACTACTTGGATAAAAAATGTTCGAATGTTTTTTCAGTGTTTGACTGAAAAAAAAACTAGGCCACGGGCGGTAAATTAGGCCATGTCTTTTGAAAAAGAGCTTAAAAATTTCTCATGGCCGAGGATTTTCATCCTAAAAGTTAGGCCACGAAAATTCTAAAGTTAGGCCACGAAAATTCTAAAGTTAGGCCACACCATTCTAAAAGTTAGACCCTCAGTCTGAAAGTTAGGCCACCAGTCGAAAAAGTTAAGCCACACCATTCTAAAAGTTAGGCCACGAAAATTCTAAAGTTAGGCAACACCATTCAAAAAACCTCGGCCACCATTCTAAAATTTACGATTTTCAGAGCGACCGCCACCTGATCGTCCGTTGCGGTGAGCTCGAGAAGTTCTACGACTTCTCACTGGCTCCAAAACCGCTTATCGGCTTCCCACGCCTTCCCCTTCCCCTCGGATTCCCCATCAACCCATTCCTCCAGTTCAACCCATTCCTCCCTATCCCACAACCATTACCACCACCACCACCACCACCAATGTCACAACAATCACCGTCCTACTCACTGGACTCACCACCACCATCATCGGACACCTCGACGTCTTCCATCGAGCCGACGACGCCCAATGAGAACTCGACGATTACGTCACCTACCGTAGCGGTTACGGTACCTGTCGCCAAGAAGGTCGTCAAAGTGTTCAGGCCATGGGAATAAGATAATTTATTGTTTTATTTATTTGTTAATACCAAAAATACCAAAAATTCCAAATTTCACGGGCTAAATCTCTCCCCCTTTTATTACCGGTAGGTCCCATCCCAATTCATTTCCGTGAGCTTTTTATTGTAATAATTTATTTGAATGCTGCGCATTTACTTAATAATATGAAGAAAAATAATGTTTTTATTGAATAAATATATTAAGTACAAATCTTTTTTTTGGTTGTTAAACACTCTTGTGGATAATCGGACATACAGGCAGATGGACAGACATAAACACATTTTGAACACCGTATCTGATAGTTTGTTGAGATTTTGGACATCCGGACAACCCGACAAACATACATACATATAAATTATAAAAAATTATGAGAAAACTAGGCCACTGGTGGAAAAGTTAGGCCGCCACTTAAAATTTTTCATTTTTCGAGATTTTTTCAGTAAACGGCATAGAAAAGTCAAAAGTTAGTTGAGATTTTGGACACCCGGACAACTTGATAAACATACAGACACATGCATTATAAAGAAATTAGTTCAACCAATAGAATCGCAAAATTCGGACATCCGGACGAGCGAACACACATACAGACATTTGGAATTTCACTGACGAGTAAACTATAGGAGAGTATTTACATAAGCTTACTAAGATTTTAGAAATTCGGACACCCGGACACACTTCCGAACATTTTAAAGTATGCTACTCATAGTGTGTGTTTTCTCAAACGGACAAACAGAACTACAGACAGAAATTCTCAAACGCCAGGAGTGTCTTTGACGCTTATTATTAGACCTATATGATCCCTTCCCCGTGTTGTTTAAAGAAGACAGACATCAGGATTCTCGAATAAACAGACAGACAGACAGACAAAGAAACAGACAGACCCACTTCGTAGTTAGTCAGTTACTCAAAATTTTAGAAAAACTTTTTTTTTAATTCAAATTGAATTTTGGCGCCAATTATCCGGGCCTTAACAAGTATGCTTCATGGTTTTTCAAAAAATTTGCGTTTATCATGTTAAAATAAATAAATCAAAAGAAAATATTTATTAAACCTTTTCAATATTATTAATGCTTTGGTTTCTTTGGAACTACAACTTCAAGGTTCACCCATGCACTGATTGGTGCATTCTCGAAAACCGTGTGGTAACTTCCAGCGTCCTTCTGCTGGACCTTCAAGAAAACCGCTTCCTTCCCCTTGAATGCAACTTTGAGATCCGCTCCTTTGACTTTGTTTCCTTTCTGAAATTAGCGATTTATAGTATTCTAACAACTTTGGTAGTTTTCCGTTGAAAATTTCTAACTTTGAGAGGGTGTTACGGTATTACTAAATGTCCTATCAAAAATTTTTTTAATGGATCGTATAGATCAAGAGTAGAGCTTCATTTTTGTAGTTGAGAACTTTTTTGTACGGGCGGTCCCTGGAGAGATAGAGCGCTCTGAAGTCGCTTACCCTCTCGACCTCTGGTGCCATTTAGGGCGCTGCATCTCCCCAGGGACCGCCCGTACAAAAAAGTTGTCAACTACAAAAATGAAGCTTTACTCTTGATCTGTGAAATCCATTAAAACATTTTTGAATACAGACACTCCCTAGCAAGTTACGTATCGACAAAGTACCTCACCTCATCAACCCACGCTCCACATTGCTTCTTCTTGGTCTTCTCACAGAAATAATAGAATTGCGCGTCAGCATTGCTTTGATACAGTGTTCTAGTCACTCCAATCGCATCTGGATCTTTTAGTTCAAATGAGAAGTCCTCTCCTGGTTTTACACCGGTTAGGGGCACAGACTCAGAAGTGGCGAGGGAAATGAATGCGAGAAGGAGAGCAATGGTAAGGGATCTCATTTTGCAGGAGGAAATACAAAATGTTGAAGTTTTGGGAGTGGTATTTATAAGGGAAATGAGATGATAGAGGTCACTTTATCAATTGATAAATAATAATAGATAAGACGCGGAAGTGATTAAGGGAATCAGAGAACGAAAGTTCAGAGATTCTGAGAAGGAGGAAGTGGAGAAAAAGGCGCCGTTGTTGATGAATCCTGTCGTCTAGAGAGCTGCCAGAAGAACGACGGGGGCTCCGAGTTTATAGCTCATGAAATCTGCTTCCATGTCCTTCTGGTACATCAACCTTCCTCCTTTTGGGCCGAATCCGCTGGGGATACTGCATGAAACTGAGTTAGAGCTGAATTTGAGACAACTCTTTTGTCCATGTAAACTGGAGTTGGTTTGGCCAGCAAAGGGAGACAACTTGATTTAAGATTTCAGTAATTTTCGGCACGATGTTGAATAGGAAGACGAACAAACGATTTAAAGTTTGATGTTCGAACATACACACTTCAAAACAACAGTAATTTTTTGCAACTATAGAATAAGCTTAGTAAGTGTTTTGAAGATTTTCAGCCGTAGATATAGAACCTTCCTTGAGGCGAATAGGTGTGTGTACCGGTCTTTTGAAGAGAATACGGTTGAGAGGGAGTCATGATATCACTGATAGTCCCATCAAGTGAAACTTTTATGCATCATACAGAGCAAAACAAGAGCTCCATTTTTGTAGTTGACAACTTTTTTGTACGGGCGGTCCCTGGGGAGATGCAGCGGCCTGAACCGGCTTACCTGCACTGGCACAAGAGGTCGAGAGGGTAAGCGACTTCAGAGCGCTGTATCTCTCCAGGGACCGCCCGTACAAAAAAGTTGTCAACTACAAAAATAGAGCTCCATCTTTGATCTGTACGATCAATAAAAATTTTCTTGGTGGGACAATCAGTGATATCGTAACACCATCTCAAAGATAGACATTTTAAACAGAAAACTACCAAAGTTTTTGGAGTTATGACCCCTACTAAACATATACGATTGTAGAACATCTTTCTGTTTTAATGGAGCATTTATAGATTTTTTAACCCTTAACTTCCATTTTCTCAGAATCTCTGAACTTTCGTTCTCCGATTCCCTCCCAATCACTTCCTTGTCTTATCTGTTATTATTTATCAATTGATAAAGTGACCTCTATCATCTCATTTCCCTTATAAATACCACCCCCAAATCTTCAACATTTTGTATTTCCCCTTGCAAAATGAGTTCCCTTAACATTGTTCTCCTTCTCGCGACAATATCCCTCACCTCTGCATTGGAAGCAGAAAATCCACAAGGACAAGTGATACAAGGAGAAGACTACACGTTCGTCCTAGAGGACCCTAATGTGAGCGGTTTGAGAAGAATTGGTACTGAAGGAAGCCAAGGTGCCGAGTACTGGTATTTCTGTGAAAGGGCGAAAGGAGAGAAGAAGAAGCAATGTGGAGCGTGGGTTGATGAGGTGAGATTGCTTAAAAATAGTGTGACTCCGGGGTCATTTGATGCCAATTTAAATTTGAAAACATATTCTAGATCCTCGTGATTTCAGCTACCCCCGGCTATATAGAATTATCCATACTTGTCAATGCCCGGCCCGGATAATTGGCGCCAAAATTCAAATTTCAATTTTTTCGAATTTTGTGAAATTTCAAGCGAGAAAGTCAATGTCAAAAAAAAGTTTTTTTTAATTGGTACATTTTTAAAGCCTTTCCTTATTCCAGAAAGGAACAAAAGTCAAGGCAGCTACTCTGAAAGTGACACTCAAGGGGAAGAACGCTGTGCTCTTGAAGGTGTTGAAGAAGGACGAGGGAGTGTATTTCACAGTTTTCGAAAAAGAACCAATTCCTTCTTATGTCGATCTTAACGTGTTTCCATAAATTTTAAATATTTTTCTGTGCTAATAAAGATAATCAGTGTGCGTAACTTTGACTACTTTGATACTGTAACCCGCTATAGGCCTTTTTCAGTTGAAAATCTCTATCTTCGAAAAGGTTTCATGATATTACTGATTGTCTCACCATGGAAATTATTTATAAACCATACAGAACAAAGATAGAGCTTCATTTTTGTAGTTGACAACTTTTTTGTACGGGCGGTCCCTGGAGAGATACAGCGCTCTGAAGTCGCTTACCCTCTCGACCTCTGGTGCCAGTGGAGGTAAGCCGGTTCAGGGCGCTGCATCTCCTCAGGGACCGCCCGTACAAAAAAGTTGTCAACTACAAAAATTCTGTACGATCCATTAAAAAAAATTTTTGTACGGGCATTCCCTAGCAAGTTACATATCAACAAAATAATTTCTCCCTCAAATTGACCAATTTCAGTGTAAAATAGTACGATTTTTGAGCTGTTCTCTTAAAATGACCATAACTCTCTAGAGAGTGTCCGTACAAAAAAGTTGTCAACTACAAAAATGGAGCTCTATTCTTAATCTGTATGATCCATTAAAAATAAACTTAGTGACACAACCGGTTTTCAACTGAAACGGCTTAGAATTATTGTAATTACTGTAGTTCAACCTTATAACTATTTTTGAATTTTTATCATGACCGGAGGAAAATTTGAAATTACAATTGTTGTTTGTATGCAAATATTACTCTGCCCGCCAGCACCTTTAAATTTCAGCACGCGTTTTTCAGAAGTGACCCTTAATTCTGTAAAACTTTTACAAAAAATTCAAAATGTTCATTGTAGAAGTCTATTACACTAAATCTGCAAAGCTCTCAGTGATAATTCTATACTTCCGTAAAATGTTTACATTCACGTGAGCCACAATTCTACTTCCTCTTTCTCCAAATTTCTGAACTCTTCCTCCAAATCACTTCCTTGTTTCAACAACAGTTGTCAGGTACTTCTATCATCAATTGTTTCCTATAAATACGGCTCGCGGAGCCCAGTTCGTATCATCATCTCTTAAAATGAAACTCCTCATCGTTATTCTTCTACTCGCTGTCATTTCTCTAGCTTCTGCTGAATCGGAGCCAGTGGAGCACATTCTTCAAGGAGAGAACCTACAGTACCCACTATACAATGAGAAAGCGATTGGATTCAAGAGACAGATTGTTGAGGGAAGCATGGAATCACAGTTCTATTATTTGTGTGAGAAGACCAAGGGAGAGAAGAAGAAGAATTGTGGATCATGGGTTGATGAGGTGAGTTGGCTATTATTGAAAAGGTGGAGAGCCTAATTTTAGGTAGCTCAAGGATAATTCTTTTTGAAAAAAGCATTTGGTTTTTGCGGACTTTTATACACATTTAGGAGTCCGTTTGAAAAAAGTTGTGCGCCGGGCATTCTGGTCTGTTTTGGGGGGTAGAGCCTAACTAAGGAAGGCCTCCGTGGAGTTATGGGCCGTCACCTATATCACTAAAAAGCTGAAATCACTCTGCTTCCAAATCATACTTGCAAACCGGGCCGAAACGGGCCGACACGGGCCAGCGCGTAACTCGCTTCAAACTCAATACTATGAGCTCACAAATATACTAAAATGTAGATCTCGACGAGTTCTATCTCCGTGACCCACTTCGGGCCGGATGGCTATTCGGTAATGTGCCGCGGGCCGGGTTAGAATGGCTTTTTTGGCCATTTTCGCGTTTTTTGGCACTTTTTCCCGGCCCGCGGCATATTAACGACTAGACATACGGCCCGTAGTATGTCACGGACATAGAACTCGTCGAGATCTACATTTTGGTATATTTTTGAGCTCATAATATTGAGTTTGAAGCGAGTTACGCGCCGGCCCGTGTCGGCCCGTTTCGGCCCGGTTTGCAAGTATGTTCCAAATATATAACCAGTTTTTGCCCTCGAGGCCTGGTATTCGAGAAAAACAAGGTCAAAGTTTGGACCCCTAACAAGTTTGGACCCCTAACCTTACCGACGTGTTAAAAATATCGGCAGCGTGATTTAGATATTATCAATTAAAGTGCTTCTCTGGCAAAAAGATGCTCAATTTGTGCGGCAGAGTTAAACACGTAAAACGAAATATTAAAATTGATTTTCTGGCTCCACCCTTAAACTGAAAATACACCGTTTTACACTTTTTGAGTGCCTGTACAAAACAGTTTCAGGGGTCTGGAATGCCTTTCTGTTTTGAGGGTGGAGCCTAAAAGTTGTTTTCAAGTAAAGACTCAAAGTCCGTATTTTTTATATTTTGGCAACTACAGTACCGGACAAAAAGGTATCAATTTTCGTTGTTTTCAGTGGAAAATGACCAACTTTGACAGTGTATTTCGGTGTCACCTGATTGTCCGATAAACTCAAGTTTATTTGGGTTGAACAGAGCAAAAATAGAACATCATTTTTGTAGTTGACAACTTTTTTGTAGGGACACTACCATGAAAGTTATAGGTTGTCAAAGTGAAAATCTCCAAAATTTCGCTAATTTGCATTGAAATTAGTCGATTTCAGGGAGTAATGGGTTTCTTTACCTGTAACTTTCATGGTAGTGTTTCTACTAAAAAATGATGTACTATTTTTGCTCTGTCCAACCCATATAAACATGAGTCTATCGGACAATCAGGTGACACCGAAATACACTGTCAAAGTTGGTCATTTTCCACTGAAAGCAGCCAAAGTTGATACCTTTTGTCCGGTACTGTATATATTTTGATGTTCAAGAAAAACTGCAAGCAAACTCATAACTTCAAATAATCTCATAAAAATCCTTTCACTTTAAACATCCCCATCTTTCCAGAAAGGCAACAAAATCGCATCTGCAACTCTGAAAGTGACATTCAAGGGAATCGAGGCAACCTTCATCAAACTCTCGACAAAGGACCAAGGAAGATACTACGTCATTTCGGAGAAGCCAAAGGAAGAGCTCGGGTATTTGAGAGTCAATGTCTTGACTCCAGCTCCACTACCAAAGCAATGAATAACTTTTATATTCAACTATTCTTAGGGATCCTTTTTTACTTTTTACTTCAATTGCCAGATAGATTCAAATAAATAAAACTTATAGTAGAATAACTATGTTTTATTTTGCCGGAGAACATTTCAGGCTCTACCTGAGTACATCCTCCTTACAACTTCCTTTTTCCCAGAACTTCATAGTTTTCAAGTCCCGGCCCGGCCCGGCTTCAAAAAATGACCCTTTTTTACAACTTTTTTTCGAAATTTTTTCAATTTTTCATCGGAAATGTGACCATTTTTGACTATTTTTCAGAATTTCGTCTAATTCTGACTGATAGTCAAAAATTTGACTTTTTCGCAAAAAAATTCAAAAAATTTCAAAAAATTTGAAAATATGACTTTCGCGCCAATTTGCCCGGGCTGGGCCTTTATAACTATGCAGAACTTCCATCACCTCTCTCGATCACTTTCTTGTCTTATCTGCAATTAAATAATTCTCAAATTTTTAAGCTGCAAAGTGCAAGTTTTTGAGCTAAAATTCGGTGTGAATTATGAAAATTACGTTTAGACATTTTCTGTTTGAAAATTTCAGAAATTCAACTGTTTCATTTCAAAAATTGGGAATTTCACCTAAAATGACCCACAATTCAGTTTTTTTTTATTTGACAAAATTCAAAGCGGATTTTATGAAGGAAAATTTTACGAAATCGTAATTATCAGGCTACAATTCATATTTATAGTAGTTCCTATCAAAATTATCCAATTTGCGATACAGAAACTTCTTTTTTGGTCTTTAAAATGTGAAAAAAAAACTATTTTCCCCCAAATATCTTTAAAATTTCCCATTTTTTCACCATTCAATATAAAAATAATATGAAAATACTGAAAGTGACAGTTTCGATAAAAACTCTGCAAGTTACTGAAAATTGTGCCATCTCAATAATTGTTCTTACAGTACCGGACAAAAAGGTATCGACTTTGGCTGTTTTCAGTGGAAAATGACCAACTTTGAGAGTGTGCCATAGTAATTCTGATTGTCACATCAAGAAAACTTTTAATAAATCATATAGATTGAACGTAGAGCTCCATTTTTGTAGTTGACAACTTTTTTGTACGGACGCTCCCTAGCAAGTTACATATCGACAAAGTAATTTCTCCCTCAAATCGACCAATTTCAGTGCAAAATAGTGTGATTTTTGAGCTGTCGTCTTAAAATGACCATATCTCTCTAGGGAGCGTCCGTACAAAAAAGTTGTCAATTATAAAAATGAAGCTCTACGTTCAATCTATATGATTCATTAAAAATTTTCATGGTGTGACAATCAGAATTACTATGGCACACTCTCAAAGTTGGTCATTTTCCACTGAAAACAGCCAATGTTGATACCAGAGTTGCGCGGTATTCCGACTTCCGACTTCCGACTTCCGTTTTCAAAATTTTGCTTCCGACTTCCGACTTCCGACTTCCGGATTAGAAATTTTACTTCCGACTTCCGACTTCCCACTTCCGGATTAGAAATTTTACTTCCGACTTCCGACTTCCGTTTTCAAAATTTTACTTCCGACTTCCGGATTAGAATTTTTACTTCCGACTTCCGACTTCCGACTTCCGTTTTAGAAAAAATCACTTCCGCGCAACTCTGGTTGATACCTTTTCGTCCGGTACTGTATCAGTCAATTGGTCGAGATTGTCGCTTTTGGATTCACCAGCCTGTACGTTCTTCCACTTCCTTCTTCCCCAAATCTCTGAACTATTATCCCCCCTTTTTCTTAATCACTTCCTTGTCTTATCTGTTATTATTTCACAATAGATAACACGACCACCTCGATCATCTCATTTTCCTTATAAATACCACCCCTCAAAACCATTTCTATCACATTTCTTGTCAAGATGAAACCCCTCATTGCTATTCTTCTACTCGCTGTCATTTCTCTAGTTTCTGCTGAATCAGAGATAGTGGAAAGTAGATTCATTGGAGAAGACTATAAGTACTCAGTTTGGAGTGATGAAGCAGTCGGATTCAAGTTTGAACCGAGGGAAGGAGGCAGTGACCAATTCTATTATTTCTGTGAGAAGACCAAGAAGAAGAATTGTGGATCCTGGGTTGATGAGGTGGGATAGAATGTTAACACTTGTCTGAATTTCTTCATTTTTCTTCAGAAAGGCAACAAAATGAAGTCGGCTAATCTTAAAGTGACACTCAAGGGCGGCGAAGCTGTCTTCTCGAAGCTTCAGAAGAAAGACACTGGACGTTACTACTTGATTGCCGAGGATCTGAAGAAAGACCTTGGAGTAACGAGACTTATCATTCAGGATCCACCACCACCACCACCACCAAAGTATTGATAATTGTTAATTGGATGAAATAATTAATAAACCCTCTTGTAATGTACAACACTCATAACACTGATTTTGACGTGCCACGAAAGAGGTAGACAGGAGACAATCAAATAATTATAAATTGCAGTTTAAAAATTTCTTGCATAAGGATTATAAATTGGGTCTTCTAACAAGACAATAACCAGGCTTGTCATGGGCCGGTTCGGGAGCAAAATCAGAATTTTTCTCAAAAACATGCTTCGAACAGAATTTTGGAGTTTCTTTCTGAAAATTTTTGGATATTTTTGAAAAAAGTCTAGTTTTCAACTAAAAGTTTAGAACTCAATAAAAACCTGAACATGTATGGTAATAACTACTGCCAGTGAGCGAAATAAGCGAGAACTGTGACTTCACAAAAATAAAATCGGAAGTGAAAGAATAAAAAGAAGATTGAATAACAATAATTATGAGCCCCGGCCTAAATTGAAATCTCACTTACTTTATCGGAATGTAGCGTGTCAATGACTTGTTCCTTCGTTTCAAATTTGTTTCAAATAAATAAATAAATTTAAATCCATCTGACTAGGGAAGGTCATGGACTCGGTCTGGAGTAATGGGTCGTGACTTATATCACTGGAAAGCTGAGAAATCGCTGATTCCAAATATATATTCAATTTTTGCCTTCGAGGCCTGGTATTTGAGAAAAACATGGTCATAGTTTGAAAAAAGGCAAATTATTGCATTTTTTAAAAGCAATTTTCGCGTGTTAAAAAGACGATAATTTGTCTTTTTTCTCACTTTGACTTTGTTTTTCACAAATGCCAGGCCTCGAGGGCAAAAACTGAATATATATTTGGAATCAGCGTTCTCTCAGCTTTCCAATGATATAGTTCACGACCCATAACTCCAGACCGAGTCCATGACCTTCCCTAGTGAGCTCTGTCCTACCTGCATTGTAATAGAACGCTGTGTATGTAGATTTTATCTAGAATTCCCACTTACGCCTTTCCTTAATTGGTTCCCATCATTATCATATGTTTTATGATGATTTATCATCATAGATGCGCATAATTCGCCTGCCTTCAGAAGATGGCGAGTTTTATTTACCCACGGTTGCGTTTGGGCCTTGTAGGAAGAACGCGTCATTTTGTTTTCCATTCTTGCAAACCGAGCCGAAACGGGCCGGCGCTTAACTCGCTTCAAACTAAATATTATGAGCTCAAAAATATACCAAAATGTAGATCTCGTTGATTTCTATGTCCGTGGCCTACTACGGGCCGGATGGCTATTCGTTAATATGTCGCGGGTTGGGAAAAAGTGCCAAAAACGCGAAAAAGGCCAAAAAAGTCATTCTAGCCCGGCTCATAGTAGGTCACAGACAGAGAACTCGCTGCGATCTACATTTTGGTATATTTTAGAGCTCATAATATTTAGTTTGAAGCGCGTTACGCGCCGGCCCGTGTCGGCCCGTTTCGGCCCGGTTTGCAAGCATGGTTTTCCCCCTAGCCAGTCTAACTATCATGCTACTATCAATCTGTGTAAATTTGTAATTTTCACTGATCTCTTTACACTTTCATTTCCAAACAAGAAAACTTCAATTAAATACGAAAACTTTATTAGGTGTTCATTCAAAATCACATATCACAATTTATTTTGATATCTAGATTGCCCACCATTTGGCTGGTATGATTGTCCACGCGGTTTATAACCCTGTCTTCCACGTCCAGATTGTCCTTGTCTCGGCTGGTACGACTGCTCTTGTCTCTTCCACTGGCTACCACTACCATCTGCATTGTACTGTTGTGAATTGGGATTACGCCATTGGTTACTATCTGACTGAGCGATTTGTTCTCTTCTCGGTTGATATTCCTTGCCAGTGTTTCGCCACTGACCCCCGCTACCACTTGTTTTGGATTGTTTGAAAGGAATCTCGCGCTTTTGAAATTGATCTCTGTTTCCACCAGTTTTGTGTTTTTGCCAGCCACTACCATCACCAATGTACTGCCGAGATGACTGCCCTTGGTTTTGGTACTGATGATTCTGGCCACTCTTATATCCTCCATAACGTCTTGCTGACGCAGACATCTCCACTGGCGAGAAATTGGCTCTCATCTTCTCAGATTCCAAAAGTTGTCGAACGACTTCCAATGTTTTCTAAAAATTAAATCATAATTACCTACATATGTATGCATGTTTTAAGCTAACAGTAAAACAACTAACCTTCTGGCTATCCGTGGTTCCCTGGCCAAAGAATTGAGGATTGGAGATTCCTTCCATGAAGTAGTTCATGAACTTCTGACGGAGAATCAGTAGCTGGCGCATTGTCTGACAAATGTGGAACGTTTTAAGGTCTCTCACGAATAAGAGATAGTTTTGACTTACATTCTTCTCAGCTTCCACGCAGTACCAGTCACCCATGTAGAAATGTGAAATTCCTTCTAACTCGAATTGGGGCTCATTGGCTAGCACATGCTCTTCTATCACTTCTTTTTTCAATTGAATGCCTCCAGTGAACAAAAAAGCGGTGAGTGACGGAATCGCTGTTACCATCTTCATTGCCAGTGAAGAATCCGACATTTGACACATTTCTTGATATGCCACAAATTCGAGAACTGGGCCTTGTGCGTTATTTTTAGTTGCCTTTTTCAATGATGAGGAAGGGTGAAGGCCAGCATCATCAGAGTGTCTGAAAGTTGAGTTATTATCAAGCTTCACGTTCACATTGTCTCGAATAAAACTTACGATGTCTGAACCTTTTTCAAAACGGAGGTGGTCCGATTGACTCCAACACATGGATAGACTCCTCCAGCAATTGCTGCCTGCACCATTGACCAACAATCCGAGTAACAATTGTAGGAGATATCGTCCAAGAGAGCCATGACATCGCGGCCAGAATAGCTCACGAGACCGGCTCCGACCAACTCCTGGAGAAGTTGCCGACAAGTCCCATTGATCATTTTCATTGTCGACAGATTGAGGAAGTTGTCATCGCAAAACTTTGCTTGCTCCTTGTATCCGGACAGATTCTCAAATGCTCTGGCCAGGCGGATGTATAGGAGATGATCGGAGAAATCTTGCGCGGCGGAGAAACTAGCCTTCTTGTTCTCCTGCTTATTTCTGTCCTCGAGACTTGGGAGTACAACTGAAAATATTTATCATTATGTTTAGGGTACTTTGACAGTACCGTTTAAAAGGTTGTAAACTTTGGCCGTTTTCAGTTGAAACGGCCCAACGTTGAGAGTGTGTCGTGGTAATACTGATTGTCCCATCAAGTAGATTTTTAATGGATCATACAGAACAAAAGTAGAGCTCCATTTTTGTAGTTGATAACTTTTTTGTACGAACACTCCCTAGAGAGTTATGGTCATTTTAAGGGGACAACTCAAAAATCAATCGATTTTGCGCGGACGATTTGAGGGAGAAATTACTTTGTCAATATGTAACTCTCTAGGGAGTGCTTGTACAAAAAAGTTATCAACATCAAAAATGAAGCTCCGTCTTTGTTATGTATAACTCATTAAAAATCTATTTGATGGGGCAATCAGTATTACCATGACACACTAACAAATTTGGCCAATTTCAACTGAAAACGTCTATAGTTTACAACCTTTTGGACGGTACTGTATGCTAGAGATTTCTATTGAAAATCGTCACTGATACTTTTTGAATTGAGACAATGAGTATAAAAAAATCAAAATCAACTTACAAGGATCTTTGCACGCTAACACTGATACCAAGTTAACAATTGGCCCCAAGCATTTGAGAGCCAGCCCAAAAATGAGCATTTTAGCCAGTTGAGGGTCCAATGGGAGTCGAGCCATAATCTTTCCAAGTTCAGTCACCTCCGGATCCTTATCCAAATCTTCATCGCTAGCTGACCTATGGAAGGCTCCAATTTGAGTCAAGAAGCTAATCGATTGGATCACAGATTCCTCCTCGGGCGCTTCTGGTGCCAATGATAAAAAATCCTGAATCCTCATGCCTTGCGGAGCAAAAATTTTTGCGTGTAATGTAACATCGTAGATTGGTGCTCTCTTCATCTCGGCAATTTGTGACTCTGGCATTTCATCAAAGGCTTTCTTGGAGTATAGCCTAAAACAATATCCATTAGCTACTCTTCCTGCTCTTCCAGATCGTTGTAATGCATTGCTTTTTGCAATAGATTTGGTTGATAGAGTGCTCATCTTGGCGTTATGGTCAAAACATTTTTCCTTGGCTTTTCCTGTGTCCACCACGAATATGACGTCTTCAATCGTGATTGACGCCTCGGCAATGTTTGTGGCCAAGATCTGGAAAAATGATTGATTACGTAACTCGAATTCTACTATGTATTTAAAAACTCACTATTTTTCTGGTTCCGTCATCAACTTTCTTAAAAGCCTCATCATGATTGCTCATTTGTGAATGGAGTGGAACGACACAAACTGACTTCATGTTGATCAACTTATTCTTCCATTCATTAATCTATAAGTTAAAATGTTCAGTTTATATTCAATGTTAAACTTAGTCTTACCAATGCCATAGCCTTTTGAATATCCTCAAAACCAGGAAGGAAGACAAGAATCGATCCAAGGATTGGGCTGTCTGTCAGATATCGGATAACATGGTTCAAAAGATCAAAGTCTACTGAGTTTTTGTTATCCTTTCCGTACAGAATGTCATACATGTCTCCGAGCCGATTCTTCCCAAAGTCGACTTTCTCAATATAATCATTCGATTGGATATTGAAGTGATCGGTTCTGTATGGAATAGCCAGTTCAA
This sequence comes from Caenorhabditis remanei, assembly GCF_010183535.1. Classification (NCBI taxonomy): domain Eukaryota; kingdom Metazoa; phylum Nematoda; class Chromadorea; order Rhabditida; family Rhabditidae; genus Caenorhabditis; species Caenorhabditis remanei. The sequence continues at coordinate 3,379,171 of NC_071329.1, forward strand.
CTTCCTCCTTAAACCTCTCTTCAAGCTGTTCCACGAGGTCAACTCCATCCACAATATTCTCCTTTTGTCCCTCCATCAACTCCACCAACTTCTCGTTCCAATTTTCATCGTTGATTAAATAAAAGTCATCCGAGCTACGAGAAGGTTGGTATCCCGTCATCGCCAAAATGTGTTCAATGTGATAGGTTTTCACATCAAACGTTCTGGACTCCATTTTAATGATACCCACGTTGAGGTGTTGAAAGTATTCAGTAAACAACTTCATGTTGCCCTCAATCGTGGCAGACATCAAAATGACTTTCAAGTCTGTCCGACGCTTCAGACACTCCCGGACCGCTATAAGGAGATAGTCGGTGTTGATCTCCCGCTCGTGGATCTCATCCATAATGATATGAGTGATGTTGGAGGCGAGCGGGTCAGATGTGAGCATCCGGAGGAGTACTCCAGTGGTGCAGTAGGTGAGGAGTGTTGCTTCGCTCTTTCTGTAAAAACGAAGCTTATTATTTCTACCAAACTTGTTATTTTTCCTTCTTATCTCTCAATATCTATCGTTTTCTCAATCTTCCCATCATACTCTTCCTACAGCACGTCCCCATCAGGGATGTGCGGAACGGAAATCGGAAATACGGAAATTTCCGACTTTTTTTCGAGACTGTTTTCCGTCGGAACATTTCCGAATTTTATTTTCGGAACTTTCGGAAATTTCCGATTTCCGAGATATTTTTCCGAAATTTCCGAAATTTCCGAAATTTCCGAAATTCCATATATTTTCATGATGATAAAAAAGAGAATTTGTGCGGAATCGAAAGAAATTGTTTTCAATCCAACTAAAATTTACAAAAATTTTAGTTTTTACTGCATATTTATTGGATTTTGACTATGAAAAGTTTGAAAAACCGAGTTTACGAAATTTCCGAAAATGAAATTCGGAAAAGTTCCGATTGCCGAAATTTCCGAAAAATGAATTTCCGAAATTTCCGAAAATGAAATTCGCAAAAGTTTCGAAATTTCCGAAATTTTTATTTCCGCACATCCCTGGTCCCCATCCCCCCCACTCAAGCTACGCCCCTTCTTATTCACAGTCACTGATGTCAATCTTGCATATATGGGTAGCTGGGACTTATCCTCTTCTCACGGCCTTTCCCTACCTCTCATTGTAACTCCATAAAAATGATTGTACCCTCTTCAGTTATAAGACTTTGGCCACCGCGGCCTACCGAATATCCATACTGTATTCTACATGTACCGTTCAATAAGATATACAATTTTGGTATTTTCAGTTGAAAATGTCAAATCTTGAGAGGGTGTTACGGTATCACTGATAGTCTCACCAATAAATATTTATATGGATTAAACAGTTCAAATGTAAACTTTCATTTTTGTAGTTGACAACTATTTTGTACGGGTGGTCCCTGTGGAGATGCAGTGCCCTGAACCGGCTTATCTCCACTGGCACCAGAGGCCGAGAGGGTAAGCGACTTCAGAGCGCTGTATCTCTCCAGGGATCGCCCGTACAAAAAAGTTGTTTACTACAAAAATGAAGCTCTATTTGTAATCTTTACAATCCATAAACAATCAATATTGTAAGACTATCAGGGAGACCGTGTCACAGTCACAAAATTGACCATTTTGAACTGAAAACTGCAAGTGTCGCATTCTTTATGGGCAGTACTGTATATCTTATTGCAGGGGTAGTGTATGTAGTGCCCATACTTTATCCTCCTAGTTTATCCGCCCCTCTTATTCCATTTACTATACCCCACTCCCTTGTTCTTTTCTAGTCTTCCAACTAACCTGCTCTCCAGTTTCACTTGATACCCGACTGTCTCCCCAATCTTCTCTCCGCGCTCCTTCGCCACTCTTTCCGCGATCGACGTGGCAGCAATTCGACGTGGTTGCGTGACGATAACACGTACTTCCTGATTCTTCGTATGCGCCTCGTCAAGAATGAATTGAGGTGTCTGCGTGGTCTTCCCACATCCTGTTCCTCCACTGATGATCACCACATCATTTTTCTTGATGGATTCAAGAACTTCTTGTCTATACTGAGAGGCGGGAAGGGTGTTTCTAGAAATGAAAGTTTCTTATAGGTAAGGGTCATTCACAATATAATTCTTACTTGATCTTTTGCAGATCTTCTGGACAGTTTGCCGCTGGTGGAACAGATGCCTTCTCACTAGAGACTCTTCTAGATCCGGCTTTATTCCCCGTCTTCTTCTCTGCCAAAAATCCTTCCAACTCATCCTTCGTGATTGGGTTCTGGCTCACAAAATCCTCAAGAACTGCCATTGTTTCCTCAGTCGGCTCGATCGGCTGGGCAAGTCCTTGCGCCCATCTGTTGTTGGCCGAGTAGCCACGAGCGTTGAGTCTGAAAGAAGAAAATTTGGTGAGAAATCTGAAAGAGTAAAGAACTGACCCTCCTCTTCCTCCACGGGCAGAAATGTTGCTGGCTCCACGGCAAGACATAATTAAATTGATGTTGTTCTAAAAACGGTATAATTTAGGATGGCATTATTGACACGAAAAGAAAAAGACAGAAAGGTTGAAATACGGAAAGCGGGTAGTAAAGAGGTAAGGAGGTTGTGATAGAAAAAAATTGACGGTGACAACAGCAAGTTTGTCTGAAATTCGATAGACTTAAAATGATGGGAAACCCACGTGAAGAGGAAAGAAAGAATATGTAAAAGAATTGGAGGAAGCTGTCAAAAAGGTGTAAAACTGCAATCTGGGGCTCCTGTGACGCGTTTTGAACATTTTCAGACCAAAGTTTCGGATTTTCGGTCATTTTCGATGGTTTTCAACCGATTTTCAGCCAAATTCAGTCAGAAATTTGCTATAGTTGCCATTTTTCGTCAATTTTTCTTGATTTCGATTGGATTTCAGCCATTTCAGTCAAAAATTCAGCTTCATTTCAGCTTTTCTTCATGTTCCCTTCCATCTCTTTTTCCAATCGTCTGTTCTATTCTATGTTCTTCTTGCTTGCTCATCTTCATTTATTTCATACAAACCAACATATCAGAGTTGCGCGGAATTCCGACTTCCGACTTCCGACTTCCTACTTCCGTTCTCAAAATTTTACTGCCGACTTCCAACTTCAGACTTCCGTTTTAGAAAAAATCACTTCCGCGCAACTCTCCAACATATATAACACGCCTACAGTACCCCTTCTGGCACACTGTAAACTTTCATATCCACTGGGCAGCAAAATATGACATGTCAATACATAAAAGTAGGTGAGTGGAGCTAACTGACAGATTAGGCTTGATTAGAAAGTTAAGCCTAAGACTGAAGCCAAATAAGATTAGTAAGGTGCCAGGTAAAGTCTGAGAAGGAAAAACTAAAAATGGGCGGAGCCAATAGAGGTGAAAGTTAGTCAGTAGGTGCTAATTAGTAAGCGGGTCCTAATTTCTAAGTATAACACAAAAAGTAGTAGAAGCTATATTAAGTTTAATTAGTAGGCGTCAAAAGTGGGCGGAGCCTAACTTACTGTTATCATGTCCCGCGTCGGGCAATACCAATCTGATGAGATTATTTGGTTACCTTAGCCAAACCAACCAGTGAAAAGATCCTCTAGAAGTGGGCGGAGCTTGAGTAGACTTCAAACAACAAACATACAAACAGTACATGCATACATAACTGAATAAATAAACAAAAAACTACAGTAACCCCAGAATCATCACTACATTTAAAGTGCCTGAGTGCTTGGGTATTGTAGATAATAACATGATTAGAATGGTGTATCAACTAAACAAGTTCCGCTCATTTTGCAAGTTACCAGGAGAAGCCTTATCAAATGGTAAGCTTATTTAAGAATGTAAATTCTGAGAGAGAGAGTGGGCGGAGCCTAGATGAAATCCTAATTAATAGGTGAATCAGATATAATATAATAAGATATAATAAGTACGTGAATTTCGGAATTTCTAATTTCGGAGATGAATTATAATGTACAGGTAGACAATGGGAACACACATGTACAGTAACCCTGATCATCACTACCTTTAAAGTGCCTGACCAGAAAAAAAGGAAGGTGTAATGGGTATACATGTACAATTCACACGTTGTATAAGACAGGGGATCATTCCGAGGAAACGATGAGAGAACGGTACGACCTTCCTCCGCAGCTCTTCCCGAGCCGAATGACAACTACTACAGGGTGCGGCAGAATTACCCGCACAAAAGTTTGAAGCCATAAAGCAAGGTGATTGACGCAATTCTGGTGCGCGTATTATTTAAAATTTTGTTAATCATATTATTTTTTATCATTCTGCCAAAATTCAGATCGATCGGTTTTGTTTTCGGTAAATGGCACCGCCGAGTCCACATCGCTCTTCCATTTTGAACCTTTTCAAAGCAGGAGTCGCTCCGGTTGACATCATTAAAAGTCTCGGAGTCCCAAGTAGAACCGTCTATGGTTAGGTTTCTAGTTTCAAAAAGCTTGGCACATCTTTGGATAGATGTGGGAGAGGAAGAAAAGCAACAATCGTCACTCCAGGCCGGATCAAAGCTGTGAACGCGAGAATCAGAAGAAATCCAGTTCGGAGCATCAGAAAGATGGCGAAAGGTATGAAAATTAGTTCACGTTTGATGGAAAGGGTCGTCAAAGACAAGCGGAAGCTTACTTGCTATCGTGTACCAAAAGCAGCCATTCTCTCGAAAGCTACAAGGAAGAAACGACTCGAAAGGTCAAGAAAGCTCCTTCCGCGCACGCGCAATGGTGAACACTTGGTGACAGTGTTCTCCGACGAGAAGCTGTTCACGGTACAGGCAGAATTCAATCCTCAAAATCATTGAGTACTTGCTGAGATGCCTGAGGAAGCTTTTGCCAACAAAAGGACCATACATCAAGCTTCTCATCCCGCTAGTGTGATGGTTTTTGGAGCAGTGTGTGCTGATGGCAAGCCACCATTGCTTTTTGTCGATCAAGGAGCCAAAATCAACAAGGAAGTCTACATCTCGCAGATTTTGGAGAAGACACTTCTTCCCTGGGCTCAGAAGTACTTCAATAGATGTCACTGGGTGCTCCAACAAGACGGTGGACCAGCACACACAGCCAAGTTCTCGCAACAGTGGTACGAGACCCATTTGCCTGCATTCATCCCGGAGGACGAATGGCCACCGTCCTCCCCATACCTCAATCCTTTGGACTATTCCATCTGGGGTTTTACAAAACAAGGTCAACGCTAAATCCCACTAAAGTATCAAGGCGCTGAAGAATACCCTGGTCAAGGAATGGGGCCCTTTGTCGCCAAAGTACCTGCGTGCAACCATCGATGCCTATCCTAGACGTCTTCGTGCTGTCATCGAAAAGAGAGGTGGTCGGATGGAACAAGATTACCTGATAATTGTTGTTATGCTCATGAATAAACTTTTTGTTGATTCCCATGGTTTTCTGACTTTTACTTTTTTAGATATAGCACTTATAGCTTGTGCGGGTAATTCTGCCGCACCCTGTAATTCATCCTTACGGTGTCGTAAACGTGGACACAGTGGGCGTGTCACGCGCGCAAACGGGGTACGGTAACTTATGCGGTGAGACCCGACATCTGTCAGTGTACTACTATGCGCCTTTAAGAGTCAATAAAATAAGGTTTTTCGAAAATAGGGGAAAAAATTGAAAAATTGATGAAAAGTTGGGAAGGATATAAGGGTTTTCGACTATGCTGATTCTGAAAATCATAGTCATTATTGATGGGGACTGCTGAAATTTGTAGAATAATGAAGCAAACAATGAGGAGATAATACCATCACTGAAATGTCAAAGTTAGGCAGTGTGTGGGTCCCGTTGGAAATGAGCAATTTTAAAATTGTTTATGATTGTCACATGGGCTTAGTTGGTGTATAGATAAAGTCTTGCGTTACATTTTTGTAGTTGACAACATTTTTATACGGGTCCTCCCTCGAGGGATGCGGTGGCTCAAAGGTTAGCTTGTTGACTGTAGAGGTCAACTTTACTCTACCGTAACTCCCTAGGGACCGCCCGTACAAAAAAGTTGTCAACTACAAAAATGTAACTTAAGGCTTTATCTATAAGCCTATTGAACTATAGACATTTTTGGACATTAGCAACTTTATGAAACACGCTCAAAGTTTCTCATTGTCAACTGAAACTGTGGAGCAACCTCAGTTCTGTAGAGGTCCTGAGATTAACTGAGTTATTTTCGACTTCAAAAATATCAAAATTTCATTTGTTATTACTTTGTTTGTCTACGGGACGACAAGAAATCACCAACAAAAAAGTGTGATCGGCACTCACACCTTCCTGCCGAAGAGACGGATTCAGAAGATGTAAAGTGTGAACTGAATATCCGAGGAGTCACACTTAGAACAATACTTTGTTAAAAACAAAGGGTATTGTTCACTATTACCTTTGAAAAAAACTTCACACTTATAGCATCTCAGTGTTGGAAGACAGGGTGGCTACAAACTACAATCGAAGGATATTACGAAAGTTATCACTTTGGCTGTTTTCAGTGGAAAATGACCAACTTTGAGAGTGTGCCGTAGTAATTCTTATTGTCACACCATGAAAACTTTTAATGGATCGTACAAATCAAAGGTAGTGCTCCATTTTTGTAGTTGACAACTTTTCTGTACGAACACTCCCTAGCAAGTTAAATATCGACAAAGTAATTTCTCCCTCAAATCGAGCAATTTCCGTGCTAATTTGTGAGATTTTTGAGCTGTCGTCTTAAAATGACCATAACTCTCTAGGGACCGTCCGTACAAAAAAGTTGTCAACTACAAAAATAAAGTTCTACCCTTGATCTGTATGATCCATTAAAAGTTTTCTTGGTGTGACAATCAGAATTACTATGGCACACTCTCAAAGTTGGTCATTTTCCACTAAAACAGCCAAAGTTGATACCTTTTCGTCCGGTACTGTAGCATCTCAGTGTTGGAAGACATGGTGGCTACAAACTACAATCGAAGGGTACCGCGATTAGTATTTATAACAATTCTACAGCAGGAAATTGATCTTTTCCTTTCAATTTTTGGATACGCAACGCCGTTTCACAAATTGTACCCTATCATTTATGTCAGTATGAACCTTTTCAGGTTGTCCATCTCATTTTCACTATTTTCATAATTAGCATAAGATTGAACTGTCATTTCCGTCTTCCATGACATCTCTTCCTGTCATAATTCCCATCTTTCTAAGATTGTGACATGACTGACCTCCTCATAAGGTTCAGATGCTACAGGTGTGTTTTGTCAAAACGGTTTTAATTATGTGAAGAAAAAAGATCTTTGACAAATGATCAACATTTTGTAGTTGACAACCTGGACTTACCTAGTAAATCAAAGTTCTAAACATTTTTCAAAGTCAAACCAACAAAACATTGTAACACTTGTTGAAAAATCGCTCATTTTCAGCAAGTGTCACAATCTTCATAATCGGTACTGTAGTTCAAAAGCAGGAGCTTCAATATCGATGTATTTTCAAATTTTGCCTATCATCAATCTGACAAGTCCTTATTCTCTTATTTTGCACAGAACACGCCTGGAAGATTGTCTTATTCTTATCCCCCATAAACCTCCAAGCGCACTACTGTCTTATCATGTTTTCTCTCATCTCTTTCTATACGGTATCCCCTATTCTATTTACGCTATTTGGAGACTGTTGTGTACTCCACAGACACTAATTATCCAAACGTGTGACTTGTCGTCATCCGTCATCATCCTAACCATCTTTTCCCATACCTGTAGCGTCAGCCCCCCTTTACTCCGAGTCACACCTCTACTCCGAGTCACACATCCCTCTGTCTCGTGGAAGCGCGCGGCCTAGAATTGAGCTAGGTCATCTCATAAGCGCGGTCTCACCTCACTTTCTCATCAGATGACATCCATTCCTACTTGGTACATCTTCTAGGCCTTCTTTCTAACAACCCCGCCTCCTTATCCCATCCACTCCCAATCACAATGAATCGTCTGACGTTCTTCACTTTCCACTATTTTCCACCTTCCCCTTCTTTAGCTATAGTCACCTCCCTCACCTTCTTACCATTTCCTATGCATGCAGTCCTTAGAAAACCACCACTTCCGAATTTTATGCGTTTTGGAGCCTAGGATACCTGGCCGTCATATGTTTTTAACATTTGACCACTAACATCTTCCGGTCTCGTTTCACCAGACCCTTCCATAATTTTGCTGACCTCCTCACTTGCATCATCAGATGACGCCCATTTGAACCTTTTCACAACCCATTCCCATAAGCCCTTCTACTCCGAGTCACACCTCCACCTATCTCATGGAGACACAAGTGAGCTCGGCCGTCTCATGCTAGGTCTCACCTTACTATTTCATTCGATGACATTCATTTCTGATCCATTCGCCTTTAAGACAGTGTCACGGCCCCCCGTTTTCACTCTCTAGTCACGAGACACCACTTTTCATAATCCAATTTTCCCCATCCAAATTCTTACTTATGTTTAAACAACCTGCCTGTACCCTTTACACATTAGTCCTCTTACCTTCGAAAACCATCATTTTCACTTTAGTGTATAAATTTCCAAATTCTGTTATCCTAAATACCTTCCAGTATTCACTTTCCTAATCAGCTTCACATGATAGCCTTGAGTTCTGAAATTAAAAAAAACCGCTAAGTTTTCGTTCTCTCGGAGTTTCATTTGCTCATCTGATGACTTTGCATTCGCCTCTTGTACCGTATCCCGAACCCGTCTCATCAGTCGCCTCTATTTCGAGTCACATCTCTGCCCGAGCCTCCCATCTGTCTCATCGGAGACGCGCGGCATAGAATTGAGCTAGGTCATCTCATAAGCGCGGTCTCACTTCACTTTCTCATCAGATGACAACAATTTCCGCTCATTGATTTTTTGAACCTTTTCCATAACGGAGTCACACCTTCCCAGTCCAAACCATTTTTCTCTTCTCGTCTATTTTCGTTCCTCTCCTTAACAGCTTTCCCCTTATCTCCATTTTTCAGAAGAAACTTTCCCAACGCCGCCCAACAATGACCAGAATGATGACGAGAAGAGCTAACAAGGAGATCGAGGAGAAGAATCTCGGAAAGAATGGAAAACTCTGGAAGGTGTTCACTGTGTAAGTTAAGAAATTGGAAAATACAGTATTTTTTGAATAAAATCTAAAACTTCAAGCCACGCCCCTTTTTAGAGCTTCACTTCAATATCTTTTGGTTGAAAAACTTATTTTTTAAGGAATATTATCCCGGAGCTCATTTCCGAGCCCTGCCACGACGAGGACCGCGACGTAGCGGTCTGCAATCCGATGGACTGCATTCAGTCGGAGGACAACCTTAAGGTGCTGATGAAAGAGTGCCCAACTCTCGGGATTGAGATGGTAAACTATAATTGAGAATCTTCAGAAAATCAACAAATTTTCTTTTTAGGCTATCGAATATCTCTTGGAGAGCCCCCTGGCCGACGCAATCCAACGGGGAAGGAAATTCGTGCTTAAAATGTGAGTTTAGTGTCTGTCTGTCTGCTTGTTTGTCCGGATGTCTGTGTTGTACTCATGATTGTTTTTCAGGGAGTTGCTGAAAGCGGAGGAGGAGAAGCATGTTGGAGTCCCCAAGGTCGAGAACATCCCACCACCACCACCACAGCTCGAAAAGAAGAAGGAGGAGCCCAAAAAGGAGCAGAAGAAGGCGGAGCCTACAGGACGTGGGAAGGCTCAAATCAAGAAAATAGCCGCTGGAGTGACAAAGACAGGAGCTGAGAAGAAGAAGGTGGAGCCTAGGAAGACCCAGAAGAAGGCTCCTGCACATCAAAAGACTCAAATCAAGAAAGTCGTCATTGGAGTGTCCAAAAAAGAAGTTGGGAAGAAGTTTGGTCAAAATGTGAGGCTTGGAGACCTCGCTAGAGAGCTGATGGCATCAGCAGCAGGATGGAATCGTCAGCGGAAGGTAAGCTCCGCCCCTCTAGAATTTTGTGATCTACATCCCTAAACCCTCTTTTTTCAGGTGGCATTCAAGTGCCCTAAACGATTCTTGCAAGACGAGAACGCCCCGCCCACTGCTGAGCCAATGGAATATTAGGATGATAAATGTTGTAATTTTGTATTTGTTTTTGTTTGTTCCCCGATGATGAACAGTAAAAAGGTTTTTTTTTAAATCAAGGTGTTATATATTTTTATGTTTTCATAATCTACCGGTATTAACATCCGGGTATACTTATCTTTATTATTACTCTGAAAATTATTGATCTCATTGTCCTTATTTATGCTTATTCCGTCTCTTAGACCTTCTCACAGTCACACCAACCACCTGTCTTTCCATGACCCTGTCTCCCATTTCAATTTCCTAAAACCACTTTTCTTCGTTTCTTGTATTCCTCTTTTCTTGAAATCAGCTTTTCTCTAATAATCTCCCTCCTTTTATTATTTTCAGATTTTTCAGTTTTACTGAAACTTTTCACGGGCCGTGAACCAAATTTTGGAATATTTTTGTTTTTTTTTTCGCAAAAAGTATAGTTTGCGATTAATAATTTAAAATTCAATCAAAAAAAAATTCCGAAAAATCAACGGAAAACCTTCAAATGACTTCGCACTCGCCTCGTGTACCGTATCCCCAACCCGTTTCGTCAGTCCTTTTACTCAAAGTCTCACCTCTGTCCGAGCCTGCCATCTGTCTCATCGGAGACGGGCGGCCTAGAATTGAGCTAGGTCATCTCATATGCGCGGTCTCACCTTAGTTTCTCATCAGATAACATTAATTTATGCTCACTATCCCTTTTTCTAGTTACACTACTTCTCTCTGTCTTCCAATTTTTTACCGCACCGAACATCCATTATTTACTACTAATAGGTTATCTTCAATCAATTTCAACCTGTCCCTTATCCTCTAGTCTTCAGTCCCGGTTACCATTGAAACCCATCAGTTTAAATTTTGCGCGTTTGATCTCATTATCTATGCCACAAGTTTTCCATTTTCCCCTTAGTGTGAGAACCTCTAAATTCAGCTCTCCTTAATTCCTTCTACGATTCATTCTCCTAACCTGCTTTACCTGATAGCCTAAAGTTCTAGAATTTTTTCTTTTGAACATCACATGACATCTATTTTTGCTTAGTACGTCTTCTGGGCCAGTCTCACGACCCCACCTCCTCATCCCATCCACTCCGAGTCACACCTCCACTTGTCGTCATGGAAAGCGAGTTTTCCAGGTCTCTTCTCCCTTGTTTATACAATGTCAGTCATTTATGCTCAATGCGTCTCATGCATTGTTACACGGCACGTTCTTCACTTTCCAATATAATTTCCATACCATTACCCGACTCCGATCCCTTCTTTCAGTTTTCCCAAACAAAGCCTCCTTGAAAGATTTACGACGTTTTTACTTACCTTTCTATAGAAAACCTAACTTTTACAATGATCACTTCCCTCACCTCCTTTCTTTACCCAGTAGCCTACAGTCCCTAGAAAATCACCAGTCGCAAATTTTAGGGGCCTGAAAAAACTGTCATCACGTAATACCGTCACCATACTCTTTCCATCCTTTTCTTACGCATGGCATCCTCCTCATTTGCTTATCAGATGACACCTCATCCCGTCTTTTGAACCTTTTCACAACCCCCGTCCCATAAGCCCTTCTACTCCGAGTCACACCTCCACCTGTCTCATCGCAGACGCGCGGCCTAGATTGAGCTGGGCCACCTCATAAGCGCAGTCTAACACCACCCTTGCTCATCAGATGACAGCAATTTCTGCTCATAACGTCTGTTCCATAGCCCAGTCACACCTTCCCATCCCCTCCCTCCTATCTAAACTTCCCAGTCCGAACCATTTTTTTGTTCTTCTCGTCTACTATTGATTTTCTCCCAAACAGTTTTCCCCATACAATCTCTTTTCTTTTTTCAGAAAAGCTTCCTCAAATCGCCCAACAATGCCAATGATGACAAGAAGTAAGACGAAAGAGATCATTGAGAAGAACATTGGAAGGAAGGGGAAGCTGTGGGAGACATTCACTGTGTAAGTAGAATTGTAAAATTGACAGTTATCACTTTCAAACCACTTTTTCGGTCTTATTAGAAAGGCAGACCCCTTTTATCAAATACAGCATTTTTGGTAAAATTTAAAACTACAAGCCACGCCCCTTTTTAGAGCTTCACTTCACTTTTTTCGGGTGAAAACTCAGAACAGTCTTACAACTGCGCTCCACTGAAGTCACCTTGAAAAACTTGTTTTTTTCTCTGAGTCTCTCAATTTTGAACGCAACTTTATATCGTTACGGTGGAGCGCGGTTGTAAGAAGCCTGTCGTGCTAATAAATACATACAAAAGTTTCTTTTCTTAAGCGACGTCATCCCGGAGCTCCTCACTGATCCATGTGATGATGAGGATCGTGACGAGGCGATCTTCAACCCGACTGACTTCAATCAGTCGGAGAAGAACCTAATGGAGCTGATGAGAGTGTGCCCGGACCTGGGCATTGAGAGGGTAAATTTTAATTTCTTGCTTTTCGAAAAATCAATTAATTTCATTTTAGGCACTTGAATTCTTGGCGGCATCCCCGCTGGCCGAGGCGATCCGACGGGGAAAAGAATTCGTGGCGGTGAAGGACACTATGATCATAATTGATGATCGTATTAAAAAGTGAGTTCATTGTCTGTTTGTGTATCTGTTTGTCTGTCCAGTTGTCTGTGTACTCATAGTTGTTTTTTTCCAGTAAAAAGCTGAGAGAGGAGGAAGAACGATTTGTGGGTATTCCCAAGCTCGAAAGCTGCCCACCGCCACCACCAAAGGTCACCAAGAAGAAGGAGGAGCCCAAGAAGGCGGAGAAGAAGACTGTAGCTCCTCGGAAGACTACAGGACGTCAGAAGGCTGGGATCCCGAAGGTGGCCACTGGAGTGACGAAAAAAGGAGCTCAGAAGAAGAAGGCGGAGCCTAGGAAGACACAGAAGAAGGAACCTCGGCAGCCTCAAATTAAGAAAATCGGCACCGGACTCATCAAGAAAGGAGGCGAGCAGAAGAAAGTCGGGATTCGGCTTGGAGACCTCGCTAGATTGCTGATGGCATCAGCCGCACACTGGACACGTCAGCGTAAGGTAAGCTCCGCCCCCTTAGAATTTTCTGATCTACATAACCATTATCCATAACGTTTTCCCTAAAACCCTCTATTTTCAGGTGGCATTCAAGTGCCCTAAGCGCTTCTTGCAAGACGAGAATGCTCCGCCCACTCGCACTGCTGCTGAGCCAATGGAATATTAGGATAATAAGTGTTGTAATTTTGTATTTGTTTTTGTTTGTTCCCCGATGATGAACAATAAAAAGGTTTTTTTTAATCAAGGTGTTATATTTTTCATTTTTTCATAATCTACCGGTATTAACATCCGGGTATACTTATCTTTATTATTACTCTGAAAATCTATTGATCTCACTGTTCTCATTTATGTTTATTCCGTCTCTTGGACCTTCTCACAGTCACACCAACCACCTGTCTTTCCATCACCCTGTCTCCCAATCCCACTTCCCAAACCTAGTTTCCCAAAACCGCTTTTCTAGTATTTCCCTTTTCTTGAAAACATCTTTTCCCGTCACAACAATCTACCAGATGGTTCGGTTTTCCTAATCGACAGTCCCATATAGCCTTGAAATTCCGTTCGCGGCCTAGAATCCCCAAAAGTTCGGCCACCAAGTGTGTGTACTCTCCGCACCCCTTTATCCCAATCTAGTGCAGTCGTTAGACAGCCTTCTCGCCTCTCGTCTCTCTCCGTCCTCACCTCCCCTATCCCAAAACATTTTTTTCCCACCGTCCGTCATTGCTTTTTCAAATCTGACCTCTCTTACTACTAGAAAACAGAATATCTCTCTCTCTCTCAAATCGACCAATTTCAGTGCAAAACAGTGCGATTTTTGAGCTGTCCCCTCAAAATGATCATAACTCTCTAGAAAGTGTCTAAACAAAAAAGTCGTTCATTACAAAATTGGGGTTCTACTTTTGATTTTTGTTATCCTTTAAAAAGTTTTCTTGATGGGACAATCACTGATACCGTAACACAATCTTAAAATTGGACACTTTCAACTGAAAACGACCTGAGTTGCTAGAAAAGTTATGCTAATTTGAACTTCGCAATTTCTGCTCAAATTATCCAAAAATGGAATATTTAACGTGATATAACTTTGCAGCGTAAGATCTCCCGTACAGATCATCTTCCTCAAAGCCTTATCTCTCCCCATTTCAAGTTTTAGTTATCTATATTAATCGAAATGGTATGTAGTCCAACTTATAGCAAAAATAGACGTCATAATCTTCCTCCAATCACTGAGGTAGTCTAGAATCTAAAAATCTCAACAAGTACGCTCTAATGATAACGTTCAAAATTTGTACCACGCGCATCAGAAGTCTCGTCTCCTGCTGTTTTCGCCCTTGGGTGTCCTTCTTGATTAAAAACATTTTTTCCCGCCCGTCGCTTTTTTCAAATCTGACCTCACAAAAAGGGTCTACAGCTTTTTCCCTCAGGAAACTGAGTATATGACTGGAAAGCTGAAAACGTCCAGTTTTCAGAAAAATCTGATATCCTGATTCATTTGGTGGCCTAGAATCCCAAAATCCCAAAAAGTCCAGCCATCAACTTTTTCTGTTAACTTAGTTACCAAGAGCAAATTGCGCTCTAATGACAACATTCTGTTCTCCGCAAATGATCGTGGCCTAGAATCCCAAAATCACAGAAAGTTCAGCCATCACTCACTTTCCCCATTAGCACAACATTTTATGATACCCCGAGAGCAAGTGCGCTCCAATGATAATGTTTTCGTCTATAAAGTATCCCTCTTCCCATTTGTCATCATATCGAGTGACTGTCCTCTCCTCTCTTTCCAATTTGATCTACGCGGCCCGCGGCTCTTATTTCTTATTTCCTGTACGAGTCACACATACACTGTGTCATAAATCTCTGTGCCGACATATTTTATGACCCCCCCCCCCCTTCTCTCCAGCATTCTCTCGTTAACATACTGACCTTTCTCTCTCAATTATTATCGATTTTTTCATCTTCTCTCGTCGTCTATTTCTCTCATTTTCTCCCACAATTTCAGCTTATTCCAGATCTAATCTCTTCCGGTCTTCCCCCCGCTCAAAAAGTGCAATAATGGCCGCCAGAAATATGAACATTATGATGGAGGAGGAGCCGTACGTGAGACCTGTCAAAACGATGGCCGATAAAATTGCGTGAGTTTGGGGAGGCCACACCCACTTTTTTGATGAAAGCGAGTACATAACTCTCTACCTTCTTTTTGGAAAAGTTGCAGCATTTCTAGGTTTTTCTATTTCTCAAAAAGTGGGCGGAGTTTGACACCTTATTACCTAAAAACATTATAAATTTTGAGATTGCAAAAGTGGGCGTGACTTAATTTCGAAAAACTCATTCAGAAACTTTTCGGCCACACCCCGCCCCTTTTTTAAAACTCCGAGATTTTGAAAATTGAAAAAAAAGTGGCCGGAGCTTCCACTCGGACACGTCGCTTGCTAAAATTCTGAAATTCAAAGTGGGCGGAGCTTATGAGGATCCTGATATGTAGGTGGAAATTGTGAAGCTAGGAATTAATGTGATCTGACAAGCCTGAAGAAAAGTGGGCGTGTCTTCAAAATAGAAGCCACGCCCCTTTTCGTTTATTTTCGAGTAATTTCCAAAATTATATATTTTTTCTTTGGAAAGCCTCGCCCACTTACGCCACTTAGTAATTTTATGGGTATTTTTTTCAAAAAATGGGCGTGGCATAAAAGTGGGCGGAGTCTAGACACGTTTACTTTCGGAAACCTTCAGAATTGGGCTGAAAAAACTGACGCGGCCAAAAAGTGGGCGGGGCTCATTTATAGTTTTCGAATCTATGTATAAACTGACGCTACCACCGCTTATCTGTCTGAAAGTGGGCGGAGCTTATGAGGCTTCATAAATTACCTCAAAAATCCAATAATCTTGCAGCGAAATCCCGTACGAAGACGAGTTGCTGATCGGTCCGTGCTATGACAAGGAGCACGAGGAGCTCATCTTCGATCCGAGCAACGAAAATCAATCGGAGCAACATGTGAAGGAATTGATGGAGGCGTGTCCGAATCTGGATAGAGAGAAGGTGTGTAGCGTTTTTTCCTCACTTCAGGTTTATCAAGCTTGTCACGGGCCCCAAACTAGTTATGCATCAAGAAATTGGATTTTTTAAATGTAAAATCGTTGAAAAATTCAAAGTACGGGCCATAAAGAATGCGACACTTGCAGTTTATGGTTGAAAATGGTCAACTTCGTGAGTGTGACACGGCCTCCCTGATAGTCTGACAATACTGATTGTTTATGGACTATACAGCTCACAAATAGAGCTTCATTTTTGTAGTTGACAACTTTTTTGTACGGACACTCCCTAGAGAGTTATAGTCATTTTAAGGAGGCAGCTCAAAAATCGCACTATTTTGCACTGAAATTGGCAATTACTTCGACAATATGTAACTTGCTAGGGAGCGTCCGTACAAAAAAAATGGTCAACTACAAAAATGGAGCTCTATTTTTGATCTGTCCAACCCATATAAACTTGAGTTTATCGGACAATCAGGAAATACCGAAATACACAGTCAAAGTTGGTCATTTTCCACTGAAAACAGCCAAAATTGATACCTTTTTGTCCGGAACTGTACCTTTTGTCGGGCCGAGCAAAATCTAAGCCAGGCGGGACCGAAATTCAACAAATTTGAGACTTATTGATTGGTTTTATTTATTTTCAGGCCCTCCTATGGCTCAGCGAGTTCCCCATCGCCAAGGCGATCCGTCTAGCCAAGAAGCTCTGCTTCCCGGTCCTGATCCCGACGTATACGGTACCTGGGTTGAGTCAACTCTCCACACAAATGTCGCGAAGCGATCTGGCTCAAGTTTTGGCGGTCCGAGTGAAGCCTGGGATTGAAGCTGTCCTCCCTGGGCGCGTCTACGTGATCCCGGATGCGAAATTCCAGCAGGACATCGGGAAGAGGTTTGTCTGTCTGTTTGTCCAGATGTCTTTATTCAGTTTTCTTATTTTCAGCTTCATAATGGGCTTCGACGAGCGCCGTTATGTCAATGCTCCTGGTGCTCCCAGCCGGAGACCGGTGGCGGATTCTGAAGATGACGAGGAGGATGTTATTCCACCGACACCAAAAATGAAGAAGAAGAAGAATATTGTCAAGAAAAAGAGCACTGATAACAAGAAGAATAAGAATAAGAAGCAGGAGAAGAAGGAGAAGACGCCGTCAGTGGTGGTGGTGAAAAAAATTGAGAAGACGTCGGCTATGAAGATCGAGAAGGCTAAGGACTCTGCCACCACTAAAAAGATAAAAAAGACCAAGGAACCGAAGGCTGGCACCTCTGGAAAGGTTGGTTTGAAACAGACTGTTCTGAATCGACGAGCAGTTTTGAAACTTCTGAATCAAAACGTTCCGATATTGGGGATACTAAAACCGTCGATTTAAAAAGAGACTTGGTTCCAACATGATCAGTTTTGAAATTTAGGGAATCAGCCGGTTTTGAAACGGAAATGGTTCTAAAACGGGATTTTACGAGGTTGATTTGAACCTGATCTAGTTGTAAGCTCGTTTTACAAACACCACCCGTTTTAGAACCGTTTTCCATTTCCCATCTAGTCTTTTTTTCTCGTTTTTCCTTTTGAAACTGGTTCGGTTTTAGGGAAGACGGTTACAAAACAGGCGGTTCCATACCGGAATGGTTCTGAAACAGAAGATTCTGAACGTTTTCAATATCGGGTGGTTTGACGGTTCTGAAACGGGCCGGCTTTATAATCTATGGTTCTAAAACAGACTATTCTGAAATGTCGACTGTTATAGAACCGTACGCTTTATACCCGCTCAAGAACTGTCTGTTTCAAAGCCACTCGTCATTTCAGAACCATTTCCGTTTTAAAACTGGCCATGTTAAAACCGCCTTGTTCTGAAATGGACAGGTTTAGTATCTACAGTTTTGAAGTTACAGTACTGGCCATAAAGAATGCGACACTTGCAGTTTTTATTTGAAAATTGTCAATTTTGTGACTGTGACACGGCCTCCCTGATAGTCTCACAATATCTATTGTTTATTGAGTGTAAAGATCACAAATAGAACTTTATTTTAGTAGTGGATAACTTTTTTGTACGGGCACATTCTAAGATGTTACAGGCAATTATTGAAAATAGTTCAAAAACTTCCCTTTTTAGAACTGAAAATGGGCAACAATTGCGAGAAATTTCTTGTAACTTCTTAGGATATGCCCGTACAAAAAAGTTGTCAACCACAAAAATGAAGCTCTATTTGTGATCTATACACTCAATAAACAATCGATATTGTAAGACTATCAGGGACGCCGTGTCACACTCACAAAGTTGACCATTTTCAACTAAAAACTGCAAGTGCCGCATTCTTTATGGCCAGTACTGTATATATTTCAGACGTTTTCGACGTGTCCTGTTTCGAAACTACTCTGTTCTAGAACCGCCATCAGAACCACTCATTCGCATTCTCATTTTTACAGAAACCATCCACCTCCGCATCCTCGAAAACTGCCAAAACCAAAAAGAAGACTCCATCTGAAACCAAGAAGACCGCCACCGTCACTCCAAACAATCAGATGAAGAACGTGAAGCCAAAGAAGCAGACGGCGAGAAGAGTCTTGGCAAGGTGCCAGGAGACGTCTGAGCCAATGGAAGAGTAATTCTCTAATACATTCTAATTCTGGTTTAATTCATTCCCTTCCCCGGTAGTGTTTAAAGAAGCATACACATTTTTTAACGGAAAATTGAATGCATTCTCCTTTAAACATCACCGGTAACTATTACGATACTCTCTAATTTTTATGTTTTTGAAACCCGCGTTTTTTAATATTTGTATTTCCGATTGATTCTGTAATTTTTTCTCTTTTTTTAATTTGTCTTTCATATCTGTTCAACAATTAAATATCAGTAATATTAATGAATTCATTTTGCTATTTTAGATGTGCTGGTAGGTGGCCTAGGTCTCGGTGGCCTAGAATCCGACATCTATATGACCTGGGATTCTTGAAATGTCTAGTTTTAAAACATTCCAAAGCCGTTTAAAGTTGGTGACCTAGGATTGGGACATGGGTGGCCTGGAACTCCAAACTTCCAAGAACTTGGAAAGTTGGTGGCCTAGTATCCGACTTGGGTGACCTAGATCCCCAAGGCGGTGGCCTAGAATCCGACACTACTGTATTTTCATGACATAAGTTTCTGAAATTATAGCGGCCTAGAATCCCAAAACCGATGGCCTAGAATTCCAAATTACAGTACCGGACAAAAAGATATCAAGTTTTGGTTTTTCGACCGTAACTTGTTTCAAATTGGTCGGATTGACTTGAAACTTTGGGAAAACATTTATTGTAGAGTTATTGTTATATTTAGTTAACATTCTGGGTGAAAAATCATTTTTTACAAGTTTTTTGTAAAATTTTCGAAAATCGTGAAAAATCAAAAATTGGATATTTTTATTTCGATGACCGGTGTATCAAAAATAGAGCGTATATTTAGTGTTTATCCCCCTAGGTTTCCAAGTATTGGTGGCCTAGAATCCCAAACTCTTTCTTCGTTTTTTTCCATCAAATAATTTATTATTGCTGATGCAAAATATAATGGGGAAACTCATTGAAAATGATCAAAAATTTATGGAAGTGAGACGGGTGTAGGAGTAGTAGTGGTAGTACAGAAAAAAATAGACATAAGAAAAAAATTAGTAATGAGGTGATGAGAAAAAAGAGGAGGCGGGGAGATTTTTAATGGGCGGGAAAATGATTTTGGCGGGGGAAGAGAGGGAAGGAGGTTGATGGCCTAGGTTTCCAAATGGTGGCCTATAATCCGACATCCATGGCCTAGGTTCCCAAATGGTCATCTTAGACCTGTGGCCTAGGTTCCCAAATCCATGGCCTAACTTTTTCCCAGCCACAACCAACCTCTTTCATTCCAGGTCCCACACCAAAAATCAAAGCGAAAAAACCAGTGGATTACCAACTAAACCCGTACACACATATATGGGGGAAATGTGACACCTAATTTTGAGCTAAGAGGTCATAAATAAGCGAAAAATTGTTACACCAGGGATTACTGTAACCGGTACTCATACGGGTGACGTCGTATCAGGGGTCGGAAATCGAACAGTCCGTTTCGGATGAATCGGTCGTACTTTTCCGTGGAAGGCGGCTTGTTGTTCACGTACTTGAATATTCGGTTCTGGAAAAAAAAGGTCAAAAGTTTTAAAGTTTTGAATGAATCGCGCTCTATTGGCAATGCTACAGCTCAGCAAACACGCTCTACTGATAATTGCAAATGCGCTCCATTGAGAACTCACCTCAACACTGGGAAGCGCGGCAATCGACGGATCGTTGTGATAGGTGTCTGATGTGGCGAGTCGAAGGAATTGACTCAGTTGCATCGAGAATGCTGAAAATAGTGGAAATTTTTTACAAATTTCTACATTTATATGTTTATCCCCTTCAAACAAATATCGGGACCGATATTTTTGGATTGTTGTGGTTTCTAGGTCATCCTATCATTTTCTATGCCGAAATTCAGCAGGTATTGGTTTTCTAGGCCACCCGAGATTTCTAGGCCATGCGAGTTTTTAATTTTTGAGACCAGAAAGTTTTATGCGAAGTTTGATTTATGGTTTTCGTGCCGTTAGAGTTTTCTAGGCTACGGTATTGTTTTCTAGGCCATGAGGAGTTTTCTAGGCCATAAGAGATTTTTAGGCCACGTGGGCCTCCATAATGTTTTCTAGGCCACAAACAGAGTTTTTTGACTTTTCGGTTTTCAAGACCCAAAAAAAACGGTCATACCCTGGATTTCTAGGCCAATTTTCCGATTTTTGGGTTTCTAGGCCACGGTCTAGTATTTAAGGAGTTTGTCAAAATACAGTCGTTTTTTGGTTTCCTAGGCCACTTTTTCTCATGTTCTTCAAATGGCCTAGCTTTTTCTAGTCCTCATTAAAAAAAACGAACCTTGTGTAAAAATGTAGAAAAGGAAGAGTAGTACTCGTTGCAACCGCATTTTCGAGTGAGTGCTGCAGACAGAAATTTTCGGAATTCCTGCAACAAAAAAATTTCCTGCTTAAAAACGAGAAGAACATGGTTCAATTATTTGATGACCTCACAAGCCACGCCCCTTTTCTGGAAGAAGTGACGAGGGGGGGGTCTTGATTGAATCATCAGGTTAGAGGGGGGCGGAAAGAATTTGGAAGAAGAAAAAGAAGAAAAAGGAGAAATGGGTGCAAGAACAAAATGAGAATAGGATTTTCGAAATTTGTGGGAATTGAAGGAATTTTGCAGTCTAGAGGGTGGGAAAATGTGTGTAAAGTGTACTATGGTCTGGGGAAACCAGACTTGTCAAAAATCGGGCCGGCCCTGATTCAAAAATGGGTACTCATTTTTTTGACAAACTTTTTCGAAAATCCACATACCTGTTTACCTTCTGATAATTTTTTTAATTTTCAGTCGAAAATTAAACTTTTTCAAAAAAAATTTCAAAATGGCCCGTAACAAGTTTAGGAGAAACGGATTTTTGTTGTTAAATTTTTTTAAAAAATTTTTAGACAAAGCGTGCTCTATTGGCAATTGTGATTAGAGCGTGATTGCCGAGCTCTATCGATTATTTATCAGTAGAGCGCCTTTACTTCTCTACAACTCTGCAAACGCGCCCCACTGATCGAACTGCAAGTGCGCTCTAATGATAATTTGCTTTTAGTGCGCAAAGGAGCTTTGCAACTACGCTCTAATGAGACTAATCGTGATTTCGAAAAGATAATTGACATTTTTTTCAATTTTTTTAAATCAAAAACGTGAACATTATTGATCATTTTTCTGAGTTTATGAAAATTTGACTTTTTCGCGAAAAAATTTAAAGAAATTTCAAAAAGTTCGAACATTTTTGAGTTTTGAATTTTGGTGCCAAGTACCCTGGCCGGGTATGAATTCTTGAACTATTTTCCCTACAATTTATTTTCTGAAATTTTCCTTTTTTTCTCAAGTATTTTCCTCAAAAAGCTTTGATACCTACTTAAGAAGTTTTATGTTCGAAAAAAATTTCGAAAATTTTTTTCAAAGTCCGACCCGTTGCAAGTCTGGTTTCTTAGTCCATGTCAAATTTTTCATGTGAAAAATGTGGATTCTCAAGAAGTGAGTAGTTGACATTCCCGGAGGCCTAACTGTAGTGGCCTAGCATTTTCTAGGTCATGAAAACTTAACTTTTGAAAATTATAAATTTGACTGAAATTCTGATGTTAAAAAGGAAAAAAATAAAGTAATAATTGCCCAGAAAACCTCATTTCTCAAAAACTCGGCCACAGTATACCGAGACCATCAGAAAGCTGAAATCATGAGGATTCTGAATCTGTATTTAAATTGAATATATGACTAAAATGAGCTGAGATACACGGATTTAAAGTAAAATCCAAAGTCGAATCTTAAGATAACTGTCAAATTTAGCTCAAATGACTTCCAACGTCAGAAGTTTGAGGACCCGCCCTTGCGAGCTTTGTAACATTTCAGAATACCAGGTTACAAGCTTGTAATTTATGAAAATTGGTCTTAAAACGTCTTAGAAACTGTTCAAAATGCTTAAAAACTTTGAAAAACGCTTCAAAGCACGTAATAATGGCCTAGAAAACCTCATTTTTCAAAAACTCGGCCACAGAATATTTACACCGTTAAAAAGTTTGAGTCACGAGGATTCCGAATCTGCAGTTAAAATTAATATACGGTCAAAATGGACCAAGTTATAAGACTCTAAGGAACACCTCAAATCGCCCAAAATACGTAACAAGTAATAATGGCCTAGAAAACCTCATTTCTCAAAAACTCGGCCACCGTATACCGAGACCTTTAGAAAGCTGAAATCATGAGGATTCTGAATCTGTATTTCAATTGAATCTACGACAACAATGACCTGAGATACACGGTTTTAAATTTAAAAGTAAAATCCAAAAATCACGAAAAACTTTTGTTTCCTCATATTACGTGTATTCCATTCTTCCGTCAGAACACTTTTTGTAGTCGGATCTCAAGACCACAATCTGTTCTCCTCCCACCTTCTTCTGGCAACCTCCCGAATGGAATTACGTCAGTGTGAGTGAGACTAGATAATATTTTTTAAAGAAAGTTATTACAGGTGAAATGTGAAGAAATGGGGGAACACAGATAACAAAGGGAACAATAAAAGTAACAGAAATGTCCCTCAGCAAGGAAAATTTTCAAATGAATGAGTTACAGGTGGAAATCGAGGAAACTTCTGGCCAATCATATACGTATCATGTACCGACACGACATAATGTCGTAGTTTTCTGTCAAAAAGAAACAGAAAGAAGGAAGAAAAATTTAAAGATCGGGGAGTCGATTTGAATAATTGAGTGAGGGTGACTGGCATTTCATTTCGGGGACAAAATGTCAGGCGCGGCTCATTAATGGAAATTGGTGTAACAAGAATTGGAGACATTCAAGGCAGTGGCCTAGGGAAAAGTTAGGTCATCCAGAATCTTAGGGATGTATGGTCTATGTAGAGAGTTGAGACCCCAGGTGAGCGGAATGCAACCTACAGTACCGGGCAAAAAGCTATCAATTTTTGCCTTTTTCGTTTGAAAACGCCTAACTTTGAGATTGTGTCATGGTAATACTTATTGTCCCATCAAGTAGATTTTAAATGGATCATACAGATCAAAAGTAGAACTCCATTTTTGTAGTTGATAACTTTTTTGTACGGACACTCCCTAGAGAGTTATGGTCATTTTAAGGGGACAGCTCAAAAATCGCACTATTTTACACTGAAATGGGTCTATTTGAGGGAAAAATCACTTTGACGATCTGGGGAGTGTCGGCACAAAAAAGTTGTCAACTACAAAAATGGAGTTCTACTTTTGATCTACAAGATCCACTAAAATCTACTTGATGGAACAATAAGTGTTACCATGACACAATCTCAAAGTTGGACCTTTTCAACTGAAAAAGTCAAAACTTAATATAATTTTGAGCGGTACTGTATCTGGTATTGAATTGTAGAATTTCAAAACTCTAAAAATTCTAGACCGGGCAAAGTGAAACCATGAAAACTAAGACCATATCCTAACGTTTTAGTGGCCTAACTTCTTAGCAGACTTGCAAAAACTGTGATTTTTTAAAAACTTTTTTAGAAGCATTTTTCTCTCAAGTGAACTTTTCTAAAACCTTTGGAACTACAAAAAATTAATCTTGAAAAGTTTTTTCCAAAAAATTTTTTTAAAAACTTTTTTTCAGTAATAAAAACTTCTGGACCGCGAGGATTTTTTCGGCACAGTCTTGAAAATGTGGAATTTCAGTCAATTTTTCAAATTGCGATAATTGGAGGGTGCAAATAAAATGTCTAATCTCGGGCTCCGGGTTTCTAACAGTCTAGTGGCCTAACTTTCGAATGGCCTAACTCTCGGTGGCCTAACTTTTTTTCTAGACAGAAAGTTTCTGTAATTTCTTGTTTTTGATCTTCAATCTTCAAACAAGAAAAGTTTCTACAACGTGTGGGAGTATTTTGAACAGGTGGAAAAAAAATTATATGATTTTTGACATTTGTCGGAATTCATTCTCCTCATAAGCTTCTTACAAACGACCAATATTGAAACCAAGAAAAAAAAATTGTGGTGGGAATTTCGGTGGCTTATAAACTTTTCTAGGCCACAAAGTTTAGGTGGCCTAGGTTTACCTAGGCCACCCTCGACCATCTGGACCAAAAACAGTGAACACCACTCACAAGCCAGACTACTTTCTCACGGTCTTCTATTTTTGACTACACATCTCACGTCACAGTACCCCCAGATCAAAAAATTTTCCGAAACTCTCAAAAATAGATCTCAAAATAGATAGATCGCACATTTTTCCCCAATCTATTTACGTACGTATGTAGCGTTTCGTATTTTCATTTTGTGCAACAAAAAAAATCCCATAATTATAGGGGAGTTCATGGGAAAATACGGAGCTCCTGGATTCTGGAGAGTTCTAGAAAATTCTTGAGATAAGAGGGGGAGGGACTGGAAAAAAATAAATGAGTTTAGATACATGTGAAAGTTTGGAAGAATTTTGAAGTCAATTTTGAATTCGCGTCACGATAATTGAGTTTTGGGACAAAAGGGGGGGGGGGGGGAGGGGGGTTGAAGTACTAACGGTGGTCTTGAGGGGGGTGAGTCAGTTCAAAATTTTTTTTTAAATAAGAAATTTTTGACTACGGTGCTCCAAAATCACACTAAGCTTAACCATAGGACAAGTTTGACGGGTCATAACTCGGCCCACGGATGGATTTAGCATAAATTTTTTCAGATTCGGAATCTAAAAGTTCGAAAGTGAATACACCGGGGGCCAAGTTTTTTGAGTTTCTTGTTGGAAAAAAGATTCGTTGAAAGACGTCATGTTCCAGCGTCCAGATAGTATTTACTAGGGGAAGTTCGCCCCAAGTGTCAATATGGGCGTGACTTATATCATTGGAAAGCTGAGAAAACGGTGATTCAAAATATATACAGTACTGGCCATAAATAATGCGACACTTGCAGTTTTTAGTTGAAAATGGTAAACTTTGTGAGTGTGACACGGCCTCCCTGATAGTCTCACAATATCGATTGTTTATAGAGTGTATAGAGCACAAATAGAGCTTTCTTTTTGTAGTTGACAACTTTTTTGTACGAGCACATCCTAAGAAGTTATCAATCGTCAAAGCAAACAGCTAGCACTGAAAAATGGCAACAATTGCGAGAAATTTCTTTGACGATTGATAACTTGCTAGGGAGTACCCGTACAAAAAAGTTGTTAACTACAAAAATGAAGCTCTATTTGTGATCTATACACCCCATAATCAATCGATATTGTAACTCTATTAGGGAGGCCGTGTCACAGTCACAAAGTTGACCATTTTCAACTAAATACTGCAAGTGTCGCATTCTTTATGGCCAGTACTGTATATATATATATATTCAATTTTTACCCTCAAGGCCTAGGTATAACAAGAAAACCATCGTCAAAGTTTTGGCCGTATGAAAAATAATGGTAGCGTGAAATTTTTCTCGAATACCAGGCCTCAAAGACAAAAACTGAATAGATAGTTTTGAATTCAGCATTTTATCAGCTTTCAAATGATATAGGTCACGTTCAAAGACTCGGTGATCTTCCCCTGGTAAATACAGTGACAAAAATGCAAACTTATTATTAAATTCAACTCGCTGATAATATTTTTCTTATATAAAACTTCAATTTTCAAAAGGTCTCAAAAACCTCAAGTGAGCAAGTACTACTCAATCCCCCGTACCCCTTATATACCCAAACCGGGCGTCTAGACACTGTCATCCTCAATTCATGTCAGTGGTGTTAGATGAGTCTGGGGCAGGCAGAGACGGAAGAAAAATTTGAAGAAAAATGTAAAAATTCAAAAATAAACATGTCAATCAGGGTTAACCTGAGGAGAGAGGGGAATGGGTTTGGACCTTTGGGCTCGTTTTTAAGTGTCCGGGACGTTTTGAAACCATGAAACAGAAAGAGTACGCAGACAGTCAGACGCTCTAGCTTCTCTGCGTCTCTCAGGACAAGGCTCAACTTAAAACACTCATAACTTTGTAAGGTTAAGTGCTATCAAAAAGTTGTCAACTACAAAAACGTGTAGAATTTTATGCAGATTATTTTCATAGTTAAAACTTTGTTAGTAGCACAAACAGTTTTTGAGATAAACCGCTTTGAATGTAGTCAAGCAAATAAGAGACGCAGACAGACAGATGCTCTATAAAAATCACGAAACACCTGAATTACGTTTAGTGTTAAAATGCCGCAGTTTCGAAATGTAAAAACTAGGACTATTAAAAACCAGGACACCTCAAAACCAGGTAATTTCAAAACCAGACACTTTAGAATCGGATAAAGTTGTCTGGTGTCAAAATGTCCCGCAACCGTTATTTTACAACTTGACAAAAAACAAGGCCACTTAAAACCAGACACTTTAAAATCGGGTGTACGTGTCTGGTTTCAAAATTTATCGGCTTTGAAATTATCCTTTCCATAAAATTTGAAAAATTTTGATTTGGTCTAAGCATCTATATCTGTAAGTATATATGAATACATAGGTCAAATGGGTAAGCAGTGGAATATGACTTAAGTAGATCAAACTGCGGTTGCCTAATTAAAAATGAATATAAAATTTGAGAGTTTTGAAAAGAAGTTTCAAAAGGGCATATAAACAGACACATGATGTGTATACATATCTGACTTCTGATGATGATGATGACGTCCCCCCCCCCCTCTCTAGGTCCATTCATATGCTTAAGGGGCTATCTATTCTTAGCACAAGGGCACACGGACACATACAACTCACTCCGGTCATAATTCATCAAGTATTTTGTGCCACCCTCCCGTTTACTACTCATTAGGAGCGGCGGGTGAGGGGGTGGAGAAGTATTCTGGATATATGAGAAGCTAGGGGTCAGTAATGATGATTAGCCCCATGGTGTTCTGGAGGACGAAAATGTTGTAGTGGTGATGGTGGTTGAGATGTTTGAACGGAGGAGGGTGGTGGGGTAAACATGTTTGGTCGACTAATTTCAGAGAAAATGAATAGGAGAGGTTTTCGAGTCAATCAACAGATCAGGACACGAATTGCTCAAAAAAAAGATTATTGAGACATTAGAATTTGGAATGATTTTGATGTATTTGGAAGAAAAGTGATGAAAATGAACGTTTTTTTGTAGTTTTTCCGAAAAACGCTGTACCGAAATTGAGATCCCCAGAGAAAACGGGCCGAAATGGGCCGACACGGGACGGCGCGTAACTCACTTCAAACTCAATATTATGAGCTGAAAAATATACCAAAATGCAGATCTCGACGAGTTCTATGTCTGTGACCTACTACGGGACGGATGGCTATTCGTTAATGTACCGCGGGCCGGGAAAAAGTGCTAAAAACGCGAAAATGGTCAAAAAGCAATTCTAGCCCGGCCCGCGGCACATTAAAGTATAACCATCCGGCCCGTTCTAGGTCACGAACATAGAACTCGTCGAGATCTACATTTTGGTATATTTTTCAGCGCATAATATTGAGTTTGAAGTGAGTTACGCGCCGTCCCGTGTCGGCCCGTTTTGGCCCGGCCTTTAGAGGATACAGGGTCATAGAGAGTCCATATGAAGCACCTACGCTCCTAATAACATTTTGCAAAATTTAACCATTCTCACGGCAAAACTGCGGAAAATTGACTATAATTTCAGTCAATTTTCCAAAATGCGGTATAATTGGAGCGTACCGGTGTATTAGAGTCAATAAAGTAAAGTCTAACATCGGTCTCCGGATTTCTAACGGTCTTGTGGCGTAACGCTCTAATGCCCTCATAATTTTCAAAATTTTTACAATACTTGGTATTATAGGGACAATAAAGCCGAAGGCGCACCAGACATCAGAAATTTCAAATTGCCAAGCTTGTCCCCGGAGTCAAAAAATTTTGAGTATTATTGATATTCAAAAGCATTGTCAGAAATTCGACTTTTTTCCAAAAAAAAAAATTATGGGCTGGGCCGATTTGAGAATATTCACCGGCCCAACTCGGCCCAACGAGTATGCAAGTTGCTCACTGAAAATTATTTAGTAAAAAACTCATAGCTGTCAAGGCCCGGGCCTGCCCGAGCCTTAAGTCTCGGGCTCAAGACCCGGATGCTGGCACCAGTATCAAATTGGTACTTTTTTTTTGAACAACTATATAAAAACTAGTATAAAAACTACAACGAAAGGGAAAAAACGATTTGAAAAAAAACAACTTTCAGACTGGCACAATCCATTTCAGAGAACACAATATATGTCTGCAAAACCAAAAAAAAAGTGAAATGACTCCCCCGATTACCGGAAACCACCCATTATGTTCTTCCAGGAGTAAAATAAACTCGGATGATCATGTCCTCCTTTCATTGAAAAAAATGGGGGATTACCACTGATATCAAGACCAAAAAATCCAGAAATGATTCTTCATTTTTGTCCAGAGCCGCCTACACTTTTGGTGAGTAGAATTTATGCGATTAAAGAGTGGAAGTTCTATTGTTTGGGAGATAAAAGGAGTTCTATTTGAGAACTAATGAAGAAAAATTTGTCATAATGCTTTGAAAAGTTCAAAAATGAAATGATTTCGGAATGATTTTGGAGAGGTTTGGAAAGTATGATAAAGGCTTATAGTTCAGAAGGAGTGAAGTTATTTTTGTATACCGAAAAGTCAGGATTTTTCAGAAAATAGTCGACGTTTTACTTCTTGAGCATAAAAACTACGGCTCTATTCCAGTTTAGATGTCCTTTGAAAACTCGAACGTCTCAAAAAACTCTTAGACGTCCCTTGAAACACTTAGACGTCCCAAAAAACAATTAGGCGTCCCAAAAATATTTAGACGTCCCTTCAACACTAAAAGTCACTGAACGGGTTCAAGGGACGTCTAAATATTTTTGGGACGTTTAAATGTTTTTTGGGACGTCTAAACATTGTAAAGGACGTTTCAAAAAAATAGAGTTTGAAAGGACGTCCAAATATTTTAAGGGACTTTTTAGTTTTTAAACGACATCTAGACTGGAATAGAGCCAAAACTACAAATAATCGAATAAAAATTGTTATGTTTTCTGAACGGGAAATATCCCAGTTTTTAAATTTTTATGAGTCAAATGGCTTTTCTTTTTGAAAATGTTCAACAAGGCAAATGCCAGTTTAAAAAATGTCAGTTTTTCGAAAGTGTCGTATGCTCTCCCTGATTGTCCCCCCCCCCTTGGCCTAGAAACACACAAACAAAAAGTTCGGCCGGCACTGACCACTTTGGAATTTCGACCGTTTTCGGGTGGAAAATTCGCGGTTCGGGGAGTTTTTGAGTATTAGCAAAAGGCTGTCCATATATTTCTAAAAATTTTGAAGCATATTCTCAAATTCCTGAAATACTACTCAAGCACGAAAATAGTACAATGGAAGCTTACAATATTCCGATTCTTTCCAAAAAATTCTAAGATTTTATTATTATTATTATTGACGCATTTGCTAAAAACCGCTCTAAACGCCACAATTCCCTTTTTTCTCCTGACTTAAAATGATCTTTGGTGGAAGAGTTTTTCCGCGCGGTCGTGTAGTCCTCTCGGACAAAATTTTTCGCTCAATTCCTTGTTTCCTCCTTTTTACAGCATTTATAGTGAAAAAATAGAAAAATCTACAAAAGTAGGTTAGAAATTGATCAGAAATCTTGTCCGAGAGGACTACACGGCCGCGCGGAAAAACTCTTCCATCTGGGCTCGTTTTGAGTCAGGAGAACGGGAATTGTGGTGTTTAGAGAGATTTCTAGCTTAGGTGTCTATAATAAAAATTTCTTAAAATTGTCTAGAGTACCGTAATCTGCAATTAAAGAAATACTTCAGTACTCCGTTCGGGGCACCGTATCTTTCGAACGGTATAACTAAAAACCTAGTAGATTTAGAAAAATGCAGTCAACTACAAAAGTAATCTACGTTAAATTTTCTATATTTTGGTAGTTAACAACTATTTGATAGCTCTGCAGGCATAGGAGATACAGTACCGGACAAAAAGGTATCACTTTTGGCTGTTTTCAGTGGAAAATGACCAACTTTGAGAGTGTGCCGTAGTAATTCTGAATGTCACACCATGAAAATTTTTGATGAATCATATAGATTGTACGTAGAGCTCTATTTTTGGACACTCTCTAGAGAGTTATGGTCATTTTAAGACGACAGCTTAAAAATCGCACTAATTTGCACTGAAATTGGTCAATTTGAGGGAGAAATTACGTTGTCGATATGTAACTTGCTAGGGAGTGTCCGTACAAAAAAGTTGTCAATTACAAAAATGAAGTTCTACCCTTGATCTGTATGATCCATTAAAAGTTTTCTTGGTGTGACATTCAGAATTACTACAGCACACTCTCAAAGTTGGTCATTTTCCACTGAAAACAGCCAAAGTTGATACCTTTTTGTCCGGTACTGTACATAGCGTAATAAAAAATAAAGACTTCAGTCCTGCTTTAAGGATCCTCACCAGGGACGAACGGCAATGCCGTTGCCGCGTTGCCGAATTGCCGGAATTGCCGACTTTTTCTAATGCATTGCCGTTGCCGGGTTGCCGACTTTTTTTTTGGCAATGTTTTTTTGCAGTTTTTTTCTAAATCTTCTCAAAATTTCAAACTGAATTCGACAAAGGTATTACAAGAAGAGAAAATTCCTCCTTTCATCTGAAAGAGACTTCAACATTTTTTTGATAAAATGGGAAAATACTCTCATTTATTCAAAGTAACTGTCACTGGAGAAATAAAGTGTACTTTGCTTGCATTTTTTCTCTCCCAACTTATGAAAAATCCTTATTATTTCATGTTGCCGAAAGTTGCCGGTTTTTGAATTCGGCAATTGCCGGAGTGCCGGATTGCCGAAATTTTGCATTGCCGCTCGTCCTGATCCTCACATAAGCCTGAGAACCTTCTTCGTCTTATCCGAGGGAGAAGGAATGGGGGTAGGTCATTTTGCAATAAATAAAAATTCAAACATTCAAAAAAAAAAGCACTGCAAATCCATTTGTCGTCATCTTATTTTTCTTTTCTTCCGAGCAGATCAAAAATAAAGACGGGCGGGAATTAAAAATCAGTGCAACCCCTTTCTCCCCTATCCAATTGCGTTCGACGTCTTCTGAAAATAGGATTCTATTTCCGTTTCCCCCTCCACTTTTTGCAGATCCCCCTCCCCCCCCCCCTTCTAAATGTGTTGATCTCTCCAGGGACCCGTAGTTTTAGGTAATGAGTGAGAGATAATGGGAGAAGGAGAGACGTAGAATGAGTGACGACACTTTTTTTTTTGCGAAACGAAACACAACACAATCTGGATTGCAGAAAGAAATGAATGAAAAAAAAAAGAAACACACGTCATTTTTCAGGAAATGAGTTGGAGCAAAACACTAAATGAGTGAAATAGAGAGCAAAGAACTTGTCAAGATAGTGAAGAGAGGAAATTAGAAGAATTTTAGAATGTTCCAAATTTTAAATACGAAGAAATCGAAAAAAACTACCGCGATATTGAATAAATCTTACAGTTTTGAAGGTTAAAGGGTAGTACCGATTTTTACAGGGGGGAATGCATCAAAGATACCAATATCAACATTTTGAGATCTGGCGTGTCTTTGGCGCTCATAAATTACCAGGCATATGCGTAGAGATCTGACAAGGGAAGTCTCTGGAGACGCCACTTTCAAACGATCTATAAATTTGGCTATAGGTATTTTCGACCACGAGGAGTCCATTTCTGCAGTCAAAACCTGCTAAATGTCTCTGCGAGTCGAGTTATGAGCTCTCAAACTTCTCATGTGGATAAGCTTTTTCACGTGGAACTCCAAATCGACAAGTTAAGATATTCTTATTTTTGCAACGAACAAGCACAGATAAACCGCTGAGGAACATAAATTAAACCGCGTGGTGGCGTATATACGGCCAATTTGGAATTACATGGAAAAAAGCTTAACCAAATGAAAAGTTTGAGAGCTTATAACTCGGCTCACAGAGATATTTAGCAGGTTTTGACTGCAGAAATGGACTCTCCGTAGTCGAATATACCTATAACCAAATTTATAGGACGTTTGAAAGTGGCGTCTCCAAAAACTTCCCATGTGAGATAATGGGGGGTTCTGAATATTATTTCAAGCTTTAGTCTAATATCAGTATCAGCCGAATTACAAGAATTTTATTTTGGCACATGTCAGTTATCCACAGGAAATGACTTTGGTGTCAAGAACTTTCTAAAATCGATTAAAATAGTTCAGGCCACTAGAAAATGAGCCCTGGTATCTATAACTACTGATTTACCGTTTCAAAACGGGCCGAGCGAGCATAATTTTGACTTTATCCCAGACACCAGAGTTGCGCGGAAGTGATATTTTCTAAAACGGAAGTCGGAAGTCGGAAGTAAAATTTCTAATTCGGAAGTCGGAAGTCGGAAGTAAAATTTTGAAAACTGAAGTCGGAAGTCGGAAGTGAAAAAATGCCCGGAAGTCGGAAGTCAGAATTCCGCGCAACTCTGCCCAGACACCTTTGAAAAAGTTTTAAAAGTTTGCCCCTGAGGTGGAAATTAAAGCAGTGTAGCACTTACGGCTAAGCTTAGACGTAAAACTGCCTTGAAACTTTTCCAGCTTGAACCGAAGAAACCGGTAACCAAAAAATTGATAATTTAAGCTCTTTTCTCTGAAATTTCAAAAAAAAATTGAAAAATAGACACCCATTGAATCCGGGCTGACGGACAAGTCTGGTGTGAACCATAGTTGTACGGAATGCCATTTTCCGAAAAACCGGAATCCGGAATCCGGAACCGGAATGAAGTTTTTCAAATACCGGAATCCGGAATCCGGAACCGGAATCAAAATTTTCATTTTCCGGAATCCGGAATCCGGAACCGGAATGAAGTTTTTCAAATACCGGAATCTGGAATCCGGAACCGGAATGACGAAAAAACCCGGAATTCCGGAATTTCGGAATCCGGAATCCGGAATGATTCGATAAATTTGCAAGGCCAAGGCATTTTTTCGAGTGTTTTAATGATATATAAAGTTTAAAACTACTTTTAAGGTTCAAAACCGAAAAAGAAGTAATGCAGTTGTGTTTAAAACTCAAAAAAAAAATTTAAACCTCAGAATTCCGGAAAAAAAATTCAAAAAACCGGAATCCGGAATCCGGAATCGGAATGAAAATGTTCATTTTCCGGAATCCGGAACCGGAACCGGAATGTCAAAAAAAACCCGGAATTCCGGAATCCGGAATTTCCGGAATCCGGATTCCGGACAACTATGGTGTGAACTAAGAATGATCTAATTTATCAGAATTTTTATTTGGTTATTTCTATTTCAACTTTTTGAATTTTTGCTTCCATTATAAAAAAACCTTCGTTTTTTCTAAAAACGACCAAAAAACGGTTTCTTAGACAATTGAGACAAATTAATTTTTTTTAAAGTCAGCTGATACCCGATAAAACGGAGAAACCAAAACCTCAAAACCCAAAAAAACACAATGTTTCAAAGTGTCCGCCAACTGTTTTGTGAGCATTTCGGAATTTCTGAATACAAGTCGTGGGAACGTCCTTCAAAAATATGTACACTTGACTAGAAATCGAAGAGCAGTTGTCTAGAGGAGGAGGAGGAGGAGAAAATGGAAATGATAGAAATATTTATGAAAAATAGTAATATTTAGTAGTCAGGGAGAATCCTTAGGGAGTATATATAACATTGGCAGGTAGAGCAAAACGAAAAATAAATATTGTCTTTAATGAAAATGGTATATCTCGAGCGGTTTCAGGCGGTACATAATCTGCTAAATGAAATTATTGAGCTTTTGACATTCTTATATTTTTAAGAACCCTTACTTACGTGAAAACTTTGTTCTGGGAAGGCGCCAAACATTATAAGTTTATGGTAAACGTAGCTTTTGGGACTGGCGCACCTTTGACGCTATCTCATGCTACAGTACACCATACTTACAAACCGGGCCGACACGGGCCGGCGCATAACTCGCTTCAAACTCAATATTATGAGCTTAAAAATATACCAAAATGTAGATCTCGACGAGTTCTATGTCCGTGTCCTACTACGAGCCGGATGCCTATTCGTCAATGTGCCGCGTACCGGGCTAGAAAATCTTTTTTGGCCATTTTCGCGTTTTTAGGCACTTTTTCCCGGCCCGCGGCACATTAACAAAAAGCCATCCGGCCCGTAGTAGGACACGGTCATAGAACTCGTCGAGATCTACATTTTAGTATATTTTTGAGCGCATAATATTGAGTTTGGAGAGAGTTACGCGCCGGCCCGGTTTGCAAGTATGCAATACACCGATACATTCTCCAAAAAGTGATAATTTTATAGGAAATGTAGCATGACAGCGACCAAATAGTCTTTCAGAAATATATAAATGATATACTTGGGTTCTAGCACAAGGCTCCGCCCATTTTTTGATGCAGATATTGTCTGATTCGAAAAATGAATGCTATACAGACTATGAAATCACTTCTTCTTCTTCTTGCAACAAATAACAACGTCGTCTACATCGTCGGGGGGAAAATCTTGAAGAAATGACGATGCCAATTAAGATGAGTTAACATACATGTGTGTGTCACTCTTCACTCACTCACATCATCAGTATTTTTAGGTCTTTTTTGAATCAGAGGTAGTGGGAATTCGTCATGATGTGCAAAAAAAATATTCTCTATTTTTCTATTTTTTTTGTTGGGAAATCCGGAAATTGAAGGTGGCTCCGGTTGGTGGGGGTGGGTGTTAGCACTTGTGATATGTATATATATTTTTTGCATATACTTATATATAGTTGTGGATAATCAGTGGCAATTGTGAAATTGTGTTCTATGGAAATAGAAGAAAAAAGTTTGGAAAGAGGAGATAAAGATGAGCTGAAATTTTGCTTGATTCAATGAATAGGAATGACTGGAACGCGTGGGTTAAAGTCAAAAAGATCAAAGTAGCAGGAATTAGGATGGGAATTGACCTACAGCCTTAGATCCGGTTCATGTTTAGGAAATTTATGTTCCGGGAATCTGGTAATTCTCTGAAAATATGTAGGTAGTCACAAAAATAGTTACTATATGCATGTTGAAACGTTTTTCACTAGGGAATGACTCACACATAGGATGGAGAACATTTCACGCTAATTCCGAATCTGTATTCCGGTTTTGCAGGGTCTTTTTGTTTAAAAAAGTTATGTACGTTTTTTCGAGCC
This sequence comes from Caenorhabditis remanei, assembly GCF_010183535.1. Taxonomy (NCBI): domain Eukaryota; kingdom Metazoa; phylum Nematoda; class Chromadorea; order Rhabditida; family Rhabditidae; genus Caenorhabditis; species Caenorhabditis remanei. The sequence continues at coordinate 3,414,859 of NC_071329.1, forward strand.
CACAGCTTCAAATTGAGCATTTTCACAAGTTTCGAAATGACCGGCTTCAAAAATGACCCTTTTTCCAGTTTTATTTCGAAATTTTTTAAATTTTTCATCGAAAATGTGACCATTTTTGACTATTTTTCAGAATTTCTTCTAATTCTGAAGGATAGTCGAAAATTTGACTTTTTCGCTTGACTAATTCAAAAAATTTCAAAAAATTTCAAAATTTGACTTTCGCGCCAATTTGCCCGGGCCTTGACAACTATGCTTCTATGCATGTTTTTGTGGAAATTTTTGTGCTTATAGTTAGACACCGATAAGGTTGTCGGCGTCAATAGGCAACTGAGGTAGCTTAACATCATTCAGATGATATGAAAGCGTAAGTTTTGAAGATTTTTGCCCTGTTTTCAAATTTTAACTAGCTTCCGCATGAACAGAGTTACTGGAGATTTTTTCATCGCCTACAGTAAGATGGAGGAAGTCGCGGAACCTAGTAAGATAAATAAAAACACTTTCATTTGGTTGGAAAGCAATTTTCAAATTCTTGACAGTACCATTATGCTCAAAGTTAGAAATAAGTTCCTTAACGTCCGGGGTCTTCAGGTTTATGAAAAAAGTTTTGTACACGCATATCGTTTTATTTCAGTACCTTTACTTACTTGCGAAAACTTTTTAGAGCATTGAAAATCTAGGAACAGTTCTGGGAAAGTGGTAAACGTAATATGAGACTTAAGGACCTGGCGCGCCTTGGACGCTATTTCGTGCTATGCTACAGTACACAGATACAATCTCCAAAAATGATAATTTTATAAGAAATGTAACATGACAACAACCTAATATTCTAGGTTCTAGCACCTAACATCACATCACAATCAACCTTAATGCTCCGCCCCTTTTTTAATGCAAAATTATGTCGCCTTGGAACCTTAAAATCGCACAATTTTTTAAAAAGATTTACTGTTTTTGGAGTAAGTTTTTTTGAGATTTGAAAATTTGTTGCACAGTTCAACTCAACAAGTCCAAGACACTGATTGTTTTATTCAAAATCAACGCAAAATTGAAATGAGAGAAAGAGAGAGAGAGAGTCTTAGTTTCCATTTTCACCACTTGTTAGAAATAACCATGTAGGCGGGAAGACGTTCCGAGTATGGAACCACTTGAATCACACCGTACGCATTTTCGTTGGCGGCGATTTCTGGAAATTATTATTCTTATTACCAAAATAAGTACCGTAATTGAAGCACACCCACAGGATCCCTATTTTGAGTATTTGTCTAAAAAGCTAATTTAGTTTACATAAAGATTGACGAGTTTTTGGTGCAACAGGGGAGAAGGTAAGGCATCGGGACACACAGACTGACAGACAGACACAAAACCGGTCGATTCCGAACGAAAAACAATATTTTTTGAAATTTGATAATCCGAATTCGCATAAGCTAGTCATTATTCGGTCTTTGTTAGAATTTAGTGATTTCTGAATTCTGAATTCAAAACTTCATTAATTTTTTCTATCCCACCCACTCCTTACTCACTTCCTTCTTTGTTTTCATTATTTTTTAACCATCATTATGTCATAAATCAGAACCAAGACACCATACCTCTAAATATTCTCTTGAGATCCGTTTGACTTGGAGACGGTGCTGATGAGGAGAGTCCAATTAGGAGGGAGAACACGGCAAACAATGCAATCACCTTGATTATTCTGGAAATGAATAGAAAAGGTCACGTAGCTTGTTTCAAGCTTAGTTTTATGAGCTGAAAAGTATACCAAAATGCAGATCTCGGTGAGTTCTATGTCCATGACCTACTATGGGCTGGATGGCTACTTGTTATTGTGCCTCGGGCCGGAAAAAAGTGCCTAAAACGCGAAAAGGGCCAAAAAAGCTTTTCTAGCCCGGCCTGCGGCACATTGACGAATAGCCATCCGCCCTGTAATAGCTCACGGACATAGAACTCGTCGAGATCTACATTTTGGTATATTTTTCAGCTCATAATATTGAGTTTGAAGCGAGTTATGCGCCGGCCCTTGTCGGCCAGTTTCGGTCCGGTTGACAAATATGCCGTCCAGGCTAGAATGGCGACGAACCATCCGGTTCGTAGTAACTCACGGATTTAGATCTCGCCAAAATCTACATTTTGATATATTTTTCAGTCAGCTCATATCATTGAGTTTCAAATGAAGGAACTGCATTTATGATCGATTTTGCAGTTTTTGATACGTTAGTCCGCATAACGACGTACCAGCCGTCTCGGAGTAAACCATTGACATAGAATTACATTTTGATATATTTTTGGCTCTGGGACGTTTCGAAACCAGACGTTACGAAACCAAGACATTTCTACAGTATCGAAACATATTCGGTTGAAAAAATGTACTGAGCAACTTTAGAAGTACTTTAGTTGTTTTCAGTAATTTTTCACTAGTTTTTTGCCGGAATGGCTGGTTTCAGAATGTTAAGGTGGCCAAATGGCTCGGTTTTCAAATTTCTGCTAAAAAAATCGAGGTTTACGATATGCATAGTTCACGCTTGGTAGTTTCGTAGCTTTTACGGGAAATGTTCAAAAAATTTTCAGTCTACATGACTAAAATAGTGAAATTATGAGGATTCTGAAACTGTTTTTTCAAATTTTTGGTAGGTAGAACTGAAATTGAAGGGGATACACGTTTTTCTGTAACAACCAAAAAATTACACTATTGTATCTCAGCCAGTTGGAAGAATTAGCAAAAATAAAAAAAAAACGTATTTTGAACTACCATGCTTCCTGGTTTCTAACCATTTTAGAACTACCGTAGCCCTCCCCTGGCACCAAAAAAATGAAAAAGAAAACTTACAAAGCGTTCATCTTGTGTGTATTCCCAAAAGTTTGGTGCCGGGGAGTCTTCCTAAAAGGCGACGACCGGGGAGGCGCTAATCTGTAAAATTGAATTTTGAGCCAACACAAAATTTTTGGGACGATGACGTAGAGATGATGTTTGGGAAAAGTTGTGATTCATAGATGATAGGGATGGCCTAGAAAACTCTATCATGAAAAACTAGGCCGCGAACGAAAATAACTTATTCTTCTAGAACCCACAATAAAAAAAAGTTGAATGAAAAATTGAATGACGGGACATCCTATTCAAAAAAAAATGAAGTTAATTGAGAAGAAGAAGAGAAGAGCAAGGAATAAAATAGAGAAAAAGAGCACGTGACGATTGGGAAAACATGAAAAAAAAGTTTCAAACACACACATATGGGGTCCTCTTGTCAGTTTGGTCAGTTTGGAGGAGGATAAGTTTCAATTTGAAAGTTTTTATTGAGGTCAATGTACGTGTATGTACTTTAGAAACGGATAGAGTGGAGTTTGAACTTTTTTAGGGTAGGGTAATAGGGATAGGGACAGTGGGTTTGTTATATGAAGCTGGTAAAAACCAGACTTGCAACGGGCCGGGCCGGAATGAAAATTTCTAGGGCCCGGCCCGGAAGTTCAGTACTGAAAAAAATTCAAATTTTTTTTTCGAAAATTTCCCGATTTTTTTTGAAAAAAATTTCTTAAAAACAATTTTTTGTAGGTTTCAAAGGTTTTTGAAAAATATACTTGAGGAAAAATATGAAAAAATTTCAGAAAATAAATTTTTGGACAAAAAATTGTAGTGAAAAAAGTTCAAAAATTCAAATCCGGGCCGACCGGGCCGGGCCGGGCCAAAACCGGGCCGGCCCGGAATTTTGCAAGTCTGGTAAAAACAGGCGCGCCTTCTCTTGGCACACATAGGATGGAGAACAATAATTTAAATTCGATATTTCGACTATGTTTTCAAATTTTGATTAAAACCCGAAAGCACGTAAGATTTCAAATTATTTCTGACAAAAATAATCAAAAATAATCAACAACAAAAATGTTGTGAAAAAAGTGTGCACAATTTTTGAATCCCGGCTGGGCTGGGATTTCGCAAGTATGCCTTAAAGTTGTATTGTGGTCAGTTATGATATTTTTACATTATAATCTAACTAGGGAAGGTCACCGAGTCAGTGTGGAGTTATGGGACGTGAGCTATATCATTGGAAAGCTGAGAAAACGCTGATTCCAAATATATATTCAGTTTTTGCCCTCGAGGCCTGGTATTCGAGATAAACGAGGTCAACGTTTCGAGCCCTAACATGTCATTACCTTACCGACGTATGTAACATATCGGCAGTGTGGTGTAGGTGGTAGCAGAGATGGTCAATGCACAACCACTTTTTGGTTCAATTCCATCCGTTCACCAAGTTTTTTTTTGGTTTTTTAAATTTCGTTTTTTTTGGATCAGGAATTGGTTTTTTTCAAAATTCTGCTCAAATAGATAAAAATGAGAAATTCAAAAAACCAAAAAAAAACTTGGTGAACGGATGGAATTGAACCAAAAAGTGGTTGCGCATTGACCATCTCTGCTACCACCTACACCACACTGCCGATATTTTACATACGTCGGTAAGGTAATGACATGTTAGGGCTCGAAACGTTGACCTCGTTTATCTCGAATACCAGGCCTCGAGGGCAAAAACTGAATATATATTTGGAATCAGCGTTTTCTCAGCTTTCCAATGATATAGGTCACGTCCCATAACTCCACACTGACTCGGTGACCTTCCCTAGTAAGCGTTTCGGCGAGTTCATTTTCATACTTCAAGAATTCTTTAATTCGGTCTGAACCAGTGAAACGGCCGAGAGAATTTGCGCGATGGTCTAGGAATTCGACTTAGGCCATGTTGATTTTTCTCAAATTTTAAAGGTATTTTCGATCACTTTTTTTATAAGAAGCTCGATGGAAAACCACAAATTATAGCAAACTGAAAAAAGGAGCTTTGGCGCGAAAAGTTCAAAAGTTGAAGTTCTGAGAATTTTGAATTTGTATTTAATCTCCACATTCAAAATGAACCAAAATATTCAAAGCCTGGTTGAGGATCCTCGTAATTTCAGCTTTCACTTTTTTTCAAAAAATATTTTCAGTTTTGTTGTTTTCATCCAAGTAATAAGATGACATTCTACATTTCTATGAGTACCGTAACCTAATCACGCTATTCTTGAAAATAAAATCCAGCCCTATCTCTCACTAATATAATAATAACATACATGGAACACAGACACGCCCACCAGTGTCCTCCCCAAACAAAACCACAAAAATAAGAATAAGGATTTCCTCCTCTTTGTCTCCCTCCCCAAAGGACCAATTGAACCCGAAAAGGCGAAAAAACGGGTTTTTCGAATTCTAAGCAGCTTGAAATTTGATTTTTTTTTTGCAAAAAAATTAAATGAGGGTGGGTGTGAAAAAATCCGGAAGACGTTTCGGAAATGGGGAATGTGGGGGTGTCAGAATTTGTTTAGTCACTTATATTGCTTTTCTCAGTATTTGCTCGGGGGGACTAGAAATCCTAGCTCAGGAATTTCTAGGCCATCTGAGGGACTAGAAATTTTGGGTCTCTAGGCCTTATACAATGACCAAAGATGTTCTTTTTTGTGCTTTTTGTACCACTGGGTTCAAAAAACAACGAATGTCTAAAGTTTCGGTTATTGGTGGTCGGAAAGACAAAGAGGTGCAAAAAAGGAAAAAAAAAGAAAAAAAGATGACGAGAGAACGGAAACAATCAGACTATTTTTAGAAGACGAATTTTGACGATTTGAGTTCAGAAACCAGAAAATTTTGAAAAGTACGGTTTTAAGGAAAAGTTTGGCCAGCTATAATGTTTTTGATAATGCGGTTGTTTTGAGTTTTTAAAAAACTTATTTAGTTTCATGGGTCTTTGACATTTTGGACACTACAAATCTGGGATGTTTTGAAACCAGGGGCCTTTCTGAAACCGCGATCACTAGGGAAGAATGAAAAACGTGAGTAAAAAAATTATTTTTTTTTTGACATTAAAAAAAATGCTGGAAAATACATTTTGAAACTGAGACAGTTCATAACCAAACGTTTTGTAACTAAGCCTATCGCGAGTAAAAACAGCTTGCTAAATGTTCTTTCAAGCAGAAAAGCTTCTGTCGAAGTGTTACTTTTTTAGAAAGTCAGATTTTACTCATGTTTTTGTCGGTTTCAAAACGTCCAATTTGAAAATGCACCGGCTTCGAAAGTCTTGAAGACTAACTTTTCCAAACCGAGACGTTTTGAAACGGGGCACTACAGGAGCGGTAAATACATGCTAACTAGGGAAGGATCCAGAGTCGAGATGGAGTTACAGGTCGAGATATATATCACTAGAACGGAAATTTTGCGATGATTCCAAATCTGTATTTTTTTCTTTGCAGAACGATGTCGTGAAAAACGTTATTTGCGTTTTTGTGGCTTCTCAGTGCAAAAATGAGCATTTTAAGACTCCCAAAATAGGGCTGTTAAAACAGGCGTTTTACGGCGGCAATCGCCGGTTTTATTTTCGGCGTGGGCGACAATCGCCGGAAATGAAACCGGCGATTGCGGCAAGTACAATTTTAAAAACCGGCGTTTAACGCCGGTTTTTATCATTTTTATTCATTTTCAGTATATTTTCTACTCAAAAAAGCGGCGTCTGACGCCAGTATAGAAATGAAAACCGGCGTTTGACGCCGGTTTGGAAATGAAAACCGGCGATGGAAGCAAGTTTTAGAAATGAACTTGCTTTTCATGCAATTAACGTGAAAAAAGCGGCGCCGGCTTGCCGGCGATTGCCGCAAGTAACAGCCCTATCCCAAAATTAACGTTTTTCTTATTTTTTTCCAAATTGTTTGTTTTGTACGTACGAGTACGGATCTAAAGATGATTTTGACAAAGTTTAATTTCAGAATTTATTTTTAGAAAAATGTTTGTGGAGTTTCTTAAATTTTCAAAAATGACGCTTCTACAAAAAATTTGTCTGAAAATTTTCTAAAGTTCCAACACAAACAATACAATCTACATCAGAGTTGCGCGGAAGTGATTTTTTCTAAAACGGAAGTCGGAAGTCGGAAGTCGGAAGTAAAATTCCTTATCCGGAAGTCGGAAGTCGGAAGTCGGAAGTCGGAAGTCGGAAGTAAAATTTCTAATCCGGAAGTCGGAAGTTGGAAGTCGGAAGTAAAATTTCTAATCCGGAAGTCGGAAGTCGGAAGTCGGAAGTAAAATTTTGAAAACGGAAGTCGGAAGTAAAAATTTCAAAACGGAAGTCGGAAGTCGGAAGTCGAAAGTGAAAAACAGCCCGGAAGTCGGAAGTCGGAAGTCGGAATTCCGCGCAACTCTGCTATGTAGGTCTCGTATTTAGTCGGTTCTGATTCGTATCAGTTCTAAATCGGGCGCTTCTGATTTGGGGTAGCACCTATGTATATTAACTCAAGTCTTGCCGGATTAAAACATTCAGTTCTCAATTTTCGAAATCCTTTGGAAAATGTGGTCAAGATGGCGTAGTTTTTTGAATCTCAGAATTTTCTAGTCGCTTAGTATTTAAAGAACTACTAATATCTTATTGCTGATTAGCAGCTTTCAAAAAAACAAAACTTTCAAAAATTGCAAAAACAAACTTAATGGCTTCATCAAAAACAGCGATCAAAAATTAATTTCTGTTTTTTTTTCCTTTTTATACTATTTTTTCAAAACATACACACATATACGAAAAACTATTTTAAAAATTGTTCTAGTACAATTTCTAGTACACAACCGGTTTCTCGGTCGTGTTTGATGATGGGTGGTGTTCAAAAAACATTATTTTTTATCAGAACTACTTAGGTGTGCTGATAAGGAAAATGGGTCACGTGTAGGGTGCACAAAAATAGTCACATACTGAATGTTGGCCTTCTGGATTCGGAATTTCGAGAATCCGGTGACATTTGACATGTCAAATGAAAGTAGTGGGGAGGGGAATGAGGGAACACAGCCCCTAAAGTTTCGAAAATTTAGGAATTAAAGTACAAGAAGGCACGCAATCAGGGAGTGTTCTTATTCAGAAAATGATGTCATTTACTGTGGAAAATGTTTGATGAGGAGGAGAACAAGACAAAGAACAAATAATAATGGGATCTCTCTCCTGGGATGGAAATCCAAGTGACGAATTCACTTGAGAGGAACGCACACAAAGGAATTGGGTGACAAATTACAAAAAGATTCTACCAAAAGAAGAACGATTTTGAGGAATTGCTTTATGATTTTTAGTTTTTGTGGTGGAAGTTCGAATGGGCAAGATTTGGAATAGACATAACAAAAATTTAATTTTAATTTTAATGTTTCACCAGTTTTCCAACTAATAAATGGCTGCCTGAATATGGAACACGCTCTCTTTTTTGTACGCTAAACCTGTTGAGCTTTAAATAAGTTTTTAACTACCAAAATGTAGAAAATTTAACGTCGATTACTTTAACCCTATGTTTCTAAATTTACTATGTTTTTAGTTAAACCGCTCTAAATGTACAGTATCCCGAATTCGCTAACCAAGGTGGACATCCTTAAAGGAGGACAGAAGTCAAGGTTTTCGTTCAATTCCTTGTTTCCTCACTTTTTCCAGCTTTATATCACTGAAAAATTCAACAGAAATTTTGTCCGAAAGGACTACACGACACTCCCCACCAAAGCTCCTTTCGAGTCATAAGTACCGGAATTGTGACGTTTAGAGCGATTTTAACAAGGGGAGTCTTTGGAGACGCCACTTTCAAACGACCTATAAATTTGGGTATAGGTATTTTCGACTACGGGGAGTCCATTTCTGCAGTCAAAACGTGCTAAATGTCTCTGCGAACCGAGTTATGAGCTCTCAAATTTTTCATACGTTCAAGCTTTTTCACATGGAATTCCAAATCGGCAAGTAGTATACGCAAGATAATCTCATTTTTGCAACGCCCTATCACAGGTAAACCGCTGTGGAACACAACTGGAACCGCGCAGTGGCGTATATGCGGCCGATTTGGAATTTCATGTGAAAAAAAGTTGACCATATGAAAAGTTTGAGAGCTCATATCTCGGCTCGCAAAGACATTTAGCAGGTTTTGACTGCAGAAATGGTCTTCCTGGAGCCAAAAATACCTATACCCAAATTTATAGATCGTTTGAAAGAAGACATTAATAAAAGTTTTTTAGAATTTTCTGAAACCTGACTTCTGTCCTCCTTTAAGGATGTCCACCTTGGTTAGCGAATTCGGGGTACTGTACATTTAGAACGGTTCAACTAAAAACCTAGTAGAGTTTAAAAAATGCGGTTAACGCACTTCCTTGACTGTCTTGGTGGGCAATTTTTTTTGAAAAAAAAAGTATTTTAGGATGAAACTTTTAAACTCCCGAACGTTATGCCAAAAACGTCACATTGATTTTCGTAAGCAATGTATTTGAAAGTACTAACTTATAAAAACCCAAAATCCGAGAAGTTTTCTAAAATTCTCTAAAAAAAATTTCGAAAGCCACTGTTCACTCCAACAGGTCCTTGAACCCAATACCCCCTTGAAATTCGTTTTTTTTCTAGAATAGAGTGGGGCTGTGTAACCAAATTTCAACTTGAACAAATTGAACACAATGGAATTCTTTTGTTTTTTTCTGGGAAGAAATTTCAATTGTACATCTCATGTAACAATCAAATTCACTTTTTTTGAAACAAGAAAATCTTGCAGAAATGAACAACATGTATATTCCCCAAAAGTAGTATTACGTGTGTTGTAACAGATATGAAAAGTCAGAAAGAAAGAAATTTCGAGAAAACCGAGGAATCAAATGTCAAAATTGCGTGTGTGTGTCATCTCATGCTTCCGGAAAAGATTCTTCTTTCTTCGACATAAAAAGTTATTTGTAAGAAAAGAGAAAAGGAGTCATGAGATTCGATTAAAAGTGGATTAGTGTGGAGGGAGTCAATCGGAAATACGAATTATACTACAAATGAACATTTGTGTTATTTTGTGATTCGTTTCGTTCAAAAGGTTAATACGAGATGGGGATGACTAGATTTCTGGAGACATTAATAATGTTAAACGAGCGTTTCAGTCAGAGAGTTCTTGAACTAAACTACCAAATCTGAATATTCTATGTTTCTGTGACATCGTGATACGCATACTCTTTTTAAACTAATATCTTTAAATTATCATGAAATTACTCAGAAACGTTTTCGTACACTTTGAAAATTGGATTATTCACTCTTGACTAAGTACTGCACAGTTCTACACGTTATAAGCTGAAATAGTCCGATCCCAGGCATCAGGACTTCCAGACTTCCAGACACACTTGCAAACCGAGCCGAGCCTGGCCGAAACGGAATTTTATGAGATACCAAAATGTAGATTGCGGTGAGTTCTATGCCGATGACCTACTACGCGCCGCATGGCTATTCTTTGAGAAGATGCGGGCCGGGCTAGAATGGCGTAGTAGGTCATGAACATAGAACTCACCGCGATCTACATTTTGGTATATTTTTCAACTCATATCATTGAGTTTCAAGAAAGTTACGCTCAAGAACTGCATTTCTGATCGTTTTTGCAGTTTTTGACACGTTAGTCCACTTCACAACGTATCAACCGGCTCGGAGTAGACCATTGACATAGAATTACATTTTGATACATTTTTCGACTCTGGGACGTTTCGAAACCAAGACATTTCTACAGTATCGAAACATTTTCGGTTAAAAATGTGTTGAAAAACTGAGCAATTTCAGAACTACTTTAGTTTTTAGTAATTTTCTCAGAAAGTGTCTGCTCGGTTTTTAAGTGTTTTTGCAGCTCATAAGAATAACTTTAATGAGAGACTCATGTTTGAAACTACGCCTAAATAATCGGGAGTTGACGGTATGCATAGTTCATAGTTCACGTGTGGTATCATTTCAAATACGGTATCATTGTATTATGCCGGAATATAGGCCTGAAAAAAACGCGATAATGACCAAAAAAGACAATTTAGCTCGGCACGAAGCACGTTTACAAATAGCCATGTGGCCCGTAGTAGGTCACGGATATAGAACTCGCAAGTGTCAAAAAATAACATAAGAAATAGAGAAACACGTGCATTTCTGTAGGACTAAAGGTGTACCACTCTCGAAGTTTTTCAAAAAAAGTTTTTGAGTTTTTTTATGAAAAAGACTCATTTCGAAAGTGTGCCATTGTCTACTGACCATCCCATCATGTAATTTTTTTGGCATAACTACATAGATCAAACTCAGATCTCCACTTTTGTAGTTGACCACTTTTTCTACGAACACTTCCTGGAGAGTTACTGTAGGACATAGGAAGTGGTGACGGGATTTCAATAATTCCAATATTTTTAGTGAATTAGAGAAAATGAAGAATTCTTTGGCAGGTATCAGCTTAACAGTCTGAGATACAGTTTGGTCATAAAATATTTCTTATTTAAAGTTCAGTTCTAGAAATTTGATCACTTGAAGGGGTAAATACAGCTGCATACATTTTCTGCAACTCCAGCTATATATAGCTACCAACTTTATGGTCTCTTGAGCTCAATTTTTAGTGATTAGTTCTGGAAAAACGTGTACGATCACTTATTTCCAACCTTTTTTTAATCTACCAGAGAAGGGCTTTGGACTTTTGAGCAGGATTACTATAACGGTCTTTTCTATGATCTTGAAGGTACATTGGAGGATTCTATGTAGAACAAGATCCGCCATTTTGTATCAATTTTCGCTGCGCAGCGACTCAAGTATCTAGAGTTCAGTACCTGTCTAGCATACCGCCTGTTTAACATTTCTAATCTCGTTCTCGGATATCCGCTTTTGCTGCGTAGCGACTCAAGGACACATTTTTAACTGAATTTTCATTTATGCAGGAATCAATAAAATATATATCAAAAGAGAGGAAAATAGAGATCGTGACATTGTTTTTTTTAATAAAAATGGAGAATTGGAGAGTGTGACTAGAAAGGAATAGAACCAGATTTTTTTTCACATTTCAGATTGATTCAAAGATTAGATGTTATATCTCTGAAAATCTGAAAACCGAAAAACAGAAATTCTGATTCAGAGAAGGAAAGGGAGAGAAGACACCTGCGATTAGGCATATTTGGTCAAAGGGGGTGGGGGAATAAAGCTGAGGTAAAAAATTAAAGACGAAGAAAAAGAAAATTGGAATGATTTTTGGTAAAAAAGAAAGAGAGAACAGGTGAAGAATCGTTAAAATAGTGGAACAACACAACCAAAGATGACGACGATAAATAGAGAGATCAATGAGTAAAGAATGTGTAAATGAGATAATGGGTGGCCTAGGAAGGAAAGTTAGGCCAGTGGGGGGGGGTCTACCAAATAGTGCACTTGTCTGGTGGGTTCATGAAACTTGTGGTTGGGCACTTCCAGGCTTCTGCGAATTCTGGAGAGTTTTGGAGAGAGCCGAGCATTCTGGAATTTGAAGGCTATTATCTCATCAGCGATTAGTGCCAGCTAACAAGCATTTACTACAAAAATATTCAGCTAGAAATTTCACACATTTTTGTAGTTGAGAATTTTTTGATAACACTAAAAACTGAAGAGTTATAAGCCGTCAAAGTTTGAGCATCTTCATAAGAAACGCAGAGAAGCTAGAGTGTCTAGTTGTCTGCGCTCTGTCTTTCTGATAGCTTGACTTCAAACGCTTGTATCTCCTTGCCTACCACAGTTATCAAAAAAGTGTAAACTACAAAAATGATTAGCAGGAAATCTCACACATTTTTGTAGTTGACAACTTTTTAATAGCACTAAAGATTAAAAAGTTACATGCCCTTAAAATTAAAGCAGCGACGCAGAGAAGCTAGCGTGTCTAGTTGTCTGCACTCTGTCTTTCTGATAGCTTGACTTCAAACGCTTGTATCTCCTTGCCTACCACAGTTATCAAAAAAGTGTAAACTACAAAAATGATTAGCAGGAAATTTCACACATTTTTGTAGTTGACAACTTTTTCATAGGACTAAAGACTAAAGAGTTATAAGCTTTCAAAGTTTGATCATCTCCATAAGAGACGCAGAGAAGCTAGCGTGTCTAGTTGTCTGCGCTCTCTTTTCTCTTTCTACTGAAAATTGTTAATTCTACACATTTTCGTTTGTTGACAATTTTTTGATAGCACTGATCGTTGCGGAGATATGGAGGGTGCAGACACTCAGCCGCTCTAGCTTCTCTGCGTCTCTGCATAACTACAGTAACCCATGACACCTACCGTATTCTCTCCTCCATATGTGGTTGCAATTTATAACTTTTCGACCTCAAAGCACACCACCCTTGGGTATAAGCCAGGAAAAACAGTTGGTCCTGTGAATACTTTTCCAGTCCAGGCATTCTAGCAGACGTCTTCTCTCCATTCGCTTTCCATGCCTGGAAATCATTCATTAATTGATGATGGGCCTACCGGGTCCCTTACCTCATAAGCCACTTTAAGTCCCACATGATCGGCAATGTTTTCGTAGAGACCTTCCTTCGCGGCGTTCATCTGAATAACAAATTAGTTGGCGGGGAGAAAAAAAACAGGAAAGGAAATTACGTCATGTGAATCCATTAATCCGGCGTATTGTTTAACGAAACACTGCTCACGGGTCTTGAAGCGTCGGGAGGATTCGGCGCTCCACCAGGTGCCGAGGTTACCCGTCGGGCCGTGGAGTTTGCCTGGAAAATGGGTTGATGATTTGAAATCGTTATCAGAGATATGTCTGTGATGGTTTGAAAATTCTGGAAAAACACGGACACCGTCCTTATTACGGGGTATAATTGACCAACGTTCGGGTAATCTGACTTTCAGGATGTAAAACTGTGGTGCTGTGTCACTAAGGAACGTGTTGTCGTAGCTGATCCCAGATTACGGTGGACTGACTTTGAGACAACACAGATTCGGATAAATATTACAGCAAAGTTCGGTGTAATAGTGGCGCGCTAGTTTACGGTGGTATCACTTTTATAAATTTAAAATTTTGTGTCATGCGCGTTTCAGGACGGTATGATATCAGAGATTCCGATTGTTTTCTTCTCATTGGCTGAAAATTAGATCTCTGGTGTAACTTCACGCAGACTAGCTTACAACTTTGTGGTTAGGTATTTTGTGTGGTTAGTCGTGGCCTAACTTTCTATGACCTAACTTCCAGGCAGTACAGATTCTGATAGCTTGTGGACTTTCTAATTATGGCTGTGTAATTTTTAACTGTTAGAATGTATCTGCGGTATAAATCACCCAAGCCAAAACACCATTGATGTGTCTTAACGTGACCTATCTTGTGATGACCGTACTCATGGTGGCCTTTGTTTTGGTGACCTAAGTTTCAGTGACTGAATTTCATGAAATCCTCTATTTCATTCATGTAATACTCCGGCACTATGTAGCTATCAATAGTCGGATTTGTGTGGCCTAACTCATGGCAGCCTAGATTGGGATGGCCTAACTTTTCATGGCTAAACTTTTTAGGCGATCAGAATTGCATGGAATTCCGACTTCCAACTTCCGGATAAGAAATGTTGACATTTTTGTTGATAGCTCCGTTCGGTTAGTGGTGAACACCTAATCCGAGGTGACTTAGTTTCCCGTGGCCTAACTTTCCATAGCCTAGCTCTCCGCTAGTCCCTCTCTCGCATTTTCTATTTTTTTTTCTCCAGACTCAATTTGTTTTTCATTTCCAAATATCCAAACCAGATGTGAGATCTCTGCAAAGCACTCTTGATTCTAATTAATTGTTTTCCTCTCCTTTCTTCTATTTTTTGTTATTCCTGAAGGAGGCTTCGGCCACGTCATCTGCCACACACCTTCTGACTAGACACCCATTCATAACACCTAGGTTGAGGGTAACCAATTAACTAAATTTCATAACTTCCGCCTTCTATTCAGAATCCACGTCATCATCTGATTCTGATTCAGAAGAGTTTCGCCAAAACAAAAAGTGTGCGTGGGTCGTACATAGCTAAAAATAGCGACAAGGGGAGTGTGTAATTAGAGCGAGAAGCTTAAACTAGCCTCGTTTTCCTTCTCGCGGAATTCAGATGACCACAAACATGAGAGAGCATTGGGACACTAGAGAGGAGGAAGCGGTCATTAAAAGGGAGAGTCTCTCCCTCTCGTTAACTCGTTTAGAATGACTAGTAGTATTCAGAAGCGGAAACAGAATATATTCAGAATAATTCAGAATGACCGGGGGACTAACCTTGTCCGTCGAATGCGTGTGTGAACTCGTGTCCGATGATTGTTCCGATACCGGCGTAGTTGGCGAAGCTGGAAATTGAAGATATGAAAATCTGTGTGGCAGAAAATTATAGTGCATGAAATTTTACACATTTTGCTAGTTGTCAACTATTTGATAGAATACGACGCTGCAGAGATATACCCGTTAGAAGTTGAGCGGAGAGAGCAGACAGTCAGACGCTCTAGCTTCTCTGCGTCTCTCGAGAAACTTTGACAGCGTATATCTCTTAATCAAAAAGATATATCAAAAAATTGTCAACTAATGTAATGTGTGAAATTTTGAGCTCTACAGTTTTGTAGTCGTCAAGTTTTAATAAAATTTAATAGCCAATAAGATATAAGAGTTAGAAAATGGACTATCTGTACCAAATTTCTTTTAATGGAATTTATGTACATGCCAAAAAAGCTGAAGACGTGAGGATTCTAAATTTGTTTTTAAATTTGAACTGGAAAGGAGACACAAAAGTTTTTGTGTGTTAGGCTTCAGAATTTTGGCAAAATTAGAGAAGACCTTAAAATTTAAAGGCAGACTCAGAATCCTCACGTCTTCAGCTTTTTCTTCATGTAGATTCTATTAAGCGAGTTTCTAACTCTCATATCTTATTGTATTTGATTTCAAAGCAAAAAAGTGTTGTATCTCGGTTCAAATTGATGTTAAACGAAGTTTAAATACATATTCAGAATCTTCAGGACTTCAGCTTTTTAGAAAAATTAAAATGTAATGTTTACACTAACACACAAATGTGTTATTCTGGCTCTTTGGATCCGGGACGTTTCGACACCAGATGTTCGGAAAAATGAGACATTCACAACAGACATTTTGAAATTTTGGAAAAAACGAGAAAAAAGATCATAGTGTCGAAACGCCTAACGTCTCGAAGCCTTTATTTATTCTTGTAGAATGTTCGGTGCTCGTATTTTACAGGTTTGAGGAGGGATCGTTTAATCTGTTTACTCAAAAAATGTGAAAACTCTCCTGTTTTGGAACCAAGACATTTCAAAGCCAGAAGTTTTTGAACCGGGCACACGTGGACAGAAAACAATTTTACACTTGAAAAACTGTGAAAATTCAACTTCTGTTCTCCCAGTTTCAAAATGTCCCTTTTCAAAGTGTCACGGTTTCTGAATGTCCTGGTTTCACCGTACATCTGGACAGACGGAGACACGAACAAACAGACAGAACAGAATTTACTGTGTTTTTCTGCTATCCAAGCCTTCAAACTAACAAAAAACTCACTCTAACTGATGTTCATCGGAATACGGAAGTCTCAACGAGTCGAATGGAATCTGTATGAGATTTCTCTCATAATTATGAGCCGGCACCGAAATCGCTGGTCTCGTGTCGACCCAAGCTCTTGGATCAACAGGTAGACGTAACCGCTGGAGACGTTCCTTGTAGACAGACGAGCTTCCCAGGACCATTGACCAGAATAGACTGTCATGTAGTCTTACGGCCTCTTTTTCCATCTCGTAGTCACTTCTCATCGCGTCGGGGAATCCGATGAATCTCGTCATGTTGCTCACCTTGTCGACGACGTTTTGACGGGTTTCAGAGTCGGAGAACTGGTTACTCGATTTGACCATTTCCTCGTATTTTTCTTGTATCCGATCGGCAATGTTTTGGACTGCTTTCACGTTCTGAAATTTGGATGATTGGAAAGGTGAAGACGTGGCAATTCTGAATCCGCTTGTAAATTTGATCTACGATAAAAATGAACGGAGACACAAGAAATCTCTGTTCGTTTTGACTTTTATTAAAATTTAAATACAGATTCAGAATACTCACGTCTTCAGCTTTTTCAGCATGTAAAGTCCATTGAAATTTTAAAAAATACAATGGAGCGAGATTTTAACTCTTATATCTTATTGGCTATTAAATTTCATAAAAACTTATCGACTACAAAACTGTAGAGCTCAAAATTTCACACATTACATTAGTTCACAATTTTTTGATATATCTTTTTGATTAACAGATATACGCTGTCAAAGTTTCTCGAGAGACGCAGAGAAGCTAGAGCGTCTGACTGTCTGCTCTCTCCCTTCAACTTCTAACGCTCATAACTTTTGAGCCGCTTGTGCTACCAAAAAATTGTCAACTAACAAAATGTGTAAAATTGCATGCACTATAATTTTCTGCCTAAAACTTTTTTCATATCTTATGTTTTTGTGCAGATAACTAGACTTTTATTGCGGAGTAGAAGTGACAGAGTAAGAGAGCCTCAGACAGTCAGACACTCTAGCTGCTCTGTGTCTCTCGTCTCTGTTCAAACATGTAAACATGTAAACTTGTTATTTCTTAGATTTTAAAAGCATAAGCGTTCTAATTGTGCGGAGAGATTCAGAGAAGCTAGAGTCCCTTAAGATATCTCCCTTTAAGGCAGTTATCTCCGCGAAACAAATTGATATAGAGATATTTCAAAATGGAAAATTGTAGAGCGTAAAATCTTACACATTTTGTTAGTTGACCACTTCTTGAAAGCACAAATGGCTCAAAAGCAATGAGCGTTAGAAGTTAAGCGGAGGGCGCAGACAGTGAGACAGTCTAGCTTCTCTGCGTCTCTCACAACTTTGATAACGCATATCTCGGCGCGATAGCGAGCTATCAAAACGTTGTCAACTAACAAAATGTGTAAAATTTCATGCTCTATAATTTTCTGCTTGGAAATTTGTTTCATATATTATGTTTTTGCAGAGATAACAAAGCTATAATAACCATCACTCACCCTCTCTGTATGATCGATTCCATCAATTTTCCTCAAAATCGATGGCAGTGACAACGGGAAGATGCCCGACAACCTCAACACACAAAACTCTTTTCTCTGACTAGCAGCGCCCGAGTACAACGACACAGCCATCCACAGTAATCCGTCGCGACACTTTGGCGACGCGTACGCCAAATGGAACATGATAGTCTTCCACTTCACATAATTCTTTAGAATCGCCACACCGCTTCTCGACTCTTTCAGTTTTTGCACAATCGTCGAGAGGATCGGAATCCATTGGGTACCCGTTTTGAGAGCGATCGGTTCCGAGTGAGAGAGGTTCTCGCCGACGAGACGAGACAGGAAATAGTGCCAGTTGATCTGAAAATGGAATACAAAAAATATGTTTGATAGAGTATGTCTGTGTGTCCGTGTGTCCGCATTTCAATTAATTGGCTGTGTGTCAGAGTTCCGGTAGACGGAAGTCGGAAGTCGGATTTCCATACAACTCTGCTGTGTGTATATCAGAGTTGCATGGAATTCCGACTTCCGACTTCCGACTTCCGGGCGTTTTTTCCTTTAGGACTTCCGACTTCAGGATTAGAAATTTTCACTTCCATACAACTCTGCTGTGTGTATATGAGTGCGGATGTTTCGATATTTTGTCTTTCTGTGTGTCCGATTATCCAGATGTCCAAAAACGTCATCCGAATGTTTTGTCTAAGTTTGTCTGTATGTTTGTTTGTCCGGATGTCTACAAGTCTGTCCGAAATTTTTGAAAGAAAACGGAAATTTCTGCTTTTTTTTGAGAAAAAAACTCTTTCTTGAGAAAAAACTCTTTCTTGAGGGAAAAAATCTTTCTTGAAGGAAAATTTTTTCTGGAATTAAAAAATCCGTATGTCCAGATGTCTTTCTGTCTGTCTGTCTGTGTTTCCAGATGTCCGGATGTCTCTCAACTCACAGCTGGCGCAATTTCCTGCAGCTCCCGAAGCGAGACCACCGTATACCGCTCCTTTTTCTCCTTGTAGAACTGCAAAATTTCGAGAATTGTTCAACGTGGTCTAGAATCCTTCTAGGTACCTACCGTAGACCCAGCGACCGTAATCTGGTACTCGAGATAAATCATATTGGCAATCATCATCCGGACTTTCTCATCGCTCGAATCGAATCCCAACACGGCGGCCAACTCCTCACCGACTTGTTGTAACGCCCGTGTCACCGGTGGTCCTTCCATTTTTCCGTAGATCATTTCAGGCGTCAACTCTTTGTCGTAATGATATTTCTCCGGAGCCAACAGGATCGGGAGCTGCTCGTAGATCTATAAGAAATGGGCGATAGTCCTCCGGGCACACCTCCTAGCTTACCGTAATCAAGTGCTCCTTCGAATCCAAATAATTCACCTCCACACCAGCCCAAAACAACGGAAAAACCGAATAATTGAACGCGCTGAGTATCATATCCTCAATCTCGAATCGCCTCCGCTTCTTCTCATCCTCATCCACCTCAATCTCGAAACTCTCCTCCTGCTCCAATGCTCCATTCCGGAGCTCTGGCATCCATCCGCCGAGCTCGTCGACGAATCGCTCCCACAAGTGTAGTCCTGTCTGTTCGAGAGTGTCCGTGTCCATGCATTGTTCGTACATTTTCGCCGCTGCCCGTTCGCCGGCGTTTGTGGGTAAAGGGTAGGAACCGTCGTTTACTGGAAATTTTTGGGAACGGTTGAGCTGAGCCTAACTAGAGAAGCTAGGGAACTAAGGATTTTAGGCTTTGGGGCTTAGGCTCAAAACTTGAAGGTTAGGCTAACTAGGGAAGGCCCTCAACTCGGTCTGGAGTTATGGGACGTGATTTATATCATTGGAAAGCTGAGAAAACGCTGATTCCAAATATATATTCAGTTTTTGCTCTAGAGGCCTAGTATTCGAGAAAAACGAGGTCAAAGTATGAACCTTCTAACAAGTGATTACCTTACCGACGTCCCATAACTCCAGACCGAGTCGAGGGCCTTCCCTAGAAAGAAGTGAGAGTGTGCGATAAAAATAAGGCAGCCTCTTACTATAATAGGCTGCCTTATTTTCAGCACACGCTCTAAATCCTTAGCCTAACTTTTAAATTCTGAGCCAAAACTCAAAATCATCGATTTAAGCTTGAAATGCTTAGCTCCGGACCAAATTTCCTAATCTATTGCCTAAGCACAACAGCCTAAAAAATGATCAGAACTCATTTTCAAGCTTGAGCCCTAAAAGTCCGGTTAAGCCTAAGCTTAACAACTTTGTCATGTGCAAGACGGGAAATTTTCCAAAATTACAGCACAGCTAGACCATTTTTTTTTGTGCACCGTTTTTAAAAATTCGGGGGCTCGAAACTTTACGAGCATTTTACATAAACCTAAGCCTATCTGAACCAGAAATTTTGAATCTGAGACCGATGTTCTCAAATTTTGCTAAAAATCTTAGGCTAAGACTACCGAGCATGGCTTAAGTCTGAAAATTTTAGTCTAGGCAGAAAATCCTTAGCCTGAACTTAAAATCCTAAGCCCGAGTTTGAAATATTAAACAGACAAGCGAGACGCATAGAAGCTAGAGAGTCTGACTGTCTGCGCTCTCTCCCATCTCAAACGTTTATAACTTTTGAGCCTCTAAAGATAGCCAAAAGGTGTCAACTAAGAAAATGTGTAAAATGTTATGCTCTATAAAGTAGCAATTTGAAAATTTCAAATATCGTCAATTCTCGCTGAGATAACAGCGTGTAACTGTCGCCAAGGAGAGAGTGTGATGGCGCAGACAGTCAAACACTCTAGCTTCTCTGTGTCTCTATTTCTTCGGATTCAAAAATAAACGCATTATCATCCTTTCGCCTAACAGCCTTAAGTCTAAAACCTTTTTCCAAAAAAGAGCACTCACTTTTATGCATTGCCTGTACCATCTGATCATGGGCGGTGCGTTGAGTTTCATACAAAGTATTCCAGGAGTCGTATTTAAGATTCACAGATTGATTGATCCATCCGCCGCAGGCAAACTGATAAAAGTTGTCGCACGGCTCGACACTCGCGTCGACTCGTTTCAGAAGACGTGCCGCCGTCATCACGCAGTCTTCTGTCGTGCACGCTGGAAATTTTTTTAGGGTTTTAGAGATACGGTACCGATCAAAATGTTGTAAACTTCGGTCGTTTTCAGTTGAAATTGGTCAACTTTGAAAGTGTGTCATAGTTATACTTTTTGTCCCATCAAGTAGATTTTTAATGGATCGTACAAATCAAAGGTAGAGCTCCATTTTTGTAGTTGACAACTTTTTTGTACGGACACTCTCCAGAGAGTTATGGAAAATTTAAGGGAACAGCTCACAAATCGCACTACTTTGCATTAAGATGGGACGATTTTAAGGGGGAATTACAGTACCGCTCAAAAGTATATTAAGCAAAATAGTGCGATTTTTGAGCTGTCCCCTTAAAATGACCATAACTCTCTAGGGAGTGTCCGTACAAAAAAGTTGTCAACTACAAAAATGGAGATCTACCTTTGATTTGTATGATCCATTAAAAATCTACTTGATGGGACAATAAGTATAACCATGACACACTCTCAAAGTCGGATCTTTTCAACTGAAAAAAGCAAAACTTAATATACTTTTGAGCGATACTGCAGATCACAAGTGGGATACAAGCTTACGTAATGTTTGATAGTAGAGAAAAGTGGCGATGGCGAAGCTGAGGGTTACGAATAGAAAAATGACAAGTGTGGTGAGCAACACGCAGCCTTTCGAACTGCCAGCCGCCTCTTTTGACCGGCTTGACGGGGGTTGACCTGTATCACGCAACAATGAGGACGTCGCTTGTTTTCCCTCTTCGAGAGATACGCCATTCTGAAAAAAAGATAATTGGGCGGGTAATTAGGCAATTAATTAGGAAGAGTACCTCCACAGAATAGGCTAGTGAGTTTTGGTTTTTTAGAACTCTATAAACCTTAGCCATTGAACTAAGAGACGAAAAAAGTGTTTGGTATGTGTAGAGTCTGATTATTCAAATTCCACTCGGATTAAACCAGATTGCTACAATTCCAGAAATCTTCTGTTTTGTATGTGCCTTTAGTCATATTGTGTGTTGATAGTGGAAATACAATTTTTGAGATTCCGAAAGATTGGCTTATCATGGGATATGGATTTGGATAGATGGGAGGAGGACAGAGTACGGGCAGAGAGAGAGAGAGAGATACAAGACGCAGAGAAGCTAGAGAGTCTGACTGTCTGCGCTCTCTTCCTCTCTACTCAAACTTCAAACGTCTATAACTTTTGAGCATCAAGAGATATCAAAAAGGTGCCAAATAAGAAAATATGTAAAATTTTATGCTCTATAAAATAGTAATTTTAAAATTTTAAATATCATTAGTTCTCGATGAGATAACTGCACATAACTGTCGCTTGGAGGAAAGGAGAGAGGGCAATGGCGCAGACAGTCAGACACTCTAGCTTCTCTGCGTCTCTCACCGCTGTATCTTCAGCTTACTGGTTCACTAGTTAATACGAACTTGATAACTCTCACAGCCCACCCTCGAGAGACGCAGAGAAGGTAGAGCATCTGACTATCTGCGCCCTCTCTCTCTCTCTCTCTCTCTCTCTCTCTCTCTCTCTCTCTCTGTCATTTCCCTCTTTAAGACCTGTTATCTCTGCGAAAATAATTGATATTGAAATGTTTTTAAATGGAAAATCATAGAGCATAAAATTTTACATATTTTGCTAGTTGAGCATTCATTGATAGGACAAACGGCTCAAAAGTTATAAGCGTTAAAAGTTGAAGGGAGGGGCGCAGACAGTCAGACACTCTAGCTTCTCTGCGTCTCTCACAACATTTTTTCAACTCTTACCGAAAACGACTGTATCGGCGTGTCTTCCGACGGTAATAACGGATTCAGTGAACTGTAGGAACGCATCTCATGCGATAAGCTTCTCTGTAGTTTTTCCAGTAACCTGGTCATTTTTTTTTGCTGGAATTTTAGTTATAGAAGATTCCAGAAGGGAAAAAAACGATATATGATGAAAGATCAAGGGGGAAAAGAGATAAACTGATGACGACACAAGAGAAAATCTGCAGGAAGACATACGTGAGAGAGATAAGAAAGATGTATGTGTTGCAAAGTGGAGTGTACGATGTGTAATACGGAAAAATGTGTGGATTTTCATTTTTTGAAAGAAAATGAACGACGAAATGCACGTGGGGTGACTCAGCTGATCAGCCTGCCTTAATGATTTCTAGGTCACACCCATTCAAGTTTTGAATGAAAGGGGAGAGGGGGGAGGCAATAAGTTAATGATTTATGTGATATGTACGCGTAGAAATGGTTGATTGTCTTATCTGAAAGGGTAATAAAAGTTTGACAGGGAAGTGGTTTTGATAGGTTTGACAGGACTTCACGACTAGAGGCGTACTGTACTGCCCGACACTTGTAGTTTTCAGATGAAAAATGATCAACTCCAAAAAAATGTTTCGAAAATCTCTAACTTTTCTTTAAAATATACCTGATCTGACAAGGGAGTGTTCCAGACGTAACTCGGCCTTTCAAATTGGCTCATATCTTATAAGGTACTTTTGAACACGCTGATTCCGAATATGGAATCCAATTTTGCAGAACGCTTCACTGAACTGAGATATATGCATTTTAAGCCATTTCCAGTGCAAAAATTGCATTTTTCGAGTGACTTAAAATCAATTTTAGACCCAATTTTTTTTAAAAATTTTTTCTTTGTAATACGTGTAAATAAAGGTTAAAAAGCACATTAGGAATGCTTACTGGTTAAAAAAAATTCAAAAAAAGTTTTATCACAACTGTCCAAATGTCAAAAATGAAAGGGAGACAATTTTTTCGTCTGAAAAGTTTATCCACAGAAAACGCTGCTAATGTGCTTTTTCAACCTTTGTTTACACGTATTACAAAGAAAAAATTGGAAAAATTGGGTCTAAAATTGATTTTAAGTCACTCGAAAAATGCAATTTTGGCACTGGAAATGGCTTAAAATGCATATATCTCAGTTCAGTGAAGCGTTCTGCAAAATTGGATTCCATATTCGGAATCAGCGTGTTGAGAAGTACTAAAAAGGATATGAGCCAATTTGAAAGGCCGAGTTACGTCTGGAACACTCCCTAGTGAGCTGACACTGTTTAGCAACTGCTAGCTACCGTAAACTGGATTACTGTAGTTTTCGCGGTGAGAAAACTACAGTAATCCAGTTTTTTTTTTCATTTCACAAATATCGTTTTTATAGAAAACGGTTATTTGAAAAGTTTCAAAAACCTGTAACTTTCTTCGTTTTGGATAATTTCAGAATTTTTTTGGCTTGAATTAAAAAATATATTGGCCCCTGTCTAGTAAAAATAGAACTGTGCTATTGGACACTGTTTAATAACTCCTAGCTACAGCAAACTGGGTTACAGTAGTTTCCTAGAATGTTTATTTTTTCTAATTAAGTATCATTTGGCCTTAGAACACTAATACGTGTTACTGTAAAAATTTTCAGGTTACCAGATCAGCTACAGGAACGTAAACGTCGGGATCGTGTGCTGGTATTTTAAATACCGTAACTTAGTTCATAAAAAAGTGAGACAGTTTCAAAACTATACAAAAAGTTAGAGCCTAGCCAAAACCAAATCTATTTTCACCCCGGTCCTTTAAAAAAAATTTGTTAAAAATGAGTACCCATTTTTTGATCCGTGCCGGTCCGACAAATCTGGTTATAGTATTGTAGTTAGTTACCAAAGAAAATTCCAGGTCTTACAGAGGATTCTTAGGTAAAACTTATAAAAATTCTAAAAACTTTGAGTGAGATTTTCCTTCATTTTAAAGGTCCCTACTAACCTAATGATGTTTTATTTTCCCTTTTTGTCTAGACCATATTGCTCACTGAGCATTCAACTTTTAAAAACAATATCCCAATTCCCCCCTTCCATATTTCCCTTTGTATAGAGATCAGTCGCGTGGGTTACTTGGTTTATTCAATCAATTTGATTTAAACAATTGGATAAACTAGAGAGGGTCATGACACTTCTCTCTAGTTAGAAGAAAGGGGTGAGGAATAATTGGTATTTGGTGAGTAATATGCAAAGTGAATCAACTTTTGATTTGTATATTATATGGGCATACCCTATTTTTACACTGGACACTATGTTTTTATTATTAAAAAGAGTAAATGTAGGAGTTTGATATAGATTATTGGATTGTCTGGCGAGGGGAGAATAGAGAAAACAGGGATTCCGGTTCCAGTTGGCACGTGTAATAAGTTAGTTTTTCAAAAATATTAATTTTTGTATTAATTTTTGAATTCAGCGTGTCAAGAGCTTTCAGAAAAGTATAATCATGCCGGGGTTGGAAAAAATCGGGTCTTGACGCAAAAATCGTCGATTTTCGGGTTACTGTAGTTTTCGTGGTGAGACCCTTTCCGCTACAAATCTAAGCTTGTGGGTACTTTTCTGAAAGGTGAAAACTTGGTGAATCGATTCGTACAGGTTTAGAACGATTTGACCAAAAATCACCAAGTTATAATGAAAAATGTAATTCAGAATATTGTGGTTGCTGTAGTCGTCGTGACGAGACCCAATTTCCTACAAACCTAGGCATGATTATACTTTTCTGATAGCAGAGAACCCGGTTATTCTGAGAATGTTATTTTTAATCAGTTTAAGCCAAAAATAACAAAATTACGACTAATTTTTTTTGGGATTTTCGAAAAATTTCGAAAATTTATAGCTCACTCAATTTTTCTTATTTTTAGCTGATTTTCAGTTTTTCTGAAAGCTCACGACATGCTGAATTCAACAAATTCAAAAATTTTGAAAATCCAAATTTTCCAGGCGAAACGGCCTAAACGGGCCAGCGCGTAACTCGCTTAAATTGCAATCTTATGAGCTCAAAAATATACCAAAATGTAGGTCTCGACGAGTTCTATATCCGTGACATACTACGGGCCGGATGGCTATTCGTTAATGTGCCGCGGGCCGGGCTAGAATGGTTTTTTGGCACTTTTTCCCGGCCCGCGGCACATTAACAAATAACCATCCGCCCTGTAATAGCTCACGAAGATAGAACTCGTTGAGATCTACATTTTGGTATATTTTTCAGCTCATAAAACTCAGTTTGAAGCGAGTTACACTACTAGCCGGATGGCAGATCGTTAATGCGCCGCGGGTTGGGAAAAAATGGCAAAAAAAAACGCAAAAATGATTTTTAAAGCGGCACATTAACGGCGAAGGGCGATTCTGGAAAAGCAGTCATGATTGAAATACATTGACAAAAATACAATGACCAAATTGAAACACACTCCGCTCCATCCTGTTTGTCAGTGTAACTTGGTCCCTGTAGCAGAGTTACATGGAAGTGAAAATTTCTGTCGGAAGTGATGTTCCTCATCCGGATGTCGGAAGTCGGAAGTCGGAATGACATTTTCTTATCCGGAAGTCGGAAGTGAAAAAAACGCCCGGAAGTCGGATGTCGGAATTAGATTTTTTTTTCGCAAATATTCAAAAACTCCAACAGAAAAATCATAAAATTGCCGAAAATCAGATGAAAATTAGTTTTTGACTGAAGAAAAGCCTGTTTTCTGTCCTTTTGGACCAGTTTTCCTTGTATTTCTGCAAAATTTACTGTTCCTAAATTCCACAGTTATGGAATGACGGAAGTCGGAAGTAAAACTCCTTATCCGGAAGTCGGAAGCCGGAAGTCGGAAGCCGGAAGTCGGAATTCCGCGCAACTCTGTACCGTACTATAAAATCATGAGTAATCAACCACTATTTCCAAAAAAATTAAGTTCAAGTGTTCCACTACAAATGTACAAACCGGTGAGGGATGATCAGGTTCATCCCTCTCGTCCATCTCTTGTGAGTCATTCGCCAAATTAAGTGAATGTTGAAACATGATATCATTGGTTTAAGCATTTTTCCAAAATGATATCACTTTTCTATAGAATCGAATGTGGACTGAAAAAAAATTACAGAAAACATATATAATTACCACCCCTCCCAGGCTTTTGTTTTCGTGTTGTTGGTTGGTGGGTTCTAATCAATTTCAATTTTTTTTTGGTTAAGGGAACAGAATACGTGAGAAACCGCGAAAACCAAGATGATTTTCCATATCAAAAACTATAAAAAGAAAAGAAAAAAGAGATCGTTAGCCAACAATATAATGTACCTGATATGGTTCACTGAGCGGAAAAAAATCTTGGTGACGCTTTTCACGGGTGGAGATTTGGTATTTTGAGAAATTCCAAGAATAGAAAAAGAATGAGATCATATTATCATAACACGTTGTTTACAATCGCGCTCTACCGAAACCAAAGAAAATTGTGTGCGAGGGCATTTCGGTGGAGCGCAGTTGTAAGATCTGTACAAAGCTAATACAGTGGTAAATACAAGACTACTGATTTTGTAATGTTGCCGCACTGTCAATTTTGAAAATTTATAATCACGAACTTAGCGGAACTCGAGTTATGCAGGTGTTTAGTATAAATGGTAAAATCGCTAAAAATGGGCGGGGCCTCGCTTCTAGAAAAATCGTATTTACAGTCAGGGACTAGTTAGATTTTGGGATTTCTAGGCCACGAGCCAAAAACTGAAATTCAAACAAAAAACGGGGTTTTGCGAAAAACATGGACCGGAAATCATAGATTTTGGAATGCGTGGCCATTGAGTCGGGGACTAGGTTCCTCAGATTTGTGTTTTCTAGGCCACGTACGTGTTCACGACTAAAATAACAACTGTACCCAAAAAACTTGAAAATTTTTGAAAATTTTCGAAAAAAAATGTTCCAAGAATATTCCCTCGAGTGAGTTAATCGTGAAATTTATATGCGCCTAAATTTAGGCATCGCTGTGCATTTTGTTGGTGAAATTCGAAACAAATGGTGTTTCCGTTCCGTGGAAAGGGGGGGGGAAGGGAAAAGAAAGAGGATGGGGGTCAGAACACAAAAATGTTTCAAGGCAAGAATTGGTGGCCTAGAAGCTGGGAGTTAGGCCATCAGAGGGAATCCTGAGATTCTAAGTTCGGCCACCATGAGATTTTTAGGCCACGAGCTTGAGACACTGAGATTTTCAGTGATTTGGCTTGAGAGAAGTGTGATGGCCTAACTTTTTCATTTCTAGGCCACCACGTGGATTTCTCCGATTTTGCATTTCTTTGGTTTTCTGGGATTCCTAGTCCATGGATTCCTAGGCCATGGCTAGGAGATAGTTGAGTTTCATAGGGTGGCCGAACACTCCAAAGTTAGGCCACCATGAGATTTCTAGGCCACGACATCTAGAAACTGATAGTGAGAGTGTCAGTGGTTTAACTTTTGCATTGTCTGAGATAACAGCATCAAAATTTTGCTATGTGGACTAACTTTGGAGCTTTGGGGGATTCTAGGCCACCACCTGAATTTCTAGGTCATCAAAATTTCACCGTATTACGCTATCATAGGCTTATTGGTGACTTGCGAAATAACAAATTTTGAATTGCTGGGATTCCTAGGTCATGGTTCGGTTTTCTAGGCCATGTTAAAGTTTTTAAGTTTTATGTCATGGGGTTTCTAGTCCATGGCTTTGGTTTTTTAGGCCACTGACTTTTTTTTTTCAAGAACCTGACATATTGAGCCATGACTTTGAGCCTACTATTTGGACCTAATTTTTCGGTTTAGGGTTTCTAGGTCAAAATTTTTTTGAAAATTCTGAGAATAACAAATGTGGTCTCCGTGATTTTTCTTTTTTTTCTACAATTTATATGACGCTCTGATTCTTGACACTTGACATCATTTATACGCATAAACTTTAAAAGCGTTAAAAAAAGGCTGCCCGTAGATTTCCGATTGAATATTTAACATTTTCCTTTCGAAAATCTCAATGTCACACTAAGTTTGTATGCTTCCTGGTCTCTAAATAAGAATCTCATGAATTGACAATAGAGGGAAAGCGTGGGCAAGTATAGAGGGGGATATAATTGACAATTGGAAGACAAAGAATAAGGAAAGAAAGATCTGGAAGTGACAAGTTTTGCAAGGAGAGAAACTTTTGGATTTTTGAAAAATATACATTTTGGAGAGTCGTCTGCTTGATAAGATGATCAGAGACTAGGGGGTGGTCTTGGTTTTGCATGGCCGTGGCCTAGAAAACTCAGATTTTTTTGGAAGTTAGGCGATGGTAATCGATTTTGAACTGATTAGATTTTCTAGGATTCCTAGGCCATGATTTTGGTTTTCTAGGTCATGTTGTGAGTTTTTTTTGTTGTATTTTTGCGTTTCTGATCGAAGGAATTCTTCGGAAATATGACAACCTCAATTTTCTGAAAATTCCCATTATGACCCATTATGATTACAATTAGATTCAATAAAAGTCAGAATCTAGATGGCATCAGAACACAGAATTTTAGAGTTTTCAGATTCTTAGGTTTCGATTTCTCGGATGTTGCAGGTAGCCAGATTTCCTGGTTTTTGAAAAAAAGAAAAAGAAGTCGCGCTCTAGTAAATCAAACTCATGGACTAGAAACCCAAATCTGACCTAAAACTTAAAAACTCCCAGCATTTCCTAAAAAGCTCCGAAAAAACTTAAAATGGCCTGGATAATGACCTAGGAATCTCAGAAACCCAAAGAAATCCAAAATCGGACATTTCGCAAGAAACCAGTAATAAAGAAACCTACAGTAAAACTTAGATGGCCTAGAAATCCAGGTGGTGACCTAGAAACCCCTGTCGCCCAAAAGTTAAGCCGTCTATAACAAATCCACTAACCCCAACACCAGCGCTCAATGACAAGCAAAATTAGATTCTGACCAAAACTAAAAATGATTAAAAACGCATGAAATCACAGCAAATTGGTCAAAATGACGAATTTCTGGAACTCCAGGAATCTATGTTCGGTCATTCTCCATAAAAACTAAAGTAGTATCCCCCAACTCCAAAAAAAGTGAAGAAGATACCAAGAGGGCACTTAAAATGGGGTGGGAGCCAGATTTCCTGGTTTTTGAAAAAAAAGAAGAGCCGTGGCCTAGAAAACCAAACTCATGGACTAGGAACCCAAAAATGAAAAAAAAAATTGTGACTCACAGAATGACCTTAAATGCTCCGAAAAAAACTTAAAATGGCCTGGATAATGACCTAGGAATCCCAGAAAACCAAAGAAATTCAAAATAGGTTGTTTTCCCCAGTACCGTAAAAGCCTATGATAGCGTAAAACGCTAAAATCTTTATGACCTAGAAATCCAGGTGGTGGCCTAGAAACCCCCAACGCCGGAAAGTTAAGCTAGTCTTTGACAAATCCACTAACCCCAACATTAGTACTCAATGATAAGCACAATTAGATTCTGACCAAAACTAAAAATGATTAAAAACGCTCGAAATCACAGCAAATTGGTCAAAATGACGAATTTCTGGAACTCCAGGAATCTATGTTCGGTCATTCTCCATAAAAACTAAAGTAGTATCCCCCAACTCCAAAAAAAAAGTGAAGAAGATACCAAGAGGGCACTTAAAATGGGGTGGGAGGAGCACGGAACATGACACTCTATCTCGTGGGGCAAAGCAGAAATGGGGGGGGGGGAGGATATCCAATAAATTGGACCTTTTATTTTATTTTCTACGTATTTTGTCTCGTGTCGCGCTCGGTTGGCTACTACTATTCATTCCCCCCCCCCTTTCACAAATTGCTTTGTCATTGGGAGATGGGAGGTCTTCTGGTCTTCTCACTGGAAGAAATGAGGAAGGATTCCCGACCAATTAGGTAGGGAGATGGATACCACCGAAATGAGAAATGAATTGACGTCAAGGGATCGGGGAAATAAAAAAAACAAGAAGATAAAAATGGAATATATAAATAAAATGGAGAATATTGGGTTTCAGATGGATGAGAAGGGAGACAACAAAAAAGGTAATGTTGGATCCGGGAGGTCGAATGTCTAGGCCAAGGTTTACTAAAAATGAGTCACCACATTTTTGTACAATTTCCTCTTAGTGGGTTATGGAAATTGAAAAAAGTGCAACTTTTTTTTTTCAAAAAAATCAGAAAATCCCCCAGCTTTGACATATTGTAACTTTTTCAGATGTTATCCAATTTTATTGATTTTTATTGCATTTTGAAGATCTAACCTAGCTCTCCATTTTTGTAGTTGACAACTTTTTTGTACGGGCGGTCCCTAGAGAGATATTGCTTGGGGGAGTACGGTAGGTATAGTGCGCGTCCACCGGTAGTCACCGTGCTTCAAGACGGCGCAACTCTTTAGGAAACGCTTTTACCTAAAAATTGTAAACTACAAAAATGGAGATATAAATTTGTTCTATAGAATGAACTAAAAATCAACAAATTGGAGTAAAAACTGACTATGTGGCAAATGTTAAAAAATTGGAAAAAAAAATTTCGAAGGTTTTTTGCCAAAGAAGCTCCTAACTTTGACATGATGTAACTCTTTTAGTTTTTGTCCGATTTTGTTGATTTTTAGCGCATTTTAAAGATCGAATCTAGTTCTTTATTTTTGTAGTTGACAACTTTTTTGTACGGGCGCTCTCTGAAGAGATATGGGTTGGGGGAGTGCGGTAGGCAAGGCTGTCGCACGGCCGGCCGCGGCCCTCGGCTTTCAGGGCCGTCGCGGCCGCGGATTAACCAAATGGGCTGAATTTTTGCATATCGACTAATCTTTTGGTCCTCTACAAGGCCGCCTGAAGAAGCGAAAATTTTCCATGGCTGGGAACTGAGATATAAAATCGCCCCACGGCCTTTTTGACAGCCTTGGCGGTAGGGCTCCGCGGGCACAGGTCGCTATGCTTCAAAGCGCTGTAACTCGGCAGGGACCGCCTGTACAAAAAAGTTGTCAACTGCAAAAATGGAGTTCTAGATTTGATTCCCATGGTCTAACTTTTCAAACTCTCCAAAAAAGTATATCAAAAGATATTTCCAACAAGAACCCCATGACCTACTCCTGACCCTGTTTACCTCAATTGAAGAGTCTAAATTTGACTAACACACATCTACGTCACTACACTCAAAAATAGACATAGGTACCCCTAATTCCTTTCTAGAACACCAAAAACCGTATCCTACAAAATATCACATTTTATTATTTTTTTTTTGAAAATCACTTTTGAAAACGTTCTAAATAAAAAAATACTGAAAACCCAAAAGTGAACTTTCGATTTGAATGAAAACAAAGAAGAGAAGGAGGCAGGCGCGTCAAATAAAAAAAACATTTCCGGGTCAGTTTTTTGCAATTTTTGACAAGATTGACGAGGAGTTTGGTATATTTTTTGGAGAGTTTGAAGAGTTAGTCCTTGCATTCAAAAAAAAGTAAAACTTATTTTACTTCGTGTCTGAGCATTCTCGAAATAAGTTAAGTGGCCTAGAAATTTCATTCGTGGAAAATTAGGTCACCGAAATTTTTAATGGGGGGGTGATCCTAAATGTTAAGTGTAAAGCAGTACGTCAAAACTCGAAAACTATTTTGCGAGATCGGACTTCACGGTTCCCCTAACTGTCCCAATGTCTCAAAATTTTGATATGTTATAGAGCAAGTCTTGATCTCCATTTTTGTAATTGACAACTTTTTGATATCTCACGATCCTACCATGGTGAGAGACGCAGAGAAACTAGAGTGTCGGACTGTCTGCGCCCCCCCCCCCCCGCCGCCGCTTCAACTTCTAACGCTTATATCTCTTCAGGTTCATTTTCTATTAAAAAGTTGTAAACTACTAGAAAATGTAAAATTTTATGCTCTATAATTTAGCAGTTTAAAAACGTTTGATATCTTTTATTTTCCCAGAGATAACTGCGTTTTACTGTCGCCAGGTGGGAAAGGGGAGAGTGAGAGAGTTGATGGCGCAGACTGTCTCTACACTCTAGCTTCTCTGCGTCGTTTGATAGTGGTGCTGTGAGAAATATCAAGCTAGACTTTTACAGAAACAGTATTAGCCTTACGCTTAAATTTCTACCACAGGAATAGGAACACTGAAAATCAGAATAGGAAAAACTTTGCAAACCAACTGCCCCGCAACAGATGGTAGGTTAGAATAACCCTCCCCTTCTTAACTGAAACTGAACTAGGCCTACTGTAGCAGCCAATGGCTACAAAACACAATTCAACACGGAACGTGAGTTCTTATTGTTGAATTCGCAACAAAATAAAGTTCATGTGAACCAGTAAATACCAAAAGGTGACAGATTACCGGAAGATTATGACACCGAGAGGATGAAATGTAAATAAAAAAGTTTTGGCAAATCACGTTCCAATAAAAAAAAGTTGAATTGTTTTGACCACTGAAAAAAATTGCCGTCCCTTTGTTTTGGCAACTTTTAGTGATGGGGAAATGATAGGGGGAAGACGGAAATTAGAAATGAAGTGTGTTTCTTTGAGAAGCTGCTGTCTGTGGCTGGAACTGGTTTAGGGGGGGGGGGGGGGGTAGTGGGCAATAAGAAAGGTGTGGTTTCGAGACTTTGGAGGAGGTGGAACGGGCGCGGAGAGACGCAGAGAAGCTAGAGTGTCTGACAGTCTGCGCTCTCCTCTTAACTTCTAACCCTTGTATTTCTGTAACGTGAAGTGCTATCAAAAAGGTGTCAACTAGTAAAATGTGTGAAATTTTATGATCTATAACTTTGCAGTTTAACATTTTTAGACATCACTGACAATCGTTGAGATAACTGCGTTTTACTGTCGACAGGTGGAAAGGTGAGTTCTCTGCGTCTCTCTAGATGGGGCTCAACTTCAAACGCTTATAACTTTGTAGGGTTAAGCGTTATCAAAAAGTTGTCGACTACAAAAATGTGTAAAATTTCACGCTTATCATTTCTACAATTTAAAATTTGTCAATAGCTCTAACCATAATTGAGATAACCAGCTTTGAATGTAGTCAGGCAAGAGAGAGTGCGCAGACTGTCAGACGCTCTCGCTTCACTGCGTCTTCTCTCCTGCTGGTTCACTAATGTATTTTTTTAAATTTAGAGAAAAACAACACATTTTCAGAGAAAGAGAGACGCAGAAAAGCTAGAGTATCTGTCTGCCAGTCTGCGCTCTCTCACTCTCTCACTTCCCTCTATAAGGCACGTTATCTCTGCGAAAATAAGAGATATCAAAATTTTATAAATTGGTAAATTATAGAGCATAAAATTTCACACATTTTTTTAGTTGACAATTTTTAGATAGAAAATGAACCTGCAGAGATATAAGCGTTTGAAGTTGAGGGGAGAGTGCAGGCAGTCAGACACTCTAGCTTCTCTGCGTCTCTCATAATTTTAACAGGTCATATCTCGGCAGGATCAAGAGATATGAAAAAGTGGTCAACTACAAAAATGAAGAACATGATTTTTTCTATAACATATCAAAAATCTGGAGCGATGTGATAAAGTTGTGGACCGGGGACGGCATCACCAAGTTTGGGGCATTTTTTATTAGCCACTGCGAGAGAAAAGGTGTGGTTCTCAGGGAAATTTTTTAGAAGAAATTGTTTCTGATTGATATATAATGCATCGATATGACAAGACACAAAGACAGAAAATTCACAGATCAGAATTTTTTTCGAAATATGCGCGGAGAGGGGGGGGGGGACCGTCCGAAAAGGAGTACGTACATCCGTTTGCATCATAGGTCACGTGGCCATTGGTACCGCCCGTCTGTATCTAAAAAATGACGTCATCAAAAAAAATATGAAGACGTTACGGCGCGTTTAGAAGAAAATGATAAGGAGGGATGATTGATAGGACCATATCGTCAATAGATATTAATAGAGAAGAAAAAACAGAAGGCAGAGAAAGGGAAAGAAGGAACTTGGCACGGTGCCAGGAAGTTCCAATGGAGCGCGATTGCTGGCCACCGATTCCTTTTATAGTTACCCCGTGTCCACCCCCTCACTATCCCCCTATAATCATAGCCAATTTCATATTTTTCTACATATTTTCTATTTTTGCCTCTCCCCCTACCAACACCACGCCTTATGTTCTACTTTCTAGTAGTAGAAATACCGTTAGAGGGATGACGTGGCGCTGGTGACGACAAATATATAATAACCTTGAAATCATAGTCAGCAAGAAGACCACACTTGAGATTTTGTGTATATTTTTTGTTTGCAGGAAGACAAAAAGAAGACAATAAGGAAGGAAGTGTTGCAAAAACACGGACAGGATTTGGCGACTTGGGGAGAAGGGAAGCGCGCTCTATTGTGCAAGATCACTCCAGCTTTTTAATATGTTATAGAACAAGTCTTGATCTCCATTTTTGTAGTTGACCACTTTTTGATATCTCAAATCCCTGAAGAGATATATGCTTGCAAACTTGAAGCCTGCGTCTCTCTCTCCCTCTTGCATGACTACATTCGAAGCTGGTTATCTCAATTATGGTTAGAGCTATTGACAAATTTAAAATTGTAAAAATTATAAGCGTGAAATTTTACACATTTTTGTAGTCGACAACTTTTTGATAACGCTTAACCCTACAAAGCTATAAGCGTTTGAAGTTGAGCCCCGTCTAGAGAGACGCAGAGAAGTTAGAGTGTTTGACTGTCTGCGTCTCTAGTTTTTGATACTGGTTAGGACTGACGGATACACAAGGATTCATACATAGCTATTTAATTTAGTCACCTAGTTCACGTTTTTAATTTTTTGTTCCCAATTGAGAGATTTGCTTCCAGTAACCCTGGATGAATTCCATCATTTTTCTCAATTCTATAAAGCAAATTTCGATCTGACTTTTTGCAGTAGTGGACAACGTTTTGATATCTTCCCCATCCCGCCGAAATATACACTGTGAGAGACGCAGAGAAGCTAGAGTGTCTGACTGTCTGCGCCTCCCCCCCTCCCCCACCCACTTCAACTTCTAACGCTTATATCTCTCCAGGTTCATTATTTATTAGAAAATCAACAACTAGAAAAATGTGTAGAATTTTATGCTCTATAACTTAACAATTTAAAAAATTTCGACATCTTTCATTTTCGCAGAGATAACTGCGTTTTACTGTAGCCAGGTGGAAAGGAGAGAGTGAGGGAGCGCAGACAGTCAGACACTCTAGCTTCTCTGCGTCTCTTGATGGTGGGAAACTTCTTGAGTTGATAACTAGGCCGCAGTTAATAAATATTTGTTTTAACAAACCAATATTTTGAATTTTTGCTGAATTTTAACCGATTTTAAAATTTAAGTTTTTTTTTTAAATTTAAAATTTTTAATTCTCAAAAAAGCGTTAAAAACTCACCATAATCTTTGTAATATCCGCATCCGTAACAGAATTCCGTCGACTGATCGCATCTGCTTCGCCACCGCCACTGCAACGCCGCCTTTTCTTGCAACGGCTCGTCTGGAAAATTAAAAAATTTAAAAAAAAACACAATTATTTTAAAAAAACAAGATGGTACTTTATGTTCCATTAAAAAATATTTTTGAAAATTCTGAAATTAAGTACCAAAATTTCAGATCATAAACACCACTGCTGGACCAAAGTCCATCCTGGGATCAGCTGGATTACCGGGACCAGAAAACTTCTAAGAACTAAAATCTGACAGGGAAAAATGAAAAAGGACTTGAAAACATTCTAGAATAGGACAAATAATAATTTCAGATGACAGAATTTCAAAAAAAGAATATAATCATCCATTAGTCATCAATTTCCACGCAATAAATGTTAATTTCGTGTCAAACCTTTACAAAGGGAAAGAAGTTAACAAGAGGGAATTGCAGAAATAGAAAATAACACAGAGGCCCTGAGTACGTCCCCCTTGGTTAACGAATTCGGGGTACTGTACTTTTAAAACGGTATAACTAAACACCTAGTGGATTTAGAAAAATGCGGTCAACTAAAAAAGTAATTTCCGTCAAATTTTCTATATTTTTGTAGTTGACAACTTTTTTATAGCTTAACAGGCTTAGGAGATACATTGCGTTATAAAAAAAATAAACATTCATGTTTATCCATGAAGCCTAGAAAACCGATGGAAAAATTTAGGCCAGCATTTATTTTTTGAAAAATCCCATAGTCCATAGTTGTTAATAGTCCGGGCAAATTGGCGCGAAAGTCAAAATTTCAAATTTTTTCAATTTTTTTGAAAATGTTTGAATTTTTTCGCGAAAAAGTCAAATTTTCGACTATCATTCAGAATTAGAAGAAATTCTGAAAAATAGTTCACATTTTTGATGAAAAATTGAAACATTTCAAAAAAATTTGGAAAAAAGGTCATTTTTTGAAGCCGGACCTTGACAGCTATGCCACAGCCTAATTTTTTGAAGAATTATTTTACAAACGCTCAAAAACGTATTTTTCAAAAAATTAGTGATGAAATGTTTGGGCGGTCGTGCAAAAAGCTCGGCCACCAAAATTCTCCTTTTTTTTCATTTTTCGTGAAAAAACTGGATAAAATCACCAAATATTGTCCGAAAAATTGTATTTTCCGATTTTTTCAAAACGGCGCAATTCCTGTTCTCTTCTGACTCAAAAAGAGCTTTGGTGGAAGAATTTTTCCGAGTGGCCGTGTAGTCCTCTCGGACAAGATTTTTTCTCAATTTCTTGCCTTGACCGAGAGGACTACACGGCAGCGCGGAAAAACTCTTCCATCAAATCTCATTTTGAGTCAGAAGAGAACGGGAACTGAGGCGTTGAGAGTGATTTTAAGGCATAATCGTCTATAATTAAAGTTTCTTACAGAACTTTCTGTAGTATCAGAATCTGAAATATAAAAATATGACTTGGAAAAAGTGGGCGGAGCCAAGTGGTAAAGTGCGGCACAGTTAGCTGGACAAGTTTTTGCAAAAAATAGGCCTTTTCAGGATTTTTTTCAAAATTAAAATTTTAAAGGTTCTAAATATTTCCAGCACACAGAGAAAAAAGGCACTAAGCGGGGCCCTCTCAAAGTGTTGTTGAGTCTTCTTATCGAGTGACACCCCAGGGACAGTTCCATCATTCGTGTCGATTGGCGGGGAGGGTGGTGTGGGCACCCTTGGTAACTTCTTTTTTTTTGTGTCACTCTTCTAAGAAAAAATGTGAGTGTGAGTGAGATAAAAAGGAAATGAGGATGGGAGCAGTTCCGGGTGCATTTCTTTCTTTTTTTTTGATTGACGTCGAGTGGTTAGGACATATCAGATATGATGATAGGGTGGGGTGGGAGGAGAAGATAAATGGATTAAGATGTTAAGGGAAAACATGAACTGACAGGAAACATTTCCAGGTCAATCGCTGAAAAAAATGACATGATTTGAAAAAAAAAAGATTGACCGATGATCGGAAGTGGGAATAAGGGTCTAAAAATCAGTGGAGAATGAAAAAATTGCAAAAAAAACGTTGGTGGCCTAGGAAATCAGAAAAGTGGGAAGCTAGGCCATGCTTCAAAATGTGTAGAAAAATATGGACATTCTTATGATTATACTCAAAAACCCTTTTCAAACCGCGAATTTTTCACCCGAAGCATTTTATTTTTGCTTCGCGATGGAAGAACTTTCCATGGCCTAGAAACACAAAGCAAAAAAGTTCGGCCAGCACAGTTTTTGAGCATTTTCGGGTAGAAAATTCGCGGCTTGCGGATTTTTTCAAGGTTGAAGACTACCCAACTTTGAACACCTGTAACTCAGCTAAGAATAATTACACTCGCTTAAAATTATATTTTTTGAAGAGTCCAGGTCCTGACCTCCATTTTCTTAATTAACGTCTTTTTTGTACGGGCGGTCCCTAGCGAGTAATAGTTTGCTGAAGGTATCAATGGTAAGCGCGCTTTGCCGCTCTCAGTAATGTCATCGCTCTTCGGTGTACTGTAACTGCCTTGGGACCGCCCGTACAAAAAAGTTGTCAACTACAAAAATGAAGCCCTAGGCCAGTTCTACAACTTTAATTAGCAATTAAGTTTATATAACAATCAGGAAAACGGTATAACTCCGGGGAAAAACTGTCGGTGGCCTAGGAACACGAAAACAAAAAATTTCGGCCACCAGCAGTGACCAATTTCGACCTTGCGTAGTTTTTCAGGGTTTTTTGAGTATTATCATAGGAATGTCTATATTTTTTCTGCAAATTTTAAAATATGTTCTCAATTTCCCTAAATCCCCCTTTAAACTGTCCACCTGGACTAGAATTTTCAGCTTTTTGGTTTTCTAGGTCACAGTAATAGTATCTTATGCTTATTATTGTGTAAACTATTCGAAACACTTGGATAACAGATTTTCCACAACCGAAATTTCTGAAAAACTTCGATACCCTGAAAATCTCAATTCTTGTTTTAGTAGTAAAATAGAAAGTTTTATGCACAAAATCAATTTAAGTGATAAAAATGAGATTTTCGATTAAAAACGCTGAATTTTTCGAAAATCTCAAAACTATGTTAAAAGTATGCGAGGGGACTAGTATCGCATGATAGAAAAATATATAAAAACAATTAGAAGTACCTAACTTTGAACCCCTGTAACTCTGCCAAGAAAAGTCTCAACGGTATGAAATTACATTATTTGAATAACCCTAGTCTAGACCTTCAATTTTGTAGTTGGCCATATTTTTGTACGTGGCCTCCCTACTGAGTTATAGCCTGTTGTAAGTACCCATGGTAAGCGCGCTCTGCCGCACTCAGTTACGTCGCCTCTATTACGGTGTACTGTAACTCCCTAAGGACCGTCCGTACAAAAAAATGGTCAACTGCAAAAATAGAGATCTGGGTTTTTTTCTACAAAATCCATTAAAAATCAATAATTTAGAACTAATCCTAGCGACGTTACATTTTGTCAAAGGTATACGATTTTGAGATTTCGAAAAAAGTCCAATTTTTCATTTTCACAATTTCCAGCTATTTAAAAAGTGACGTGTCAAGAAAAAAAATAAAAAAAATAAGACTATAGCCTACTTTTCAGAGGAAAAAAAAATGAGGGATGAGGTGGCAGTGAGCAAATAAAAACTTATTGAAAAAAGTGGGAGGATTGAGAATTCTGTTAGGATGGCCTAGCTTTTTATAGTGTGGGGAAGTTCGGCCACGGAGACATTTTCGGAGATTTGACGGACCGAAGAACGATTAGTCTAGACAAAAGCGCGCTCATAAGAATAAAAAAATAAAAATAAATGTCTCTCCTCTAAGATTGAAACGAAAAGAGCAGAAAAATGGGAAAAATGTCTGCTCATGACAATCGGAAGCGAAATATTAATTTCTTTTTGTTTCATCCCCCCCCCCCCCCTCCTCTGTTTGTACACCTGTATGTGTGTCTGTGCTAGAAAGTTCTGGAATGGCGAGGAAAGGAGAAAAAAGTTGCGAAGACAAATTAAACGACGGAAGAAGTAAAGGAAGGAAGAGTGTGAGCGCAGTAGTGGACAACAATTAAGGTTGAGAGCCATGATCAGTGAGACGGCGATTAGCAATTAGCGGGAGATGTGACGGGGGCGGGTTTTTGAAGAAACAAAAATGGAATGGGCCGAACCGGGGATTGAACCCGGGACCTCTCGCACCCAAAGCGAGAATCATACCACTAGACCATTCGGCCGCGGTGAAAACAGCTGTTAGGTGGTGTACAGAAGCGCGCGCCCCCACCTGTTTACTCTCTTTTGGGAAGCGCGTCTTCCTGTACGCCCAGTGATCCTATAAAATTTGCGGCCGAATGGTCTAGTGGTATGATTCTCGCTTTGGGTGCGAGAGGTCCCGGGTTCAATCCCCGGTTCGGCCCATTCTTTTTTTCTTTTTTTGTCATAAGGTTTAGACCTCAAGGACCACTTCCTCATAGAAAATAATATAATAAGTTGTCAAGTCAAGCAAAAAACAAATCGTGTAGGCGGCGCCGTTCCCTTTGTCTATCTCCGTCCCCAACCTTTTCACGTCATCCAAACAAATAAATGGGAAATAAATGAACGGAGCTCATTTCCATTTAGTAGCCGAGAGCAAGAGAGGGTGGAACTGGAAATTTCCCAAAAGTGACACAGAGGGGACACGTGAGCTACTCTTGATCTTCTTTTTTTCAAACTTTTTGACCTACGTCATTTGATGTCAAGCAGCAGAAGGAATATTCTGAAAATCTAGTGATGGGTGAACTGATTATGGTAGCAGTGGTGCGGAACACGTGGTGTTGTGATCTTTTGGAAAATGATGATGTCAAAGGCTACGGTAAGCATGATGGCCTAGAAAAAAGTCAGGCCATGTAAAATTCCAGACCCTATAATTTGGTACGGTGTGGTTCAAACTTTATAAAAGTTAGACAGAAATTATCAGCTTGAAATTCCACTACTAACCACATTTTAGTTTGGTGGCCTAGAAATCCAAAACTAGGCCACCAATTATTGAAAACTAAAAACTCCCATAACTTTTCGATTTTTCACTCAATTTTTCACAATTTTGGATGGAAAAAATAAGCGGAAAATTCTACACATTTTTAGGTCAACCAAATTTTCTATACCTTACCTGTACCCCATCCTCAATTACAGTAAGCCTAGACATAATAAACTCTTTCCAAGTCATAATTTCTTCACTATATGAATCAGTTATTCTGTTTCAGCTCAACCCTCTTCTAGCCCCGCCCCCTTTTTTTTAATCCCCTCTTCTCCTACTACGACATCGTTTTGAAGGCTACACAAATCTCAAAAACAAGAACGGATTACCGCTTGATGTTTCCCTTAAAACAATGAGAAACGTCATGTTAATGGGAGGATTAAGCAGTACATTACATTACTTATCATGTTACAAATCAGAAAAACTCAGAATAACATAAAGATTATGCTCAGGGGAGGCTAGAAAGTAGTTACAAAAAAGGAAAAAAATGATTTGACAGGGTGAAGAATCGAACCCCGGACCACGCGGGTGTGGGGCAAAACGGCCACCGCCTGCGCCACTCGACCGCACTGCTAACATAAGGTGAAGGGCGGTAATAAAAGTGTGGCGCGCGCGGAAAAACAAAAAAAACAACAGTAAACAAGGGACCATCAAATTGCTTTTCTTTTTTTAATCAGGATCCACCGAGATGTCAAGCTCCGCCCCTCTCAATTAGCAACATGACAAATTACACGTGTGACGTCATCACACACGTGTCACATTCTTGCTCCGGGAGCCA
The DNA here is from genome assembly GCF_010183535.1 of Caenorhabditis remanei. Lineage (NCBI taxonomy): Eukaryota > Metazoa > Nematoda > Chromadorea > Rhabditida > Rhabditidae > Caenorhabditis > Caenorhabditis remanei. Next base: position 3,456,571 of record NC_071329.1, read on the forward strand.
AATGACGTAACTGATAAAACGCGAGAAGTGGGATATCGGTGGAGAGAGTTCAGAGATATCGACGTGGTTGGGGTTGCAAAAGCAAAATATATCACGTATTGAGAACACCAGCGACCTGGTTTTCGAGTTTTTTAACTAGAGATTTTTGAAGAAAAAAATTTAAAAATTTGAGCTGAAAAAAATAGAAATGAACAGTTTTTTTAGAAAAGAGGGAGAAATGCATTTTTACAATATGATAAACCCAACGATTTCGACTAAAACCATAATTATGCACTAGAAATTCTTCAGAAAATCAGTCCGACGGCATCGATCCGCTGTGAGTCTCGATTTTGTCGACCAGTCCGAATTTCAGCGCCTCCTGAGCGCTCATGAAACGATCGCGGTCGAGGGTTCGCTCGATTTCCTGGAAATTATAATTTTTTCTTTTTTTTTCGTTGAAAAAAAAATCAAAATTCCAAACTCACATCATAACTAATTCCAGTGTGGTGGACATAAATTTCATTGAGTCGCTTCTTAAGACGAGTAATTTCTTCCGCGCGAATGACAATGTCCGAGCAGGTTCCCTGAAAACTTTAAATTTGCAAGAAAAAACCTCAATTTGAATTCCCGCTCAAAAAAGCCCAAAAGTGTGCATTTGCGCGTGGCGGTGTACGTGTGTACACCATGACGCGCAATTGCGGACCAGAGAAAAATCAGTGGTTTTCGGGTGATTTTTATCGAATTTTCGTGATTTTTAGCTGAAAAAATTACGGGAGTGCCTGGAGGAATGTCGAAAAAGAGCAGTAGCCGAACGATGGCCACGAAAAAGTTGATTATCGATGTAAGTTTCGCTATTTTCGCAAAAAAATAATTTTTTTCGGAAAAATACTGTTTTTTCTTCAGGAATTCAAACGACGCCTTCGCGACAACATCAAATCGCTCAATGACAACTTTTTCCACATTATTCAAGCCGCAAAAGTGGGTTTTTCGCTTTAAAATACTGAAAATTTGGATTTTTCCACAATTTTTCCAAAATTTCAGGTCAGTCCCGACGACAACGCCTACAAAAATCAGACGGGCAAAATGGCCGAATTCTACACCACGAAGAACGAGATGGCCGTCCGTGCGCAGTTAATGGTGGGGGTTTTTGCTGAAAATTTTGAAAAAATCGATTTTTTCGGTTAAAAACTGAAATTTTTCAAATTTTTCAGGTCCGAGCGTCCGATGAGCTACTCAGGTTGACAACGGATCTCAAGGAGTTCCTGATTCTTCACGACTTTCATTTCCTGACTCACAACATTAAATCGTAGGTTTTAAGACAGATTTTGGCAAAAATTTGGGCGTTTTTGGCCGAATTTTCGCCGAAAATCTCAATATTTCCAGCGCCGAGGCCCAATGCGAGGACGAGCTCCGCAAACAATCACAATTTCATCAGGCAATCGATTCGGACGTGAGCAACATGTTGCTCGATCTGGAGCGGGAAATCGGCGAGAATTTCTACCTCCGTCACACTTAATTTATGTATTTTTCCTTAATTGCGTTAATTGATCTCTATAAATTATTCACCTGAGCCCCTCCACTCGGCTGATGAACCATAATCCGCGCATTAGGCAGAGCGCTTCTCATTCCTTTCTCTCCAGCGGCCAACAGGAGCGATCCCATTGACGAAGCCTGTCCGATGACCCACGTGGCAACGGGCGCACTGATCATTTGCATTGTGTCGTAGATGGCAAGACCCGCGGTCACACTTCCGCCTGGAGAATTGGAAGAAATTGGGAAAAAACTAGAGAAAATTTCAGAAATCGTCAAGAAAAAAAAAGAAAAAAAGAATGGGCCGAACCGGGGATTGAACCCGGGACCTCTCGCACCCAAAGCGAGAATCATACCACTAGACCATTCGGCCGCAAAAGTATTCGGATCACTGAGCGTACAGGAGTGCGCGCTTCTCCTTGTTTGGCAACTTTCGGCCGGCGCACTCCTGTACACCCAAGGAAGCAGTGATGAAATGCCGCCGAATGGTCTAGTGGTATGATTCTCGCTTTGGGTGCGAGAGGTCCCGGGTTCAATCCCCGGTTCGGCCCATTCCTTTTTTTTCGCTATTTTCGGTTTTTCCAGTAAGTACCTGGACTATTAATGTACATATGAATTGGCTTTTTGCCACTCTCGCTTTGCAGGAACAATAGCTGAGCGATGAGAGCTGAGGCGATGAAGTCATCCACCTGGAAAACCAATTTTTTCAGTCAAAATTTTCAGAAAAAAATCTGAAAATCGATACCGGCGTCATGAGACAAACGATGCGATCACGAAGGAGTCTCGAATAAATGTCATAAGTGCGTTCGCCTTTTCCCTCGTTATCGATTACAAACGGAATTCCGACACGCGATTGGACGGTGGATGAGAGGCTTCTGGAGGCCAGCGATGATGACGTCACCAGGCGGCGGAGGAACATTTTGGGATTCTGAATGGTGAAAATCTGTGAAAAAATGCGAAAAATGACGGAAAAATATGGAAAACGTGGCAAAAAAAGCAAAAAAATACAAATATAACGCAAAGTTCACGATTCTAATGTAACTATTTTTCAATTTTGGGGGCGTTTTCTAGCTAAAAATCGTTCATTAGTGACAAAAAGTGAGAGTGATGACTAAGGATTCGCAATATATATCATGTACATTCCGGGTGACAAAAAGTCTCAAAAAATTTCAAAAAAAAAGGAAAATTCGGGGGATTTCTGATCACAGAACAGGGCAATTTCATTTGGGGGAATGTCGAAGTGAGAAATGGAAAATTTATTGATTTATCGGAAATCCTCTGGGTTGAACAATCCGCGAGCTCTGTTGAGAATCGAGTCCTGGAAAAATGATTTTTTTGATGAAAAATCGATATTTTAGTGAAAAAATCGGCAATTTTTGAGAATTTTTCACTCTTACCTTTGATGGATCGTATGGAGCCTCCTTGGATGGGATTTCGAGCACGGCTGGAATGGATTGGGTGTGTTGGTCGACCTGGAAATTGGGAAATTGAGTTGTCGGGTGGATTTGTAATGGAATTCAGGTAGTTTTCGTCGTTTTTAAGCGGATTTTTCGCTTTTTTCAGTATAAATTTCGCGATTTTTGAGCTCAGAGACAGACGGGCGGTTCAAAACAATCACAAGATGGTTTTCTAGCTATTTAGCTTGGAATTTGCTTAAAAATATGAGTTTTAGCTGAAAATCGTAACTGGAGGATCGCATCGTCGTACTTTGCAGAAAATGTTGAGAAAAATCTTAATTTTCAGAGGTTTCGAGAGCGAAAATTGGTTTTTTCTTGAAATTTTCCACTAAAAACGACTAGAAAAGCATCTACAGGCCTCTTTTTTTCTATGAACCGCTCGTTTTTCAGAAAATCGCCAAAATTTGTTCATTGTGCTTAACATTCTGTTGTTCTCGACTAAAACAAGTACCAACTGCAAGTCTTTGACCGTAAAAAGTAGACTTTTCATGATTTTGATAGTGAAAATTGGGTTTTTCTTGAAATTTTCCGAAAAACTCTGGTTTTTCCAGAAAATTCGATGATTTTGGCCGATAATATGGACTTTTTGGTGATTTTCTACTCCTCCGGTAGTTTTCAGTTCAGAATCCTCAAAATTTAGCTAAAAATTGATGAAAAATCCGTTTTTTACGGTCAGAAACGCCCAGTTGGTGCCTGTTTTACTCGAAAACTACGAAATTTTAAGCAATTTGTGGTGATTTTCTGAAAAAAAGACGGCTCATAGCAAAATAGACGCCTGAAGCCGCTTTTTTTAGTCGTTTTTAGCCGGAAAACGTTGAAAATCTGCGGAAAATAAGGAATATCCTGAAAATGGGCGGTTTATGGCACAACAGACGCCTCCCGAAGTCGTTTCAAACCAAAAAACTGTGAAATTAGCGATTCTAGGCGTTCAAAATCGGAAAAATCGAGTTTTGAACGCTCAAAAACTCCATTTTCAGCCCAAATCTTCCATTTTTTCCACCAAAAACTCCTCCTTACAGCGTAACGAATCATCTCAGCGATATGCTGATTGATGAGAATGATGGCGATATCGTCACGAGCGCAGAATCCTTTGAAGGCGTCCTCGATCTCTTGAACAGTCGTCGACTTGTCGACAATCAAGTAGTTCGGTTTGCGAGCCTAAAAAAATATCAAATTTTTACAAAAAAAAAATTGAAAAAAATCGATAAAAACCTTGTTGAGCTCTCCAACACCTCCGAGCAAGAATCCGACGACGGTGTCCTCGTCTCCGATGACAGCCAAAATCTTTCCCTTCACAGCTGATGCCATTTCTAGAATTTATTTTAGAAAATTTATTATTTTTCGAAAAAAAAATTCGATATTTTTAACATAAAAACGAGTAAAATCATATGAATCTTTATTTTCAGTGCAAAAAACAAGTTTTAAAATTGAAATTCCGACAAAAATCGATGCGTAGAGGTTGAAAACCAACCGTTGGCAACACGAACGAGAGACGAAAAATCAACCCGAAAAGGGGCGGAGTCGAGCAGTTGCAATGTGCGGCGCGTGGTTTTCGCAAGTTTGCCGCATGGAGATGGGTTTTTCGGGTTTTTGGTTTTTCAGAGTTTTAAAGTTTTCGGGGGTTAAATATGGGTTAAAGATGGACAAAAAAGCTGAAATTTACATTTGAAAAATTCGGAAAAATCGGCTATACAGTTAAAATACTAAATAAAGTCTGAAAATACAAGAAAAATTATAAAAATCAATTAAAAAAACAATTGTTGGTCGAAAAATAATTTCAGCCGATTAAAATTTTCTGTAAATTAGTGTATAGGTACTTCTGAATACGCTGATTCTGAATATTTTATTTTTTCATTGAAAAAAATCCCAGAAAAAGTGATTTCGCTTGTTTTGAGAGGTTTTTAATGGAAAATTCCTTGATTTTCTAGTTTTTTCTAGATAATGGCGCAAAAAATTTGAATCGAGCATGCCTAAAAATAAATTTTGCCTTGTAAAAATGAGAAAATTAAACTCAAACTGAGATTTTCTCGCTTGCGAGCCCAAAATATGTTATTTTCTGAGATTTTCTCTATAAAATACCATTATTTTCGAATTCAGCTTATTTCAATATGGTTATATTAGCACGGCACGCTTTTTTACAACCGCGCTCTACCGAAACCGAAGAAAATTGTGTGCGAAATTGAGAGACTCAGAGAAAAATAGACATTTTTCAAGAATATTTCGGTGGAGCGCAGTTGTAAGAACTGTGCGGAGCTTATACATGAAATTCTGAAAAAAAATCTGTGCGGAATCGTTGGTTTTCAGTTTAGTATACTGACCACCATGCCATTTTTCGTCATCGAATTGGTGCTTAAAACCGAAACTCAAAAATGATATTTTATCCAATTTTATCCAAAATACTGATAATCAGAAGTAAAAATGTGAAACTGAAGTTATCAATGTAAGAAAAACCATACTTGCAAACCGGGCCGGCGCGTAACTCGCGTCAAACTCAATATTATGGTCTGAAAAATATACCAAAATGTAGATCTCGACGAGTTCCATGTCCGTGACCTTTTACGGGCCGGATGGCTATTCGTTATTGTGCCGCGGACCGGGAAAAAAGTGCCAAAAAACGCGAAAATGGCCAAAAAACCATTCTAGCCATGCCTGCAACATATTAGCGAATAGTCATCCGGCCCGTAGTAGATCACAGACATAGAACTCGTCGAGATCTACATTTTGGTATATTTTTGAGCTCATAATATTGAGTTTGAAGCGAGTTACGCGGCGGCCAGTTCGCAAGTATGAGAAAAACGAGAAAATTGAAGTTAAATGGGGGCATATGCAATTTTAAACCAGGAACTATCATCAGAACACAAAAAATTATATTGGAAGAAAGAAATATAGATGAATGCACACAAATTATCTCGACATGGGTCCATGGACACACGTAGAGTCCAGGAGAACCTATGCAAATGCGCTCTATTGACAAGCGTGGTACACATTGTCGTAGCGGTGAACTTTCGAACTTTCTGTGCATACCGTGGTGAACATTTCTAATGCCACGGTATGCGCAGAAAGTTCGAAAGTTCATCGCTACGACAAGTTGTTGCCCGTTGACAATAGAGCGCATCTGCATAGGTTCTCCTGGACTCTACGTGTGGACGTCCATAACATAATCAGGTTGTAAATGGGTACAAGATGGGGGAAACCTAAATTTCCGTCTCCTCCTCATCCGAACTATCATCAATATACTTCCAGTCTTTAAACATGTCCCTCCTTTCCTCCTCATCTCTAAGCGCCTTCAGAATCTCCGGATCCGTCTGAACCCCCCTCATCACCTCTCCTCTCATATGAATCGGTGCATCCGGGTCATGGAACTTTTCGTTCCAATCGTCCCAAAGCTCTTCCGGTTGCTCACAATTCTCGTCAAACTCCCAACGAGTCATCCTGACCACCGCGTCGCCATTGGCACGGATGATAAGGATTTGTGGGATTTTGTCGATAGTGATACCGTAGTTTTTCGCGAGTTGTCTGTAAAAAAGGGCCAATTTTTTAAATCATCAAGACTGAAGTTTTTGGAGACGCCACTTTCAAACGACCTATAAATTTGGTTATAGGTATTTTCGACTACGGGGGAGTCCATTTCTGCAGTCAAAATCTTATAAGCTCACAAACTTTTCGAATGGATGAGCTTATTCACATGGAATTCCAAATCGGCCGCATATACGCTACTGCGCGGATAACCTGTGCTCGTACGTTGCAAGAATAAGAATTGTCGATTCACAATTCAACATGAGAGCTCATAACTCGGCTCTCATTGACATTTAGCAGGTTTTGACTGCAGAAATGGACTCCTCGTGGTCAAAAATACCTATAACCAAATTTATAGGTCGTTTGAAAGCCGCTTCTCCAAAGATTTCCCTTGTCAGACTCACATAAAAGCACAATCCCTCAACTTGGCCAAACAAAATGTATAGTTCTTCGGGTGATGGTCTTCCGGAGTACGGTAAATTTGAGCGGGAATATAGACAAGTTCAAAATCCGGATGGTTAGCTTTCACGGCTTCATAAAATGTACTGATCTGATTCTCGAATCCCACACAACCCGGGAAGCTTGGCGAGCCGTGTGTGAACACGAAGGCGACCATCTGTAGAAAACATTGATGTGGATTTACGAGCGTAAATCCAAAAAATCTACACCACAAACCTTATCCTCCAGTTGTTCCTTGCCGGTTGTTGTTTTTGTTATTGTTAAAGTTTCCGTCGCTTCAATAATATGGAGAACAAGTTTTCCATATTTTTCAGACATTTCTGAAAGAAAAAGGTTTCGAAGCGAAAACCGTAAGAATTAAAAAAGGAAAACAATGTGAGGGTGAATAAGAGTGTCCCGGGGGACACGATAATTCAATTATGCAGGAGACACACAGAATTGTGTTCATACACAAAAATATTTTTGGTTACAACAATATGTAAAGGATTTGGCACACAGGCAGACAAGAGAAGATGCTACAGTAACCCATTTGTTTGAATAGGGGGTACTGTAGAGTAGTGAGTCACTTGGAAAGTGTCTAATGGTGTACGCGGGTGCCCAAGAATTCCAATTTTCGTAGTGTGTGTGGATCAAACCTAGATCTTCATTTTTGTAGTTGACCAATTTTTTGTACGAGCCCTCCCTAGAAAGTTACAGTACACCGAAAAACGGCGACGCCACTGTGAGCGGCAGCACGAGCTTACCATTGTTACCTCCATAGCCTGTCGCCCATTCAGAATGCCTACTGTAGTTTCAAGTGAATTGCAAATGCGCTCTGTTGTATTCTCATTTCGATGTTCTCGACATAAGGTTATTTCCGGGGAGCGTGTTTGCATACCTGGCATTGATTTGAAATGTGCATTGTGTCGGTGTGCCTGTCCGTGTGTCCGGATATCCGGATGTCCATGTATACGTTTAATAAAGTCCCGGAGTACAACGTGAATCCTGAAATTTATCTATCAACTTTGGAAGCTTTAGGACTCCCGACTATCCAAATGTTTTAAAAACATTTTACATTCACTGCATAGCCCTAGTCTAGAACTCTGTTTTTGTAGTTGACCACTTTTTTGTACGGACGGTCCCTAGAAAGTTACGGTACACCGAAGAGAGGCGACACCACCGAAAGCGGCAGAGCGCGCTTACCATGGGTACTTTCAAAAGGCTATAACCTGAAAGGGTGTTATCGCGCGCTTGGTACCTTCAGCTGGCTATAACTCAGTAGAGAGGCCACGTACACAAAAATGGTCAACTACAAAATTGAAGGTCTAGACTAGGGCTATTCAAAGAATGTAATTTCATACAAGTGAGACTTTTTTGGTAGAGTTACAGGTGTTCAAAGTTATCCGGAGTGCAGCATTGTCCCGATGGGAAACGACACGGAGCTGAATGCCTACCGTAGCGAGCCGGCTGAAGTAGAGAAGGATCCCTTCAGTAGTATAGTGCCAATAAAATGGCACCCGAGAGGATATGCAAGAGCAGTTGAATGGTGATCGCCCCTGACTAACTTTTCGTTCCAAATTTTCTTTTTTTCTGTAATCACGACTCTTTTTGTGTTCTCACTATTCTGAATTGTAATGAATAAATTTATACAGGGCAGCCAGATTCTTCCTATAACAACGGCACACATTGCCACGATACCTATATAATCCAGTGGATAGGTCATCAAGGCCGACAGTAAAAGACCCTACCAAAATAAATACACATTGCAAAGAGGGGAGGCTGTCCGTTGCCGCAGCAATCGAGTCGTCACCTCCTTCCCCTGGGGCAATCCGTTTTTGTACAATTTACATAGTAGACGTTCAAAAACCTCTATTCCTACAGTATCAGGAACTTGGGAGAACGATTTGGTTGACTTGACCCATCAGAAAGTGATAATCGCTGTCTCTATTGAAGGGGGAGACGTGCTGTTAGCACCGCCTGTTAGACACTATATGTATAACCCATACTTGTCAACCAACCGGGTCGAAATGGGCCTTGCACCGGATGGCTGGTTGTTAATGTACCGCAGGCCGGGAGAAAGTGCCGAAGAAACATTCTAGCCCGACCCGCGGCACATTAATAAATATCCATCTGATTTGTTCTCAATGGACACATTCCTTTCTAATCTGGTACATTCTCAGTTACTGTCAGAGCAAGAGAAGGTCGTTTTGAAACCGGGGAATTCCAATGACACTACTTACAATTGTGTCCGGTTTTGGAACAGGGATACTTTGAAACCAGGGAAGCGATGCTACTTACATCAGATCTCTAATGTGACCTTCCTCTTCTAGTTCCCACGTCATTTACCTGGAGGGGCCAAAAGAGATCCTTTCTCTCCCTCTCACTAGGGAAGGTCATGGACTCGGTCTGGAGTTATGGGACATGACTTATATCATTGGAAAGCTGAGAAAACTCTGATTCCAAATATATATTCAGTTTTTGCCCTCGAGTTCTGATATTCGAGAAAAACGAGGTCAAAGTTTGGAAAAATGACAAATTATTGTTTTTTTAACACGCGAAAATGACAAAAAAATTTCAAAAAGTTTTTCGCGTGTTTGAAAGACAATAATTTGTCATTTTTCCAAACTTTAACCTTGTTTTTCTCGAATATCAGGCCTCGAGGGCAAAAACTGAATATATATTTGGAATCAGCGTTTTCTCAGCTTTCCAATGATATAGGTCACATCCCATATCTCCAGACCGAGTCCATGACCTTCCCTAGTCAGTTCGGTATTTCTCAAAGACTCTTAGACAGTCTACACTATTTCCTCTCCTCCCTTTTCCATAGAACTCTATTAGCACCTTGCTAATCCCCTTCTGCCTTTCTCTATCTCTAGTGAGACTGTCTGGCCACGCCCACATGGGGCGAGAGCGAGACAGATTCATTCATTCCGTTGTGTCTGTCTCCTCAAGAACCTTCCTCCAGTTTTACCCATTTTAGTAATCGTTATGCTTCTTTATCTTTTATCGTAGCCTAATAAGGGTTTGATTACCGACGTCTTGTACGTTTTGACCCAGAAGGAGCATTCAAACCCCCAGCAATTATAGCTTCATTATTCCCTGCCCCGTCACCCATCAAATTATGATGAGATTGCCTATCTCTCATTATCTTGAAAGCTTAATTCCTAATGTGTATTGCCACGTCACATGTAGATTCTTTCGGATAACGTGTCTGAGAGGGAGAGGGCACTCCGTTGCCACGTCATCATGGCATTTTGCTTGGTGCAGAAGGTCTTAGGACCTCCAGAAACAAATAAAGACGGTGGAGAGAACAGTCTCTCTCAACGTTTACTCAGTTTTCGTAGGTAGTGAGAGGGGGAGGGCACTCCGTTGCCACGTCATCTAGGTCTGTAGCTCGGTCTTACTATTAGATCCCCCATAGGAGATGAACTCAGCGTTCATTATTTTTTCACTTTCTTTCAACGTCTTACGTTCTTGTGCTGTGTTTTGTCTTTCTCAGTCCAATTTTTTCTCTTATTCATAGTTCGTTCCCCCCTCCTCGAGAACCTTCCTCCAGTTATACCCCTTTTAGTAATCGTTATGTTTCTCTATCTTTTATCGTAGCCTAATAAAGGTTCAGTTTCGAAGTATCGTACATTTCGGTTTGGTCTGGGATCGACACAGGAAGAGCATTCCCAGGGATTATAGCTTTATTATTCCCTGGCCCGTCACCCATCAAATCATGATGAGATTGCCTACCTGTCATTCTTGAAGGTGACATCTTAATTCTATACTGCCACGTCACATGTAGATTTTTGCGGATAACGTGTGGGAGAGGGAGAGGGCACTCCGTTGCCACGTCATCATGGCATTTTGATTGGTGCAGAAGGTCTTAGGACCTCCAGAAACAAATGAAGACGGAGAAGAGAACAGTCTCTCAACGTTTACTCAGTTTTCGTAGGTAGTGAGAGGGGGAGGGCACTCCGTTGCCACGTCATCTAGGTCTCTAGCTCGGACAGAAGGTCTTTGGTCATTCCATAGCAAATATGGACGGAGGAGAGAACAGTCTTTCTCAACGTTCATTGCCTTGTCAGTTTTTGTAGGTATCTCACGTTTTTGTGATACGCTATGTCTTTCTTCCTCCTATTCTTTCTCTCATTCATAGTTTTCAATGTTTTTCAGAAGTATGACTACTCTTTCCAAGCCGTTATTTCTCGGACCATCAAAATGTATTGCACTATACATGGATCCTAACAAACGGTAAACAATAATATCCCTATCATATCAGTTAAATTATGGAAATTTCCAGGTTACAACTCTACCTACGCTGCCCATCATTCGGAATCGCCCATAAGAGTGAAGCCATAAGAATCAGGGATCTAAAAGTGCGACCTGACAACTTTGAGATCAATGGAACTATCTACAGGCTAGGAGTGATTACCCAATACACGGAAACACCAAATCCCAGATCGGTTGCTGTTGACAACGCCAAACGAGGAGTTCAAGAAAACATTGATATCTACGGTCTCCCGCCGAGACAGACACAAGATGAGGCGGAAAATGTGGAATTAGATAACGGTGAAATGGCCCGTTTAAAAGAAAAGATAGATAGAATGGAGCAAAACAATGCGAGACAAGGATTCCCTGGACACGGAATCTCTTCACAACTTGGAAGACGTACTGAAATTCAGCGACTCAGTTTGAAGGCGGAAGCATACAACATGAGAATCAACAACACTCTGCCCCCATTCCGTCATTATCTGCAATTGACTATTTCAACAGGAGATTCAGTCAAAATAGAGCGTGTGGTGTATGACAAACAATTTGGAACTGGCAAGGAATACATTGAGAAGATAGTGTTTGGCAACAAAAAAGTTCAAGTTGAAAATCTTCAAATTGGCGCTGACAAAGATTTCAATGATTATGAGAACAACTTTGGTATACAACGCGGCCCTTCTTCTCCCGAACCACTTTTCCAGTTGACACCACAAGCGGACAGTGTGAAACCATTACTGTCGATTCGAAGTTTGAAAGTAAGCGTGCTGAAAGTCACTTGCATTCTGACGAATGCGTTGGCTAGTCTTAGACCCATTCTGTCTCAGACCCCATTGAAAGAACTGAAAGCGCTTTGTCATGAAAACACATTTCCCGAGGACCCCATTGTAAATACAGCACAATTCCTTGAAATCGCAAAGTTCTGCCCAATAAACGTACTAAGTAACCGCCCAAACTACCGAATTCATATCGGTCATGGTTATAATCATAGTCAAAATGACGATGATTTAATCAACTTGGTGAACGAATGGAAGAAAAGGGAGATACCAGTTGGAACTTATTACTCCATAGGAGCTCGCTATGATTACTTGATTACGGCCATCTTCAGAACGTTTAGAAACATGCCAGGAGCAAAGTATGGAGAGAACGAAGAAACAAGGTTTTTCCCGATTTTTAGTTATAATTAAAGTAATTCTTAATTGCAGATTGACTAACTATCCGGAGTGCATCATTGTCCCAATGGGAAACAACACGGAGCTGAATGCCTACCGCAGCGAGCCGACTGAAGTAGAGAGGGACCCCTTCAGTAGTATAGTGACAATAAAATGGCACCCGAGAGGATATGCGAGAGCTGTTGAATGAGACTAAGGCCCCTGACTGACTTTTTCTGTTTTGCTGTAATCCCTGACTAAATTACTTTTTTTCCCTGACTAACTTTTTGTCCCATTTTTTCTTTTTTGCTGTAATCTCGACTCTTTTTGTGTTTTCACTTTTCTGAATTATTATGAATAAACTTAAACAGGACAACCAAATTCTTCCAGTCGATCAAATTTCCCCTTTGACAACGGCACACATTGCCACGACACTTATTTAATCCAGTGGATAGGTCATCAAGGCCGACAGTAAGAGACCCTCACAAAATAAATACACATTGCGATGAAGAGAACTTCTCATGCGCAAAAAAAGGTCCGTTGCCAAAGCAATAGAGTCGTCATCTCCTTCCCCCGGTTCAATCCGTTTTGTACAATTTCCATAGCAGACACCCAAAAATCTCCATTCCTACAGTACATATTAGCAATTTGATTGACTTGATCCATCAGAAAGTGATAATCGCTGTCTCTATTGAATGGGGAAGTCGTGCTGTTAGCACCGCCTGTTAGACACTATATGTAAGGCCCACACTTTTCAACCAACCGGGCCGGAACAAAGTACTGAAAAACGGGAAAATGGCCTAAAAAATCATTCTAGCCCGACCAGCGGCACATTAACAAGTATCCATCTGGTTAGTTCTTCATAGAGTTCTCAATAGAGCAACTTTCCACATTTTTTCTAACCTGGCACATTCTCAGTTACTGCCAGAGTAGAAAAAGAACACATTTTGGTCGTTTTGAGACCGGGGAATTTCAATGACACTACTTACAATTGTGTCCGAACCCTTATTTCTCAAAGACTATTAGAGAGTCTACACTATTTTCTCTCCTCCCTTTCTCATAGAGCTCTATTAGCACCTTGCTAATCCCCTTCTGCCTCTCTCTATCTCTAATGACACTGTCTGGCCACGCCCACATGGGGCGAGAGCGAGGCACTCTTTCCTTTGTTCTCCCCCCTCGTTCCAATTTTACCCGTTTTTGTTGTCATTATGTTTCTTAATCTTTAATCGTAGCCTAACCAAAGGTTCAGTTTTTTTCGACAAGGATTTTCAAAATAAAATTCGCGCGCTGGAACGCACAAGCGCAGGAATTTATGGGCGTAGCTTAAACTGCAAGCATAAATAACAACTTCCTACGCTTGCGCGTTCCAGCGATTTTGTATTTGTCATTATCTTGAAGGTGACATCTTAATTCTATATTGCCACGTCACATGTAGACTCTTGCGGATAACGTGTCTGAGAGGGGGAGGCCACTCTGTTGCTACGTCATTATTTCATTTTGCTTGGGGCAGAAGGTCTTAGGACCTCCAGAAACAAATAAGGACGGAAGAGAGAACAGTCTCTCTCAACGTTTATTGCCTACTCGGTTTTCGTCGGTAGTGAGATAGTGAGGGCACTCCGTTGCCACGTCATTAAGGCCTGTAGTTCGAACAGATGATGGTCTTAGGCCACAAAAAGCAATTATGGACGGATGACCTCAACGTTCATTGCCTTCTCAGTGTTTGTAGGCATCTCAAGTTCTTGTGCTGCGCGTTGACTTTCTCCCTCCTATTTTTTCTCTCATTCATAGTTTTTAAAGTTTTTCAGAAGTATGACCACTCCTCCCAAGCCGTTATCTTTCTTATCATCGAAATCTGTGGCACTCTACATGGATCCTAACAAACGGTAAACAGTATAACAAGCCTAGAACAAGCCTAGCCCTTCAATATCTGGAACATTTCCAGGTTACAACTCTACCTTCGCTGCCCATCATTCGGAATTGCCCATGAAAATGAAGCGATAAGAATCAGGGATCTAAAAGTGCGACCCGACAACTTTGAGATCAATGGAACTATCTACAGGCTAGGAGTGATCACTCAATACACGGATACACCAAATCCCAGACCGATTGCTGTTGACAACGCTAAAGGAGGAACTCAAGAAAACATTGATATCTACGGTCTCCCGCCGAGACAGACACAAGATGAGGCGGAAAATGTGGAATTAGATAATGCAGAAATTACCCGTTTAAGAAAAGCGATAGCCGGAATGGAGCAAAGCAATGCGAGACGAGGATTCCCTGGATATCTTGGAAGTCGTACTGACATTCAGCGACTCAATTGGAAAGCGGAAGCATATAACATGAGAATCAACAACACCCCGCCGCCATACCGTCATTATCTGCAATTGACTATTTCAACAGGAGAATCAGTCCAAATAGAGCGTGTGGTTTATGACAAACAATTTGAAATCGGCAAAGAATACATTGAGAATATAGTGTTTGGGAACAAAAAATTTCAAGTAGAAAATCTTCAAATAGGCGCTGATCAAGATTTTAATGATTATGGTATTGAGCAGGGCCCTTCTCGTCCCGAACCACTTTTCCAGTTGACACCACAAGCGGATAGTGTGAAGCCATTACTGTCGATTCGAAGTTTAGATATAGGCGTGCTGAAAGTCACTTGCATTCTCACGAATGCGTTGGCTAGTCTTAGACCTATTTTGTCTCAGACCCCATTAAAAGAACTAAGAGCACTTTGTCATGAAAAAACATTTCCTGAGGAGCCAATTGTAAATACAGCACAATTCCTTGAAATCGCTGAGTGCTGCCCAATACACGCACTAAGTAACCGTCCAAACTACCGAATTCATATCGGTGACGCTTATCAACAAAATGGAGAAGGTTTAATTGACTTGATAAACGAATGGAAGAAAAGGGAGATGCCAATCGGAACTTACTACACGATGGGAGTTCGCTATGATCGCTTGATTACGGCTATCTTCCAAACGTTTAAAAACTTGCCAGGTGCAAAGTTTGGAGAGAACAAAGAAACAAGGTGAGCTTTTAATTTTTTCTTAAACTTTTAGTTATAATTAAAGTAATTCTTAATTGCAGATTGACTAACTATCCGGAGTGCGTCATTGTCCCGATGGGAAACGAAACGGAGCTGAATGCCTACCGCAGCGAGCCGACTGAAGTAGAGAGGGACCCCTTCAGTAGTATTGTGACAATAAAATGGCACCCGAGAGGATATGCGAGAGAAGTTGAATGGTGATCGTCCTTTTATTACTTCCAATTCCAATTCATACAACTCATCCCTCTTTTAACTATATGTGCTCCATTATATTTTTAACCCTCTCTCACTGTCCACGTGTTGATTATGCATTATGTATTTACTGTTTCCGATTTATTTTCGCGACTCACGAAGTCTCTTTTCTTTTCTTACTTTTATGAACTTAATGAATAAATTTATACAGAGCACCCGAATTCTCACAGTCGATCCGATTTCCCCTGGCAAGGCTGTCGTACGGCCGGCCGAGGTAGGGCCGCGGCCGGCCCAAAAAGTTTTGGCACCAGTGGGGTGTCGAACACTGGTGGTCAGACTGGTACCAAAAAGTCAAAAGTGTATCAAGTCATGTTTTCAGTTGAAACTCTAGAAAGCCGCGGCTGTTTGAGATTTTCCCTTCACGGCCGTCCGCAATTTCTGCCAGCCTTGCCCTGTGACAATGACACACATTGCCACGTTGCCTATACGTTCCTGCGGTTACGTCATCAAGGTCGACAGTAATCCCCCCCTCGCAAAATAACTACACATTGCAAAGAGAAGAATCTCTCATGCGCAAAAAAAGGTCCGTTGCCAAAGCAATACAGTCGTCGCCTCCTTCCCCCGGGGGCAAACCGTTTTTGTACAATTTATATAACAAACACCTAAAAATCTCTATCTATAGCCCGTTCTTGTCAACTGGGCTAGGCTCCGGGTGGCTAGGCGTTAATGTGGGTCGGAATAAAGTGCCAAAAGACGCTAAAATTACCAAAAAAGCCATTTTGAGCCACTAGCGGCACAATAGATGTTCTATCCGGACCAAAGTAGGTCACAGACATAGAACTCGTCGAGATCTACATTTTGGTATATTTTCCAGCTTTTAAAACCCAGTATGAAGCAGGTTAAGTCCCGCCCAGTAGGCAAGTATGGTACTTTCCTGCGGGTACCGTGGGGGAAAAGGAGAGGTCAGTTCATTGCCACGTCATCGAGGCAGACAGTAATGCCCCCCTTGCAAAATAAACACCCATTAAGAGGAGGACAACCTCTAATAGGGACCAGTCCGTTGCCAAAGCAATCAGCCTGACCAGACGATGTACGCCTCCTTCCCCCTATCCAGCAGACGGCCAAAAATCTCCATAGCCTTCCTTTCCTCCGTTCGCAAAAACTCAAAAATCGACTAAAGTACAATTTTCAGAATTATGACTACGCGTCCCAAGCCGTTATTCTATGGAACTGCAAAATGCGTCGCTCTTTACATGAATCCCAACGTGCGGTAAGTTAATTCATGATAATTTAAAGGCTAACATCTCAAAAGTTCCAGACTTCAACTCTTCTTTCGCTGCCCAATGTTTCAAACTGTTCACCGAAATCAAACGCTTAGAATCAGGGATCTCATCGTTCGGCCTGACAAATTTGAAATCGATGGCACTATCTACAAACTGGGAGTGATTACCCAGTACACAAATAAGCTGACGCCCACTTTTCTTTATTTGAGAAACAATGAAGGAGGATTGCAAACGGATGTTGATGTCTATGGTCTACCAATTAACACGACCGGGAATATGCGGGATGATAAAGAAGAGATAGAGATTTTGCAGCGAGAAATCAAGAGACTGGAGGAAAATCAACGAAAGCTCGGATTCTATGACAATTTTATACAAATCCTGTTTGAGATAGAAGAGGCTCAGTCGAAAATCGACGTGCTCCAAATGCGAATTTACAAATCACCGTCGTCGTGTCGTAATCATCTGCGATTGACTGTTATAACAGGAGAAAATTATAAAAAGGAGCTTGTGGCTTACGAAAAACCATTTAAACTCGCTAGGGAGTACCTTGAGAGACGGATTTTTTGCAATGGGTACATCCAAGTGAGAAATCTCCAAATTGGTGAAGATTTTAAGAAACACGATTTACTTGACGGTATCCCTCTAGAACCTCTCTTCCGGAAAGATCCACAAGGAGATCTAGTAAAACCATTACTGTCAATTCGAGAAGGATGTTTAGAGGTTGAAATGTTGAAAGTTACTAAAAATTTGACTAATGCATTGACGAGTCTTCGAACAGTTCTCTCAGCTGCTGTGCCGCTAAAACATTTGAGAACTGTGAACCAATCGTTTCCTGATGATCCAATCATCAAAACTTCACAGCTTGTTTCGATGGTTGGAAAATTGCCGTTCTATGTGCTCAGCAGAAGTCCGAACAATCGAACTCATATTGACTCATATACGGATTTTCCCAGTTTGAGTTTTACTGACGTAGTAAACGAATGGATGGAATCGGATATGAGCGTTGGAACATATTACTCGATGGGAATTCACGCGGCTCCCTTTCTCGAGGGGCTGTTCAATTTGTTTAGAAAACTCCCAGGGGCTGAGACCGCCGAGAACAAAGAAACCAGGTGAGGTTGAGCAAGAATTCCTATTCGAAATATTTCTTAATTGCAGATCGACCAGATTCCCGGAATGCGTCATCATCCCTATGAAAAACAACACGGAGCTGAATGTCTACTGCAATGAGCCGAATAATGAAGAGAAGGAGTACTGTAGCACGGAGTTCATTTTGAAAATGAAATGGCAGCCAAAAGGATATGCGAGAGTTGTTAAATAATGTTTTTTTTTCATGTAATACAAAAATTCTGGTTTCTGTTCTACAATAAAAACGTCTCCATTGAGTCTATGCGCTTATTTCGAAGCTATTTGTGTATTCCTGAAGTATTAGAAATTGGGGAGAGCTGTTAGGTTGAGATGTCCCAACAGAAAGTGATAATCGATGTCTCTATTGAAGGGGGAGTCTTGCTATTAGGTTTGACTGAGCAAAAATAGCACAACATGTTTGTAGTTGACCATCATTTTGTAGGGGCACTACCATGAAAGTTATAGGTTGTCAGAGTGAAAAGATCCGAAATTTCGCTAATAAGCACTGAAATTTTAGGTAGAATTGGCTTTTATCCCCTCTAACCTTCATGGTAGTAGTGTCCTACAAAAAAAGGTCAACTACAAAAATGATGTACTATTTTTGCTCTGTCCAACCCATACAAAATATACCATACTTGCAAACCGGGCCGAAACGGGCCGACACGGGCCGGCGCGTAACTCGCTTCAAACTGAGTCTTATGAGCTGAAAAATATACCAAAATGTAGATCTCGAAGAGTTCTATCTCCGTGGCCCACTACGGGCCGGATGGCTATTCGTTAATGTGCCGCGGGCCGGGAAAAAGTGCCAAAAAACGCGAAAATGACCAAAAATGTCATTCTAGCCCGGCCCGCGGCACATTAACAAATAGCTATCCGGCCCGTAGTAGGCCACGGAGATAGAACTTGTCGATATCTACCTTTTGGTATATTTTTCAGCTCATAAGACTCGGTTTGAAGCGAGTTACGCGCCGGCCCGTGTCGGCCCGTGTCGGCCCGTTTCGGCCCGGTTTGCAAGTATGAAATATACTTTATCGGACAATCAGGTGACACCGAAATACACTTGGTTATTTTCAACTGAAAAAAGCAAAACTTGATAACCTTTTGACCGTTACTGTAGTTAATGACATTAGCTATTTAGTACATGCATATTTCTATTCGCTACTGCACTGCCAAACGTGCTCCACCGAAATTCTCTGAAAAGTTGCGATAAAAATGGTTTGAAAACGTTTTCACCGGAAAAAAATCAAATTTTCTGGCTGAATGAGTAACTTTTGTACACTGTATGAAAACTTTGTTTCTATGCGTCTTTAATCTTCAGTAATAATCCGCACTTGTTTAACTAGGTGTTAGCAATTTACAAATAGAGCGCACTTGCCACATTCCTAACTACCCTAATACGTTCTATTCTCATCCAGTTCCCCCTCTTAGTCATTACCGTCCATGTTACTTGACACCCCCTCCCCATAAAGTGCCAGTAATTGACATCATCTTCTGTCTCCATCCGTTGTTTTCCCCCTCTCCACCCCAAAAACCGCTCCCCCTTTCATTTAGAACCGAAAAACGCGGAAACCGGAATAGTCCATAGCGGCGGTGGCAGATTGATTTTATGATTCACTCTTATTTCTGTGTTGTCCTCTCCAATTTGATCATCTACTCCTGTTCTTCCCCAGCTTAGTGTGGAGAGCACAGGACAGTGTCTACACCCTCCTAATACCCTCTCACTATGTACACGACTTTTCACCCCCCGTCCCCCTTTTTCCACTGGGTAAAACCGTAAAACGCGACGGGCGACAACTCAAGAGGAGAGCTCTTGCTCAGAGCACAGCAGCACCAAGCGGTCAAACAAAAGAGAACTTTTCTCGGAGCAGGGGGACGGACGGTCTGTTTACCCCCCCCCTGTGCTGGACCTGTCTCCGTCGGGAGGGGGGGGGGGGACTGTCCACTTTTGCTTGAAGAAGCATCCGGAGAGCACAAAGAGGAATGATAGAGAGAGAGCTGTCAAAAGAGTGTGCACCACTCGATTATCTCGCCCCTACCCGATTACCTTTAGCCACCCGTTTTGAGGCATTCTTTTTGACAGTTTATCCCCAATCCTTTCATAGTTTTCGTGTTGTTTGCTCAATTTTTAGAAATGACCACATTCTCTAAGTTTTATCCGTGAATTGCGAGTCTTATCTGGTCATTTTGGTGTTGTTTTGAAGTTTTGGTTTCGAAATGTCTCGGTTTTGAAGTGTACCTGTTTTTTTTGATAAGAAACCAGTGTCCCAAATGGTTAAGCTTTAAAATATTTGCTATTTTTCCAGCCGGATCCGAGACATTTCAAAACCGAGCAAAGTATTTTTGCAGTTTCAAAAAGTCCCCGGTTTCAAAATGTCCCCGGTTTTGAAATCTTTGCGTTATTCTGAAACCGAGACATTTCAAAACCGCCGTAAGATACATCAAGAGTTTAGCGTGGTTACGAAATGTCTTGGTTTTGAAATGTCTCCCGTTTTGTGTCTGTAAGGTTTGGGGTGTCTACTCGGTTTAAAAATGTCCCTAGTTTTAAAATGTCTTAGTTTTGAAGTGTCCCTAGTTTTAAAATATCTCAGTTCTGAAATGCCCCGGTTTTGAATTGGCGCTATCGCTAATTTTTGCTTGAAATAGAAAAAAATTGCATTTTCCAGAATTTTCTATACCAAAAAAGGTGATTAAGCGTTTCCTCTCCGAACCTTTGGATTTCAACATTCCGGTGTCGATTTACACCCGTAAATCGACACCTAGACTCATTTATTTACGTAATACCACGTCATTTTATCTAATATCAAGTTTTCCACCCCTCTCTTTATTTATGTACCTAAAACGCTGACTGTCGCTCGCGCCTACCAGTTTTTTCATCGCTTAAAAACTATAAAGTCTATAATTTTCAACAAAATTTTCATTTTTCAAGTATCCCCTAGTCTAGACCTCCATTTTTGTAGTTCACCACTTTTTTGTACGGGCGGTCCTTAGGGAGTTACAGTACAACGAAGTGAGGTAACCTGAATCGCTTGGTACCTTCAGCTAGCTATAACTTAGTACGGACCGCCCGTACAAAAAAAATGGTCAACTACGAAAATGAAGATCTAGACTAGGGCTATTCAAATAATGTAATTTTTTACCAGTGGGACTTTTTTATGGCAGAGTTAAAGCGGTTTAAAGTTAGGATACGTTTTCCGAATTTCTTATTTTTTACAACCCTCTTCATGTTCCTTCTTACTATCATGTCAAACTACAGTACCCAAGTTCCCCTTTTCCAGAAATATCCAAATGCGAAGGGTGCTCATCCCCTTACTCCTCACCACCGCCCTATGCTGGGCACAGGACGCGTCGGAGGCCTGCACAAAAGCTCTAACGGATTGTGAGAACGATCTAGAGTGTCAGAATCGGTTGGCTCCGTTGATGGCCGCGTGGTAAGTACGCAAAATTTTCGCAAGACACTGACCAGCTTGTCGGAAAAGAAAAATAATGTGTAATCACTTTGTCAAACACTCCGAAAACTTATATTGACATTTCTCTACTCTTATTTCCAGCTCTACCGGCACGTGTCAGCCACAATGTCGATCCGCCGTGCTCAATGTCTACCAAAACAAGCTGGGCCGCATCTTGCTCCGCTCCGACGCCACGTGTATTCCGGGACGTGACGAGCTTCGCACCTGTAACTTCCTTCCAGCCGAGCCCACCGTTCATTGTAGTCTTGGAAAGCTGGCATGCGAAGGGGATCTTCAGTGTAACTCGAAGTTTGGCGTTTTCATGTCAGAGTGTGAAGCCGATGCGGCAAGAGGTACGGTAGAGCGCGCTTATCACATTCACAATTTCACTTCAGGTGCATGCAGCGAAAAATGCAAGACCCTTCTCAACCAGACCATTGAGACCTCCGTCGGAAGTATCTTCTCGAATTGTACTTGTACTGCTAGAGACGACCAGTTGTGCACAAATTTGAAGGATAACTTGTTGGGAGTCTGTTTGAAGGTAAGGATTTCAGAAATTGACAATTTGGGTGTGTAGATGAAATCTAGATCTCCTCTATTTTGCAGTCTATCTTTCTAGGGAGCACCCGTACAAAAAAGTTGTCAGCTAGAAAAATGTTGATCTAGGTGTGATCTACAAAATTTAATATAAATTTTAAATAAAAAAAATTTAATATAATATAGTTGATGTACAAATTACCTTGTTGCGGGACCTCAAAGTTGAATATCATTAGGTCTGCAACGGATGATTGGTCGATATTGAAAAATCAGTAAATTTTAGGATCCCGGCACGATCCCCCCTGCACTACGTTAGCACCAAATGTATATTCATTGTGTAGATCAAACTTAGATCTCTATTTTTCTAGTTGACAGCTTTTTTATACGAGCGGTCCCTAGGGAGTTACGGTACACCGAAGAGAGGCGACATCATCAGAGCTGCAGTGCGCGCTTACCATTGTAACGTTCAGCTAGCTATAACTAGCTAGGGACCGCCCGTACAAAAAAGTTATCAACTGCAAAAATGAAGGTCTAGACTAGGGTTATTCAAATAATGTAACTTCATACCGATGAGACTTTTTTTGGCAGAGGTACAGACGTTCAATGTTAGGTAGTTTTTATCAGTCAGAATTTTCTATCTTTGACAAACTTCTAACCGTTTTTATAATTCTTGATATTATGTAATATCCAAGTTTTGTTTTCTAAAAGTATTTAAATGTGTCACTTTCGTAGTTGACAACTTATTTACGGGCGGTTCCTAGGAAGTTACTGTACACCGGAAAAGGCTGCCATTAGCAAGCTATAACTCTCTAGCGACAGCCCGTATAAAAAAGTTGTCAACTACAAAAATGAAGCCCTAGACTTGTTCTACAACTTTAATTAACAATTAAATTTATATAACAATCAGGAAGATTATGACAATGTGCTCAAAGCTGCACATTTTCTACTGGTAATCGCAAATGACACCATGTAACCATTGCATGATTCTCAATAGAGCGCAGTTACATTAATTGTGATTAATTGCTATGAAACAGTAAGAGAGCTTGCTTGCCACATAAGCAGTACTGTAGAATTTTTGCTATCTCCTTTTTTTTGCGTTCTGCAGGAAAATAGAATTGTCATCTTCATCAAAAACTATTATTTATGGTTTCTGAACTTTTTCTATTCATTATCAGTCACTGAACTCTGGCCTTGGCTAGATTGTATTCGGGCGACAAGAATGGTGACAAATAGAACATTTCCGTAGTCAGAAAAAGTACCGGTTTCGAAACGTCCCACCATTTCCAGAACACCCCCGGCGGCGTCACCCTCTCCCCATCGGACAACTCGATCACGGATGCTCCTGGAGGAAACGACTTGGCCGATTCCTCAGTCAGCCACCCCACATCTATCATCACCGCCATCGCAGTCTACTTGCTCACTGTGCTCTTTTTCTGAAAATGTGTGCAGTTTTTCTGAAAATTTTCTTCCCCCTGTGATTTTGAATCATTTGCTCTGTGATATGTTTTAATTTACTTATTTATTTTGTTTTGTTTTTTTTTGTCGGTGGCCTAGAAATCCTTTTCTCTCTCAAAATTTCTAGTCCCTGTTTTAAAAGAATATCAAAGAAGTCACGTGTTTTATTATATGTAACGAATAAATTATTTTTGAAGTTTTGGCGTGCGGACATCCGGACAAACCGATAGACAGTTTGGGCATCCGGACATCTGGACACACAAATACACAGACAGAAAGACATCCGAAAGACAGGCAGACAGATAGAGCCGATTTTCAAACACATTTTTGGCTCTCTGAAACGTGTTTTTTGGACTTCATCCGGACAAACTGGCATACAGACAGACAAAAAACAAGCGGACATCCGGATATTCGGACACACATACAGACATAATCCAAGTCCTGAAAATGTATGAACACAGTAGCCTCTTCATACTCCAACGGTGGACTAAATGGGAAATCCGGAAAAAGAGACACACAGATCGATACGGACATCCGGACACCCAGATATCAGGACAGACAAACACTATTCCTCCTAACCTGCGGACATCCGGACATCCGGAAATCAGGACAAATAGGCAGACAACAGATCCGAAATCAAATTACAACGAAGCAAGACAGTAACCGATTCAATCCCGTCTCTGTTAAATGTTGGGACATCTGGACATCCGGACAAACAGACAAGGTTACAGACATCCGGATAAACTGACTCACATACCGAACAACAACTCCGGTCCAGCATGACAGTAAAATGCTTTCTGTCTAGTTGGGACATCCGAACGTGCAGACACACCGACAGACAGGACATCTGGACATTCGGATGCCAGGAAAGACAGACAGACACAAATCACGATGATGAAAGGAGACAGTAACCTATTCAAACCTCTCTTGGAGACATCCGGACAACAGGACACACAGACAGACATAAAATACATACTAACGGACCCACGGGCCAATTGTTGGCGACATCCGGACACACAGAGACACAAACAGACACACACACAGACCTTTGAACCTTAAACAAATACCCGAATTTGACAATGATTGACTAGCAGAAAATTTTTTGATTTGCGAGCATGTACGTCGTTGATGATATGCTGATAAACCGTTTCCCGCTTATCAGGACGAAATAATGATTATTTCCCCTTCTCTCTCTTTTTATTTTATGTCAGCACACCAAGAAATGTTTCTTATTCCAACACATTCAAAGTGATTTATGGTTACCGTTAACACGTTGTGTGTCTCTAGCCTGATTCCTTTATCAAGAACCGCGTGGCCACGAGTTTTCCGTTTTCTCGAAAATTTTCATTTTAGTATGATTCTAGTGAGGCACCACTTTTTGGAAAATTATTGAATTATTTTTGAATATTCGGCCGAAACGCCTTAAAATCGCTCTAAACACCCTAAATTCCCGTTCTCCCGATTCTCAAAATGAGCCTTTGTGGAAGAGTTTTCCCACGCGCTACCGTGTAGTTCTCTCGGACAAGATTTTTGCTCGATTCCACGTTTCCTTGATATTTTCAACAAATTTTCGTGGTTTTGCAATATAAATGTTGGAAATAGTGAGAAAACGTGGAATTGAACACAAAACTCTTGTCCCACAGGAGTGCAAAGCATAGTTGTCCGGAATCCGGATTCCGGAAATTCCGGATTCCGGAATTCCGGGGTTTTTTTGACATTCTGGTTCCGGTTCCGGATTCCGGAAACTGAAAAATCGCATTCCGTACAACTCTGGTGCAAAGCGTAAGGTCGCGTAAATGCGCTGCGTCGCACAGCGGTTGGCACGGTGCCAAAAAACGACTTGGCTGAGTGCCAAATCCAAGTTTAGCGTGTGTTTGTCGTATCTTTTATTGAAAAACGCGACGCGACCGCAGCGCGACCTGGCCGGTAAATTCAAAACTTTTCGTTGCGGACCTTACGTCTCGCACCCCTGTGTTGTCCGAGAGGACTACACGGCGGTGTGGGAAAACTCTTCCACCAAAGCTCATTAGAAGAACGGGCGATTTCAAGGCATAAGCGTCAATAATAAAAGCTTCTTAGAATTTTCTGAAATATCGGAATCTGAAAATAGTTCGATTTACAGGGTAACCATGAAACCAGTCGTTGCTTTTTCGGCGTTGCTCGTCCTAGCTGCGGTAAGTCTGAAAATTTAGATTCCAATTTGAAAAATTGCTTGAAACAAGAACTTTAGAAATCTGTATTTAGATTTTTGGTAGGTTAAGTTTTAGCTGAAATAGAGTAACTTTAAATTCCGAAATTCTAATAAACATCTTTAAAATCTCAACAATAGTGTTTTAACACAAAAAACTGACATTTTCCAACAACAAAAAAAACCGGTATAAATCGGTTAGTTTTAGCCCTAGGCGGATTCTGAGAACAGATTCGGAATCCTCATGGTTTCAGCTTTCTAGTCGTATAAAAATGATATATTTTCCAAAAGTTGAAGACGTGAGAATTCAGAATATGTAAGCAACTCTCAGGTAGCATCAAATTGAGCCGAGTTACGAGGCTTTGAAGTTTTGGTTGTCAATAAATGTGTTCTTTTAGAATTTCAATTCCTTGTAACTCGGCTAGTTTTAGCCCTGGACTGATTCTGAAAACAGATTCAGAATCCTCATAAGTTCCGCGTTCTAGTCATGCCCAATAATTTTTCTGAAATTTCACCCAAGTCCTCACAATTACAGCTCCTTCCCGTCTCATACCAACGAAATGTGGAGAATCCGGATTTCAAGCCAAATTGTTTAGTTGGTGGACCAGATATCTACGATCCAACACAGGCGGAAAAGGTAAGAAACACTCCGTATCCATATGCAGTCGCTACTCAGTCAAAATAATGGAGCGCCTCACAACAGTACTGTCCAAAAGGTTGTAAACTTTGGCCGTTTTCAGTTGAAATTGGTCAACTTTGAGAGTGTGTTATGGTAATACTGATTGTCCCATCAAATATATTTTTAATGAATCATACAGATCAAAATTAGAGCTCCATTTTTGTAGTTGACAACTTTTTTGTACGGGCGGTCCCTGGAGAGTTATGGTGATTTTAAGGGGACAGCTAAAAAATTGCACTATTTTACACTGAAATGTGACAAACTTTGTCGATGTGTAACTCTTTGAGGAGTGTCCGTACAAAAAAGTTGTCAACTACAAAAATATAGCTCTACTTTTGATCTCTATTACCCATCAAAAATCTACTTGATGGGACAATCAGTATTACCATGACACCCTCTCAAAGTTGACCAATTTCAACCAAAAACGGCCTATGTTTACAACTTTTTGGACGGTACTGTAGACTCCGTATCGTTAGAATGTGTGTTGAGTCGTTACTCAGTTAATTCCAGGTCCCATGGTTCGACGTGAACCTCGACCTTCCACCACGTCAACGCTTCAAACAAATCGCCGCGGCCTACAAAGACGACATCCGCGCGGTCTTTGATGTTCTCAATGTAAGTTTTTTTTTCCCTTGTGTAGATTTACGCCCCCCGTAAACCCACACCTACAGTACTTCCTCACCATCATCCCTGGCGTCAACGCGTGGGAACTCATCGGAAACGTGACAGCAAGCGCGCTGGACAAGGGAATGATCATGAATCCCTACAAGGATGAGGTGCTAGGAATCGCCGAGGTCCTCGAGGTGCCGATCGGAAATTTGGTGTTCTTGAACATCTTCTACGAGATGTCACGTTTTTGTACGTCGATCGTCGCACAGACTGAGGATAATAAGGATTTGTATCACGCGAGAAATTTGGACTTCGGACAACTCTTCGTGTGGGATATCGACGCTCAGTCGTGGGGATTGACGGATGCGTTGAAGAAAGTCAGTGTCAATATTAACTTCTTCAAGAATGGAAAACTCGTGTTCAAGGGATCCACGTTGGCTGGACATGTCGGTGTTTTGACGGGTGAGTCGTGGTGACTGAGTATGCAAACGCGCTCCACCGCACACAATTATTTGGTACCGCAAAGATTAGCTAGACCAAAGAAAATTGTGTGCAAAATTGAGAGTCTCAAAGAAAAAGAGACATTTTTAAAGGGAATTTCGGAGGAGCGCGGTTGTACGAAGCGTACCGTACTAACAGAAGGACATCCGGAAATCCGAACACACAGACAGATACTTATGTACGATATTTGTACAGAACAAATGTTTTTAATTTGTGTTTTCTAAAAAAAACGGGCTGGCGTACCTTCGGCGCGTTTTCCGACCGACTAACAGACATCTGGACTGTAAGACATACCGAATTTTGACATTTCATATAAAAAAAAATGGTCTGGCGCGCTTTAGGCGCGTTTTACGAGCAACAGACATCCAGATGAGACACGCAGACTGACTAATTTCGGCTGGCGCGCCTTCGGCGTATTTTTGAATTTTTTACTACAGTACTCCAATTTTATGTAAATTCTTCAACTTTTTCGACTACGAACTCAAAATGTGTCTGGCGTACCTTTGGCGCGTTTCTCGAAAAACAGACATCCGCGCATTAATACGTACATACCGAGGAAATTTTCTTTATTAAAAACGGCTGGCGTACCTTTGGCGTGTGTTCAATAATTGGTTTCTCGGGAAAAAAGGGGGAATTTCCGTTTAATTCTGGCGCGCCTTGGACGCGTTTATGAGTTTTAGAAGTTTTCAAGATACAACAGGAAAAATCGAGAACTTTCATATGTTTTTTGTTTTATTTTTGTCTGGCGCGCGCCTTAGACGCGTTTTCAAAAAATTGTGGCATTTTTCATGCAAATACTTCACGTGTCTGGCGTACCATTGGCGCGTGTTGTAGAAAAAGGAAAAAAAAATTGAAGTTTTCTATAAAAAAAAGTGTGGATTCTGAATCAGGTGTTGTATTTAATCTACGAATAAGATACATGGCCTAAAATTATTCCAAAACTTCAAAAAAAAATTTTACATTTTCAGCCATGAAACCGCACAAATTCTCTCTATCGATGAATGCAAAAGTGCAACCCGATTTGATAAATGTCGCCAAATGGTACATGGGCGCTTATGAGAACACCGATCTTCAATTCGTCATGTATTTCGAACGTTGGCTTTTCGAGAACTGTGACGACTTCCAGGTGGGTAGATTTACGCCCCGTAAATCGACATTAGAAGTTTTTATTGTCGATTTACGCCCGTAAACCCACACAGACACAACTTCTGTAGACGGACCTCCGTAAATCCACATTTGCAGTCAGCGTAACCTCCGTAAATCAACATACATTTTTTCAGTGCGCCCGCCAAAAGATCGCCGAAGTGAAACTGCTCACCGGAGCCTATTTCATTCTTGGAGGTGTCAATCCGGGTGAGGGAAGTGTTCTGGTGAGAAACACGACGTCGGTTCAATTTGAGAGAAAACTGTTCGACGGAGACAATGATTGGTTCTTGTTGCAGACGAACTATGATCCCGATAAGGTAAGGAGCCGTTTTTTCTGGAATCGTGTGTTTGTAACAACTTGTGTTTTTCCACAAGATGAGGAATCTCAACAAGTTGTGTTTTTGTTTCAACAACTTGTGTTTTTGTTTCCACAAGTTGTGTTTTTCAACAACTTGTGTTTGTGTTTCAACAACTTGTGTTTTTTCAACAAGTTGTGTTTTAGTGTCAACAACTTGTGTTTTTTCAACAACTTGTGTTTGTGTTTCAACAACTTGTGTTTGTGTTTCAACAACTTGTGTTTTTCAACAACTTGTGTCTTTTCAACAACTTGTGTCTTTTCAACAAATTGTGTTTTTGTTTCAACAACTTGTGTTTGTGTTTCAACAACTTGTGTCTTTGTTTCAACAACTTGTGTTTTCCAACAAATTGTGTTTTTTTTTGTGCAAAATCGTGTGTTTTTGAAAAATTGTGTGCTTTTTTGTAGCAACTTGTGTTTTTTGAGGATCCGTGTGTTTTCGTGAAAGTCTGTGTGTGTGTGTGTGTATTTGTAACAATTTGTGTTTTTTTCAACAACTTGTGTTTTCGTAAAATCAGCTGTGTGTGTGTGTTTGTGTCCAGAACTTGTGTTTTCATACACAAGTTGTTGAAACAAACACAACTTGTGGAAATAAACACAAGTTGCTGAAAAAAACCACAAGTTGTTGAAACACAAACACACATGATTTTTCACAACTGGTACACACGATTTGGCACACACGCACACACACAAACACACAAAAACCACAAATTGTTGAAAAACACAAGTTGCTAAAAACACAAGTTGTTGAAGTTGACACATACGATTCCTAATACCCCACCATCTGGACATTCGGACACTCTTAGCGGTAGATCAAAAAATATCATGCTGCCACGTGTCACCCCCCCCCCTCTAATTACGTAATCCCTACCGTAATCCCTTCCATACAATCTGTCACCTACAGTACTCAAGGGGGACTAGAATTTCCTCTTCCAAAAACAAAAAAAAGCTCTTCCAGAATCCGCTCTTCATCGACAACCGTCGTGATCCCGGAAACGCGTGTATGAAGAAGTTGACACGTGCCGGCGTCGGAATGAAGGGTATCTACACGGTAAGGCGTGGCGGACTAGAATCCTAGAACCCAAATCCTAGGCCACCATATAAAATTTGAATTTTCAGGTGCTCTCCTCGAAGCCAAATCTCAACAAGACCACCGTCCACACCGTCCTAATGTCTGTTACCAAGGGCTACTTCGAGACTTTTGTCCAAAAGTGTCCAAATCCGTGTTGGGCGTTCTAATCTATCTTTTTTTCCATCAAAAAATAAATACGCATTCATTTGATCTACAAAAAAACAGAAACAAAAACAAACAAAAAAAGAAAATATTTGATCTACTGAAAAGCGAATGCTCCATGTGGGTACGACTCGGTCGACGCAGTCTTGTATTGGGATGAGTCGGTTTTCAAGATGGAGCTGGATACGGTAGAGTAGGTTCTCGGAGCAGGAGAGCCCGAGAGGGCGGAGTCAAAACGGCTCGAGCCGGTCGAGTCAAAGAGCCAAGAGCCGGTGACAGAGCGGCGGTGGTGGCGGTTGTGACTGCTGGAAAGAGATAGGGAGGTGGTGTTAGGTAATGGGGGGGGGGGGGGGTCGTGGAAGAGTTTGAGTGGCCTAAGAGATCCTAGGCCACACTGAGTCGGATCCTAGGCCATCTTCTCGGCTTGAAGATGGTCTAGAACGGAGGCCTAAAGCTAGACGACGGTGACCTAGGATCCGAGACAGCCGTGGCCCAGGATCCGACCGATACCGTATCTGAGGAGATTCTAGGCCGTCTCACTGTCCGGATGCTAGTCGGGAAACGCGCCAAAGGTGTGCCAGACACTTTTTGATAAAAATTGCAGAGATGACCTAGAATCCTCCAGCTACATTCTAGGCCTCACCTTCCCGTGAAAATTATTTTTAAAAAAACATTAAATATATGCCCAGAAACCTGAAGAGATGAGGATTCTGAATCTGTTCTCAGAATCCGTCTAGGGCTAAAACTAGCCGATTTATACCGGTTTATTTTTTGGGAAAATGTCAATTTTCATATTCTTAAAACACTATTCCTCCGTCTGTGTGTCTTACTGTATGGGTATCAGTTGCTCGGGAAACGCCGCAAAGGTGCGCCAGTCCCATTTGGAGTTTGGAATTGCCTAAATTCCTTTATCTGTGTGTCTTACTGTTCGGATGGCTGTTTGAGTCGAAAACGCGCCAAAGTTACGCCAGACTTATTTTGATCAGAAAAGCCGGATGTACGGATGTCCGTAGACAAGAAACCCTTGTCTCTAATTGTGATACAACAAACCTGTGTGCGATGGAGCGCGTTTGCATATCACGACACAGAAAATGACCAAGAATCTACCTCACCTAAAGCTCTAGGCCACGCCAAAAAATTCAAATCCTCATAACTTGGCTCAATTTGATGCTACCTGAGAATTGCTTACAGATTCTGAATTCTCACGTCTTCAACTTTTAGAAAATATGAATTTTTCTTATATGACTAAAAAGCTGAAGGCGTGAAGATTCCGAATCTGTTCTCAGAACCTGTCCAGCGCTAAAACTAGCCGTGATAGAAGGGTTTTTCTCGGAAAGTGTCAAATTTTTTCACTTTAAACCCTATTCCGTTGACTGTAAGGCATACTGTCCGGACGGCTGTTTAGCGCGAAAACGCGTCAAAGGTAAAAAAGATTCTGAACCCTCACGTCTTCAGCCTTAAAAGCTGAAGACGTGAGGATTCCGACTCTGCTGCTCAGAATCCGCCTAGGGCTAAAAGTAACCGATTTATACCGGTTTTTTTTGGAAAATGTCTATTTTTTATTCTTAAAACCCTATCTCTTTGTCTGTCGGTTAGTCGGGAAATGCGCCAAAGGTACGCCAGCCTTATTTTGGTCAGAAAACGCGCTTCAATGCAAAATTGGGAAAAAATGTTCTTTACAAACATCGTGCATAAGTGTCTGTCTGTAAGTCTGCATGTCCGGACGTCCGTTCATCTCTCTAATTGCGATACCGTACGGTGGAGCGCATTTGCATATCACGACACAGGAAATGACCTAGAATCCTCCTCATCTAAAATTCTAGGCCACGCCAAAAAATTCTTTTTTTTTCTTTTTTCCTCATAACTCGGCTCAATTTGAGTCTACCTGAAAACTGCTGACAGATTCTGAATTCTCACGTCTTCAACTTTTGGAAAATATATCATTTTTATACGACTAGAAAGCTGAAGGCGTGCTAAAACTAGCCGTGATAGAAGGGTTTTTCTCGAAAAGTGTCAAATTTTTTCACTTTAAACCCTATTCCTCTGACTGTGTGCCTTACTGTCCGGACTCCGGACGGCTGTTTGGCGCGAAAACGCGTCAAAGGTACGCCAGATAAGAGTCAGCCTGCATAAGTGAAAAAATTAAACTGTGCGGTGGAGCGCGTTTGCATACTTACACACCACGACACATACAGTGACCTAGAATCCGCTACCTAAAGCTAAAGGCCACGCCAAAAAATTCAAATCCTCATAACTCGGCTCAATTTGAGGCTACCTGAGAATTGCTTACAGATTCTGAATTCTCACGTTTTTAACTTTTAGAAAATATGAATTATTCTTATATGCCTAAAAATCTGAAGGCGTGAAGATTCAGAATCTGTTCTCAGAATCCATAGTAGGTTTGGAAAATTTCAATTTTTTTACTTAAAACCCCGAAAAACTCACGTGGACGACTTGGTGACAACGCAACTGTTCGAAACTCCTCCCCCATCCACCTCATCCGCACTCGTATAGTAATACTTCCACTCTCCACGTCCTCCGGCTCCCTGTTTCCGTTGTTGCTCCTGCTCCGACGCCACTACTGGACTCACAATATCATCGCCACCGTATTGCAAGTGTTGTTTCACTTTGTCATCTTCCGTCGATAGGGGAAGGTTCTTCGGTGGTGGCGACGGGATTTTGTTTTTCGGTGATCCAGATGACGGGATGGTGAGCGGTTTGGTGAACGAGGAGTCAGAGGTGCCTGGTGTCACAGGAGTCTGGGGAGTCGTGGTGGTGCTGGATCCGGTGGTGAGTGGTGTAGAGGCGGATTCTGGAGTAGTTGTACCTCCAGTTGTGGATCCGGTTGTCGGTGTGGTGGTCAGTGGGGAGACTCCTCCAGATGACGTGGTGCCAGTCGTCGTCGGTGGCGCCAACAGATTCCTTGTGACCTCCGGGGACACATCATTGGGGTCCAATGGTATGATTGGGGATGTGCCACCAAAATCTACTTCCGGAACTGCAGGCTTTGTTTTTGGTGGCGACTTCTTGGGCGGTGAGATTCTCGGACGTCCCCCAGTCATATTATGCGGTAGATCGTAATACGAGCCAGCTGGTAGCATCGATGGATGCACTTGATTTTGTAGGTGTGGTGGTGGTGGTGGTGCCGGGGAGATAGGCGGCGGCTTCTGTTGGGACGATGGTTTTTGTGGTGGAGCTAGAGGAGCTGGAGCCGGCGGCTGATAAGGTACACGATGTTGAGGTGGCACTGGTGTCGGTAGGGTCGGTGGGCCATCGGAGAATTGACGGGGTCTCTGCTGGTTCTTCGGGAGATGGAGCCAACGGTCAGCAGGTTTGATGATGGGTGGTTTCGCGTTGTTGGCTGAAAGAAAAGAGGTGTTCTTTACGCGCCGAAGGTGCGCCAGCTCGTTTTTGATACGAAATTTGAAAATCGCGTCAAAGGTGCGCCAGACCAAGAATTTTCAAAAATAAAAGCATTGTTATGAAATTAGAGTTTTGTAGCAAGAGGATTGCCGAAAAACGCGCCAAAGGTACGCCAGTCGTTTTTGTTATCAGAAAACGCGCTCCAATGCAAAACGAAACACATTTTTTCTGTACAAATACCGTAGTCGAGAAATTTACTGATATTTTTGAGGTTCTTTTTTTGCAGAAAAAAGAAAGAAGTTTGACTAAAATTTAATGATTTCTAGGGGCTTTTCGCAACAAAATAAGGCGAAAATCGCCTTCAGGGATCTATTTACAACTAGTCTTTATGCATTTCAATACCGGGGGACGCAAAAAAAAATCGGGCGACATTTCAAAACCAAAAACCAAATTTGAAACAAAGATCCTAACATGTTTTGCTCCAGTTTCAAAACGTCCCCAATTACAAATACCGTAAGAGTACTGTACCTAAGCGCGTTGGTTGGTGAATACTATAAAAGACTAAAGTTACGGTAGTTTGGTGGAGAGGGGTACTGTAGCCGTCATGTCATTGTCCGGGTGTACTGTAAGGGAGATAAAGGGTACTGTAGGAGGCTAGTAGCATTGTGGTGTAGACTAAATAGCTGAGGGTTACTGTAGTGAGCTGCTGAGAGATTCTGTACCGATCTTTCCATCTAAGGGATTTACGCTGTTACGCACCAAAATTTCCCTTTTTTTTCAAAATTTTCGAAAAATCGCACTCTCACCGACTTTTTAAAGTCCTGATCGTAATAAAATTACCTCACGGTCACTCGAAACCTAATCCCCAAAAAAAACCGACACTTCCTAAATAATCGGTTTCTTCCTCCCAAGACCACCGACTCGTCAAACGCTCATAACTCATCCCCCCCTCCTCCCTACCGTACTAATTACTGTAAACATTGTAAAACACCTCTTTGTAATAAACTATACATCTCAATTAGTGTATGTACATGCTCTCTTTCAGAGATCCCGATCTACATAGAGCCTATAACTCATTTCTCACTAAACGACTCATGACAACACCGACTCGATAATTGGAGGGGGAGGCGGCTCACTTGCTAATAGATAGAGTGACAGTTCGTGGATGAACTTGTTTTGTGTTGTATATCTGATGTTGGTAGATCAAACATAGATTTAGACAAGATAAGAGAGGAGGCGGTGGAGTTGAAAGGGCTTGGAGCAAAAATGCAAAAATGAAAATGTGAAAATATGCGGGGAGATAAGACAGACTTCTCCAAAGTGGTCCATGACAACCAATGAGATCCAATGGGTACGATCCCGTTTCTCATATTTACAGTATATTTACCCTACCCGATATTTTCCTGAATCTTCTCCACCTCATCATAGAGACACCTGCACATTTGGAAATTGGAAATCCGTCCGCGGATTAAGACAGGTTAACAGGAAGACAACATGTCACAGGTGTCCAAAATTATAATTTTGTGATTTTTCTTTAATTATTAAAAGTTTGGGGTCATGTGAACCGTAAACCGTTGAAGTTCCGCACGACGTTTCTTGAAATATATATATCTGGATGGTAGATCAAAGATAGATTGAGACAAGATAAGATAAGGCGGCAAGGAAAAAAGACGTTTTGAAACTGAAGACATTCTAGATGTGTAGCTTTATTGAATGTAAAATAGGCACCGTAACCTCAAATATGTGGTTGTTATAGCACCCCTAAATTAACTTTAGTACCCCATGTTCGCCACCGTACCCGCTACTGTCCACCACATTGCTCCTGTTGTCATAGCGTAAAATCTTTAAACCCTCATAACTCTACTCAAATTGAACTTTGAACGCTACAAATAGCGCCATTAGAATCTGCGAAAAATTCTAATTTCATTGATATAAAAACTTCAAATTTTTGAAAAAAGGAAAATTTTGGTGCGTAACAGTGTAAATCCTTAGATGGAAAGATCGGTACAGAATCTCTCAGCTGCCGGCAAGCTTACTACAGTAACCCTCAGCTATGTAGTCTATGTACACCACAATGCTACTAGCCTCCTACAGTATCCCTTATCTCCCTTACAGTACACTCGGACAATGACATGACGGCTACAGTAATATCTGCAGCCTACAGTACACCCCTCTCCACCAAACTACCGTAACTTTAGTCTTTTATAGTATTAACCAACCAACAAGCTGAGGTACAGTACTCTTACGGTATTTGCAAATGGGACGTTTTGAAACTGGAGCAAAACATGTTAGGATCTTTGTTTCAATTTGGTTTCTGGTTTTGAAATGTCGCCCGGTTTTTTTTTTGCGTCCCACGGTATTGAAATGCATAAAGACTAGTTGTAAATAGATCCCTGAAGGCGATTTTTGCCTTATTTTGTTGCGAAAAGCCCCTAAAAACCATTAAATTTTAGTCAAACTTCTTTCTTTTTTTTGCCAAAAAAAACCTCAAAGATATCAGTAAATTTCTCGACTACGGACATCCGGACACACAGATAGACACTTATGTATGGTATGGCGTACCTTCGGCGCGGATTGGCGGACCTTTGGCGCGTTTTCGGCAATCCTCTTGCTACAAAACTCTGATTCCATAACAATACTTTTGGCCCCTCTCCACCTAACTACCGACATGCTTAGGTACAGTACTGTTACGGTATTTGTCCCTGGAATTGGATTTGCTACAGTACCCCTAGCGCCTTAAGCAACTCCCTCATCTACCAAGTTCCCCTTCTGCCCCCAGTACCCCCCTTTCCCCTCACTACTCCGACACTTACTATTTGATTGACTCGCCAAGGTACTCTGCGCTATCGGCGTCTCATCTCGATCGTAAATCGGCTGGAAAAATATAAAATTGTATAACATGATGAGGTACGACACTTACCCCAGCAACAGGTTGATGACCACCAGCAACGGCCTTCTGGAGACTACTGAAATATGATTTATGATGTGTCAGGTCATTTTCAAACCGTACCTCTGCTTCTTCTTTTTCTGGGATCCCTGATTATTCTGATCTACCAAAATCTCCAGTTTTTCCTTCCCCTCTTCTTTCGACTTCTCTTCACCTAAAGATTTAAAAATAATATTGAAAATTGTCAGTAGAGCGCTGCTTCCTTACGCACCAACATCACTTTTATTCTTTTGAGCCACATAATTGAGTTTCGCCTCGAATTCCTCCTCCTTGAACTGTTCCATCAGAAATTTTCGCTTCAAGTCGTGCAGTCGTTTGCGCATTCGGCGTTTGTACATCTGCAATTTTTGGGTTGAGAGCTTCGAGGGAAGTGCGCTCCACTGCACATCCGGATCAGCGGGAGGGCGTCAACTGCGCGCCAGCACTTTTTCAGCAGACTGTAACTTCGCTAAAACTTACGCTAGAAACGTGATTTTTGGCTTAAATTGACTGGAATCTTGAGCCAGAAGCCAATATCTTAAGATAAGTGCAAACGCGCTCCAATGCATATCCGGCAATCCCCGTGATCAGAGGGAGGACGAAGGCAGTGGGAGAGAACTCCACTTCAGTTAAGCGTAACTTTATTCAAAATCGTGCCAGAAAAGTGATTTTTGGCTTAAAATGACCGGAATTTGAAGGAGAAGGCATAGATAAGCAAACGCGCTCCACCGCAAATCCGGAATGTCCGCGATCAGAGAGAGGACAAAGGCAGTGGGAGAGAACTCCACTTCAGTTAAGCGTAACTTTATTCAAAATCGTGCTAGAAAAGTGGTTTTTGGCTTAAAATGACTGGAATCTCAAGGAGAAAACTGTATTTTAAATGAGAAATTGCGCTCCACTGCACATGCGGGAATGTCCGCGATCAGAGGGAGGGCAAACAACGCAGGACTGCTACTAAGCTTAACTTTCTCAAAATCATGCTAGAAACCTGATTTTTGGCTCAAAATGGCCGGAATTTGAAGGAAAAAACATTGCGTCAGAAGATGATCAAACGCGCTCCACCGCACATCAGAAAGAGGGAGGACAACTACGCCAAAACTGCCACTAAGCGTTTCTCTGAACGCAAAAACATAATTTTTAGCTCAAAACACCCCGATTTTTCAGAAAACTAACCCATCGAATAGTCGCCGTGGCTAGCATACAAAAAAGTAGGACCAAAATCGCGGTGACGAACAACGCGACGAGTATCCACGCATACGATTCCGTCGGAATACAACATCCATAGTTGGCGAAGAAGAATGTGTTATCTGGAAGCGCCCGGGTGATCGGAGCATCGTTTAGCTCTTCCTTACCCGAATATTTCTCGCTCATCTTTCATACACAACTAGAAGAAGGCTGACCGGAAGAGTGATGGTGATGAGAACTGAAATTTTAATCGGGGAAGGGAGAAGACGTGGAACGTTTTTTTAGTAGTCGTGGAATTTTCTGAAGAAAGGAAAAATAAATATGGAGGGTCACGCGGCGGGAATTTGAATTTTTTGTTTTTATGGGAAGGCGGGAATTTGAAAATTTTTCCAAAAAAGTCACGTGAGGTTAACATTTTTTGATTTTTAAAGATTTCTGGAATGTTTTGAAACAAGTCGTTCCAGAACCATGACATTTCGAAGCAAATCTTGAAGAAATTTCGAAATTCCTCCAATTCACGTTCGCGCCGAAAGTACGCCTGCCGGGGCCTCCAGACATTTTATTTACAGTCGACTGCCTTGAAGCGATCTGAACTTCAGACCATTCTCAAAAAATCTGAAAATCTGAAATATATATTATAAAACTACCGTATTTCCTTTCTTCCCCCGGTGGATCCTCTGGTACTTCATTTTTTATTTCCTAGACATGCCACGTGTCATCATCCCGCCCATCTGCTCCTCCTCACCGTCCCCCTCTAATTACGTCATACACCATATTGTTTCTTCCGGGAGGATTACCTGTCAGGGGGGGGGGCGGCAACTTGTAACATAGGAACATCTTCTCTTCCTAATCCCCCCTCTAGGCGGAAGTGGTTTTGATCTACATAGTGATGACACACCGGAGGGATATTATCTTGTCACCTCACCTCTCAATATATCGAGTCCCCTCAAAAAATATATATCAAATGTCTTAACTGCCTTTCTTCCCCCTCCCCGCACTCCGTATGGTTAAATGTGTCAGTCGTTAATTAGGACTAATTAAGGGGTGTTGATAAATTGCTGTGTGTACCCTCGCTCTCATATCACCTTCCCCGTTTTTCTTTTTCAATCACACACTCATTCGATTTCCCATTATTTTATTGACAAACGTCTAAAACTGGTCTAAACGAGCTGTCTTATCAAAATTGGTTTGCAAAAAAAAAGGGGTACTGTAGCATTGTCAGGGGGCAAAAAAAATTGATGGGAAAAATAAGAAAGTGTTAGCTGGCGCACCTTTGACGCGCGTCCTTGAAAAAAAAACTTCTTGGTTTTGATCAATTTCCTTTGTTTTCAAAAATTTTGGCAATTTCAACATAATCAATCTGGCGCACCTTTGGCGCGTTTCTTTTTACTACAGTACTCCTTTTAAGTTTTTTGGAAGGTTTCAAGCTACAGTAATCCGAGATAAGGATATCCGGACATTCAGATAGACAGACATACAAACAATGTGAGCACAAACTGGCGTGCCTTTAACGCGATTTTTAAAATTACTATATTTGAAATTTCTGAACACTTTTCGCTATCTGAAGATTTTTTTTTGAAAACGCGTCGATGGCGCGCCAGCTGTCATTTTGTACAAATGTCCTTACATTTTGTTGCAATTACTGGGGTTGGAAACCTTCAAAAATCTGAAATCGCGTTGAAGCTCGTTGACAGAAGCCGCTATTTTATCAAAAACCACAAAGTTTTTTTCGGGGAAAACGCGGCATAGGAGCGCCATCCTATGATCACATTGTTTGTGTGTCTGTCTGTCTGAATGTCCGGATGTCCTTAGTTTGGATTACTGTACCTTACCGTAGTAGGAGAACACGCAAAAGGTACGCCCGACTGATTTTGATTGAAATTTTCGAAAAATTGTTGAGAAACCGAGGAAAGGAAATCACAAGGTTGCCAAGTACAGTACCGGACAAAAAGCTATCAACTTTGGCTGTTTTCAGTTGAAATTGGCCAACTTTGAGAGTGTGTCATGGTAATTCTGATTGTCACACCATGAACATCTTTAATGGATCATACAGATCAAGGGTAGAACTTTATTTTTGTAGTTGACAACTTTTTTGTACGGACACTCACTAGCAAGTTACATATCGACAAATTAATTGTTTCCTCAAATCGACCATTTTCAGTGTAAAATAGTGCGATTTTTGAGCTGTCGTCTTAGAATGACCATAACTCTCTAGGGAGTGTCCGTACAAAAAAGTTGTCAACTACAAAAATGGAGCTCTATCTTTGATTTGTATGATCCATCAAAAGTCTACTTGATGGGACAATAAGTATTACCATGACACCATCTCAAAGTTTGGCGTTTTCCACTGAAAACTGCCAAAGTTGGTCATTTTTTGTCCGGTACTGTATGTCCGTAGCCAATATTTCCAAAGAGATCCATGACAACCAAGAGGAACCTAACCTAGCTAGGTGTACGCTTCCCTGTGTCATATTTACAGTACCCTTTCCTGTCTTGAGCTTCCGTTTAAAAAAAGTTGTACCCTTCCTACGCAACCTCTCCTCCTCAAAGCTCACCGCCATTACTATGTACTTCTGTTCTTTATTCTAATCCGAACAACCCAAAACAGATCAATTCGAGTACCTTACACTTCCATCCTTCCCCGCGCACCGGTCGGCACGTGTCTTCCAC
The DNA here is from genome assembly GCF_010183535.1 of Caenorhabditis remanei. Taxonomy (NCBI): domain Eukaryota; kingdom Metazoa; phylum Nematoda; class Chromadorea; order Rhabditida; family Rhabditidae; genus Caenorhabditis; species Caenorhabditis remanei. The sequence goes on from NC_071329.1 coordinate 3,496,845, forward strand.
GAATTGCGCAAGGTTGTTTCTACCACTGATAATCTCTGGACCACCATGTTATCAGGACAGGCGGCACGTCTCCCTTTGATCTTAATTAAGGGCCCGTGCCGATGACAAGAGGGGGGTTCACACTTTTGTATGACTGATATCTTCATCTTTATCCGATTTGATTCGCGCGCGAGATAATATGGAGGATGCTATCGGAAAAGGGCATCTATTACTTAGGAGAGGTTAACTAGATGGTGTAAGGTCCGGTTGTTAAACGCGCTCTATTGATAAAAATGATGGTTTTTAGAAAGCTTAGGTTATAAGGACTTGAGATTTCGTGAGGAGAAATAAACAACTGCTGAAAAAGTCACCTCCACTAAAACTGGTGTACCTCGGCTCATTTTTGACGCTGATCAAATATGAAAACAGTTTCGAAATCTTGATGACGTCAGCTTTTCAACCATGCGATTTCAAATTTGGTTTATTTGGTATAGGTTCTTGAAATTACAGATTTCAAGAGATACAAAAGGAACATATTTTATCTGACAAAGTGACCTCCACTAAAACTGGTGTATCTCGGTTTAAAACGGTCCTAGAGAAAATCTGAAAACAGATTCAATATTCTTATAATTTCAGCTTTCCAGTGATATAGAATTGTGAAAAGAATCCCTCAATGTCCGCGACCAGAGGGAGGGTGTCAACGATACGAGCGGTCTCCAAAAGTGGCGAAACCAAAAGCGGTGTATCTCGATTCATTTTGGTCGTAGATGAAATTTAAATGCAGATTCAGAATTCTCATGGTTTCAGCTTTTATGCGATATACAATTTGCTGAACATTAATTAACCGCGAGAAAAATTTCCAAAGTGGCTCGACGCCCTCCCTCTGATCGCGGACATTCACAAAATCGCTTGTATCTCGGTTCAAATCGGTCCCAGAAAAAAACTGAAAACAGGTTTAGAATCCCCATAATTTCCGCTTTCCAGCAATATATAAATATTCCGGCCTCCTACAGTAAAACTCCATCAATGTCCGCGATCAGAGGGAGGGTGTCAACCAGAGGGAAGGTGTGTTCGCGCGTATTTTAGAGTTTTCGAAACTTTTACAAAAACTTTTGAAACATGATTTTCCCTCAAATCGTTTGCCAAGTGTCTACAATGAATATTTTCCCAAATTTTCAGGTCAAAAGTTATGGTCGAAAAACCAGAAGTTGATATCCTTGAGCGTAACTCGCTCAAAACACAATATTATTAGTTAAAAATATACCAAAATGGAGAACTCGTGAAGATTTACATTTTGGTATATTTTTCAGCTTATAAAACTCAGTTTTAAGCGAGTTACGTATCTTAAAACCAGAGAAGACCCCTGACCCCTCTGAAAAACATTTAACCAATTCCCTCCACATCTCCAAAACTTTTCACACATTTTCCGTCTCAACCTTACTGACATGACATGACACCTGCTCACTTATGACTCCTTCCGGGGTTAATTGGAGTCAAGACAGGTTGCAGATGTGCCTTCTGGTAAACGGAAGTGAACTACCCCAGGGAACAAGAGGAGTCCGTTAATCGACTAATTGACAACCGGAGACAAAAATTACCGAAGACAAAAAAAAATTGAAAATTGGCTGTAAAAGAATTTACAAAAAAAAGAGCTACCAGGGATTTTTCGACTTGTCAGTAATAAACTATACGTCTCAATTAGTGTATGTACACACTTTCTTTCAGAGATCCCGATCTACATAGAGCCTATAACTCATTTCTCACTAAACGACTCATGACAACACCGACTCGATAATTGGAGGGGGAGGCGGCTCACTTGCTAATAGATAGAGTGACAGTTCGTGGATGAACTTGTTTTGTGTTGTATATCTGATGTTGGTAGATCAAAAATAGATTTAGACAAGATAAGACGGGGAGGCGGTGGAGTTGAAAGGGCTCGTAGCAAAAATGCAAAAATGTAAATGTGAAAATATGCGGGGAGATAAGACAGACTTCTCCAAAGTGGTCCATGACAACCAATGAGATCCAATGGGTACGATCCCGTTTCTCATATTTACAGTATATTTAGCCTACCCAATATTTTCCTGAATCTTCTCCACCTCATCATAGAGACACCTGCAAATTTGGAAATTGGAAATCCGTCCGGTTAACAGGAAGACAACATGTCACAGGTGTCCAAAATTATAATTTTGTGAATTTTCTTTAATTATTATTAAAAGTTTGGGGTCATGTGAACCGGTTTGGTTAATTTTGAGACAGTTTTAGAAGCGACATGCTTTTTAAAAATTTGAAACCTTCAAAATGCAATTATTTTTTCGAAAATGTTGAATACATGCAGCCTTTGAGACATTGTCATCGTGCGTTAGATGACGTGGAGTTTTTGTAATTTTAGTAAAAAATGATAGAAAAAGTTGATAGCTTCATTTTTGTAGTTGACAACTTTTAAGTACGCGCCTCTTCTCGAGAGTTATAGACCATCGAAAAAATCTACTTCCGAAACCAGAGACTTCTTTTCAACAGGCTATATAACCTTAAGGACCGCCCGTACAAAAAAGTTGTCAACTACAAAAATAAAGGTCTAGGTATGCTAGATATGACAATGTAAAAAATTTTACAAAAATATTAATTGTTGCTGCTTGGGACACTTTTGAAATCAACCAATTTCAAAAAGTTTTGAAAATTGAAAAAAAAAATTGAGCGCTCATAACTTTCGAGGATAAGGTTGCACAAAAAAGTTGTCAATTACAAAAATGTAGGTCAAAACATTTTATATTATTTCACATTCAAAAATAAATAAAATTTGACGTCGCCTTATAGGCGTTGGCTTATAACTTTTTTCAAAAAAAGAGTTCAAAGGTAAAAAATATTGCAAAATAAAGGTCCTGAAATTCTCTACAAATGTGTATATACATAATATTGTTTTCAGTGCAAAACTGGAAGACCTAGATGAGTTTCAGCCAGTATTAGCCCTCTAACGATTTCCAAGTTTATTAGCTTAAAGGTAATAGTCCCCCGCACAAACTTATCGAAAACTTTCAAACTTTAAAAAAAAGTTAGTCATTTTTCTTGGTACCTTACTATTAGTACCCTTGTTCCCCCCGTGTATTACACTACTCCGGTTTAGTCATCTTCTTCTTCTGCCACCACCTTCTCTATTTGCTTAGTTTGCAGTTTTTTATCGGTAGCCGATAGTAGATACTGGTTTCCGTTAAGATACGGTTTTGTACTTTATAGAACAAGGGAAATAACATATAGAGGGGGCATCTGGACATCCGGACACACCGACCGTCCGAGGCCTAGAATCCCAAACTAGTCCCCTCCCAGGTATTTAAACTTTTTGGCGCACACTCCCTTACTTCATTCATTGTCATCAGATCCTCCCTGACTCATTAAGCAGATGTAGTAAGAGCCGTCACATAAATCTTCCTAGACCTCCCCGTGAATTCTGATAATATAGAATGCGGCACACGCGCCCGACTACTAGTACGCCCTTTGATGCGGCCGCCCGTGTCTCTCTGCCCCCTCTCTCTTTCTCCCTTCACACCTACCGTATCCTCGAGACCGTACGGCGTGAAGATGTTGTGGGGGGAGGGGCGGAGTCTCGAGACGACAGACAGAGACATGGACATTTCCCGCCCATTCACAGTTTTTCGACAAGGCGTGTCAGCTCGCCACTTAAGCGTATCCACACTCTCTCTCTACATATAATATATTTTGTAGGTACATGTCCTAATCCCACTCGACTCTGATATATTTTATATAATTACTAACAAAAATGACAACAGATTCTATCACGTTTAATCATATTCTTGGGCAGGTAAGCGGTGTTTTGGGTGTTACCAAAGGGAAAAACCTTAAAGAACAGTTTTTTCATCGAGGTACCAAAATTTTGAGTCTCACTCTTATAAGTATACTGTAGCACGCATTTTTTCAGGTATTTACCTAAAATACTCAAAATTTGTTGGTCATGCTTAAAGTCACTTTAAGAGATCTCAAAATATTGAGTCTCAGGCTTATAAGTATACTGTAGCATACTTTTTCATTTTGAGGATCCTGGCGCCGAAATTTTTTACAAGTTTTAAGAGGTCCACAGTTTTTACCCTAAGTGCCTTAAGATTTTGCATGAGACCCTCTCAGACCCCCGATAAAAAAATTTTGGCCGTAAAGTGCTAAACTTCAAAACATTGAAGACTCTGGCTCCGAAATTTTGAGTCTCAGTATACTGTAGCTCGCATTTTTTTTTCGATTATTTTTAGTTAAATGGTTCCTGATGTCATATCTACTTAGCGTGGCTCAAAAACGGGGTCAGAATTTTTCGGAAGGCTCCAAGAGGGTCCAAATTTTTAACTTAAGCCCAAAACCCCAAATTTCCAGGGCCGTGTCAACCAACTCGGCGGTGTCTTCATCAACGGCCGGCCGCTACCGATTCAAGTCCGGCATGCCATTATTACAATGGCGAAGAAGGGTGTCAAGTGAGTTTTGGCGCCATTTTCAAATGTTCGATCAGAACAAAGTGGGCGGAGTTACGACAATTAAAGCTTTCTCATAATATAAGCCCCGCCCCTTTTTCCAGACCCTGCCACATCAGTCGTCAACTCAAAGTGTCCCACGGTGCTGTCTCAAAAATCTTGAATCGCTACCAGGAAACCGGATCGATATCTCCCGGACAGGTACGGTCTCGTTGCTCTCTTGTTGCTCTTAATGATAAGATAGTCTCCAATTAATTAGGTCACCCAAATCATAACCATAAAAATTGTGTTTGAATAGGACACGTGCCGCCCGTCTTTTTATAGGCGAATTCAAAAAAAAGGTACAGTAAGACACTAAGACACTAACAACTTTTTCGTGAGCGGGAAACAATATTTTTGCAAAAGGGGCCGCGCAGGTGCGACGACGATGGGCGCCCCACAGCGAGATGGCAGCGAGATGGAGATGGTTTTTTGAAAAATTGAATGAAATGCGTCTCTCTTTTTAGACATTGGTATATGCGTGGCAAGATAGGGTACTGTAACCGGGATGAACATTTTATAGGAAAATCAAAGAGCGCGACACTTTATGACATCTATGTCTTCCAGTTTTGCTCATTTAACAATATTAAATATACCATACTTAAGATAATTTCAAGGTCTTCATTTTGCAATTTTTTTACCTTGAGCCCTTTTTTGCAAAAAATTTTTATCCATCAAGTGGTTTTCATCGACTAGGAGTTGGTGGCGCCTTTAAGGCAACGTCAAATTTTCCGATAACGCAAATTTTAAACACTTTTTAATGTAGACTAATAGAAAATGTTTTGATTTACATTTTTGTAGTTTACAACTTTTTTGTGCAACTTTATCCTCGAAAGTTATGAACGCTCAAAATTTTTCAAAATGTTCAAATTTTTTTTTTGAAATTATTGATTTTTGATTTCAAAAGTGTCCCAAAAAGTAAAAATTGATTTTTCTGCCAAAGTTTTTACATTATCATATCAAACATACCTAGACCTTCATTTTTGTAGTTGACCACTTTTTTGTACGGACGGTCCCTAGATGTTTACAGTGAGGTGAAAAGGGGTACCCAGGAAATGGCGCGGTCTCACTAAGTGCACTGAGGTCTTTGGGGCCCCCGTATCTCCCCAGGGACCGCTTGGGAAAAAAAGTTGTCAACTACAAAAATGAAGGTCGAGGTGTGTTTGATATAATGATGTACAAACTTTTGCAAATTATATAATTGTTGCTGCTTGGAACACTTTTGAAGTCAACCAACTTCAAAAAGTTTTGAAGATTTTGAAAAACTTCGAGCGCTCTTAACTTTTGAGGATAAGGTTTGAAAAAGGAGTTCAAAGGGAAACAATATTGCAAAATATAGGTCCTGAAGTTTTCTTTAACATGGTATACAAATTATTGTTATATGTGCAAAACTGGAAGACCTACAGTACCGGACAAAATTGTATCAACTTTGGCTGTTTTCAGTGGAAAACGACAAACTTTGATTGTGTGCCATAGTAATTCTGATTGTCACACCATGAAAACTTTTAATGGATCATACAGATCAAGGGTAGAACTTTATTTTTGTAGTTGACAACTTTTTCGTACGGACACTCCCTAGAAAGTTACATATCGACAAAGTAATTTCTCCCTCAAATCAACCAATTTCACTGCAAAATAGTGCGATTTTTGAGCTGTCGTCTTAGAATGACCATAACTCTCTAGGGAGTGTCCGTACAAAAAAGTTGTCAACTACAAAAATGGAGCTTTACGTTCAATCTATATGATTCATTAAAAATTTTTTTGGTGTGACAATCAGAATTACTATGGCACACTCTCAAAGTTGGTCATTTTCCACAGAAAACAGCCAAAGTTGATACCTTTTTGTCCGGTACTGTAGATGACATAAAGTGCCCATGTCTCACGGGCTATAATTCTCAAGAAGAGCCGCGTACTAAAAAATGGTCAACTACAAAATAATGCCTTATCAGCACTAAGAATTCGTTCCAGATCGGTGGAAGTCCCCGTGCCCGTCTCACCGTACAAGCCGTCGAGAAGGAGATCGTTATCGCCTACGAGGAGAATCCGCATCTCAGCCCCGCAGAACTTCGTGATCTACTCATTCAGAAAGAGATTTGCACAAAAGGGAATGCACCGACAGTACCCGCTATTAAAAGGCTAATCGGGTCGAAAAGTACGTAGCAATTTGACAAATTTTTTTTTTGAATGGAGGAAAAAAACGGAATTGAAGACAAACAATAGGTGTTCCGCTTCTGATAGCTGTGACGTTTGTTTGTTCTTCTTCTCTTTTTTTTTCTTTTTTCTCAAAGAGAGACGGACGGAGGAGTCACGCATGGCATCGTCATGTTTCAATGTCGGTTTTTTTTCGAAAAAAAAAGTGGGGAAATTGATTCATGGGAACACATTTGTACGGTTTGGCTGACAACTAGACGGTGGCCTAGAATCCGACAGGGGGAGGTTCTAGGCCAGCGGTCACCTTGCTGGTGGCCTAGAATTCGATCGAAGTCACACTTGTGCAGATTCTAGGCCATACTGAAAACTTTTAACCATTAAGATCTAAGCCCTTAAGCCCTAAGCCTCTAAGCCCTTAAGGCCCTAGAATCTCAAAATTTTAACAAAAACTTAAATATTTTCGATTTTTAAAATTAAAACAGTTGAGACCATGGCCGAGTCGAGTCCATGGCCACCGTGGTTTGCGCTAGTGGCCTAAAGTCCGACCCTTTCAGTTTCTAGGCCATCGATCCCAAGTGGTCCAAAATTTTTGGTCTCAGGAAATTGCACGTAAGTACTTAATCAAAAAATCAAAAAAGTCATGAAAGAACACATCGCCACGCTTATCAAGTCACGAATATCTAGGTCTCTTTCCGTCACCTTATCAATCATTTTTTCACGCCAATCATCATCTCCCTTTGTCCTTTTTTCATATCTCCTACTTGAAATTTTTGCAGGTCTCGGTGGTGTGATGCCACAAACGAAAAAAATGGAACGAAAACGTCTCAGCTACAGTATCGACAGTATTCTGGGAATTTCGATTGGTAAGCCTTAGCCTTAGAGATGGGTTTCACACATTTGTTAATTTGTGTTTCGGCTGCTGCTGGAGGACACTCATTTCCTGTCCAATTTGCGCGCACCACTTTTTTTTTGAGGGGGAACGGAGGGGAAGGGGGAAAGTGTTACTTTTTGGGAAAATGGTTTGGAGAAGACGGGAGGGGTTTGAGGGGGGTACTGTACCTTGAGCAGTACTGTATGGGGGTACCTTAAGGAGTACGGTACCTTGAGATTCCATCAGCCCTTAAAAATGCTTAATAGGGGTACTGTAACCTTAATGTAAGTAATACTTTAGGAGTACTGTACCTTAAGATTGTGTTGGCTTAAATCCCTTTAAGTACGGTAGCAGCATGGTGGGTACTGTAGTCACTCGTGAGTAGTATAGTACGCATAAAAGGTTACTGTACCCGTTCAAAAATTTCACGCTCAACGTTCGTAAAAACCCTGGAAATATAAAAGTTTTGGAAAGTCGTGAAAATTTTACCTTGATTTACCGAAGCGGATTACTGTAGTCTACAGTACCTTCCTAAGAAGTACTGTACCTTGAGCTTTTAAACTCTTAAGGATACTGTACCCGAATATCACATTTTTCGGAAATTTGTGAAATTTCAAAAAAAAAAAAGATTTCTGATGAAATCACGCAAAATCACTTTACCGTATTTGTAGGGGTTTTGTAAGCCTACTGTATCCGTAATGTTCTTAAAAACCTTAAATATTTCAACTTTTGAAAAAAAAACATGAAATTCTTAATTTTTCAAAAATCCTCAAAATTTGTGTTTTTTTGGTTTAAAGGTACTGTACCACTTACGGAGTACTATATCTGATGAATGCTCAAACTCTCAAGTTCACTCTAGAAGGTACTGTACCTCATTAGGTTACTGTATCTGAGAAGTACTCTTTAGAGGAGTACTGTACCTCAAGCGTACCTTAAGCCAATCTCGGATTACTGTAACCAGCGTATCCTCTGTCACACACTGTTTCACGGGCTTCTATCCCCTACCGAATCTCTACCTTAGGCATACAGTACCTCCTAAAGAGTACAGTACCCCTTCCAGACGCTACTGACTTTGAGCATACCGTATCTCTCAAGGAGTACTGTACCTCAAGTGCACCTATCCCGGATTACTGTAACCAGCGTACACTATTTCACGCGCTTCTACCGTATCTCTTAGTCCCCCCCTCCTTTTCAACACCACCTCTCCACTTGATATAATAACGGTCATTAACACTTTGATTAGTGTAGACGTCGACGTCTTCATCATGTAGTCGTTGTCTTCTCTTCTCTCTGTATGTTAACGGTGTGTGATAAGACAATAAAGAATACGGCGCCTGCGGGCGGAGGTGATGAAAAGTGTGTTTGGGGGGGGGATGTCAACGAGATGAGAAAATGAATTGAGAAATTCGATATTTACCTGTGTGGCGGGGGGGGGTCAATTTTGTAGTGATCACGGGGGGAACCATGACTAATTCGAATCAGGGGATACTGTAGGTTAGCTAATTGATACCGTTGAAAACTTTATACCTCCGCTACAGGACAATTTTCAAAAACAGATTCAGAATTCTCACGAATATTTGGATTTTTTTTTGAAAATCATGAGAAAATTGAAATTTTTGAGCATCACCACAAATATTTTTGAAAACGCGTCCAAGATGCGCCAGCCAGCCACATTTTAAGTTTGGAGTTTTCCAAAATACCAAGAATTACACAAAATGGGAGTACTGTAGTAAGTACAGGTATCATTGTAGTCAAGAACGCGCCAAAGGTACGCCAGACGATGCAAATGCGCTCCAACGCCACAGATTTTTGAGACGCGTCAAAGGCACACCAGTCAGTCTGTCTGTTTAATGGTCCAGTGTGTTTTTGTCACAAAAACGCGTCAAAGGTGCGCCAGACACTGCAAACGGATTCCGGATATCCATGGCGTCAAAGGCGCGCCAGCTGTCTGTCTGAGTGCATGTTTTGAAAACGCGTCAACGGTGCGCCAGACACTTAGGACTTTTCTTGTCTGTCAGTGTGTCCGGATGTCCGGATGTCCAAAATATTGTACCACGTAAGACAGATGGTCAGCGTCAAAGGCGCGCCAGCCGGTCTTTCTTCTGCAAATACGCTCTAACGCTAAAATCGGAAGGAATCTGATTTTTTAAAATTTAGATATCAATTGTCTACGGGTGTTGTGTTCTTGTCCCACCACTATGTCCTCTTTTCCCGATATCATGGGCGTCAAAGGCGCGCCAGCTGTCCGGATGTCCAAAATACCGTACAACCTAAGACATGGGGTTTCCTGCTGCTGCAAACACGCTCTAATGCAAAAAGTGTTTTTCTTGTCTACGTCTGTCCGGATGTCCTCAATACCGTACCACCCGGGAGTCATATTCTTGTCCCACCACCACCCGCTGTTTCAATTCCTTTCTTCTTTTTCCTCCTACTTGTCGTATTCTAACTTTTTTTGACACAACAAGTGTCATCGTCAATCTTATGTCAAGTCATCAGAAGAGGAAGACGTAGAGAAAAAGGTGTGAACATTCATTTAACTTTTCTTCCCCCCTACCCCATCTCAACTTCCTTTCAATTCACATAGCAATTAAGAAATAGATTTGCGCACTTGATATGTGCCCCCCTCCTATTCAAATAGGTAGTCAGGGGGGAGGGGGGACACTATTCCAATATGGCCAATTGATCAGACTAAACGGCAATAGTGATGAGGGGTCGAAGGGAACGGACGGACGGAATGAGAGAGAGAGAAGATGCGCGAAAAAAATTTAACAATGGGAAATGTCAGTGTTTAGGAGACAACGGGGGGAGGGGATTACGGTATGTGGGGAAATGTTGGAAAAGGGATTTTAGGGACTTTTAAGGACCTGACAGCTGGCGCGCCCTTGACGCCAATGATATCCGAACTAACAGACATCGCTATATCACGTCAAAACCGAAATTTCCCATTTTTCGCATTACAGCATGTTTGTAGACCCACCTATCTTAAGTGGTACAATATTCTGGATATCCGGACACACTGACAGACAAGAAAGATCCTAAGTGTCTGGCGCACCTTTGACGCGTTTTCAAAACATACACTCAGACGGACCGGCTGGCGCACCTTTGACGCGTTTTTATGACAAACAGAGATCCGGGACCATTGGACACACAGACAGACTGGCTGACTGGCGCGCCTTTGATGCGTCTCAAAATAAAAGTTTACCGTCGGACCGAATTAGCATCGTCTGGCGTACCTTTGGCGCGTTTTTGGTCAAAACCCGACAATTTCCCATTTTTCGCATTAGAGCGTATTTGCCACATAAGGTACACCGTGATAATGACAACTGGACATCCGGACACACAGACAAACCCTTCGTTGTGTTATCTGTATATTTGAAAGTTATATGTCTGTCTGTGTGTCCGGGTGTCCGAATGTCTTCTCATCGGACGGCAAACCCTGCGGCAAGCACGCTCTAATGCGAAAAATGGGAAATTTCAAGTTTTAATGTGATATAACGATGTCTGTTAGTCCTGATGTCCGGATATCATTGACGTCAAAGGTGCGCCAGCTGTCTGTCTGGTCCGGATGTATATTTTGAAAACGCGTCAGCACATTTTAAGTGTCTGGCGCACCTTTGACGCGTTTTTAAAACATACATCCGGCACACAGAAACACACCGTGGCACCTAGACCTCTGACAAAATTTGGGGACTGGCGTACCCTTGACGCGTTTTCGACTACAATGATACTTCTAACTACAGTACTCCCATTTTGTGAGATTACTTGTACTTTTGAAAAAATTTGTCTGGCGCGCCTTTGGCGCGTTACTAAAATGATCAGACTGCCTTTGGGGTCTCAAAAAACACCAGACTGGCTCGCCTTGGACGTGTACTTTTTCCGTGATAACTTAAGTTAACCCCTTTTTCGCTTAAACCTGCAACACTTAAAAACTTTTTTTTGTCAAAATTAGTAGTTCACCTGTCTCTTGGTCACAAAAAGAAACACAACGTCAAACAAAAAACTAAAAATAGGAAGAAGACGTTAGGACTGACATTATTTTGTTGAACAGGTGCAAAAAGTTACCTTCCTCTTCCTGAAATTGCGTCGCTCAATTTAACTTAAAATTCACCACGTGCGCTCTAAATTCGCTCTAATGAAAATCAAGTGCGCTCTAATGATAATGTGATTAGTGTGGTGAGAGAGAGTTACTGTACTATATCATTGGGGTTACTGTACTATATCATTGGGGTTACTGTACTATATCATTGGGGTTACTGTACTATGTCATTGGGGTTACTGTACTATGTCATTGGGTTACTGTACTATGTCATTGGATTACTGTACTATCTCATTGGGTTACTGTACTATGTAATTGAGTTGCTGTACTATATTGTTGGGTTACTGTACTATGTCATTGGGTTACTGTACTATCTCATTGGGTTACTGTAATATGTCATTGGATTACTGTACTATACCATTGAATTACTGTACTATGTCATTGTACTCTGCCTTTGGGTTACTGTAACTCTGTGAAGCGCATTTCTAATAGATTACTGTAGAAGGATAAAGTCCTTGAAATCAATCCAAGTTGTCCGTCGTCATAATAAAGCAATCCATCTTTTGTCCACCCCCGATTAGCGCATAGCTCATAAAACTTGGCCACCACCTTCCACCCACCTGAGAAATGACATAGAGATAGATAAAAAAACAAATTAATAGGGCATCGTGACTAGGTGTCAAGTCTATAAATTAGTTTCCCGGAGAAGGGGGGAGACAGTCAATGATCCTTATCGATTAGAAGTATTATCCTCCTCGGGGAAGAGACCACCCGGTGAGGTGGTGGTGGTGGCGCAACATGATATATTGTAATTGGCTGGATGTGCCGTCGGATGTGTCGATTTCAATCTTTCCGTCGTTTCCCCCTTACATTCACTTTACAATTGACTCCGTATTGGGGGGACCGAATATGGAAGTGGACACACAGACACACAGACATACAGGCTAACATAATTGTGCAATTTTCTAAATCGGTAAAAATTGCTGTCAGGGGCGCCATTGACGCGTTTTTCATCAAAAAATTGAGATTGAGTCTGGCGCGCCTTGGACACGTTTTCTCAGAAATCAAAGTTTTTGAAAATCTGGGCAAACCCGAAACAAGAAAACGGACAAACAGAATCTTACAAAGAAATGGAGACATAACCTGGCGCACCTTGGACGCGTTTTCCAAAAAATGGGAATCCGGACACTTTTGGACATTCGGACATCTAGACACACAGACACACCGACAGTCACAACTTCTAAAAGAACACGCGTCAAAGGTACCCCAGCAATTTCAATTTTTCGAAAAAATCTGTCTATTTGTGTGTCGGTTTGTCCGGATTCCCCTGTTCTTGGACATCCGGACACACAAACACACAACCATCTGGAAAACGCGTCAAAGGCGCGCCAGACTGATTCTAAACCAGAAGATCTGTGATAACATGTCTGTCTGTGTCTCTGTTTGTCCGGATTTCCGTTTTCTAGAAAACGCGTCAAAGGTGCGCCAGCCCCGCATTTTCTGAGTAAAAATGTATGTCTGTCTGTGTGTCTGTTGTCCAGATTTTTACAAACTTTTGGTTTCCGAGTAAACGCGTCCAAGGTGCGCCAGACCCAGTCGCAATTTTTTTGTTGTTGAAAAACGCGTCAAAGGCGCGCCAGACTGAATATGAATTTGAAATTCTGTGATGACTTGTCTATCTGTGTGTCGGTTTGTCGGTTTGTCAACAGCTAAAACTTTCCGAAAAACGCGTCCAACGTGCGCCAGCCGTTCTAAGACCCCGATTTGCGCCGCAGGCGCCCCAGCCTCTCTAGATTTTTTCAGTTTTATTCTCCAGTCCCCGCGCTCCTTTTTCACCTCAAATTTTTATAGTTGCCCCATAAAAATCGTCATTTTTTCGAATTTCCAGACGAATGCAGTAAATCATCGTCAGATGACGAGGGAGACAGCTCCTCGACATCGCCCACCACAACGAACGACTCCTCAGCCGCCCGCCGCAATCGTACATCATTCTCCGCCGAACAACTCGACATTCTCGAGACATCGTTCCGTGCGTCGACGTATCCAGACGGACCGGCGAGGGAGAACATCTCCAAGGAGACCGGACTCAGCGAGGACAAAATTATGACGTGGTTCTCGAATCGGAGGGCGAGGTGTCGAAAGAATATGCCCATTTATCATCAGTATAATGTGCATCAGGGATTTGCGGCAGGCACACAGACGGTAAGTGGGCGTGGTCTAAAAATCTGATGACCTGAAAAATCTCAAAATTTGAAAACTAGTCTCCATGGCTTTGAATTGAACATACAGTCCAAAAAATAGGTGAAAAGCGGGCAAGATGCGACTTAGGGGTTGCAGTAAAAACGGTCAATTTTGAAAGTGTGTCAGAGCACCGACTTCATGAAATTTGTATTAAATTTTGTAGATCAAACCTAGATCTACATTTTTGTAGTTGACAACTTTTCTGTACGGGCGGGCCCTAGAAAGTTACGGTGTGTTGGAGTATTGCAGCTCCGACAGGCCATATCTCCTTAGGGATCGTCCGTACAAAAAAGTTGTCAACTACAAAAATGTAGATCTAGGTTTGATCTACAAAATAAAATATAAATTTGACACGGCTTATCTATAAATTCCCTCGTTACGGGACCTCAAAGTTGAATATCATTTTACTGCGTTCTACAACAGATGATTGCTCGATATTGAAAAATCAGTAAAGTTTAGGATCCCGTCGCGATTCCCTCTACAATACGTTAGCACGAAATGTATATTCATTGTGTAGATCAAACTTAGATCTCCATTTTTGTAGTTGACAATTTTTTTGTACGGGCGGTCCCTAAGGAGATATGGCTTATCTTCACTTTACCACCCCCGTAACTTCCTAGGGACCACCCGTAAAAGAAAATGGTCGACTACAAAAATGTAGATCTAGATTTGATCTACATGACCAATACAAGTTTCATGAGGTAGGCGCTCGCACACCGTTTCAAAATGTACCGTTTTTTCCCTTTTTCTGGCGCGCCGTTCCCTTGAATTTGACACTTTGAGATTCCGGTGAAACAGACTCACAGACAGACACATACTCACTATCCAAAAACGCGTGAAGGGCTGGCGCACCTTGGACGCGTTTTCCAGAAAATGGGAATCCGTACAAACAGACAGACATATAGACATGTTATCACAGAATTTCTGTTTTAGAATCAGTCTGGCGCGCCTTGGACGCGTTTTCCAGATGGTTGTGTGTTTGTGTGTCCGGATGTCCAAGAACAGGGGAATCCGGACAAACCGACACACAAATGGACAGATTTTTTCGAAAAATTGAAATTGCCTGGGGTGCCTTTGACGCGTGTTCTTTTAGAAGTTGTGGCTGTCGGTGTGTCTGTGTGTCTGGATGTCCGGATGTCTATCCGGATGTCCAAAAGTGACCGGATTCCCATTTTTTTGGAAAACGCGTCTAAGGCGCGCCAGACTCAGTCTCTTCTTTGTAAGATTCGGTTTGTCCGTGTATCGGTTTGTCCAGATTTTCAAAAAAATGTTGATTTCCAAGAAAACGCGTCCAAGGCGCGCCAGACTCAATCTCAATTTTTGTTGAAAAACGCGTCAATGGCGCCCCTGACAGCAATCTTTACCGATTTAGAATTGTGTCTGTGTGCCTGGATGTCCGGATGTCTATCCGAACGTCCAAAAGTGTCCGGATTCCCATTTTTTGGCAAACGCGTCCAAGACGCGCCAGATTTTGAGTTTCCTAGGCCACCAGATAGTTCTGCTTTTCGTGGTCAGTACTGCGGACTAGTTCCCCAGCTTTCTCATGTTTCTAGGCCATCAAAATATTTTCCATTCTATATTTTTTCAGCCGTACCCCACACTCCTGCCATCAATGATGTTCCTGCCAGGCTACGCGACGACGAGCCCCCAACTCAACCCACTCTTCTTCCAACACGTACTCCACTCGAGCCCCTCCTCCACTCATTCGTCACCACCATCCAGTTAGGGACGTTTTGAAATGGTTGCGAAACGTCTCCTCTTATCACATAAATCTCTTTTTCTCACTCTCTCAAATTCTCATCGCTTTGGTTTTAAACAACTTTTACGGTCATCGACTCATCTGACATCATTCAGATGACGTGGATTCTATGAATTCAGCATTCCAATCTTCCCTTACGAGTCCATTGTTTTATAATCTTCTCTTGCTTTTCCTTATATCTCAGAATTATTTTCTTTAAGCATGAAAGTAAATAAATATATCATTATTATTCGATTCAACGAGTCAAAGAACGGGGAGGGATTAATTTATTCAGATATTATAAGAAATTACCCCTGTTTATGTTAAATATGGAGAATATGAGAGAATGTTTCTAGACGTTTCATTTCTTGGAAATCCTAGTCCATGAACTTTTTGGTCTCTTATTTATTTTTTGAGCGAACAAACCAAAAAATTCAAAAAAAAAAATTCAAGAAAATCGTTTGAAAAGATGAGTTTTTGCCGGCAAAAATGTTGAATTTCTATGAGAAGTGTACAGTACCGCTCAAAAGTATATTAAGTTTTGCTTTTTTCAGTTGAACTTTGAGATTGTGTCATGGTAATACTTATTGTCCCATCAAGTAGATTTTTAATGGATCATACAGATCAAAAGTAGAACTCCATTTTTATAGTTGTCAACTTTTTTGTACGGACACTCCCTAGCAAGTTACATATCGTCGAAGTAATTTCTCCCTCAATGCAAAATAGTGCGATTTTTGAGCTGTCGTCTTAAAATTACCATAACTCTCTAGGGAGTGTCCGTACAAAAAAGGTGTCAACTACAAAAATGGAGTTCTACTTTTGATCTGTATGATCCATTAAAAATCTACTTGATGGGACAATAAGTATTACCATGACACACTCTCAAAGTCGGACCTTTTCAACTGAAAAAACCAAAACTTAATATACTTTTGAGCGGTACTGTAAGTATTTAAAGGAAAGACTTCAAAAATCTGTTTATCATTCTTATGATGCTAGGATTTGGTATCACGGCTGTGAAAAAGTTCGGCCACCTATGTAGTTATTAAAAAATTAGAATTATCGAAAATCATGGTGACCGAATTTTTCTTTCTTGCGGTCCTTATATTTTGAATTAGATTTCGCTATTTTTGGTTTTGTAGGACTACTGGATTTCTAGGACCAGGGTTGTTTGAAAAAAGACCAATTTTAAACAGTTTTCCAAAAAAAACCGTTCGAAAAAATTTGAAAATTACCGCTGAAAATTTCAAAAATTAAACAAAACAGTTGTGATTTTTCGATTTCTCCTGATTTTTTTTCTAAATTTGTACTCAGAAACAGGAAATACTTACAGTTTTCATAAAAATTCAAGATCCGAAAAACTCATTTTTTCAGAAATTTTTCTTGATTTTTTTTTCGAATTTTTAGGTTTTTTCGGAAAAGAATGTTCCCAGAAATTTTGAGAATAGAAAAAGAGTTTCAGTATGTGTGTTTGTGTGTCTGGATGTCCAAAATACTGATATTTACGGGTAAAAATGAAGGAAATCTGGACAAACCGACACACAGATAGAAAGATTTTTTCAAAAACCGGACATTGTCTGGGGTGCCTTTGACGCGTCCTCTAGAAGTTGTGTCTGTCGGTTTGTCTGTGTGTCTGGATGTCCGGATGTCCGTATTCCTCCGTATCCGAATTTCTGTCTGGCTCTCCAAATGTCCAAAAGTGTCCGGATTCCCATTTTTTGGAAAACGCGCCCAAGGCGCGCCAGACTCACTCTCAATTTTTTTGTAAGATTCTGTTTGTCCAGACTTTCAAAAAATGTTGATTTCCAAGTAAACGCGTCCAAGGCGCCCCCGACTAATTTTCTATTTTTTTTGTTTGTTGAAAAACGCGTCAATGGCGCCCCTGACAGCAATCTTTACCGATTTAGAAAAGTGTACAATTATGTTAGCCTGTCTGTCTGTGTGTCTGTGTGTCTGTGTGTCCAGATGTCCACTTCCATATTCGGTCCCCCCAATATGTCTGTGTTCCTCAGTGTCCACATGTCTGTCTGTCTATCCAGATGTCCATAAGTGTCAGTTTCCGTCTGGATCGAAATTTTTAAAAAAAAGTTTTTCAATAATTTGATGGCCGAACTTTTGCACACGGCCATGATACCAAATGTTATTTTGTTCTAACCTCACCAATCTACATCATTCATGATCTCCAATTTACGATTCGTTGTTTTTCCCTGGGTGTTTGATGTTTGGACGAAAAACCGAAAAAGTTGCTAAGCCAGCTAATAGAAATGAAAAACAACAACTCTCTCTCTTCCTAGAGATCACAAATAAATGAGCATCTTTTACTAGCGGGGGGAGGAAGTAGTGGAAATATTTGACCTACAATAAAATTAGCAGCATGACATGGGGAGAGGGCGGAATGAATAAGGAATGAATGTTGTTTAAATATCGCTGAGGAGGAGAGGATTCTTGGAATTCCAGTTGAATGAGTGAATGACTAGGTGCATTTTTTGTCGGTTTTTTAATGGACTACCCTTGAAATATCTTCACATTTTTATATGACTGGATACCTAAAGAAGTGAGGATTCTGAATCCGTTTTCAAATTTTAGAGAACCACAAAGCGTACTGAAGTAGAAGGGTTTTAGTCCAGCAATCTATGTTGCACTCCTCTTATAATAAGAATAAGAAGAATAAGCTGTTCCCACGATCTTACTTAGTCCTCATAGTCAGTAGTCAAAAAAATACTGGGAAGTAAGAAGAAAATATTATTTATGAACGCTAAAAAGTGCAAAAAAAGTACAAAATTTGAGGTGGACTATGGAAAAGTGACGTTTTGTGATTATTTGAGTGACCCTTTCAAAAAACTAAACTAATGTTATGTTATTTCATACGAAAGCCACTGTGGTCTTGTGCAAAATCTTAAAATATTTTTGAATTTGAGATATTTTTTATATTCTCTTGTTGTGTCGATTCAGGTTCTTAGAAATAATATCATAACGGTGTTAGATTTTGGTATCATGGCCGTGCAAAAGTTCTGCCACCTATTATAGAAAAATTTGAATAATCTTTCCCACGGTCTTTAGATTGAGGACTAGATTTTGCTGTTTTGGGGTTTCTAGGCCATTTATTTTAAAATTTTGTAGGACTACTGGTGTATCAAGGTGGAATTAGGTAATTTTCGGTTAAAAATCACCAAATTTAAGATTGTGCCACGGCTGACTGTCATGTTCAATCGTATTGAAATTATACTCATTGTGTAGATCAAATCAAGACCTCCATTTTTGTAGTTCACAACTTTTTGGTACGGGCGGTCCCTGGGGAGATACGGTAGCGTTACGGTAGAGGCTTACGCTACCGTATCTCTCGAGGATTAACTTGTAGAAAAAAGTCTTAATTACAAAAATGGAGATTTGATCTACCAGCTCTAGTTAGGCTCGTGACGGGACCTCAAACTTAACTAACTATCGCTTACTCGAATTTACTGATATTTTTGAGGTTTTTTGCAACAAAGATATCAATTTTACCTGAAAACAAAATTCACCATGAGTACATATGATCATTTTCAACTTCTAACTATGACTTTTTATTCTGCCTTCCGCCATTTCAAAAAGATTCCGCTCAACTCTGTTCCAGAACACAGGCTCCCAAGCTTCCAATACGCCAAGCAATGCCAGAAAAAGACGCGTCAATCAAGTAGCTGGCGCAAATTCGGACGATTTTTCGAAAATTTTAGCCTTTTTCGATCTTTTATTCTGTTACATTTCACGGATTGTTTTTGTTAGAAAGACATTCCTTAGACTGAGAGACGTTCAAAAAGTGTAAAAACTTTAATTTTGGTGGAGTAAATAAAAAGATACGGCCGTTTTCACAGTGAAATTCATGAAACTTCAAAAGTATAGAACTCCTCCTACGCTGAATAAAAATTCAACTTTTTGTGCTTAATAGACTCGAAAAACACTAACTTAAAAAAGTATGGGAATTGTTTTCGGAAAAATTGTCACAGAAACTTTAAATTCCCAAAAAACTGCATTTCAAGCCAAAAAATGGGGTCTAAAATTTGAATTCGCGCCGAAATTGCGAAATGCGTCAACAAAAATCGGCAAGTGCGCAAACAAAAACACGCGAAACGCGCAACACCGCACCTTGCTTTACCGGAAGCGGGGGAGACTGTTCCAGAAGTGTTTCCCAATCCTTCAGTTTCTCATATTCTCATCTTTCACTGGTCCCATTGATATCATATCCCATCTTTTCAAACTTTCCGTTCAAAGACCAATCACACTAATTATCCTCTCATCTCTTCATCTTTTCTCTCTTCATTTAGTCCATATTTAGCCCCAAAAAAGTGCTCATTCGAATGTCGACCGCCCATTTGTCTTCTTCTCCCCCTCCTCTTGACTCCTCAGAGTCGGTGACGTGAGGCTCCTCCCCTTTTCTAAAGTTTGTGTGCATCCATTAACTCTTCTCCGTTAACTCCGCCCCTTTTAAGAGGAGAGACAGGTGTTCCATGCATGCACGCAGGCATTTACGTGGAGCATCGGGTGAGGGTGTTGCTATTCTAAGAGTTATTTAAGATTTCACCTGTCTAGTATGTAGAAAAACTTTTTGGTATAAAATGGCAAGCAGTTTTCTGTTTTTATTGTGCTCAAATGTATTCTCCTATTATTCAAATGTTATTTCACTATTAATTTCTTTTTCCAGTATTCGGTTTCTGACATATAAAGTTCTAGTAAATGTAGTGTGCAGTACCAGACCTTTTATGTGACCGAAATTTTTTGGGAAGTTATTTGTAATGTCGCCCAAAAGTACTGTTGATATGTTAGGGGCCTGTTCAGAATCCTGGATTTCAGATTTAAGAACATTTTTAGCAGAGGTTTAGGTTGGTGTGTCAAAAGTGTTTGTGACTAAGGCTTAAAAACTTAGGCTCAAAGACTTAGGCTTCAGGATTTAGGCTTAAGAATTTAGGCTTAAGGCTTTAAGCTTAAAGCTTTAGGCTTTATTAAGGCCTTAGGCTTATGTAGGTACATATCTAACCAAAAATTTCGGTAAGTCTCTTATACAAATTGTACCATCCAATACTTAGGTTCTTAGATTGTTTTAGTGTTGTTTTTAAAATCCATGCCACACTCTTTGGACCAAGATTTTGGGCCCAGCTTGTGGTGACTGAGACTTAGGGTTACATAGCGACTGATTAGGGAAGGAATGACCGTGGAGGCATGGGACGTAACTTATATCATTGGAAAGCTGAGAAAACGCTGATTCCAAATATATATTCAGTTTTTGCCCTCGAGATCTGAAATTCGAGAAAAACGAGGTCAAAGTTCGAACCGCTGTAAAGGGGTGCCACACTAGGTAAGGAATTACTTGTTAGCGGCCTAAACTTTGACCTCTTTTTTCTTGAATGCCAAACATCGAGGGCAAAAACTGAATACATATTTAAATTCAGCGTCTTCTCAGCTTTTAGACAATATCGGTCACATTCTATAACTCCATGGTCACTCGGGAGCCTTCCCTAGTGAGTAGCAACCTACGGAGGGTCCAATGTCATATAAAGAGCTCAAGTTTTCCCGAAATGAATTCATATAAGCAAATAGCAGTAGTTATAAGAATTCTGAATCTGTTTTCAAAATTTCTCTGCGATCAAAACGAGCCGAGATACATCGTGTTGAAGTTGAAGCGAGTTGTTTTGTGTTCTGAATTATGGCCGATAAGTCTATATCGGGATTTCTAGGTCACGTCACCTCAACCAACCAACCGTAATCCCTTCTCAAAATTTGCACCAATTATCCATAATCTCTCCATTTCCCATAAAAACTTTCTCCACTTTTGAAATTTCATCTTTATGTCCTCATTTTCGAATTAGTCAAAAGGCTTCATCTCCTTTTCTTATTTTTATGACGGTGGTGAAAATTTTTTAGGGCAAAATCTGAAGCTCCGCCCCCTCCCCCTTGTCTTGTTTTGTTTTTTCCTCTCCTCCCGGATACTTCTAATTATTCGTCTGCTTTTTCCTTTTTTGAGACATTTTCATTTTCCAAATTTTTATTTTCAGATGCAATCACCAGTGTTCGTGTGTGTGCTGATCTGCTTGGCCCTTCTTGTCGCCGTCTCGTCGGCCATGCCATTTTATGTAAGTTCGACGCGGAACCCATACTTCTAGCAAGTGCGCTCTACTGATAAGCCATAGCAAACACGCTCGACGGATAGTTAGCCACAGTAATTTACCGTAAGCTGAAAAAGCCAAGTGCGCTCTAATGATATCTAGCGTTATCTACAGTAAGACCTCTACCTCTAGCAAGTGCGCTCTACCGTACTCCTGGTCCAGCCGTTAGCTAACAGGATCCGAAGTCAGAAAATGCACTCTACTGATGTCTACCGTACTCCTGGCGCCACTGAGTACGCTGCACTTACAAACATGAATAATGTCTGTGACGAAATATGTTTTTTTACCAGACCCCACGCATTCCCCTGTCATATTTTCCAGCTTCCCCTAATGACACAACCTCATTATTCATACATAGCATATGCACATAACTAAGACACGAAAATGTTGAAAAAAAAACGCTAACATTTTCGAAATTGAGAAAAGACAGGTGCAAAAATTGTGTGTGTGTGTGAATAGAAAATTATTTGCAGGCTTCATCGTCGCTGTCCGACGACGGAGACGTCGTCCGCCAATTCCCGCAACAGGGCGTTCTGGAGAACATGGTGAACGAGATAATGCGTGTGCAGAGTGTCGAGCAGATGAACAATAATCTTGTGCGACGTCAGATCTTCTCCAGAAAGTTCTGGTGATTCCTTTTCTCGGACGTCTTCTAAATCTTCTGAAACCATTTTTCCCAAAAAAAAACTCTAATGTTTGGCTTTTCAACGGGTTTGCCCGAATAAACCGTCTCTTTGTTTCTTCCTTTTTGACGAAAATAGACATGATATGAAAACAGACACTGAAAAACCAAAAAGTTTCGAAAACAAAAACAATTAGTCAAGTTGAGAGTGGAGTGTGTGACCTCAAGAATCAGGGACGCTGAAAAATTGTATATTATATGAAGGTGTACAAACATTTTAATGCATATACAGTACCGCTCAAAAGTAGATTAAGTTTTTGTTTTTTCAGTTGAAAAGGTCCGACTTTGAGATTGTGTCATGGTTATACTTATTGTCCCATCAAGTAGATTTTCAATGGATCATACAGATCAAAAGTAGAGCTCCATTTTTGTAGTTGTCAACTTTTTTGTACGGACACTCATTAGAGAGTTATGGTCATTTTAAAGGGACAGCTCAAAAATCGCGTGTCCGTACAAAAACGTTGCCTACTTCAAAAATTGAGCTCTACCTTTGATTTGTATTATCCATTACAAATCTACTTGATGGGACAATAAGTATAACCATGACACAGTTTCAAAGTTTGGCGTTTTCAACTGAAAAAGGCAAAACTTAATACACTTTTGAGCGGTACTGTATGTCTATGTGGCAAATCGAGACAGATGCGTTTTATGTGGGCATTGCTACACAACAATATTACATCATAAATCAACACAATTTATAAGTTTTAAATCAGAAAAACTAAAAAACTTTCTGATAATGTTATAAATTCATATTTATTTCTTGCTGTTTTTCTTGCTATAACTGTTCCAGTCATAATGTATGTTTCGTATCGAAAATTACACCTAAAAATCTTCCTTTTCCATTTTTCAGTCTCCAAATCTTCAGTCTTTCCAGTTGCCGACAATCTTTTCAATTCCAGCAACAAAAAAAAATGTCAGTGTTTAATGCAACTGCTCTATTTGCACGCATGAGAGAGTGGAGACGTCGGACGTCGCTTTTCTCGTGCATTTAGCGTTGCTAGGCAGTGAATAGATATTTTGAAATGTTGCTCATTTTATTTTGAAATTAAATTTCAGCAAAAAAAAAGCAATTTTATTTATTTTTCAATTGATGTTGTTTGCCCGTATTTAAATCTTTTCGCCACAATTTCTTCATTAAATACCTTCACTTCTTATTAGGCTTGCAACATCTCGGCCCGGTCCGGCCGAAATTTTTAATCGGCCCGACCCGGCCGGTTACAAGACTGCTTCTAACCGTTTTAATAACAAAAATTGCAGGGAAATTAACGAAAATGTTGGGTGACGCAATTGAGTACAGAAGCCACCGTTATGAAATGCTTGAGGGTAATGATGTTGTGGAGACAACAAAAACAGATAATGGAATCACATGGTTAGTTAATTGCACACTTGCAAACCGGGCCGGCTCGTAACTCGCTTCAAACTCAATATTATGAGCTGAAAAATATACCAAAATGTAGATCTCAGCGAGTTCTATGCCCGTGGCCTACTTTTGACACTTTTTCCCGGCCCGCGGCACATTAACGAATAGCCGTCCGGTCCGTAGTAAGTCACGGACATAGCACTCGCTGAGATCTACATTTTGGTTTATTTTTCAGCTCATAACATTGAGTTTGAAGCGAGTTACGCGTCGGCCCGTGCCGGCCCGGTTTGCAAGTATGGTTAAATGATTTGTACGGGAACAAAACCGAAACATATTTTCAGTATCTGGAGCGGAAGACATTTTGGTAACTTACCCACTCGATTCAATTTCAAATGGGAATTTGATTGGACTGAGCTCAAAAATCAAGGAGTCGTCAAGCTCACTGGACACATTTATGTCTTCCCAGCAAACGATTATCGAGCTCCAGAGACAATTGATGTGATACTGACAGAAAATAACCAAGTAATCACAAAAGAAGTGACATGCAATGTTGATATCAATATTGTCTACTATAAATATTCTCTCACTCCTCATTACATCCCCATTTCTGAGAATCCGTCATACGATAAGATGTTTGCATCGTCCGATCAAAACGATACTATTCTGATTGTCGACGGAAAGAAGCTTCATGTCAGCAGATCGGTGAGTTTATTTTCTATCAGAAAATCTATTAATTTAAAAAATGGGCTCTATTCCAGTTTAGATTCCTTTATAAACTAGAATGTCCCAAAAAACTCTTGGATGTCCCTTTAAGAGGCGTTGTCTGTAAGAAGAGGATTCCTCTTGGCACAGTTGCAAAAACTTGTTTCAATCCGAACTCTTTTTGCAGCATATATACCCCTATGGTAGTGATTTACAAACATTATGTCACCAGTCCCCTATGACGTCATCATAAGAAAATATGACCAATAATTGACTTTTCACCCAAAAATTCATAAAAATTTCTATTTTTCAAATAACTTTAGGAAACTTTCGCAACATGTTAGGAGTGTTTTTGACTACCCCTACACACATTTTCAGCCCCTCAGACACCCCAAAAACCGTTCAAGTGAACTTCACTTTCATGTTTTTTCAACTTTTCTCGAAAAATCCCTCTAGAAGTACTCAAATTTCAAATCGTATTCGTATTCACCGCAAAAAGTTATATTAGGTCCAGTTAAAATCATCAAAAAACCATTGCACCATTTTGAGATATTTCGATTTTTTCAAAAATCACATAAGGGTCCCCCCTTATGAAAAAAAATTTTTCACTAAAAATTCCAAGAAAAAATTTGTTCCGAAAATAATCAGAATATTGATAAACAATTTAGAATAAACCAATTTCGAGATTATATACCTCAGAAATTGGTTTGAACCGATTTCATTTTTTTCTTCATCGAAATTTTTTCCCATTTTTTTTTACGTTTTCATCAATATTTTGTACTGAAGTACACAAATTTCAAGTAACGTCCTTATTGCTCGCTCAATTTAACAAATAATCAAAATAAGACAAATGAAAAACCATTGGACCATTTTGAGATTTTTCCATTTATTTCGAAAATCACATAAGGGTCCCCCCTATGGAACAAAATTTTTATAGAAAAAAAATTTCAACATTATTTTGATTCAAAAACGCTCAAAACTTTTTTACAAAACATTTTGTAATATTGCATCGATGTTCTGAACGTTTTTGAATCAAAATAATGTTGAAATTTTTTTTCTATAAAAATTTTGTTCCATAGGGGGGACCCTTATGTGATTTTCGAAATAAATGGAAAAATCTCAAAATGGTCCAATGGTTTTTCATTTGTCTTATTTTGATTATTTGTTAAACTTAGCAAGCAATAAGTACATTACTTGAAATTTGTGTACTTCAGTACAAATTATTGATGAAAACATAAAAAAAAATGGGAAAAAATTTCGATGAAGAAAAAAATGAAATCGGTTCAAACCAATTTCTGAGGTATATAATCTCGAAATTGGTTTATTCTAAATTGTTTATCAATATTCTGATTATTTTCGGAACAAATTTTTTCTTGGAATTTTTAGTGAAAAATTTTTTTTCATAAGGGGGGACCCTTATGTGATTTTTGAAAAAATCGGAATATCTCAAAATGGTGCAATGGTTTTTTGATGATTTTAACTGGACTTAATATAACTTTTTGCGGTGAATACGAATACGATTTGAAATTTGAGTACTTCTAGAGGGATTTTTCGAGAAAAGTTGGAAAAACATGAAAGTGAAGTTCACTTGAACGGTTTTTGGGGTGTCTGAGGGGCTGAAAATGTGTGTAGGGGTAGTCAAAAACACTCCTAACATGTTGCGAAAGTTTCCTAAAGTTATTTGAAAAATAGAAATTTTTATGAATTTTTGGGTGAAAAGTCAATTATTGGTCATATTTTCCTATGATGACGTCATAGGGGACTGGTGACATAATGTTTGTAAATCACTACCATAGGGGTACATATGTTGCAAAAAGAGTTCGGATTGAAACTACTTTTTGCAACTGTGCCAAGGCCCAACACAAACATTCTCACTCTTACAGATAGTGCCTCTTAAACACTTTGACGTTCTATAAAACTCTTAAACGTCCTTTGAAACTCTATTTATTTTTGAAACGTCCTTCAAAACGTTTAGGCGTCCCAAAAAATATTTAGACGTTTCTTGAAACCCTTCGGCGACTTTTAATGTTGAAGGGTCGTCTAAATGTTTTTTGGGACGTATAATTATGTGAAACCAAATTTTGATATTTCAAGGTGTGTCTAAATGTTTTGAGGGCCGTTTAAACATTTTTGAGCATATTTGAAACCCCAAAGGACTTTTAAATGTTTTAAGGGATGTTTTTGGGACGTCTAACAAGGGAAGTCATTGGAGACGCCGCTTTCAAACGACCTATGAATTTGATTATAGGTATTTTCGACCACGAGGAGTCCATTTCTGCAGTCAAAACTTGCTAAATATATCTGCGA
Organism: Caenorhabditis remanei; assembly: GCF_010183535.1. Taxonomy (NCBI): domain Eukaryota; kingdom Metazoa; phylum Nematoda; class Chromadorea; order Rhabditida; family Rhabditidae; genus Caenorhabditis; species Caenorhabditis remanei. Next base: position 3,523,551 of record NC_071329.1, read on the forward strand.
GCCGAGTTATGAGTTCTCAAACTTTTCATATTGTTACATTCTAGGCTCGCATCCATAAGTATTTAGGTATGATCTACCCCAAGTGAGAGCGCGCACCTTGGTCTGTATGCGCGTCTCTCTTACACATTGTTTGTAGTTTGGTCAGACTTCCCTATATAAGGGACTGACATCCCTCATTCTAGTTCTTCCTTCTTTCCCAGCCTATTAGTGGCTACTATTCTGTAATCGTTTAGCCCCCTGAATAAACTCTATCTCTATTCTCTCCACTGTTCATTGGACCACAACCCGGCTACAGCAGGCTTGGTCGAGGTCGGGTAATCGGGATACTCGATTTCTCGGTTTTCCCGACTTTTTTCGGGAAAATTTCCCGACGAGAATTTTCCCGAAAAATTTTTTCGAGAATTTTTCCCGACGGGAAATTTCCCGAAAAATTTCGAGAAAATCGGGAAATTTTTTGTAACAGTAAAATTCAAAAGTTCGAAATTTTCCATTTATTTTTACAGGGTTTCAACCGATTTTTTGTTGTTTTTGAACAAAATGCTTCTCAATTTTCACCTATGGTGCTCCAAAATAGAAAACTATTGAGTGCTGAAAATTTTTCGAAACTGATGTTTCTCCTGCAAAACGTTTAATTGATGGGGTACCAATCTCGAACTGTGAAAACAAGGGCTCTTTATTATTTAACGGGGGTTTTAAGAATTAACGGGGGTTTTAAGAATAGACGGGGGTTTTCAGAATAAACGGGGGTTTTCAGAATAAACGGGGGTTTTCAGAATAAACGGGGGTTTTCGACAAGTTCTATTTACTTATACTAAGAAAACCCCAAAATGGTCAGAAATGACTACATTCCCTCCAGTACACATTTTTTTTCATAGGCTTTTCAAATTTTTTTGGTTTTTTTTGTTTATTTTTGTTTTTTCTGCATTTTCTCATTTACTTATATATTTTGTACGTCGCATTGTTTTTTGATCAGAGAAGTGTAATAATTGTCCTCCTTCTTCTTTTGCTCTACATTTGAAATCGACGAAACGGCGATGTTTCGGGCGAAATATAATCGGGATCATATGGTAGATCGTCCAACTGTTTGGGTTTTTGGATTGCTGGAAAGGAAGACTAATAAGGTAGATTCGATAATCCTGCTGCCCATAATCAGACGTAATCTGAAACCTGGTATGATCTCTGAAAAAAAAAACATTAAAAAAGAGATTTTTGCAAGAACAACGATTATCAGCGATGGGGGCTTTGTTCAAGGAGGGAATGAAGAGCGCCAACATTTAAGAACGTCTTGACATTCCATCAGCATCAGTACGCTGTTGGTTACCTTCAAAAAGGATGGAAGTCTCTAAGAAAGGAAAAAAATCCGGCCGACCAGCAACAGGCAACACTTGTAGGGCTCGAGGAATAATCAAAAGAAAAATCTCCCGCAATTATGATATCAGTATAAGCAAGATCGCTATGGTTCTAAAAATCAATAGTGGGAGTGTCCAAATTATCGTCAAAAGGCACTTCGACCCCAAGTCCGACAAACTATGTCACAGACAGTCCCTTTTCGTCCAATTCCAAGCTTCACAACTTGAAAAATCGAAAAAGTTGCTTTTCAATCTGCAGGTCCACGCTCCCCGTATCGCAGAATCCCTTCAAAGACATCTGCTAGAAATCGGTGAGCTTCCAGATTTACTAGGAAAAAAGGTTAATAGAGCTAAGCCTGAAGCTTCTGAGTCGGGCACCGACCCAGAAGAAGTCGAGTCACTAGGGAGAGATCTAGCCTATGAAAAAATGTGTACTGGAGGGAATGTAGTCATTTCTGACCATTTTGGGGTTTTCTTAGTATAAGTAAATAGAACTTGTCGAAAACCCCCGTTTATTCTCAAAACCCCCGTCTATTCTTAAAACCCCCGTCTATTTTTAAAACCCCCGTTAATTCTTAAAACCCCCGTTAAATCATAAAGAGCCAAAACAAGTATACATTAATGAATAAAAATAAAATCTATCGAAAAATAGTTATTTTTAAGTCATTTGAAGTCAGTTTGACAAAATTCTCGAATTTCTCGAAAATTCTCGATTTTCCCGAAAAAAAGTTTCGAGAAAAATTTCGAGTACTCGATTTCTCGAAAAAAAAATTCGAGAAAAATTTCGAGTACTCGATTTCCCGAAAAAAAATTTCGGGAATTTTTTTCGTTCTCGATTTTCCCGAAAAGTTTTTCTCGACCAAGCCTGGGCTACAGTATGCCGGATCCCAAGGACACAACACATATGGTTGAAATTTTTCACATGGAATTCCAAATCGACAAGTAGTATACGCAAAGATGTTCTCATTTTTGCAACGTACGAGCACAGGAGAACCGCTGTGGAACACAAATGGAACCACGCGGTGGCGTATATACGGCCGATTTGGAATTCTATGTGAAAAAGCTTGACCACATGACAAGTTTGAGAGCTCATAACTCGTCTCGCAGACACATTTAGCAGGTTTGAAAAAAGAAAATATATATGAGCAAATTTATAGGTCGTTTGAAGGTGGCGCCTCCAAAGACTTCCCTTGTAAGTGTTTTTTGGGACGTTCTAGTTTTCAAAGGACATCTAAACTGGAATAGAGCCAACAAATGTTTCAGTTCCTCTCCTACCACTCCGAATACTTCCGCGCACTCTTTTCATCGAACTACAAAGAAGGACAAATGGATGAAATTTCAATCGGAGAAGTCTCATATGAAGATTTCGCTCTACTTCTCAGCAGTTTCTACCCAAATCCAGTGTTCCCAAATGACAGAACTGTCGAGAAACTTCTAGAAATGGGTAGCCGTTTCCTGGTGTCGTCTACCATAAGTATTTCCGATTATCATCTTCTAAACAACTCAAAAATCAATAACGAGAGGATGATATGGTTGGCTGATGAGTATGTAATGCCAAGCCTTCTGGAGAGATGTATTCGCGAACTGGATACAGTGGAGAAGGTGAAGAAATTGCATCAGTCTCCGGAGTATGAAAAGTTGTCGGATAATACCAAAGTGAAAGTGCTTGATCGTCTTATCAAAATGATTTAATCTTAAAATACCCCCTTCTTTTGTTTTGATTCCGCTTCAATTTTTATATGATGTAACACTAACATTCACTCCCTCCATTTTACAGAAATCATCAATATTTTCTTGTATTTGGCAATTTCCTTCGGATAATTTGCAGAACTGATAAATCAAAATAACCTGGCAAAACAGTCGAGTTCAATATTTTTCTTGTCAAAATACGTTTTTTGTTCTAATTTCGTTCATGATATATTCCAAATATAAATATTTTTCTTTCTTTCCATTTTTCTTAATTACTCGTAGTATTGATGTCTTATCAGATAATATACGGTACCGCTCAAAAGTATATTTAGTTTTGCCTTTTTCAGTGGAACTTTGAGAGTGTGTCATGGTAATACTTATTGTCCCATCAAGTAGATTTTTAATGGATCATAAAGATCAAAAGTAGATCTCCAGTTTTGTAGTTGACAACTTTTTTGTACGGACACTCCCTAGTGAGTTATGGTTGTTTTAAGAAGACAGCTCAAAAATCGCACTATTTTGCACTGAAATTGGTCGATTTGAGGGAGAAATTACTTTGTCGATATGTAACTTGCTAGGGACCGCCCGTACAAAAAAGTTGTCAACTACAAAAATGGAGTTCTACTTTTGATCTGTATGATGTCATAAAAAATTATTTTGTAATACAGTTAATTTTACTATGACACACTCTTCAAGTTAAGCATTTTCAACTGAAAAAAGCAAAACTTAATATATTTTTTAACGGTACTGTACGCTTTTTTCTAATTTTGTTCATGGTATATTGTATATTCTTCTTTTTTTCAATTATTCGTAGTATTGATGTCTTATCAAAATGTATACCTGTTCATGTGCTTCGATATGTATTAGTCTTTCCCTACCAAATCAGACGGAAGAGTCAGCAGCAGAGTTGTGCGAAAGTGATTTTTTCTAATCCGGAAGTCGGAAGCCGGAAATGAAAAAACGCCCGGAAGTCGGAAGTAGATTTTTTTTCGAAAATATTCCAAATTCAAAGATAAAAATCATAAAACTCGCTAAAATCATTGGAAAATTGGGTTTTTGGCTGTAGAAAAGCCTATTTTCTGTCTTTTTGACCATTTTTCCATGTATTTCTGCGAAATGTATTCTTCCTAAATTTCACAGTGTTGGAATGACGGAAGTCGGAAATAAAATTTTCAAAACGGAAGTTGGAAGTCGGAGTGAAAAAATGCCCAGAAGTCGGAAGTCGGAAGTCGGAATTCCGCGCAACTCTTATACCTGTTCATGTGCTTCGAATTTAATCTTTCCCTACCGAATCAAAAAGTTTTACACGTGGCCTAGTTTTCCGTTTTTCTAGGCCATTTCTCCCAGGACGGGATCACAAATCTTTTGTACTTGTCTGTTCTTCTTCCTAAATATTTTCCACTTAAAAATTATTATTATTGTTGTTGTTTTGCTCTTCTTCTTCCACCCACTCATCCTCCCCATTTTTTAGTCGCCTTTCTTCTCTTTCCAAGAACTTTTTTTTAGTTAATTCACTTACGTTATGAGCTGATGTTCAAAACATGGAGACAGACTTTATTACGGGCGGGAAAAAAATAGAAATTTACGAAAAATGGGGGAAATCACAAGGTGTTTTTTTTCTGACTTAGAATTATATAAAAATCTTGAAAGGAAGGATTAGAAAAGAATCATGGCATCTGGAAGGGGAAACATCTGAAATCGAGAAAAACGAAAATTTTTTGGCGAAAATGAAATTGAACTTAAAATATATATATATGTATCACTAGGATTATCAAGTGGAGGGTTGAGATCAATTGGAACTGGAGAGAAAATAAAAGACAATTATGTCACAATTATATTATTTCGGGAGAGTGGTGTATGGCAAGATGGAGGTTTTTTTTCAGAAGACTAATTAGAGTGACATTATTTCAAAAAAAAGTTCAAATCGGGATGAGGAAGGAGACTAGATACTATTGTACTAGGGACTTTTTACAAAAAAAAAAATTCTCAAGAGATCAAAAAATGCACTACTTTACACAACATTATGCCTGACATCCTGATCCTCCGAGCTGTCGGTCACTATATACTCCTGATTGTTCTTCGCGAGGGGCCAATCTTTCTCCTGGCGGATTACCGTGATGAGTTGTTGTTTGCCGGCCTGGAAATGAAGAAATTTATATATGACGGGATTATGAGTAAGTGCGCTCCACTAGAGAGAGAGAGAGAGAGCGATTGAGCGTGGTTGTATATTTTTTGAATTTCGACTTTGTTAAGGTTACATTGAGACTGACTAGGGAAGAAATGACCGTGGAGTTATGGGACGTGACCTATATCATTGGAAAGCGGAGAAATCGCTGATTCCAAATATATATTCAATTTTTGCCCTGGAGATCTGGAATTCAAGAAAAACGAGGTCAAAGTTTGGACCGCTGACATTCTTTACCGACGTGTGGCACCCCTTGGCATCAGTCCAAACTTTGACCTCGTTTTTCTAGAATGTCAGAGCTCGAGGGCAAAAACTGAATTTATGTTTGCAATCAGCGTTTTCTCAGCTTTCCAACAATATAGATCACGTTCCATAACTCCAAGTTCTGATCTTGTCGACGTCTATGGCACAGAAATTACTCAAAGTTTCAGAAAAAACGCCCAACACTTCCTAAAATAACTTCCAATGTCAGAAAATTGTCTTTTAAACATTTCAGAATACATCCTAACCGGTCTTAAACTTGTAAAACTAGAAACAATTTATCTTAAATCGTTTTAAGAACTATTCAAAATGCTGAAAAACGTTTGAGAAGTGGTCAAAACACGTTACAAGTAATAATGACCTAGAAAACTTCATTTCATAAAACTCGCCCATGACATATTCACACCGTTAGAAAGCTGAAGTCGTGAGGATTTTGAATCATTTTTTAAATTTAATCTATAATATAAATAAACAGAGTTATGAAACTTCAAAGTCAGGAATTCTTCAATCGCATCTAATACCCCTCTTAAGCAATGATGGCCTAGAAAACGTCATTTCTCAAAAACTCGGCCACAACATTTTTACAGCATTAGAAAGCTGAAGTCATGAGGATTCTGAATCTGTTTTTAAAATTGGTCTATGACTGAAATGAACTGAGTTATAAGATTCTCAAGGACACCTCAAATCGACTCAAAACACTTCTTAAGCAATGATGGCCTAGAAAACCTGATTTCCCAAAAACTCGGATACATCATTTTTATACCGCTAGAAAGCTGAAATCAAAAGTATTTTGAATCAATAATCAAACTTGAGTAATGACTAAAACGAACTAAGTTATAAGACTTCAAAATCAGGAACTCTTCAAATTGCCTCTAATACTCCCACTTAAGCAATAATATCCTAGAAAACCTCATTTCTCAAAAACTTGGCCGTGACATATTTGCACCGTTAGAAAGCTGAAGTCATGAGGATTCTGAATCTGTTTTTAAACTTAATCTATAATATTAATGAACCGAGTTATGTGACTTCGAAGTCAAGAACAATTCTCTAATTTCCCCCACTTAAGCAATGATGGCTTAGAAAACCATGTTTCTCAAAATCTCGGCCAAATCATATTTTCACCGTTAGAAAGCTGAAATCAAAAAAATTTTGAATCAATAATCAAACTTGATTAACGACTAAAACGAACTAAGTTATGAGACTTCAAAGTCAAGAACGGTTCTCTCATTTCCTCCACTTTTGCAATGATGGCCTAGAAAACCACGTTTCTCAAAATCTCGGCCAAATCATATTTCCACCGTTAGAAAGCAAAAGTCATGAGGATTCTAAATCTGCTTTCAAAATTCAGCTAGAATAGAAATGAGCCTAGTTACAAGAGTTCGCAGTTAGTCAGCTCAACTTAATCCTAGCTAAAATCTGAAACCTGATTCAGAATCCCCTTTTATCGAAGATTTTTAGAAGAAACCAACCTTCGCAATCTTCGACTCGATCAAATAATACATATAATCATCAGCCAGCAACCGAATCAACGTGAACGATCCGAACGACATCGCAGATCTCAGTGTGAGATCTCGAATGATCATCGACGTGTAGAAGCTCCAATTGAGCAAGAACTGCTTCCCAACATTGGACACCACTTCAGCCGGTTTGTCATGGTACTTGGCAAGTACCTGATCAACGATACTCTCCAACCATTCCGCCCATACACTCATCGGACTCATTTGTTGGAGGTTTTGTTTGAACGCGTTGTTCACATGAGTCACCATCAGACTATCACACCCACAAATCCAACCGGCTTGCTGGTGTACTGTATTGATATCCACTTTTATATAGTCCTGATACATTTGTTGACACTGCTCCTCCTTCATAAGTACTCCACGGGCGGCGTGAGCCAAGTGATTCAGCGACGTGTACCTCTTGAGTCCTTGCTGCATGTACTTGATAGCCTGCAGCTTTTTCTTGATAAAACCATCCGTCATTTTGCCATCTTGAAGCGCTTTTTTCAGGTATAAATCGATATTTTTCGCGAAGGTTCTACAGGATTGAGTCATTCCTGCAGACAACTCGCTGAGCAACACATTCGGAATCAGGCAGTCCACAATAGTCTGGTAGAGGGCTAGATCCGCCTGAATTATATATTCCTGTACCCTATCCAGTGTGCATAGAGCAGACAACGATTCGTGAGAGATGCCACCACCGCCGAGCCAGAAGCGTGCCCACACGTCTTCTACACTCGTGAACTGAACGTTTTTGACAAGTGTTAGCACTTCCTTGCACATGAAATGATAGCAATCGATGAGTTTGTTGAGTTCGTCGATGCCCATGCCGAGTTTGCGGAAACTGCAAAAAAAAAGTTGAATTAATGAAAATCGGATAAGGGAATTGGTTTGTGAGGTTGCGGTGTTGATTATTGCAAAAATTAGATTTAAGAGGATAAGAGTTTTGAGACGAGAGGATTTTTTCATTCTTGCAAACCGGGCCGGCTCGTAACTCGCTTCAAACTCAATATTATGCCCTGGAAAATATACCAAAATGTAGATCTCGACGAGTTCTATCTCCGTGACCTACTACGGGCCGGATGTCTATTCGTTAATATGCCGCGGGCCGGGCTAGAATAACTTTTTTGGTCATGTTCGCGTTTTTTGGCACTTAGATCACGGACATAGAACTCGTCGTGATCTACATTTTGGTATATTTTCCAGCGCATAATATCGAGTTTGAAGCGAGTTACGCGCCGGCCCGTGTCGGCCCGTTTCGGCCCGGTTTGCAAGTATGGAATTTTAAAACGTAAATTTTTCAAGTCAGACATTGAAAAAGTTGAGCTCCGTATCATGATCATTCCGAGTCGCTGCTCAGCGAATTTTTTAAAAAGTGGAAAACGAAGTTTTCGCGCAATAAGCCCAGCCCGTAAGAGCCCAAAATTTACAAAATTGGTCACTGTTTGGAATTTTTTAAACCGAAAATTTTTTAAAGGAAAAAAAAACCACGGTCTCATTCCACGAGTCGCTGCTCAGCGAATTTTAAAAAAAAAGTGGCCAACAAAATTTGGCCTAAAGTTTTTTTATTCTAAAAAATGGAATTTATGGGTTCTAAAGCAAGAAAATCCACATTTTAAATTGATAGAGTAACAAAAATTTAAGATAAATACGAAAATTTGTTGAATTGAAAAAAATTTTGAAATTTTTTTTTTTTTTGAGAATTTCATTAAAATTCAACAACAGTTCAATTTTTTAAAATTTATAATTTCAAAAAACCTTCAAAGCTACCACTAACTGGAATTACCATTTTCTTGTCAAAAATGAACTAAAATCTTGAAAAAACTTAAAATTTTCGTTTTCGTGAATTTTGAGTACCCTAAAAAATTGGACACTCTTAACTCTTTCCTCTTCAACATTTTTTCAATTCTGAGTTCAAAATCGAAATCCTCACGATCCAATTACCTTCCTCTCAGAATTTTCATCCCCTTTCATCAATCAATACCGTAACCCCAGGTTAGAAGCGTTTGAAACAAAAAAATTAGGAGAAGTTTAGTGATGTATGGTTAGTGCATGCTTTTTCAGTTTTTGAGGGGAAAAAAGTAGAAGGTAGAAGATATTGAGGAAGGACAAGAGGAAACACATAAATAGGTTAGAGTTTAAAAAAATCAATATCTTTTACAAGTTTTCAAACCAAAAAAAGTCAACATACACTCCATTGCTGTTCACTCGTGAAATTTCACTGAAATAAAAAAAGTAAATTTTTTAAACAAATATTCTGTCTCCTGGCTTCTTCTTCTTCTTATTTTTCGAAACTGAATCACTCACTTGATCGTCACCAACAACTGTTCTTTATTATGAAATGGTACCGGCGGCATGTCAAGTTTTCCAAGTGCCGCCTTATCACTCTCCGTGAACACATAGGCGGGGATATTGATCTGAAGTTGTGGTTGTGGGGGGAGGACACCGTCGACACTGGTCTGATGGACGAGCACTTGTTGATTTGGGATAATGTCGAGTGGTGGGGAGATACTACTGTAATAAAAGTTGTATTCAATTTTTGTATACTTGTCAACCAGAGAAAAGGCGCGCAATTGAAGCGTTTTCAAAACCTTTTTTTGAACTTTTTTGAGTTCAAAATTTTTTGAAACTTTTTTAGATTATCAGAAAGCCAACATTGTTAGGATTCGGAATCTGTTTTAAAAAATTGTCTAACGTCAAAATGAACTTTTGGTTTTAGTCAGAATTGTCAACCGGGTCGAAATAGGACCTACGCGGAACTCGCTTGAAACTCAATATTATGAGCTGAAAATATACCAAAATGTAGATCTCGACGAGTTCTATATCCGTGACTTACAACGGGCCGGATGGTTATTCGTTAATGTGCCGCGGGTCGGGGAGAAGTGTCAAAAATCGCGAAAATGCCCAAAAAAGCCATTCTAGCCCGGCCCGCGGCACATTAACGAATAGCCATCCGGCCCGTAGTAAGAAACGGACATAGCACTCGTCGAGATCTACATTTTGGTATATTTTTCAGCTAATAAGTTTGAGTTTGACGCAAGTTACGCGCCGGCCAGTTCCGGCCCGTACTTTTAAGTCCTTGGCCTAAACACTTTGAGGCCGTGGCCTAGAAAACTCACTCCCTGGAAGAGCAGGATGACGATGAGTGATGCTGCTCCTTCTTCATCCTCTTCTGTGGAATCTCTCCATCCAAATAGACCTTCACCCCGGCCACCTGATTAACGGTGTCAGCATACGCGTCTCTTTGTTGAACCAGTTGTTGCATTGGCGGAATATACGTATTATCCTGGATAAGAAGATTCTCCTGAGGTGCGATTTGGCCTAGTGTCGATCCCTCTTTCATCCGGATTCCATAATAGTGATATTTGGAGTTTCCGCGAGTGCCGAGCCGACGCGTCTTGAGATTTTGGAAGACTGAGCGGATGAGTTTTCCGAAGGAGGCGGCGTTCACGGGGTCCATACGATGCTCAGCGCAGTGTCTGGAAATAGGGAGGGGTCCTTTTTGAGCGGTTTCGATTTTTCAGTTTTTAAGAAAAAAGAGGCTTTGGTTAAAAACTGTAATTTTCAGCAGTCTCTACAAGGGCTCTAATTTTTGGGAACTGTAATGTACTCACTAAACTTTTAATTGATATTTTTGTAAATATTCTTATTCAGCATATCTTATTTAGTATTTCAGCCGATTTTCAGAGATTTTAAACATAGAATTTTGGAGAAATTTTAGAAAAAGACCGGCTGTAGTGATCTGTATATCTAAGCTCTAAAATTTCTCAAAAATTTCTCAAAAATTATATATTCAAAATTTCTGAAAATCGGCTAGAATACTAAATAAGCTATGGCAAATAAGATTATTTAACAATCAAACTAAAGAGTTTTCTGAAAATTTCAGATTTTTAACATTTACTCGAATTTTCCCAAAAACTGAAAAATCAAAATCGATGCTTAAAAATGGTTTTAACATACTTAACTTCATTATTCTTTGCCATATTTAATTCCTAGTCTTTTTCAGAAATCGGTCAAACGTGTTTTCATTTTTCCCTGAACGACTCCGTCAATTATTTATAAACATAAATTCCTATACATATATATGAATGTTAGGCACGTTATTTTCTTAATTCATATTTCCGTCAGTTTCTATCAATTCTTGTCAATAGCTTCTATATGCTCAAAACTAAGAAATTGCTCATAAGGAAATACTCCTACAAAAAAGTGGTTAACTCACTTCCTATAATGATCATACAGCTGACATCTCGGCAACGAAGAGCCCTCCGCAATCTCATAGTTGTCGAATAGCCAATTGACCTGCAATATCAAGCATTTTCGCGCCGCCCGTTATTTCAAAACCAACAAGTATATACCGTTTCGAAACCGCCCTTTCTACAACTCACATGTAACTTAGAATCGGTGACCAACCCGTCAAGCGGTGAGCATCCCATTAACGTCATCCGTTTTTTCCATAAGAACATGTCAAGCGATTTTTTCGGTCGCGGTGTTCTTTTCAAGCACATTTATGTATAACAAGTCGTGTTGACTCTCGAAAAAACGCGAAAAGGAAAAAGAAGACGACTAACGAGGAAAAAATATATATCTCTTTTCTATCTCTCTTCGGGATGAGTGATGGTTGCTAGGGATGCTGTCGTCTTCCTCCCCACCGCATATGTAAAATGGGGCGTGGTTTCTTGGCGGGGGCTATGAGGTCAACAAAAAGAAAAAGTAGGTAAAAGCAATGGAAGGGACTCAAAATTGCTCGACACACGGCTTCCGGTCGTTATGGCTCACTTGAATGCACAATACCCCCAATACCCCCACCCCTCTACATCTATAGGATTTCATAACCTATTGATCGGTGGCTCCGCCCACTTTCTTATCCTCCCCCATCTCTCGGTTACCCTGGTGATGATGAGAACTCAAAAGAGGATGATAGACTCGTAAACCCGCCGGATTATCCTCCTCTTTTTCCTCTTTCCCACACCATTTTCATATATGCACATATTCAATCACACTGATTGCTACCCTCACTCTCTTACCGTCGCTGGCGATGCTCGCTGAGCATTCGGCTGCTGAATGCCATCCTGATCGTCCATGGAGACTGGGGATTGTGGAGCGGCGAGGACCTGGTAGGCACCGTTGTCTTGTGGACTTGATTGCATGTTGTTTTGGTACTGTAATATTGAGGGTTACTGTAGTTGTAGGAGGGCTTAGGTCTAATGGAGGGGAGGGGGGATTGTTGAGTGTTACTGTAGTTATAAGTTGGTTTATATAGGTCAAGTTTAAGATGGCGTCATTTTGCGATATAGCTCCAAAATTTTGTAGGGCTACTATACAAAAAAGACAGGAGCCAAATTTTTGAAGTTGACCACTTTTTTGTACCAATGGGAAGTTCTTGCGTCCTCAAATTTAACAAAAAAGTTGTCAACTACAAATATGAAGATCTTGACTTGAAAAATACAGTCATAGCAATTTTGGTGTTAGAAATATGATATTTTTGGAAGTGTGACATAATGCTGAACATGGCTATTTTTGGTAGACTTAAAGATGGGCGGTGCAAGGCTGGCACTTTTTAAACGGCTACATAAAACTTCGCGCCAGAGTAGATTATACATATCATCAACTTAGAGATAATATGTATTGGTTATGATGGGCGAATTTAAAACGGAGATTTCTTTGTTACCAACTTTTCCAATGTTAAAGAAGTTATATGCTTTTAAAGAATCCAGACGAAATATTTTTGGAGGACAGTACTGCTGACCGAAAATCTCTTCAAATTCAGCATTATTCCATGGTCTCAAAATCTATTTTTAAGTATTTAAACTAATATGATTGTATTACTCAGGTCAAAACCTTCATTTTTGTAGTTGACAACTTTTCCGTATAAGCCCACACCAAGAAGTTATGGGCCCTTGAAGAAGTGAGAACCTTCAAGTTCTATGTCACACTCTTACAATCATTAAATTTTTATACCAAAATTGCTATGACTGTATTCCTCAATTCAAAACCTTTATTTTTGTAGTTGACCAATTTTTTGTACGGAGCCACCATAGAGAGCTATAGACCGTTAAAGTTGAGGACGCTAAAACTCACCTCGGTACAAAATAGTGGTCAACTACAAAATTGTAGCTCTAGCCTTCTATGGGTACAAAATTTTGAAGCTATAGGGCAAATTGGTGATGTCATCTTAAAGCCTATATGTAATTCAAAAAATTCGCTCCAGCTACCGTAACAGCTCTTACAACTGCGCTCCATCGAAGTCTTTCAATTTCGCACTCAATTTTTTGTGGTTTCGGAGGAGCGCAGTTGTTAGACGCTTGTCGTGCTAATAATACAAAATGCTACATTTCTAGAAAAAAAAACAACCAAGAGTCGCCAAAATAGGCTTGTTTTGAGACAGTATACTAACTTAATTATCTTATTTTCCCGCTACCGTAATCCCTCAGAACCACTTACCGGATAGTATTGCGCATATGTCGAATCGGGCGCGTAGATGGTGTAGGTGCCATTGGGTGTGACAGCGCTGCAACACATATTGTATATATACATAAACATATGAAATGAAATAATTTGAGGTACTGTAGATAGTACAGGTGCTCAGTCCCGCACAATCCCGGTACAAGACCCATAATTATGTCTCTAAGATTTTCTGCTTATTCACGCGGACACCACCTGCCTGCCACCCCCTAGCAAAAAAAAATGACGGTTGCCTCCCTCAAACCTTGATGACAAATTCATTGGCCATACCAGGGCGAAAGCAGTTTCCATAGTTTGGTGAGAATAGTTTATATGTTATATGTCGAAGACGTTTCTATACATGACAATAGGGGGACGGAGCCTGGGGCAACAGTAACCAATGGTGTCCTCGGAGGAGTCATTGTCTTCAAAAGCTCCGACGCGGCTCGCGGAGCAACATACCTGTACATTGCGTTACACTGTGGGAGATACATCGCTAAGCTGCCGAAGACGTGAGTAAAAACGAATTAGAATCAGAATCAGAATCAGAATCTGGAGCGCCGCTCGGAGCTCAGAGCCACAAATGTGTGCCGCCCGTGTGTGGCTTTGTAATGCTAAACGCCAAAAAAGGCCATTAACGATTCAAAGTCTACGTTTCCCCCTTTTGTGCCATCCTTTTGCGGACGCGCCCCCCTTTTGTGTCTTGAAACTATGGAGAGGCGTCATGGTTACAGGTCGGGACTCGGAGCTCCAGACCGAGGGGCTTGAGACTTCACTCGACGGACGGATACGCCACGCTTAATGGGTTTCGGGATTTATGACTTTTTTACGGCACAAAACTTTTCGTATATTTTTGCTCATCCGACCATGTCTAGGGTCCTCAGATCCACAACAAACCACGCCCCTTTTTCTCCAGCCACCTTAGCTTCTTGAGAGCACAGCTCCCTCCCGGTTACCAAGACGATCGAAACGGTTACCAAGACAATTAAGCTATGTATGAGCCAAGAGGGGGAAGGAGTCGGGTAGAAGGGGGGCACACCTCTTTTCTAAGACATGGTTGCCCGGAGAGATAAGCGCATTCCTGTTTGGTTTTGACTCGAGACGCTACACAGCTATGATTTCTTGGATTTCGGGAATTCATGGATTTTTGGAATTTTCAGGTCAGTTTTCAGGGAAAAAAAACATTTTTGGGCTCAGATAGAATTCGGGTAATTTAGGCTACGGTCTTTAAAGTTTGGAGGTTATTTAGGCAAGGTTAGGCTGAAAATCAAGTGTGGGCCTAAAACTTGGTAAAATTTTTGGTTTACCCTACCTAACTTGGTTCTGTCTTAGCCTGGACCAAGACCATCTAGAACAAACCAAAATCGAGGTTTTCAACTTTTTCTTAGGCTCAAAACAACGTTCTAACTAGTAAGGATAGCCCACGTTTAATAGGATAATTTTTAGGCCGGTAGCTCAATTTTAAGCTCATGATTGAGTTAGACGATTTTCACCTACCACTACCCAAAATAATTTACGTCATGAGTACCGTAATACCGTCATTTTGTGAAAATTCTTTATGTCACCCTTAGAACACTGTTTCAAGCTAATCAGGCCATAGGTTCTCAATTTTCCGTTACCGTAAGACCACCTCAAATATTTCAGAATCTAGCTTGATCATAGCCGAAGTGTCTTGGCACGTCCCAATATCCTGGCCCAGGTGCCTTAATACCTCAGTTACCGGCTCTGTCTTACTGTAACCCTTGTTTTCTCCACTAGCACAAAACCGAGACCCTTGTCATAGCCTTAACTTCAATTTTAAATTCTAGCTCGATCTCTTAAGCTAAAGTCAAAGTCTCCCCTCCATGTCACTTCCGATTCACATCATAACATTCTACACTTACAAATTCCAGTCTCCATTATATGTATATATATATACATGACTCTACTACTACTACCACTTCCAGAGAGAGTCCTCCTCCTCCTTCTCTCTCTCTTCGGTTTCCATCGCCACCGTTGCCAAGGTGCAACACCGCCACACTCAAACAACAACTCGACTTTTTTTTCATCTCATTTCCACTCCACCCCGTTTTTCGTCTTAAAATCCATCCTCCTTCTGGCTATAAGAGGTGCAATACTCCTAGGTATCCATGGCACCTGGTGCTCTCCTAGGAAACCGTTGGTCTCGAGAGTAGTCCACCACCGGACATGGCTCCTTGTGTATATGCGCCTCATCTTATATGTGTGTGTGTCACCTTGGAGATGATCGGTCGGTTTTCTCCTTCTTCTCCCCTTTTCGTCTTCATCTGCTTCTTCTTATACTGAGCTGTGTTGCCGTCGTCACATTTTATATGTACACCACTTCAAAACTCCTTGAGACAACTTGTGACATTCTATATACTCATCACTTTGATTTTATGGTTTGACGGACAGGAGATATGGTAAGTCTAGGGAACAACGGCTCGGTTCAAGTAAGCCGAAAAAATTTTGGGCCTTAGAAACCTAGAGTCCTATATTAAGACTGCTCAAAAGCTTTTAATGTTTTCCAAGGAACATTTTAGGGAGCCTGTGTTCTAGATCATTTTCAACCTTTCAAGGGTCTCAGACCCCTTCAAATCACCTGGGGATCTTTGGACCCCCTCGCTCTGAAAAGATCCCCGACGCGATTCTGTACCGCCCGAGTACCATATCTTAGACTTCTTTGAGACAGTCCCAGGGTCTGGGGTGTCCGAGATTACTGTACCGTCCTAGCTCTGTCCAGGTAGCTAAAAACTCTTTGGACCGTCTAGACCACCCGAGCCCTGTTCGGACCGCCCGAGCCATTCATAGACCGCCTGAGACGTCTCTAGGCACGCACATACCTCTATTTTACATCATTCTTGCGCTATCCCTGTCTTGAGCACTTTTTTGACCTCCTAAGCACCCCAGCATCCCATAAGACTTTTTTGAGCTCTGAGTCGGTAAGAGGTGTCTAGACCTCCTGAGACACCATTACCCAGTCTGAGGTGTCTAGAGCGTCCCCAGACACTTCAAAACCACCCGGAATCTAAGGCCCTAACATGACCTAACAACCCAAATCCCGAATTTTCTCTTCCATCCTTTTCCCCAGGGGAATATGTACTCACTTCTGATACTCCAATCCATACGCATAATCCTCTCCTCTGGCGTCCGTCGACTCGTCACCATTTCTGCGTGGAATCACTTCCATCTCTGAAAAAAGGAAGGTAAATTTTGAATATTCATTTTGCTTAAAGTGCTCCCCTTCCCCATGAAATATTAATTTCTTTTCCGGATTCTTTTCTTCTCATTGTTGTTTTCTCCGTCTCAGGTAGCCCACCCATCTGACAGCTATTATGAATGAGGGGGTCCCTCTAATTACCCGGGGACGGACGAGGTAAAAGAGGATAATAGATAATTAGAATTTCTTTTGTGTGAGGTCGAGCTCTAGAGCCAACCGCCTGTCTCTATATATAAGCTCTAATTGTTTTCTTTTAGAGACCTACCGCTCTAAGAATGGTCCTCCAGTCCAATAATATTTTTGTGATAAGAAAAGGGGGGAGTGCCGTGGGCTTGCTCGAAGAAATAAGAAAGAAATCGATAAAGGCAAGGTGAAAAAGAGAAGAAAAGACACGAACAAGCAAAAAAAACAGCAGGCGCTGGGCCTGATTAAGGGGTTATGAGACAGAAGTGAATTTTGGATTTTTGAGTAAAAGGGGCAAAAGGATTAGTCAGTGGACCGTATAGTCTAAAATTTTAAGACTTCTATATGTTCCTTCTTTGGGGAATCTAAAAATCTAAGCTCCACCAAAGAATGTCATTAGCAACGTATTCATCTGAAGGGGGAAATCTGAAGACGTCACTAGGTTTCTAGGTTTTAGAAATCAGGCTATCTAGGTTGGGGGACTCTAGGGCAGGCGTCTAGTTTTAAAGTTGTATGACTGATAAGCTGAAATTCTGAGAATTCTAAAACTCTCGTCAAAATTTTCCTAATGTGAAAGTGAACTGAGATATGCGGGTTTTAGTTTTGGAACTTGGAGCTGGAGTAACAAGTTTTGTTTTTTTAGGTGTGTTCCGCGAATATTTTTGTTAATGCAAATTAATTTTTAATCACAAAAAAAGCTGAAATTTTGAGGAATCTGAATCTGTATTCAAGATTTTTCTAGCGTCGAGATGAACCAATATACGGGGCTTTTAACTTTGCACTTTTTTAAACTTTGCACTTTTTTAAAAGTTTGGAACATAAATTTGGAGCCAACATTTTTGTTTAAATAAATCAAGTTTATACTATTGAAAAGCTGAAATTCTAAGGATTCTGAATCTGTATTTGAAACTTTTCTAGCATTAAAAATAAAAGAGATACGAGGAATTTAGTTTTACACCTTTTGAAACTAAATTTGGAGCTTAATCTTAACTAAGGTCCGTCTAGCCTACAATTTTGTAGAAATAAATCAAGTTTATACTATTAAAAAGTGGAAATTCTAAAAATTCTGAATCTGTACTCAAAATTTTCCTAGGGTTGAAATTAAGCGAGCTACATCGGTTCTGATTCCAGGACTTCATAACTTCATAGTCTAAAAACTGAAATTTTAGGGATTTTGAATTTGTTTTCAAATTTATACTAACCTTTTTAAAAACCCAAAAATAGATTCGGTCAGGTTTCTAAGCCTATACAAAACAAACCACTATATAACAAAACAAGCTCCAGGAGCACACCTATCATTTTGACACCCCTAGTTAACACAGCACAAATCCAATTTCATATATCCTTACCATCCTGCGACTCTTCACCATACACTGTCACTTGATGAAGTGTGACTTTGTCCGGATCGACATGCATACTTTCTTGGTTGATGGCAGCTAAATGGAAGATGGTCATAGTCTATCTCTACAGAAGCCGTAGATTATGAATATTGGGGTGGGGGAATAGGGAATGGGAGGGGGACTGGTCAAAGAGACAAACACGAATAGAGAGAGAGAGACACACACACACACACGCCACCAATTAGACAGGAGCTTATGGCTGATTTAAGGTGGAAGCTCGTTAGGTTGGATTGGAGAGAGAAGGGCGACGGGACCGCCCTTCCGGTAGAAACGTAAGGCAGGTGTGTCTCTGCCATTTAGGTTAGGTGGGTAGGTTCAAATTTTTTTGTTGTGCTGGTTGGATAGAGATCGTCTTAAGAAGTGTACTACAAAAATGTAAGTCTAGATTCGTTTTTGGGCTTAAAGGAGTAAGTTGATCTTTGATAAAGTTCGTTTTGACCTAGAGACCTGATATTCGAGACAACAAGCGTCAAATGTAAGACTTTTAAATAAAAATTGTAGAAGTGTGATAGCGGTCTTACATTTGACGCTCGTTATCTCGAAACCCAGGTCTCGGGGGCAAGAACTGAATGTATATTTGGAGTCAGCATTTTCTAAGCTTTCCAATGATATAAGTCACCAACCATATCTCCAAACTGAGTTTCCCTAGTAATTTAGGCTTACGGAATTACATCCCTGTCGTTGAGAAACAGGGGTTTAGGCTTTGTACCCCTCATAGAGACTTCCAGTACAAAAAAAAGTTGTCTATTGAGAAAACTTAGTACCTGTTTTATATGCTCACAGAGTTTTAAACCTCGTATGGATCATACGTGGCACCGTGACAGAAGCCTAGCCTTTAACTCTCTAAGCACCGCCCCCTTACTGAAAACGTGTCAACTACACGAATGTAACTCTAGGCTCGTTTTTCAATCTCTAAAAGTTTTGGGCTTAAGGAAGTATTCTGAGTTAGGCTTAACAATCATTTTGCGGACTTGTGGACTTCAAATGCCCATAACTTGCTAAGAACCGCTCGTACAAAAAAGTTGTCAACTACAAAAATGTAGGCCTAGCTTTGTTCTACAAGTTCCCGACATTTTGAGTTTTGAGCCTTCTTTGAAACTGTCCTTTTGTAAGGTGTACCTAAAAAAGGCAAAATTTCGATCTTCCTGACCTATTAACGCGATTTTGAAATTCCTTTGTTGCGCCTTAAAGCCCCAATTGTGCCCTAACTAACCAAAAATTCTCCACTCCAAAAAAGTCGAACACCGGAAGGAAGAACACTGACCTTTCTCAAAAGCCCATTTACCTTTTATCCTAGGACAGGTGCCCCCACCGTTTTCAAAAGACTCCATCTTCCCCATTAACGTCTCCGGAGCAATCATCTCTTGCCTCCCCCTTTTTACTCAACTCCCCCTATTTCTGCTTCTGAATTTTCACTCGCTGCCCTCGTTCACTTCCTTCGATGAACGGGGGCAGGTGGACTTAATCTTAGTGTCAGGGAGAGAGTCTATTCAATGTATTTCTCCTTATTAATCTGTGTGGCGGTTATGAGAAAATGAGGTGAGTGTGAATTTGTTTTTATGGGGAATGGGGGTTTCAAAAAGTTGGAGTCAGAATTCGAGTGCTTAGATTTCCAAAATGGAAGTTATATGACTGAAAAACTGAAATTATGTAGGTTCGGGGTCTGTTTTCAATTTTACCCAAGTACCTCGGTTCATTTTGTTCGTAGGGAAAATCTGAATTCAAAATCGGAATCCTCAGGATTTCAGCTCTCTAGAAAGCTAGGTTGATCAAAATTTCAAAACCGGAAATTCCCATTTTTCTGGAAAAATCCGACAAAATTTCGCAATCCCGTGAGCATTTAGGATTCAAATAACGCGGGGCATCCCTCAAGGTCTCAAAATTAACTAACTAGTTGATTAGAGGTTGTCTAGACTAACCTAAAACCTAATAAGCCCAAAATTGTGTTGTTACGATGTTCCGATATTCCGATATTCCGTGTAACAAGTTGGTTAGTTTAACTGGTGCTACTCAAGGTGCCTTTATACGTAAGGCTCATCGAATATCAAATTTTAGTTAATTAAATAACGTAAAATCCTGACACGGTTTCTAACGGACCTTACTTAAGTTCCAAGCCTAGTAGCCTATAACCCCCAAAATTGTCTTCTCCATTCCTTTAGCCCTGAACCTAATAGCCTAGCGGAAAATTTTTTGTCTACCACTCAAGCCTCCTACCAGATCCTCAGGTGAAAAGTTTTGACTAAAGAATTTTTTGATGTACCAACCAAGCCACCATACGAGTCAGCCTAAAGCCCGTAACGCCGAGAATTTGTGATTTACCAATAGAGTTTCCGTTTTATTCAATCCTATAAGCCTAAAGCCTAAAGTCTAAAACCTTAAGCCTAACTCCTTAAGCCTTAAGCCTAAATCCTTAAGCCTAAAGCCTAAATCCTTAAGCCTTAAGCCTAAATGCTTATGCCTTAAGCCTAAATCCTTAAGCCTTAAGCCTAAATCCTTAAGCCTAAAGCCTAAATCCTTAAGCCTTAAGCCTAAATGCTTATGCCTTAAGCCTAAATCCTTAAGCCTTAAGCCTAACAACCTACACGAGTCCTAGCCGTTAAAATATTTGTCAATTTCACTTTCGAACTTTCTCACGGACCCTACAAGCCTTGAGCCTATTACCACCTACAAATCAGCCATCAGCTCCTGCTCCTCCCATATCCCAAACCTACCATAACCAACATACTGATCACCACCATAAATCCCATCCTCCTCCACCTCTTCATCTCCTCCATCCATATTCGGCTCATACTCATCATCGAGGCTTTCCATTTTTACAAGAGATGACCGATGATTGCTTGTATAGACAATCTCCTCCCGGGAGACCACCACACAACATGGTTCCACACAGGGGAGGAGGATGGGATCGTGGTTGGTAAGATGGTCCATCATTAGGGGGGTGGTAGTATAGTTATCGGGGGAAGGAAACTGAATAGAAGTAGCAACTGGGAGAAGCAACAATAATAACAATACTACTAATATGTATCAGTGGGAAGAGTGTGTGGAGATAGTGGGTGGTGCTTGCTCGGGTGGGCTCCAGCTCTCTCTCTCTATGTGCCTTATCTCTCTCTCTATTTCACCTCTTCTCAAAACGAAGCAGACGGAGTCGTTGGGGTGGAAGAGAGAGCTGTCCTATTATCACACGACGTCTCCTGTTTCCCTCCTTATCTCTATCCGGGGGGTTGCTCACTCTGCGTCTCTCTTTCGCTTTTTCTTTTGCCATATATACACACCTTTGATTATCCTCCTCTTTTCTTTTCCCGCGCGCGTTTTAATTTTACCCTTTGGCACATGGTTTACCCCTTAGAGGAGGCGGAGGAGTTAGATTAGCGTCCCGTCATTTGTCTTCTTGTGAGATATGGGTTCATCCTTGAGGGGTATGGCACCAGGTGGTTGATTTTCGGGAGTCGTCTTATAAATTGAAATTTGAGACATTTAGGGAGCAGGCGTAAGGGGGTTATAAGGGTGGGGGAAAGTTCTAGACAACCAATTTAAGCAAGTGAGAACGAGGAGGAAGCCTTCAATACTTTGACAGTTACATATTTATGTCTTTTAGGTTACTGTAGTTCTGAAACTTCCAGTTTTCTTAAAACATTTTTAAAGTTTTAGAGGTTTTTCGGAGTCTAGGGTCTAGAAATCCTAGTCAACTTGTGTTAATTTTTTTTTGTTGATATTCTCTTGTTCAGATTCCCATGTACTACACTTTCTACTTTTTATTTCCATTTTCCCCTTTTCTCAGAATTGTTATTTTTGTTCCTGTTGAATTATTATACTTGCAAACCGGACAACTGGCTTCAAACTGATTTTTATGAGCTGAAAAATATACCAAAATGTAGATCTCAGCGAGTTCTACGTCTTTGATATAATTCGGCCCGGAAGGCTATTCGTTAAGGATTCGCGGTTGGGGGAAAAGTGCCAAAAACGTGAAAATGATCCAAAAATCCATTCTATGGTAGCGTGCGGCACGTTAACGAATAGCCACCCGGACCCGAGTATCTATTTTGTACAAGACGTCCTTGAAGCGAAAAACACGATTTGCAGTTTTTTTCACACCTCCAAAGCTCAAAAAGAATGAATTTGAGTTTTCTCAACTATGAGGCCATTCCGCGAAATTCCCAAGTTAAATTTAATACCTCGGCATGAGTTTGAAACCGATAAAAGTAGATCACAGACATAGATCTCGCTGAGATCTACATTTTGGTATATTTTTCAGCTCACAATGTTGAGCGTGAAGCAAGTTACCTTTCCAATTTTCAAATCTTCCTGTCACTTCCAAATTTCCAACCCCCCGCCCCCATTTACATCTTTCTTTATCACCTCCGTTACACTCACCCTCTCTCACACTTCCATCGTCCAAATTCGAGCATTGAAACGATGCGGGAGTCTTCTTATGTTGTTGTTGTTGCAGTGCCTTGATATTCGGCTTCACATCCTCCAGATCCGTCATTTTTCGAGTCGTCGTCGTTGTCTTCTCGGTTTCGGCCTTTTTTCTGGAGGAACGAGTACTACGGTACACTGGAGGTGAGTCCTCCTCTTTTTTGACTTCTTCTTGTAGGAGTTGTTGTTTTGAAGGGAGAAGTAGAGCAGGTGGGGTGATTCTGAAATGAGGGAAGATTGGTTAGGATGAGATTTATATTTGCTGGGCTGGTTGTTATGTACTAGACTAATTCGACTCTGCGGACTCCATTTTTTAAATCAGAATTGCTTAATTACTAGCAGTAACCGAGTTATAGCTCTGTGAATTGTTCGGAGTGATGTTCAATAAACAAGGTGGCGTTGGTATACATTGCTCTAGACTGCAAACCTTGGTTTTTTACAAAATATCAGGTTTTGCTATCTTAGGATGATACTGCGCCCATACTTGCAAACCGGGCCGACTCGGGCCGGCGCGTAACTCGCGTCAAAATGAATATTATGAGCTGAAAAATATACCAAAATGTAGATCACGACGAGTTCTATGTCACTGGCATACTACGGGCTGGATGACTATTCGTTAATGCGCCGCGGGCCGGGAACAAAGTGCCAAAAAAACGCGAAAATTGCCAAAAAAGCCATTCTAGCCCGGCCCGCGGCACATTAACGAATAGCCATCCGGCCCGTAGTGGGTCACGGACATGGAACTTGTCGAGATCTACATTTTGGTATATTTTTCAGCCCATAATATTCATTTTGACGCGAGTTACGAGCCGGCCCGGTTTGCAAGTATGCTGCGCCCGAAATAGAACCGCCCAAATCATAACTGAAACAAATCAGAACCGATTGAAACATGGTTAAACGTTAAGCCAGTAGACCTAGATTTGCCGGTTCTGATTCGTACCAGTTCTGATCCGGGCGGTTCTAACTTGGATAGTTCTGACTTGGGCAGCACTCATAGGTTAAACTATTTTGCTCGCGCAAATTTCACTTCCATAGTGAAATGTATCGCATAAAGTGGCAGCAGAAGATTTTCTTGAGAAAAAATCAGGTTTTCATGATAAAGCCGGTGAGTAGGACAGTCATGGGGGGATAGCTAGACATGTAGCTGTACAAAAATTTTCATTGTAAAAATTATGGTGCCAAGGTTTTATGTGATAATGTTATTGAGAAGCTAGACGAGAAAGAAATATGATGAACATATATAAATTTGGAGTCGGTCTCTATGAACTAGAAAACGAATGCAAAAGAAATTTAGGCCACCAACTTTTTTACAGGATCCATGATTCAAGGTTTCGCATCGTCTGAGATTACCACTGACAGGGGTTACACCTGACAGAGCTACAGTAACTTTTATAGGTAGCTCCGCCCACACTCTTCCAGACAAGGTTTCATTATTTAACAACATGAACTCTAAACCTTTAATTAAAACCGCCACTCCAAGATAAACAACTTAAAGTTTTCGAATCATGACGAATCTTATAAGATTTATAGTCTCCTATTGAAAAAATGAGAAAAAAAGCGACGTCTCAATATTTTCGGCGCTGTGTGACTTCACGACGGAGACAGCCAAAGGGGGAGCCGTCGTGGTTGCCTTTTCTTCATTATTCCCCAACGTTTCCATGGTAACCCAGAGAAAAAAAGGGGGCTTCTGTTATCAAATCTATTTTGTGTCCAGTCCCCCCTTCAAAACAGCACACAGCCACTGACTATGCCAGTCAACCAACCAGAAGTGTCTTTCTCTTTGCTCGGCTAGTTCCGTAATTGGCTTCGTGTCCGGTTCGCATTTGACAAGCGTATCTTTTGAGTTGTGAAGTTTGGAAAATTGGTAAGAAACATTTTAAAAGTTTTTTGGACTCTCACTTTTGAAAGTGTGTCGCAACGTTCCATGCAATCCTATCTTTTCGAAATATTAGCATGTTATAGAACAAATCTAGACCTTCATTTTTGTAGTTGATAACTTTTTTGTACGGGCGGCTCTTACGAAGTTATGGGCATTGGAACTTCACAAGTCCACAAAATGCTTGTTTAGCCTAATTCAGAATGCTTCCTTAAGCCCAAAACTTTTAGAGATTGAAAAACAAGCCTAGAGTTACATTCGTGTAGTTGACACGTTTTCAGTAAGGGGGCGGTCCTTAGAGAGTTAAAGGCTAGGCTACTGTCATGGTGCCAGGTAAGAAATTCTGTGTATGCTTCTTTAAGCCCAAAATTTTTAGAGATTAAGAAACAAGCCTAGAGTTATAGTACCGCTCAAAAATATATTAAATTTTGCCTTTTTCAGTTGAAATTGCCCAACTTTGGAAGTGTGTCGTGGTAATACTGATTGTCCCATCAAGTAGATTCTTAATGGATCATACAAATCAAAGGTAGAACTCCATTTTTGTAGTTGACAACTTTTTTGTACGGACACTCCCCAGCAAGTTACATATCGTCGAAGTAATTTGTCCCTCAAATCATCCCATTTCAGTGCAAAATAGTGCGATTTTTCAGCTGTCCCCTTAAAATGACCATAACTCTTTAGGGAGTGCCCGTACAGAAAAGTTGTCAACTACAAAAATGGAGCTCTACTTTTGATCTGTACGATCCATTAAAAATCAACTTGATGGGACAATCAGTAAAACCATGACACACTCTCAAAGTCGGACCTTTTCAACTGAAAAAACCAAAACTTAATATACTTTTGAGCGGTACTGTACACTTTTGTGGCTGACAAATTTTCAGTAAGGGAGCGGTTCTTAAATAGTTATGTACGCTTGTGTTCAAGCCTATACCTACTAGAACAACGTTTAGTCTACTGTCACGGTGTCACGTATAATCCATGAGGCTTAAAATTCTGTGAGTATATAAAACAGGTCCTACATAATATATTTCAGTAGACAGTTTTTTGTAAGGGCAGTAGGAAGTTATAGACGTTTGAAGGCGGATCCATACTGAATTTTGAACAAAAATTTTGAACAAGTTTGATCACCACATACTAACACAATTGTCGTGGTGGGACCATAATTAATAGAATGGCACCCTGTATTGTGACTTGTGACTGTACCAAGGGAATATAATAATTAAGCTAGTGAATATGTAATGTGTGGAAAGGTGTACTGTCTCAAAATAAGACTATTTTTGGACATTTTCGGACTTTGACCACGTTTTTCTCGAATACCAGGCCTCGAGGACAAAAACTGAATACATATTTGGAATCAGCGTTGTCTCAGCTTTCCAATGATATAGGTCACGTCCTATATCTCCAGACCGAGTCGAGGGCCTTCCCTAGTTAGTTCTAGAAATGTAGCACTTTGTATTATTAGCACGGCACGCCACTTACAACTGCTCTAACGCTCTAACCAAAACCACAGAAAATTACGTGTTAGGTTCAAGATGGCCTCACTAAATTTCCCTATAACTCCAAAATTTTGTACCCATACTATACAAGTCTAGAGCTACACATTTTTGTAGTTGACCACTTTTTTGTACAGAGCGTTCCTGGACATCCTCCCTCATATTTAAACTGGCCTATAACTCTCTAGGGTGGTTCCGTACAAAAAAGTGGTCAACTACAAAACTGAAGGTCTTAACTTGAGGAATACAGTCATAGCAATTTTGGTAGAAAAATCTAATGATTTGGATAGTGTGCAGAACTTGGTATATTGTACTGAATATCTATTGTCTGACTTCTTCAAGAACCCATAACTTCTTAGGATCAGCTCTTACAAAAAAGTTGTCTACTGCTAAAATGTAGGTCTTGGTTTGGCATCCTTCAATTTCCATGCATTTTTCCAATTCCCTGACCTACACCCTTTCTTCTTTCAAATCTCAACTTTCCCCAATTCGTTATTTTTTTGCAGAATCTCATCGTCCCCTCCTGTCCTGCTCCAATGTGTGTGTACTGCTCACTTCATCTTGCTCATTTTGCTCCGCCACCAAAACAAGAAGTCCCCCCTCCCTTACCCATCAACTACATCTCCTCGTCTCGACACCTCCTGCATAACTTTTATAATTTCATCTTCTCCTCCTGTGTGCCTCACTTATTTTGGTCATTCTCTTCTTCTCACTCGGGTTTTGAATAGGCGAAAAGGAGGAGAAGAAGAGGGGGACTCCTTTCCTAATTTATGCTCGCGGTGGTCGTCACGACGTCCCCTGAGAGGACCCCAGAAAAGGAACGAAAATTCTGAGCAGAGAAAAGGAATAGGATATGAGAGGCGGCCTAGGCTGCGAAAGTTAGGCTACCAGGTCATCAACCTTGGGTAGGTGGCCTAGATGGTAAAGTTAGGCCACGACAACACTTATCACTGACAGGAGATACAACACCTGGTGGCCTAGAAAACTCCTAGGCCACCATTTCCAACCTAACCACTTACTTCACAACTTCCTCTTCTTTCTTCACTTCTTCCACTAACGTCGTTGACTTCACTTCTTCATCTTCTTCTGAAACCGTCGTCTTCACCACCTTGACACTTTCTGATGACGTGCCGCCTTCTGAAGACGTGTCCGACTTCTCCGGTGACACCTGATTCTCGACATCTTTTAACTTCTTCCGCCACAACGCGTCGATATCCAGACCTTTACGCTTTTTTGAGGAGGAGGGAGGCGTCGGGCTGAAATAGGAGAGATTTGGATAAATTTTGAGATTTTGATATGGTTAGAGGTAAGTGCGCTCTATTGACAATTGTTTGAAAATTTGTTTCTGTGTAAGTGCGCTCCATTGATCAGAACTCGGGTTTTCGTGGTTTTGCAAAACATTGGGATTGCAAACGTGCTCTATCGCTAACTCGTTGAACGCAGAAACGGTTTGGTTTCAAATGCGCTCTGTTGACAACTTTCATTTCTATGCACGTGCGCTCTACTGATAACAAACGGAATTTTTCAATTTCATCTAAAAAGGTGGCAGAAAGTGTGCTCCATTGATAAATTTTCAGATAAATTTTAAATGTTCGTTATTATGCAAATGCGCTCTGCTGATACAAATCGAAATTTTGCGGTTTTACTTGAAAAATGGGATTTTAGGGATTTTTTCGCAAAGTTTTTGAAATTTGAAATTGTGTAGCTATGCAAATGCGCTCTACTGACAAAACTGAAAATCGCAGTTTTGAAAAAGCAAAGAGGTCTGCAAGTGCGCTCTACAGCTAATTCCAAAAATTCGGTTTTCAAGATTCTCAATAGAGCGCATTTTGAAAATTCCGAGTTTTGAATCGAAAATTTAAAAAATGTTTTCACTTTCTATTCTCGTGGCCTAGAAACCCAAATGATGGGATTTCTAGTTCCCCCCCCCCTTCTCACCGGTGGCCGAACTTTCCGAAACTTCGAAAAAGTTCGGCCACGAGGCGAAAGCTCGTCCACTTCCCCTTCCAGATCAAATGCTCAGCAACTGCGCTCCATCGATAACAGGTTTGTATTTTCTCAATTTCCCCCCAATTTT
The DNA here is from genome assembly GCF_010183535.1 of Caenorhabditis remanei. Taxonomy (NCBI): domain Eukaryota; kingdom Metazoa; phylum Nematoda; class Chromadorea; order Rhabditida; family Rhabditidae; genus Caenorhabditis; species Caenorhabditis remanei. The sequence continues at coordinate 3,551,634 of NC_071329.1, forward strand.
TCGTCGAATAAAGTGATTACAACTTCCCTGTCCCCCAGGTGATTCGCCTAAAAAGTTTTTTTTGTCTCAATATAACTATCACACTTTTTTTTCGTTGTGTGTGTGTCTTCTTCTTTTTTCGCCTTTTTTGTCGAATCGTTCCCTTCTGATATCGCCCAGTCAAGTGAAGGTCATCTGTCTTCTTTTTTGTTTCTTATTTCTGTTTCTCTCGAATTGAGACGAAAAAAAAGGGAAAAAAGTGATGGGATATGAAGAGAAGGTGACTGATAAGATAACAGTTTCCTCGGCGTTGGTGGTCTTGTGTGGTTTTTGATTTTTAAGGTGATAAAACGGGGGAGGCGGAAGGTTTATATTGGGCCGAGCATGGTAGTAACAGAAGGTGCACGCGTGGCGCAGGCGGGAACGTGTTGGTGTGGGTTGGGGTTATTGGTTCGAGTTTTGCACGAGATTTTGTTTTTTGGTTTTTTTTGCAAGGCTATTTTTAAGGTTTTTGGAAAGAAAATTCCGAAAATAGTTGTGCAAGAAAGGTTTCTTACTTGTTTTACCTCGGAAAATGCAATTTTTAGAGTTTTTATACAAAAAAAGTAGAAAAACTAACGTCTAATTACAAAAAATCGAGTCTCCGCTCTTCTTCCGTAGTAAAAAACACCAAAAACTGGGCGTTATGGGTACTTGCAAGGTTTTTCAGATTTTGGCAGGTTTTACCACATTTTCAACATGAAAAAACACAAAAATTAGATTCTACACACGGAAAACCCTATTTTCCATCTATTTCAGGCACAAATTCCCGGCGACACTACCTTTTATCACCTCTGCAGAAGTCCCGAAAAGCCGCCTACTCTTGTACGACCTGCGCCCTTCAAACTTTTATCTTCACACTTGGCGCAGGCGGGAACACACCCGTTCGCCACCCCACACATCCCGAGTTCGAGTTTTGCCGCGCGTCACTTCTTTTTTTTCTTTTTGGTTCTCTTTCCCACAGGTTTCTCCACACTTTCAGACTCACTTCTTCACATTCTTCTCGGCGGCGCTGAGCACACAGCTCGTCGACGGCACCGGCTCCTCATTGGTCATGTCTCTTTTTCTCTATGAGCCCCCTGAAAAATGAAATATGAGTGAGAGAGTGGGAGAGAGCAGAGACACGTTGCTATGGAAACCGTAAAACGAGTGGAAAACAAGGTAGAGGGAGAGGAGAAGGTGGTTGCCTAGGGAGAGAGAGAGTAGAGAGAGAGAGGGAAGGGACGAAACTAAGTTGCTGCGTCGTCGATAAAATATGTGCGGGCAGTGTTGGGGTGTGTCTCTCGGTGTCTCCACTCTGCTGTGCCTCTCCCTCTCTCCCCCCTTCCCTCTCACCAGCAATCTCCTTTTCGTTATTCCCTCGGTTGCCGGGGGGAGTGTACGTGTGCGTGTGAGAGAGTGTCGTTTGTTGTTGGGTCTTCACGGGGAGGAGCAGAGAAACGGCGCTCTGCGGTCTCTTCTGGTCAGCCGGGTCTCTCGTGTTGTTGAGGAGATGGCGGCTGACGACGGGACGAGGGGAGGAGAAGAGGAGATGTGTGTGTATGTGTGCGGAAGAAGGGTCCCTTCACTCCCAACAATGGAGATGCTCTCCTGCTAGTTGCCAAGACGCCTCACTGCGCCCCCCTAAGGCGGCTTCTCTAGTTTTGCACCAGTGAAAAATTTTAAAACACGATTTTCTCGAAAGTTTTACGAGAAAAGTCTAGAAAATTTTAGGTTTTTAGAATCCTTCAGACCTCCAAAATCCGATCCCATCATCAGATTTCCGTTTGCACCTTCCCACGCCCCAGAATCGTCGTTTTCCTGCAGACGCCGCCGTTGTCAACCACCAAGATAATGCAAACATGGACCATTGAACGCGTGGCGGTCGCCGCACGCAACGCCTCCGACGATGCTCACTCCATATTTTCGTTTTAAAATAATCTATTTTTCAGTCGGTTTTGCGGGGATTTTAATTAAATTTTTTGTTTTTATAAAGTAAATTGAATTTTGAATCTAAATAATGAGGTTTTGAAGTGAGAAAGATAATTTTGACATGTGAAAAATGACATTTTGAAATTGGATTTTTGTGAAAAATTGTAATAAATCAAATTTTATGATTTTTTGCACTTTTGAAATTAAAAAAGGTTTTAAAACGTGTTTAGGTTGAAAAAACATGAAAAATGGCAGAAATCTCAAAAAAATGGCAAAAAATCCGATTTTTACTGATTGAAAACGAATTTTGATAGATTTTCGATAAGTTTTAACCTAAAACAATCGCTTTTTGTCATCTCTTTGCACAATTTTTGATTTTTTTGAAAAATATTTTTTCCAATTTTTTGATTTTCCGGTTTAAATTCTGTGTGGAAAGTGAATTTTTGCACTTTCCACGCCAAAAGTTTGTGAAAAACTTGAAATAACTTCAATTTTCGATGTTTTCAAGACAAAAATCGCCAGTTTTTGCTAATTTATACCCAAATTCCTTCGTTTTTTCTCGATTTTTGCTTGATTTTTGCTGAAAAACCACCCAAAACCACCAAATATGTTTCCAGAAATGCCGTCAATAAGTAAAACAAAAAGCGGTGAGCGCTATCGCGCGCCCACCGATCAGGCTCGAAAACAGGACCGAAAAAAAGAGAATAAGCGGAATAAACGAGACAGACAACAGATAAGACAGGCGATGGCCAAATTCTGTAATTTGGATGAGACGACGAGTAAACTGTTGGCGTTGGAACGACAGATTCTCGGGCTCGATCCCCAACCGTTTCATATTGATGTGTTGAGAAAAAAACAGAAAGTTCTACAAGATTCGATTAATAAACGGCGGTTGACACTGCAACAGGGGAAAGAGGAAAACGAGCTGAAAAAGTTCAATGAGAAAATTAATGCGTATCAGGCGGATTGCCAGAAATTGGCTCTTCTAGCTCGTAAGTTTTCAAAAAATGCAGTTTTTAAAAAGATTTTGACCTGAAAAAGTTGATTTTCAAGCTAAAAATCCAATTTTTGAGCCTAAAATTGGGTTTAGACGAGAGAAATCTTATTAGATTGTTAAAAATTGGTATTTTCAGCTCGTTAGTCCCACATACCGCCCAAAAATGCTCTTCCAGCTTAAAACCCCAATTTTTCACTCCAAAATCCGCTCCGAAGCTAGTTTTAACTCTAAAAATGGGGAATTTGAGCAGAAATCTCGATTTTTCGCTGAAAATTAGAATTTTTAGTCTTATTTTAAGCTTTGGAGCTGGTTTTAGTACTCAAATGGTGAGAATTTTGGTCAAAAACTTGATTTCTGAGGTAAAATCCTCAAAAAATTCATTTATAGGCTCTTTAACAGTAAAAATCCGATTTCAACGACTGAAAACTGATTTTTTCTTCTCAAAAATGCAAAAATTGTGATTTTTGAGCCAAAAATTTCAGATTTTCTAGTCAAAATCTCAATTTTATACCGAGAATTAAGATTTTTAGTCTTTTTTTGAGCTTTGGAGCAAGTTTTTGTGCTAAAATCCTCGTTTTGAGCTACTTTTTGCTTCTAGAGCCGGTGTCGGGCTCAAAAATCCATTTTTAGACTTTTTTATAGTGAAAAATCCGATTTCATCGACTGAAAACTGATTTTTTCTTCTCAAAAATGCGAAAATTGACATTTTTCACCACAAAATGCGCTCTTTAAAGCTCAAAATAGGGAATTTGAGCGGAAATCTCGAATTTAGTCCAAAAATTGGGATTTCTAGTCTTATTTTAAGCTTTAGAGCAGGTTTTTGTGCTAAAAAATGAGAATTTGGGTGTAAAACTGGATTTCTGAACTGAATATCTCAAAAAAAAGTCTTTCTAAACTTTTTTACAGTGAAAAATCCGATTCCAGCGACTGAAAACTGATTGTTCTGCTCAAAAATGCAAAAATTCACATTTTTAAGTCAAAATTTCAGATTTTTCACTAAAATCCTCGTTTTGATCAACTTTTTAGTTGTAGAGCAGGTTTTGGGGCTCTAAAATCTATTTCCAGGCTCTTTTGCAGTAAAAAAACCGATTTTTCTGCTCAAAAATGCGAAAATTGACAATTCTGAGCCAAAAATTTCAGAATTTTCGGTAAAAATCCATATTTTTTTCCAGAACAAGCGCGTCTCGCTCGTGAAGCCGATCCCGACATGATTCCACTTCCAATGGGTGAAGTATCGATGGCTGGACCCGACAGGAATAGCCAATTGTTGGCGCCCGCGATGATTAAGTAAAGAAAATCCCTATTTTTGGCAGTTTTCAGTTGAAAATTGGTTTTTTTGAAAAAAAAAATGACCAAAAACTGAGAATTTTCGTTCGAATTCGATCATTTTGAGCTGAAAATTTGAAATTTTCACTGAAAAAATAGTCAAAAACGACTTTTTCGGTCCATTTTGCTTGAAATTGGCATCAAAAAGTGGGTGTGGCGTCTCCATAGTTAATTTTTAGGGTTTTTGAGAATTTTGAGTCGAAAAATTTGAAAATTTTCACCAAAAACCGAAAAATTCCGATTTTTTAAGCCAAAAACCACAATTTTTATCAGATTTTTCCGCAGAATACTCATTTTTTCAGAGTTTTTGGGCAATTTTCAGTTGAAAAATTGATTTTTAGGAGAAAAAATGATGAAAAACTGAGAATTTTCGTTGGAATTCGGTTTTTTTGAACTAAAAATGTCAGATTTTCACAAAGAAATAGACTTTTTCAGTCCATTTTGCCGTGTGAAAAGTGGGCGTGGCTTCTCTCATTTTTCAGAGCTTTTGAACATTTTTGAGCCGAAAAATCTGACACTTTTCACCAAAAATGAGCCGAAATTGACCAAAAAACCAAAAATTTCCGATTTTTAAGCCAAAAACCACAATTTTTATCAGATTTTTTCCGCAAAAATCTCTTTTTTTCAGAATGTTTAAGGCTGTTTTCAATGGAAAAAAAAGCCGAAAATCGAGAATTTTGGTTCGAATTCTGTTATTTTGAGCTTAAAGTCGCAACATTTAGCTGAAAAAGGGGGCGTGGCTTCTCCAATATCTCATTTTTTAGAGCTTTTGGACAATTTTGAGTCGAAAAGTCTGAAAATTTAATTAAAAAATAAGTCAAAATTGACCAAAAAACCCGAGAAATGTCACTGAAAATCTCACATTTTCATTAAATTTTAGTCAAAAACTGACTTTTTTTGCTTCCAGACGCAAAAAAGGAGGCGTGGCTTCTCCAATATTTTATTTTTTAGTGTTTTTGGCAATTTTCAGTCGAAAAGTCTGAAAATTTGCTTAAAAATATGCCGAAATTGACCAAAAAACCGAACAATTTCACTGAAAAATTCACATTTTCATTGAAATTTAGTCAAAAACTGACTTTTTTTGCTTCAAAATGCTATAAAAAAGGGCGTGGAAATATCTTTTTTTAGTGTTTTTGGCAATTTCGAGTTGAAAAATCTGAAAATTTTTCAGCGAAAATCTCACATTTTGATCAAAATTTGATCAGAAACCCGACGTTTTTTTTATGCAATTTGGTTAAAATTTTGCCAATTTTCAGACGAAAAGTCGACTTCCAACTACCACCCCGTCCCGCCCGTGCTGGACAGAAACCACCTGGACCCCCGTGTGGATTGGCTCCGAATTTCAGTGATAGCGAAGAGGAAGACGAGGGAATCAACGACGATGAACAGTATGATGATGGAGATTTGGCACCGGTGCCAAGTGAGTTTTTGGCTGAAATTATAGACAGAAAAATGATGCATTTTCAGTTCCCGAATTCGACAATCACTACCCGCCGATGCATAGGAATTGTGAGTTTTTAGACGGGAAAATCGCTGAAAATCGCTGAAATCAGTGGCTGTCCCTGAATCTCGCAAATTTTTGGATTTTAGAGATTTTCGGCGGGAAAACGAAAAAAATCGAGATATTTTCAAGCAATTTCTAAAAATATCGATTTTTAAGATCCAAATTCAAATATTGATGACTGGGGCGCCTGCGGCGCGAATCGGGGTCTCAGAAAGGCTGGCGCACCTTTGACGCGTTTTTCAGAAAATCAGTATGGTAATTCGGACGAACAGAGACAAACATGTCATCACAGAATTTCGGATTGAGATTCAATCTGGCGCACCTTGGACGCGATGGGAAAAAGAGAAAAATCGAGAAATTTTGAATTTTTCTAGGAAAAAATGGATTTGTGAGGCACAAAAATTGGTCGAAAATGTCGTGTTTATAGTTTTTTTCCATCGCGTCCAAGGTGCGCCAGATTGAATCTCAATCCGAAATTCAGAATTTTTCAAATTCTGTGATGACATGTTTGTCTCTGTTCGTCCGAATTACCATTCTAATTTTCTGAAAAACGCGTCAAAGGTGCGCCAGGCCTAACGCACTTTCTGAGTAAATATGTATGTCTGTATGTGTGTCTGTTTCTCCGAAATCTCGAAATTTCATGTTTCGGGAAACGCGTCAAAGGCGCGCCAGACTCAGTCGCAATTTTTTGTTGAAAAACGCGTCAAAGGCGCGCCAGACTGAATATGAATTTGAAATTCTGTGATAACTTGTCTATCAGTGTGTCGGTTTGTCAACACCTACAACTTTCCGAAAAACGCGTCCAAGGTGCGCCAGCCTTTCTAAGACCCCGATTCGCGCCGCAGGCGCCCCAGAAAAAAATGTTGGAACTTTTTTACTTCGATAATAAAACGCGTCAAAGACGCGCCAGACTTCATCTCAACTCCTATTTGTTAAAATGGTCTGTCTGTGTCTGGTTTTGTCCAGATTTCCGAAAAATTTGGGTGTCCGGATGTCAAAAAAGACGATTTCATGCTGAAATTCCTTGAAAATCTATGTTTTTAGTTCAAAAACCTCATAAATGATAGTGTTTCCGCAGAAAAACGGCTAAAAATCTCAAAAATTGGTATCCAAAAACGTCAATTTTCAGCGGTTTTTCCGATTTTTAACTCTAAAAATGACATATTCCATTTTGGACCCTCAATTTCGAAATTCCTTGAAAATCTATGTTTTTTGTACTAAAAAAAGCAATTTTGGGGTCCAAAAGTGTCGAAAATGTCGTTTTCATAGTTAAAAATAGGGAAAACAGCTGAAAATAGATGTTTTTGGGTCTTAAAAGGTCAATTTTTGACTAATTTTTCAGAATTTGAGCCGTTTTTTCTTTCATAAATCCACAAATTTCTATTTCCAGACGGTCCCCCATCATCATATCACCACCACAACAATATGCCACCACCGCCACAACGAATGCCCAATTACCATCCACACCCTCACTCTCATCACCCATACAATCCAATGGGTTTCCAAAATCATCACGAAGACGCCGTCATCTCGTCAGCGCCTCAGATCAATCGTGGCAATTCTGATGCGGCTGGCGCGCCGGCGACGCTCTCCGCCGCTCCGGAACTCCGAAATTTGCGTCGAGAGACTGTGAAGTTGGTGCCGGCTCAACTGCTCCGACGTCCTGGAGACAATCGGAGTGCCGCTGTGCATCAGATGGCACCGCCCGTTCAGAGAAGACAAGAGACGCAGCAGAAACAACAGGCGAAGAACACTGATGAGGCGTATAATGATTTTATGAAGGAACTCGATGGACTCATTTAATTTATTCTATTTGTTGTGCTTTTTTGATTGATTTATTGATTTATTTGTGATTTTTAATGGAAAAATTGGAGTTTTGGAGAGGTTTTTCAACTAAAAGTAACAATTTCAGCGAATTTTCAGCCAAATCACTATTTTTGTTATCAAAAATTCAGTTTAAATCGGTCTGAAATTATGAAAGAGACTGATTTTTCAGATTTTGAGATGTTTTTTATTCGGAAACCCGATTTTTTCACATTTTTAAGCGAAAAATACTGAACATTTCGAATTTTGCTCTGAAAAATAGCAATTTCAGCGAATGTTCAGCAAAAACAGTCATTTTTTGTTTAAAATCTGAAAATTTCACGATTTTTTTTAATAGTTTTAAGCCAAAAATTAGTCATTTTCATTTGAAAAATGTCAGTTTTCTGCTAAAAAAGCGTGTAAAAATACGATTTTGGACTAAAATTTGCGAGGTTTTCAAAGGAAAAATCGCATTCAGGGGTGTGCGGACAGGAAAATTTCGGAATTTCGGACACTAAAAAATGTCCGAGTTTCAAAATTTCGGAATTTCGGAATCTCGGAATTGTCCGAATTTCAAATTTTCGGACTTTCGGAATCTCGGACTATTCCGAATTTCGGATTTTCGGAATTTCGGAATTTCGGAATTGTCCGAATTTCGGATTTTCGGACTTTCGGAATGTCGGAATATTCCGATTTTCGGACTTTCGGATTTTTCATTTTTTAACTTTCAGCAAATAGATTCCAAACAACAAGAAAACAGAAAATCTTAACAGAAAATATGTGAGACTAATCAAATCCCATCAATACAGTACTTTCTCTTCCATTCCGAATTTTTTTCGGAACGTTCCGATCGGAATTCCATTCCGAAATTTTTTTTTCGGAATATTCCGATCGGAATTCCATTCCGAAATTTTTTTTTCGGAATATTCCGATCGGAATTCCATTCCGAATTTTTTTTTTCGGAATATTCCGATCGGAATTCCGTTCCGAAAATGAGCCGATTTTCGGAATTTTTCGGAATTCCGAATTCCGTTCCGCACACCCCTGATCGCATTTTTCAACTGAAAATGGTAAATTTTCGGTTTTTTTAAATGGTTTTCCCGTATCTAACACGAAATTTGCTAAGAATTAGCAATTTCCAGTCCAAAATCGGAATTTTACATCTTTTTGAGCAGAAAACTATCATTTTTCAACCAAAAATGAGCAATTTTAGGCTAAATATAGGTTTTCGTTCATTTTCTGGCTAATTTTTGTGATTCTTTATCGTATTCAAGCAATTTTCAGTCCAAAATCAGAATTTTACATGTTTTTGAACAGAAAACTGGCAATTTTCCAAAATTTCAGACCAATTAAGGTAAAATTGAACAAAAATTAGTGTTTTAGCTGAAAATTCGCTGAAATTTCTGTTTTTCGGTGCAAAATTCGAATTTTTCAGTTTTTTCCGCCTAAAATGGTTTTCTAACTATAAAATGGCTAATTTCAACATATTTTTAGGCAAAACTCTGAAAATGTTCGAAAAAAACCCGAAAAATCAGCCAAAAATTGAATTTCCCGCTATTTAAGACCTAAAAAACATTCATTTTCTGCTGTTTTCCCTATTTTTAGCCCCCTTTTTCCCTATTTTTAGCTCTAAAAACGACATTTTGAATCTCAAAACCCGATTTTTCCAGAAAAAATTTAGATTTCTCTCTTTTTTTCCCGCCGAAAATTTCTGAAATTCTAATAAATACTGGTATAATTGTCTGAAAATCTAAAAATGACTATTTTTCGCCTATTTCTGTCGAAATATCTGAATGTATAACTCATTTATTTGCAAAGAAAACAGTGTAAAGAGAGAGAGTGAGAGAACGCAGAGAAAAAGAGAACGAGGCGAGAGAGCGTACAGAGTGAAGAGAGTGCAGAGAAGCGTCTCTCACCGCCGCCGTCTGCCCCTGCGGTCTCGCCACGATCGATCGGGGTCTCGCAACGCTTTTCGTTTTACAGTTTCCTTTTTCGCTTAATTAGCCAATTGAATAATGAATTAATTGGAAATTTTCAGATTTATATCGAATAAATAGCTGAAAATGACTGGAAGAGGTCAATTGTCAAGAGGTTTGTGCACTGAAAATTGCGGTTTTTTCGAAAATGAAACATATCGAAAAATCCGCTAAAAGTTCGTATAAAATCGGAGAAAAACTCGAAAAAATCCTGTAAAAATCGGAAATTTGGGTCTCGAAGCGAAAAAATTTCGTGTTGAGACCCAAAAATTCCGAAATATTTCGCAATATTTCGAAACACGTAATCGGGTCTCGCAGCGACATTTTCTTATGGTTTTCGTGTCGAGACCCGGAGTTTTGCGTCTTGAAACGATCGTACTGGGGAGTTTTCGTAGCGAGACCCAAAATTGGTGTATTCTAGCAGAAAATTCCAAATTTCTTGCTAAAAATTGCAATTTTGAAACGAATAATCAAATTTTCTGTAAAAAACAGTAACATTTTCGCTACGAGACCCAGATAACGCAAAAAATCTGATTTTCGTGGTGGGACCTCAAGTTTTGGGTCTTGGCGCGATTCTACTGGGAAATTCTCGTGACGAGACCCAAAATTGGTGATTTCTAGCAGAAAATTCAAATTTTTCGTTAAAAGTTTCAACTTTGGAACGAATAATCAAACTTTCTGCCAAAAATTGTGATTTTCGTGGTAAGACCCACTTGGATAAGGATAAAGGTCTCGACACGAAAAAGAATGATTATGTTTTCGTCTCGAGGCCCAAATTTGGCAATTTTCGTTGCAAGACCCAAAATCGCGGCAAATCTGACCAACTTTGAGACTCTTGCAACGAAAATTGCCTAATTTGGGTCCCGAGACGAAAACATAATCATTCCTTTTCGTGTCGAGACCTTTATCCTTATCCAAGCGGGTCTTACCACGAAAATCACAATTTTTGGCAGAGAATCTGATTTTTCGTTTCAAAATTGCAATTTTTAACTAAGAAATTTGAATTTTATGCTAAAAGTCACCAATTTTGGGTCTCGCCACGAAATTTTCCCTGTAGAATCGTTTCAAGACCCAAAACTCCGGGTCCCACCACGAAAATCCGGTTTTCGCTCAACTCGGGTCGCGTAGCGAAAATTTACCTGTAAAATCGTTGCGAGACCTATTACCGGCTGGTCTCACCACGATTTCAATAAATTTAAAATAAAACCATTTTGTGAATTTCGCTTCGAGACCCTATTAGCACGGCACGCTTCTTACAACCGCGCTCTACCGAATCCGAAGAAAATTGTGTGCGAAATGGTGAAACTTAGAGAAAAAGAGACATTTTTCAAGGGCATTTCGGTGGAGCGCAGTTGTAAGAACTGTGCAGAGGTAATAAAGCGTTTTTTTGGTTGAAAAAAGCCAGAAAATCCACCTTTTTTGATGAAAAAGTCAATTTTTTTGTTATCATTCTTATATATAAAAGACAATTGGGCGTTGTCTGTTTGTCTGACAAGGGAAGTCTTTGGAGACGCCACTTTCAAACGACCTATAAATTTGGACATAGGTACATTGAACTACGCAGATTCCATTTCTGCAATCAAAATCTGCTAAATGTCTCTGTGAGCCGAGTTATGAGCTCTCAAACTTTTCATATGGTTAAGGTTTTTCACACGGAACTCCAAATTGGCGAATAGTAAACGCAAAAGTGTTCACCTTTTTTAACGTACGAGTGGTTGAGTGGTAGTGGGTCGGTGTAGGGGGAAGTAAGGCCATGGTTCGGCCCCGATACTCATTTTTTCTTTTTTTGCTTTTTTATTTTATCGTTCTCTCACTTCATAAGTAACTGCAGGGAACTTTGTGAAGATTTTTCTAATTATATAGATACTATCTCTGCACATTTTCGTATAATATTCGTCATCCCTGGAAAAAACATTAAACTGGCATCTTTGCTACTGATAATGTGTTTTTTTATATTTTTTGAAAATGATGTAATCACTCTCGCCGTAAAACACTTATACAAAGAGAAAAAAGCGATAAAATAAAAAAGCAAAAAAAGAAAAAATGAGTATCGGGGCCGAACCATGGCCTTATTTCCCCCTACACCGACCCACTACCACTCAACCACTCGTACGTTGAAAAAAAGTGAACACTTTTGCGTTTACTATTCGCCGATTTGGAGTTCCGTGTAAAAAACCTTAACCATATGAAATGTTTGGGAGCTCATAACTCGGCTCACAGAGACATTTAGCAGATTTTGATTGCAGAAATGGAATCTGCGTAGTCGAATGTACCTATGTCCAAATTTATAGGTCGTTTGAAAGTGGCGTCTCCAAAGACTTCCCTTGTGAGGCGATGTCCGCAGCGGTTTTGGAAAGAGAAGAGAAACTGAGCCAGCGGGCAAAACCGAACTGGCGTGCTTTGGACAACGACCGCCGCTTTAGACCACTCGGCCATGCGGGCACATTCAAAAGTTAATGGCCACGCGAATGAAGAGAGACCAGCCGGCTCAACCGCCGAAGGCGGGGGAGACAGGCTGGTTTTTCATGAAAAAACGGGATTTCGGACTTTCTTTTGGCAAAAATGTCAAATTTTGACAGTTTTCACTTTAATAGCTCCGCCCACTTTTAGATCCCGCCCATTTTCAGACCACGCTCCTTTTAGGCTCCGCCCACTTTTTCGAACCGAAAAAACATACAATTTTCAATTTTTAAATGGTTGGGGTGATTCTCAGGCAACTCGATATCAATCTAATTAGACAAAATGGTAATCTAATTGTAGTAAAATGCGAGACTAACGCGACCCAGTTAGATTGGCATTTCGTCTAATTAGACTAGCATTTCTTCTAATTAGACTAGCATTTCGTCTAATGCGACTCACAAACAATCTAGCTAGATTCCGTTTCAATCTAATTATTATCGCTTTTTTTGAATTGAATTTTGCTGGATTTTCGAATAAAATTTTATTGAAAAATACGGAAAAATCAACAGAAAAAGAAAAATAATAGGAAAAACAACAAAACTAGAGAATATATATGAAATTTTTCTACAAATTTTTTATTCCTTTGACATTTTGATTGGCGGTTGTCCAGTCCATTGATTTGTTGGTGTCTGTAGAACGGACGTGGTTGCTGGAAGACGAATGCAAATGTCTTTTGATGGTCCGAGATCTGAATTCGATGATTATTTCGTCTTGCGTTGCAAACTTTCTAAAACCTTTGCTCTAATGTCGAGAGTGAGACTGATGTCTGAGTGTAATTTTGGAAATCTGTTATAAATGCAGTCAAATCGGTCGTCTTTGATTTTCTTGCCAGAAACTCCAGCGTTCTCTTCTCTTCTTCTCTCTTTGACTCAAACAATGTGGCCACAGCTGAAAATGCACGAATTGCTACCAATATACACCGGTGCACTTACATAAGTTCCTTTCAATTCGAAACCGTCTTCTTTCGTTGTGTATTCAGTAGTTCTCCGTGCATGATCTGTTTGAACGTCATCAGATTCCTTAATTTTAACAAGAAAACTACTGTCGATCGGAGCGCTCAAAGCGAATATCATTCGAATTTTCGTCTCTTCGTCCATATTTTCGAGTTCATGAATTTTTACACGATATTCAATGATTCTGTAAAAATTAATTAGGAAATTTTATGACATCGAACTAATTTATTCTTACGTTGTATACACAAGCTATTGATTGTGAGCTCATGTGAGCGTCCTCTTCGTTTCTGCCTGAAATTCTTCGCACAATTTTTTGATTTTCAACGGAGATTCCGGGGGTTTTCGCTTTTTCAATCATGAAATTGTACATATTAGTTGTCTCCTCATCGCGTTCGATATTTTGTGGTTGACCGGCAGTCATTTTCTAAAAAGAATAAAAGGCATATTTTCATAGTTTTAACTTCGGGAAAAAGCATTTTCATAATTGGCAAGCGTCTCAGATTCAAGACAACTCCAAGCATTTTCATCTTGCTCATCTCTTTTGTTTGAACTGAAGTCACCGTCCGAAAACTGCATAGACATGAGTAGAATTAACTGCCGCTGTTTTGACCCGTTTTCTTTTCCTCTGCACACGATTCAATATCACACCAGTAGTCAATCTTTCATGTCTCTTCGACATATTACGCTGGAAAAAAGATATTCTTAAACAACATAATTATTAGCAAAAAATGAACCGAAATGATTTTTGTTCCTTAAAAACATATATTGAGGAAAATCTTGACAGTTTCAGAATTTAATACAGCGAAAAAAAACAAGAATAAATGCTTGGAAAGATTATTTAGGCTCAACAAATTAAAAAAAATATATTTATTTAATAAAAAATAATATGCGCAAATGATTGTGATTGCGCGCACAGCGATCGCGCCTTGGAATTTGAGCTAATCTAGTTAGATTGTCTTTAGATTGGTGTTCTGTCTAATTAGACTTCGGTTGTCTAATTAGACTAACATCGAGTTGCCTGAGTTTCTCATTTTTGAAGGTTTTTTGTTGAAAAAAGCCAGAAAATTCACTTTTTTGTCGAAAAATTAACATTTTTTGTAGAATACAAAATTGAAAATTTTTAAAAATTTCTTTAAATTAGCAAACGAAAAAATTTGAAATGAAATTTTGAACGAAATTTTGAATTTTTTTCCCAAAAATGTCGAATTTTTGACTATACTTCAGTATTCAATCAAAATGTTATGCATCAAAAATTGAAATTTTAAATGTGAAATTTCAAAAAAATTCAAAAATTTGGTTAAAATAGGTATCTTTTTTTTTTTAATCCGGGCCTTGAAAACTATCCAAAATTTGAATTTTTCTGAAAATTTCTGAAATTTTGCATTTTCCAGGCGCCCCGCGCTCTCACCACTCCCACTCTGATTACCTATTCGACAATCGTCGTGGCCGTGGTCGCCCACGCAAGTTTCCACTGGCGACACAGCCTCAGATGCCGACGTCTTCTGCTTCTGAAGTGACGACGAGAGAAGAGGTGGAAGAGGAGGGGGAAATGTTTCGTGTCGGAGATGATAAAGATGATGAGTATTTCCATGGAGAGTTGGTAGAGGAGGAAGTGGAAGTGGAAACGGAAGAACAAGTTGGAGGAGGAGAAGACGGAGAAGAGGACGGAGGAGTGGATATGGAGAAGATTAAGTGCGTAATTGGCAAATTTTTAGGTTTTAGACGCTGAAAATGTTAGAAAAATTGGAAAAAATTGGTGAAAATTGACCAATTTTTCAAGTTTTTCAGTCGAAAAAGTGCAAAAAATTGAGTTTTTTTGCGATTTTCAACCGATTCTGGCGTTTTAAAGCCGGAAAATGTTAGAAAAATTCGGAAAATGGCTGGAAAATATGGTTTTTTGACCGATTTTTCAAGTTTTTCAGTCAAAAAGGTGTCTTTTTGCGATTCTCACAGTTGTAATGTATCTAAAAATGCTGAAAAATAGCTTCTTTTTTTTTCCAAACAACTGAACTTCTGACGAAAAAACTCGATTATTATGGTGTCAGGGCACTGGAAACCACCGAAAATGTTGGGAGACTCAACAAAATTTTCAGAAAAAACTCTTCAAATTTCGAATTTTCTAGAGCTCAGA
Source organism: Caenorhabditis remanei (assembly GCF_010183535.1). Taxonomy (NCBI): domain Eukaryota; kingdom Metazoa; phylum Nematoda; class Chromadorea; order Rhabditida; family Rhabditidae; genus Caenorhabditis; species Caenorhabditis remanei. Next base: position 3,566,713 of record NC_071329.1, read on the forward strand.
AGCCAAAAAGTTGTCAAATTTGACGTTGTTCGTAACAAGATTCATCAATTCTCAATAGAGCGCATTTTCACCGACACTCGATACAAATTTTTTGCTTAAAAGTAGAGACCGCAACATTTTTTTCAAACTCGATTTTCCATAAAAATTTTCATCCTGGCCTGTTCTTCAGGTAAATGGAAGTACATTCCCAAATTTTTTTCCGAAAATATTCACACTCTCCGAAGTTACAGGACCTTTTAGTCAGCCATGGTTTCTACTGAATTCTCTTGGGGAATTCTTTCGTTTTCCTGACCACGCAAAAAATATTTTCTATTTTCACGTTCAATCCGTCAAATTTTTGCAAAATTTAGGAAAGTTCGAACCAGAAACCGTTTGATTAAAACCCCAGCGTGTTATCCACTGAGCCAAATGAACACAAATGTGACGCTGATAATTGGAAAATATATTTTTGACGTGATTTTTTAAAATTCAAGAGAATTTTTTGTAGGATTTTCAGCATATTTCGAGATAAAACATCAAATATCTAAAGTTCTACAATACGGATTTTTTTAATTTCTAAGTGGGTCTAGATCGAAATTTTGCGTAGATTCTGATTCCGTCGAGAAACGATGCGAGTCTGACTTGCATTAACCTGAACTTTCGGAAAAACTACTTTTCTTTTTGAGCCTGTTGTCTTCCGACACCAAAAAAACCACATTTTACGAATCAATGGCTTTCCAAATCTTGGCCCCAGGTATCTGAAGAGATTTCCGAAAACAATATGTCCAAAAATATAAAGGTAATCACTGTAAATTTTTTCATGTGACGCCTCGAAGTTCAGCTGGCTCCCAAAAAAATTCGACAACACGAAAATTAAATTTTCCTTCAAAACCTATTAGAGTACGTCAAGAACTACTAGAAACAGTAAAAAAACGATGCGAGTCTGACCTACATCGATCTCAACGTGACATTTTTCTGAAAAAATCAAAACGTTTTTTGAGTTTTCTGAGAAAACTAAAAATTTGGGTGAAACGAAAGTGTGTTCATCGGATTCTACGTACTCGATTACATAGGGTAAAAAAGTTTTCATTCTGTTTTAGCGTTCTGGGCTCTCAGGGCAGACCGTCAAACATTCTGATAATCTCTCCATGACGTCCCAAGAGAAGAAAATGAATAACTCCGCCCACGTTCATTGCGGTCCCTACTTAAAAGCTTGAAAAATCCCAGTTTTGAATTTTTCATCAGTTTTTGACGTTTTTTTAAAAGCAATTCCAGACCGTGTTCCTCTGAGCATCTGAGCATCGAATTTCAGCTCTGACGCTTAAATCTACATAAATAAGTCAAAAATGTTATTTTCAAGCGATTTCATCAGTTTTTTCGGCACATTTTTCACTCAAAATCCTGATTTTCAGTCAAAAATCTGAACTTTCCGTCCAATTTCCTATATTTTAGGTTGAAAACTCAAAAACGACTATTTTCCGCCGCTGTTGCAATCGCGCTCCATAGAGAATGAATGCCTCTGTAGTTCTCAGTAGAGCGTAGTTGCACCGGTGAGCAAAATATCGAAATTTTTTGTCCAAAAATTGCTGAAAATTAATGAAATTTAATGTTTTTCGTTTCATAATTCTCAATAGAGCGCATTTTCACTCTTTACAAATACAAATTTTTGCTGAGCCTAAAAAACTTGAGAAATCGCTCAAAAATTTTCTAAAAAAAAACTTGTTTTTGACTAAAAAAAAACGAATTTCAACCCATTCTTAATAAAAATTCGCTCAAAGTTACATAACGCGCTTATTCTCCATAGAGCGCATTTTCACCTGCACTGTATATAAATTTTTGCTGAAAAAGATTGAAAAATCGCTCAAAAGCACCAAAAGCACTCACAAATGTAGTCAAAAATTCGAATTTTTTAATTTTACACCTAAAAAAACGGCATTTTAACCCATTTTTCTTCAAAATTAGCTGAAAATCCACTTAAATTCTCGATTTTCAGACAAATCCAGCAGCAAAAAATGCTCCTAGTCACGCCAATAGCTCAAAAACGTCAACGTGGTCGTCCACGTCGTCAGAGTACTTCAAGTCAATTGATGCTCGGCGGAGCCGAAGAAGAAGAAGATGTAGATCACAACAATGAGCAGGAGATGACGATGCAACAAGTGATTCAGGATTCAGAATCTCAATCGGGACCCCTGGAATCCACGTCATCAACGGCGGAGCCACTACCGGAGCCATCAGGAAGAGGGACGAGACAACGACACGCGCCGAAACGACTCAATGATTTTGTGATCGGAGGACAGCCGCCACAGTCTAAAGAGAAAATTGAGAATACGGTGGAAGAGGGGGCGGAGCCTGTAGAAGTAGTAGAAAAAGGGGCGGAGCAAGTTGGAGGAGGAGCACAGGAGCAAGAGACATTGAGTAAGCGCGCAAATTCGAGATTTTTGAGGGATTTTTAAGCGGTGGCCTAGAATTTCTTGAGTTTGGGTTTCTAGGCCACCACCTGAACCGTCTGAATCTGAGCTACAATTCGGTGTCCTCAGAGTCCAAAAATTCATAAGTAATTCATAACAAAATTGGCATTTTCAAGCTCAAAAACTTTGTCAGAAAGCCGAAATTCAGGTGATGGCCTAAAAATTCGAGAATTTGGGATTCTAGGCCACCAATAAAAACCAATTTTTCCGCACAAAATTGGCACTTTTGAGCTCTAACTGATGGTGGCCTAGAAATCCAGGTATTTGGGTTTCTAGGCCACCAGCAAAAACCTTTTTTCCCGCTCAAAATTGGCACTTTTGAGCTCAAACTGATGGTGGCCTAGAAATTCGAGAATTTGGGATTCTAGGCCATCATTCAAATTCTCCGATCACTATTTTGAAGCTCAGTTCTAGGGGATTTTCAGAGAATTTGGGTTTCTAGGCCTATTCTCTTCCACTAAAGCATACGCGGTGGCCTAGAATCCCAAATTCCCGAATTTCTAGGCCACCACCTAAACCATCTGAATCTAGGCTTCCGGACAGGGTTTTCAGAACTCCAGTAACTCGATTTTAACTATTTTATGTTCGATTTTAGGCTGGTGGCCTGGAAATCCGTATTTGGATTTCTAGGCCACCTCTGAAATCCCCTAGATCTGAGCTTCAAAATAGTGATCGGAGAATTGGAATGATGGCCTAGAAACCCAAATTCCAGGATTTCTAGGCCACCACCAGTTTCAGCTCAAAAGTATCAATTTTGAGCGGAAAAATTGGTTTTTATTGGTGGCCTAGAATCCCAAATTTTCGAATTTTTAGGCCATCACCTGAAATCCGCTAAAACTGTGCTCCAAGATAGTGTTCTGAGAATCCGAATACTCGATTTTCAACTATTCCCCGTTCCAATTTAGATTGGCGGCCTAGAAACTCATGTTCGCGTTTCTAGGACATCCCTGAAATCCCCTAAAATAAGCTTCAAGATAGTTTATGAATGATGGCCTAGAATCCAAAATTTCTGAATTTCTAGGCCACCACCTGAATTCAAGCTTTCTACCAATGTTATTTGAGCTCAAAAGTGACAATTTTGAAGGTTTTCAGTTGGTGGCCTAGAATCCCAAATTCTCGAATTTCTAGGCCACCATCAGTTTGAGCTCAAAAGTGTCAATTTTGTGCGGAAAAATTGGTTTTAATTGGTGGCCTAGAATCCCAAATTCTCGAATTCTAGGCCACCACCTGAATTCAGGCTTTCTACCAATGTTATTTGAGCTCAAAAGTGCCAATTTTGAACGTTTTCAGTTGGTGGCCTAGAATCCCAAATTCATGAGTTTCTAGGCCGCCACCAGTTTCAGCTCAAAAGTGTCTATTTTGTGCGGAAAAATTGGTTTTTATTGGTGGCCTAGAATCCCAAATTCCAGGATTTCTAGGCCGCCATCAAAAATTCCGATTTAAAGGTGATGGCCTAGAAACCACACAATTTGACTTTCTAGGCCATCATTTTTGTCGATTTTCAGAACCAACAACCAACGCGACGACGGAGACACAAGCGCCACCAACCATAGAGCCCAACATCCCCACCACCACCACCACGACGACTCCTCCAGATGACGTCATCGACGACACGCCAGCCGGTCCACCACCAGCGCCACGTCACCTCGCGAACAAAGCGAATGGGCGTGGCCGACCGGCGAATCCGATTCCACCGCATCGTCGTCCTCTGCCGAAAGACTTGGTGCCACCGGGAGCATCGATTCTGAAAAGACACGGAGCCAGGGAGGGGGCGGGGCTAGCAGCGAAACGGAGGGATTTAAAAACGGAAGGGGGGCTCCAGAATCTTGACGGCGGTGACGCCCCGCCCCTTTTGCATCCGCCACGTTTAGTTGGAGCTGGAGCCGGAGCGATGAGCCAAATGGCTCTGCTGGAAGAGTTGAATGATAGCGGAAAAATGGAGGTGAAAATGGAAGCGGCGCCTGAAGCGGTAGAGGAAGTGGTGATAGGAGACGACGAGGGAGCCGCCCCAGAGCTTCTGGAGCAGGAGGGCGGAGCCAAGAAAAAGGAGAGAGAAGCGGGAAAAGATTTGCCGTCTGAGCACTTTCCCAAGGAGAAAGCACGCCATGTGTCGACCCGAGGACTCCACCCATTTGGAGCGGATAAGGCTGCGTTGGGATATGATTTATTAGAAGAAGAAGACCCCGCTGCGCCACCACATCAACGAGTTTTGACACTTCAAGGTGGAAGCTTCATTGAGGATCGCATTGGACGGGCGGATATGATGGAGGATGAGGAGATGAAAGGATTGATGAAGAATCAGTATATAATGGAGGAGGATGGAGTGGTGTATGAAGTCGATCCGAATGATGTGATTGAGGAGGAGGAGGCGGAGCCTGTTGGGGTGGAGGAGGAGGAGGAACAGTACTTGATTCAGCAGGAGAGCTCACAGCAACAGCAACAACAGCTTAAAGTAGGGGCGGAGTTCATAAAATGGGCGGAGCTTAGGAGAATGATGATACAAAAAAAATCGCACATTTTCTTCCTGAAAAACGTTCGAAGTGACCAATGCTGGCCGAACTTTTCCTCTTTTAGGGTTTCTAGGCCGGTGATGTAGGATCCACCCGGCTGGCGCGTCTTTGACGCATTTAAAAATTTGGGTTTTTGGCGTATTCTTGACTCAAAAATGACCAAAAATTTGGATATTTAGGTGTTTTTTGATCTAGAAACCTTGGCTGGTGTGTGTTTGGCGCGTTTTAGAGTTCTTTTTAGGGTTTTTTGGTGTATTTTTTACGTTAAATTCGCCAAAAATTGGGATATTTTGGTGATTTTTGATCTAGAAACCTTGATTTTTAGCGATTTTCAGAGATTTTAAAGCAATTTTTAGGCCTTGGAGTCTCGATTTTTAGCAGCAACATCAGCAACAGCTTAAAGTAGTATACGTAGTCTGGCGCTCTTTCGGCGCGTTTTTCGACTACCTAAGTCAGATTTTTATGCCGAAAATCCATATTTTTGATAAAAACATGAAATTTGGCTATTTTAGACTGAAAAAACATCATTTTAAGTAAAAAATTCTGTCTGGCGTGCTTTGGCGCGTTTTTAAAAGTTTTTCAGCCAGAAAATCTCTGGAAAACCTTATTTTTGAATTAAAAAACGTGTACATAGTCTGGCGCACCTTAGGCGCGTTTTTCAACTTACTAAATTTGACTTTTATGCCGAAAATCCATATTTTTGATATAAAACATGAAAATTGGCAAATTTTTAGCAAACAATCCTATTTTAAACTGAAAATAAATCATTTTAAAGTATAAAATCTTGTCTGGCGTGCTTTTGCCGTGTTTTTGAAATCTTTCTCTGAAAAAACTAGTCATTTCAAATATATTATATACATGTCGTTTTCAATTTTGAAAAGTCAATTTTCAAGTAAAAAAATCTGTCTGGCGCACCTTCGGCGCGTTGTTCGACTAGCTAAATCAGATTTTTATGCCAAAAATCCATATTTTTGATAAAAACATGAAAATTGGCAAATTTTCAGCAAAAAAGGCTAAAAATCAATCATTTTTAAGTAAAAAATTCTGTTTGGCGCACCTTCGGCGCGTTGTTCGACTAGCTAAATCAGATTTTTATGCCTAAAATCCTTTATTTTTATGTGAAAAAAGCATGAAAACTCGCAATTTCTAGCAAAACATCCAATTTTTAACTAAAAATAAATCATTTTTAAGTGTAAAATAGTGTCTGGCGTGCTTTTGGCGCGTTTTTGGAATATGTTTCTGAAAAACTAGCGATTTTACAGAAAAACATGAAAAAATGCTGTCTGAGCTAGAATTTTAGACCTAAAATCCATATTTTTGATGTAAAAAACATGAAAATGGCAATTTTTCAATTTCTGGCGTGTTTTTGGCGCGTTCTTAAAGTTTTTTTTTTCTAAAGAACTAGCGATTTTAAGGAAAAAAATTCCAATTTTCAAGTCAAATATTATGGCTGGTGCACCTTAGACGCGTTTTAGTCTATTTCAGTTAGAATTTTGGAACCTAAAAATATGGTTTTCAGCCTAGAAAAACAGTAATTTCCATCAAAAAATGCAATTTAGACTAAAAATAAATCATTTTTCAGTAAAAAAATGCTCTCTGGCGTGCTTTTGGCGCGTTTTTCAACTAATTTGTTTTGTTTTAATGCCAAAAATCCATATTTTAGATTAAAAAACATGACAAATTATAATTTTTTATGTCTAAAACGTCATGTTTCAGCTAATTTCCGTCAAAAAATGCTCAAATTTCAGACGGAACTTCAAGATGATGACGATGACGACGATCTACCACCGAATCTGATACCAGAAGGTGTTCCAGAAGACGTCGGCGGCGACGTCGTCGGAGAAGACAAAGGAATGCCCGTCGACGAGGACGGAAATTTCGATTTCAACATGATGGACGATGGCGAGACGATACGTTTACAGTCACCCGGTGGCCGTTCCCACGACGTCCGTCTCGTCCGAGATGAGCAAGGGAATACGGTATTCCTGGATGAGAATGGCCATATTGTGGAGCTCGTCACCGATTCTGGAGCACTTGTGGAGCCGAGTGGAATGGGCGGAGCTCAGCAAGAGCATATGGTTGTGGAAGAGGAGGAGGAGGAGGAGCAAGAGAAGAAACAGATTGTGGGGGGCGGAGCTGGTGGAGGAGGAGAAGTGGGCGGAGCTAGAGATGGGGGAGGAGTCGGAGAGGGTGTTGGTGAGTTTGGGGGGGGGGGGACATCTGGATGGGCAGACGGACAGACAGACTCAAAAATTCGGGTTTTTAGATGATTTTCAGCCTGGAATTTTGGTTTTGTTGGGATTTTAAGCGAAAATTTGGGGTTTTAGGCCTATTTTTGCCCCAAAAATCAGACAACTAGGTCTTTTTTGACCTGGAAATCCCGATTTTTAGTGATTCTCAGCAGACTTTAAAAGATTTTAAGCTAAAATTTGGATTTTTTGGCTTATTTTTTCCTCAAAAACTGCCAAAAAACTGATTTTTGGGCTATTTTTGACCTGAAAATCACAATTTGTCGGTGATTTTCAGCAATTTCTTAGCATCTGGACCTCGAAAAATGCGATTTTTAGTGTTTTCAGCTCAATTTTTTTCTCAAAAATCGCCAAAAAACGAGATTTTCTTACAATTTTTTGGCTGGAAACTCTGATTTTTAGCGGATTTGCGGCTTCTGGAGTAATACATTAGGGTTTTTAGCTCATTTTTTACTCTCAAATCGCCAAAAATCGGATATTTCGGTGGTTTTTGACGTAGAAACCTTGATTTTCAGCGATTTCCGTTGTCTGGCGCGCCTTGGACGCGCTTTTAGCTGAAATTTCAAGCCAAAAATCGTCATTCCTAGGAGAAGAATCCATCTGGCTGGCGCACCTTTTACGCGTTTTATTCTGGATGGACAGAGGGACAGACAAACAGAGATTTTTAGATGATTTTCAGCCTGGAATTCAGCTTTTTTTCGTGATTTTCAGCTGATTTTGAACTAAAATTTGGGACTTTTGGCTGATTTTTTACTATAAAATTGCCAAAAATCGGATATTTAGGTGATTTTTGATCTGGAAATCTTGATTTTCAGCAATTTCCGTTGACTGGCACGCCTTCTACGCGCTCTTAGTTTAGATGATTTTCCGACTGGTTTTTCTCGTGATTTTCTGCAAATTTTTAAAACAGTTTAAGCTAAAATTTGAGTTTTTTGGCTTATTTTTGACTTAAAAATTGTCAAAAATCTGGTTTTCGGACGATTTTTGATCTGGAAATCGTCTGGCGCACCGTGGACGCGTTTTCGGATTAGCTAGATTTGATTTTTTGAGCGAAAGTCCATATTTTTTAAGTCTGGCGCACCTTAGGCGCGTTTTTACCAGATCTGAATCAGAATTTTGGGCCTCAGAATCATGGTTTCAGTTAAAAGTTGTAAAAAATCAGTAATTTTAGCCCTAAAATCCCATTTTTAAGCCCCACAAACTCGATGATTTCTTTGCAGTGACCTTATCAAACGAAAATCACTTCAAAACCCCGATTTTCAGATTAAAAACACATTTACATAGTCTGGCGCATCTTTGGCGCGTTTTTCGACTAGCGAAGTTAGAATTTTAGACGGAAAATCATTTTTTTAGCATGAAAACTAGCATTTTTAAGCCCCACAAACCATTTCTTTACAGTGACCGTATCAAACGAGCGTGCGAACATTGAATTCATGAATTCATGCAGTTTCCTCGACACAAACAACATCTGCTGCGGTCTGTGCGGTGAAATTGTTCTCTACGAGAAACTCGTCTCAGAGCATCTCCCAAACGCCCATCCCGAGTACCTGGCTCCAGGAATTCAACTCGAAGAGGTTCCCTATAACTCATGGCTGAAATCCCGTCTGAAACACGAGTCGAAAATGATGGAAAACGGATTCCGTCACTACGATGAGCACGATGGCGGTGGTTTTGGAGGCGCGATGAGACTGTATTCGAAGGGTTTACGACAGATGAGAAAGGTCTCACAGATTCGAATTAATGCGAATGAGATGACGTTTGACGACTTGGAAAAGGCGTTGAAACGAAAAATAATAGAGAAAATGGGAAGGAAAGTTCCAGTTTCCCTAGTCGATCGCCTTCATGCGCGGTGTGATATCTGTCAGGCGGTGGTCTCGTTAAACAAGAAATTTGAAGTCGTACACTTGGTACGACACTTCAACGCGTGGCACCCCGCGGAGCACCGTTGCTCCCAAGAGTGGAAGGATCAGCCGATGGTGTCATCTAACGGCGCCAGAAAACCGCTGTCACTCCATGACTTTGCAGTGGTGAGCACTGAAACTGATCAGAATAATCTGCAGTGTATATGGTGTGGAATGATGATGGATCGGAAAGCGTTGGGCATGCATTTCTCGGAGATTCACTCGCAGCAAGTCATCGTACCGAATTGTTCGCTTTGTCTTCAGGAAATGGTGGCGACCGCGCGTCTTATGGAGAAGTATGGAGAGGACTATGGGATTAGTCTACCTGATGAATTCCATTTGTTTAGTGGAAAGTTGAATGTGAAGTGTTCGACGGAGAAGGCGATGGATAAGGCGATTGATAAGTATTTGAAGAGGGCTAGTAAGCATGCCAATGAGAATAATGAGGATGAAGATGCCGATGATGATACTACGGTAGGTTTGATGAGCGCTGGAAATCGGTAGCACAGGGTCTAGGGGTTAGTAGTGAAATCGTATGCGCTCCACTAGACATTGGCGGCAAATTCAAATTTTAATTGTTTTCAATTCGAAGTTAAGCGTGGCATTTTGATACGCAGCCTAATCGACCAATCTTTGAGCCGATTTATGTCAGTTTTCCTGCATTTTTGGCCAGTTTTTCGACTGTCTCGCATATTTTCAAGATCAATTCTATTAAATAAATAAATACAATTTTAAAATAAAAAATTATTTTTAATTTCGCGCTAAAATTTTAGCTGATTTCAGCGGAGCGCGTTTATTTTCAGTACTCATCCCGAGACCCTGTGCGGTAGCAGCAAAATTCTGTTAAAAATGACACAAAATCCTGGTTTTCGGATGAAAATCTTTCAGAAATCCAGTTGTTGGGAAATTTTTCTACTAGATGTTTAGTTGATTTTTGAACCTTGACTAGCGTCCCCCGCCTCCCGGCGGGCTCCGCAGTACTCGGCTGCGCCTCGTGCGCGGTGCTTAGCAAGGTTTACCGTAAAAACTCTATTTGAGGTGCATGCAACTCTATTGTTCAACGGGTCCGTCGGAGTGCAACTGTATTAGAGGGGCACTTCAATTAGAGGGTGCACCTCAATTGTTCAAAGAGTCTGTCGGGGGGCACCACTATTAGAGGGGCACTTCAAATAGAGGGGCACCTCAAATAGAGTTCTTATGGTATATTCAAAAATTAGCTTGCTCGATTTAAAGGAAAATGGAAGAACGTCCAGCTTTTAAATTCAAAACAGACACACCGACTGATCCCATTTTCCCCGTATTCGACCAGAACAATCGAAATTTTTACAATATTTCCTTTCATATTCATTTAGAAAGTTCATAAAAAACAAAAAAAACAAAAACGAATAAGAAGGTTTCGAACCCCCACCACACCGATTATCACCCCCGCCCTCTTCCACTGCGCCACTTGTGCACAGAAAAACAACGTCATGGAGCGAATAGAAAAGAGGGGAGCTCCTCGCAGCTGTACAATGACACATACAATGACAAAATGGTCAGTGTATTCGAAAAAAATGTCAGTGTAGATTCAGGTTTCTCCACAGAATCGTCCGATATCAATATTTTTTGATCGGACTTTTTGGTTCCATTAGATCTCCAAAAGTTTGGATCGGTGTCAAAAATTCAGAGCGATTCAGTGGATCCAGTTCCCAGGACAGCGAATAGAAAAAATCCAAACCGGACCGAAAAACCACGAAAATCACAAAATTCGGTTTTCTGAAAGTTTTTTCAGCTAAAAGTATATTGAATTTTACATGGTTCGATAGAGATTTTTTTTCTACACATTTCCTTTTTTTCGGATCCTGAAATTTCTCAAAACTGAGCGAGTTACAGCCGGTCAAAGTTTTGGGCGGAAAAAGGAGGATCGATCGATAATTGCTCATTTTTTAACTGTTTTTTGAGTATAACTCGAATGCATCATACCCAATTTGAAATCTGATTTTTTAGTCACCTTCCCCGTGCCAAGTTTCATATCTGTACCAAATTTCAAAGCTCTCCGTTCAATACAACGCGAGATATCGAGAGGAAAGTAAAAAATTCGGGAAAAAAAGTAGTTCCCTTTCTTTTATGGCCATAAATCACATTTTTCCAGATTTCCAGATAATTTTTACATGTCTCGATAGCCAGATGTTCAGAGATCTTAAGTCCAAAAAATCTGTCGGAAATGTTCAAAACTGGCGCCGTACGAAGCAGGAAAAGGCGAAAATCGTGAATTTCTCAAGCCATTTTTTTGAGCGAAAAAAGTTGCTCTTACTTTTGTACTCACAACTTTGGTCTGAATACTTCGAACCCACCTTATCTGAGTCGCCACATACGTTTTAAGTTTTGAAACAAAAACAAAAAAGAAGTTTTCGAAAATGTTTATAACGAAAAAAGTTATTCAAAAAGCAAAAGCGCTTCAAAATTATCGACATTTTTTTTTGGACAAGCTCCGCCCACTCCAAATCGGCACGCTCATACTTACGCGATTTAAGAAGAGGGGCCGAAATCTCGATTCTTAGAGTTTTCAGCTCAATTTTTCCTCAAAAATCGCCAAAAAACGGATTTAAAAAAAACAATTTTTAAGCTGGAAACTTTGATTTTTAGCGCATTTGCGGCTTCTGGACTAATAAATTGGGGTTTTTAGCTCATTTGTTGACTCTAAAATTGCCAAAAATTAAAAATTAAGCTGGTTTTTGAACTAGAAACCTTGATTTTTAGTGATTTCCGTTGTCTGGCGCGCTTTGGACGCGCTGTTAGCTAGATTATTTTTGGAAAAATCCTCGCAAAAATTGGAGTAGGATCCATCTGTCTGGCGCGCCTTTGACGCGTTTTAGAAATTTGAAATTGTGCCCTATTTTTTACAGAAAAAAGGGCATATTGTATCGTTGATCTTGAAATCCAAAATTGTAGTCTTTCCAATCAGAGAAAAAAAAACCTGAAACTCTCTCTCTAATTTTTCTCTTTTTGTTGCAGATCTCAATCACCAACTCTCAACAATCATTCGGTCGTCGTAACCGTCTAAAACGGAAGTTCGTCAAACCGTGTTTCCGTCAAATCTGTCCAACAAACTCGGAGTATTTCGAGGCGAAATCCGCATGCGAATGGAAGTGTCGTCTGTGTTCTCGTGCCGTCTACGGAGCCGTCATTTCCGCCGGCGCCATCAAACACTTCAAAGAGTTCCACCCGGCAGAAATCGATCGAATGCAATATGAACTTGTGAAGGCGAGACTCGAACGAATCGGCGATGGATCGATGGAATTCGTGCATCCGCAACTTGTGGAGTGTCTCATTTGTAGTCTGACTTATGCCCTTCATAAACCATTTAATATCTGTCGAGCCATCCGTCATCTCCGTCTGAAACACCCGGAAGTCATGCCGGAAACATCTGGAAAATCGATAAGTGGCGCCGAGATCGCTGAGACGACGAACATCCAAAAAGCGGCGGTGAAGAAACCGGTGATCCGATTCGGAGATCTGATTACAGACCCGATTGAGTTGGAAAAGTTTCGAAAAGAGAATTTCGATCAGCAATTTGATAAGATTCAAGTGGTCTATGGTATCAAGAAGAACAACGAACCCGCCTACATTTTACTAATGGAAAATGAGACAATGGATCATAAGACGGCGATGGAAATGGCCGAGAAACTCAGAGCCGATGAGCCACCGGAGATGCCACAGGAGGCGGAGCCAGTGCTCCGTACAGAAGTGAAACCGATTGTTATGGAATACCGGGAGGAGATCATGCAGGAGGAGAATGATGTGGTAGGAGAGGTGGAGACGGAGTTTATGCCGACGTATGATGCGAATAATCCGGATCATGTGCTGATTGAGGAGAATGAGATTATGGTGGGTTTTGAATTGGCTGAAAACTGGAAAAAACGTGATTTTAGGCGTTGGTGGCCTAGAAACCCAAAAATTTGGTATCTTAGGCCACCGTCTGAAAACGATAGATTCGAGCTTCAAGTTGAAACATTTTACGCTGAAAATGGCCATGGTGGCCTAGAAAACCACAAAGTTAGGGGGCCATTGGGAGAAAGCGCGGAATTTCGAGCGTCAACTTGAAAGTTTAAAGCGGAAAATGGCCGTGGTGGCCTAAAAAACCGAAAAGTTAGGCCATCAGGGAGAGGTTGCAACAAATTGAAACATTTTAAGCTGAAAATGTCCTAAAAACCGAAAAGTTAGGCCATCTAGTGAAAAACGCGGAATTTAAGCAACAAATTGAGACTTTTTGAGCTGCGAAAAGAAGCATTTTGAGGTGATTAATAGATGATAGCAGGCGATGGCCTAGAAAACCGGAAATTTGGTATCCTAGGCCACCGACAAAATGCAATAGATTTGAGCTTTGCAGTTGGATGTTATTAGGATTCTAGAAATGCATTTTCAGCAAAAATATAAATTGGTAAAGATGATGGCCTAGGAAACCACATAGTTTGAAAGTTAGGCCATCTTGAAAAAACTGAATTTCTAGTTTGAATTGAGTGTTTGCTAAAAAATAAGGCATTTTGAGGTGATGGCCTAGAAAACCAGATTTCGGGAAGTTAGGCCATCTAGGGAAAAACGCGGAATTTAAGCTACAAATTGAGACTTTAAGCTGCGAAAAGAATCATTTTGAGGTGATGGCCTAGAAAACCAATGTTTGGAAAGTTAGGCCATCTGTGAACGGAGAACTCTAGGCCACGTTTCAAAAGTTCTGAGTTCGGGCATAAAATTTGTGGCTTCAAGGCTCAAAATGATTAAAAAAAACGTCAGTAGTAGTAGGTGGTCTAGGAATTGAGAATGTTGAAAGTTAGGCCATGGCCTAGAAATCTGCCACGTTAGAATCCTAGGCCACTATTAAAAAGTCGGAAATCTCGGATGGCCTAACTGAGCAATAGTTAGGCCACGACTTCAAAAATTGACTTGATGGCCTAGAAATCCATATTTGGTTTTCTAGGCCACCACTTCACACTTTTCAATTTTCCATTGTTTTCCAGGCCGAAGGCAACTACGAAATGATACAAGAAGGCGACTATCAGGAGATCGAAGAGGATAATAGAGTGAGTTTTGGATTTCTAGGCCACACACCATGGCCTAACTTTTTCCTAGGCCACCATGAATTTCCAGACCGTCCGCTATCTAACCGAAGAGGAGATCCGCGAGGCGCAGGCACGAGGAGAAATTCTCGAATTCGAGGAGGAAGAGGTCTTCGAAGAGGACTACCAGCAACAGTAGATCATAATTTTTTGAATTTTTGTTTTATTCGAATTTTGAAATTTTTGAATTTTTGAAAAAAAAAAATTTTTTGGAAATTTTTTTCAAAAATTTTTCCAAACCCATTTTTTACTGCTTCATGTTATTACCTCATCAATATCCCTCTTATATGTGTGTGAATCACCGAAATAAGTAAGCTGATGAATTTGATTCGTTAATAACTTTTTGGTAACTTTTTTTGTTAGGATTTTTGGGAAAAATATTTATTCAGGAACCAAAATATTCATTATTACGTTTTTTTTTAATTTTCTCAAGCCATCGCCCTCATATCGTTGCGACCATTGGAGCGGTATTGTTGAATGGATTGGACGGTTGCTTGGGTGGTTGGCTGAATTTCTGAATGGGTATGAAAAGAGTTAGAAGGGATAGAGAACTGAGTAGGAAGAACACTAAATATAACTGAAAATCTAAGAATAAATTACCTCGACAGTGCTGGAAACCCGATTTTCGGTGGCCTTTTTGTAGATGCCGGTTTTTGAGATGAGGCGTAGCAGACCTTCTCTGCAAAAATTTGGAAATTAGATCGTTTTTATACGCACTCCCTCTTGTTTATCTTTGTGTCTGTTGTGGCGCAGGTGGTTACGCTTTTGCCTCGCGCCCGAGGGGCCAGGGGTTCAATTCCTCATGGTGGCAAACCATTTTTTCTTTTTGTGAAATGGTTGTAGACTCATCCGGAATTACGGATTCACAAACTGAAAGTGTGATTTCGGTTTTTGATACCCAGTACCACCTCAAGCAGGTCGGCGCGCATTCTTATACGCCCGCGCTCCTTAGACCTCTATTATCGAAATAAAAAAGTTCCGACATTTTTTCCTCGTCGGTGTTTGCGGACTCAAGCAATTATCAAATTTTGGCTTGAGTCCGCAAACACCGAGGGGGAAAAAATGTCGGAACTTCACGACCAAACTCTTTTTTCCTTGTTTATTCCCTTTTTCCGCCTTACAAACCTATACGGAGCGATGAAAATAAAGGCGACCAGCGGACTCGACGACGGAATGCAATCCATCAAACGGAACGTCATATTCTCGGGAATCGGACCGGAGATCACACCGAACTCGGCCAACGTGAAAATGAACGAGGCGAGTAGCCAGAATAATGGGATGGTGGCTTGGATAGACAGGGCCTAGAATTTTTTGGTTTTTGGGGGAAGTTAGGCCACGTGGCTTACCAGTATAAGCTTAGCGTGAGACGCTTTGGTGGTTTCAGACATGCTGCAAGCACTGGAGGCTAGGATGCTTAGCGTCTGGTTACGGAACCAATGGATCAGAAAATAGATTGGTACGCAGGTTACGGTCATGTAGATGATAGCGGTCATAGAGGGGATGGTGAAGATGGTGGTGTTACCGCTGACGGTTAGGTCTGCAAAAAAAAATGATTTTTTTTTGAAAAAAAAATTTCTGACTATTTACTCACTTCCCCAAATATCCACATCCTCATAGTGGTACTGTGGGTGTAGATCATACATGATTTGTTTCAACTCGTCGGAAGCCCCCATATCAAGGTAGTAGAAGAGCTGAAAGTTGTTTTTAAAGATTTGACAGAAAAGGGGGCGTGGCTTACGAAAACGACGAAAGACATGGAGTAGAAGCCGGCGACGATCATTGACATGGTTTTAACGCCGGGGGCCTCGTCGACGAGAATGCGCCAACGATAGATGAAGGAGATCTGCGAGGCGGGGGAAAAATTGGGGGATACAGTATCCTGGGAGCTACAGTACTCATCATGCAGCTACAGCATGGTTACAGTGTCTACAGTACCCTTAGGACTACAGTACCCTCAGACCTACTGTACCATTATAAGCATAGTCTAATCATACAGTACCCTCAGACCTACAGTACCCTCAGGAAGCTACAGTATCCTTAGATACGTAATCTAGTCATACAGTACCACGATGAAGCTACAGTACCCTCAGATTCACTACAGTACTTCTCCCAACTACAGCACCTCTGACAACTACAATACTCTCAGAGATACAGAACACTCAGATTTTTACTACATCACTCTTGGGGCTACAGTACCCCTCCCAACTACAGTACCCGAATGAAGCTACAGTACCCTCACGGCAAAAGTGTCCTCAGAGCTACAGTACCCTGAGACACTACAGTACCCTCTGAGCTACAGTACCCACTCACCAGCAGTATCCATTGCGAGTGAGCCATCGCGTGACACACAAAACAGTGACAGAAATAGCACAACCACGGCGCCACGTACTTGCACGGTCCGTGGAAAATGTAGGTCAACGAGAATCCCGAGAAAATGGTCTTCTGACAAGCGAACAGCGACGCCACACACGTGAGCAAGTCGAAAATGGCAAAGTTGAAGAGGAGAACGGCGTAACTTTTCATGTGGACAGGGGTACGGTGGCAGATGACGTAGATGAGGAGCAGGTTGAGAACGATACCTGGAATAAGGGGAATGATTGGAAAGAGGTAGTCGTGGGGATTCTGATAGAGGTTGGAAATTTGATCTACGCCGAAAATGAAGGGAGATACGAGGTTTTTAAGTTTGGCGAGAGACTACTGTAACCCAGCAGCTCCTCTGATCCAGGATCCGCAATACCTACAGTAAGCAACGATCCTGACTAGAAATCTAGTGGCTACAGTATCCTTGACACCTACAGTACCCAGCTAGCCTACAGTACCTATTGCTAGCATACTGTAACACATCTCTCAACTCCTCTTGTTAAAGTACCGTGCAAGGCTACAGTATCCTTGACACCTACAGAACCCAGCTATTATCGCGGGATCTCCACGCGTTGCAGGAACCTATAGTACTCTAATGAAGCTACAGTACCTTTGTAGTTGTCGACAGTAGCCTGACAGTACCCCAGCTACAGTACCCTGGCAACTACGGTAACAGTAACCCCCTCACGCCACAGTAATCCCAAGACCGTAAGACCAGACCCTCCTTATCCTACAGTACCCCCCATCTACCTACTGTAGTCTGACCCAGAGTTGGATCCAGGATCTTGTTAACCTACAGTAATCTGATAAATCTTCACTACGGCACTCTTAGGGCTACAGTACCCCTTAGCCCCTCAGTTACTGCAGTAACCTCAGAAACGTAATCTAGGCATACAGTAAGTCATTGAAGCTACAGTATCTTTAGGGCTACAGTACCTTCAGAGCTACAGTACTCTTAGATCTTCACTACAGTACCCCTCAACTCACCAGCTCCACAAATCGCCTCCGAAAGATGTTTTCCGACCTCGTCCATCAAAAAAGTGAATTGCAAACTGTCGATGAGGGCGGCCCGATTGTAGGCAAGCTCGGTGGGAGTCGCCATGTTTTCAGACTGAAAATGAATATGAATATATGAGGAGGACACAATTTATAGCGAGATGAGAGATTCAGAGAAACCAAACAGAATTGGTGAAGAAGGGGCGGGGCTTCTGTGGAGGCCACGCCCCCTTAGGGCGTCTGATTAATGCTTGGAAATGTAGTTTGGTTATCTGGGGGGAATTCTTGGAAGAGAAGAGAATGATGTGGGTACATAGGTCTTGGATGGGAAGATAATGATGAGAGGCAAAAATTGTAGATATTAGTAACAAAAACAAATTATAGATGTACCTATCTGCCTAACAGTCCCCATGAGAAATTAAAGTGAAGGCATGTGACAGAACGCTATCTGACATAGTTTGGAATGTTAAGGAAAACTGAAATTGTGAAGATTCTGCGTTCTGAATGAACTGAGCTATGAGACTTCAACTACGTTAGTGACTTCTGAGATCATCAGCTGGGCTACTGTATCTTGTGGGTTACTGTAGCGTTATTGTGGTGTTAAAGGTACTATAGCCTTTGAGGATACTGTAGCTAAGGGAGTTCTAGTCAGGATCGTAGCTTACTGTAGGTTTTGCGCTTCCTGGATCTATTTATATTATCATCATGAGGAGCTTGGTTATTATCATGAGGAGCTTGGTTACTGTAGTTTAGCAAGGGGTACTGTGCTACTGTATGCTTATTCTGATGCCAAAAGTACAATAGCCTTTAAGGATACAGTCGAATCTTAGATAACTGTCAAATTTAGCTTAAATGACTTCCAACGTCTGAAATTTGAGGACCCGTCCTTGCGAGCCTTGTTATTTATGAAAATTGGTCTTAAAACGTTTTAGAAACTGTTCAAAATCCGGAAAAACTTTGAAAAACGCTTCAAAGCACGTAATAATGGCCTAGAAAACCTAATTTCTCAAAAACTCGGCCACAGAATATATACACCGTTAGAAAGATTAAGTCACGAGGATTCCAAATCTGCTTTCAAATTTAATATACGGCCAAAATGAACAAAGTTATGAGACTCTTAGGAACACCTCAAATCCCCTTTAATATCCCTCATAAGCAATAATGGCCTAGAAAACCTAATTTCTCAAAAACTCGGCCACATCATATTCATACCATTAGAAAGATTAAATTATGAGGGTTCTGAATCAATTTTTGAATTTGATTTACAACTGAAATGAACAAAGTTATGAGACTCTTAGGAACACCTCAAATCCCCTCTAAAATCCCTCATAAGCAATAATGGCCTAGAAAACCTAATTTCTGGAAAACTCAGCCACCGGATATTTATACCATTAGATAGCTGAAGTGATGAAGATTCTGGATCTGCTTTCAAATTTGAGCCACGACCAAAATAAACCGAGGTACACCAAGTTTTGGGAACGCTTCCCACTAAATGGCTGTTATCTTGGCCAAACTTAAAAAAAAAATCAGAATCCTCACGTTCTCCACTTTTCAGTGATAGTTTCCTCGAATCAACTAAAACAATGCTTTTCTTTTGCACAAACGCTTAAAATAACTCAATTCTTATTAAAAATTGCCGGAAGTTCCCAATTAGAAATCATGCAATATATACATACGCTCATTAGCGGAATATGTGTTTTAATTTCATAGTTTCTGCTCTTCAGGATGACAAAAATATTGAAACTAAAAGAGTTTGTAGAATTAGATGATTCGTTTAAAATCACATGATGGTGTTAATTAAGATGGGTCCCGGGAGAATAGGGGATCAAGGCACGAGATTTCGAGAGTTCCAACGAAAAATAGAGTAAAACTTGGACGGAGATCAAAAAGAAGGAAGCTGGATGTACCAAATTTTATATGACTAAGAAGTTTGATAATTTTGACTCTGATTTTAAATTTGTAAAATGACAAAAACTTACCGATATACAGCACCGCTCATAAGTATATTAAGTTTTGGGTTTTTCAGTTGAAAAATGTCCAACTTTGAGACTGTGTCATGGTTATATTTATTGTCCCATCAAGTAGATTTTTAATGAATCGTACAGATCAAAAGTAGAGCTTCATTTTTGTAGTTGACAACTTTTTTGTACGGACATTCCCTAGAGAGTTATGGTCATTTTAAGAGGACAGCTCAAAAATCGCACTATTTTGCACGTGTCCGTACAAAAAAATTGTCAACTACAAAAATGGAGCTCTACTTTTGATTTGTATAATCCATAAAAAATCTACTTGATGGGACAATAAGTATTACCATGACACACTCTCAAAGTTTGGCGTTTTCAACTGAAAAAGGCAAAACTTAATATACTTTTGAGCGGTACTGTACAAGTCTTTCAGTATAAACATCTACAAAGTGTGGTACTCATTTTGGTCATATTGAAATCTGATTCAGAATTTACTTTATTTGAAAAAATATAAAAGTGATGGAATTTCTGATTTTTAAAAAAATCTAAATTGTACTAAAATCTTGAACCCTAACTTTCGGAAAACTCTGTATTTATGCATTGCCGCTTAATAACTGAAAACAATTTTTTCTTAACTGCAAAATTAAAAACGCGAGGATTCTGAATATGTTAACGAATTTGACCTACGACCAAAAGGAGCCGAGTTATAATATTTCAAAGTCAAGAACGCCTCAAATCACCATAAAACACCGCTCGATTAAATTATGACTTATAAAACGTTATTTTAGGACACACAGCTATCAAATATTTATACCGTAAGAAAGTGGAAATCCTAAGAATTCTGAATCTGTGTTTAAATTTGATTTACGACAAATATGAACCGATATACAATGATTTTTTAAAAATCCGGAAATGTTACATATTATCCAAAAGCTGAGTGCATGGTGATCCCAAATATGTATTCAGTTTCAACCTAACCAAACACCATGTCTAGCAAGGGAAGTACTCGAAGTGTCCTCTCTCAAACGACTCAAGAATTTGACCCGGCTGATCTGCGGCTGAAACACTGCGGCTGAACGCGTGTCACGCAAAAACAGCTTAATCATATAAAAAGTTGAATTTTTTTTGAAAAAATTGAAGTCATAATTTTTAACCAACATTTCACAGAGACATTTAGCAGAATTATATTTCAGATTCGGAATCTACAGACGCGAAAGTATCAGGGCCCAAATTTTTGAGTCGTTTGAAAGAGGACTCTTCGAGTACTTCCCTTGTAAGAAAATGAGGAACAAAGTTTGCACTAACTAGGGAAGGCCCTCGAGTCATTGTGGAGATATGGGACGTGACCTATGTCGTTGGAAAGCTGAGAAAACGCTGATTTCAAATATATATTCATTTTTTGCCCTCGAGGTCAAGTATTCAAAAAAAACGAGGTCAAAGTTTGGACCCCTAACAAGTCATTACCTTCCTGACGTGTTAAAAGCTCTAAACTTTGACCTCGTTTTTCTCGAATACCAGGCCTCGAGGGCAAAAACTGAATATATATTTGAAATCAGCGTTTTCTCAGCTTTCCAACGATATAGGTCACGACCCATAACTCCAGACCGAGTCGAGAGGGCCTTCCCTAGTAAGGATTCTTACGGTCTCAACTTTTCAATCAATAGTTTTAATACTATCGAGTATCATATTGATTAAAAGAGGCGCACCAAAATAATCTTATCCGTAGCGCGTGTTTACATACCTACAATACTTTCAGACAAAGAACGTCATCCGCGTTATCTTATTAAACAAAACAAAAAACCCACGTCTAGAAACTTCTCCAAAACCTAATATTCATTTAGATTTTTCTCTCGAACAATCTACTCGATAATCTCATTTCCTGTTACAATGCACAATAACCACCACTTCCTATTATTCAAGAATCTAATGATCATCAAAATCTGACTGGGAGGTCGAAAAAGGGAAAGATAGTGGGGATTTCAGAAGAGACCGGTTAGAGAATCGAAAGAAAGGGGGGCGCCGACAAAATAATTTATATTTTTTGAGAGTTGTAGTCATTTTCGTACGTCAAGAAGAGCGGATGTAGACAGTCTGAGATAGGAGGGATAAGTCAGAAAGAGAGAGCGATTTTGGATGTTAGAGGTGGAGTCATTGATCAGTGTGAGATTTGGTCTGTTCGGTAGGTGAGACGTTTCGAAACCGGGACACTTGGGAACTAGGCTAACAGTCCTCAGGTGAAAATAACTGCCTCGAAATGCATTTTTTTTTAGAAAACCGAATTAAACTGATGAACTTTGACTTGAGGTTGTGGAAAACGTCTAAAATTTACCAGTTTCTAATGGTCCTGGCTTCGAAATGTAGCACATCTAAAAGCTCTGATTGTGAGGATTCTGAATCCGTTTTCAAATTTGAGCGACATTAGAAATGCACCGAGATATAAGGTTTTCAGTGTACCTCTTTAAATTTTTGTGGCAGGTCAAATCTGAAAATGTATTCTGAATTCTCACTGTCTCAGCTTTTCGATTATATAAATTTCATGAAAGACTAACATTTTTATTTTCTACCTACGCCAATTCTTAGGCAAAAATTTTGGGATTCTCAGAATCCAAAAATTCAAGGAATGCATTATTTTGAGTTTTTTTAATGGGTGGTCAGTTTGTCTTTTCTGTAAACACTTTTTTCTTTTTAAATGATCCTGAGTTTTATTGTTACTGGAATATAAAGAAAATCCCTCGGAGGTAGTATATTTTGGTTTTTAAGATAAAAGGGCACGTGAAGAGAATTGAGATGCGGTATTTGAATTGGCGGAAGGCGGAAGGCGGAATTCCGCACCTGTACGACAGCCAAAAACTAAAAAGCTTAAAAGATTCTCGGGTAAGTGCAAATCCGGCTTTTCTGAGTTTTGAAAAAAGTTATCATTTTTTTTAAAGTCAAAGACATGAGGACTCTGAATCTGTATTCAAAATTGACCTCCGACAAGAACTTGCCGAGATCTGCGATCTTGAACTGTAGACGTTGTCATACCAAACTAACAAATTTAAGAACAAATTCAGACTTTTCAGAACATCGGCTACAGTATCCTAGTTAGTCATCTTGAACACTGAAACCTAAAAGATAACAAACAAAGTCTAGTATAGTGCACACCTAATTGTATTATTGAGGGTTGCTCACTCATTCCAAACTTCAAATATTCCAGACAATAGAATATTGCTTTTTTATTATATTTTATTGTATTTGTAGTTCTAAGAGTCAGAGACAAAGATTAGAAGATGGACAGAAGCTATCAGGTGGTGCTGGTGGTAGTAAACATGATACAACTATGCATATACACTATACGAAATTTTCGACTGGTAGAGCTTAAGGGAATTGTACCAATATACATACAAAAAAATGACAGTGATCTGGTTGAAAGTTTCCGTGATAGTGCGTTTTTCGATTGTATAATTTCTTCAAATTTTTTTGAAAATTTCAGATTTTTTGACTCAAACAGTCATTTTTTCGACTATATATTAGAGCCTGACCAAAAACTAAATGATTCCTTAAAATATGAACACTTTCAATGACATTTTTTTAAATTGCAAATTTTTATGCTCCAAAAATGTTGTTCAATTTCTGAAAACCAAATGAAACCTGAATAGAATACCCCGATGGAGTATGGACGAACATTTTCAGACAAACTCCAATAGTACACTTCTGATGATGTGTGTGTCCTCATTTTTTTACACATGATGTGTAATAAGTAAGAAAAGAAAGACTAGACAGAGAAGACACAAAAAAACAGCCGATATGGGTGGTCTTTTTAATGTAAGTTCTTTTTCTGAGAATCACGTAATGAAATTGAATTTAAAAAAATACGTTGAGAGTGAAAATGGGCTGACAGACAGCAATCCGGACATTTGGACAAACAAGATATTCAGACAGGCTATTAAAAATATATTTTCAAACTGGTAACATACTTTCGAGTAAAACTGTTATCAACAAACAGAAAATATACAGTACTGGCCATAAAGAATGCGCCAATTGCAGTTTTCAGTTGAAAATGGTCAACTTTGTGACTGTGACACGGCCTCCCTGATAGTCTCACAATATTGATTGTTTATGGAATGTATAGATCACAAATAGAGCTTCATTTTTGCAGTTGACAACTTTTTTGTACCAACACTCCCCAGAGAGATACGTATCGTCAAAGTAATTTATCCCTCAAATCGCCCAATTGTAGTGCAAAATAGTGCGATTTTTGATCTGTCCCCTTAAAATGACCATAACTCTCTAGAGAGTGTGCGTACAGAAAAGGTGTCAACTACAAGAATGGAGTTCTACTTTTGATCTGTATAATTTATTAAAAATCTAATTGATGGGACATTAAGTATAACCATGACACAATCTCAAAGTTGGGCGTTTTCAACGGAAAAAGACAAAACTTAACATACTTTTGAGCGGTACTGCACATACCTTCGAGTAAAACTATTATCAAAAAACAGAAAATGTAAACGTGCGGTAATTTAAATGACACAAACAGACAAACAGGAGGACATCCGGATATTCTGATGAACAGATATACTGATAGGAGCTGATTTAAGCGATAGGGTATTGCATTCAATGCGAAAGTTATCTACATTTTTCAAGTTTTTGACGGAGGCAGATAGCTCCTAGTTACTAGAAGACATGGTTTGCTGACCTCGGGGTAGGGAATTATAAATTTATAGTTTTTAAGAACATCTGGACCAACATACACACAGACAGAGATGTCGATCGACAGGAACTCAAACTGATTTTGGTTTAATTTTTTGATATTCTGTCTGCTGTCCTCAAGGAAACAGATATCAGATGTGACGGACATCCGGAAAAACAGTCGCACAGACAGAGGCGAATGCACAATTTGTCTGCCTGAATAAACTGACCCATTTTTTAGAATTCGCGTTTTTTGGCCACCCATATCTTTTTTCCTCTCCCGCGTCACCCGCCCAGACACTGCCCTTTTTAATGTTTTTTGCTTCGTTTCATTTCAGCTCATCTTATAACGAACTTCTTTATGCTAGACTTGAGTTTTTGTTTTATTTTAGTATATGTATGTTTTTGGTCAAAATATAAGGCATCACATATCAGCAACGCTCTCCGACTCCAACTACAATTCAAAGGACTCGCAGAAGTGCAAACAAATGGAATATCAAAGTTCAAGCAGTCAGAATCACTTTATTGAAGTATTGAGTATAAAAATTATAGTTGGGTCATAATGTAGGACTTCTTGTCTGCCGTATCGCCGACTGGCGCCGATTGTGTTGGCTGGAAACAAACGATACGATGATGTGTCTTGTCTTGTGTGTGTGTTTTTTCAACAACTTGTGTTTCGTTTTTCAACAACTTGTTTTTTTGTTTCAACAACTTGTGTTTTTCAACAACTTGTGTTTTTTTCAACAACTTGTGTGATTTTTCAACAACTTGTGTTTTTTCAACAACTTGTCTTTGTGTGTGTGTGCCAGATCGTGTATTCCAGTTGTAATAATCTTGTGTGTGTGTTTTCTGTTTCAACAACTTGTGTTTTTTCAACAACTTGTGTTTTTTCAACAACTTGTGTTTTGTTCAACAACTTGTGTTTTTAAAACAACTTGTGTTTTTCAACAACTTGTGTTTTTCAACAACTTGTGTTTTTCAACAACTTGTGTTTTTAACAACTTGTGTTTTCAACAACTTGTGTTTTTCAACAACTTGTGTTTTTCAACAACTTGTGTTTTTCAACAACTTGTGTTTTTCAACAACTTGTGTTTTTCAACAACTTGTGTTTTTCAACAACTTGTGTTTTTCAACAACTTGTGTTTTTCAACAACTTGTGTTTTTCAACAACTTGTGTTTTTCAACAACTTGTGTTTTCAACACTTGTGTTTTTCAACAACTTGTGTTTTTCAACAACTTGTGTTTTTCAACAACTTGTGTTTTTCAACAACTTGTGTTTTTCAACAACTTGTGTTTTTCAACAACTTGTGTTTTCAACAACTTGTGTTTTTCAACAACTTGTGTTTTTCAACAACTTGTGTTTTTCAACAACTTGTGTTTTTCAACAACTTGTGTTTTTCAACAACTTGTGTTTTTCAACAACTTGTGTTTTTTCAACAACTTGTGTTTTTCAACAACTTGTGTTTTTCACCAACTTGTGTTTTTCACCAAATTTTGTTTTTCAACAACTTGTGTGTTTTTCAACAACTTGTGTTTTTCAGCAACTTGCGTGTGTGTGTGTGTTATAACAATTCGTGTTTTTTGAACACAACTTGCGTTTTTTCCAACAACTTGTGTTTGATTTTCAACAAATTTTGTTTTTTCAACAACTTGTGGTTGTGTGTGCATGTGTGTGTGTGTGTTTTCAACAACTTGTGATTTTTGGCTACAACTTGTGGTTGTGTGTGTGTGTGTGTTTTCAACAACTTGTGTTTTTCAGCAACTTGTGTGATTTTTCAACAACTTGTGTTTTTTGGCTACAACTTGTGTGTTTTGTCCACAACTTGTTTTTTTTCAACAACTTGTGTTTTTCAACAAGTTGTGGTTGTGCTCACTTACATCAACAACACTACTCCCAATAGTCGTCGGAATGAAGATTCCGGATCCTCGGAAAACGATTTTGAGCAGGCCGTCTCTGCAAAAAAGGTTTGTTAGTTACATAGAAGGCAAAGGCGCTCCACTGCGCTCAGACCGAGTACGGTGGAGCGCGCTTACATTTTCAGCAAACGCGCTCCAACAACTCACCTATACGGCTGAATAAAAAATATGGTGACAACGGGGCTAACCATCGGAATACAATCCATCAATCGGAACGTGATATTCTCAGGAATCGGTCCTCCAATCAACCCGAACTGCGCCATCGTATAAATCCCCGACGCTACCAACCAGAAAATCGGGATCCCCGCCTGCACAGTGAGAGCGCGCACCAATTTTTGATGGCTCTTTTTGGAGACTGGCGATAAATTGATAGCAGGGTCGCTGAGGATAGTTAGGGTCTAGAATTTTTTGTGATCTACCATTGTTTTTTGTGTTTGACCTACATTATACCGGAAGTATAAAATGGCACAATAGATCGGGACGCAAGGGAATGTCATGTAGAGAATGGAGAGGAAGGTGATCGGGGAGAACATTGAGAGATTGCCGCTTAGCGTGAGACCTGTAATCTGGCATAGTGGGTGGCCTAGGATTTTCCTAGGCCACCTACTATGCCATATCCTGTCGTCATCGTAATGGTACTCCGGGTGAAGCCTAGCCATTATCCTCAACAACTCATCGGAATCACTCCGATCACATAAATAAATCAATAAAAAACAGGCGGACATTGAATAAAACGCGACGGAGCTCCTGAGCATATCCTTGACACTCGGCGAGCCACCGACGAGAACTCGATGACGATAGATGAATGAGGCGAGAAGAATCCACTGGGAATGAGCGAGGGTGTGACACTCGAAACAGTGACAGAAGTAGCAGAACCACGGGGAGAAGTACTTGCATGGGCCGTGGAAGATGTAGATGAGGGAGAAGCCAGAGAAGATTACCCTGAAAATTGTAACATGTTTTAAGAATCCGTAAAAATTCGCGTTTTTGACTGAAAAATTGGTAAATTTTAAGATCCCGTCACGGCGACGGTACTAGCCGTACTGGTTTCAAATTTCAGTATGTTATAGAACAAGTTTAGATCTCCATTTATGTAATTGACCACTTTTTGATAGCTCTCAACGCTAAAGAGATATAAGCTTTCAAACTTAAAGCATAGCCCTGAGAGAAGTAAACTGCTTTGACTACATTCAAAGTGGTTTATCTCAATTATAGAGTTACTTACAAATTTTTAATTATCAAAATGATAAGCGTGAAATTTTACATATTTTTGTAGTTGACAACTTTTTGATAGCACTTAACCCTGCAAAATTATAAGCGTTTGAAGTTTTACCCCGTCTTGAGAGACGCAGAGAAGCTAGAGCGTCTGCCTGTCTGCGCTCTCCCTTTCCTACAGTTCAAAGTTTAAACGCTTATATCTCACTAACCTTTTGTGCTATCATAAAACTGAAAACTAACAAAATGCGTGAAATTTTATGCTGATTATTTTTGTAGTTGTTAACTTTTTAGTAGCCCTTCATGCTGGCGAGATAGAAGAGTTTAAAAGGCTCGCGGAGATCAGGAGAGCGCAGACAGTCTGACGCTCTAACTTCTCTGCGTCTCTCAATAACGGTTTCAACTTCAAACATTTATAACTTTGTAGGGTTAAGTGATATCAAAAAGTGTTCAACTAGAAAGATGTGTAAAATTTCACGTTTGTCATTTTCATTGCTTATTTTCCATGAACACAAAAAATATTTCCGTTTTTTATGTAATCAACTCTTTACAAGAAAAAACTTGACTTTCCGTACCCGTTCTCTATAAAATTGCACCCTAATAGTTTCGAGTCTGCTCTTTTGAATGGTAATAGTCAAAAAGTGCAAAAAAGTTGGATTTTTTTGCTCCGAAAGTCTGAACGGGTACGGAAAGTCAATTCCTTTGTTAGACGTGCATCAGAGTTGCATGGAGTTCCGACTTCCGACTTCCGACTTCCGGATAAGGAATTTTATTTCCGACTTCCGACTTCCGACTTCCGGATAAGGAATTTTATTTCCGACTTCCGACTTCCGACTTCCGGATAAGGAATTTTATTTCCGACTTCCGTCATTCCATAACGGTGGAATTTCGGAAAGTTAATTTCGCAGAAATACATGGAAAAATGGTCTAAAAGGACAGAAAATAGGATGTTCTTCAGCCAAAAACTAATTTTCCACGTGGAGTTTTTGAGTATTTGCAAAAAAATCTAATTCCGACTTCCGACTTCCGACTTCCTACTTCCGGGCGTTTTTTCACTTCCGACTTCCGACTTCCGGATAAGGAAAATCACTTCCGACTTCCGACTTTCAACTTCCGGATAAGAAATTTTCACTTCCATGCAACTCTGACGTGCATGTAGCTACTCGAACAACCCCTGTGGTACAATTATGAAAATACCCTCTCTTGGGAGACACCCACAGTTTCTAGACTTTGCCAATAACATATTACACTTCCCATAATTCATATTACAAGAATCTCAAAGTTTGCTCAAGTGGGCTAACTCAACAGAATGCACTTCTTTTTTACCAGGAGGCTAAATTTAATTAATGTCTTGGTACAGTACTCCTACTCACATTGGTACATGCTAGGTACCTGCCTACCAGAGTTGCGCGGAAGTGATTTTTTCTAAAACGGAAGTCGGAAGTCGGAAGTAAAATTTCTAATCCGGAAGGCGGGAGCCGGAAGTCGGAAGCCGGAAGTCGGAAGTAAAATTTCTAATCCGGAAGTCGGAAGTCGGAAGCCGGAAGCCAAATTTTGAAAACTGAAGTCGGAAGTGAAAAAACGCCCTGAAGTCGGAAGTGAAAAAACGCCCGGAAGTCGGAAGTTGGAAGTCGGAAATTGGAAGTCGGAAGTCGGAAGTAGATTTTTTCGTAAAGATTCAAAAACTCCTAGAAAAAGTTCATAAAATTCGCGAAAATCAGTGGAAAATTAGTTTTTGGCTGAAGAAAAGCTCATTTTCTGTCTTTTTAGACCTTCTTTCCTTCTATTTCTGCGAGATGTACTTTTCCGAAATCCCACAATTATGGAATGACGGAAGTCGGAAGTAAACATCCGAAAACGGAAGTCGGAAGTCGGAAGTCGGAAGTAAAATTTTGAAAAAGGAAGACGGAAGTCGGAAGTCGGAAGTGAAAAACATCCCGGAAGTCGGAAGTCGGAAGTAAAATTTTGAAAACGGAAGTCGGAAGTCGGAAGCCGGAAGTGAAAAACATCCCGGAAGTCGGAAGTCGGAAGTCGGAATTCCGCGCAACTCTGCTGCCTACTGTAGTCGAGCGTTTTTAGGACAATTTTTAGCTCGTTTCTGCAGATTTTAGCCACCTAGCCACGTTGATTTTCTTCCTGATGTCTATCCGTTCATCAGACATTTCATTGTTCCCTCTAAGTACAACAAACATGCCACCACAACAACACAATATAATTTATCTCTCATCCATACAAATACAAACACAACTTGACTCACTTCTGGCACGAGAAAAACGAAATGATGGAGGTGGCGAAGTCGAAGAAGGCAAAGTTGAGGAGGTAGACGGCGTACGAACGCATTTGGAGAGGGGTCCGCTCGATGATCAGGTAGATCAGAAGGACGTTGAAAATCGCGCCTGGAATCGACAAGACATCAGGAGGACTGTTCCGAATTTGTATTTTTCTGGTAGATCAAAAATAGGACTACATTTTTGTAGTTGACAACTTTTTGATAGCTTTTCACGCTTTCGAGATATGCGCCTTTAAAGTTAGGCACCTGGGAGGAGAGTCTGCGTCTCTCCCTCTCTCAGCTAATCTTTGAAAGCGCGTATCTCGAAAGTGTGAAAAGCTATCGAAAAATTGTCAACTAGAAAAATGTAGTCCTATTTTTGATCTACCAGAAAAATACTAATTCGGGACAGTTGGGACAAAATGTGACACCAAGGGGACATGTCAAAGTCTAATTTGAACGAAGATACAGCGATTTTTAGGGAGAGCGTTATCAAAAAGTGGTGTATCTCGGCTCATTTTGGTCGTAGATTAAATTTGAAAACAGACTCAGAATCCTCATAATTTCAGCTTGCGAGTGATAATAATTTTTGTGAAAATTTTGCCGTTCAGAAGGTTTTTCTATAAGGAATTATCAGGAAGACCAATTCTTACGGATCACTTCAAATCAAGCAGTGATAGTTAAAAAAACAGAAACGTTTTTAAAGGTACACGTAAAAACCAGGACGTTTCGCAACCGGTTGTCTTCATAGATAGCAAAATTCTGTCCAAAAATGGTACTTTTCACTAAAATCCAGATTTCCAGGTGACAATCTTCCAATTTTGGGGCATTTTTTACCCGGAGAATATGGTTTTCAGTGATTTCAGCGGATTTTAGTCTCAAAATTATGGACTTTAGCTCATTTTCGAGCCTTTATTTTGAGAAAAGCGGTTTCTGCCTGTCTGGAGCGCCTTTGACGCGTTTTTGAAATTTCGAAAACGGATATTCAGAATCCTTACGACGTCAGCTTTTTAGTCATTCTAAATTTATCGAAGAAGTTTTGAGTTTTGCATCTTGACTGGCGCGCGTTTGACGCGTTTTCAGATGTAAGCCGAAAATCATATTTTTGTTGAAATTAACATGAAAATTGACAATTTTTCAGCAAAAAAAATGGTTTTTAAAATAAAAATAAATCATTTTTAGGCGAAATTTGAAGCCCGGCACGGGAAATTGGCGCCAAAGTTCAAAATTCAAGTTTTTTTTGAATTAATGAAATTTTTTCGCGAAAATGTCAAATTTTTGCCAACCATTCAGAATAGGAAGAAATTCTGGAAAATCATTTGAAATTGTCACATTTTCGATGAAAAATTGAAAAAATTTCAACAAAAAAATTTGGAAAAAAGGGTCATTTTTTGAAGCCGGGTCTTCGGGACGGGCAGAGCCTTGAAAATTTTCTACCGGGCCTTGAAAACTATGTTTTAGGTATAAAATCCTGTCTGGCGCACTTTAGGCGCGTTTTTAGTCTATCTAAGTTAGAATTTATAGGGCATGATTATTTTGAGCTGAAAATCAGAATTTTCAAGAAAACTAAATTAGTGTGTCGAGATATATCTAGAACATTCCCTAGTTACTGTACCGGACAAAAAGGTATCAATTTTGGCAGTTTTCAGTGGAAATTGATCAACTTTGACAGTGTATTTCGGTGTCACCTGATTGTCTGATAAACTCAAGTTTATATGGGTTGGAGAGAGCAAAAATAGCACATAATTTTTGTAGTTGACCTTTTTTTTTTTCCTTTTTTTTGTAGGGACACTACCATGAAAGTTACAGGTAAAGAAACCCATAACTCCTTGAAAACGACTAATTTCAATGCAAATTAGCGAAATCTCGGAGCTTTTCACTTTGACAACCTATAACTTTCATGGTAGTGTCCATACAAAAAAATGGTCAACTACAAAAATGATGTACTATTTTTGCTCTGTCCAACCCATATAAACTTGAGTTTATCGGACAATCAGGTGACACCGAAATACACTTGGTCATTTTCCACTGAAAACAGCCAAAATTGATACCTTTTTGTCCGGTACTGTATGTAGTTCCAAAACATCTTAACTCACCTGGCGTACAAATCAAAATCGACAAGTATTCCGTCAAAGTGTCCAAACTCATCACATATTTCAGATGGTCAGTGATGATCGTCTGGTTTTCCATCGTCTTCAGGTAGACAAAAAACGTTTTTCAGAGTTTTTATACCTAGTAACAGGGGAATTAAATTTATATTTCATATTTTCAGTTCCTGTTATTCTGCTGAAAGCACTACAATAAAAGAATTGTTTTTGATCAAAAACAATTCTTAGAGTGTCTAGACTTTATATACATTGATGTCCGATTACAAAAAGTTCAATTCTCTCTCTCTCTCTCTTTTGATCTACTCGAATAGCAAACGAGTCCGTGGCGTTGTTGCACGTCGTGATGGAGTTTCCTCAATGAGCTCTTCGACAACGGGTGGCTCCTCTTCCAGAAGATGCTCCTCACTGAACACTCTCAAATGGTTCTTCTTCTTGTGCTCATTGGAGATACTTTTCGAGCGGTGGTGTTGCGTGTATTGACGGAGAGCGTGTTTGTACGGACGGGCGTGCATTGAGATGTAGTAGCGGGGTTCGCAAAGGTCCTGGAATATCATTCAATTGGAAAGAAAAAGGACATCTGGATGAACAGACACACAGACAGACCTTTTTGTATATTTATTTGCACGACACGCTTTTTACAACCACGCTCTACCGAAACCGAAGAAAATAGTGGGCGAAATTGAGAGACGCAGAGAAAAAGATACATTTTTTAAAGGCATTTTGGTAGAGCGCAATTTTAAGAACAGTGCCGAGTTGATACGCTGTGTCAAATCAAGAATTTAAAAAAAGTTGAATTTTGGAAAAATTTTCAATTTTTAATTTTGAGACACCAACACGGAATCCCAGTAATTCAAATCTTTGTTATATTATAGAACAAATCTTGACCTACATTTTTGTAGTTGAAAACTTTTTTGTGCGAACTTGATCTAGAGAGATACGGTACTTTTTAGCTAGGTTTAAGAAAATTTCAGTTGAAAATTTGAAATCATTGAACAAATTTGACAACTCGTCAGGACTTCAAATTTTAATATTCTACTTCAAGTTTTTGATATGCAAAAAAAACAAGTTTTGATCTACATTTTTGAAGTTGGCAACGTGTTTGTTACCGCTCCCTAGGGAGATAAGAGATCGCAGACAGGCAGGCGCTCTAACTTCTCTGCGTCTCTCTTGACTTTGAGGGCTCATAACTCTTTAGGAGTTTGAGATATAAAAAAGATGTCAACTAAAAAATGTGCAAAATTTTATGATCTACATTTTTGTATGTGACAACTATCTTGTGAAGTCCGTCCCTGGTGAGATACAACGCTTTATAACTACCAAATAGATGTATAAGGAAAAACACTTACCCCTTCGTAACGAAAAGAAAGGATATTGGAAATTTTTCAGTTAAAAAATTTTTTTTTTAAATGCTCAAAAACTGCTTAAGTGATATCCGAGACAGACGCAGACACTTTAGCTTCTCTGCGTCTCTCCCAAATGGTACCTAATGTTTGACGCTCTGTATCTCCTCAACCTAACTAGCAATTAAAAAGTTGTCAATTACAAAAATGTGTAAAATTTCATGTTCAACATTTTTGTAGTTGACCACTATTTGATAGCTATTCAAGTTATTGAGATAAACACATTCAAACTTAGCAATGGCCGAGAGGTAGAGAGGGAGAGTGCGCAGACAGTCAGACGCTCTAGCTTGCCTGCGTCTCTTCAAACTTCAAACGCTTATAACTTTGTAGGGTTAAGTGCTATCAAAAAGTGGTCAACTAAAAAAATGTGTAGAATTTCATGCTTTTCATTTTTCTAATTTAAATTTTGTCAGTAGCCCTAACCATTATCGAGATAAACCGCTTTGAATATAGCCAAGCTAGAGAGAGAGAGCGCAGACAGTCAGACGCTCTAGCTTCTCTGTGTCTCTCTTTTACTTTGACAGCTCATATCTCACTAGCATTCAAACATATCAGCAAGTTGTCAACTACAAAAATCTAGATCTAAATTTGATCTACAAAGTTGGTGCCAAATTTTTGCAACTAACCCTCAACATCTGATCCGACCAGAAATTGAAGTATCCTCTATCCAGCAAATAAATCTCCGGGAAATCCAACGACGACGCGCGATGATGATTCCGATGCATATCGATTTTTCGAAGACGTCGCGCCCTAAATCCCAAAATGTTGCTAAATCTCAAAATTTCAATAGACACTTACATCGCCGGCCCGCGAACTTGACTATATTCACAATAGAAAATCGGTAGGAGACCGCCCATCGTACTTCTCACACCGAACTCGTCGAACAGGTACTTCTCCAACTCATCGAGCGAGTAGATGTTGATAGCGCCCTGTGTGCAGTGGGGCGTACTTGCTCAAACTTAAAATTCAAAAAGAATTTTGGCCTACCTTAATATGCCCGCCAAAATATTCAAACGGGTAGCGGCAATCGAAAATTATTAGTTGGAGTCCACGAGAACGATCGCGGAGCAGCGAGGCGAGCACCGGCGCGGAAATGCTTCGGAACGTCGTCGACTCGGTCTGAGGGCTCTCCACAGTCGTCAATGTGTAGCGCTGGAATTTCAGAATTTTTTGTGGACATCCGGACACACACACAGACAGACAGACAGATGCCAACTCACCCTCACTGGAGTCTTCACATGCGCCTCCTCACTGTGCTCGTCTGGTGGTGATAATCGAGATTGTCTAAAACATTTTTTGGATTAATTGAATAATTAATTAAACAATTACCTATTGTCTTGCAAATTGTCACTTTTCAAAATGCAATAGTTCACCTCTTGTGTCATTTAAACGATTAGCGAGAATAGGAAATGGTTATGAATTTGGGAGAAATTGGCGAGAAATAAATTATGGAGGATTTGGGAAAGGTTATGGGGGAATGGGTACATATGGGGTTGACGTGAAACTGCAAAAAATTCGCGTTTTGTCGTAAAAATTCCAATAAAAACAGTTTTTGACTGGAAAAAATCGGGATATTTTAAGATCCCGTCACGTCTACCGTACTAGCCTCACTGCTTTCAAATTTTAGTATGTTATAGAACAAATGTAGATTTCCATTTTTGTAGTTGACAACTTTTCAATAGGTCTAAGCGCTGGAGAGATATGAGCTAGCTGTCAAAATTTGAACGCCCTCCTGAGAGACGCAGAGAATCTTTATTTCTTGCTTGACTTCATTCAAAGCGGTTTATCTCGATAATGGTTTGAGCTACCGACAAATTCTAAACTATGAAAATGGTAAGCGTAAAATTTTACAAATTTTTGTAGTTGAAACTTTTTGATAGCACTTAACCCTACAAAGTTATAATCGGTTGAAGTTGAGCCTCGTCTCGAGAGACGCAGAGAAGCGAGAGCGTCTGACTGTCTGCGCACTCTCTCACTTGTTCTCTCGAGACTGGAAATTCATTTTCGAGCTTATTTGTTTTTTAATTTAACTATTTGTGATCGAATCTAGCTGAAATGAAAAAAATAATGTTCTACAAAACTTATATGACTGGAAAGCTGATATCACGAGGATTCTGAATCCATTATGAAATTTGATGTCCGATAAAAATAAACAAAAATACATTACTTCCATTGTTCCGGAGTTGATTTCAATCGTCACACATGTTGGGTAAAGATTGTAAGTACATATTGATAGAGAGCGCAGACAGTCAGACGCTCTAGCTTCTCTGCGTCTCTCAAGACGAGGATCAACTTCAAACGCCTATAACTCTGTAGGGTTAAGTGCTATCAAAAAGTTGTCAACTACAAAAATGTGTAAAATTTCACGCTTATCAATTTCCTAGTTTTAAATTTGTCAGTAGCTTTTACCATTATTGTTATAAACCGCTTTGAATGTAGTCAAGCAAGAGATCTCGCTTCTCTGCGTCCCTCAGGACGACGTTCAAACTTTGACGGCTCGTATCTCTTCAGCGTTTATAGTTATCAAAAAATTGTCAACTTCAAAAATGAAAATCAACATTTGTTCTATAACATACTAAAGTTTGAAAATATTTCGACTAGTACGGTAACCGTGACGGGATCTCAAAATATGCCGATTTTCTCAGTCAAAAACTGTTGTTATTGGAATTTTTACGTCAAAACGCAAATTTTCTGCAGTTTTTTGAGACCATGAAGATTTGAGACCATGAGGAAATCCGGGACATCACGACGAATAAGTTGATAATTTTTGACTGAAAACTGGAAAAAAACTTTTAGTTTTTCGAAACTAATTTTCAAATGAAGTTTTCAATTTTCATCCCTAAATAGTTTGTATAGTACCGGACAAATATGTATCAATTTTGGCTGTTCTCAGTGGAAAATGACCAACTTTGACAGTGTATTTCGGTATCGCTTGATTGTCCGCTAAACTCAATTTTATATGGGTTTGACAGAGCAAAAATAGTACATCATTTTTGTAGTTGACCATTTTTTTGTAGGGACACTACCATGAAAGTTATAGGTTGTCAAAGTCAAAATCTCCAAAATTTCGCTAAATTGCATTGAAATTAGTCGATTTCAGGGAGTAATGGGTTTCTTTACCTGTAACTTTCATGGTAGTGTCCCAACAAAAAAAATGGTCAACTACAAAAATGATGCGCTATTTTTGCTCTGTCGAACCAATATAAACTTGAGTTTATCGGACAATCAGGTGACACCGAAATACACTGCCAAAGTTGGTCATTTCCCAAACAGCCAAAGTTGATACTTTTATGTCCGGTACTGTATATGGATTTTGACACCGTACCTCCTGAAGTATCGATTTCCGAAAACAGCCAAAGTAGCCGAAGTTGACCTTTTTGTCCGGTACTGTAGTTTGTCAGATGTTCATAACATTCTACTCCCCCCTTTTCTCCACTACACCCAAAAAGTAGGTGCATAACGAACATAACGAACACAAGAACTCTTTTCTTGCCCCGCTCCTTCCGAATAGTGTTGTTGTTCTCACATTACCTTCTCCTCCTCCTCCAATATTATTTGAGCATGTGAGTATTTGCTCTCCACCTCCCCCCCCCCCCCCCCCCCCCCCCCCCCCCCTTCTTTCATTTCTTGACCACCAACTCGAAATCACGCATTCACTTTTGTTGTACTCGCATGGTGTCTGACTACTGTACCTGACCAGTCTAGTTTTTTTGTTATGACATAAACTTAAGACTATTGTTGTCTCCCCCAGGCGCCGCGGCTTCCACGTGACGTGTACCTTTTCCCTTAAGCCACCCCCTTATGGCTTAAGCCCCTAATACTCCGTTCCTCTCTTCCAAATACAACTTTTTTTTTGAATTTCTTGATATAAAACATCTGACCATATCAATTTCTTTCTTCTGCCCCCCCCCCCTTTTTGTTTGATCTACCGCCGCCGCTTCCGCTAGCGGAGATAGACAAAAAAGTCGGCTCAAGTGTGAGATCATGAGCTCATCTCCACGGAAGCAAATACCTTTCGGCATTCTTCGGCGAGGTTTCACACCTGATTAGGAGCAGGAGGATTTGGCATTTTTGTCATTTTTTCTGGTGTTAGGTGGTTTGTGAACATTGATGGCTTACTAGAAAATGATTCAGACGCTATCAAGAGTTTTTGTATTGTTTTGTACAGTACCGCTCAAAAGTGTATTAAGTTTTGGTTTTTTTTTCAGTTGAAAACGCCCAACTTTGAGAGTGTGTCGTGGTAATACTTACTGTCCCATTTAGTAGATTTTTAATGGATCGTACAGCTCGAAAATAGAGCTCCATTTTTGTGGTTGACAACTTTTTCGTACGAATACTCCTTAAAGAGTTATGGTCATTTTAAGACGACAGCTCAAAAATCGCACTATTTTGCACTGAAAAGAGTCGATTTGAGGGAGAAATTACTTCGACAATATGTAACTTGCTAGGGAGTGTCCGTACAAAAAAGTTGTCAACTACAGCAATAAAGCTCTACCTTTGATTTGTATGATCCAATAAAAACTTTTATTCGTGAGACAATCAGTGATACCATGACACCCTCTTAAATTGAAAATTTTCCACTAAAGTTAGAATTATGACCATTACTGTACCGTACAGTAACTTGCCCACCCCAGTGGATCAAAATGTCATTTCACTATCTTCTTGCCACAAATGTCACCTACGTCGACTTGGTGGGACACTTGGTGGGACACAATGGTGGGACATTTGGTGGGACAATCACTGATACCATAACACCCTCTCAAAGCTGAAAATTTTCCCCTAAAATTAGAATTATGCAAGGCTGTCGCACGGCCGGGCGCGGCCCACGGCTTTTAGGGCCGCGGATCAACCAAATGGGCTGAATTTTTGCATATCGACTAATCTTTTGGTCCTCTACAAGGCCGCCTGAAGAACCGAAATTTTTCCATGGCTGGGAGCTGAGATATAAAATCGCCCCACGGCCTTTTTGACATCCTTGGAATTATGACCATTACTGTACCGTACAGTAACTTGCCCACCCCAGTAGATCAAAATATCATCTCACTATCTTCTTGCCACAAATGCCACCTACGTCGAAGAGCCCCCTAAACATGTTTGTTTTCCCTTCCCCCTCCTCTCAATCTTCTTAACACCAATCGCCTTACCTTCCTTCCGACTCACCCATCCTTCCGGTATCACCTTCCGTCATTTCACTTATTTTTTGTCCTCTTCTTCCACGCAAAACCTTACACACGTAAACATATCAAGAACATCTTAAGTGGGCGGAGCCTCCAGGTGGTATAATATTTCTACACGGGCGGTCTGTTCTTCCCCCAATTTTTGCACAAGTGGTGCTACTGGTGCTAGTGGTGAGAATAAATATGATATCCCCTCTAGACCATCAAATAAAATATTTTCCGTCTCAATAGAAAGGGGCAAAAAAAGAAACAATACGGGTGTTTTCTATTCTCTATTCTCTTCCTCGATTAGTGCAAATAAATAGGTGTCTGTGTGTGGCATTTCGGGTGTATTGGATGTGCCAATTTATTCCATTTCTTTTTGAGTTTTGGGGGCTCTTTTTTAAATGCTTGTTCTTACAAAAATTAACATTTTCCTGTTCTTAGGTGAATCCGCCACGGTTTACCTGATTTTCTTATAATTACAACTTATGGGGTCCCTTTAAAGGAGTTATAATCCAGTTAAGTAAGCTCACTATTTTGCACCAAAATTGCTCTTTTCTGTGCTTTAACGACCACTCATAGAAGAGTACGCAGACAGTCAGACACTCTAGCTTCTCTGCGTCTCTCAAGACGGGGAACAACTTCAAACGCTAATATGTTCTTATAGATTTCGCCCATTTCTTTTTTTCTCTTGCACAACAAAAGATGAATAAATTATTATTATTATTATTAATAACTTTGTAGGGTTAAGTGCTATCAAAAAGTTTTCAATCGAGATAAACTGCTTTGCACGTGTCAGGCAAGAGAGAGAGAGAGAGAAAGAGAGACGCAGACAGCCAGACGCTCTAGTTTCTCTGCGTTTCTCAGAAATAGGCTTTTAGTTTGGAAGCATATATCTCTTCAGGGATTTGAGATATCAAAAAGTTGTCAACTACAAAAACAGAGATCTACATTTGTTCTATTACATACTGAAATTTGAAAAACAGTGCGACTAGTACGGCAACCGTGACGGAATCTTATTTAAAATACATTTTTTGTGAAACGTGTATTTTCCAGTTAAGTACATGTACAGACGGGAAAGAAAAGTCATGAAATTTCGGATTCTTTCAAATCACAATTTTCCCGATGTTTTTTCCCTTTTTTGCGGTTTTGACAAAACAAATTTCGGATTTTACGTAATTGGTATTATTGCAGGACTCTAAATTATAGTTTCCCTATACTTTTCGGTTAAAACCTTTGTGGAACTTCTTTAGCCTTAACATGTCATACCGTTTCCATTTTCCTGGCCCATACCACCCAAACCATTATATCTCGCAATTCGTCACACCCAGATTTTTCAGTTATCACATTTCATAACCGTTCATATCCCGTTATTCTAAATTTCGTGACCATTTCATTTTCCAGAATGCATTCACCCCTTCCCTACCTGCTCGCCGTCACTTTCCTCGACATTGTCATCTGCATGGCTCCAATGCCTCACATCGATTGGTGTCTCTACTGGAGATATCTGAATAAGGATCAGTTTCGACCCGAGTGTAATGGAGTGTATCGGCTGAGGTTTGCTAAGCATAAAGGTTGGTTTTGGGGGAAGGACATCCGGATTTTTGGACATTGCCATAGGAATACTGTAGCACAGTACCTCAACAGTAACCCAATTACTACAGTAGTCTTGAAGTGTCCGTACCAGAGTTGCGCGGAATTCCGACTTCCGACTTCCGGGCTGTTTTTCACTTCCGACTTCCGTTTTGAAAATTTTACTTCCGATTTCCGTTTTGAACATTTTACTTCCGACTTCCGTTTTCGGATGTTTACTTCCGACTTCCGTCATTCCATAATTGTGGAATTTCCGAAAAGTTATTTTGCAGAAATACAAGGAAAAATGGTCTAAAAGGACAGAAAATAGGCTTTTCTTCAGCCAAAAACTAGTTTTCCACTGATTTTCGCGAATTTTAAGAACTTTTTCTAAAAGTTTTTGAATCTTTGGAAAAAAAAATCTACTTCCGACTTCCGACTTCCGGGTGTTTTTTCACTTCCGACTTCCGGCTTCCGATTTCCGTTTTCAAAATTTTACTTCCGACTTCCGACTTCCGGATTAGAAATTTTACTTCCGACTTCCGTTTTAAAAATTTTACTTCCGACTTCCGACTTCCGATTTCCGTTTTAGAAAAAACCACTTCCGCGCAACTCTGGTCCGTACGATTCCACCTTGTGGTACTGTAAGCCAGAACTTTCTTGAGTCGCTACTCATCCAATATGACAACTAGCGTCAGTACCTTACCATAGGAATACTCTAGCACAGTACCTCAACAGTAACCCGATAACTACAGGGAGGGACTACCGTAGTCTTGAAGTGTCACGGTATTGTCTTGAGTCGCTACTCAGCGAATATGACAACTAGCGTCAAAGGCCTTTGCTACCTTAGCTACAGTACCCCTATAGCTACAGTACCCTTAGAACTACAGTACCATATAATATTCCAGCTCACGACCATCGACCCCAAATAACTGCTCAACAATCAAGTGTCCCATGGACACCAGCCAGACCGGTCCCCCGATTCAACTCCTTCTCCTTAAACACCAACTCGATACTCCCCGTGACTAATGAGAATGGATTCGGTATGTTTTTACAACAAAAAAACACAACTTTTGAACCATCAAAGACCTGTTACTCAAGAAAAAATGTGATTTTTCTAAAAATAAACAAGTGCGCCCTACCGTCACTAATCTGTGACGTCTTTTTTTTAGGTGACTGCCGTCCACACCACACAAGTTGTCAACAATCTGGACAATGCTCGTCGGGACAGTTGTGTATTGATAGTAATGGGTATTGTTGTGGGAGTAAGAGGTGAGGAAAGTTAGGCCACCAGGAGACGCAGAGAAGCTAGAGCGTCTGACTGTCTGCGTCTCTTCAGATTGTGATAAAACTTGAAGCGCTTTTAACTCTCTATGGCTTAGGGCTATCAAAAAGTTGTTTATTAACAAAATGTGCAGATTTTTACGCTCTTCAACTTTGCAGTTTAAAATTTTTTAATTTCACTTATTTTCGCTGAGATAACTGAGTTATCAACAACTTGAAGAGGTGAGAGACACAGACAGTTAGGCACTCTAACTTCTCTGCGTCTCTTAAGACGGTGCTCAACTTCAAACGCTTATAACTTTGTTGGGTTAAGTGCTATCAAAAAGTTGTCAACTACAAAAATGTGTAAAATTTTAAGCTGATTGTTTTTATAGTTTAAAATTTGTTAGTAGCCCTGAACATTATCGAGATAAACCGCTTTGAATTTGGTCTAGCAAGAGTGAGAGAGACAAAGACGCAGACATCCAGACGCTCTAGTTTCTCTGCGTCTCTCCAGGCAGTGTGATGTTTCGATTTTGTCTGGATTTTCCTAATTTTGTACTCAAAAAACAGGTTTTAGGAGGTCTGTCCTTGAAATACTCAAATTTTCATACAAATTCAAGACTTTTGCCTCCGAAAAACTTATTTTCAAAAGTTTTCGAAAAAAAAGTTTCTCGAAACTTTTTCTTCGAAAACACAGCCCTGCTCACAACCCATATTTCCGTGACGCAATTCCAAATCACCTCCTCTTTCAGAACCCTCACCGAGTGCCCCCAACCATCCACCCTGGTCTCCCACTGCGCCTTCCGTCGTCGCCACGTCAACTGGTGCACCTCGGACGCGGAGTGTGCACCTCATCTGGCGCCCCGTCAGAATATGTTCTTCTCCAACGACGCCTCCCTTCTCGACAGCATTCAGGCGGCCCCGTCGTTGTGTTGTCCGACGCAATGCGGTTATAATGTGTGTGTCCGATAGGAGGCTCTTGTTTCTACTTGAAAGAACATACACACCTGGTGATTACTACCCTTCTCATGACAAGAATAATGAGGAGACCCTTTTAACTTATTTGTATAAAAAAGGGAATTAAAATTCCTTTTTTTTACTTTTTCCCAAAATTTTCGAAAAATTTTTTTGTGATTTGATATCTCTCCGAACCCCGTACGTGTTTATGTATGTATCTATAATTTATTTATTCCAATTTCTTTTCCCTCGCTTAGAGAATAGATGTGTATACGAGTGGGTTGTCACCTTTTCGAACAAACATTTGCAGGTGATTTTGAATTTTTGTGATTTTGAATTTTTGAACGAAACCAACTTTTTCTTTTTTTAAACATATTTATTTTATTTATCACGTCAGAGAAATGAATGAACGCCTATTACTTTTTTTTACAACTTTGACTTTTTCAGAAATTCCCGTAAAAAATTGTGTTTGTTCTTGTGAAAAATCTTATTCAGGGCATATTTCAGGAACCAACAAATGAGAAATACTTTTGGAACGGTTCAAAAAACATTTCGAAATCAATTAATCAAAAATAGTAAAGAATTAAGGGTTTTGATGCCTGTTTTTGGAAGTTACGACAGTTTTAATATTTTTACGTTCAGAATCAGAGTGCCTTAAATAGTCCGTAAAGATTGTAATAGTCAGACTTGTCAAAAATCGGGCCGGGCCGGGCCGAAATTTCTCTTGGCCCGGCCCGGCCCGGTCGGCCCGGATTCAAGAATGGGTACCATTTTTACCAATTTTTTCCATTTTTACCAATTTTTTTTGAAATGTTTCGAAAAAAAGAGTAAAAATGCTTAGATTATCAAACATATTCACATTTTGATTCAATTTTAAATGTTTCTTCGAAAACTATACTTTTTTCAAAAAAAGTTGTAAAAATTTCCAAAAATTTCCAAAAAAAGTTCAAAAACACAAAATGTTTTGAAAAAATGTTTCAAAACGGGCCGAGATTTTTCCTGATTTTGGCCCGGCCCGGCCCGTGACAAGTCTGGTAATAGTAAGTGGAAGTTCAGAC
Source organism: Caenorhabditis remanei (assembly GCF_010183535.1). Taxonomy (NCBI): domain Eukaryota; kingdom Metazoa; phylum Nematoda; class Chromadorea; order Rhabditida; family Rhabditidae; genus Caenorhabditis; species Caenorhabditis remanei. Next base: position 3,609,826 of record NC_071329.1, read on the forward strand.
AAACCATTGCAAACATAAGTCCGTAACTTGTTTCCAGATAAGAATAAAATGTATTTCTCTGAATTTTCACTGATTTTAAATTTTAAGGTTTTCCTTAATTCTTTTTATTTTATCAATAAACGTTTACAACTTTCAAGGAGTATACTAACTAAAAACTGTAATTCGTTTTCAGCCATCCGGACAAACCGACATACAAACAATTCTGTAGTTTCAGACTTTTTCTCAAACTGAAGTACTCTGACAGAATGATGTCACAATGTCAAGTCATAAATTATACTTCTTTCTTTCAGATTCTAATAATTTATGTTTCAATGATTTCTTCCAAGAATCGGATGGAGTAGGTAGTAATTTTTGGAATGGGGGAAGTAGTTAGAGAACTTTTCGGACAATTAAAAATTTGAAACAAAATTTTGAACCCTCACATTTTCAGCTTTCCAGTTATATAACTTTTGTTATAAATTTTTTTGTTGTTGAAAATTTTGACTAGAAACCGCTCGTTACGATCGCGGAGATTTGGAAAATCCGCTGCATCTCAGTTAATTTTGATCTTGTTGTTGGACACATTTTGAAAACAGCTTCAGAATATCCAGAATTTCAGCTCTCTAGATAATATATATACCGTAAAAACTGTAATAGAAGCGCTCCTTTATTTGAGGCGCCCCTCTAATAGAGGCGCACCTTAAAAAGCGGTTTGAATAATAGTGGCGCACCCTCTAATAGAGGCGCCCCCTTAATACGTTTCGAATATTTTTTTCTGGTTTTCAGTCATTCTTTTTCAAAGTTCGTGAAAAAACACAACTAAAACCCAACTTTTTCGTTCAAAGTAATGCAAATTTGGGGATTTTCGTGTAGTTTTGTCCGAGAAAGTGTTAGTTTGGTTGAAAATTATTCACTTAAAAGTGGAAAAAATAATCGAACGAACAGGTTGAAAAATAGAGACGTACCCTCTATTAGAAGCGCCCCTGTAATAGAGGCGCATGCGCTTCTATTACAGTTTTTACGGCATTTCGAAAACAGATACAGTATAACCGTAACTACAGCTCCCTAGGCATATAACGTTTGCTTCTAAAGATGAAGTTTTCTGTTCGCTCGGCACAGTTCTTACAACTGCGCTCCACCGAAATCTTCTGGTCTATCAAAAAAGTCAAAATAATGGACCTATTCTGGGGTAGCAAAAAATAGTTTTTTGATTATTTTTTTGCTATTCAGAAAGTAGCAAAAAAGCAAAAAACTCCTGGTTTGGAGGTATTTTTTGCTTGACCTTTTCTTGCCCAGCCGACGGACTCCTAGGCCATGTGTAGATTTACGGGAGAATTTTTTGTGTCTTTTTCAGCATCGATGAACTTTATCGCTACTTTTGAACTGAGTTCGTAATTTTATTGATTTATTTCATGCTTTGTAATCGTTTAATCTTTTTTTCCGAACTTTGCTGAAAAAATCACAAATAATTCTCCCCGTAAATCTACACATGGCCTAGAAATCCGCCGGCTGGCCTAGAAAAGGTCAATCAAAAAATACTTCCAAACCAGAAGTTTTTTGCTTTTTTTTCTACTCTCTGAATAGCAAAAAATAAGCAAAAAACTATTTTTTGCTACCCCAGAATATGTCCATTATTTTGACTTTTTTGATAGAATTTGATTCGACAGTTATATTCCGTTTCATTTTTATTTACTGTTAATTATTATTCTCAAAGTTCTCGGATGCTTTTTCTGTTCGTTTTGTATGTGTCGTGATTTTCAAAGGAAAAAGCAGGTGAAAACGGTAGTACCAAAGCAAAACACTTCCGGATTCTGATTCTGTTTCCAAATTTAATATGCGACCGAAATGAGCCCATGACACTTCAAAGTCCACCATATTACACATCTTCTTAATTTCATTTTTTTTTTCGGAAATTTTGATCATAACGAGTCTGGTTTTTAAAACTTAACATACGACCGAAATGAACGTACTTCGTTTATTGTGGCTCCGCGACGTTTCGTAACTGCGACACTTCAAAACTACAACATTTCGCCACCATAAATCTAGCAATAGTTTAACCCATACCGGGCAAAACGTGCCAGCGCGTAACTCGCTTCAAACTGAGTTTTGTGAGCTGAAAAACATACCAAAATGTAGATCTCGACGAGTTCTATGTCACTGACCTAGTACAGGCCGGATGGCTATTCGTTAATATGTCGCAGGCCGGGAAAAAGTGCCAAAAAACGCGAAAATAGCGAAAATAGCCATTCTAGCCCGGCCCGCGGCACATTAACGAATAGCCATCCGTCCCGTAATAGGACACGGACATACCGTAAAAACTGTAATAGAAGCGCATGCGCCTCTATTTTCCAACCCCAGTTCGCAGATGCGCCTCTATTACAGGGGCGCTTCTAATAGAGGGTGCGCCTCTATTTTTCAACCTGTTCGTTCGATTATTTCTTCAACTTTTAAGTGAATAATTTTCAACCAAACTAACACTTTCTCAGACATAATTACACGAAAATCCCCAAATTTGCATTACTTTGAACGAAAAAGTTGGGTTTAGTTGTGTTTTTTCACGAATTTTGAAAAAGAATGACTGGAAACCAGAAAAAATATTCGAAACGTATTAAGGGGGCGCCTCTATTAGAGGGTGCGCCACTATTATTCAAACCGCTTTTTAAGGTGCGCCTCTATTAGAAGGCGCCTCAAATAAAACTGTGCTTCTATTACAGTTTTTACGGTAGAACTCGTCGAGATCTACATTTTGGTATATTTTTCAGCTCATAATTTTGAGTTTGACGCGAGTTACGAGCCGGCTCGTTTTTTTTTTTCGGTTTGCAAGTATGCATAAGACTAGCAATAGTTTAACATAGTTTTGTCAAAAAACGGGTCAGATAACTTTTCTTATATTCAACATTTTCAACTGACCCAAATTTGCAAATCTGGTATGGTTGCGAAACGTCCTGGTTGCTTTATCCGAGCAACAACCGAGTTCTCTATCAAATTTTTTTAAATCACGTTTTTCTGCTATTTCTTTTTCTGATCATTCATATATATGACTTCTTCTAATTAACAAGCTCCACTAAACCCCAAAAAAACAGAGCCACCGTATCCTCACAACAATCTCATTACTAATCCCTTCTGATTTCCGACCTCCATGGTCTTATAAGAGACCAAGAAATCAAAAAAAAAACTCAGATCTTACAATTTTTTTTCCGCTCGTTCTAAGACCACTTTCCCACGATTTACAACACAACAACACTCGTTTTTTTCCAGAAACTACTCTGCTACTGATACGCATATGTGTATGTAAAAGATTAGTTCTCCTTTTTCTTTTTCTGATAATCCGAGTAACAACATTTGTGCTCTTTTTATTCGATTTGTGATATATAATCACATTATGTCAATGGCTGCGGCGGTGGCAAGATTTGAGTATTGCGATTTGGTGAGTTGATTTGGTTTTTGAGTTTAAGGTCAAGGGAAGTTCTAGATTTTGATGCATTAAAGGTAATTTTAATAATCCCCCACCTTGGAGTAAGGGAGTCTGGTTTAAATAATGCATTCAAATTAATTAAACCTTATGATGTGCAGGTCAGAAATATTAACAATCAAGATTACGGTAGCTATATATAGCACTTAGGCCAAAAGTTATGTGACCGGGACGGTTTGAAACCGAGACAGACAAAACTGTCAGGTTCTTAAATGTCCTGTTTTGAAAATTCTCGGTTTCAGAAGGTCTGGTTCTAAAATGTGTTAGTTCTTAAACGTCCAGGAAACAAATTCATAAAGTTTTCATTCATAAAGTTTTCATAAAGATCACCTACAGTAATAAAGTTTGCGATTCAAAGCCGGGCTTCAAAATTATTTGGTTTTGAAATGGGTGATTTCAAAACGTCCAAAAGTTATATTTAAAGATTCCGGTTCGAAACTGTCTCGGTTTTGGAACGTCTCAGTTTCAGAAAAGGGCTCATTTTAAAACCACCACGGTTCCAAACTATCCACGGTTTTAAAATATCCCCATGATTCTAAAACGTCCCATCTTTCAGGCCCGCCAAGTGTCGTTCGACCCATTATACCGTTCCAGTCAATACTACACATTCTTCTCCTCCGTCATCGCACTCATCCCACTGACTTTTCTTATTTATTTTCAACTTCGGAATTCGACATTCAACGATAATGTCAAATTTTTATACATGCTCTATTTCGCAGAGATTTTGCTCTCGGTCTTTAATAATGTCGTCGTTTTTGTAAGTTTTTATTTATTATAAGGGTATTTTTACTTCCGAACTCAATTTATTTTTATATTATAATGTAGGCCAAACTCAGCACTCCATTTTTGTAGTTGACATCTTTTTATTAGCTCCGCCCACTTTTGAGATATGCGTCTTTGAAAATAGAGTACTGTATAGATAACAGTGATTGTATAGATATCGCTACAGTAATCTGTCTTTAAAGGCGCATAGCTTAAAAGTGGACACTGTATCTTATGACAACTTGTACACACACACAACACTATTTTCAGTCCCACCACGTCATCACCCCAATCTACGCTGAAAATAATTGTGACCTACTGGTAGACACCCTGAAAAATAAGGTGTTCCAAAATATCGGTGTGTTCGGGGTGTCCTGCCCAATGCTCACAATTCTCGGTATTACTTTCGAACGTCTATTGGCTCTTATTTTTGCACACTGCTATGAACGTGTTCGCCTATGCATCGGACTCATTATTGGCGTTATTGCAGTAGGTTTTGGCGGGAAATTTTTTTTTTTCAAATTCAAAAATTTATGGATTTTCAGGTTGTCTGTGATATGGTACTGGTCTGGTTCTTTTTCCGGTATGAGACATTTGAACAACCATCGATTTCTTATTTTATGGTACCGGATAGCTCTGGGTATAGGGTAGGTCACACAGCTACAAAGATTTATTAATTTGGGAATTTTTTATTACAGATGAATATTTTGTGCTGGTGGCTGTTGGCTGCAAATGCGGCAAATCTGGTTTTCAATTATATACTGGTCAAAGTTAATGTGGCATTGAAGAAAAAGTGAGCGTGAGATATCAAAATAATGTAACCTATATAATGTGCAGATTTTTACGGGCTACATTTTTGTAGTTGACAATTTTCTAATAGCGCTGAAGGTTGGGGAGATATAAGCCGTCAAAGTTTTGAGAGACGCAGAGAAGCTAGAGTGTCTGACTGTCTGCGCTCTCTCTCGCTCAGAAACTTCAAACGCTTGTATCTCCCTAGCCATCTAAGATATCCAAACAATTTAACCTATGAAATGTGCAGAATTTTATGATCTACATTTTTGTAATTGACAATTTTCTAATAGCGCTGAAGGTTGGAATGATATAAGCCGTCAAAGTTTGAAAAGGCGCAGAGAAGCGAGAGTGTCTGACTGCCTGCGCTCTCTCTTCTCGGTTAACTTTGGAAGGGCTTATCGCCTAAACAAGTGATGCACCTAAATATTAGAAACCTATAAAATGTGCAGAATTTCAAGCGCTACATTTTTGTAATTGACAATTTTATAATAGCGCTGAAGGTTGGGGAGATATAAGCCGTCAAAATTTAGAGAGACGCAGAGAAGCGAGAGCGCCTGACTTTCTGCGCTCTCTCTATTTCGCTACCCAACTTTAACAGCTCATAACTTTATGAAAATTAGAAATATGTGAAAATTTTAAAATGTAAAAATGTAGATCACAAAATTTTGCACTTTTGTTAGTAAACCACTTTTTCGTATCATTAGACGCTGGAGAGATAGAGCGCAAACATTCAGACGCTCTAGCTTTTCTGCGTCTCTCAAAACTTTGACGGCTCATATCTCTTTAGGTTTTGAAGATACAGAAAAGTTGTCAACTACAAAAATGAAGCGCGTAAAATTCTGCACATTTTATAGGTTAATAATTTTTGAATGCATCACTGGTTTAGGTGATAAGCCCTGCCAAACTTAACCGATGACAGAGAGCGCAGACAGTCAGACGCTCTAGCTTCTCTGCGTCTATCAGGACTAGACTTCAAGTTTGGAAGCATATATCTCAGCAGGGTTTTTTGCTATCAAAAAATGGTCAACTACGAAAATATGTAGAATTGTATGCTTATCATTTTTGTAGTTGACAACTTTTTGATAGCAAAAACGATTGATGAGATAAAAACTATTTTTGGACATTTTTTCTCTCCAGATGGCGCTCCTCCCTCTCCACCCGTTTCCAAATGGAAGAGAACATCATCACCACCAAATTCTCCACCTTCATCTCATTCGTGCACGTCTTCTTCTTCTCACTCTACCTCATTTTCACCCTTGGAATCCGCTTGTTTGGCTCCAACTTTCTCACGACGCCTGCCGATTTTGTAGCCGTCCGCGGTGTTTACATTGTTGGTTTTTGAGTCGCTGATAGAGTTCCAAGAAATCAAAATGATTTGCAGACAATTCCCACGTATAACCTTGTGATTGGCGTCGCTTCGTGTATCTATTTACGACGATTGAAGGGTGAGAAATCTGCAAAAGTTCACGCGGAAGTCACCTTCAAGTACGCCGGTTATGAAGCAGCACAAATTCATGAGGAGGCCATGTTGAGTATTTGGAAAACACACTCCTCGAAGAAGAGCATATTTTAAGCAAGCACAGTACTGGGCCGTGCGGTTTTTCAAGCTTCCCGATTTTTATCAAAATCAGTTTCCCGTGTTTCCAGCCCCCCTCCCTCTCCACTTTTGCGTGCTCTGTTAACTCTTTCATAAGTGATCCAGATCCAACACTGTTGTCGTCGCGCTCCACTGAAATTAAAGAATTTTAAAGAATTATAATTTTGATAGAGCGTGAGAAATCTTCTGGAATCCCTAAAGATAACTTTACTTGTTCCACAGTTTCTTTTCAACCCGGTTTTTCGATTTTCATTAACTCAACCATCAATTGTATATTTTCATTACTTAACTATCTTACCCTGTTATAGAAAAAAAACTCCAATCTCAGATGAGTTTACCTCTTCCAGTTTAAAGAATCCTCTAATTTACAAAATTTCTTTGTCAAACCTCTTAATAAAGTTTTTTTTAAACAATATGCAAAAGTGTTAATCGAGTTATGATGAAAGTGGAAATGAGTAATATGTTCAATACGCCCTGTTGCACACGTTATTAAAATTCATATAAGAAATTTGGATATAATTTCGGGCGCACCGGTAGCACACACAAGTAGACCACTAAGTCCCAAAAATGGACGAGCCACGGCCGAGCGACCGTAGGCGTGGGAGTGGCGAACCAACGGCGGCTAAACGACCGCGAACGGACGAACAACGGTCCGTTACCGGCCCAGTTCTGAAACTCTTCTTCAAAATCATTGTTATGTCATGTAGAGTCTGTAGAAGTTGTTTAAAGCTATCATTTTCTTGTTAGCGGTCTACCTGTGCAGTGGTTGGGCTGCGGAGGCTCAATTTGTAGACGGTGGTTCGATTCCACCCTGGTGTCAGCGATTTCAATTTCTTATATGAATACATCTCTACGATACGTACTAAAACAAGGATTCCAATCTTTATGAATTATGTTATAAAAATGTAATAAAAAGCGAGTTGGCTTGACGTGACACAGCGGAGGATGAAGAAAAACGAAAATCGCTCCAGCTTTGGCGGGATAAACTGGTTAACCATACACCACTGAGAAAAATTGAAAATTTTTTATGTATACTTTAGCTGGTTATCAAAAAAAACGTATAAAAATTATTAACAATCCATATTCGATAAAACACTTGATGACGTTCAAAAAATGAGAAGAGCACAAAATGTTCAAAATGATTTTAAATAGTTCTCCTCAATACAATCAAGAAGTCCTCGACTTCCACAGTATTCTTGAACTTGGGTCCATCGAGTGTTGCAATCATTTTTCCATCTTCCGATTTCACAGCTTGATTTTTCAAAAGAAACTCTGTTATCCAAGGCTCATTTTTTTTGAGATAAATGCGACCCTTCTTGAAGTTGTCTCTTTGTAAGCTATGCTGGAAAAATGATAGATCAGAAGCATAATGAGATATATGTTCTTAAACAAACCTCAATGCTTCGATCAAATTCCGTTTGAGATAAATTTTCAAAGAAAACCACAAATTCTTCGGTGTTTGATAATAAATTGAATGGAAAACGGCTGAGTCGCTGACGAATGGTGATAGCTGGCACATGTTTGATCTGCTCTATTTCAAACAGCTCATTTAGTGAATCTTCAAGAATTCCTCCTAACAGCTGTAATTTTTCTGAAAATAAGAAAGCATTGAAATATATGGAATTGATCAAACTAACTAGTCTTCAAACGCGACAATAATGCACCGCAATCCGCTGGTGACAAGATGGCTCCGAGACTAACTTGCTGGACACGAATTTGATGTGGAAGAGAGGTGAGCATTGATACAAAACGTTGCAAAAACAACAATTGTCCTTTACCAACTGAAAATTGTTTTAGTAGAAAAATGATTAAAAGGAATATCAAACTAACAATCCATATACAATTTTTCAATCTGTAAATTTGGATTGCACAAAATAATTTTGAGATCTCGCACTGCTTCCGCCGCCGCACGTTTCTTCAAGTTCTTCATGCGAAGAGAGTTAATGGAATTTTCTTCGGGGTATTTATATCTATTTTTGATTCCTAGTTTCGCCTCAATGAGAAGTACCTTCACCCAGGTAGCTACAGAAATATCGAGTTCCTCTATAGTCAGTGGCATGTTATCAACGAGTGATTGACATCTTTTAGAACATTTTCGGAGGTTTAGTCTGGAAATTTCAGATGAGACGATTGAATTCAGAAATATTGAAACTGATACCTGGTTTCCAAACATAAGAAGTCGGATAGCTGACGGTGAAAAACATAAGGCGTCGACAGGAATATGTTGTTCCCGCGAGAAGTTTCAGACATCGTTCGAAGATGTGGGCGGCTGAAAAACTTGGGGAATGTGTGACAGTCACAACGAGAGAACGGTAAAAAGATGAGCGCGGGTCGATAATTATTGAGTCTGTCTCTCATCGTACGCGTCGCAAGCCCTCCTTGCGTCGCGTGTGTGGTCGCAATGTGTGTCTTCCTATGAGTCATGTGCATATACCGTTTTTCAGAAAGACCACCGGTCTGCATAAATATAATTTGGGGCACGGAGAAATGGTGCGCATTCCCAATCTCTTCAACGCATCTACTCAAGGTGTTTAGGCGCCCGCTGTGTATACACCTATCTTAATAAGACATTACAGTTAAAGGTGCTTGCACATAGAGTCTTCAAAAATATCGTTTCGCGGCACGGAGAAACGGGCGGGCGCTTCTTCTTCTTATTTATGCAACTCGCTGCACTTAAATTGGGGGCGTAAGTAGTGAGTTAAGGATCACCATGTCAACCATATTCAACAAACGCATAGTCAAAAGGAAGCGTTTCTGACAATGATATAATAGTTTATAGGATCAGGGTTGAGCGGAATTCCGCTTTCCGCCTTCCGCCTTCTGCCATTTCAAAAAAACCGCATTCCGCTCAACTCTGTATAGGATGGACCACCGCATGTATTGTATCAAAGCCATGATTGAATAAAAATCACTGTGATTTAGTAAAAATAACACAAGAGTTGGTATTTTTTATAGTTCTTAACAGTTAAAAGTAGATAAATAAAATTAAACGATTTGTCTTGTTGTCTTCTCAAATAGATCTCTTGATTACAACAAAATGATTACTGATTTCCACAGTGTTCTTGAATTTCGGTCCCTCCACTGATACTATCATTCCATCATCCTTTTCCAAAGCGTCATTTTGCAAAAGAAACTCGGTTACCCAAGGTTCCAATTTATTTTTATCGACAGTAATGTGCGCCATCTTGAAATTGGTTTGTTGTAGATAATACTGAAAGGAAGTGGGTTACATAAAAACATAACTAGAAATGTTTCCATACCTCGAGAATTAGATTGAATTCAGATTGTGAAATATCCCTTACGGAAATGTCAAGTCTTGAAGTGTTTGACAATAAATTGAATGGGAATCTATTAAAACTATTCAAAATAAAAATCTCTGGAACTTTTTTGATTTGCTCTAGTCGGGAGATCCTGTGGAGTGAATCATTGCTCATTTCACAGGTCAGATTTACCAATTGTAGCTTTTCTGAAAATACGTAGGCATTGAAATATATGTGTAAAAAAACCAACCAGCATTCAAACGTGACAATAATAAATGATAATCCTTTCGAAAGACGGGACCTCTGAGATAGATTTTCTGGGCATTGATTTGATGTGGAAGCGAGGAAATCATTAATTCCATTCGTTGCAAAAACAGGGCTTGGAACGATTTGATGTGTTCCGGATTAACTGAACTTTTTTATTAAAAAAAAAAGTGGAGAATTTGCAAAACTTACTTGTCAGACACAGATTTTCTATCTTCAACTCTGGATTCGACAAAATTATTTCAATGTCTTCGACCACTTTTGTCGCCATACAACCTCTCGTCACACACTCTGTATTCCCTAAGAAAATATGACTAAAAGCGTCGGTGAGAAGATCCATTCTGTATTCTATTCCATGATATGTTTCTGTCTTAGGTTCTGAGTATTTTAAAGTCACCACGCCGTCCGTTGTATAAATATGAAAAGTTTTCAAGGTCAATGGCAGGCTATCGATGAGTAGTTGACATCGTTTTGAACATTTGCGGAGGTTTAGTCTGGAAATTGTAGTTCAGGACTTTAGGACTTCAGGAAGATTGAAACTGATACCTGGTTTCCAAGCACAAGAAATCGGATAACTGACGTTGAAACACGTATGGTGTGGATAGCAACAAATTTTTGTTGCGAGAAGTTCGAGACATAGTCAAATCTGAATGAAAAACGATGAGGGGTAATCAGTGCCCATACTACAAGGGTTCAACGAAAAAAGGTATAACGAGGAAAAAGTTACTCTTAGGGTACCATGGTACTATACTTTTAGGGTACAACGAGTAAGTTGCTCTTAGGGTACAACGAAATTTTTTGATTGAATCCTGAAGTATAGTCAAAATTCAACATTTTTGGGAAAAAAGTCGAAAAAATTTCAAAATTTCTTTCAAAATTTAGTTCAAGAAGTTTTGAATTTCGAATCCCGGGCCGATCGTGACAAGTTTGACTGAAACATGGTCAGAACAGGCTGCAAGGTTGCGCGAGTACTATTGTAGCTGTAAATAACTCAAAACAGAAATATCGTTGATTTTGGTCAGCAAAGGTTGCGGATCCTAATGGTGTACGACAGAGTTGCGCGGAAGTGATTTTTTCTAAAACGGAAGTCGGGAGTCGGAAGTAAAATTTCTAATCCGGAAGTCGGAAGTCGGAAGTAAAATTTTGAAAATGGAAGTCGGAAGCCGGAAGTCGGAAGTAAAATTTTGAAAACGGAAGTCGGAAGCCGGAAGTCGAAAGTGAAAAAAACGCCCGGAAGTCGGAAGTTGGAAGTCGGAAGTCGGAAGTAGATTTTTTCACAAAGATTCAAAAACTCCTAGAAAAAGTTCATAAAATTCGCGAAAATCAGTGGAAAACTAGTTTTTGGCTGAAGAAAAGCCTATTTTCTGTCCTTTTAGACCATTTTTCCTTGTATTTCTCTGCCAAATACATGTTTCGGAAATTCCACAATTATGGAATGACGGAAGTCGGAAGTAAACATCCGAAAACGGAAGTCGGAAGTCGAAAGTAAAATTTTCAAAACGGAAGTCGGAAGACGGAAGTAAAATTTTCAAAACGGAATTCGGAAGCCGGAAGTCGGAAGTAAAATTTTCAAAACGGAAGTCGGACGCCGGAAGTCGGAAGTCGGAATTCCGCGCAACTCTGGTGTAAGAGATGAAATTTTTTAGTATACCCTGGGTGATAACATATCAAAAAATCAACCAGAACGGATCAGGTTGGCTGAAATGGAAAATGTTTTTATTGAATTTTATAGCCTGATTTTACTATAGGGAACTATTTCACCAAAAAATCCAGTCCAGTTTTTGAAAAAAACTGATAAATACATTGTTTTTCCCTATTTTTTCGACATTTTCAAGAAAAAACGACCTTCAAAATGTTTCAATGAACTGAAACTCATGTTTTTATAAAATTCTAGACCCTTATGTTACTCTAGAAAACTGTTTCAGAAAAAAATCCAGTCCAGTTTTTGAGAAAATAAAAATTTTATGATTTTTTTTCACTAATTTTTCGATATTTTCAAGGAAAACGGCCTTCAAAATGTTTCAATGGACTGAAACTGTTGTTTTTATTGAATTTCACGGCCTGATTTTACTTTAGGGAACTGTTTCGGCAAAAAATCCAGTTCAGTTTTGAGAAAACGTGTTTTTTTTTTCAAAATAGTCGTTTTCTGTGATAAAAACGTAATAATAATCGAGATTTTTAGTTTTCCACAATTTCCAACAATCAAAAATAGTTTAATTCAGTTAATATCACCAATAATGTGTTATATGTCTGTCCCCTATAAGTGGAATAACCTGCCGACGCTAAGTGATAATAATTGGCGTTTGAATTTCGCGCGCCGCGGAGGCGGGGCCGAGGAATTTGGCTGCGGAGTCCGCGCGTTGGCGCAGCCCCGCCGTGTCTTAAATAATCAAACTAAAATAATCAGAGTTGAGCGGAATGTGGTTTTTGAAATGATGGAAAGCGGAATGCAAAAAAACGGAAAAAAAACTATTTTGAACGAAAAGCGGAGGGCGGAATTCCGCTCAACCCTGGTGGTGGTCACAAAGAAACAAACAACGAAATACCTGTTTATTATCGACCGGGTATCCCACCAGCAGGGTCGGGAGCACGTTACGTTGTGTATAATGCCCTATCAAGAACACACACGCGACGCAGATGCCCGCGACGCGGTCTGGTTGGACACACACCCGATCCTTCTTCTGTTCACATAGGTTTTTGAAGACAGAAGATATTTATCGAGATAATATCTTTGCCTCAGTCGCAAGGGGCTTGCGACGCGTCTGGTGGTTATTGATGCGTTTTTGTTTCAATCTTATTTATCCCCCAATGTTAATAACTATATAAAATACCGTCTGGGGTTGTATCATTTTTACTAATTCGCAGTGATTCAATTATAGCATTGATACATGCGACGGTCCATCATATACATAGTTGAGCGGAACGCGGTTTTTGAAATGACGAAAGGCGGAAGGCGGAATGAACACTTTTTGGTACTAGAAGCCCCTAAAATGCTTTAATTTGTGTTGAATTTTGTTTTTTGTTGGTAAAAACTGATAGTACAACTTTTGTCAGCTGAAATCCTCTAGGCAGAAAGCGGAAAGCGGAATTCCGTTCCCTGATCCTATACTACAAGCGTGCTTTACTGAAAACACACACGCGGCGTCTTTATAAACTATCGCTGTCAGAAAAGTTTCCTTGTGACTATGTTTTTATTAAATACGGTTGACATGGCGATCGTGAACCTAATGTTACGGCTCAAAGTCAGCCATGTCCCCCAAGTTCTAGTAACCTCCTTCATTTCGATAACCTCGTCCTACAACCGTCAAGAAAATATGTAGGCTCATGGGAAGACACACATTGCGACCGCGCACCATTGAGAATACGCACGCGACGCAAGGGGTTCGCGACGCGTACGACGAGACACACACACTCAATAATTATCGACCCGCGCTCATCTTTTTACCGTTCTCTCGTCGTGCCTGTCATACATTCCCCAAGTTTTTCAGCCACCCCCATTTTCCAACGATGTCTGAAATTTCTCGCGGGAAGAACATATTCCTGTCAACGCCTTATGTATTTCAACGTCATTTGTCTAGTTTTTTGTGTTTGGAAACCAGGTAGCGTATTAAATATTTCTGAAAAAGTCTCGACTGAAATTTACAGATTGAATCTTCGGAAATGTTCCAAACGCTGTCAGGTACTCGTCGATAACATGCCCATGAACATAAGAAAGCTGAACATTTACGTGGATTGGGGAGTGACAATCGAGTTCTCAGATCCTTTAGTAGAAGAGAATGGAAGAACTACATATGGGCATTGGCCTTACCGATCTCAATACACTTTCGAGGGAAGCGCAAAATCGATTTCAGAAGCTGTAAACGACATCGGAATAGTTTTTTCAAATTCAAACTTAAAGATAACTAGACTTGTACTAAGAAGTGAGTAATACTTCTTCAAACCGGATTTTTCAAAACCTATTTACAGTGGGTTGTTCCAATCTGAACAAACAATACCACAATGAAGTCACCTTGTTCCGAGAGAAATTCGTACAATGCTTGAAGTCTATGATGTCCTCTCTTCCACACCAAATTCATGTTGAACGTGTGTTTCTGGAATGCATTGAAATTCTTCCATTTTTAAAAAGCGGTTTGTTCAATTTCCAATCGATTTTTTGAAACGTTTTTATATTTTCAGAAAAGTTGAAAAGGATCAGTTTGGCAGGGGAAAGTACCGATGAATCATTCCACAAAATTTCTCAACTAGAGCAGATTAAGCGTGTGCCAGTTATTGATATTCTATACACGTTTGATCATTTTCCATTTGATATTTTATCGAACACTCCAAAGTTCAATATATATTTGAATAACTTTTCGGAATCTGATTTCACAAGACTCGTCAAGGTGTAAAAATATGTATCATTACGTTACTGACGCATTTCGTTTTTAGCAGAACCTGCAAGAAGAGAACTTTAAGTTTGGTCAGGTAATCATTGATGGAAATGGAATAGGGTCTTGGATAACAGAATTTCTTTCGAAACATCACGCTGTGAAAACCGACGATGGAAGCATGATTGCAACACTCGAAGGACCAAAATTCAAGAATACTGTTAAAGTTGGTGGAATCGAAGGAGGGGAAGAATTTGTATTCAGAAGAACTGCTTGATATCTTCCTGGATTTATCTCATTTTCACTTTTCTCATTGGAGCCTAAAAGACACGTTGACTATCACTTCTTTCCAAACTTTATCCTCAATTTTTTTTCTAATTTTTCATTGAAATCTTTGTGTCAATGTCGCTGAATGAATCGTTTTATTTTCAGTTATTGATTTTCAGTATTTTTTCTTCCGTCTTCTGGTCAAGAATTCTTATAGAATACCAATAGAACTTTCTAGCTCCAATTTTCATGCCAAGTTTCTCCTTCAACCTAAACCATTTCTTGAGGGGGATGTCGTATTTTCGTCGCGTGCACGTTACGTTGTGTATGCAGCCCTACTAGGAACACACACGCGACGCGGTCTGGTAGGACACTCACCTTCTGTGTCCAAATAGGACAGAAGATAGTTATCGAGATCTTTGCCTCAGCAGCTGCGTACGCGACGCAAGGGGCTTGCGACGCGTCTCGGGATTATTGAAGCGTTTTTGTTTCAATCTTATTTATCCCCCAATGTTAATAACTATATAAAATACCGTCTGGTCTTGTATCATTTTCACTAATAACTCAAAGCTCAAATAAAAATTCGCAGTAATTTTTATTAGAGCTTTGAAACATGCGTCCATCCTTTTTCGAAAAAAAGCACGCAACGCAAGACGGGCGTGAGGCGTTTTACGGGTCCATTTTTCATACTCAATAAATACCCTATGTGTCTACGATTATGTATTTATTTACGTTCTCTTTCATATTCATAGTTCTTCCTTTTCAAGTCATTTTTGTTAATGGACGAGTTTTTTAACAGTAATTTTGTGTTATGGCAGCTTTATAAACTGTCAGAAACGCTTTTTTTTTACTATGTTCTTGTTAAATAAGGTTCAAATGACGATCCCGAACTTAATCGCGCGGTTCGAAATCAATTACACCCCCAAGTTCCAGTGTGGGAAGACACACATTGCGACCCCGCACCATTGAGAACACACACGCGACGCAAGGGGATTGCGACGCGTCCGACGAGGCACACACATTCAATAATTATCGACCCACGCTCATACCTTTTACCGTTCTCTCGTTGTGACTGTCACACATTCCCCAAGTTTTTCAGCCGCCCACATCTTCCAACGATGTCTGAAATTTCTCGCAGGAAGAACATATTCCTGTCAACGCCTTATGTATTTCAACGTCATTTGTCTAGTTTTTTGTGTTTGAAAACCAGGTACAGTTCTAATTATTCCATAAAAGTCTCATCTGAAACTTACAGATTGAATCTTCGGAAATGTTCCAAACGCTGTCAGATACTCGTCGATAACATGCCCATGAACATTGGAAAGCTTGACATACACTTGTCTGACAGAGTGTCAATCGAGTTTTCAGATCCAATAATAGAAGAAAATAGAAGAACTACATACGCGAATTGGCCTTATGGATCTTATTATACTCTCAAGGGGATTTCAGAAGCTGTGAACGATATCGGAATAGTTTTTTCAAATCCAAACATAAAGATAACTAGACTTGTTCTAGACAGTGAGTAATGCTTCTTCAAACAGATTTATTCAAATCCTATTTACAGTGGGTTATATTGATCCGGCAAAACAAGAGTTCCAAGCAAACTTCGTACAATGCTTGAAGTCTATGATGTCATCTCTTCCACACCAAATTCACGTCGAATATGTACTTTTGAATTGCATTGAAATTCTTCCATTTTTAAAAGCCGGTTCGTTCAATTTCCACTCGATTTTTTAAAGTATTTTAATATTTTCAGAAAAGTTAAAGTGGATCAGTTTGGCAGGGGAAAGTACCGATGATTCCCTCTACGAAATTGCCCATCTAGAACAAATTAAACGTGTTCCAGGTATTCGAATTTTACACATGTTGGATCATATGCCATTTGATCTTATACCGAACACTTCAAAGTTTTCACTATTCGTAAGGAACTTTTCGAAATCTGATTTCACTAGATTTGTCGAGGTATAAAAACATTTATCACTACATTACTGACACATTTCGTTTTTAGCAGAACCTGCAAGAAGAGAACTTTAAGTTTGGTAAGGTAATCATTGATGGAAATGGAATAGGGTCTTAGATAACAGAATTTCTTTCGAAACATCACGCTGTGAAAACCGACGATGGACATTTGATTGCAACACTCGAAGGACCAAAATTCAAGAATACTGTGGAAGTTGGAGGAATCGAAGGAAAGGAATCAGTTGTATTCAGAAGAACTACTTGATATCTTCCTCCATTTTCTCTTTTTTTGAATTCATTTTTCCTTAATATGTCACTTTTCTGGTTTTGAGTCTCAATCCGAAATAAATATCAATCAGACAACCTTTTCTTAAACGTGTTTAAAGATTCCGTTCAATCGTGCGTTGAGTTGCATAAGTAAAAGAAGCCGCACGCTCGTTTCTCCGTGCCGCAAATTATATTTTTGAAGACACTACATGCAAGTACCTTCTATTACGTCTTTCTGGAGAACAGTCTTTCTGGAGAACGGTATATACAATTTTTACTCCTAGGAAGACACACATTGCGACCCCGCACCATTGAGAACACACACGCGACGCAAGGGGGTTGCAACGCGTCTACCACACTGCACACTTAATAATTATCGACCCGCGCTCATCTTTTTACCGTTTTCTCGTTGTGTCTGTCACACATTCCCCAAGTTTTTCAGCCGTCCACATCTTCGAACAATGTCTGAAATTTCTCGCGGGAAGAACATATTCCTGTCAACGCCTTATGTATTTCAACGTCATTTGTCTAGTTTTTTGTGTTTGAAAACCAGGTACAGTTCTAATTCTTTCATAAAAAGTCTCATCTGAAACTTACAGATTGAATCTTCGTAAATGTTCCAAACGCTGTCAGGTACTCGTCGATAACATGCCCATGAACATAGAAAAGCTTGCCATTTACGTGGATTGGGGAGTGACAATCAAGTTCTCAGATCCAATAGTAGAAAAAAATGGAATCACTGCATACGCGCATTGGCCTTGCAGATCTCAATACACTCTCGAGGGAAGCGCAAAATCGATGTCTGAAGCAGTAAACGACATCGGAATAGTTTTTTCAAATCCAAACTTAAAGATAACTAGACTTGAACTAAACAGTGAGTAATACTTCTTCAAACAGATTTTTTCAAAAAACTTTTACAATAGGAGGTTCTACCACTACGTACAAACAAAACCAGAATGAAATCAATTTGTTCCAAGAGAAATTCGTACAATGCTTGGTCTCTATGATGTCATCTCTTCCACACCAAATTCACGTTGAATATGTGTTTCTGGATTGCATTGAAATACTCCCATTTTTAAAAAGCGGTTCGTTCAATTTCCATTCGATTTTTTGAAACATTTTTTTATTTTCAGAAAAGTTGAAAATGATCGATTTGTCACCAATGGAAATCACCGATGATTCACTTCACAAAATCGCTCAACTAGAGCAAATTAAGCGTTTGCCAATTATTCGTATTCTACCCATGTTGGATCATGTTCCATTTGATATTATATCGAACACTTCAAAGTTTGGCATATTCGTAAGGAACTTTCCGGAATCTGATTTCACTAGATTCGTCGAGGTATAAAAACATTTATCACTACATTACTGACACATTTCGTTTTTAGCAGAACCTGCAAGAAGAGAACTTTAAGTTTGGTCAGGTAATCATTGATGGAAATGGAATAGGGTCTTGGATAACAGATTTTCTTTCGAAACATCACGCTGTGAAAACCGACGATGGAAGCATGATTGCAACACTCGATGGACCAAAGTTCAAGAATACTGTGGAATTTGGAGAAATTGAAGGACAGGAAACAGTTGTATTCAAAAGAACTACTTGATATCTTCCTCCACTTTTCTCATTGGAGCCTAAAATAAACCTTGACTATTACTTCTTTCTTTTCTATGTTCAACATCTGTAATCAAACTTTATCTTTAACCTTTTTTTTCATATTTTTTATCAAATTTTTGTTTCAATGTCCCTGAATAAAGTGTTTATTTTCAGCTACATATTTTCAGTCGTTTTCTTCCGTATTCTGGTCAAAAATCCTTACAATATATCAATCAAGCTGGGCAAATTGTTGACCATTTTTTCAGTTCACCGTGACCGCACAACCTTGTTCCTTAAATTGAGCCACCTAATGAAAAATTGATAATTGAAACATCTGAGAAAGTTTTGAACAGATTGGTCAACTTTCACCAAAGATATCAAACATTCAAAACAAGAATCAAACTGTGAGAAAGGACGATGGAAAAATGATTGCAACATTCGAAGGACCCAAATTCAAGAATACTGTGGAAGTTGAAGAGGAAGGAGTTGTATTCAGAAAAACTACTTGATATCTTCCTCCATTTTCTCTTTTTTTGAATTCATTTTTCCTTAATATGTCACTTTTCTGGTTTTGAGTCTCAATCCGAAATAAATATCAATCAGACAACCTTTTCTTAAACGTGTCTAAAAATTCCGTTCAATCGTGCGTTGAGTTGCATAAGTAAGAGAAGCCGCACGCTCGTTTCTCCGTGCCGCAAATTATATTTTTGAAGACACTACATGCAAGTACCTTCTATTACGTCTTTCTGGAGAACAGTCTTTCTGGAGAACGGTATATACAATTTTTACTCCTAGGAAGACACACATTGCGACCCCGCACCATTGAGAACACACACGCGACGCAAGGGGGTTGCAACGCGTCTACCGAGCTACACACTCAATAATTATCGACCCACGCTCATCTTTTTACCGTTTTCTCGTTGTGTCTGTCACACATTCCCCAAGTTTTTCAGCCGTCCACATCTTCGAACGATGTCTGAAATTTCTCGCGGGAAAAACATATTCCTGTCAACGCCTTATGTATTTCAACGTCATTTGTCTAGTTTTTTGTGTTTGAAAACCAGGTACAGTTCTAATTCTTTCATAAAAAGTCTCATCTGAAACTTACAGATTGAATCTTCGTAAATGTTCCAAACGCTGTCAGGTACTTGTCGATAGCTTGCCCATGAACATTGGAAAGCTTGAGATTAACGTGTCTGACAGATTGTCGATCGAGTTCTCAGATCCAATAAGAAAAGAAAATGGAATCACTACATACGCGAATCGGCCTTATAGATTTTATTATTCTTTCGAGAGAAGTGAAAAACCGATTTCAGAAGCTGTAAACGACATCGGAATAGTTTTTTCAAATCCAAACTTAAAAATAACTGATCTTGGATTGAGAAGTGAGTAATGCTTCTTCAAACCGATTTTTTAAAAACATTTTTACAGTGGGTTATACCAATCCGGACAAACAAGACCACAATGAAATCATTTCGTTCCAAGAAAATTTCGTACAAAGCTTGAAGTCTATGATGTCATCTCTTCCACACCAAATTCATGTTGAATATGTGTTTCTGGAATGCTATGAAATACTCCCATTTTTAAAAAGCGGTTCGTTCAATTTCCATTCGATTTTTTGAAACATTTTTTTATTTTCAGAAAAGTTGAAAATGATCGATTTGTCACCAATGGAAATCACCGATGATTCACTTCACAAAATTGCTCATCTAGAGCAAATTAAGCGTTTACCAGCTATTCGTATTCTACACATGTTGGATCATGTTCCATTTGATATTATATCGAACACTTCAATGTTTGGTATATTCGTAAGGAACTTTTCGAAATCTGATTTCACTAGATTCGTCGAGGTATAAAAACATTTATCACTATTGTCGCAACAAAAAAGTTCCGACATTTTTTACCGACGCGTGTTTGCGGACTTAGTGCAAAATTAATAAATTAATAAATTTTGCACTAAGTCCGCAAACACGCGTGAGATAAAATGTAGGAGCTTTTTTATTTCGATAATACGTTAGGATGTATTTCGATAATACGTTAGGAAAAGGCCGCGGCCCACGGCTTTTAGGACCTTCGAGGCCGCGGATCAACCAAATGGGCTGAATTTTTTTTCGACTAATCTTTTGGTCCTCTACAAGGCCGCCTGAAGAACCGAAAATTTTCCATGGCTGGGAGCTGAGATATAAAATCGCCCCACGGCCTTTTTGACAGCCTTCGTTACTGACACATTTCGTTTTCAGCAGAACCTGCAACAAGAGAACTTTGAGTTGGGTGAGGTACACATTGATGGAAATGGAATAGGATATTGGATAACAGAATTTCTTTTGAAACATCAAGCTGTGAAAACCGATGATGGATATTTGATTGCAACACTCGAAGGACCAAAATTCAAGAATACTGTGGAAGTTGGAGAAATTGAAGGACAGAAAGCAATTGTATTCAAAAGAACTACTTGATATCTTTCTCCACTTTTCTCATTGGAGCCTAAAATAAACCTTGACTATCACTTCTTTCTTCTCTATGTGCAACATCAATAATCAAACTTTATCTTTAACTTTTTTTTTCTTCATATTTTTTATCAAATTTTTGTTTCAATGTCCCTGAATAAAGTGTTTATTTTCAGCTACATATTTTCAGCCGTTTTCTTCCGTATTCTGGTCAAAAATCCTTACAATATATCAATCAAGCTGGGCAAATTATTTGACCACTTTTTCAGTTCACCGTAACCGCACAACCTTGTTCCTTGAATTGAGTCACCTAATGAAAAAATTGATAATTGAAACAGTCGAGAAAGTTTTGAACAGATTGGTCAACTTTCACCAAAGATATCAAACATCCAAAACAAGAATTCAAATACTTTGCCCAGCCCTGTTACTAATATATATTAATTTTCTAACTCGAATTCTCATCAGTTTCTCTTCCAACCTAGAAAGCGTCTGGAATTCTACACATTTTGGATCATGCTCCATTTGATATTCTATCGAACGCGTCAAAGTTTGATATAATCGTAAGGAACTTTTCGAAATCTGATTTCACTAGATTCGTCAAGGTATTCGTAAACCAAGCAAATGCCGCCCCTCTACTGAGAACAAGCACGCAACGCAACGGCCTTGCGTTGCGTGCGACGGTCTACTCTCTCGATAATTACCCCCCTGGGTAATCGATAGTTTTTTCATCGTACTTTTCGTTTGTCACCGGTATACATTGTCTAATTTTCCCATTTTTCAGTTTTTGATAATGTCTGATACTTCCCGCAACAAAAACGTAATACTTTCGACTCCGTATCTCTTCCAACGGGATCTTTTCGACTGTTTCTGTTTTGGAAACCAGGTATTTCTGATGATGATCTTCCATTTTCATCTATTATTGGATCTGAGAACTCGATCGACAATCTGTCAGACAAGTATATGTCAAGCTTTCCTATGTTCATTGAGTACCCGGAAGCGGCATTTGGAACACTAGATAAAGTATCATACAGAGAACTGGACGAAGGTAGAATATACCGTCGCCATGAATCAGGAAAAGAAGTCTGTCAAAGAGTAGAAAAAGGATGTTTTGCAAAAAAGGCGGCGGAACAGCTCGGGGTCATTTTCTCGCTTCCAAGACTGAAAATCGATAAAATGAAAATACGTGGTGAGCAACATCTATCTAATTTATCTGAAAACTGTAATTCTTTCAGATTGGGAGTCCTTTTCGAGGCACCTTACACCCTCCGATAGAGGGAATGATAACCATTTGTTCTTTCTAGAGCTGAAACCTATTCTATCTGCACTTCCACATTACCTACAAGTACAGAAAGTTGAATTTTTCGGGGATATGCAATATGAGCAGCATCTATCCATCATTCCATATCTGAAACCAGGTTTGCTTATCAATTTAAACAGAAATTTCATCTCAGAAACTTTTCAGGAATGTTAAAATCAATTCGTATGGGAGATATTGGAAGCGATGGTAGCTTCAACCAAATTCTAAACATGGAACAAGTCCAACAAGCACGGTCTTTTAAACTGAACAGTTATAGGGATAGTTTTCCTTTCCACACATCGTTAAGAAATCAGGAAATTTCGGTTCGACTGAAGAACTTTTCCGAGTCAGATTTGAATCGACTCATTCAGGTATGACAACATCTTAGAATATATTTCTTATCACCAATTTTTCAGGACTCTCTGAATTACGAAACAGTTGAAAAAGCTGTAATAAGGAACATTGGAATCCAAAATGAAGAGTGGATGAAAAAATATGTTTCGAAAAATCAGGCGGAGCAAGGAAATGACGGGATTGCAATTGTGAAGGGACCGAGATTCGAGTATGAAGTGGTGGTGGAAGAAAGTTTGGTCACAATCAAAAGAAAATTTGATTAGAATTTCAGGCCCCCGCCCCCAAAACAGAAAAGACACACTTTCCGTATGAAAGTTTTTAAAAACGTCTTTTCTACACTATAATTTTTCAACAATTTTTCAACTTTTTATGTTTTTCATTATCAGTTTTCAGTGACCCAAGGGCCCTCTCTCTCAACACGATTTCATATCTAGAAGCTTCCTTCCTTTGACTTGTTTTTTTGTTTCTTGTGATAACTTTGTAACCTTTCTTATAATTCTTTTAATAACTTTTTAAAAATGGTTTAACTACCCAAATGTGAGGTCGTACCGTGACCACATCGTTTTCACAAGAAGATCATCTTTCTTTTCTATGTTCAACAACTGTAATCAAACTTTATCTTCAACTTTTTTTCTCATTTTTGTGATCAAATCTTTGATTGAATATCCCTGAATAAAGTATTTATTTTCAGTTATTTATTTTCAGTCTTTTTCTTCCGTGTTTTGGTCAAGAATTGTAATAGAATACCAATAGAATTTTCATGTCAATTTTCTCCTCCAACCTAGGCCACTCATTCAGGGGGATGTTGTATATTTCGTAACCATTGCAAACACCTTAAGAGACAAGTTAAGAGTTAAGTTGTTGTAGAAGGCATTCAGAAAGGGAGCGAGGGACTGGAAAGGTCAGAAAGTCGGCATCTTTCTGGCTTGCGTGTGTTATAAAGTGTGAGTAAGCTCCTTTGTCCTTGGCGATAGCTGCTAGGCCGACCACTCCATCGTTTACCTTCCCTTTTTCATAATAGTTTTTGCGAATTTCTGGGAAAACGCTGCATTTCGCTGTCATCGTTCTTTTCGTTTGTGACCGGTATACATTGTCCAATTTTTCCATTTTTAAACCTAGCAAACACGCGACGCAAGGGGCTTGCAACGCGTGCGACGGGATACGCTCGTGAGGATTATGCTTCTGGAGGATCTGGTGGATTGAACAACAACAATCAAGGAGGATCCGGAGGAAACACCAATTCAGGAGCACAATCGTCTTCAAGGCTCGTACTGATGAATCGTGCTACTTGGGTCCATAATTCTTCATCAAAGAAGCCAAACCGCCACCAGCCGATCTTCGTGTCCATTATCAAAACGTGTTATTTTTTGATATAGAGAATTGTGTATTTGGAAAAAAATTTAAGAAAATTGAGTCTCAAAAAAAAGAGATAAACTTTAATACGACAGATATTACAAAAGACGATTTTGAATAATAAATAAAAGTTGAAGATTGAAAAACACATTTAAAAAAATCTCAAATCATTCTTCTGAATACAATCCACTCGTCATCAACGTTTACGGTATTCTTGAATTTCGGTCCTTCGAGTGTAGCAGTCATGCTTCCATCGTCTTCATTTACAGCCGCGTTCTTTACAAGAAAATCGGTTATCCAAGGTTCCATTTCATCTTTCCCGACGGCAATTCTGCCCATTTCAAAGTTATCCCGTTGTAGGTGTTGCTGAAAAAATAAAAAGTGAGAAAAATTATGAGAAATGTTTTTATACCTCTACAATTCGAATGAACTCGGGCTCCGAAATGTTGCGTACATTGATAAGATAATTGGGAGTGTTCGATAACATATTCAATGGAACACGATCAACAGCATGACGAATGTCAATAGTTGACACTCGTTTGATTTGCTCTAAATGAGCGATTTTGTCGAATGAATCACCGGTACGTTCTCCAAACAAACTGATTGATTCCAACTTTTCTGAAAATAGAAAAATATGTCAAAAGATAAATTGAGATGGTTCAAACCAACCGGACTTCAAACATGACAACACGTCACAATAATCCTCTGGTGTTAACAAGTTGCCTCCAAGAGAAAAATGCTGGACGTTGATTTGGTGTGGAAGAGAGGAAATCAGGGATTTCAAGTGTTTCAAGAAAATGGCTAGAAGCGATCCTAGTTTTTCACTATAACTAATGTTCCAATCTCCACATTGGACTGAAAATATGCAAAAGATGAGTAAATTTACAGAAATAACACTAGCCTTTTAGGTGTAGATTCCCTATTTTCAAGTTTGGATTCGATAAAATAATTCCAATTTCATCGGCTGCTTCTTTTGCATGACATTCTGTCGGTTCTTCTTTTTTATCACCACAAGGGAAAAGGACAGCAATGTATGAGGATACATATTCGTCCTCTGTGTGTATTTTAGATTCAGAGTATTTGATATTCACATAGTCAGATGCTTTAATAGCGAGGAAGTCTAAGGTCAAAGGCATGCTATCGACGAGTGATTGACACCGTTTGGAACATTTACGGAGCATTAGTCTGAAAATTTGGAAACTGTAATATCAAACTCAAAATAAGTGTGAAATGATACCTGGTTTCCAAACACAAAAAATCGGATAACTGTCGTTGAAATAGATACGGAGTTGACAGTAACAAGTTCTTGTTTCGAGAATTTTGAGACATTGTCGAAATCTGGAAAATGAGAAAAAAATGAGAAAAAATAGTAATCACACAAAGAAGAAACAACGGAAAAAAACATAAATGTGAGAGGAAAATAAATAGAGGAAGTTGGTAATCACGCAGAGAAAAACCAATGAAAGAGAGCATAAAAATGTGCGTTTTATCGAGTAGACAGTAATGTACACAAATGGAAATTATTGAGTCTCTCATTCTCTCATCGTACGCATCGCAAGTCCATTGTGTCGCGTGTTTGTTCTCAGTGGGGCGCGTTTGCAACGTTTACGAAATACCCCATGAAAACATCGCTGCAGTGCAGCGTGATTCCAGTAAACGCGTCAAAGGTACATCTGCAAATCCTGACTGATTAAAACGCACGACAGACCTTAACCATACGCAAAAACACGCCAGACAGCTCAAATTTTCTAACGTGCTTGAGAAACGTGCCTAAGGCACGCCAGGCAATCCCAAACTATTCAAAACGCGTCCGAGGCACGCCAGACAGCACAACTGTTCAGCGCGCCAGTCAGGCCGGACCAGACTTGTCAAAAATCGGGCCGGGCCGATTTGAGAATTTTCACCGGCCCGGCCCGGCCTGGTCGGCCCGGGTCACAGTACAAAAATTTGAAAATTTGAATTTTTTTTGATTTTTTCGCAAAAAAGTCGAATTTTCGACTATGTTTTTACATACTGTCGAAAAAATAAAGTTTCGACAAGGATTTTCAAAAAAAAATTCGCGCGCTGAAACGCGCAAGCGCATAAAGTTCTGGGCGGAGCTTAAACTGCAAGCTTAAATAAGCGGCGCGGTTCTAATTCCAGTTGTTTTTTCCAAATGAAGAACCGCGCCGCTTGCAGTTTAAGCTCCGCCCACAACTTTATGCGCTTGCGCGAAATTATTTTTGAAAATCCTTGTCGAAACTTTATTTTTTCGACAGTATTGATAAAACTCAAGTGTACATAGGATTTTTGACTATTTTTGATAAAAATTTCAAAAAATTCGGCCCGGATTCAAAAAAAAATCGGCCCGGATTCAAAAATGGGTACCCATTTTTACCAATTTTTTTCGAAATTTTTCGAAAAAAAAGAGTAAAAATGCTTAAATTATCATACATATTCACATTTTGATTCAATTTTAAATGTTTATTCGAAAACTATATTTTTTTCAAAAAAGTTCAAAAAAAGTTCAAAAAATTTTCAAACATTTCCAAAAAAAAAGTTAAAAAACACAAAATGTTTTGAAAAAATTTTTCAAAACGGGCCGAGCGGGCAGGGATTTTTCCTGATTTAGGCCCGGCCCGGCCCTTGACAAGTCTGAGTCCGGAATAACTTAAACGCGTCAAACGCACGCCAGTAATTTTGTTTTCGAAAACATGTTATTGTTTGTCTATTACTCCAGCTACAGTATACCGCACCCGTCGGAGTGAACCGTCCATAATTAGATTATTCTGTTATTGTCTCCCGCCCGCCCATTTTCGGGCGGACAAGAACTGTCATTTCTTTTTTTTTCTTCGTTCGAATTTCTTATTTTCTTCCCTGTAATAAGAATGTCCGAGCTATTCAAAGGACACAGTTTGAATTTGGAAGAGGACTACGATGTGGATGGTGGGGCGTTTTTGAAGGATAAGGTAAGAGATGCTCCGTATCTATCTAGGTGAGTCGCTACGCAGTGGGCACGCGCGCCTGAAAATTGGCTGCGTAGCGACTCATAGTTGAGTCAGTCGATACAAAGCGAGTATCACTAGAAAGCTGAGGTCGTGGGGATTCTGAATATGTTTTCAGATTTTGCTCTGAATCAAAATCAAATGAGATACGGAGCTTTTAATCAAGTTCTGACAGAAAGAACCGAATCTCCATCGGTTTTGACGCAAGACAAAAACTGAAAACATATTCAGAATCCCCACGACTCTAGCCTTCTAGCGATACTAGTTATGTATCAACTGACTCAAGAATGAGTCGCTACGCAGCCAAAGCGCACTCAACTTCTCCTATTTCGACCAATTTCATAATTCCCTAATTCTAAATCTCCAGATGGTAGCCCTCGTGTTCACCTCGATCAACCCGCGGAGCAAGCGTTGCACCTCTTTCAACACCCTTCTCAAAGACCTCTACAAAGCCATCAAGTCGAAGCACGATGACTTCGAACTCGTCTTCATTGTCAACAATCTTCTGACGGTTCATGAGAGACACTTCCCGTTCAAATTCCCATGGGTTCTCGCACCGTTCGGCGAGAAGGAGTATCAGTGAGTCTGATCCAAGAGGAAATTAAATTGTTTTCAGTCAAAAAATTCCAGATCCTTCGCCAAAAACTATCTCGTCAAGAACAACAACATTCCGTGTCTCTTTATCATCAAGCCCAACGGAGACCCAGTTCTCCGTATGAAACAGGAAGATGTCCTTCAAAAAATCGATAAACCAGATGCATTGTGGCAGAAATGGGCGGACGCTTATAACGACCTAAAGCCAAAGCCGATAAATTATCAGAATTATTCCCAGAAGCCGTCGTGGGTCAGACCTTTCAAGGAGGTTCGTGGGCCACGTCGGAATGAGTGCAACTACAAGTACTATACGTTGTATGAGTACAAGTTTTGAAATGCGCTCCATTGAACTGAATAAATGATTGTCCAGAAGAACCTGAAAACATTCAAAATTAGTGAGATTCATGGCATAATTCAAGTTGAATACACAATACACAATACAGAAGTAAATATCACAAGAATGAACGCAAAATATCACAAAATACATAAAATTCAATAATTAGTTAGTCATAATTATCGCACTTGACGTCTTCTATTCCCTTTTCCAACAAACTTGGGCGCTGGTGGCGATGGTGGTGGGCGAGCGGCGATGCGAGCTTCTTCGGCAACCTCGAATCTCTGACGATGGATGCTTCTCAGTGGGTATTCACCGCATAGACGAGCAGAGATTGCGTATCCACTGTTGACGCACAACTGCAATTTTCAGAAGTTTAAAATTAAAAAAAGAATAGAATTCAGATAGCTATACCAAGTAGATACTAAGGTATTTCATAAATATGTTTTCCTGTTTCATGGTACAAGGGTAGACCATTGCGAGGCAGAGGATGGGATCGAGACCAGTGACACCGGTCAGATAGTGACCTGAAATTGGATAAGGGTTGAAAATTACGGTTTCAGCCGAGTTATAGCATTTAGACCATCGAATTTCAGAGGATCATGAAAATTTCGAGGCTAGAGCGGTAGAAAAGAAGCTACTGTTCTGAATTTAAATGAAAAAGCTGAAATTTTTGTGTCAGAGATTTTCCTGCAGAAAATAAGTATTCGATCAATTTCTACTCAAAAATTTTGATTTTTCGGGGGAAAAATGACCTGAAAAAGTGTGTTCATATTGTTCTAGATTTTTCTACGGAAAAGTACGTTTTCAAGTCATTAAAACTTATTTTCAGTCGGAAACTTCATCTTTTTCAGTTAATATTTGTGGCATTTAGAACCAGTAGAAGCATTTTTCTACCGTTCTGGCTCCTAAATTATGCTGAAAATCGCTGAAATTCGATATTCTGATCGTTATTACTCGGCTCTTTTGATCATCTGAGGAAAAATCCGCGCCAAAGACACACCAGCCGCTACACCTACTTGTAACGAAGAAAAACGCGTAGACGCCTGCTTGATACTTCTTCAACTCCGGCGTCGCCGTTCGATGCAAAACGAATCTCAATGAGAAAGTGCCCACAAACTGAGCCACGCCCACCAACACCAGCGGAATCGTCTCATTCAACAGACACAATTTGCCCAACGCAGGGAATCCAGTCAATTTGCCCGCGTATCCAAAATTTTCCGCTGCATAAATATAAGAGAAGAGAGCGGTGAACATTTGAATAACGGTGAGCCAAAGACGATCGCCGAAGAACATTCGATCGCGAACGACACCCTCTTCGACGAGAATTGATGCGTTTTCGCCGGCGCCGCTGTTGAGACACTCGGCGAGTTTTCGGTGGATCACGATTGTGATGAACATTGCGATGTAGCCGTAGTGGGCAAGGATTATTCCTGGAATATGCGAGAAATTTGGGGGTTTTTTTTATAGTGAAATCCAATTTTTATCATTAAAATGAGTTTTTGGCTGAAAAACAAACAAATTGAGGGGTTGGAGAGCTGAAAAACCGTGTTTTTCGTCGTAAAAGTCAGAAACAAACTAATTTTCTGTGCTGCTTTCACTAAACGAATGGAAAAACTGTAAAATTCGACCGTTTTCAATGCTAAAAACAGAAAAAAAGCAGGAATTTTCCATTAATTTTTGCTTGAAATCCTGAAAAATTCTGTTTTTGAGTAGAAAAACTTAAATTTTCGTGAAATATCGTCATTTTTGATTGATTTTTCGGCTTTTCAACTGAAAATCGGCTATTTCCCAAGAAAAATAGAAAAAATTCAGAGAAATCTTTTTTTTTCACAAATTTGGAAAAAACCGAATTTTCAAATAAAAAAAATCGGGATAAAACAGGCAAAATGTGATTTTCCACCGATTTTTTCATCGATTCACCTTCTGGCCAGAGACACGCGCATCTCGCCAACGTACTGAGCAACTCGTTGAATTTCCACTCCAAGTCAGCGTCCAGATACGTCTGTCCGATCTGAAAATCGATTTTCTTGCTTTTCGTGTGGATTTACGTGCGTAAAACCTACCCATCTGGCGAAATGAGTGCTGGCAAATACGATACATGAGTAGACAATGCAGGTATAGAGCTGGTTTAGTGATTGTTCGGCGAGTAGGTCTTGAGGGAGTATTCTGGAATGAAGATGGGATATTTCTCGAAAAAACAAGAGAATTGGCCAAAAATCGTCACAAAAACTCACGTTACCAAGGGCATCGCTGCGTTCGTAGGATTCCTTTGTTAGTTGATTTTCGGGGCTCTGAAATCAGAAAATCAATCTCGATTTTATCGGCAACAAAGTTCATCAAATCTAATATTCGGCGGTAAAATGAGAAGGTAGATCAAAATTTTTTGTCAGAATAATTTTTTCAGCGAAAAAAAAATCCGTTTTCAGGATGAAAATAGTGTTTTTATCATACTTGCAAAATATCGGCCCGGGCCGGTAGAGAAAGTTGCCGGCCCGGCCCGGCCCGGTCGGCCCGGAGTCAAAAAATGAGCACAATTTTTTCACAAAATTTTTCGAAATTATTTAAAATTTTCATCAAAAATCGTCAAAAATCCTATGTACACTTGAGTTTTATCGATATGTAAAAACATAGTCGAAAATTCTACTTTTTTGCGAAAAAATCAAAAAATTTTCAAAAAAATTCAAATTTTCAAATTTTTGTACTGTGACCCGAGCCGACCGGGCCGGGCCGGTGAAAATTCTCAAATCGGCCCGGCCCGGCCCGTTGCAAGTATGGTTTTTATCGCAATTTTCTTTTTTTAGACTGGAAAACTCACTGGAAATGTGCATTTTCAGTGAAAAAACATGAGAAATTCACCAAAACTTATAAAAGTCTCTTT
Source organism: Caenorhabditis remanei (assembly GCF_010183535.1). NCBI lineage: Eukaryota > Metazoa > Nematoda > Chromadorea > Rhabditida > Rhabditidae > Caenorhabditis > Caenorhabditis remanei. The sequence goes on from NC_071329.1 coordinate 3,640,650, forward strand.
AACATGGTTTTTCTAAATTTTGAGATCGGAAAGCACGTGTACAGCTCAAAAATCACGTTTTTCATCCGATTTTTAAAGTTTTCCTCTGAAAAATTGAGTAATCTAGTCAAAAACCGCTGAAAATCGCGAACAATCAATTAAAAAACCCCAAATTTCAAACCGCCCGTGTCACGGTGATTTTTTCGGAACCAGCTAGTAGGTAGCGCCAAAAAAAGTTCGGCCGCAGTGGAAAATGAAATGGGCGGAGTCTTGATGCAAGCTTGGCACGCGGTTTTTGCAACTGCGGCACTCGTTTGGCTCTGCGTCTCTCTTCTCTCGCACGTGCAGGTAGAGCGCGTTCGAAAATGGAATAATTTTTTACACTGTATTGAATGTCAAGAAAAGTAACTGGCGGATTAAACTGTGAAATTGACGGCCATATAGTATGAAACTTATTGTTAAAAATTCTCCATCATTTCTTTAAGAGGCATTACAATTAAACTGCTGGTTGTTACAATTCACTTTTTAGCAAATTCAAGCCAAAGTTGAGGGTCTAGAAATTTCAACGGTGCAGTAGAGCGGGTTTGCTCGCGGCCGCCAATGTGATGGCATAGAAATCAAACCAAGTGGTTCCGAAAAAATCACCGTGCCGTGTTTCCAAAACTGTGCATTTTCGCGTGTTCGAAAGTTCACCGAATGACGTTTGCGGACTGAACTTTTTGGCGCGAAATTCAAAAATGAGTTTGGTAACAATTAATTTTCAGCGAGAAAAAGGGAACATTTTTGAAGGAAAACGCTTCGAATTGTGTGAAAGGTCGAGTTCTTATTATTACAGCAATTATAGTTACAAGAATTTTCACAAAGTGAAATTGAGATAGCGAGATTAAAATTATGCAAAATATCACAAAACACAAAATATTACATGAAATAGTGAGATTATATAAGTAGAATTACACGATTTTAGGCAAAATACCATCACAAATTAAATTAGAATAATGAGATTATCGCACTTGACGTCTTCTATTCCCCTTTCCAACAAACTTGGCCGGTGGTGGTGGCAATGCAGCGACACGGGCGGCCTCCTCCTCCTCAAGCCGTTTCTCGACTCTCTCCCGATGGATTGATCTCATCGGAGTGTCACCCATTAACCAGCCAGCGAGCATCCATCCCGAGTTGAGGCTCATCTGAAATTAATTTTCAATTTAATTTCCAATAGAAATTTGACTGAAATTCTGCGCATGCCACAAGAACGAGGGCGCATTGGCAACTCAACTGAAAATTTGTGATGAATTTCCAGCTTTAGATTTCTTATCGTCAAATTTGGATTCGATAAGATTATTCCGATTTCCTTTGCTGCTGCTGTCGCAAGACATCCTGTCACAGGTTCTTCATTCCCTGATTTGTACTGACGGTAATTGCTCGTTTCAGAATAGTTGTATGTAATTATGTCATATGTGCTTATTTTTGGCTCCCAATATCGCATAGTTACAAGGCCAATAACTTCGATATCGAAAGTTCGTATGAACAGTGGCATGGTATCTACAAGTGATTGACACCGTTTGGAACATTTGCGGAGGTTTAGTCTGAAAATGTGGGAACAGTACAATCAAACTCAGATTAGTGTGAAATGATACCTGGTTTCCAAACATAAAAAATCGGATAATTGACGTTGAAATACATATGGAGTTGACAGTAACAAGTTTTTGTTTCGAGAAGTTTGAGACATTGTTGAAATCTGGAAAATGGTGATCACACAAAGAAAAACCAATGAACATAAAAATGTGGGGGTTTCCAAGAAGTCAGCTATGTACACGAATGAAAATTATTGAGTCTGTCTCTCATCGTACGCGTCGCAAGCCTCTGCGTCGCGTGTGTGGTGTCAATGGTGCACATTGTGTATACACCGATCTTATTATGGAATCGCAATAGAAGGTACTTGCATATAATAACAATTTTTGCGGCACGGTGAAATGGGCGTGTCTCGGCTCATCCCACTTTTGCATCTCGCCATACTAATCGTCTTCAATGTTATACGTGTTTATGTGCAAGATCTTAATCAAAGAATGAAGACTGTTTTACATGCACGAAATTGTAAAAAGAAGTACTGCAAATTCTGCAAATTCTGAGAAGCAACAACTCAAGAACATCTCGAAATGGCTGACAAGTCCGCATATATGTCCTCTGGAAGATACAGCTCCGGATACATGAGATCCAACGCCTCCTCGTCTGAATACCAGAGTTGTACGGAATGTCAGTTTTAAGTTTCCGGAATCTGGAATCCGGAACCCGAATGGCAAAAAAATCCGGAATTCGGAATGATTCGATAAATTTGCAAGGCCCAGTCATTTTTTCGAGTGTTTTCGATGATATATAAAGTTTTGAACTACTTTTGAGGATCAAAACCGAAAAAGACGTACTATAGCTGTCTTTTAAACTCAAAACAATTTCCAAATTTCAACCTCTGAATTCCGGAAAAAGGAGACTCAAAAAACCGGAATCCGGAATCTTAATAAAAATTTTCATTTTCCGGAATCCGAAATCCGGAACTGGAATCATATTTTCAAAATCCGGAATCCGGAATGAAAAATAAATCGGAATTCCGGAATTCCGGACAACTCTGCTGGATACGCTCGTGAGGATTATGCTTCTGGAGGATCTGGTGGATCGAACAACAACAATCAAGGAGGATCCGGAGGAAACACCAATTCAAGAGCACAAGTCTTCAAGGCCCGTACTGATCAATCGTGCTACTTGGGTCCATAATTCTTCATCAAAGAAGCCAAACCGCCACCAGCCGATCGTCGTGTCCTTTATCAAAGCGTGTTCTTTTTTGATATAGAGAATTGTGTATTTGGAAAAAAAAATTAAGAAAACTGAGTCTCAAAAAAAGAGGTAAACTTTAATACGACAGATATTACAAAGGTCGTTTTTGAACAAACACATACATAAATCTCAAATCATTCTTCTGAATACAATCCACTCGTCATCAACGTTTACGGTATTCTTGAATTTCGGTCCTTCAAGTGTAACAGTCATGCTTCCATCGTCTTTATTTACAGCAGCGTTCTTTACAAGAAAATCGGTTATCCAAGGTTCCATATCACTTTTCATAACGCAAAACCTGCCCATCTCAAAGTTGTCCCGTTGCAGGTGATGCTGAAAAAGTAATAAGTGAGAAAAATTATGAGAAATGTTTCTATACCTCTACAATTCGAATGAACTCGAGCTCCGAAATGTTGCGTACATTGATAAGATAATTGGGAGTGTTCGATAACATATCGAATGGAATACGATCAACAACATGACGAATTTCAATACTTGGCACACGTTTAATTTGCTCTAAATGAGCAATTTTGTCGAGTGAATCACCAGTACGCTCTCCAAACAGACTGATTGATTCCAACTTTTCTGAAAATAGGGAAATATGTCAAAAGATAAATTGAAATGGTTCAAACTAACCGGACTTCAAACTTGACAGCAGTTCACAATAATTCTCTGGTGTTAACAAGTTGCCTCCAAGAGAAAAATGCTGGACGTTGATTTGGTGGGGAAGAGAGGAAATTATGGATTTCAAGTGTTTCAAGAAAATTGCTAGAAGCGATCCGACTTTTTCTTTATATTGAATATTACGAACTTCATTAGCAACTGAAAATTTGTGAAGAAAGAGTGAATTTATAGAAATCACACTAGCCTTTTAGGTGTAGATTCCCTATTTTCAAGTTTGGATTCAATAAAATAATTCCAATTTCATCGGCTGCTTCTTTCGCATGACATTCTGTCGGTTCTTCTTTTTTATCACCACAAAGGATAAGGATAGCAATGTATGAGGATACATATTCGTCCTCTGTGTGTATTTTAGATTCAGAGTATTTGATATTCACATAGCTAGATGCTTTAATAGCGAGGAAGTCTAAGGTCAAAGGCATGTTATCGACGAGTGATTGACACCGTTTGGAACATTTGCGGAGATTTAGCCTGAAAATGTGGGAACAGTACAATCAAACTCTAATTAGTGTGAAATGATACCTGGTTTCCAAACACAAAAAATCGTATAATTGACGTTGAAATAGATACGGAGTTGACAGTAGCAAGTTCTTGTTTCGAGAATTTTGAGGCATTGTTGAAATCTGGAAAATGGTGATCACACAAAGAAAAACCAATGAACATAAAAATGTGACGGTTTCCAAGCAGTCAGTTATGCACACGAAGAAAAATTATTGAGTCTGTCTCTCATCGTACGCGTCGCAAGCCCCCTCGCGTCGCGTGTGTGGTCTCAATGGTGCGCATTGTATATACACCGATCATATTATGGAATCACAATAGAAGGTACTTGCATCTAATAACAATTTTTGCGGCACGGTGAAATGGGCGTGTCTCGGCTCATCCCACTTTTGCAACTCGCCGTACTAATCAACTTCAATTTTATGTCGTGTCAATCGGTTCACGTCGCCTCCCGGCTACTAAACCTCCTTCTCAACACTAACCTTCTGTGTGGATCGTTATTGACCCGAAATCCTAACAAAAAAATCTTTCGTCACTTTTTAGAAAACAGCCCGTATCTATTAATGACGTGGATCAATCTGGATCAAGAGAAACGCCGATCGATTTCCACATCATTTTTTCTGGCTCAGAAGACGTCAATTTGAGATTTTTGAAAAAAAGAAATAGACGGGCATCAAGTGGGGAAAATTTCTTATCGTTTGGTCGAACTTTGAAAAAAATCGGTTCAGTAGGAAGGGCTGTAGGATCGGCGACATACAGACAAACATACAGCCGTTTGCGTTTGTTAATAGTAAAGATTTGTGAAAATGAAACGATATTGTAAAATAAGTAAGTGCAAATTAAGAAAACTGAATCTCAAGAAAGGGATCATTTTATTACGGCAGATATTACGAAAGTCGGTTTTGAAGAAGCGAATAAAAAATTAGAGATTAAAACAAAAACATGAATCTCAAATTGTTCTACTGAATTCAATTGAACCCTCCCCAACATTTACAGTATTCTTAAACTTTGGTCCATCAAGTGTTACAGTCATACTTCCCCAGTCGGTTTTAACAGCCGCGTTCTTTATGAGAAAGTCGGTTATCCAAGGTTCCATATCACTTTTGTTGAAGTGAATTCTGCAGAACATGAAGTTGTCACGTTGCAGGTGATGCTGAACAAATAATAGGTAAGAAAAATTATGAGAAATATTTTTATACCTCTACAATTCGATTGAACTCGGGCTCCGAAAAGTTCTCCACAAAGATACGAAACATTGAAGTGTTTGATAGAATTTCGAATGGAACACGATCAAGCGTATAAAGAATGTCAATAGTTGACACACGCTTGATCTGCTCTAAATGAGCAATTTTATGGAATGTATCACTGGGAGTTTCCGCTAAGAAAATGATTGATTTCAACTTTTCTGAAAATAGGGGAATATGTGAAAAGATAAATTGAGATGGTTCAAAACCAACCGGGCTTTAAACATGACAACAATACACAGTAATTCTCTGGTGTTGTCGAGTTCCCTTCGAGAAAAAGGCACTGGACGTTGATTTGGTGTGAAAGAGAGGAGAGCATTAATTTCAAGTGTTTCAAGAAAATGGATAGAAACGATTCGACTTTTTCTTTATATTGAATATTACGAACTTCATGACCAACTGAAATTTTTTTTTTGAAAAAGAGTAAATTTACAAAAATAACACTCACCTGTTAGGCCTAGTAACCCTATTTTCAAATTCGGATTCGATAAAATAATTCCAATTTCATTGGCTGCTTTGGTCGCAACACAATCTGTCACATCTTCTTTTTTCTCACCACAACAGAAAAAGTCAGCAATGTATAGGTTTACAAGTTTGTCATTTGTTCGATTTTTAGATTCGCAATATTTGATAGTCACTGAGGTGGATGCCTTAATATCGAGTGAATCTAAGGTCAGTGGCATGTAATCGACGAGTAATTCACATCGTTTGGAGCATTTACGGAGCATTAGTCTGGAAATTTGGAAATTGTAATATCAAACTCTAATTAGTGTGAAATGATACCTGGTTTCCAAACATAAGAAATCGAATAACTGACGTTGAAATACATATGGAGTTGACAGTAACAAGTTCTTGTTTCGAGAACTTTGAGACATAGTGAATTATTTTAAAATTTGCTAATCTGAAAAAAAGAAGCGCTGGATGATAGTCAATAAGAAACAACAACGGGAAAACGCATAAATGAATCGGTTTTCAAGCAGACAGTAATGCACACGAAGAAAAATTATTGATGCCGTCTCTCGTCGTACGCGTCACAAGCCCCCTTGTGTCGCGTGTGTGGTCTCAATGGTGCACATTGTGTATCTCTTCAACATTAGGTGGCCGATGTGTATACACGGGTCTCATTAAGACATCGCAATACTTATGTACTGCAAATCAAGAAAACTGAATTTCAAAAAAACGGGCTTCATTTTATTAATGCAGATATTACAAAGGCCGGTTTTGAAGAAACGAATAAAAAAAGTTGAAGATTGAACAAAAACAAGTGAAAGTGGAATGTCAGTTTAAATATCAATAAACAATTATTGTGAAAAGAGGTGTTTTCAAAACTTTCTTCTGATCAGGCTTGGTCGGAGAAAAATTTTCGGAGAATCGGAGAATCGAAATTTTCTCCGAAAAAAAAGTCGGAGAATCGGATATCCGACTTTTTCTCCGAAAAAAAGTCGGAGATTCGGATATCCGAAATTTTCTCCGACTTTTTTTCTCGGAGAATCGGAGAATTTCGGATAATTTCGGAGAATCCAAAAATGTTCCCAAAAATGCTTCTAAAACGGATTTTCTGTTGCGTTTTTCAGAATTCACCTTTTTAAAACATGTTTTAAAAGCGTTTACCAGAAGAAATACATCAAAAACAGAGTTCAGAGTGTCGCCGTCTCCGATATTCTCCGAAATTCTCCGACTTTTTTTTTGGAGAATCGGAGAATTTCGGATAATTTCTCCGAAATGAAAAGTCGGAGAATTATCCGACGGATAATTTCTCCGAAAAAAAAGTCGGAGAATTATCCGTCGGAGAAATTCTCCGAAAAAAGTCGGAGAATCGGAGAATCGGATTATCCGATTCTCCGACTCCGACCAAGCCTGCTTCTGATTAAATTTGTATTTAAAATTTAGGCTCCAGGGGCGCGAAACGGAACCCAAATTTTTAACCAAAACTGAAATTCTTATATTTAAGAACGTTTTCTTCTGATTGTGACCAAATCTTCTTCCACCACCACTTCATACTCGAATCTCGGTCCGTTCACCAATGCAATCATAGTCACCCCGTCGTTTCCTTGCTTCTTATGTTTCGAAACATATTTTTTCATCCATTGTTTATCATGGATATCGTAATTCAATATCACAACTTTTTCAAATGTGTCGTAGTTCAGATATTTCTGAAAAAAAGGTGATTAAAAAGTATATTCCGGAGAGTTGTCATGCCCGAATGAGTCGGTTCAAATCGTTCTCGAAAAAGTTCTTCAGTCGAACCGAAATTTCCGTATTTTTCAACGATGAGTGGAAAGGGAAACTGTCCAAATAACTATTAAGTTTAACGGACTTTGCTTGTTGGACTTGTTCCATGTTTAGAATTCGACTGAATTCACCACCTCTACCAATATTTCGCATTTCAATTGATTTTAACATACCTGAAATGTTTTTGACAAGGGAATGACCCCGAGTGTGACCCGAGTTTCTCTACGATGTTTTTACCAAAAATAGGCCTTACCGAGACTAGAACAAAACTATATGTTTTAGGTGCAACAAACTCGTTCCCAGCGAATGACGATCATTGTTCATTTTTTCAAAATTTTGTGGTCGAGCCACCTTGAGACATCGTAACTTTGTTCATTTTGAAGGATTTCTTAAAATTCAAAGTGTTATAAAAAGCTAAAAGTGTGGGCTATAAAAAAAGCTCATTGGACCAATTTACCAAAACTGAAACCTGAAAAGATACAAATCAAAACGTAAAAATGGACAGTACTCATGAAATCAGAAAGTGACCATTTTCAAAAAAAAAAGGTCTGGGACCATGTCTATTCGATTCCTCGTGTTGAGTGAGGTACACGTAAATCTTCAAATATATGGCTCACCTTCCATTTTAGAGACTTATTTTCAATTTTTCAACTTTTAAGGCCATTTCCACGTATCCCTATACGTTTGAGTTTTCTACTGAAAACGCAAAAACACAGACCTGGGCGGAATGTTGTTAAAACATACTCTAACACAGTTTTTGAAAACAATTATTGTGTTTTGGTAACTGATCGCTGATAAAACGAATGCGACCATTAATTTTTCCGATTTTCTTGTATAGGGATACGTGGAAATGGCCTTAAAAGTTGAAAAATTGAAAATAAGTCTCTAAAATGAAAGGTGAGCCATATATTTGAAGATGTATGTGTACCTCACTCAACACGAGGAATCAAATAGACATGGTCCCCCCAGACCTTTTTTTCGAAAATGGCCACTTTCTGATTTCATGAGTACTGTCCATTTTTACGCTTTGTATCTTTCCAGGTTTCAGTTTTAGTAAATTGCTCAAAAAAGTTTTTTTATAGCCCACACCTTCAACTTTTTATAACACTTTGAATTTTAAGAAATCCTTCAAAATGAACAAAGTTACAAAATTTTGAAAAAAATGAACAATGATCGTCATTCGCTGGAAACGAGTTTGTTGCACCTAAAACATATAGTTTTGTTCTAGTCTCGGTAAGGCCTATTTTTGGTAAAAACATCGTAGAGAAACTCGGGTCATACTCTCCTTCCCTTGTGAGATGAAATTTCTGTTCAAATTAATAAGCAAACCTGGTTTGAGATATGGAATAACGGATAGATGATGCTCAAATTGCATATCCTGGAGACATTTAACTTCCTGTACTTGTAGGTGATGTGGAAGTGCAGATAGAATAGGTTTCAGCTCCCGAAAAAACAAATTTTCCGCATTCCCTGGTTTGGTGGATTTAGAAAGATTCGAAAGGTATACTGAAAAAAACATATGTTTTTTTTTCAGATAAATCAGATATATGTTGCTCACCAAATACTATCATCTTGTTGATTTTCAGACTGGGTAGCGAGAAAATAGTTCCGAGATGTTCCGCCGCTTTTCTTACAAAAGATCCACTTTTTTCTTCATGATAACAGATGCATTTTCCTGATTCATGACGACGGTATGGTCTACCATCGGGCAGTTTACTGTATGTTACGTAATTTTTTGTTCCAAGTGCTGCTTCCGGGTATTCAAATGAAACAGCTGAAAAGACTGTGATCCGAAACGTTTCGAAAGTCAGTGGCATGCTGTCCACAAGTTTTTGACAACTTTTAGAGCATTTGCGAAGGTTTATTCTGGAAAAGAAACTCATGAAATACTGTACATCCAATATCAGAAATACCTGGTGTTCAAACAGAAACCGTCAAAAAGATTTCGTTGGAAGAGATACGGGGTTGAAAGTATTACGTTTTTCTCGCGGGAAGTTTGAGACATCATCAAAAACTGAAAAATGGAAATAATAGACAATGTATACCAGTAACAAAAGAAAATAACGATGGAAAAACTATAAAGTACACAGAGAGTGACTATCGACAGAGTAGACCGTCGTACGCGTCGCAAGCCATCCTGCGTCGCGTGTGTGGTCTCAATGGTGTATGTGTCTTCAACGAATCTACTCAAGGAAATTAGGTGTCCAGTGTGTACACCGATATCATTAAGACATCGCTATACTTACTGTGTCTTCAAAAATATATTTTTACGGCACGGAGTAACTGGTATGCGGCAGAGTTGCATGGAATTCCGACTTCCGACTTCCGGATAAGAAAAATCACTTCCGACTTCCGACTTCCTGATAAGGAATTTTACTTCCGACTTCCGGATAAGGAATTTTACTTCCGACTTCTCTCATTACATAACGGTGGAATTTCCGAAAAGTATATTTTGCAGAAGTACAAGGAAAAATGGTTTAAAAGGACAGAAAATAGGCTTTTCTTCAGCCAAAAACTAATTTTTCACTGATTTTCGCTAATTTTATGAACTTTTTCTAGGAGTTTTTGAATCTTTGCGAAAAAATCTAATCCCGACTTCCGACTTCCGGGTGTTTTTTAATTCCGACTTCCGGCTTCCGGATAAGAAATTTTACTTCCGACTTCCGACTTCCTGATAAGAAAAATCACCTCCAACTTCCGACTTCCGACTTCCGGATAAGAAAATTTTCACTTCCCAACATCTCTGGTGTGCGGCCCCTCTCACTTTTGCCTTTCGTCTTTCTGCGTGATTTTGGAATCAGATTTTTCAGTTATTTTCAGAAATCAAACGGTACCCAAATCGCGTCAAACGCACGCCAGTAAATCCTGACTGATTTGAACGCGTCCGAGGCACGCCAGACATATTTTTTTCAAAAATTGAAAAACACCAACGTCACGTCAGACCTTCACCCATACACAAAAATGCGTTAAAGGCGCGCCAGGCAGTGCCAAACTATTCAAAACGCGTCCGAGGCGCACCAGTAAGTTCAAACTAGTTCAAATGCGTCAAAAGCGCGACAGACATTTTGTTTTCGAAAACATGTTATGGTTTGTTTATTGCTGCAGCTACAGTATCCCTCATTTTTCTATTTTTTTTTCCGAAAACCCAGACCGTCTCTGTCCTCCGCCGCGCAGCCGTCGGAGTGAACCTCCCCCTAATTAGATTATTCTGTTATTGTCTACCGCCCCCTATCCCCATTTTCGAGGCGGACAAAACCTGTCTATTCTTTTTCTTCGTTCAAATTTCTTATTTTCTTTTCCCTGTCAGAAGAATGTCCGAGCTATTCAAAGGACACAGTTTGAATTTGGAAGAGGACTACGATGTGGATGGTGGGGCGTTTTTGAAGGATAAGGTAAGAGATGCTCCGTATCTATCTAGGTGAGTCGCTACGCAGTGGGAGCGCGCGCCTGAAAATTGGCTGCGTAGCGACTCATCGTTGAGTCAGTTGATACAAAGGGAGTATCACTAGAAAGCTGAGGCCGTGGGAATTCTGAATATGTTTTCAGATTTTGCTCTGAATCAAAATCAAATGAGATACGGAGCTTTTAATCAAGTTCTGACTGAAAAAACCGTATCTCCATCGGTTTTGACGCAAGACAAAAACTGAAAACATATTCAGAATCCCCACGACTCTAGCCTTCTAGTGATACTAATTCCGTATCAACTGACTCAAGAATGAGTCGCTACGCAGCCAAAGCGCACTCAACTTCCTTATTCTAAATCTCCAGATGGTAGCCCTCGTGTTCACCTCGATAAACCCGCGGAGCAAACGTTGCACCTCTTTCAACACCCTTCTCCAAAACCTCTACAATGCCATCAAGTCGAAGCACGATGACTTCGAACTCGTCTTCATTGTCAACAATCTTCTGACGGTACATGAGAGACACTTCCCGTTCAAATTCCCATGGGTTCTCGCGCCGTTCGGCGAGAAGGAGTATCAGTGAGTCTGATCGAAGAGGAAATGAAATTGTTTTCAGTCAAAAAAAATTTCAGATCGTTCGCCAAAAACTACCTCGTCAAGAACAACAACATTCCGTGTCTCTTTATCATCAAGCCTAACGGAGACCCAGTTCTCCGTATGAAACAGGAAGAAGTCCTTCAAAAAATCGATAAACCAGATGCATTATGGCAGAAATGGGCGGACGCTTATAACGACCTGAAGCCAAAGCCGATAAATTATCAGAATTATTCCCAGAAGCCGTCGTGGGTCAGACCTTTCAAGGAGGTTCGTGGGCCACGTCGGAATGAGTGCAACTACAAGTACTATACGTTGTATGAGTACAAGTTTTGAACTGCGCTCCATTGAACTGAATAAATGATTGTCCAGAAGAACCTGAAAACATTCAAAATTAGTGAGATTCATATCATAATTCAAGTTGAATACACAATACAAAATACAGAAGTAAATATCACAAAATACGGCGATGCGAGCTTCCTCGGCAACCTCGAATCTCTCACGATGGATGCTTCTCAGTGGGTATTCACCGCATAGACGAGCAGAGATTGCGTATCCACTGTTGACGCACAACTGCAATTTTCAGAAGTTTAAAATTTAAAAAAAAAGAATTCAGATAGCTATACCAAGTAGATACTAAGGTATTTCATAAATATGTTTTCCTGTTTCATGGTACAAGGGTAGACCATTGCGAGGCAGAGGATGGGATCGAGACCAGTGACACCGGTCAGATAGTGGCCTGAAATTGGATAACGGCTGAAAATTACGGTTTCAGCCGAGTTATAGCATTTAGACCATCGAATTTCAGCAGATTTCACGATAATTTCGAGGCTAGAGCGGTAGAAAAGAAGCTAATTGTTATAAAGTTTGACCGAAAAAGCTGAAATATTCATTTTGTCATCAGTTTTGAGATTTTCCTGCAGAAAATAAGTATTCGATCAATATCTACTCGAAAAGTTTGATTTTTCGGGGGGAAAATGACCTGAAAAAGTGTTTTTCTATAGCAAAAGCTAGAAAAATATGAATTAAAACTCAATTATTCATATTGTTCTAGATTTTTCTACGGAAAAGTACGTTTTCAAGTAATTTTTCGTCCGAAGAACCGATCTTTTCGATGAAAAATTGATCGAAAACTTATTTTCAGCAGTAAAATCTCAAAACTGATGACATAATGAAAACTTCTGCATTTAGAACCAGAAGAACTATTTTTCTACCATTCTGGCTCCAAAATTATGCTGAAAATCGCTGAAATTCGATATTCTGATCGTTATTACTCGGCTCTTTTGATCATCTGATGAAAAATCCGCGCCAAAAGCACGCCAGCCGCTACACCTACTTGTAACGAAGAAAAACGCGTAGACGCCTGCTTGATACTTCTTCAACTCCGGCGTCGCCGTTCGATGCAAAACGAATCTCAATGAGAAAGCGCCCACAAACTGAGCCACGCCCACCAAAACCAGCGAAATCGTCTCATTCAACAGACACAATTTGCCCAACGCAGGGAATCCAGTCAATTTGCCCGCGTATCCAAAATTTTCCGCTGCATAAATATAAGAGAAGAGAGCGGTGAACATTTGAATAACGGTGAGCCAAAGACGATCGCCGAAGAACATTCGATCGCGAGCGACGCCCTCTTCGACGAGAATTGATGCGTTTTCGCCGGCGCCGTTGTGGAGCCACTCGGCGAGTTTTCGGTGGATCACGATTGTGATGAACATTGCGATGTAGCCGTAGTGGGCAAGGATTATTCCTGGAATATGGGAGAAATTTGGGGTTTTTCAGAGAAAAATCTAATTTTTAAGAGACATTTAGAGCAGAAAATCGACATTTAATCATTGGAAATAGAGTTATTGGCTGAAAAATCAACAATTCGGTAGGTTGGAGGGCTGGAAACTAGGTTCTCTGCTAGTTTTCGTGAAAAATCCAAAATTCTAAAGTTTTGCGGCTGGAAAATGGAAGTTTTGAGTCATAAAAGTCAGAAACTAGTTTTCTGTGCCGTTTTCACTAAACGAATGGAAAAACTGTAAAAATCGACCGTTTTCAAAGCTAAAACAGAAAAAACAGGAATTTTCCACCAATTTTTGCCTGAAATCCTGAAAAATTCTGTTTTTAAGTAGAACAACTTAAATTTTCGTGAAATATCGTCATTTTTAATTGATTTTTCGGCTTTTCCTATTGAAAATCGAAAATAGGCTATTCCCCAAGCAACAGAAATCAGCGAAAACTCGTTTTTCACCAATTTTTGAGAAAAAGTGAGATTCTCGCGGGAGAAAAGCAAATTTTCAAATAAAAATCGCTACAAACACGACGAAACAGTGATTTTCCACCGATTTTCCACCGATTTTTTCATCGATTCACCTTCTGACCAGAGACACGAGCATCTCGCCAACGTACTGAGCAACTCGTTGAATTTCCACTCCAAGTCAGCGTCCAGATACGTCTGTCCGATCTGAAAATCGATTTTCTAGCTTTTTATGTGGTTTTACGGCCGTAAAACCTACCCATCTGGCGAAATGAGTGCTGGCAAATACGATACATGAGTAGACAATGCAGGTATAGAGCTGGTGTAGTGATTTTTCGGCGATTAGGTCTTGAGGGAGTATTCTGGAATAAAGATGGGAATTTTCGCGAAAAAACAAGAAAATTGGCCAAAAATTGTCACAAAAACTCACGTTACATGGGGCATCGCTGCGTTCGTAGGAGTCCTTTGTTAGTTGATTTTCGGGGCTCTGAAATCAGAGAATCTCGATTTTATCGGCAACGAATTTCATCAAATGTGTACAAAAAAGCAAACATTTAAAACTAAATATTCGGCGGTAAAATGAGAAGGTAGATCAAAATTTTTGTCATTTATTTATTTATTTTTTACCGAAAAAAATCCGTTTTCAGGATGAAAATAGTGTTTTTATCGCAATTTTCTTTTTTCAGACTGGAAAACTCGCTGGAACTGTGCATTTTCAGTGGAAAAGCATGAGAAATTCACCAAAACCTATAAAAGTCTCTTTAACATGGTTTTTCGAAATTTTCAGCTCAAAAATCACGTTTTTAATCCGATTTTTAAAGTTTTCCTCTGAAAAATTGGGTAAAAACGATGAATTCTAGTCAAAAACCGCTGAAAACCCCCAGATTTCAAACCGCCCGTGTTTCCAAAACTGTGCATTTTCGCGTGTTCGAAAGTTCACCGAATGACGTTTGCGGACTGAACTTTTTGGCGCGAAATTCGACTTTTCAGCGAGAAAAACGGAAAATTTTCGAAGGAAAACGCATCGAATTGTGTGAAAGGTCGAGTTCTTATTATTACAGCAATTATAGTTACAGAGTGAAATTGAGATAGTGAGATTAAAATTATGCAAAATATCACAAAACACAAAATATTACACGAAATAGTGAGATTATATAAGTAGAATTACACGATTTTAGGCAAAATATCATCACAAATTAAATTAGAATAATGAGATTATCGCACTTGACGTCTTCTATTCCCTTTTCCAACAAACTTGGGCGGTGCTGGTGGCAATGCAGCGACACGGGCGGCCTCCTCCTCCTCAAGTCGTTTCTCGACTCTCTCCCGATGGATTGATCTCATCGGAGTGTCACCCATTAACCAGCCAGCGAGCATCCATCCCGAGTTGAGGCTCATCTGAAATTAGCTTCCAATTCAATTTTCTAAAAATTTGACTGAAATCTCTAAAAATATTACAAGGTATGTGAGGATGCCCTTCGACGGAGTGTGGTTTCCCATATGAGTGCAGCCAAGAACAGTTGAAACAGCAACCATCGCGTCGATTCCAATCATACCAGTGAGAAAGTAACCTGCACTGCCTCCTGCACGAGAAAAGCGCCTCTCTTTTCGCACGCGGTCTGCGTCTCCTACAGGGAGGCACGTCTCTCACTCTCTCGCTGGGATTTGAGGGTGTTTGATTTAAAACTGTCAGATTTTGGTATTTCCAAAGAAAAATTAGGATTTTAAGAATAGAAATCAAAAGAACAATAACAATAATGTTAGAAAATCCAAAAAAAGAGGAAAATAATACTGAACAGTAGATAAAACGACAGCTAATATATGGTCAGTTTTGATCGAAAACGCTCAAAAAGCAGTGAACTTATACAAAAATCGGAAACGGATAACTTATAGTCCTTGTTGTCAGCTACATTTTAAGCTATAAAATATATTTTTTGCTTCAGAATGAACTGTGCTATGAGGTTTTCAAATGCCATTGGAGAAGAGATGATAGGGTTATTGGAAAAGACTTCGTCGCTACGTCTGGAGAAATTATTATTTTTTGTCAAACTTTCTTTGTTGCTATAGTACACAACCCGGTCTTCATTTTTCTAGTTGACCACTTTTTTGTGCGGTGTGTTCCTGGAAAGTTATGGCTCATGAAAGCATGGGCTCTCTGCATTCCTTCGTTAAATCGGTTCTTTTCATTCATGGAGCTATATCTTTCTAAGAAGACTTCGTACAAAAAAGTTGTCAACTACAAATATGAAGATCGAGATGTGCTCTACTCAAAAAACCAAAGATTGGAAAACAATCATTTCTTCAGACGTCGTGACGAAGTGTCTTACAGTAACCCTACTCCTTTTTATGCCTTTTTCGAAATTTTCAAAAAGTTTTAACTCACTTCATTTTGAAGAAAAACTTTCGTATCATGGCTCAAAATGTAGCTGATAACCGTCCCAATAAGTTGACCGTTTCCGATTTTTGAATATAGTCTTCACTTTTTCACAAAACTTCGAAAACCTCCAAAAATCGCCATTTTTTCACGATTTTCAACTGATTTCTCCAAATTTTTTACTCAGCTCAGTTTTCAACCGAATTTAATGTTTGATAGTGGAAAATGACGGTGAAGATATTCTGAATAACTTGACCATCTTCTTTTTTTGAAAAAAAGAAGTGTTTTCAGTTTTCGGTCCATGTCGGTCATACTGTAGATGCAATGATGTGAAGAGAGTGAACATATTGTATTTTTTGTGGATATTATCCATATTACAGCACAAATCGACACAATTCATAATTTTTATAACAAAAAAACAAGAAAAACTTCGGAAAATGTTATAAATCCATAGAAAATCTGAATTCGATGCGGTGTCGCGCCATAATTATTCCATTCCCAGTGTTGATGTATGTTTTGTATATCATATTATAGCTAAAAATCCCCTCATTTCATTTATATCACTTTCAGTCTCAAAATATTATGTTTTTCTAGTCGCCGACAACCTTTTCAATTTCAGCAAAAAAAATTTCAGTGTGTGATGCAATCGCGCTCTATTTGCACGCGTGAGAGAGTGGAGACGGCAGACGTCGCTTTTCTCGTGCATTTAGCGTCGCTTTTCTCGTGCAGGAGGCAGTGACCTGGAATTGGAAACATTGGAAGCTGGCCTAACTTTTTTGGGGGAGGGGGGATTTCTAGGCCGCGAGTATCGGTGAGAGACGCAGAGTTTTTTCTCGCGCCGACACAGATTTTCATAGTATTTTTTGAAAATTGTCATGAAAAATAGCGAAAACTGTGAAAATCTACGTCTCCCGCTGATACTCTCTCTCGTTTGCGATGGAGCGCTGTTGTAATACAAATGCTGGGCTAATACCTCCAACGATGAAAACAGCGTAGACAAGAACATGATACTTTTTCAACTCCGGTATCGCCAAGTAATGCAAAACGACTCGAATCAAGAAGGAGAGACCAAACTGCATTCCTCCAACCGCCTCCATTGAGATCTTCTCCGTGAAAAGACACACTCGTGGTGCGACTCCGCCCAACCCGGTCAACCAAAAAGTGAGATTCCAAATCCCTCCTGCATACACAAAAGCAAACGACGCGGAGAGAACATGAGCCACCGAGAGCCAAATGAAGTCCTCGTCGGTGATACGAGTGCGTTGAACCTTCTCTTCGATGAGAAGCGACGAGTGGAGACCGGCGCCGCGGTTGAGAAACTCGGCGAGCTTTCGGTGGAGAGCGACGGCGATGAGCATTGAGAATGGGCCGTATTTGTCGAAGATCAGCACTGAAATAGAGAGATTTTGAGGGTTTTTGAGGTTTTTTGACTGAAAAATCACTATTTCTAAGCAATTTTCAAGATTTTCAACCGGAAAACTTGCTGAAAATGTGTTGAAAACAACAAAAAAGCTCTTTTTACGCTAAAGATGTGAGTTTTCAGCTGAAATGTACTGTTTTTAACACGCAAGTTTTCAAATTTCAATTAAAAACGGCTTCCCGGAGATGTTTTCACCCAAAACTGTGAAATTCGACCGTTTTTGATCTTAAAAACTGAAAAATCTGGAATTTTTCATCAATTTTCGTCTGAAATCCTGAAAATTTCTGTTTTTAAGAAGAAAAAACAAAAATTTTCGCGAAATATCGTCATTTTTAATTGATTTTTCAGTTTTTCCTATTGAAAATCGGCTAAAATTCGCGAAAAAAACATTTTTTACTGAATTTTGAGATTTTCCAACGAAAAGTACGGACTTTTACGGGAAAAAAGCAAATGTTCAACTAAAAAATCGTGAAAAATGCGTCCAAAAAGTGATTTTCCACCAATTTTTGTCTGAAATTCTGAAAAATGATGTTGTTTTTAAGTAGAACAAACTCAACATTGGCAAAAATCAGCAAAAACTCGTTTTTCTTGAGATTTTTCACTAAAAAATGCGCATTTTAACAAAAAAAAAGCAACATTTTCACACAAAAATCGCGAAAAATACGACCAGAAAGGGATTTTCCCTCGATTTTCCACTCAATTCAGTG
Organism: Caenorhabditis remanei; assembly: GCF_010183535.1. NCBI lineage: Eukaryota > Metazoa > Nematoda > Chromadorea > Rhabditida > Rhabditidae > Caenorhabditis > Caenorhabditis remanei. The sequence continues at coordinate 3,658,845 of NC_071329.1, forward strand.
AATTCACCTTGTGGATTGAGACACGCACACATCGTCGTCATACTGATCAACTCGTTGAATTTCCACATCATGGATTCATCGAGAAAACGATCGCCGATCTGAAAATTTGTGTTTTTGCTTCAAGCGTAGATTTTGGGCTGTAAAATCTATTAGCTCCGCACAGTTCTTACAACTGCGCTCCACCGAAACCCCTTTGTCTCTTTTTCTCTGAGTCTCTCAATTTCGCACACAATTTTCGTCGGTTTCGGTAGAGCGCGGTTGTCAGCTGTGCTTATATACCCGTCTAACGATTTCCGTGATGGAAAACAGGAGAAAAGTGTAGACGATGAATGAATATAACGGGAATAACGCCTCGTTTTCGAGAACTTCTTTTATGAAGTAAGGGAACGCGAGGAGTGTGGATACTGTCCATCTGGAATGGAAAATTGTGATTTTATTGAAAAAAAATCGAATTTTTAATCACTTCGACGCGATATATCGTGGCATCCGGGACAGTTCTTCGGTTAGGTTTTGTACAACTGGCCAGACCACGTCCCACATGGCGAAGGGCTGAAATTCGGTGATTTTTGAGGGAAAATGGAAGATTTTCGAGAGAAAAAACTGGAAAATCGAGAAGAAATGAGGAAAAAGAGTGAAAAACAGACTTTTCGCGGAAAATTTTGGGTCAAAATCATCATAAAGGTAGATCAAACGGATTGAACAGATATTTGTGAGTCTAGAAATACGAAAAATGCAATTTTCAGCTTAAAAATGTGTTTTTTACATGAAAAAGCAGATTTTTCAGATTTCTGACTGAAAAATCTGTCCGAAATGCACATTTTTTGAATGAAAAATGCCGAAATCGAGAAAATCGAGCAAAAACAGTGAAAATGAATTTTCGGCCTAAAAACAAGTCTTCCACTGTGAAAAATACGGACTTTATGCATTTTTCTCGGTTTTATATTCCAGAAAATCCTGAAAACCCCATTCTTCGCCTTCAAATTACTGAAAAATCGCAAAAAATTGGCTGAAATATTGAAATACAACGAAAAAGACAAAATTCGAAGCCGCCCGTGTTTCCAAACCTGTGCATTTTCGCGTGTCGAAAGTTCACCGATAGACGTTTGCGGACTGAACTTTTGGCGCGAGATTCAAAAGTGGGATATGCAAATACGACTTTTCGGTAAGAAAAAAGTGGGAAAAGTGCATCGAAAATCCTGAAATATTAAGAAGGGGTGAGTTTATATTATTACAGCAATTATAGTTACAAGAATACAAAGTGAAATTGAAATAGTGAGATTAAAATTAGGCAAAATATCACAAATTATAGGATAGGGAGATCACAAAATAGGTATATCAATGTAAATCATGATTAAATTAATTTCTTCTGTTCCCTTTTCTAACAGGTACGATCCGTGGTGGTGGTAATGCAGCGAGACGGGTGGCCTCCTCCATTCTCTCGGTATATTCCTCGAATCTCTCACGATGGCAAGTTCTCCTCGGAGTGTCGCCGAAGAGACAGGCAGCGAGCATCCAACCGAAGATAGTGCAGAACTGGAAAAGTTGATTAATTGGATGATTAGCTCTTCGGATAATTAGGAATTACCACGTAGACGAAGAGAAACGTTGGAACAGTGTACCGATTCAGGGTGCAACCAGTGAACATTGCCACGGCGACGGCTGGATTCATTCCAGTGAAACCAGTTAGGAATTGGTCTGGAAACAATGAAAATTGAATAATTTCAATTAAAATTCTTCTTTTTTGTTATTTAACTGTCTTTTCTTTCTTTGATTCGATGATTTTGACATTAAAACACACCAATAGCAAGTTCTGAGGCTAAAAACACTAATTTTTCGCAAAGTCAGGTTTATGGATAATTTTTCTATCGACTTATACAACTTTTGACCCATTTTCAGGCTGAAATTCACGTTTTCGAGCGAATTTTAGCATTTTCCCCCATTATTCGGCGCCCAACCCACTTCCAACAAGGAAACTGGCGTAGACGAGAACATGATACTTCTTCCTCTCCGGCGTCGCCAAATGATGCAAAACGAATCTCAACCAGTCCCTGAACAGTTGTCCGAGGTACTTTTGGTTGGACACGTGGTTTAAAAATTTGGACACGTGGTGGTCCCCAAAAATGCGATTTTTTTTGGCGAGCTTCGCTCGCCATATTAGTAATTATAGTTTCTAAAAGGTTTCTTTAATTAATGATATGAGGTATCATTCTGTAATAGAATGACATTTGGATGCTTACAGTCACGCAAATAAACTTTCAGAAACGGTTGCGATGGAGAGATTTTCCAGGACAAACGACCAGCGCCACGCTCAGACACGCCATACTATAAAAATGTACATAGATGTTCTTAAGATATGTACATATATGCTTTCATAATGTATTTTTTTGAATATGAATTGTTGTTATTGAGAGGAGAGATATACCATGCTCATGAAAACAGATACGACAGACAATTTCGACACGAGAGAGTGAAGCATAACAATAGAAACAAGTTGCAAAATTTGTCATATTGAAAAAAAAAAGATTTTGACTCAGCGGGGTTCGAACCCAACTTCACTCGCACCACACGCATCTACTTTACCGCCTGCGCCACACACCAACTCCCTGACTTCCTTCCTTCGAGGGATATAAGAGACTGCTACTCCGCGCATTTTAACCGGCTCCGATTACTTCAAACTTGCTCTTTTCTATAATTTATTGAGCTGATATGATCAAATTCAGTGCGGGGATGCTAAATACCCCGCTTTCTACCACCTGCAGCGCAAGAGAAAAACGTTACGGCCCGTTTTTTTGATGCCTACAGTAATTTGTCAAACAATGAGCCATAACTTTTTTCTGTGACGACGCAGGTGGTCAGCACGTGGTTTTTTGAACTCTACGTATTTGATTTGATATATTTGTAACAAAAAATTATGAAAAACTAACCCGTATTATAGCGAACGAACAAAACCGGACAACTGTCCGATAATCGGACAGTTGTCCGATGTCTTTATACGGGTTAGTTTTTCATAATTTTTTGTTACAAATATATCAAATCAAATACGTAGAGTTCAAAAAACCACGTGCTGACCACCTGCGTCGTCACAGAAAAAAGTTATGGCTCATTGTTTGACAAATTACTGTAGGCATCAAAAAAACGGGCCGTAACGTTTTTCTCTTGCGCTGCAGGTGGTAGAAAGCGGGGTATTTAGCATCCCCGCACTGAATTTGATCATATCAGCTCAATAAATTATAGAAAAGAGCAAGTTTGAAGTAATCGGAGCCGGTTAAAATGCGCGGAGTAGCAGTCTCTTATATCCCTCGAAGGAAGGAAGTCAGGGAGTTGGTGTGTGGCGCAGGCGGTAAAGTAGATGCGTGTGGTGCGAGTGAAGTTGGGTTCGAACCCCGCTGAGTCAAAATCTTTTTTTTTTCAATATGACAAATTTTGCAACTTGTTTCTATTGTTATGCTTCACTCTCTCGTGTCGAAATTGTCTGTCGTATCTGTTTTCATGAGCATGGTATATCTCTCCTCTCAATAACAACAATTCATATTCAAAAAAATACATTATGAAAGCATATATGTACATATCTTAAGAACATCTATGTACATTTTTATAGTATGGCGTGTCTGAGCGTGGCGCTGGTCGTTTGTCCTGGAAAATCTCTCCATCGCAACCGTTTCTGAAAATTGCGAGAGTTTTTTTCCCTCACAACTAAATTCAGTCTTACCAAAAAAAAAATTTAAAAAATTTTTTTTCCAAAATGTTGGACACCTGGTCACCCTCATTTTTTCAAAATTTCGTCTTGGACAGATGGTGCTCGTCCGATACCTCTGAGACTTTTCGGGGACTGAATCTCAACAAGAACGTCGCCGCGAATTGAATCACTCCCACATACTCCAATGGAACGAGTTCTCTACAAAGACATCTTCTAATCGAAACCTCCAGCCCAGTCCGGTTATAAGTTGACTTTAACACGTCAAACGCGGCTCCCTGAGCAAGATAAGCGCAGAAAACGTGAATAACGATGAGATAAAGTGCGTCTAGAATGAAAAGACGACGACGAATAAGGCCTTCTTCCAGGAGAAGTGATGAGTTCTCGGCGTGAGACGGGTGGAAGTACTCGCGGAGTTTCCAATGGATCACTATGGCGATGAACATTGCAGAGAAGCCGTAGTTCTCTTGGAGAACCTCTGAAATTTGGGAGTATTCGAGATTTTGAGGAAAAGTCGAGCTAAAATGAGTCAAAAATTACTAAAATTGAGCATTCATAGTCAAATTTTGACAGAAATCCAAGCGTATTCACCTTCTTGAAAGATGCAACAACACAAATTCAAAATGCCGGCAAACTCTCTACACCATACATGATGTTTGAAGACGAGATCATTGATCTGGAAGAAAAAAAAGTGATTGTAGCTCGAAAATCCGTTAAAAACCTTTTTGAATCCATAAGTGAGTCCAAATATGCCAATTGTGAAGAGAATGGATGCGTATAACGGATGCAATTCCTTGTGTTCGAGTAGATTTTGTATTAATGAAGATGTCATGGTTAGTGTGGATTTTGGTGCTTCTGGAAAGAGAAATTCGGTGAAACGCAATAAGATTTTCGCTCGATAAAAACGACAGAAAAATCCTGAAATTGCTCATTTTGGGTTATTTTAAAAGTCATTCCAGCAAAAAACATTTTGTGCTAAAAACAACTCAAAATCTCCTCACGCAAATTTTTCAAGTTTTCGGAATGAAAATGACATATTTTGGTAATTTTTGCTATTTTGAATGAAAAGCAATCCGTAAACTCAATTTTTCAGCTGAAAATAAGTGAAAAGCACCGAAAATCGACCGAAAACACACAAAATCTACTAATCCCAACTTTTCAGCCTAAAAATCTCGTTTTCCTTGATGAAATTACTATTTCTAGACTGTTTTATGCGATTTTTGTGAAAAAATGACTCGAAAAAAGCAAATTATTAGGCGGAAATCCTTGAAAATCTCTGAAAATCGGCTGAAAACGCTGAAAATCAAAAAAATAATTCTAGAATTTTCTGAAATTGTGCATTTTCGCGTGTTCGAAAGTTCACCGTTCGAAAGTTCACCGAATGACGTTTGCGGACTAAACTTTTTGGCGCTAATTTCGAAAAAGTGATTTTTTTTTGCAAAAAAACTGAAAAAAAAGTTTTGGAAAGCTGAAAATTGTTTTCATTTTGTACGTGCTCATTTTCAGATGTGCCAGTACCAGGCTTGGTCGGAGTCGGAGAATCGGATAATCCGATTCTCCGATTCTCCGACTTTTTTCGGAGAATTTCTCCGTCGGATAATTCTCCGACTTTTCATTTCGGAGAAATTATCCGAAATTCTCCGATTCTCCAAAAAAAAAAGTCGGAGAATTTCGGAGAATACCGGAGACGACGACACTCAAAACCCTGTTTTGGTGATATTTCTCTACTGGTAATCGCTTTTAATGATGATAAAACATGTTTTAGAAAGGTGAATTCTGAAAAACACAACAGAAAATCCGTTTTAGAAGCATTTTTGGGAACATTTTTGGATTCTCCGAAATTATCCGAAATTCTCCGATTCTCCGAGAAAAAAAGTCGGAGAAAATTTCGGATATCCGAACCTCCGACTTTTTTTTTCGGAGAAAAAGTCGGATATCCGATTCTCCGACTTTTTTTTTCGGAGAAAATTTCGATTCTCCGATTCTCCGAAAATTTTTCTCCGACCAAGCCTGGCCAGTACCTACCAACAAGAACGGAGCATTTCTGAAAGTGTCTGTGGAACGAAGTGATGAGGAACATGCAGATCTCGAGGAATGCATTCTCGTGCTCAAAGTTGAAGAACAACAGTGATCAATTATTTATTGGGGGCTTACTAATAATTAAATATATGTTTTTATTAACATGCCGGATAAATTGAGATTTTGACCGTTTGAATCAACTTAAGAATCAATTCTAAGTTGAACACAATAGTCGTCAGTATATTCGCAAGCTACCGTTGAAACCACTAGGGTTTTACCGTCAGTCGTGGGGATATGAGCCCGTCTGGAAACATAGAAAAGTTGGAATTTTTAGATTTAAAGTGCAGTGGGAAAACAACTTGAGATTAGGTCATGAAATATTAAATATTAATAAATCACAGAGGGCGCAAGGGCTAAGGTCCGCAACTAACATATTCGAGTTTTTCGCGTTGTGTGCACGTCGTGGCTTATATTGAAAGATGCGATGCGCGCGCTTTTGTGAGCAAACGAGGAATTGAGTAACAACCTTGTCCGAGAGGACTACACGGCCGCCAGGAAAAACTCTTCCACCAAATCTCATTTTGAGTCAGGAGAGAACGGGAATTGTGATGTTCATAGCGATTTTTTTGTATATACATTAATAATGAACATTTTAAAAATGTTCTGGAGTATCTGAAGAAGTTTGAAAATGTGACATTTGTCATCCCTTAAGACTACTTTGAGCGCGTTCAAATCAAAATTGGAAACTGGAAATGAGTTCACCTGGGTACCATCTATGCATACTTGTCAACCGGGCCGGCGCGTAACTCGCTTGAACTCAATACTATGAGCTGAAAAATATACCAAAATATAGATCTCGACGAGGCTTTTTTGGCCATTTTCGCGATTTTGGCACTTTTTTCCAGCCCGCGACACATTAACAAATAGCCATCCGGCCCGTAGTAGGCCACGGACATAGAACTCGTCGAGATCTACATTTTGGTATATTTTTTAGCTCATAATATTGCGTTTGAAGCGAGTTACGCGCCGGCCCGTGTCGGCCCGTTTCGGCCCGGTTGACAAGTATGCATCTATGTTATCACAAAATATTGCCGCCTGGCTGGCAAAGCATTTTCAAATAAAAACTTACTGCTTCCACGATTTTGATTCCTTGAATTCTTTCCTGATCTTCCTAAATAGTGCGATAAGAAACTCATCGCTTTCGTTGTTTCCTCCTTCCATCGTTATTTCCGCAGAAAGTCCGTAAGTGAACGAAGAGCCCACCTCCTTTCCAGCACACATATAATGTCGGATGAGGGCAATGAATCCATCCACCGAAATCACATTACCGTCGTAGAGTAGATGGATCTTCTTATTCGGTAGGTTTAAGAAGATTGGGACCCAGTCAGTTCGTGGAAAGGGTTCAGAAACGATCAACTCCTCGGCACTTCTGACCACAGGATTTTCAAAGATTCTCGAGTCACTGACTTCAAATTTGATGCTCTTCAGAGGGTAGCAGGTCTCGTCGATAAATGGATTCAACGCTTCCAACGTGAGATTCTCATCGGCAGATGTATCAATATTGCGAAGTTTGATCTTAAGTTCAGGTGGGAATCGGATAATAGACTCTCCACTTAAATAAATTGTGTTCATTGTGACTGGATGAAGACGACCGCCAAAAATCTTGAAAATCAAATATTTCAGAGCTTCATGAAGTTTCTTCTCATACTTCACCATCTCCACTCTCTTCGTCACCCCACTCACACTATTTTTGATAGTTAGCATGATGAAACTGTTAAATGGCAACGCACGTCGATCCCTCCGACAATAGAATGACTCGAGAAGTGGTTCCAAGCGCATGATGTGATCACTCAATGTCTGATGAGCAAGGGCTCGTGCAAACTCGAATTCCTTGTATTCTCTATAGCAATTTAAAAGATCCGTAGTTGTGTTAGGACCCATAAAGCGATTCATAATCTGATTGATTTTCTCGGACGAATGGATAGGGTCGCTTCGGAGATCAACTGGTCCAAAACTTTCCACAACAGCCAGTTGTTCACGGTATACTCTCAAATTCCTCTCGTGTTCATCTAGTCTAGTCACATCTTGACTTGGGTTTACTTTGTATTCTCTCTCCCTCCACTCCCTCAAATCAGTATCTCCGGGAGTCAGTGCTCCTCTAGTCGACCAATCTTCAAATCCATATTCATCTATATCTGATTCCAATCCTCCATTCTTGTTGTCTCGTTTTGCAGAATCCGGGCAACTGCCTTCTGGATATTCCTTGAAAAGTCCAATTTTATATTCCTCGTCATCAATCAAAAATGAGTGCTCTTTCGGCTCAAAACTATCGATTGTCAGAGGGACTGTTTTGTCAACTGAGCAAAGGGAAGGGCACCGGCCGGTGAGATTGATTCTGGAATTTTCAAAGAATTGCATGTTTTGAATAAATCGAGCATTTCACTCACCTCAAAGTAGTTTTCATATAATGAAGGACTGCTTTCAGACTTTGATACGCAAGTGGTGGATTAGCATTCATTCTGAAATAATTCAAGGTGAAAACGGGACAAAATCATAGTTGTCAAGGTTCGAAAACCCGGGCCTAGACAAAAGTTCCAAGACACAGCCCGGCTTTTTCGTATTTTGTCAAATCAATATAAACCGCGACACGCGCACGCAACGCGACTCGAAAAAATTTCAAATCGTTGCGGACCATACACCTCACTGATGTGCCGGCTTCAAAAAAGTAACAATTAAAACAGTTTTTTGACTTTTTTTCAATCAAGATGATTATTCAGAACGACTTCTAATTCTAAAACATTTCGCGAAAGATTCAAACATTTTCGAAAAATTCGATCTCAAGTCCAGGTCTGGACAACTATGAGAAGATCGATAAAATGAAAGACAAAAAAAGAAATATACGACAGAAATAGGAACAATGATGTGTTAATTGCTGGGTGTGTGTGCAGGAGCGCTCACCCACTGCCGTCATTAGAGCGCATTTGCAGACCACGTTTTTTGGATCTTTTTTTCTCTTTCTGAATACATATTTCAGAGTTTTCCCATAATTATTAGGTTTTGGCGCATAAATATTAGCCGAGCAAATTCGTTACAACTGCGCCCCGCCGCAAACGAGAGAGTATCGGCTAGAGACGCAGATTTCTTTCTCGCGCGAACAATTATTTTCACAGTTTTTGACCTATTTTCACTATTTTTCGAAAGTTTTTATGTAATTTGTTCTTAAAAACAGCGAAAATAGGTCAAAAATGGTAAAAATATTTGTTCGCGCGAGAAAAAATTCTGCGTCTCTCACCGATACTCTCTCGTTTGCGGTGGGGCGCAGTTGTAAGAGGGGGTGGGGCGCTAATACCGAGTTTTCATCGGTACACGTTCGAGTTGCGAAATTTACGAAATTCTTATTTAGTTCCGCATCTCTCAAATTTTGAACCTTTGAAGTAGTTTTAGGATAAATCGAGAAACCAGAATTTATTTTCAAAAAAGTTTATTGAACCAGGTGTTCATAAAATCGAGAGGATAATTTCAATTACGATAAAACCATCATTTCAGATGACAGAAAGATAAGAAATTAACAAAACAAGATAAAGTTGTTGAGTAGATTAACAGATTCCCTATTGCTCCAATGGAAGAATCTGCAGCACAAGATTATATGGAAAATATTCATCTCTACTATATTCCACTGACACTTTTAGAGTTGTTCCGTTGTCGATCGGAATGTTGGCATTTCTGAAAATTGAAAATGGATTTCAAGTAAAAATCGATTCAAAATATGTACCTGTGTCCAGAGATAGAGTTCTTGAATTGCGCCTTGATTTCCTTGAATACTTCTTTGTGAAAACCATCAATATCAAGATACTCATATTCTGTCAGTTCAAGTCTGTAACTGAAGCTAGCTCCCACTTCTTTTCCACAAGACACCCAATGTCTTATAATGGTCATAAAGTCATCCACAGGCATCGATCCTTCAAGATAACTTACTTTATGATTTTCCAAATTCAAAAGAATAGGGAGCCATCGGATCTCTTCATGAGATCGGCCAACAACGAGATGCTTGGCGCTTCTAAGCTTTGGATGTTGAAACACTGCAGTGTCCCATACACTTATTTTGAGACATTTCAATGGATAACTGGACTCCTCAATGTATGGCGCCAACTCGGCGAATGCACAATCTACTTCTCCGTCAAAGTACATTTCCTCAATTTCCATTCGAAGTCCTGGTGTCAGACGAAGGATTTCTGATTGTGGAATCAACAACTTGACTGCAACTGGATGACGTCTATTCTCAAAGATTTTGTGCATCAAGTAGTTGAGCGATTCGTGGAGTTTTTTTCGTACTTGATAAACTCGATGTTCTTCTTAGTGTACCTATCGGAAATGGTGAACATAATATAACTTTCAAATGGCACCGGGAGTCCGTCTCTCCGTGCATACCACTGCTGAAGTATTGCCTTCGTTTCCAATATTTTGTCCTTCAGTTCTTCATGAGCCTTATCTCGTGCTTCTTCAAACTCCGGTTGAGTGCCGTAGTGCGCAGTAAGTTCTTCACTGGTATATTCTTTTACAAAATACGAAGTGATTTCTTCAACCGTATCTTCTGAGTAGTATTCATCAAAGACAAAGGAAGAAGTGGTCATTGGTCCAAAGCTCTCGACATAATCCAGCCGTTCTTGTAAGTCAGGAAGTTCTTCTTCTTCTTTTTTCTTTATTCCAACTTCATTGATTTCTTGATAAACTCTGACCCTGTCATTCGAACACCTCAAATTGACGTCTCCAGGTCTTAATTTGTCTAAAGTCTGCCAGTCTTCGTATCCATGTTGATCTAAATCGGTGGCCAATCTTCCCCAAAATTTGTTGTCGTTCTCCACGATAGGGCACATGCCTTCTGGATACTTTTTATAGATTCCAACTTTATACTTCTTGCCGTCAACTGTAAACGATTGATCAGTAAACTCGAGTTTCTTGATCTTGAGGGGAACCGCTTTCTCGGCTGACCGAATCGAAGGGCAGTTGATGGAGAGCCGAATTCTGAAATTCATTGTTTAAATTGAAGAATGTTTTCAAAGCTCAGTAGCAGAGATGCGTGGAAGTCTTATTCGGAAGTGGGAGGTCGGAAGTCGGAACTCCATGTAACTCTGCTCACTAGCACCGTTTTAAGTTAGTACATTCTAACAATGTTCGTTCGCTTTAAAACTAAATTCAAAACAACATTTATAAGCGGTTTAACCACAAAAGTGTGTTTTCAAACAAGTTTCTAGATTTTCACAGCAATGTTGATTTCGGAATTCGAAATTTCGACTTCCGGATAAGAAATTTTCACTTTCTTTTGGTTCACATGCAATTTCACGATTAACTTACCTTAAATTCGGATCCATGTGTTGCAGGACTGTTTTCAGACTGTCGTATGCCAACGGCGGACCGGGATTCATTCTGGAATTAGTCAAATTTCTAAAAGTGAGACAAAAAATTGAACAAGAATAAAAAGAAAGAGGCACACATCGATCGATCGTTTGGTGTCCCTGTCTGTGTGCGAACGGGCAGAGCGTAGTAGAGTGTCGTATCGCGAGACGATTCCAGCTGATTTCAGCATATTCTCGCAATCGTCTCGTTTTGCTCTGTCTCGTTTTGTCCAGCATAAAGTTCAGCATATTCTCGTTCAGCATAGTTCAGCAAAGTTCAGTTCAGCAAAAGTTCAGTTACAGCATATTCCAGCACGTTTTATTTATTTTTCATTCCCGCATAATTTCATGCTGGACATTGCGAGAATCTCGCGAGATGAACGTGAATTATTTTTCTGTGAGAAAAATAGAAAAATCTATGCTAACGTGTTATTTCCGTGATCTTTCATTGTGAATCAATCATTTTGAACTTTTTTCGAAGGTCACGGTTCTAAAAATTTCAATTTTGCTTTATTTTCAACATTCATTTCGTAAAAATTTGCATGAAAAAATGATTAGAAACGTCAAAATTAAATTTCTTTATACGAAAGAATGGCCACGTTCGTCTCGCGAAATTCTCGCAATGTCCAGCATGAAATTATGCGGGAATGAAAAATAAATGAAACGTGCTGGAATATGCTGTAACTGAACTTTTGCTGAACTGAACTTTGCTGAACTATGCTGAACGAGAATATGCTGAACTTTATGCTGGACAAAACGAGACAGAACGAAACGAGACGATGCTGGATTCAGCTGGAATTCTCGCAAAGTGCTGTAACTGATTCTCGCGAGACGACACTCTAGAGCGTAGACATCGATAGTAAAGTAGGAGGGACCTATACGTAGACGTCGAAGAAATGTGTATAAGGGGCTAGATACAATTCCTTCGATACGGTTTGTACCATCGACGATTGTCAGAAGGCAACAAATTTCACTAATTTTTGTACAGAAAATGCGGGTTTTGAAGTGCTTCGGAAGATTGGAATATTTTATCAAACAACTCAATGAAATATTGATAGACCGGATCAATATCTATCATTTAATCACAAAATCATAAAAATATGCATTGTCTCTGTGCTTATTCCATTCATTTTGGTTTTTTCATAAAATGAGCTTTTTAATGAGCAAATTGAGCATACGTGTTTTTTTGAGCCAAGAACCTGATAAAGTATGAAAAATATGTATGGATCATGAGTTAAATCCTTTTTTGCTAAAAACCACAAAAAGAGGTGAATCCATTTCCGTTCCTGATATAATTTTAAGTTTTTATGCTCAATCTATTTTTGATTACACAATTTCAACTGAAAATAAGGTTTTCACAGCAAAAAATTCGTTTGCCGCCAAATTTGTAAATAAAAAACATTGTTCACGCGTTTTGCGTCAGTATGAGTTAGTTTGACTTGATTTGAAGTTTCGGACATCGTGATATTTAGGAAGTTTACGAAAATTTGTGTTGGAAGGTGTTTGAAAAACAAAAGAATACACACTCAACGCAATAATTTCCCATACATACATAAATAACATGTGCTGCCTCCCTCCGCCATATTTTTGTCTCTTACCTCCTTTTTCCCACTGTCTCTAATCATTTTCCCTCCTTCTCTATTCCTCTTGCATTCTAATTTCTCTTTATATATTCTCAATTTTTAGAATATTGTTTATTTCGAGATTTTTGTGTTCAAAATTCATTTTCCAACTAGAACAATCTATAGAAATCCAGTCGATCGATTTTCCCCATGTTATTGTCTTTCTGTCATATCCTGGAATATGTTTGCTCCCATCTCATTTATTTAATTTCAGAATGAATCCCGGTCCACCGTTGTCTTACGAGAGTCTGAAGACAGTTCTCCAGTATATGGATCCGAATTTGAGGTGAGTTAATTGAGAAATTTTCTGTAAATTCGTAGCAAACTTGTCTCGGGCCGGGCTGGGCCAAAATCGTATTTTTTTTGTCCTTGAAATTCGAAATTTTTTCCGAAAATGTCGAGTTTTTGACTAAACTTCAGAATTCAATCAAAAGCTAGTTATGCATCAAGAAATAGGAAATTTTTAAATTAAAATTTTTTTCAAAAAAAATGATTTGGGAAGTATGATTTGTAGAGCTTTTGACCAGAAACAACAGTATATCGTAATGGTGCTACCAAATTTTCAAAACTTCCCTCTTGAAAACCAAATTTCAGAATTCGCCTCTTCATAAACTGTCCTTCGATCCGATCAGCTGAAAAAGTAGTTCCTCTGAAGATCAAGAAACTCGAGCTGAGTCATCGATGGATTGCCATTGACGATACGAGGTATACAGTCGGAATTTATAAAAAGTATCCAGCGGGCATGAGTCCTCCTCTTGCTGAAAAAGAAAACGGATATGGAGGATTGGCCACCGATTTAGATCAACATGGATACGAAGACTGGCAGACTTCATTTGAAGTGAGACCTGGAGACGTCGATTTGAGGAGTTCTTATAAAAGATCGAGAGTTTATGAGCAAATCAATGAAGTTGAAACAAAGGAAAAAGAAGAAGAACTGCCTGACTTACAAGAACGGCTGGATTATGTCGAGAGCCTTGGACCAATCATAAATTCCAACTTGGATGAATCGTATTCTCGGCGTATGTTTAGAGAAATCACTTCGTATTTTGTGATAGATGATATCAGTGAAGAACTAAGTGGACACTACAGCACTCAACCGGAGTTTGAGCATGCACGAGCTCAGGCTTATGAAGAACTGAAGGACGAAGTCTTGAATACGAAGGCAATACTTCAACAGTGGTATGCACGGAGAGACGGTCTTCCGGTGCCATTCGAGAGCTATATTATGTTAACCATCTCCAATCATGAGACTAAAGAAAATAAAAAGATAGAATTTGTCAACTACGAAAGGAAACTCCACAAATCGCTCAACTACCTGATGCACCGGATCTTTGAGAATAGACGTCATCCAGTCGCCGTCAAGTTGTTGATTACAAACGCAGAAATCCTCCGTTTGACACCAGGACTTCGGATGCAAATTGAGGAAATGGACATAGAGAAGCAGATCGTGCATTCGCGGAGATGGCGCCATACATCGAGGATTCCAGCTACCCATTGAAATGGCTTAAAGTCGATGTTTATCACCCTTCCATTTTCCAACACGCGAAGCTAAGAAGCGCCAAGCATCTCGTGGTTCTCGGAATGGATCACAACGACTGGCTTCCTATTTATTTGAATTTGGAAAATCATAAAGTTCATGTAATGGATCATCAGGTTGTAGGATTGATGCCTGTGGATGACATCATGGTTTTTATCAGACATTGGACATCTTGTGGAAAAGAACTAGGAGCTAGCTTCAGTTACCGACTTAATGTGTATAATAAGCGTGAAAGGTTAGATTTCCATGAGGAAATATTGAAGAGAATCAAGAAACAATTCAAGAACTCTATCTCTGAACACAGGTACATATTTAGAATTTATTTTCACTTGAAATACATTTTCAATTTTCAGATATGCCAAAATTCCGACCGTCCACGAAACCACTCTAAAAGTGTCATTGGAACTGAGTGATAGGGAAAACTTTCCTTGGGACATTGTGCTGCAGATTCTTCCATTGGAGCAATAGGGAATTTGTTACCTATTTTAATAACTTTATTGCAATTTTCTTTGTATTATCAGATCTGTTTCTTGTTTTTCTGATTTCCGATCTTTTGGGCTTTTGGTTCCATAAACTTTTCGTGAATGATAACTTTCTTTATGATTCTCCAGAAATAAGATATTCTAAACAACAATTAAACAGCATACGGTTGGCACGGCGCCAAAACGACTTAGCTTCATTTGCCGTATATTTGATGCGAAGTTAATAAAAATTTTGAATTCGAAAACTGCTAAAAATAAGGTTTTCAATGGTAAAAATTCGTTTGCAGCCAAATTTTAAAATAAAAAACATTGTTCACGCGATGAAATAATAAACACTCAACGCCATAACTCCCGAGCCAGGAATCGATATCTGTGTGCTGCCTCCCTCTGTCGTGTTTTTGTCTCTTAACTCCTCTTTCCCATTGTCTCTAATCATTTTCCCTTCTTCTCTATTCCTCTTGCATTCTACTCTCTCTTTATATATTCTCCATCTTTAAACTTTGCTTATTTTGAGATTTTTGTGTTCAAAATTCATTTTTCAACTAGAACTATCTATAGAAATCCAATCGAGCGATTTTCCCCATGTTATTGTCTTTTTGTCATATCCTGGAATATGTTTGCTCCCATCTTATTTATTTAATTTCAGAATGAATCCCGGTCCACCGTTGTCGTACGAGAGTCTGAAGACAGTTTTGCAGTATATGGATCCGAACTTAAGGTGAGTTAATCGAGAAAATCACTGTAAATCTGTAGAGCCTTTGATCAGAAATGACAACTGTGTAATGGTGCTACCAAATTTTCAAAACTTCCCTCTTGAAAACCAAATTTCAGAATTCGCCTCTTCATAAACTGTCCTTTGATCCGATCAGCTGAAAAAGTAGTTCCTCTGAAGATCAAGAAGCTCGAGCTGAGTCATCGATGGATTGCCATTGACGATACGAGGTATACAGTCGGAATTTACAAAAAGTATCCAGCGGGCACATGCCCACCTCGAGTTGAGAGGGAAAACGAATTTGGTGGATTGGCCACCGACTTAGATCAGCATGGATACGAAGATTGGCCGGGTAGACTTCAATTGAGACCTGGAGACGTCGACGTAAGGGGTCCTTTTGAAATAGTCAACGAAACGGGTTATCGACAAATCCAAGGATTTGAAATTAGGGCAAAAGAAAAAAAACTGCCTGATCTACAAGAACGTCTGGAATATGTCGAGAGCCTTGGACCAATCAATGACCACTTCACTTTGTCCTATAATCACTCTGATATTCAAATAATCATAAAATATTTCAAGGAAGGCAGAACGACGACAGATGCTACTTCACACTTCAAAGTTAAAAAAGAGTTCGAGCATGCGAGAGCGCAGGCCTATAGTGAACTGAAGAACAGAGTCTTGAATACAAAAGCAATACTTCAACAGTGGTATGCACGGAGGGACGGTCTTCCGGTCCCATTCGAGAGTTACATTATGTTAACCATCTCCAATCATGAGACTAAAGAAAAGAAAAAAGTTGAGTTTGTCAAGTACGAGAAGAGACTTCCCGAAGCTCTCAACTACCTGATGCATAGGATCTTCGAGAATAGACGTCATCCAGTTGCTGTCAAGTTGTTGATTCCAAAATCAGAAATTCTTCATCTGACACCAGGACTTCGAATGGAAATTGAGGAAATGAACTTTGACGGAGGGTCATATCGCGCATTCGATGATATAGCGGCATATATTGAGGAGTCAAGTTACCCATTGAAATCGGTCAAAGCCTGTGTTTATCACCCTTCCATTTTCCAACACACGATGCTTAGAAGCGCCAAGCACCTCGTGGTTCGCGGAATCGGATCATTTGAATGGCTCCCTATTTTTTTGAACTTGGAAAACCATAAAGCCCATATAATATGGAATTACCTTGATGAAACAATGCCTGTTGATGACTACATGACTCTTATCAGACATTGGGTGTCTAGTGGAAAAGAAGTTGGAGCTAGCTTCAGACAGCCTCTTAAAGTGGAAAAAGGTGCGGAGCTTGAGACGAATTATTTCCATCTAGAAGTATTCAAGGAAATCAAGGCGCAATTCAAGAACTCTATCTCTGGACATAGGTACATTTTTTGAATTAATTTTACACATTTTTAATTTTCAGATATGCCAACATTCCGACCGACCACGGAACTACTTTAAAAGTATCAGTGGAGCTGAGTGAAAATGAACAAAAGCCGTGGGACGTTGTGTTTCAGATTCTTTAATTTCAGCAGTAGGGGATATATCGCCTACTCAATAACTTTAATAAAAAAATTTTGTATTACCAGATCTGTTTATTGTTTTGCTGATTTCTGATATCTCCGTCATCTGAACTGATGGTTTCTATGTAATTCATTTTATCCTCTTGATTTTATGAACATTTGGTTCCATAAACTTTGCATGAATGATAACTTTTTTCGATAATTTTCCGACAGTAAGGTATCGTTTTTAAGAAAGTGCTTAATCGATGTATAGAGCATACGGTTGGCACGATGGCAAAAAGATTTGGCAACGATTTTTATGTTTATTTGTCGTATACTCGACAATATAAACCGCGACGCACACGCAACACAACTCGGAAAAACTTGTATAATACTATGTATTTATTTAAAAGGAGTCGATTAAAAAGTAAATTTTTTGATGAAAAAGGTAAAAAACCGAAAATTCAATTACAGATTTAGAATAGATGACATGCTCACATACCTTCCGATGGAAGGATCTGCAGTACGATGTTCCATGGATACTCTTCCTCGCCACTCGGTTCCACTGACACTTTCAGAATTGTGTCGTTGTCGGTCGGAATCTTTGCATATCTGAAAATCTTTATTTCAAACCAGAAGTCAATTCAGAATATGTACCTGCGCCCCGAGACAGACTTCTTGAATGTTTTCTTAATTCTCATGAATACTTTCTTATGATAATCATCCATTTCAAGATCATCATACGCGTCAAGTGAGAAACTGAAACTAGCTCCTTCTTCCTTCTCACTAGATATCCATCGTTTGATAAGTCTCATGTAATCCGCCACAGATAAAATTTCCTCGTCACATTCATTGATTAAATGAACTTTATGGTTTTCCAGTTTCAGAAAATAGGGAAGCCACTCGATATCACCATCGGTTCCGACAACCACTAGCTGCTTGGCGCTTCTAAGCTTCGGGTGTTGAAAAACCTCAGTGTCGTACACAGGAATTTTAAGCTTTTCCAATGGGTAACTGGACTCCTCAATATATGGCGTCAACTCCGCGAATGCACGATCTACTTCTCCGTCGAAGTGCATTCCCTCAACTTGCATCCGAAGTCCTGGTGTCAGACGAAGGATGTCTGATTGTGGAATCAACAACTTGACAGCAACTGGGCACCGTCTATTCTCGAAGATCCTGTGCATTAAGTAGTTGAGAGCTTCGAAAAGACTCTTTCCGTACTTGACAAACTCAACTGTTTTCTTTTCTTTAGTCTTATCATTGGAGATGGTAAACGTAATGTAACTCTCGAATGGGACCGGGAGACCGTCTCTTCGTGCATACCACTGCTGAAGTATTGCTTTTGTATCCAACACTTTGTTCTTCAGTTCTTTATAAGCCCGAGCTCTCGCATGCTCGAACTCTTTTCTAACTTTGAAGTGTGAAGTGTGATCTGTCGTCAATCGGCGTTCCATGAAATATTCAAAGATGATATCGATATCTATCTGCTTATATGACAAATCAAAGTGCGGATTGATTGGTCCGAGGCTCTCAACGTAACCCAGCCGTTTTTCGAGTTCAGGTAGTTCTTTTTCTTTCTCCTTAATTTGATCTCTGTCGACCTCCGGATACTCTCGGTATCTCTCGAAATCATCCCTCAAATCAACGTCTCCAGGTCTCAATGTAAGTCTAGAGGGCCAATCATCGAATCCATCATGATCCGAATCAATTCGCCATCCTCCATCTTCGTTTTTTTCTTCAACGGATGGAGGGCACATGCCTTCTGGATACTTTTTATAGATTCCAACTTTATACCTCATGCCGTCAACTATAAAGTATTGATCAGCAAACTCGAGTTTCTTGATCTTGAGGGGAACCGCTTTCTCGGCTGACCTGATTGAAGGGCAGCTGATGAAGAGAGAAATTCTGAAAAAAATCGATTGATTCTGAATTTATTTCCTAGTTACTCACCTCGAATTCGCATTCAAATGCTTTAAGACAGTTTTCGAACTTTCGTAGGCAAGTGGTGGATCGGGATTCATCCTGAAATTAGTGAAAACTGACGAAACAATTAAAAGAAAGAGGAAAAAATGAGGCGAAAGAAGAAAATTGTGACAGAAAAATCTACGAGTAGATTTTAAATTTGTGTTAAATGTTGTTTTTTGGTAAAATGATAGCTCTGCTGCAAAAAACTTCAAAATATCACTAACAAGGGAACCTTTTAAGTGGGAGCTAACGCCAGCAAAAACGACCTATACAGGGTGAAAGAGCGTGTTTGAAAACCTATAAATCAACTTTCAAAAGTTGCTTACGTGACCTATAAGTGGGTGAAATCTCGACCTGAAAATTGACCAATTTTACCATTGATTTGCTGAATCTCCTATAACGTTTGTAAAGACTACGGCGGCAGTATAAAAACGTGATCGAGTGGCGCAGGTGGTTAGAGCCTAGGAGGAGAAAAGTTTTGCCCTGGTTCGACCCCTGCACCATTTTTTCTTTTTTTTTGTTGATTTTTCCCACTTTTGTTCTGTGATTTTTTGGAATCTATCATAAATCATAAATTTCAGCACTTTCATCTGTCAACTGGCAGAAATTTCTCATAATCATCATTTGAAATGGATTCAGAAGGGAATCACGTTGGTGGTGGTACAAAAAATTTATATGATAGATTCCAAAAAATCACAGAAAAAAAGTGGGAAAAATCAACAAAAAAAAGAAAAAATGGTGCAGGGGTCGAACCAGGGCAAAACTTTTCTCCTCCTAGGCTCTAACCACCTGCGCCACTCGATCACGTTTTTATACTGCCGCCGTAGTCTTTACAAACGTGGTAAAAGATACAGCAAATCAATGGTAAAATTGGTCCATTTTCAGGTCGAGATTTCACCCACTTATAGGTCACGTAAGCAACTTTTGAAAGTTGATTTATAGGTTTTCAAACACGCTCTTTCACCCTGTATAGGTCGTTTTTGCTGGCGTTAGCTCCCACTTAAAAGGTTCCCTTGTAAATTCATAGCCGAAACTTTTTTATTTTATTTTTATTGTATTTTCGGTTAACACTTTTCTAAAAAAGTAGTCTTTCGAACAGTTTTTGGAGCCGGGCCAAAATCAAATCTCGACCCGTTTTGAGACATTTTTGAAAAAATTCGAATTTTTGAAATTTTTGAATTTTTTTTCGGAAAAGTATATTTTCACCAAAACTGTAAAAATAAATCAAAAAGTGAATATTTCTGATAATTTTAGTATTTTCACTCTATTTTTTCGAAAAATTTCAAAAAATTTTAGTAAAAAATGGGTAACCACTTTTGAACTCCGGCCCGATTTTTGACAAAAAAATCGAAAAGAAAGTCAAGAAACTTGTCTGAAGAAATCAGTTTTTCGGAGGCAAAAATCTTAATTTTTATGAAAACTATGAGTATTTCCAGCCCAGAATCCTGTTTTTGAGTACAAAACTTTTTAAAAAATTTGAGAAAAATCGAAATTTTTTGCTTAATCTACACATTTTTCGCACGGTTTTTTCGCAAACTATCCGAAAAAAAATGTTTCGCCGTGAATTTCATAGGAAAAGTACAGAAAAAACTCAAAAAATCGCGTAGCCCAAATTCCGAAAATTGGCGATAATTTTATCGATAAATTTCAGGTACATAGAAACCTTTTCAAATGTTTTGTTGCGCTCAAACAGAAGTAACAAAAAAACGTTGAAAACTGTGAAAAAAATAGAAAAAAAGAGAATTTTTTATTAAAAAAATTAAAAAATTAAAACAACGATGCTCCGAAATTCCGCATCGCGCCCTGTTTATCCATTTCTAATTTTCGAATTTTCTTTTGGAATTTTTGGGAATTTTCGGAAGTATAAAAGAAAAAAACATGAAAATTTGTTCGAAAAAGTGGGAAAACGAGGAATTGAGCAAAAATCTTGTCCGAGAGGACTACACGGCTGCGCGGGAAAACTCTTCCACGAAGGGCGCTTATGAGTCAGGAGAACGAGAATTGTGGCGTTTAGAGCGATTTTAAGGCATATGCGGCAATAATAAAAGTTTCTTAGAATTGTCTGAAGTATCGGAATCTGAAATAAAAAAATATCATACTTGCAAACAGGGCCGAAACGGGCCGACACGGGCCGGCGCGTTAACTCGCGTCAAAATGAATATTATGAGCTGAAAAATATATCAAAATGTAGATCTAGGCGAGTTCTATGTCTGTGACGTACTACGCGCCGGAATGGCTATTCGTTAATGTGCCGCGGTCCGGGAAAAAGTGTCAAAAATCGCGAAAAATTGCCAAAAAGCCATTCTAGTCCGGCCCGCTGCACATAACCGAATATCCATCCGGCCCGTAATGGACCACGGAGATAGAACTCGTCGAGATCTACATTTTGGTATATTTTTCAGATCATAATATTGAGTTTGACGCTAATTACGCGCCGGCCCGGTTTGCAAGTGTGCTTTAAGCTATTCAATACCTGTCTGTCCGTATGTCGGTCAGTCGTTCCGGATGTCCACGTGTTCTTCCTCCAACATCCCACTATTCTTGTGTTCTGCTCCTCAAAAACCCATCAAACTTCAACTTGTGAAAAACCAAAACTAAAAAATAAATGATAATAATTTATAAATGAAACCCTATATCCTCCATTCTTTTCTAGCAGAATGTGCAAGAGAGTGTCAACATATACACAAATATTGGCTCAAATTATTTGGTGCATGTGGAATATATACAAACTTTTTATTCTGTTATTTCTGTTTTTCAGCAAAATTCCTTAGTTTTCATTCATTTGAGAATTCAGGAAAAAAAGCGGCGCAGGCGCACCAGATTCCTTCGTCTCTGGGGAAAATTTGAGGATTTATTTCATAACCCAATTATTTCGAAAGTCGTTATTTTTATTTTCTTAGCCTCTCTTTCTCACTTTTTAAACTAATCCTTCATTTTTTTTTCCTGATTTCTGCGTCTCTTCAGTCCCCCGTACTATTTCTGGTGGAGCCGCGGAGCACCGAGGGACCAGGGACCATTGAGAGAGAGAGAGAAAGATGAGAAAAAAAGAAAAGTGCTCCACACATTTGTCTTCGTTTCGTTGAGCTTGGGTTCCCGACCGGGGGCAACATTTTTTTGCGATGGGTATATCGATTGGTTCATTTTCTCACGATTTTCACTGTACTATACATAATTTATAGTAGTTTAAATGTGCTCTGACGCTAATATAAAGAAGTTGACAGGAAATCCTTAACTTTTCAAAAAATATCGAAATAGTTAATAAAATATAACAGAATAAACCCGATAAATAATTCTCTTCGGCAGTTTTCAGTTGAAATTGTCCAAATTTGACAGCGTGTCATGGCATTACTGATTGTCCCATCAAGTAGAGTTTTAATGGATCAAACAGAGCAAAAACAGAACTCCATTATTGTAGTTGACAACTTTGATGTACGGACACTCCCTAGCAAGTTACATATCGTCGAAGTAATTTCTCTCTCAAATCGACCAATTTCAGTGCAAAATATTGCGATTTTTGAGCTGTCGTCTTAGAATGACCAGAACTCTCTAGGGAGTGCTCGTACAAAAACGTTGTCAACTACAAAAATGGAGCTCTCCCTTTATTCGGTATGATTTATAAATAATCTACTCTGTGGGACAATCAGTAATACCCTAACACCCTCTCAAAGTTGGTCATTTTCAACTGAAAAAGGCCAAATTGTCTATCTTTTTGCACGGTACTGTAACATGACACAGGGTCTAGGATTGAGTAGTGAAATCGTATGCGCTCCACTAGACATTGGCGGCAAATTCAAATTTTAATTTTTGCAATTCGCTGTTTCACTGTGGCATTTTGGTACGCAGCTTAATCGACCAGTTTTGAGCCGATTTATGCCAGTTTTCCCGCATTTTTGGCCAGTTTTTCGACTGTCGCGCGTCTTTTCGAGATCAATTCTATTGAAAAATAGATAAAATTTTTAAATATAAAATTTATTTTGATTTTCGCGCTAAAATTTCAGCTGATTTCAACGGAGCGTGTTTATTTTCACTACTCATCCTGAGACCCTGTGACATGACGAATCTCTAAAACTGAATCTGTATTTCCCCTAGGTTTCCATACTGAATCACCATCTCAATCTGTGATTTCCCATCCTTGGCTTTCCGAACCCCATTTCATTTCCATATTTCTGCAATAATTCTAGTAGAGGGAGGAGCCCATAAAAACCGTCCATTATTTTGTGCATAAATTTAGTTTCATTGTTCTCAATCTAGTTATATAGTTCTGAGTCAACATCTTGTCAATGTCCTCGTTTATGGCTTTGTACACGTATTACAGTACACCAGATAAAGCTGTTGCGCCTTCTTTAAGTTCCCTGATATGATAGGTGTCCTGACTATAACTCTCTAGGGATTGCTCAATGGTGCCATTTTTCTGATTTTACAAGTTAAAAGGTCATTTCCGGTGTCACATCGGGAAATGTGAGAAATTTTTGAACTGTACATCTGCATATATAGCATACTTACAAACCGGGTCAAAACGGGCCAACCCGGGCCGGCGCATAACTCGCGTCAAACTCAATATTATGAGCTGAAAAATATACCAAAATGTAGATCTCGACGAGTTCTAAATCACTGATATTATACGGGCCGAATGGCTTTTCGTTGATGAGCCGCGGGCCGAGAAAAAGTGCCAAAAAACGCGATAATGGCCAAAAAAAGCCATTCTAGGCCGGCCTCCGGCATATTAACGAATAGCCATCCGGCCCGTAGTAGGTCACAGACATAGAACTCGTCAAGATCTACATTTTGGTATATGTTTCAGCTCATAATATTTAGTTTGACGCAAGTTACGCGCCGGCCCGTTTCGGCCCGTTTTGGCCCGGTTTGCAAGTATGCTTATTTGTAATCAGAGTTGAGCGGAATTCCGCCTTCCGCCTTCCACCTTCCACTTTCCGCTATCAGTGGTTACCGAAAAAACAAAATTTAGCACAAATTTAACCATTTTAGTGTTTCTACCTATAAAATAAGGCCAAAATCGTGTTTTTGAAAGCGACATTGTAAAAAACGCATCCCGCTCAACTCTGTTTGTAATGTTATAACTCTATAGGGATGGCTCAATGGTGTCATTTTTCTGATGTTACAAGTTAATAGGTCATTTTCAGTGTCACATCGGGAAATGTGACAGTTTTTTATTGAAAATTTGTATCTTTAGTCAATTCCTGAATTCATTTCATTTTCAGCACTTTCTGAAAGATCACTCCGTTGTAGTTTTCTCTTCTGTGTTCCCCCTCGCCTTCCAATACCTGACTTCTCCCTTTTCCTTGTGTCTTCTGGAATTGTAAAGAAGACGTCGTTAGATTTTATCACCTTCGCATTGGAAGGTTTGTACACGCATTCTCTCAGTTATTAAAACCTATCTTCTTCTTCATATAATTTCCCTCCCTTTCATTTGACCACTTGTTGTGTGTGTGTTATCACATTCTCTTGTCAGGAAGAGAGGGGGATTTCGTTGTTAACAGCTCAAACATCTCATTTTATATTTATCACTAAGATTTGTTGAACACAGGTGTGTGTATTTCATAAGTTCTTTCTTGTTTTCAGGAAAAAAATTTCGTAATTTTCAGTTTTGACATGATCCTCACGGTCTCACTTATGGTCTCATGGCTTCAATTTTTGGAGGGTTGACAACTTTTTTGTACCGACAGTCTCTAGAGAGTTATACTTAGTTTAACAACAAATTTTCGTGTTTTTTCATTTTATATTGAGAAAAAAAGAAAAAAACTAGGAATTGAGCAAAAAATCTTGTCCGAGAGAACTACACGACCGAGTTTTGAGTCAGGAGAACGGGAATTGTAGTGATTTTTAGCATATTTTTAAGGAAATTGACTGAAATTTAGCCCAGACGCAGTTTTTCATGAAGATCGAGCTGAATTTAATGATAGACTTTAAAGGAGGACTGAAGTCATATTTTTTTATTTCAGATTATGATACTTCAGAAAATTCTGAGCAACTTTCATCATTGGAGCATATGCTAAAAATTGCTCTAAACGCCCTAAATTCACGTTTTCCCGGCTGAAATTGAACTTTCGTGGAAGAGTTTTCCGACGCGAGTTTCTTCGTCCGTGTAGTCCTCTCGGACAAGTTTTCTTTCTCAATTACTCGTTTTTTTGCTTTTTCAAAGGGGTTTCGTTGTTTTTTCTCAAATTTCTTCGTTTTTTTCAACAAAATATCACTTAAAAATGCATTATTGACAATATAATGCAACAAAAGAAAAAAACAAACAAACAATAGGAAAAATACGGAGTAAATTAGACGATTTCTGTAAGAAAAGTTAAATAATCGTGTAAAATACGTATAAGTATTGTCAATAATGCATTTTTAAGTGATATTTTGTTGAAAAAAAACGAAGAAATTTGAGAAAAAACAACGAACCCCCTTTGAAAAAGCGAAAAATCGAGTAATTGAGAAAGAAAACTTGTCCGAGAGGACTACACGGACGAAGAAACTCGCGTCGGAAAACTCTTCCACGAAAGCTCAATTTCAGCCGGGAAAACGTGAATTTAGGGCGTTTAGAGCAATTTTTAGCATATGCTCCAATGATGAAAGTTGCTCAGAATTTTTTGAAGTATCATAATCTGAAATAAAAAAATATGACTTCAGTCCTCCTTTAAATATTTCACAGAATTTTGTATCGAAAATTGGATAAAATTCTATAAAATGTGAGAGTTGTGCGGTTTCCGACTTCCGACTTCCGGATAAGGAATTTTATTTCCGACTTCCGTCATTCCATAACGGTGGAATTTCGGAAAAGTAAATTTCGCAGAAACACATGGAAAAATGGTCTAAAAGGACAGAAAAAAGGCTTTTCT
The DNA here is from genome assembly GCF_010183535.1 of Caenorhabditis remanei. Lineage (NCBI taxonomy): Eukaryota > Metazoa > Nematoda > Chromadorea > Rhabditida > Rhabditidae > Caenorhabditis > Caenorhabditis remanei. The sequence goes on from NC_071329.1 coordinate 3,684,619, forward strand.
CTTATTGTTAGGGTTTTTGAATATTTGCAAAAAATCTATTTCCGACTTCCAACTTCCGATTTCCGGGTTTTTTTTTCACTTCTGACTTCCGACTTCCGTTTTAGAAAAACTCACATCCGCACAACTCTGTCCGTATTTACTCTAATTCGCAGTTCTTCATTATTTTTTTCTGAATTCAATAATATCAGCACGGCACGCTTCTTACAACCGCGATCTACCGAAACCGAACGAAATTGTGTGTGAAATAGAGAAGGGGGTTTCAATGGAGCGCAGTTCTAAGAACTGTCTTTTAAATTTTTACAGAATTTTGTTTGAAAATTGGCTAAAATGCTTCAGTACCGGACAAAAAGGTATCAACTTTGGCTGTTTTCAGTGGAAAATGACCAACTTTGACAGTGTGCCATAGTAATACTGATTGAACCATCAAGTAGATTTTTAATGGATCATATAGATTGAACGTAGAGCTCCATTTTTGTAGTTGACAACTTTTTTTGTACGGACACTCCCTAGAGAGTTATGGTCATTTTAAAGGGACAGCTCAAAAATCGCACTAAATTGCACTGAAATTGGTCGATAACTCTCTAGGGAGTGACCGTACAAAAAAGTTGTCAACTACAAAAATGAAGCTCTACGTTCAATCTATATGATCCACTAAAAGTTTTTTTGGTGTGATAACCAGAATTACTATGGCACACTCTCAAAGTTGGTCATTTTCCACTGAAAACAGCCAAAGTTGATACCTTTTTGTCCGGTACTGTATAAAATGTGTGAAAATTTCGAAATTTTAAACCTAGAATATCTTGTAAAAGAGTACTGTAGAATCACAGGTATGATATAGAATTCTCATGACCTAACTTTCCTATTTTGTGTTTTCTAGGCCACTACCTCCACCACTTGTTCCCCTTTCCCCATTCATACCTTAATTCACATTCCAGAAATTTCGGTACTTTATGGTTTAACGGGTGTTTATTTAATTAACGGGTGTTTATATAATAGACGGGTGTTTTGAGAATTAACGGGTGCAATACCAAAGTCTAAGAATAAACGGGTGTTTATAAATCATTTTTTCAGTAGTTTTCATTTTTTCTGTTCATTCACTGTTTTACCATTTTTTGCTATTTTCTATCGTTTTACATACATACTTTTAATCATTTGGTCCCCAATCACTGATAAGTGTCTTCTAGCATCGCACGCGTAAAACTGATGAAGGGTTGTTACTTAATACGCTGTACTGTATTATCACGGCATGCTTCTTCCAACCGCGCTCTACCAAAACCAAAGAACATTGTGTGCCAAATTGAGAGATGCAGAGAAAAAGAGACAATTTTCAAGGACATTTTGGTGGAGCGCAGTTGTAAAAACTGTGCGGAGCTAATAAGTGTGGAAACATTTCTAACACATCATTTTTCGATTTGAGCAGGATATCCGCAATTTTTGAGGTGATAGACCAGTTCCAGAACATTGTTGATGCGAGTCTCTGAGCTGGAGCATAGTGCTGGATACTTGCAAACCAATCCACATTCCGTTCAACCTTGGAAAATGGGATATTTGCAGGTAAGAGTAGGTTGATAACAACACCTAAACATGGTTTTGCCAATGGAATACTTTAACCAATTGTGAACTACAGCCAATTTGCAGCAGGCTTAGATAAGTTTTTCCCAACTAAACCGGTATCAGGACACCTTAGGAAAGCTTTGTAAGTCATAGACTATATTAGCCAGGCATTTTTGTCTATCTGAGACATTTTTTGTTAACATCCGGGAAGTGTCAATAAGACATGGCTTACACATTCTCAGCCAATCCTAATCAAGTTTAGTCTGTCTTAACCGATCTCAACCGATCTGAACTGATCATAGCCTAGCTTAGTGGATCTCAGACTATCTCAGCCAATCTTAGGCGATCGAAACCATTCTAAACTAATATAGTCCCACTTAACTATCACTACTCCATCTCAAACACTCTTACCTTCTACCGACAAGGTGACCACCACCTACCAAAAGCAATACACCGACATGACTCCATTCATCAAGAAGATCGTCAAGAACCACGCTCGTGTGCTCGTCTACTACGGTGACACCGACATGGCATGCAACTTCATGATGGGACAACAGTTCGCCGATCAGTTGGGACTTCGTAGAACATTGAAGAAGACTCCATGGAAGTTCGACAGACAAATCGCTGGATTCAAGACAGTCTTCGATGGGCTCAGCTTCATAACTATCCGCGGAGCCGAACATATGGCGCCACAATGGAGAGTACCACAGATGTATTACGCTGTTCAACAATTCTTGCTCAATCATCCACTTTAAGTTAATCTATGATAAAGGCGGCGTTATTTATTTTTTGATGATTAACACTCTTTGGTTATCTAATAAAGAATATGCTCGAATGAAAGGCGGCTAAACTCAGAGCTTAAAGGGGGCACCGGCATTACAAAACTTGAGATTTCCGTCGAAAACTTTTTAGAAGTACTTACCAATTCTGGAATCCATTTCCGGGTACCATCGTTGCATCCAGTGTATTGTCCTTGTCGCTGAGTCTCATCCTTGATTCCGTCATCCGTCGTTGCATCGGTTGATTTTTTGAAAAAAAGTGTTAGGGAATTAAATAGAAAAGGAAGAAAGTATCACGTTTCTTAATATTGAAATTTCAACACACTCTAGATCGGGAGGATTCAAACCCGCGTCTACTGAAGTAAACCTCAGCCCGGATAAGTATAGACCTCACGCAGCGTAACTGACCGTGTCTAACCGGAACCGACACAGATAAGATAAAAAAATAAATAACGCCGCCTTTATCATAGATTAACTTAAAGTGGATGATTGAGCAAGAATTGTTGAACAGCGTAATACATCTGTGGTACTCTCCATTGTGGCGCCATATGTTCGGCTCCGCGGATAGTTATGAAGCTGAGCCCATCGAAGACTGTCTTGAATCCAGCGATTTGTCTGTCGAACTTCCATGGAGTCTTCTTCAATGTTCTACGAAGTCCCAACTGATCGGCGAACTGTTGTCCCATCATGAAGTTGCATGCCATGTCGGTGTCACCGTAGTAGACGAGCACACGAGCGTGGTTCTTGACGATCTTCTTGATGAATGGAGTCATGTCGGTGTATTGCTTTTGGTAGGTGGTGGTCACCTTGTCGGTAGAAGGTAAGAGTGTTTGAGATGGAGTAGTGATAGTTAAGTGGGACTATATTAGTTTAGAATGGTTTCGATCGCCTAAGATTGGCTGAGATAGTCTGAGATCCACTAAGCTAGGCTATGATCAGTTCAGATCGGTTGAGATCGGTTAAGACAGACTAAACTTGATTAGGATTGGCTGAGAATGTGTAAGCCATGTCTTATTGACACTTCCCGGATGTTAACAAAAAATGTCTCAGATAGACAAAAATGCCTGGCTAATATAGTCTATGACTTACAAAGCTTTCCTAAGGTGTCCTGATACCGGTTTAGTTGGGAAAAACTTATCTAAGCCTGCTGCAAATTGGCTGTAGTTCACAATTGGTTAAAGTATTCCATTGGCAAAACCATGTTTAGGTGTTGTTATCAACCTACTCTTACCTGCAAATATCCCATTTTCCAAGGTTGAACGGAATGTGGATTGGTTTGCAAGTATCCAGCACTATGCTCCAGCTCAGAGACTCGCATCAACAATGTTCTGGAACTGGTCTATCACCTCAAAAATTGCGGATATCCTGCTCAAATCGAAAAATGATGTGTTAGAAATGTTTCCACACTTATTAGCTCCGCACAGTTTTTACAACTGCGCTCCACCAAAATGTCCTTGAAAATTGTCTCTTTTTCTCTGCATCTCTCAATTTGGCACACAATGTTCTTTGGTTTTGGTAGAGCGCGGTTGGAAGAAGCATGCCGTGATAATACAGTACAGCGTATTAAGTAACAACCCTTCATCAGTTTTACGCGTGCGATGCTAGAAGACACTTATCAGTGATTGGGGACCAAATGATTAAAAGTATGTATGTAAAACGATAGAAAATAGCAAAAAATGGTAAAACAGTGAATGAACAGAAAAAATGAAAACTACTGAAAAAATGATTTATAAACACCCGTTTATTCTTAGACTTTGGTATTGCACCCGTTAATTCTCAAAACACCCGTCTATTATATAAACACCCGTTAATTAAATAAACACCCGTTAAACCATAAAGTACCGAAATTTCTCCCATCCGCCCATAAGAGTCTTTAGTAACCACCCATCAATCATTCGCCTATCAAAAATTTCCATGAATTTATTTACTTACTCTTTAGAATTTCGAAAAAAGAAAGAATTTTCCGTCTTTTTTCCGTAGCTCATCAGAAATGCATATTTCTTTCTGTCACTACAAAACCTAGTTTTCCAATTTTTAATGTTCCTGACATTTCCATTTCTCCATTTCTCTCTGGCACTTCTTATCACCTCTTTTTCTCAATTTCCTGTCAAAGTTGACCACTTATCACACCCATTTTTTTCCTTTCGCGGGTCGTTTGTGTGTTCGTGGCATTAATCTAAACCACTTACATGTTTGATTGCGCTTTTTTCTTTTTCTCCAAATGTATTTTTTTGAAAATTTTCGATTTTTCATCGAAATTTGAAAATTTAGCACGGCACGCTTTAGAATTGCACGGAATTCCGACTTCCGACCTCCGACTTCCGAATAAGGAATTTTACTTCCGACTTCCGTCATTCTGGAATTCCGGAAAAGTAAATTTCGCAGAAATACATGGAAAAATGGTCTAAAAGGACAGAAAATAGGCTGTTCTTCTGCCAAAAACTAATTTTCCACTGATTTTCGGCAATTTTATAATCTTTTCTCTTGGAATTTTTGAATATTTGCGTAAAAATCTAATTCCGACTTCCGACTTCCGACTTCCGGATACGGAATTTTCACTTCCATACAACTCTGGCACGCTTCTAACAACCGCGCTCTACAGAAACCGAAGAAAATAGTGTGCGAAATTGAGAGACTCAGAGAAAAAGATACATTTTTCAAGAACATTTCGGTGGAGCGCAGTTGTAAGCACTCGAAAATTTAACTTTTTGCGAAGAATTGAATTTTCAACTTTCGCGCCAATTATCATGTGTGTATTGGAGCGCGTTTACTCCAAATTTTTTAAAAATCGAGTGAATGCAAACCTGCTCTAATAGCAATCTTGTGTGGCATTAGAGCGCATTTGCATAAGCTTGACAGCAAATGCGCTCCATCGGAGTTTTTAATCAATAGAGCGCATTTGCATACATATTTTCCGACTTTTTCTGAGAAAATGCGCTCTATTGAAGCAAGTATCGCTTGTTTTCAATGGAGCGCGTTTGCAGAATTTCGAATTTGTGATGCAAACTCGCTCCATTGACAATCTCTCATAAAATCTCCTTTTTGCTTGTTATCAGGGGAGCGTGTTTGCATTTTTGTGTACGATAGAGCATATTTGCGCCAATTTTAAAAATCCCATTAGGCAGAAATCGCGATCCATTGACAATGCGAACATTCGGGGAGTTAAAATTGGAGCGCGTTTGCAACAATTTCCTAAATTGTTAGTTGTGTGCAGTGGAGCGCGTTTTCTCCGAAATATTTTCAAAACTAATTTTTTTTGAAAAAATACCGATTTTTCCCGTGACCTTCTCCCATTTTTCTCCAAAAGTTCCCCCAATTTTCCACGTTTTCCACGTGGAAGAGTTCAGTCTTCTGTTTTTCCAAATTCTCGTATTCCCCCTCGTTTTCATAAATTTTCCTGTCTTCTAGAACTACAAAATCATGACGAAATTCTCGCTATGGCTGGCCGCTGGCACCAACAACGTTCTTCCCGCTGGCGATCCTTATGGTGAGGTTTAAATGAGTTGAAAATAAAAGAAACACACTCAGCGTGACGAGAGCTTTCAGAAAAGTATACTCACGGCCTGGTTTGGAGAGATTTGGGTCCCACCACGAAAACTACAGTACCCCGGTTACTGTAGTTATCGTGGCGAGACCCAACTGACTCCAAACCTAGGCATGATTATACTTTTCTGAAAGCTCTCGTTACGCTGATTGTGGCTATGCTATTTTCATGGCCGAATTTTCTCACTGGTGGCCTAGAAAACCAAAAACTCTGATTTCCAGCTCACCACCTCTTCATGCGCTGTCTATTCCATGCGAAACACGACGATACCATCAAATTTGATGTGAAGACCACGAAAATCACCAAGACAAGCGATGAGTTCAAGGCGACCGGTCTGCGACGAGTGCCTGGAATTTTCGTTGTCGAGGAGAGCGGAGAGACGCAGACATTCGAGACAGAGGACGAGATTTTGGACTTTTTGGAATATTTGAAACCGTCGAGAGGCGACGATGAGGAGGCGGAGAATGCGACGTGCGATTTGTTCAGACAGTTTGCACGTTTTGTGAAGGATGTGGAGCATTCGGATACGGTAAGAGGTTTTCTAGGCCACCGATGAAAATTTCGGGCCATGAAAATGGCATAAATGTGTTCAGTTCGTTGAGAGCTTTCAGAAAAGTATAATCATGACTATATTTGAAGCAAGTTGGGTCTCGCCACGAAAACTACAGTACCCCCCCCCCCCTACGGTACTTTTCGTGGCGGGACCCAACTTGCTTCAAACCAGGTCATGATTATACTTTTCTGAAAGCTCTCAATGAGCTGAATTCAAATTTTTTACTAATTTTTCATTTTAGGCACTCAACACGGAATTGCTCCGCCTTGACAAGTACCTATCGGAGCACGGTACCAGATTTTTGCTATCTGATGATATTGCTCACTTGGATTGCCTTGTTTTGACAAAACTTCACTCGATTCGGATTGCAGCAAGGGTATTTTACGATATTTTGACAGAAAATGTAATTTTTTCAATTTTCAGCACCTAAAAAACTATGAAATCCCATCCGAACTGTCCCATGTCTTGGATTATTTGAAAGCTGGTTACGATACTGAAATGTTCCGCCTATCTTGCCCATCTGACCAGGAAATTATCATTCATTGGACCGAATTGAAGGATACACCCAATTTGAGTGCGAAAGACCGGGCGAAATTGGTCCGCGATGAGCCGGTTTATAGTTTTACGATTTGATTTGATGAATTACTTGTGTTTTTCGGTGTTTTTTGCTTAAATTTTTGTAATTAATGAAGATTTAAAAAAAATTAAATTTGAATTTCCCTCGCGAAATTGTTCAGTGTAATTTCTTCTTCCAGATTGGTTTTCGTTGAATTGCACGCATTAAATTGAGAAAATGGTAATAAAATTTGACAAATTATATATAAAAAAATATTTCTGATTTTTCTAATATCAAAATTTTCTCAAAAAATTAAGACATGTCCCGAAAAAAATAGTTTTAAAAAATCAAGGCGGTCTAACTTCCCACACCTCGGCCCTATGCAAGCGCGCCCCACTGAGAGGACTAAACCGCGCGTGGTTTGAAACGTGATGATTTTTGTTTTTGTTTTTCGCCGGAAATTCGTTTGAAGCCAGTTTCAGCTGTTATATTTTGATTTTTGTGATTTAAAAACCTAAAATATCGATTTATCGGCAAATTTTCAACGTTTTTATGCTAAAAATCAGCAGAAATGGTCGGAAATCCGAGGTTTTCGAGCTAAATGGCGAAATTATGCGAATTTTACTAAAATTGCGCAAATTTTACCTAAAAACTTTCGAAATATATGATTTTTAACACAAAATACCAATATTTTTATGATTTTCTCACCTGAAATCGCTATAAATTCTCAATTTTCAATTTTGTTTTTATTTTTTCGTCGGAAATTGGTTTGAAGCCAGTTTCAGCTGTTATGTTTTGATTTTTGTGATTTAAAGACCTAAAATATCGATTTATCGGCAAATTTTCAACATTTTCATGCTAAAAATCGTCGAAAATCATCTGAAAATCGAGGTTTTCGAGCTAAATGGCGAAATTATGCGAATTTTACTAAAATTGCGCAAATTTTACCTAATAACCTTCAGCACACATGATTTTTAACACAAAATAACATCATTTTCATGATTTTCTCACCTGAAATCGCTATAAATTCTCTTTTCTCGAGTTATTTTTAATTTTTTTTTAAATTTTAGCCTTAAAATGTCGAACCCGAAAAAGAAAAAGACGGGCGGTCCGTCGATGGATGATGAGGAGGCGATTTGGGAGTTCATATATGAGTAAGTGGACATCCGGACATTCGGAAACACAGAAATCTGAAATTTTTAGGAATATATGCGTGATGGACCTATACGAAGGCGTCACGGAGGCTCTTTTCGAGCAATATTTGAAGGAGAATGGGAAGAAATGGACGGTTCGAGAGTTGAGCGATTAGTAAGTGAAAAATTGGCGAAAAATGATGAAAAAATGGGGAAAAAATGGCGAAAAAAATGATGAAAATGAATTATTTTTTCCAGTTTCAACACCTCCATGAAGCAATCCCTCTACAAATGCGATCTTCCGGCTGAAACTATGCTCTCCCTATTCAAAAAACTGGAAATCGAGATGTCGACTCATGTGGAGGAGCTATTGGAGAAGAGATTCGGGGCGGTTCTCCGTATTGATGAAGATCGATGTCTTCGAAAGTTTAAAATGATCGCTCAATCGAATTCAACGGAAATTGTGGAGAAATCAGTGGAAAAACCAACTGAAAAACCGAAAAATCCTGAAATTCCGCCAGAAAATCCCGTATTTTCCCCCCAAAAACCATCGGAACCAGAACCGAAACGTCGAAAACTGGAAGCGGCCGTCCCGCTGGATCTGGAAATTTCCGCGTCGCTTGAACAGCGAATTTGGGATTATATCAGTGAGAAATCGACGAATTTAACGGGAGAAATGGTGTTGAGCGACGAATTTTGGAGGGAATCACTGGAGAATTTCGTGGATTTGCCGATTAAGTCGGCGCAACTCATTCAGCATCATTTTGAGAATAAAATGGTGGAGAAGATGTATATGCAGCAAGGGATTGATGCGGAGAATAAGGTTCGAGTGAAGATTCAGACGAAAAAATGGATTTTTGAGGCGAAAATTGTAGTTTTTAGTGAGAAAATCGGGATTTTAACACATTTTTCATCATTTTTGACACTGAATACGCGGAAATTCGCTGAAAATCGATGAACTGATGGTTTTCAGTTAACAAATTTCGAATATCGCCGTTCTTTGTGCAAATTTCGCAGTTTCAAGACTCAAAAACATGATTTTTGCGAAATTTGCAGTTGAAACTCTGAATTTTGTGACAAAAACTGAAAATAGCGATGATTTTGACAGAAAATCGATTTTTGGAGCAAAAATTGTAGTTTTTAGTGAGAAAATCGAGATTTTAAGACATTTTTCATCATTTTTGACATTAAATAGCCAAATTACAAACTGTTCACCCAGTTATAATGTGAAATTCGCTGAAAATCAATAACTGCCGGTTTCCAGTACACAAGTTTCGAAAATCCTGCTGAAATTGCATTTTTCCACGATTAATTCCGAAAAAATCTCGATTTTTACAGTTGCCTGCGAAAAACAGAGTTTATCGCCGTTTTTTGTGCAAATTTCGCTGTTTCAAGACTCAAAATCATGATTTCTGCGAAAATTGCCCCTAAAACTCTGAATTTTGTGACAAAAACTGTGAAAAATCGACGATTTTGACGGAAAATCGCAATTTTCGCCAAAGATTCCAGTTTTTAAAGAGAAAAAGTGGTTTTTCATAGTTTTCACTCACTTTTCACATAATCAGTACGAAAATTCCAGTTTTTCGATTGTTTTTCGTCTCAAATACTGTATTTTTTGCATATTTTAGTGCTGAAATAGCTAAAAGAACCTTTCTGACGGCAAAAATTGGAAAAATTAAGAAATTTCGATCAAAAACTGATCAAAAACCACATTTTTTACTTTAAAAGTCGATATATTCATGGATTTTTCTCCAAAAATTATGAAATTTTCCACCTCGACAACTCCAAAATTCGCCCCGTTTCCAGATCCGTCTCCTCAAAGAGCTCCATATTCCAATATCAATGGCTCAAAATCAGTGGATACTGGAGAAAGATCAGATTTGTCTGAAACTCACATCAGATGGATACATTGAGAGTTGGCACCGAAAAGAGGCGGAGCCTATTCGAGTAACCCCGCCTCCTCCACAAAAATCGCGGAGCAAAATCACGACATGGGAGCCGAATGTTCGACTAGTCAAAGTGTAAGTCCCAGACATTTTCAGTCAATTTCAGACTCGTTGAACGTGGAATTTCAGCGTTTTTCTGTACTTTTTCAGCGAAAATTAACAAAATTAGACGTTTTAGACGTGAAAATCGTGAAAATATGAGTTTTCAGCAATCCATTCTGAACTTTTTCAGCGAAAAATGACAAAATTTGATGTTATATAGACGCCATATTAGCAGCCCACGCCTTCTTACAACTGCGCCCTACCTCAAACGAGAGAGTATCGGCGAGAGACGCAGAGTTTTTTCTGGCGAGAAACAGATTTTCACCATTTTTTATCTATTTTTGTATAATTTTCTCTCGGAAATTGGCAAATGTTTATTTAAAACTTGTGAAAATAGATCAAAAATGGTGAAAATCTGTGTCGCGCCAGAAAAAAACTCTGCGTCTCTCGCCGATACTCTCTCGTTTGAGGTAGGGCGCAGTTGTAACGAAATTGCTCTGCTAATAGATCAACTCAAAATGCCTGAAAATCGTGAAAAATATGAGTTTTCAGCAGCCCAAATGCACCATCTGATCAACCTGGACCATCTGGAATTGCTCCATCGAATCATCCCGATGCCTACAGACACTATCGTCAACGGTCACGTTCTCCATCCCCACTCGCTGACAGAAAATACCGATTCCAGGAGAAGAAACACGTGAAACGAGAAGCATTTACGCTCGATGATCAGATATTCGCGTGGAAATACATCTTCAAAGAGATCCATGAGGCAGAGAAGTACCAGATGCCACGAGTATTGCCGAAGGGAATTCGATTCTGGAATGAATTTGTGAAGAGGACGAAATCGGCGAAGACGGCGACGAATTGGAGCTCACAGTGAGTGAGAAATGCGAAAATTGGTCAATTTCAACGGTTTTATGCTTAAAAAACAACAAAAATCACTAAATTTTGATTGATTTTGATGGATTTTTGCTGAATTGGATCGAAAAACAGAGCGGAAACAGTGAATTTCAGCTGAAAATTAGTAAAAATTAGCTGAAAAGTTGTCAATTTAGTGTATTTTTGACAAATTTCAGGCGAAAATCATATGAAATTTATCGATTTTTCAGGAATTTTTAATAAAAATCTGAGTTTTTAACCTAAATTTGCTACATTTTTGTCCAATTTTACGAATTTTCACTCAAAATTAGCCAGAAATCCCGTTTCTTCAGTGAGACTGCTGGAATTTCAGCCCCGGGAGCTCGAATTTATCCGATTTTTCGAAATTTTCGGCTGAAAATTGGTCGATTTCAGCTGGTTTTTGCTTAAAAAAGTAGAAAATCAACAGAAATCACCAAATTTCGACTGATTTTGAAGAATTTTTGCCTAATTGGATCGAAAAACTGCGCGGAAACAGTCAATTTCAGCGGAAAATTAGTCAAAATTGGCTGATATTATTGATTTTTCAGGAATTTTCAATAAAAATTTGAGTTTTCAACCTAAATATTTGTTATAATTCGTCCAATTTTACGGATTTTAACAGATTTTTCGCCAATTTTCAGACGAAATTACCCAAAAATCCCTATTTTTTCCAGTTTCCGCAAGCAAATGTGTCCAACTCTACAAGAAATGCCGCTCAACCGGAAAACCATTCTCTACCTCTTCCAGAATATCGATATTGAGCTGGACGAGCGTGTGCATAGAATGTAAGTGGGCGTGGCTTAAACTCAGAAACTGAAATTCATTATTTTCAGTCTAGAGCGCAAATGTGATGCGAAAGTGCGGCTCGTCGACGATATGGTTGCCTCGTATAAGCTCAACGGCCAGGAGAATGAAGTGGATGTGAAGGCGGAGATCGAGTCGGATTCAGATGAGGAGACAGAAGACGTGCAGATTGAAGACGTTGAGGAGGAGGCGGAGCCTCTGAACCACGAGATTCAGGGTCCAGGAGACCAGAATCCGTATGCTCAAGTGCCTGGAGGCTGGGATATTGAAGAGAATCCGGAGACGTTGGACACGACAATGCCACTGGAAGACGGATCAGATGCCGATGAGGCGATTATAGAGGAGATGCAAGAGGAGAGAGCGGCGGCTGCTGCACAGAATTTGGATCTAGAGCCAGAAATTCAGATTTTGGAGCCGATATTCCAGAATGCTACTCCGCCTAGAAACTGGAAAGAATCGTTGAGAAATGCGTCGTCAAAATCCGCTCCAACCACGCCGAAAGCGTCGAAAACTGGCAGAATTTTGAGATCAAATCAGCAGGGAATCTCATCGAAAAGTGCTGAAATTCCGAGAGTATCCACTCGAATCACTCGATCCTATGCGAAGATGACAATGAAAGAGACACCGGAAAGTCGAGATATTTTCGCGTCGAGTTCCTCTCAAATGACACCGAAAAAAGCGCCGAGAAACGCGCCAGCTCCAGAAGACTCGGATGAAGTCGTCGAGGAGACCGTCCCGCAACCATCAAAATCATCAAGGATTCACAATCTGAAAGCGATGATTCCGGGGAATCCATCAGCCGACCTCGTCATCATCCAGGAGACAATCGACGAGTTGGGAGGCGAGGCGTTTGATTTGGTGAATGATGCAATTGAATGGGCTTTCAAATTGGAACATTGGGATGAGGTGCATTCAATTAGTTGTGGCTCCGTCTCTCGCCGCCAGAATTCTCAAAAAGTGTGGATTTTGGAAGTGGGAGGAGCCTATAGATAGCGCCGAACGCTCAAATCAAATTTTTAGTTTCAAAATCGAAAAATTTGTTATTTTAACTGCTTAAAATAGTGCAAAATGAGTCTGGAACGTTCACTCTTTCAGAATTACCAATTTCCGTCTTGGCTCCGCCCATTTTCAGCATTATACCAATGGTAATACGCTTAAGCCACGCCCACTTTTTACAGAATTGAAAATCGGTTTCAGTCGATTTGTCGTATTTCTCACAATCAGAGACAATTTAAAGGGGTTTGGTCTGAATATGGGCGGAGCCTAACTTATTCTGAGATTCGATTCCTCTGGGATTAAGAAGAGGGGCGTGGCCTTATTATGGGCGGAGTCTGATACAAAATATGCAAGTTTCAGCATCTCGATAACCTTGAGAACTGTCTTGCTGACAAAAAGGGGCGTGGCTTAATTATGGGCGGAGTCTGAGCCGAAATAGTCAAGTTTTGACATCTCGATAGCCTTGAGAACTGTCTTGCTGACAAAAAAGGCGTGGCTTGAAAGTGGGCGGAGCCTGAGCCGAAATACTCCAAAAAATGCAAAGTAATCCGATTTGAAAGAAAGGCGTGGCTTAAAAATGGGCGGAGTCTAATCTTAAGGGGCGATTTTGACTACATCGAGGCCCAAAACTCATAGAAAGGGGCGTGGCTTGAAATGGGCGGAGTCTAAGCCCCCACAGCTTCTGTGTGCTCTTCAAATTACCTTATTTTGACTCATTTTCAATCCCCTAACTATCGATTTTCCAGAACGACGAGGCCGACGACAGAGAATACCGAGAACTAGTGGAATCGGTGAAAGCGAGAACTGCAAATTCCGGAATTCGGAAGATAATATTGACGGATTTGCCGGAAATCTGGGAGAAAACGGTCGGAATTGCACCGAATCGCCGCGTTTTTGAGAGACGAGTTGGCATAGTGAAAAAGAAGATTGATGAGATTCTGGAGAGAGAAGAAGCGGCCAAATGGAATCCAGAAGTCCCAGAGAATCCAGAAGATCCCGAGGAACCGACGACGTCTTCTAAATAATTTCTGAATTTTTGAAAAAAAAAATTTTGTGTGTAAAATAGCATTTTAATCATATCAAATCTCGTCCCCTTTACTTGCTTGTGAAAATCAAAAATCTCTTCTTTTTGAGATCGGATTCTGATTCTGATTCTTATAAATTACAGCTTTATTTTATTCAATTTCCCATTTTGAATGTTTTCTTCCAATTGGTGGTCACTTATTGAGTGTAACCCGATATAACTATTGCTTTTAATTATTTTCAGATTCTTATCAACTTTTTGATTTCAGATGACAAACTTACCAACAGAAATGAGAAAACTGGCAGTGGAGGATGAGAGGAAGCTATGGAGATTCGTTTTCAAGTGCGTTTTGGAAGAAAAATAGGTTTTAGCTTGAAAAATTGCAAAAAAAAACACACAAAAAACTGAATTTTTGAGATTTTTTTCATGTGAAAACTTGATTTTTAAGTCGAAATTTCATATTTTTCGGTATAAAACTTGTTCTTCCAGTGAAAATCACAGAAATTTCACTTTTTACTCATTTTTTGAGCTGAAAAACTCGCAAAATATGCATTTTCAGCAGAAAAATGCGGTTTTTGAGCTCAAAATCGTATTTTTGCTGCGGAAAGTTGAATTTTTCCTTTTTTTAAAGCTTTTTTTCACACAAAAATCGCCAAACTTTTATAATTTTCGAGCCAAAAGTTCGATTTTTAGAAGAAAATTGAAATAAAACCAGTTTTTTTTAATCTTCCGATGCAAAATCTTGTATTTTCCGGTGAAAATCCTTGAAATTTCAAATAAAATCAACAATTCAATCTTTTTTGCTGTAAGAATTCCTAATTAAGTGTCAAAAATCTGATTTTAACTAAAAAATCACATTTTTGGTTCAAAAATTTTTGCGCCAAAAGTTCGTTTTCCCATGCAAAATCTCATATTTTCCGGTGAAAATCCTTGAAATTTCAAATAAAATCAACATTTTTGGTTCAAAAAACCTCGAAAATTGTTCATTTTCAGCGGAAAAATGCAGTTTTTGCGTGCAAAAATCGCTAAACTTTCAAAAATTTCGGGCCAAAAGTTTGATTTTCCTCTGAAAATCCGCATTTTTAGTTCAAAAAACCTCAAGTTCCATCCATTTTTCTCTGAAAACTCTCAATTTTTCAGCCAAGCAATCAAAGAGAAGAATCCAATGAGTCTTCGAAAAATCATCGCCGAATTCATCGAACTTGGACTTATTCGTGATTTCGGATTGGCAGAAGTCGAGTTTCAGTAAGTTTCTCCTTGAAATTCCCTGTCTTAAAATATCAGTTTTATTTCAGTTTTCACAAGGAAATGGTCCCATATCTATACAAAAGCGACGAGCTGTCTCCAGTTGAGATTCTACAGTTTTATCGTCATTTTAAAGTTCACATCTCAACGGAATTCAAGAAATTGTGAGTTTCAGGGTGGATTTTGGCTCGAAATAGACGAAAAATCCGTCTAAATCAGGAAAATTGAGCGAAAACAGTGAAAATCATAACGTTTGCAATAAATTTATTTAAAAAAGTTGATTGTTTCACCGTTTTAATGAAAATTCCACTCGAAAATCGTTAAAATCCATTAATTTTTCAATAATTTTTAGCCAGAAAAGTGTGATTTTGATAGATTTTTTCAAATTTCCAGTGAAAATCAATTTTCACAGTTTTTATGGAAATTTCACTCCAAAATCGTTAAAATCCATCAATGTTTTAGGAATGTTTAGCCAAAAAGTGGAATTTTGCCATATTTTCGGTGAAAATCAACTTTTTTCGCCGATTTTACACTCAAAACCGTCAAAATTTGATTATATTCGACTGATTTCCAGATAAATTTCGTTCAAAGTAGCTATTTTCACTGAATTTAATCCGGAAATCAGTTGGATATTTTCAAATTTGGACAGTATTTAGGTGTAAATCGCCGAAAAAAGGTTGATTTTCACCGTAAATATGGCAAAATTCCACTTTTTGTCTGAAAATTTCTGAAAAATAGATAATTTTTAACCATTTCCTAGTGAAACTTTCATAAAAACGGTGAAAATTGAGATAATTTTGATAAAAATCCCCAAAAAAAAACGAATCGATTTTTTTTATTTTTTCGAAATTTCCTCTAAAAATGCCAATTTTTGACAGTTTTTGAGTGTAAAATAGCCGGAAAATTGATCTTCACTGGAAAATTCTGTGATTTTTCCGGAATTTTCTTTCAAAAAAGTCAAATTTTGAGGTTTTTGAGTGTACAATCGCCGAAAAAAGTTGATTTCCACTGAAAACATGACAAAATCCGTCAAATTTAAAACTTTTTGGCTGAAAATTTCTGAAAAATTGAAGACTTTCAACGGTTTTGTAGTGAAAATTGAAAAAATTTTGATAAAAATCTATGTAAAACTCGTCAAAAATTGGCAAATTATGAGTTTTTCCCTCATTTCCAGCCTCTCCCACCTCTGCAACGTCACCATCCAACTCCATTACACGAGTAATCAAATCAAATCTTGGACGAACATTAACCGTCGAAATCTCGCCCCCACCGCCACTCCGAAACGATCATCAAAAGTACCCCAACACGTGGAATTGGCCATGTGGAAACATTTGTCCGCGAATGCGAATCGAATCAACAAAGGAATGCAAGCGAATTCTATCAAATTTTGGAGAGAAATGAAGATGAGCAAGGAGGACGAGGAGAACGTCTCGATGACGGACATTGTTATGTTGTGAGTGAAGAAGAGGACATCCGGATGATTGGATGGAGAGACAGACAGATGAGCACATTGAGCTGAAAATTGCTTGCAAATCAGCAAAACTCGTCAATTTTTAGAGAAAAACCTAGAAACTTAACCAATTTTTGGGGTTTTTCTATCAGAATTTCGAATTTCAGACATCCGGACTCCTTGATTTACAAACAGACAGTTTTAGACAGTTTTTAGTCGTTTTCAGCTGTCTGGTTGATTATTTGTTGTGGGTTTGAGAAGAAAAGGACATCCGGATGATGGGATGGACAGACAGACAGATAGACGGAGCACGTTTAACTGAAAATTGATTTAAAAAAACAGCAAAAATTATCGATTTTTAGAGAAAAATCTCGAACTTTTATCAATTTTTTAAAGGTTTTCCGATCAGAAATGTGAATTTCAGACATCTGGACACCATGATTTACAGACAGACTGTAAAAACCTCGATTTAGACAGACGGAGCACATTGAGCTGAAAATTTTTTCAAAAAAAATGAAAAAATGCTTGCAAATCAACAAAAATCATCGATTTTTAGAGAAAAGTCTAGAAAATTAACCAATTTTTGGGGTTTTCCGATCAGAAATGTGAATTTCAGACATCTGGAATCCCTGATTTACAGACAGACACTTGAAATCTCGATTTTCGAAGAAAAATGAGTTTCTAGTCAATTTTTCAGGATCTTGCTCAGATCAGAGTTCAATATCAAACCATAATGAGCAATTGACAGCGAATTCTAGAAAACATCTTGAAAATTACACAATTTTTGGTGTTTTCCGGTCAGAATTTCAAATTTCAGACATCCGGACACCATGATTTACAGACAGATAGTTTTTAGTCATTTTGAGCTGATTTTGAGCTGTCTGGTTGACGGCCATTGTTATGTTGTGAGTGTTTGAGAAGAAGAGAAGACATCCGGATAATGAGATGGACAGACAGACAGACGGAGCACAAAATTGCTTCCAAATCAGCAAAAAATCGACGATTTTTAGAGAAAAATCTCGAACGTTTATCAATTTTTGGGGTTTTCCGGTCAGAATTTCAAATTTCAGACATCCGGACACGTCGTTATACAGACAGACAGTAAAAACCTCGATTTTTGAAGCAAAACTTGGGTTTTTTGTCATTTTTGGCATTCGGACATCTGGACTCGACCTAACACAGACAGACATCAAATTAACTTCTTTACACACCGATAGACTCATGAAACATCAATTTTTAGTGTAATTTTAGAATTTTTGAGCATTCGAAGACGTACAGGCACACAGACAGACTTCGGAAACCTCCGAATTTCAGTAATTGAGGACATCCTGAGTGTACAGACACACAGACAGACGTAATTCGGAGCTCTACTTAATAGCACGACACGTTTCTTACAACCGCGCTCTACTAAAACTGAAGAAAATAGTGTGCGAAATTGAGAGACTCAGAGAAAAAGAGAACTTTTTCAAGGGGATTTCGGTGGAGCGCAGTTGTAAGATCTGTGTTGAACTAATATCCGAATTCAAATGTTCGAATGAGTAAAACTGTACAGACCGGCAGACAGACATCAGGACATTCAGACACACTGACAGACTCAAAAACCTCAAATTTATAGTCGAAAATGTCAGTTTTTGTGTCTTTGAAGACATCCGGACACCCCTCTGTACAGATCGACTAGAAAACCTCTAATTTGGAGTCTAAATTTATAATTTTTAATCTCTCGAAGACATCAGGACCGTACAGACACACAGACAGTCACAAATTCAAAGTTTCGAGCACAAAAACCCACATAAAGACCCCAAATCTTTAATTTGAGACGATTTCCTCTAGCTATTGTGGGACACACAGACGGACATCTGGACACACATCTACACAGATCCTTTCAATTTCCAATTTTCCAGTTTCCACACGCACATCCGTCGCCTCATCTTCGCCCTTCGCATCGATCCACGTGACAAAATGAAACTGATTCAAGAGCTCCGTCTGAAACCGAGTGCCACCCAAAAGTTGTGGATGATACGATACGATTTTCTGTATATCGAAACGAACAAAGAGGGATATGTCAATAGTTTTTACAATTGGAAACACGACAAAGCATTCCATTCGAAACTATTCCCAAAACCTGCTAGTTTTGAGAGCTACAAGCCGCTGAAATTGTATGGAACTGGAGGAGAAGAGAGACCTGATTCATCAATCGATCTACCTAAACTGAAAACTGATGCATATGGAATATTTCGAGTGCCGGATTACGATGATTCGGGAGACGAACCCGAAGGTTTCGATGAGTATAAGAAGTGGTTGAAGAAGAATGATCCGGAGGAATTGGATAAGTTGGAGAACAAGAAACGACCGAATGATTGCTTATATCCAGTGAGAAGGAATGCTCCGAGAGCAGCAGCAGTAGCTCCGGTGTCACCGAAATCGCCACCGGAGGCCTCAAATTCGAGAAAAAATGGGAGAAAATTGACTGGAAATGCTGATATTGATATGGATGCTGATGCTGAAATGGATTCAGATGAAGATGATATAGATTCAGACGTCCCGAAACCTGAAATTCCATCAAAATCGGCCGGAAGAGCTTCAAAATCCGTCAAAAAAACCCGTAAGCCAACGCCATTGGAAACTCTTGGAATCGTCGCAGAAGCTGAAATCTCATCGACATACACTATAGTCGCATCATCAAAACCAACTGCTGGAAAACCTGTTATTTCGACGTCAAACGCTCCAGAATCGGAGAATCCGAAATCGACGTCATCTGGTTTCGTTATGCCAGAATTCATTGATTCTGGAGAGGTAGGACATCTGGATAAACAGTTTTTTACATGGCGCGAAAGTCAAATTTTTTGAAATTTTTTCGCAAAAAAGTCAAATTTTTTGAAATTTTTTGAATTTTTTCGCGAAAAAGTCAAATTTTTTGAATTTTTTTGCGAAAAAGTCAAATTTTTCGAATTTTTTGAATTTTTTCGCGAAAAAGACTTTTTTTTCCAATTTTTTTGAAATTTTTTCGCGAAAAAGTCAAATTTTTTGAAATTTTTAAAAAGTAGTCAAAAATGGTCACATTTTCGATGAAAAATTGAAAAAATTTGGGAAAGGGTCATTTTTTGAAGCCAGCCTCGACAACTATGGTTTTTTACAGTATTCCGATGTGGAAATGGAAGTAGAAATTGGAGGTGACGAATCGGATGACGATGACGTGTTCGTTGATGCTTTTGAGGAGATACCAGGAGGCCTACAGGTAGAGACGTCAAGGTTTTCAGATGAGATTTGGAAAATTAGCTCTAAAATCCTATAAAATTCAGAAATTTTCCAAAAAGAACATTTAGATTATGAATTTTTATCAAGTTTCATCGCTGTTGAAGTGTAAATTGACGGTTCTAGATGCCAATTTGATAGATTTCGTTTGAAAATCTTTTGAGGAGCTAATTTTAAAGGGGGACACCGGTATTCTAAAAATCACGATTTTTTGATATGAATCAAGTCTGAAACCCATAGAAAAGAGAAAATGTCTTGGAGCTCGGTCCGGTCTGAAAATTAGCTTGAAACGAGTTATGAGATCTTAAAGTGTCAAAAATCGTTCTCCGTCGTGCTGGGTTTCAGACTGAAACTTTCAGTTCATTTCAATAGAAATTCTCCTCGTCGTGCACATAAATGTTTATTTTTCGTTTTTTTTTGAAAATATTCCTTTCGCGTGCACGACGAGAAGAATTTCTATTAAAGGGGGACACCGGTTTTCCAAAAATCACGATTTTTAATATGAATCGACTCAGAATATTGTAGAAAAGAGAAAAGTCTCTTAGAGCCAGGTCCGAAAATTAGTCTAAAACGAGTTATTAGGCTTAAAAGTGTCAAACAAGGTCTCTCGCATGGAATTTTTAGTTATATTGCGAGAGGCCGTTTTTTGACACTTTGAGGCCTCATAACTCGTTTTATACTTATTTTTGGACCTGGCTCTGAGATACTTTTCTCTTTTCCGCAAAATTCTGAGTCGATTTATATCAAAAATCTTGATTTTTGAAATACCGGTGTCCCCCTGGCACGAAGAAGAACGCTTTTGACGCATTGAGATCTCATAAGTCACTTCAGACTTTCAGATTTTCAGACATAGCTCCAAGCCGGTTTTCTCTTTTCTCTGGGTTTCAGAATTGATTCATATCAAAAAATCTTAAATTTTGGTATATTTTTAGCTCATAATATTGCATAGTTGTCACCGGGCCGATCAGGGCCTTGTGCGGGCCTTTAGACAACTCGCTTCAAAATGACAATTAGGAGTCGATCAACCTGTCAAATTGTAGATCTCGATGAGCTCTACTCGATTCTATTTTCACTTTCTCTATGAGTTTAGTGAGAGCCGCAGTACAATCCATTTAGTGGCCGGGTCATGATTCAAGGCCCGGCCACTAAATGGATTGTACACTAAACTCACAGAGAAAGTGAAAATAGAATCGAGTAGAGCTCATCGAGATCTACAATTTGACAGGTTGATCGACTCCTAATTGTCATTTTGAAGCGAGTTATTCTAAGGCCCGCTTACGGCCCGGTGACAACTATGTAATATTGAGTTTGTCGTAATCAATATATTATTCTATTCTATTTATTTATTTGAAGTTAATCCCGCTATCTCACGGTGTCCCCTATTGTGATCTCACTAATTGCTGCAATTAACACCCCCAAGAACCTTCCCAAAACCCCCATTTCTTTGTATTTTACAGTGTCCCCCTTCGCCAATTGTCCCGTCTTCCAACGACACATATGTTGACGTTGAATCTGTGACATCTGACGAAGAAGAAGACGAAGAATTGCGTCGCCGCCTTCCGTCGATAGATTTATCGAGTGCCGAAGAGCCACTGGAAATCGATCCACAAGAATTGACAGTCATTCCATCAGTCATTCAGAAGCCAACTGTTGAGAAAAAGATGGTCAACAATAAGAGGAGGATGAATACGTCGCTTGTTATTAAGATTGAGGTAAGTTTTCAGAAATTGATTAATTTCGAACTGAAATTTCAGTTTTTTATTCAAAAAATTTGAAGAAAAACACCGAAATTCGATTTTCAGAAATACATTTTTTCGAATTTTTACCTGAAAAATCTGATTTTTCATTTAAGAAAGAGGTGTTTTCAAGATTTTACAACTAAAAATTTGCCAAAAATCGACAGAAATCACAACTTTTTCATATCTAGAAATGCAAAATTTTAAAGCAAAATAGATATTTAGCGGATCCAAACGTAACTCGCTTCAAAATGAGTATTATGAGCTGAAAAATATATCAAAAATAGATTTCAGCGAGTTCTTTCAGAAACAAAAAACTGCGATTTTTACCAGAAAAGTCAGATTTTTCATTCAAAAAGAAGTATTTTCAAAATTTTACTGCAAAATTTGCAAAAATTGACAAAAATCACAATTTTTACATCAAGAAATGCGAATTTTTAAAGCAAAATTGATATTTAGCTAGCCAACACGTAACTCGCTTCAAAATGAGTATTATGAGCTGAAAAATATACCAAAATGTAGATCTCAGCGAGTTCTAGGTCTCTGGTATTATACGGGGCTCTTGAGAATTCATTATTGTTCTACGGGTCGGGCTGAAGTGACAGAAAGACACTTCGGTCCGGCCAGCGGTACAATAATGAATTCTCAGGAGCCCCGTAATATACCAGAGACCTAGAACTCGCTGAGATCTATATTTTGGTATATTTTTCAATTCATAATGTTCATTTTGAAGTGAGTTACGTTTCGTCCAGCTAAATATCAATTTTGCTTTAAAAATTTGCATTTCTTTATGGAAAAATTGTGATTTTTGTCGATTTTCTGCAAATTTTGCAGTAAAATTTTGAAAATACCTCTTTTTGAATGAAAAACCTGAATTTTCCGGTAAAAAGTGAACATTTTTGATTTCTGAAAATACAATATTCACTCAATTTTCAGCCGCCCATCAACTTCGACGAGAATTTCAACGATAAGGACATTCCAAGTACATCTGGTCCGCCACCGTCGAAAAAGAGGGCTCCGAGAGCTCCACGTCACTCAACTCCGCTCACTGAATCCAAAAAGTCCGGAAGACAAAATTCGCAGAAATTCAGCAAGAACGATGCAAAATCAGAGTCATCTGCTGGTAAGGATTCTGAAGGCGAGAACGTCGATGAGAAAAAAGACGATGAGAATAAGAAGAAGGAGGAGATGGAAAGAAGAAATGGAGAAGGAGTGGAGCAAACTTTTGTCAGATTCCGTTTGCCATCGGCTCTCGAAAAACGATTGAGAGAGATTCGTGAGGCACCAAAGGTACCTCTAACCCCTGGTCAGTCATACGGTACCGGACGTCTTCGTATCTATTCGGCGGATCCGAAATTCACGGGACCAATATATTCAATCCCTGCCGGCCAGAATCCCGCCCAGACTGAAATTGATTCGAATATCCCGATGTGCTACGGACCACCGTTGGTTATCGAGAAGACACTGTCGGATCAGGATGACATAATACGATACTACAATTGTCTCGAAAAATTGCCAATTTATTTCGAGGACGATGGAATGGCGTTTGAGAGAAACGGACCGACGGTCAAAATGACGCTGATCAATAAGACGAAGCAGCAGATTAAGCAAGAGAGAGGAAGTAATGAGGTGAGAATTAGGCTGAAAATCTGCCTAGAAATAGCCTGAAATGCCTGAAATCAGCCTTGAAACTAGCCTGAAAATAGCCTAAAGCTGGCCTGAAATTGCCTTAAATCGGTCTGAAATATTTAGGAAAATTTCCATTTTAATCCGACTGAAAACAGTATTGTCTCAGCCTGAAATCAGCCTGATAACAGCCTTAAAACAGCCTGAAAATGGACCCAAACCAGCCTAATAATGGCCTAAACATGGCCTGAAATTGCCTTGAATCGGTCTGAAATATTTAGGAAAATTCCCATTTTAATCCGACTGAAAACAGTATTGTCTCAGCCTGAAATCAGCCTAAAACTTGCCTGAAATCAGCCTGATAACAGCCTTAAAACAGCCTGAAAATGGACCCAAACCAGCCTAATAATGGCCTAAACATGGCCTAAAACTAGCTTCAAAACAGCATTGAACCAGTCTGTAATATCTAGAAAAATTCTCACTTTGATCCGCTTAGACTCAGCCTAAAACAGGCTGAAAATAGTCTGGTCTCATCCTGAAATCAGCCTAAAATCAGCTTGAAATCAGACTAAAATCAGCTAAAAATCAGCCTAAAACCAGACTGAAAACAGTCTTGTCTCAGCCTGAAATCTGCCTGAAATCTCCGTAAAATCTCCCTAAAACTTGCCTGAAAATAGCCTAAAACTTGGGTGAAAATAGCCTAAAATCAACCTGAAATCTGCCTAAAACTAGGATGAAATCAGCCAGACCCGAGCCTGAAAATTGCCTGAAAACAGTCTGAAATCAGCCTAACCCGAGCCTGAAAATTGCCTAAAAATCGCCTAAAACTAGCCTGAAAATAGTCTAAAACTAGCTTGAAATCAGCCTGAAAATCAGTCTGAAAATGCCCAAATCTACCCATAATGCAGCCTTAAGTCTGAAAATAGCCTAAAAACCTCTAAATTCTAATTTGCTTATACTATAAATCCCAATTTCCACATTTCAGACTTCCCGCGGTGCTGCATCAAAACAACTCCGCATGTCATCGGCTCGTCGCTACACTCCGCCTCCTCCAACTACTTCCTCCTAGATTTTTTTAAAATAATTTCAGCCCCATTTTTCAAGCATATCCCCATTGATTTTTATTAATTTATTGTAATTGTTTATCACCATTCGCACACCTCCTCACCCCCGATTTCTTTTTTTTATTGTTAACAGCACTCTCCTGACTACTGTAACACCCCCAAGTACCACCACCACCACCGCAAATAGTTTTATGAAGAAAACGAGCGAAAATTCTAGAAATTTCGATTTATTAGTTTCAGACAGAAAAATGGGTACAATTATATTATATATATTACTTTTCAACAGAACAGGTACACGTAGTTGCAGAGTACAATTCGATATAACAACTTGTTTAAAACTGGGGAAAGCTCGCTGGTGGTCACCACAGAATATCTTTCTAGGCCCTTACTTGCCCCGTGGTAGATCATAAGTGAGTCCGGCGGTGTTTCGTTCCAGCTGAGCAACGTCGAAAACGACCAACTCGGCGCCATCGGCGGTCTTACGGCACGCGAGTCCCACCGAGCTCTCCTTTTGTTTTGGCAAATTCCAAATTGTGTACTTTCCGGGTTCAAGAAAGATACGGTCGAATCCTTTGTACTTGTAGATACATCCGACTGTCGTCACCTTTGTCTTGTTTGGACCGTCCGTCTCGCACGTCTTCTCGATTTTGGAATCTGGAGACTGCTCGTACCATCTGCATCCGATCACTTTGTTGATGTCGCGTCCGTTCTCGACAATGTTGCATCCGACGGCGCGGTGGCTTCGCTTTCCTGGACGGATCTGAAAAACGGGAATTTTTTTTGATCTACGTAATTCGATGGAGCGCATTTGCTTTAGTTATAGACTTGAAAATTAGGGTTTTTTTGTGAAAAATAGTCCAACTTTGAGAGTGTCCCCTGTGGCCCGGGGTAGATCAAATAATAAAATTTTTATATGAGCTTGTAGATCAAATCTAGAACTCCATTTTTGTAGTTGAGTACTTTCTTGTACGCGCTCTCCCTGAAGAGATATAGCAGAGCGCAGGAGCACAGAGCCCGGCGCCGTCAGGTGGGCTCCAAGCGACTACTATGTTCCCGGCGCTGTATCTCCATAGGGAGAGCACGTACAAAAAAGTTGTTAACTGTAAAAATGGAGAACTAGCCTCGGGAATTGTTTTGATGTAAAAATCATAGCATAGTGATTGTTTTTAACTGAGTTACGGTAGCTGGAAGTTGGAAAATTTTCAGATTTTTCAAAAAAAAAAAATTTTTTTTGAAAATTTGCAAAACTTCAAACAGCTCTATCTCTCTTGGGAGGGTTTGTACAAAAAAGTTATCAACTACAAAACTAGAGATCTATGATAGGGCTATTTATTGGTATAAGAATTATAGCGTAATGACTGTTTCTGACATAGTTGCAGGAGTTGGAAGTTCGATGATTTTCAAATTTTTCAAAAAAAATATTTTTTGAAAAATTTGCAAAACTTCAAACGCCTATAACTCTCTAGAGACCGCCCGTACAAAAAAGTTGTTAATTACAAAAATGAAGCACTAGACTTGTTTTATAACATACTGAAAGTTGGAAATGCTGGAGTATAAGTGAGTACCGTGACGGGGGTACTAAGGTTAGCCAAAATCTTGAAAAAACCGCATTTTTCGAACATTTCTGTAGAATACTTTTAATTTGGTGTAAGTGTTTTAAAACTTTTTAAATGAACTAGTTTTGTCGGTCCGTCTGTATGTCTGTTCAAATACTCATCAGATTTAAAAAAAGTGCGCTCCGTTGCGAACGCTAAATTGAGGAGGGGGAGCAGGGTCACCTCTCGACAGGCCTGCAAACTTTAACCACTTGTAACTCTCTAGGGAGGGCTCGTACAAAAAAGTTGTAAACTACAAAAATGGAGATCTAGACTTGTTTTATAACATACTAAAAATTGGAAGTAATGGAATATAAGGGAGTACCGTGACGGGATCTCAAAGTTAGGCAAAATCTCAAAATTTTCAAAAAAAAATCGCATTTTTCAAACATTGCTGTAGAACAATGGTGATTTGGTGTAAGTGTTTTAAAATTGTTTTAAAATTAACTAGGTTTGTCGGTCCGTCTGTATGTTTGTCCCAATACTCGTTTGATTTGAGAAAGTGCGCTCCGTTGAGAACGCTAGAGGATCAGGGAGTCGCCGCCCCTCAAGTCGTCGGATATGCAAATTTCAAACACCTATAACTCTCTAGGGACGGCTCGTACGAAAAAGTTGTGAACTACAAAAATGGAGAGCTAGACTTGTTCTACAACATATCAAAAACTGAAAATGCTGGAGTATAAAGGAGCGACGTGACGGGATCTCAAACTAAGGCAAAGTTTCAAAAAAAAAAGGGGGGGTCTAATGGTCCAAGCGCAGCATGCTACTGCAACTATATTTGATCTACCCAGAACGTTCCAGAATATTCTAGACCCCTCTCTAAATTTGTTCCATTGATCTCTCATTATGTTCACTGTGTTTTTTACTTTTGTACCGCCCGTCTTTATGTATTACTCACCCCTCCCCCCCCTGTCCCATTTCAAACCTAACGGTCATCTTCCCCTCCCCCCCCTTCAGATGATCTACCACAAACCTCGCACTGATAAGTGGTTCCATCCCTCTTATACCGTTGACCATCATACAAATTCTGTCCGTTTCCATCGACACATCCGATGCATTGTTTCGTACACTTGCCGCCTTGCAGTTTGCAATAGAACACGTAGTCGCCGTCCTGTAAAACAAGATGTTATCTTTTGAAAAGAAATTAATTACTTTTTATTTCATCTCAATTAACTTTAGTAGTAGCTATGGTAATATCATCTTCTATTCAATGATCGAGAATCATCTCGTTTTGCAGAACGAAAATTGAAAGGAACACGGGCACGCCCTTTACACAATTTGATTAGGAAACGGTTTTATGATGATTGAACTTCCGGAACACCTTACGGGTGTCTGTCTGTGTGTTTGGACATCTGGGTGTGTCCGGATGTCCAGACTGATTATAAGAGATAGGTAGGTAAGGCTTGAAAATGGTCGAAATCAAAAACACCACTGAGGGGAGAGGTATGGGTGTCTGTCTGTCGGTTTGACTATCCGGATGTCCAGATGTCCGGCAAGCGGACCCGGTAGATCAAAATTTAAAATGTTTATATGAGCTTGTAGATCAAATCTAGAACTCCATTTTTGTAGTTGACCACTTTTTTCTACGCGCCCTCCCTGAAGAGATATAGCGGAGCCGTCAAGTGGACTCCGCGCTCCTTGAGACTCCACTGTTCCCGGCGCTGTATCTCCCTAGGAACCGCCCGTACAAAAAAGTTGTTAACTATAACAATGGAGAACTAGCCTTGGGAATTGTTTTGATGTAAAAATTATAGCATAGTGATTGTTTCTAACTGAGTTACAGTAGCTGGAAGTTGGGGGTTTTCAGATTTTTCAAAAAAAATTTTTTTTTGAAAAATTTGCAAAACTTCAAACAGCTCAGGGAGAACTCGTACAAAAAAGTCATCAACTTTAAAAATGAAGATCTAACGTTTTTCTATAACATATCAAAAAATTGGAAAAATAAGTCAAGATATGAATTAGTTACACAATTTCCAATTTTGACAAAAAATTAAAATCAATTTTTTTTTGAAAATTTTGAAAATTGCCTATTTTTGAAACTTTGTTTTAAAACCTGTAATTTAGTTTTTAGATATGTCATAGAATACGTCTAGTACTCCAATTTTGTAGTTGACAACTTTTTTGTACAAGTCGTCCCTAAGGAGATTCAGGCCGCCGAAGGTACATACGGCAGGGAGTGCGCCTTTGTTCTTCCGACTGTCATATCTTTTTAGGGTGAACTTGCACAAAAAAATTGTCAACTACAAAAATAAAGCACTTAACTTAAGCTATCGATTGGTATAAAAATATTGAAGATTTGACTTTTTTTGATGTCAGGATCATCACATCTTATGAAAGTTGGTCAACTTTCAAAAAAAAATTTTCGAAAATTAGAAGATGGTAACCGTGAGAAAGGCCCCAGGTTAATAATTTTGTAACCAATTTACATTTATAAAAAGCTGAAATTCCAAGGATTCTGAATCAATACTCAAAACTATTCTTGGGCTGAAATATAGCGAGTTACGACTGTTTAAAGTCGGATGAGAAATTGAATTAGTAGGGTAGCTGCAAACTAAAATCGGTGTATCACGGTTCATTTTTGTCGTAGAGAATATTAAATTATAGATTCAAAATCCTCAAGATCTCAGCTTTTTAAAAATGTTAATTTCATTTAAAAATGTAAAATTCTGGTGGCGTTTTCAGCGTTTTCAGCGTATAACTAAAATGACTCGAATTAGACCGATTTTAGTCCAATGAAAACCCCTCGTATCTCTCTTCAATCTCGACCTCTCATAATTCTGAGAACATATTCAGAATCCTCATGTTCTCAGCTCCATTTTAATATAAATTTGACCTACCTTATACTGTTGTCCGATAGAATATCTCTGCCCATTATGAATACATCCAACACTGCACATTTGCACAACTCCGCTCGTCTTTTGTTGGCATTTGTATCTGCAAAAAAAGCGATTTATTTTTGTGATCTACATGTTCTTTTTTTGTCACTTTGATCTCACAAGACCATAATCTCCGAGAGGCGCCCTTATCTCCTATCCGTATCATAAAAAGTGCACTTTTCTCTCTCGGGGAAAAGGCGACCTCGTTTTTTATCTTATCAAAACATTAAAAAAGGTTGTATAAGTTTTGTGATTTTTTGTTAAAAAAACTGGATTTCGGGGATCAAAGTCGTAAGGGATACTGTAGGTGACTGTCGGAAGTGATGTGTGATAGGGGGGGGGATTGAGGGGTACTGTAGGGGTTCGGTAGATAAGAAAAATATTTGAAGCTGTTGAGGGTAAGTCAGCTTATAGCTTGGGGTAAATCTTTTTCAGCTTAAAATCAAATTTTTAGTCAAAAAACCTGATTTTCCACGCCAAAAATTGTGAAATTTCAGTCAAAAATAACTGATTTTGTTAAAATTACCGCGGACTAGAAAACTCTGATTTTTGGAAAGCTAGGCCATTCTAAACCGCGAAATGTCAGTCTACCATTTTTGACGCGCGCGGACTAGTAAGGTGGTTTTCTAGGCCACCGATTCAGTAATCTCAAAGTCGCTGAAAATCGCCAAAAATCCATATTTTTACCAGGCTAAAATACTGGGTGTCTAAAAAATAGCTCTTTACTAAAAATTGCCAAATCAGACTGGCGTGCCTTTGACGCATTTCTGGGCGTCAAAATCACGTTTTGACTACGGAGAAATTGCTCTAGATTTTCAACTTTTGAGAAAAACCAGATACAGCTGGGAAGCTGAAGACGTGAGGATTCTGAATCTGTTTTCAAATCTTGACTAGGGTCAAAATGAGCCGAGATAGAAGGCTTTGAGTCTGAAAGCCTTATTTCTTGGTTCATTTTGATGCTAGTTGGAATTTGAAGACAGATTCAGAATCCTTACGACATTAGCTTTCCAGGTATATAGGTTTCATTTGATTACGTTCAAAAAAAATCATGCTTGCTGGCACACTGTAGCTAGCTAGACCATGGACGCAGCCATGTCTAACGCTCTAAAGTCTCAATTTGACTTCCGGGGGGTACCCACAACCCCTCTTGACTAAGATCAACCCTAAAAACTATTCTCTGAACTAAAGATCCAAACTATCTATCACTTTCCATCTATCAGTTTCCTCTTATCATTCTCTCATTCTTTAGTCTTTGCGACTAAACCGTCTGATTTTGTCCATTCACACAGTGTTCTTTCCCCCGATTGGGTGGCCTTCAAAAACCCGATCATATGTCACCTATCATTTACACTTTACTTCTAACGCCGAGACGCCGCCATGTCGGCAAAAACATTGGATAAGCGGAGATAAGCCGAATTGTGTGATAACGGGAGAAAAAGACTTGGAGAAATGAAATAAGCGAAGAAACTCACGTGTATCCGTTGAAATCGTCGGTCTGTCCGAGTGGGACTCGTCGTTGTTTGTCGTGAGCGATGCATCCCTCGATGGTGGTCTTCACGACACGTCCGTCGTCACGGCATCGGTAGTAGTAGGTGTTCTGGAAGAGGAAATCAGATTTTTTGAGTTAAAATCCAAAGAGGACGGTTTAAACCAATGTAAAAATTGTGTTTTTGCTATAATTTTTATACCATTAGATAGCTTATGTTTGGAGCTTCATTTTTGTAGTTGACAACTTTTTTGTACGGATTTGCCTTAAGGAGATACGGAGCCTGCAGTGGCAGACAGGAGCACGACACCTTCCACCAACCTCTTTACTTCAAACAGTTATAACTTTTTAGGGAGGGCACGTGCAGAAAAGTGGTTAACTACAAAAATAAAGTTTAAGAATTGGGCTATCTATTGATATAATTATCATTGTGATATGACTACTCCTGATAGTACCAGATCAAGATTAAACTAGGTGGCTAAAGATATAAAATGAAAATTGACAAATTTCAATAATGCTACGAAAAAAGATTTGCTAACGATTTTCATGTTAAATTTTTATATGAGCTTATAGAACAAGTATAGTACTTTATTTTTGTAGTTGACAACTTTTTTGTACATGTCGTCTCTAAGGAGATCCAGGCTGTCGAAGGTTCGATGTGAGTGCGCCATGAAGACTTTGCACTGTCATATCTTCTCAGGGTGAACTTTTACAAAAAAGTTGTCAACTACCAAAATAAAGATCTAGACTAGTTCTATAACATGGTAAAAAATGGGAAAGTACGGAATCTCAAAGTTTGTCAAAATCTCAAAATTTTCAAAAAATTAGTATTTTTCCAACATTGTTGTGGAATACTGCTTCAAATACTCATCAGATTCAAGAAAATGCGCTAAGACGATTACTGTAGCTCACGCTATATTATCCCTGTAAAACAAAATCCCATTTCTATACATTTCTATACTTTGATTTAGTTTCTGATCTACGAAATCTTTTTCACACCTCTCCCCCTCCATTTCAAATTGGTTCTGTGTCCTGACCTAATTAGTACTCCCCCCCCCCCCCCCCACCGAACTACAAAACCTAACATAAGCCGTCAAAAATCACAACTTGATCAAAGTCACTAATTAAAAAAAGATTGTTGCATGTGTATAGTGTTGCTGGTGTAAATAAAAACTTCCGTTCACTTCTCAAAAAAAGGGGGAAGTCATAAATTATTGTTGTGTCTTCTCTCGAAGTGTGTGTAATAGCGGAAAAACAATAAATTGAACTTTCAAGTGTTTTGTTGTGGGGAGGAGAATATTTAGCTATATGTTTTGTGCTAGGCTATGTCAAATGTCATAGAGTGATGTGTGGGAGGTTTAAGGTTTTAGGCTGAATGTTTTGGGTTTAAGGTTTTAGACTTAGGGTCTTAGGCTTGAAGCCATCGGCTTAAGGGATGAAGCTCAAGGGCTTAAACTTAAGGGATGAGGCTTAAAGTTTTAGGAGTTTAGAACCTTAGGCTTAGAAATTCAGATTTAAAGCCTCAGACTCAAAGGGTTAGGCTTAATCCATAAAGCTTAAAGCTTGAGGTTTTAGGCTTAGGATCTCATGCTAAGCAAATCTAACCAAGGGCAAAAGAGTCTGACCTAACTTAGACTTAGCAGGGTTGTATTATCTGAGGTTAGACCCTTAGACCACATGGCTGCTCCAGATGGGTCTGAAGTTCGAAAGTCTGAACATGCGTTCTAAGTCCTTATACCAACTAACTAGGGAAGGTCATGGACTCGGTCTGGAGTTATGGGTCGTGACCTATATCATTGAAAAGCTGAGAAAACGCTGATTCCAAATATATATTCAGTTTTTGCCCTCGAGGTCGAGTATTCGAAAAAAACAAGATCGAAGTTCGGAAAAATGACAAATTATTGCCTTTTTAACACTTGAAAAATGTTTTGAAACTTTTTGAAACGATTTTCGCGTGTTAAAAAGGCCATAATTTGTCATTTTTCCGAACTTTGACCTTGTTTTTCTCGAATACCAGACCTCGAGGGCAAAAACTGAATATATATTTGGAATCAGCATTTTCTCAGCTATCAAACGATATAGGTCACGTCCCATAACTCCAGACCGAGCCCATGACCTTCCCTAGTAAGACAGGTCTTCCTATTCCAAATATGTCAAACCGATTAGTTCCATAAGCTATCTCAAGCTAATATCGGGTTTTGAGTTGCCCTAAGCCTAAACGGGCTTAGGTGCTAAAGTTGACTTTTCTACGTTTTCTGCTAAACCTAGACCCTAGACTTAAGGCCATGCCATGACATACCAGATCCGGTGGCCTAAGCAATCTTAGGTACTAAAACTGCCACATATCCCTGGGATGTCAAATACAGTAAGCCTAGATTCCAGAGCACTGACAACTGACTAAGACCTTACTGTAGGGTGTAAGTTAGGCGTTTTTAGGTACTAACTGAGGAATGGTCAGAACTGACATTGGAGTTCAGGTACGGATGATCGAAGCGCAATCAAATTCTGATGGGAAATCTGAACTCGTGAACTCCATAGTCAGTTTTGACCATTCTCTAGTAAGATTTTCTGCTAAACCTAGACCCAAGTTCACTCGCCACCTGCTGTGTTTCCTCTATCACCGGAAGTCACATAGTAAAGTGTTGCAACATCTTCTCACCTTGGCATCCGTCCAAGTCTCTCCCTTCTGATAGGTACGTCCATCTGAGGCGACGCAAGCGTTGTAGCCGAATTCGATGTAACCGTCGCTTCCTATATCATTAAAGAATTGAAAAGGAGATTTGGGGGGAAGAGATAGGGAAGGGGCAACAACATTGAAAGGAAAGATCAACTTTTGGGGTCTAAGACTTAATTACTTAATTACTTAATTACTCACCCAGCTGGCACACAAACTCATATCCATCCTGCTGGAAGGTGGCTCCAATTGCGATCTTCTGCTCCGTGCTGCTCAAACATCCAAGGGGTTCCAACTGTCCACGTCTACACTCGTAGAAAAACTTGCCACGTGTCACCTGCTCCCCTTCTGGCCACCATTGAGCCGCCCGTCCGTTTCCGGATGTCCAGCACCTGAAATTTGTTTTTGTTTAAATTTTTGAAAAAGTTTTGAAAAAAGGGGACACAGAGTCCAAAGAAGGTACACACGATTTAGCAGGGAACCGGTTTTGTCTTGTCCTTATCAATTGGTTTCGGTTTCGTCGAAAAATTGTTTGCTAGTGGCTACTATGTACTAGTTGAATGGGGGTTGGGTAACATGTTGATAAGGAACAGTTGGTTTTTTTTTGAGGAGACATAACTTTTTGTGGGGTGTCTTAAAATGGGAAATTTTGAGTCAGGGGTGTTCAGGAGGTCAAGAGCTTTGATATGAGTATAAACAAGAGGTATTTTGGAGCAAAAATTTTTTGGACCATTTTTTGGGTCTTGACGCGATTTTCACGATTTTCGTGGTAAAACGCTTTTCCGAACAGTTTTTGAACCCCAAAACGTTTACAAACGCTAGCTTAAAGTAAAATTTCAAATTTCAAAAAAAAATCTCGAAAAAAAAATTTTTCGCTGCGAGACCCAAAATTTTCGAAATTTTCAAAATTGTCAGAATATAGTCATGATTATACTTTTCTGAAAGCTCTTGTCACGCTGAATCTAACTATGCTATTTTCAACATACCTGGACCTGGCAGCAGCATTATCCGTCGTCGAAACATGTTGAAGAATCGAAAGAATAGAGAGGATAAGTAGAACCGAGTTGTTCTGCATTTTCATCAGTTTTCTTCACTTGTATGGTTGTATTCCTTCCGTTTTGACCATTTTATACTAGCTCTCTCTCATCACCCTACAATACGCTCCGCCCACTTCCTCCCCCCTCTCTATCTCTTTTTCACTTTTCGTCCGTTTTCGGACGGCGGACAATTGTTCTTCTTCTTCTTCATCAACGGAAACATAGACGGAGACAGTAAAAGAAGAAGAAAAAAGAAATGAAAAAAAGTGGGCGGAGTCTCCCCAGTAAGGGATATCGTCTTCTTCTTCTATTTGTCTTTTAAAAAAGCGGAAAACGGAAAGAGGGAAATTTTTGGTTCTAAGAGTAGAGATATACATCATTTGCCGGTTTTAGTGTATAAATAACTATTTTCGAAACGAAACGAACACCTCCAGATGACCATCTCGGAAGGAAAAAGAGAAAGTGTTTGTGTTGTGTGTGTGGGGGTGAGTATGATGCAGAGAGAAAATTAATATACCGGAAAAGAAGTTTCTGGTTATTAGAGATGCATTTTGTTTATTCAGTTTTCTGGTGTTCCAAAATGAATCAGCGTCGACAAGGAGGAATCAGGAATTTTAGACGGTGATCATAGCCTTCACCGCTTTTTTCCAAAAACAAATTGTGTAGTTTTTGGCAAAAAAACGATCTCCATCAACGAGCTGGCGCGCCATTGACGTAATTTTCGATTTTTGATAGTTTTCCATATTCTAACTACAGTACTTTTATGACACATTTTTTGCAATTTGGATGATTTTAGGCTACAAAAAGCCGAACTGAGGATATCCAGATATTAGCACAGACAGACATACAAACAATGGCATCATGGTCTGGCGCGCCTTGGCCGCGTTTTCAAAAAAGTGTGCTAGCATTGTGAGGATTCTGAATCTGTATTCAAAAATTGTATAACGTCAAATATAACCAAAATAAAAAAGTTTTGATCATTCTTGTCGTTAGTGCTCTATGACTTGCTACAGACCGGATGGCTAGTCGTTAATGTACAGGCCGGGCTAGAATAGTTTTTTTTTGCCGTTTGGCACTTAATCCAGACCCGCGGTGCTGTACCGAATAGCCATCCTGCCCGTAGTAAGGTAGTGACATTGAATTTGCTGAGATCTTTCTTATTTTCTTTATTTTTCAGCTCATAAAACTCAGTTTGAAGCGAGATACGCCGCGGCCTGTGTCGGCTCGCTTCGGCCCGGTTGACAAGTAAGAGAATCTGGAATTTTAGACTTACAGTACCGGACAAAAAGGTATCAACTTTAGCTGTTTTCAGTGGAAAATGACCAACTTTGAGAGTGTGCCATAGTAACTCTGAATGTCAAACCATGAAAATGTTTAATGAATCATATAGATTGAACGTAGAGCTCCATTTTTGTAGTTGACAACTTTTTTGTACGGACACTCCCTAGCAAGTTACATATCGACAAAGTAATTTCTCCCTCAAATCAACCAATTTCACTGCAAAATAGTGCGATTTTTGAGCTGTCGTCTTAGAATGACCATAACTCTCTAGGGAGTGACCGCACAAAAAAGTTGTCAACTACAAAAATGGAGCTCTACGTTCAATCTATATGATTCATTACACATTTTCATGGTTTGTCATTCAGATTTACTATGGCACACTCTCAAAGTTGGTCATTTTCCACTGAAAACAGCTAAAGTTGATACCTTTTTGTCCGGTACTGTACCTGCAGACATTTCGCTGGTCTTACCGTTATCAGATTTCCAAAAAAGGCGTTATCACATATTATTATCGTATTTTCAAAGTAAAATAAATCTCCTGATTTCCGTAAACCTGTCTTCCTTTCTGTGTTGCCTATGTGGTATCATTCAAGTACATTATTAATGTCGTGTACTATGAGGATCGGAAAACGTATCACACCCACATCTTGATAGAATGCCATATTTTGTTTCTTGGAGATCATGGATTAAATAGTATGTAAGGTACGGTAATACATGGTTGTCCGAATTCCGTCTTCCTGATAATAATTTTTTGCTTTTTCCAACAAGTCTCGTTGTTGGTATCCCTGAAAAGCTAAAATAATGTGGTTTCGGAATCTGGCATCAAGTTTTGTATCGGCAAATAGACAATTTCATATTTTGATTCATCCAAACCACAAAAAATATGTCATTGACCCTGTTTCCGCCAAACCGTTTCCCACGCATTACTAATTGCCCACGTCCTCCCACCTACACCGTGACAAACTGTGTGTGTGTGTGTGTAGGTGTCAGTTCCAACTGACGAATTCAAATTAGATTCTTGCGAGAAAGAGGAGAAGAAGACGTTCTCTGACTCCTTGTATTCTTTTGCAGAGGGAGAGACAAGACAACAAAAAACAAACAATTTGTTTTGGAAGGGGGGCTAAAAACTGGAAATAAATGTTGTAATATGAGAAGTTGCTATTAATAATGAATTGATATGATAGTGTAGTGTCTGGTGTGTTTGAGGGTCCCGTTGATAAAAACTAATAAAAGACAGTCCTGGCCTAGGATCCGTCAACTTGGACAACGTGGTTTTTCACCACTAAAATGATGTCATTCGACACCGGTGAAACGAGTGTTACCGTAGTATTTTGGGGGAACTTTTCAATTTCATTGATTTTTTCAAAATTCAAGATTGTCAATGATTAAAAAAAACTTCCCAGAAAATCAAAACAGCTTGAAACTCAAAAAAATAAATGAAGCTCAAGGATGTTACTAAAATACTACTGTAGCAGAGTTGCGCGGAAGTAAACTCGGAAGTTAGACGGAAGTGAGTTTTATTTCGACAATATGAAACAAACTTCAAAACTATGAAGTTAATGTGTTGTATTGATGATGTTACTACCCTTCGAGCATAAAAAATTCCGAAATTTTTCTTATCCCCTACCAGTAGACCCGAAAAAGCAGCCGAATTTGAAACCCGGAAGTCGGAAGTCGGAAGTGAAGACTTTTTCAAGTCTACTGGTAGGGGATAAGAAAAATTTCGGAATTTTTTATGCTCGAAGGGTAGTAATACCATCAATACAACATATTAACTCCATATTTTTGAAGTTTGTTTCATATTGTCGAAATAAAACTCACTTCCGTCTAACTTCCGAGTTTACTTCCGCGCAACTCTGTACTGTAGCACTCTGTGTCGAATGACGTCATTTTTATGGTAAGATACCCAGATGGTCGAATTGACGGATCTTAGGACAGGACTGTCTTTTACTCAGATTTCATAATAACTCGCGTTTAAAATTAATATTACGAATCGAACAATATAATGTAAATCTCAATGAGTTCTATGCCGACGGACCGACTCAGGTTTCATTATCGTAGGCCAGGCTTGAGCGCAATTTCGCTTATTTTGGTATTTCAGCTCAGCCCATGATATATGCAAATAATAAAGTCTGAACTAGTCCAAATTAAACCAGAGATACGAAGCTACATTTTGATATGTTTTTCAAATCCATAATATTCATTTTGAAGCGAGTCCGGGCGACAAGTACAAAGATACAAAACTTTGGCCGCATACAGTTGAAATTCTTCGACTTTGAGATAGTGTCATGGTAATTCTGAATGTCACACCTAGTAAGTTTTTAATGGTTCCTATAGAACAAAGGTACGTCTTTATTTTTGTAGTTGACAACTTTTTTGTACGGACACTCCCTAGAGAGTTACATATCGTCCAACTAATTTTTCCCTCAAATCGTCCCATTTCAGTGCGATTTTTGAGCTGTCGTCTTAAAATGACCATAACTCTCTTGGTCAATTTCAGCTGAAAACGACCAAAGTTTGTATTTTTTGCACAGTACTGTGCACGGGAAACATTTTCAAGTCGAGATTTTCCATAATAATATTGAAATATAATTACAGTAGCATATTAGCCGAGCATTTAAGTTACAACTGCGCCCCACCGCAAACGAGAGAGTATCGGCGAGAGACGCAGAGTATTTTCTGGCGCGAAACAGATTTTCACCATTTTTGATCTATTTTCACAAGTTTTAATTAAAAATTTGCCAATTTCCGAGAGAAAATTATGAAAAATAGATCAAAAATGTAGAAAATATGTTTCGCGCCACAACAAAACTCTGCGTCTCTCGCCGATACTCTCTCGTTTGAGGTGGAGCGCAGTTGTAAGAAGGGATGGGCTGCTAATAACAACTTGCTTCAATTTTCAGAACCCTTCAAACTGTCTGATCTGACTTATGACGCCCTTGACCTGAACCTATCTACCCTATTCGTTTTGTTTACTATCAGTGCCCACCCAGTTCAGCGAATCATTTCGCTATCCGATCCGTTTGACTTGGTATCAAAAGATGATAAACGGATAGAGTCATTTGTGAATTTAGTGGTGTGGTGAGGTATTATCACGGCATACGTCTTACAACCGCGCTCTACCGAAACCAAAGAAAATTGTGTGCGAAGTTTAGAGACACAGAGAAAAAGAGACGGTTTTCAGACGAATTTTGGTGGAGCACAGGTGTAAGAGCTGTGCCGAGCAAATAGGTCTTTGGAATTGATTATTTTTTATTTCAGCCTTTTTCACGTAACCGTTGGAAATAATCTAAATACCGTATCAATTCAGTGTTCCTTTTCAATTTTCAGAAATGGCTGATAATCAGAGTTGAGCGGAATTCCGCCTTCCGCCTTCCGCCTTCCGCTTTCCGCCACTTTTCTCTTTCCGCCGAAAAATGTTTTATTCCGCCTTCCGCTTTCCGCTTTCCGCCAAAAAGTTTCCTATTTCCGCTTTCCGCCTTCCGCCTTCCGCTGTTTAAAGATTTTTCCCTCAGCTTGAAAAATTTGATCACCTATTCCAATTTACTGATATTTTTGAGGTTTTTTGCAGCAAAGCTATCAGTCAGAGTTGCGCGGAATTCTGACTTCCGACTTCCGACTTCCGGGATGTTTTTCACTTCCGACTTCCGTTTTGAAAATTTTACTTCCGACTTCCGACTTCCGACTTCCGACTTCCGTTTTCGGAAGTTTACTTCCGACTTCCGACTTCCGACTTCCGTTTTCGGAAGTTTACTTCCGACTTCCGACTTCCGACTTCCGTTTTAGAAAAAATCACTTCCGCGGAACTCTGCTATCAGTGTTTACCAAAAAAAAAAAATTTAACACAAATTTAACCATTTTAGCGTTTTTTACTACAAAATAAGGACAAAATCGTATTTTTGAAAGCGACATTGTATTCCGCCTTCCGCCTTTTGGCATTTTTTTCCATTCCGCCATCCGTCTTCCGCCTTCCGCCAAAAAATTTTCGCTTCCGCCTTCCGCTTTCCGCCCAAAACATGTTCATTCCGCTTTCCGCCTTCCGCCTTCCGCCATTTCAAAAACCGCATTCCGCTCAACTCTGCTGATAATTAGAGAGTGCCGGTTTACTAGAAAAAGTACAGTAACCGATAGAACACTCACCTGCACAAACTACACGAACCGCACCCTTTCCGTTCCTTGTAAAGCATAAAAAACCTCCCGTAAGTTCCGGTCTTATGTTTTTTTCTGATTTCTTTTCTCGTAATTAATTTTCACCTCCTCCTTCTTTATTTCAGGTTGACCAGGTATCATATTATCGAACTAATTATGTTTTTCTTCCTGGTGGGAATTGAACAAGAAGAGACAGAGAGGGGACAGACAGTTGTTTCAGATGATGGTATTATAAGGAGTAAAGAACACGAAAGAATGGAAAAGATGGGGGGAACTGTTTTAAGAAAATAAAAAGGTATGAGGGGTCTGAAAATGTGAACATCAAGGAAATTTGAATTGAACAAATTTGGGAAGTTGTATTTTGCCTTATTTCAACTTTACAGAAACTATGTTTAAAATTCTGAGGACTTCAGATTTTCAGCCAAATAAGGCTTTCATAAAAGTGTCATTTTTGAGCTTACAATTAGAGCGGGTTTGCACAACTTCAAAATTTAAGAGCTTTTCTGACGATTGACTATTTTTGAGACAGAAGCATGTTATGAAAAAACCTACATCTCCACTTTTGTTTGTCTTCATATTTTTTGTTAAAGATTTCCATAGAGAATTGATAAATCAGCAAAATTTGAGAGCCGCACTGTGTGGTATTATGAAACACTATCTGAAAGGGAAAACCAGTTTTCAAAATTTCTAAAAAATTATTTTATGCCTTCAATGTCTACAACTAAGATTATAAGACCGTATTAATGTGGAATATTTAAAACAATTAAACTGTTCAGAACACAAAATTGAAACACCAAGTTATGTAAGTTCTCTGGACAAAACTATAAACTCTGGACAAGCCATTTTGATTTGGCTGAGCTTCGACCTAAATCTTGTCAGGAACAGCTTTTTAGGTCAACAGAATAAGAGTGAAAAGTGAATATTACGATACAGGCAGACAAATTCTCCAAAATTATTCCAAAAAATCAAAGGTTCTCTCGTGGAAAGTTAGAAAGAGTTCAATTTTTGCATCTTTATGAAAACTTGAAAAACTGTCAAATTTAACAGTGTGCTACGTTTGCAAATATTACCCCAAAATAACAAATTTTTGATATGTTGTAGAACAAGTCTAGATCTCTATTTTTGTAGTTGACCACTTTTTTGTACAGTTGATCCCCGTGGAGGTAGAGTGCCGAGAAGAGGAGGGAGCCTATCCTCATTACCTTACTAAATGAATTAATTTAGTAAAAACTAAGCGATTTTCCGATTTTTCCCGCAAGAACTGTCGCCTGACACCTCAAAAAATATTTCCACAACAAAGTTGTTAACATCTCAAATGAAGCCCAGGACATTTATTATCTACTAAAATTCACAATTTTTCATTTTACGTTTTCTCGTTACAACCTTGTGAAAGTTATCACAAACCATCAAGATGTATAACAATTTTGGCACTTTATTCATTCATTTCAAAAAACTTAAAAAATATAATCTCAATTAAGTGGTGTCAATCAGAAAGAGAAAAAGCAATTAAAACATACAGCAGGAGGAGAAGAAACAGAGAGAAAAAGTTTGAGAGATTGAAGTGAAATAAGTCAAAAAAAGGGGGCGGGTTCCAAGCAGTTTGGAGACCCCAATTGGCATATTTGGAACGTATAATATAGATGTAAATGGTTACAATGAGATACAGAGACAAGAACCGAGTCTTTAAAGGGAACAAAAGTCTTTAAGAAA
The DNA here is from genome assembly GCF_010183535.1 of Caenorhabditis remanei. Classification (NCBI taxonomy): domain Eukaryota; kingdom Metazoa; phylum Nematoda; class Chromadorea; order Rhabditida; family Rhabditidae; genus Caenorhabditis; species Caenorhabditis remanei. The sequence goes on from NC_071329.1 coordinate 3,725,631, forward strand.
TTTTTAAAAATTGAAAAAAAAACGGGCGGTGTGGTGAAAAAGCAGAAACAGAGCAGAAAAAGCTACAGGGGAAGGAAGGACACGTTGGTTGGGGGACTAAAAAAACAGCATGATGAGTATAAACTGCGCTCTAGCGAACAAGTTCATTGGAGCGCGTTTGCAAGCTATATACACACATTGTACGAATATATGTACAGTATGAACTTCTACTACGGGGGGCAAGAAAATGGGAATGCACTTGGCGGGTAGAAGTTAAGTAGTAGTCGTCTGGGGATAGCAAGTGCGCTCCATTGTCAAAAGAGCGCACTTACATACCAGACTATTGTTTGGTAGTAGTAGAGGTGGTGGGGGAGGTCGAGGAGATTTGTTGCAATGATTGCATATTATGGGCGGTCAGAGAGGAGAGGATTGTCGAGTCGACTGGTTCCAGGCATGAGGGACACGTGAACGACTTCATGAGCCATTCGTCGACACACTCCTGATGGAACGAGTGCATGCACGGAAGGAATCGGATACGCTCGCCCGGCTCGAAGTCGATCATGCAGATCGCGCATCTGGAAGAAGAATTGGGTTGTGTTTTTGGTTCAACAACTTGTGTTTTAGAGAATTTATGTACTTCTAGCAATTTGTGTGTATGTGTGCGTGTGTTTTTCAACAATTTGTGTTTTTCAACAACCTGTGTTTTTATTTTCAACAACTTGTGTTTTATGGTGAAAAATCGTGTTTTTAACAACTTGTGTTTCACTCAACAACTTGTGTATTTTCAACAACTTGTGTTTTTTACCACAGCTTGTGTTTTTGGTTCAACAACTTGTGTTTTGGAGAATTGATGTACTTCTAGCAATTTGTGTGTATGTGTGCGTGTGCTTTTCAACAATTTGTGTTTTTCAACAACTTGTGTTTTCTGTTTCAACAAGTTGTGTTTTCTGTTTCAACAAGTTGTGTTTTTTTTTCAACTAGTTGTGTTTGTTTCAACAACTTGTGTCTTTTTTCAACAAGTTGTGTTTTTGTTTCGACAACTTGTGTTTTTGTCTCAACAAGTTGTGTTTCTTTTTCAACAACTTCTGCTTCTGCTTCAACAACTTGTGTGTTTTTCAACAACTTGTGTTTTTTTCAACAACTTGTGTTCTTTTTCTTGTTTTCGCTGCTTTTTCCACTCCTGGGAATAGAAAATAACAAGTCAATGACTCACTCATTACTCGTCATATCCCCACGGAACACATCAGCTGGAATCTGGTCAAGAAGTCCACGAATCCGATTCTTCTTCGCCTCATCAATTTCCTGGAGAACAATTAACTGTGTGTTTTATGATGAAAAATGAAAATTACTAACTTTTCCCCGCTCCTCAGCTTGCCTCTGTCTAATTACGTTGTGTTGGTAGAGTTGATTCACGTACGAACTCTGCAAAAATCGAAAGTGTTTTGAAATTTTTTGAAAATTTTTGATATTGACATCAGGTTTCTGGTTCAGAGTGAATGCGGTATAACTTTTACATACAACCAACCCAATTTCTAGCAACTTTGACCGTTTTCAGTTGAAACTGTCCAACTTTGAGAGTGTGTCATGGTAATACTTATTGTACCATCAAGTAGATCTTTAATGGATCTGATAGATCAAAAGTAGATCTACATTTTTGTAGTTGACAACTTTTTTGTACGAGCACTCCCTAGCAAATTAGATATCGTCGAAGTAGTTTCACCCTCAAATAGACCCATTTCAGTGCAAAATAGAGCGATTTTTGAGCGGTCCCATTAAAATGACCATAACTCTCTGGGGAGTGTCCGTACAAAATAGTTGCCAACTACAAAAATGGAGCTCTACTTTTGATCTATATGATCCATTAAAAATCTACTTCATGGTACAATAAGTATTACCATGACACCCTCTCAAAGTCGGACCTTTTCAACTGAAAAAACCAAAACTTAATATACTTTTGAGCGGTACTGTATCTGCAAAGGCACAGCTTCAAAAATGAACCACTTTTTTTCAACATTTTTATGAAAAATATGAGCCTTTTTGATGATTTTTCAAAAGTTCTTCCAATTCGGAATCATATTCAAAAATTTGGCTTTTTGGCAAGAAAAATGCGAATGTGGTGAAATTTTTAACATTAGTTCAATTTTCAAGTGTAAAATGTGTTCCTGCACTCGAAAATCTCGAAAAAATACCGAAATTTGTAACATTTTCATGCTAATCCAATTATTTTATGTACGCTTTTCCAACTTTCAAAAAAAAAACTCACACTCTGCTGCATCATGTTGGGATTCGTGAAGCTCATCCCATCCGAGGATCGGCTCCTGGAACAAATAAATTTTCAGTAATTTTATATTAAGATGCCGTTAATTAACTAATTAACCAATTATAATTGCCTATATATTTTCAGTTTTCTTTCTATTTCTTACGGTGTTGTTGGTTGATGAATCCAAGAGTACTCTACTAATCGGATTCTCGGAACACTAAATTGCTTAAAACAAGGCGTTTTTGTTTCAGATTGTTGGGGAGTGCTCGATGACTAAAACCATTGGTTTAGTCAGATTCGGCTCATTCTGAGCTTCAAAATGAGTACAATCACGGTTAGGTTTGAAGCAAGTTGGGTCCTGACACGCGAGCTACAGTAACCCGAAGTGAGTATTGTAGTTTTCGTGGTGAGACCCAACTTGCTTCAAATATTGTCATGATTATGTTTTTCTGGAAGCTCTCGACGAGTAGATTACGAATGTGATAAGAAACTGAGACACTTTTTGTCAAGACTTTCAAAAAGCTAAAATCTGATCAACCCCGCCCCGATAAAAAACCCTGTATCTCGTTTAATTTTTATCGTAGATCAATTTTAAAAACAGATTCAGTATCCTCATAATTTCAGCTTTCCAGTGATACCTCACTATTTTGGGAACAATTTTCAGTTTTATGTCATTTTCGTCCCCCTAGTATCAATGATTCTATGAATCTTGTCATCATATCAACTAAACTGTCAATTAACCAACTTTTGATCTACTTATTCTCCCACAAGAAGTGACAAAGTGAATTACCGTCGGAGTGGCGTCTCATCGTGTTGTCTGACGAACCCGAACAATGACGGCAGGCAGTTTCCCATTATCGTTTTAGACGGGAAATCGAACTGGAAGAAGAAGAAGAATTAGAGAGTGAGAGAGAAATAGAGAAATGAACGAAGAATTGAGGGTGGTAGATCAAGTAAAAAACAAACATTTGAATGAAAATTTGAAAAAGTCCCAGCTTTTGGATTATGTAAAATTACAAAGCTCCTTTCTCTTCTCGGTGCCACATCTCTCTAGGGACCGCCCGTACCAAAAAGTGGTCAACTACAAAAATGGAGATTTAGACTTGTTCTATAACATATCAAAAATTTGTACATGTGGGTTGATATCTGAAAGCGTAGCACACTGTTAAATTTAGCAGTTTTTCAAGTTTTTCAAAAAGCTGCAAAAATTGAACTCTTTCTAACTTTCTACGATCTAGAGTCAAAACCTTCAAACTTTTTGAAAAATTTTGGAGAATTTATATACCTGTCTCTAAATATTTACTTTTTACTAGTATGACCTCTCCCTTCCTACTGTAGACACCTATCAAGTGTCTCCCAGGCGACGCATATGGGAGGGCCAGGCTCCCCCTCTTCTCGGCGCTCTATTTTCCTAGTGACCGCCCGTGCAAAAAAGTGGTCAACTACAAAAATGGAGATCTAGTCTTGGCAATTGTATTGATATAAAAAATATAGCTTAATAACTGTTTCTGACTGAGTTACAGTAGCTGGAAATTAGGAAATTTTCAGATTAAAAAAAAATTTTAGCGGAAATTTACAAAACTTCAAACACCTGTAACTCTCCAGGGACCGCTCGTACCAAAAAGTGGTCAACTACAAAAATGAAGATCTAGACTTGTTCTACAGCATATCCAAAATCCAAACACCTGGGGCTAAAGGGCACGGCAGGGCACAAGTTCAAAAATTTATACCTCGATTTTTACAGGAAAACTACCAATTCGGCACCGAGGTGTGTGGGGGCCCAGAAAATTGCATAACCTTATTAAATTATTAGTCTAGAATACTAAAACAAAATGTTCTAATTAAAACATAACAGAACATTGTTTCCTCTCCAAAGTGACATGACTCATCAAGGCGCCTCACCAAATAAGGCGCGTCTGAGAATGAATTATTCAACGACACACTCATTTTAGTTTTTGTTTTCTAGAAAACCAGCCAAAAATAAGGAAAACCATCCAAAAATAAGAGAAAAATAAATCGATAATGGCATTGTGATGACTACATATCGACTGCACTGCACCTGTACGGAAGCGCTCAGCAAATATTGGACTACTGGGAGGGATGGAGAGGGGGGGACCGGTGTGTTTGTGGTTTGGAGGGAAAAGAACGGAAATTGGATGAAATTGGAAAAAAAAAACAAGAAACCTCAAAAAAATCTGGACTTTGGGAGGTGGAATTGTCGAGACTGTGGTTATGGCTGGGTGACACATGTGGTGACAGGAAGGGTCACTTGCGCCCTGCCTCCTGGCGTTCCATTCTGTCCGAACTTTTTAAATTTCGGATATGTAATAAAACAAGTCTAGATCTCTATTTGTGTAGTTGACCACTTTTTTGAACGGGCCCTTCCTGAAGAGATATGACCCCCAGAAGGAGGTAATCTGGTCGAGACTGAAGCAGCTGGGAGACACCTGGGATGACAGGTGTCTATAGTAGGAAGAGAGAGGTCATAGCAGTAAAAAATGGGCATCAAGAAACAAATGCACAAATTCACTTAAACGTTCCAAAAAGTTCAAACATTTTGTCTCTAGATCCTAGAAAGTTAGGGAGAAGTTTGATTTTTGCAACTTTATGAAAAAAATCGAAAAATCAACAACTTCAACAGAGTGCTACGCTTTCAGATATCACCCCACAATTATAAATTTTTGATATGTTGTAGAGCAAGCCTAGATTTCTATTTTTGTAGTTGACAACTTTTTGGTACGGGCGGTCCCTAGAGAGATAGAGTGCCGAGAAGAGGAGGGAGCCTCCTAGCAACGGGCCTCTTGAGGTTAGTGCATGCTAGACGCTGAATCTCTCCAGGGAGGGTATGTGCAAAAAAGTTGTTAACCATAAAAATGGAGATCTAGTCTTGGAAATTGTATTGGTGTAAAAATTATAGCATAGTGACTGTTTCTGGCATAGTTGCAGCTGGAAGTTCGATGATTTTCAGATTTTTCAAAATAACATTTTTTTTTGAAAAATTTGCAAAACTTTAAACACATGTAACTCTTAAGGGAGAACCCGCACAAAAAAGTGACCAACTACAAAAATGAAGCTCTAGACTTGTTTTATAACATACTGAACGTTGGAAATTCTAGAGTACAAGGGGGTACCGTGACGGGATCTCAAAGTTAGGCAGAATCTCAAAGCGAGCAGGATACACTGTGAGCAGGATACACCTTCAAAGTTTAAGCATTTTCAGAAAATAATAGTGGGAAAACATTTATAAACCTTCGAAAAACCAAAAAATCATGGAAAATATGCAATTTTCTTCTTGAATGTTGGGAAATTGTCAGTTTCAATGATGCCATGAAGAATGAAACAGCTGATTTTTTCAAACATCATGGAGAATATTCAGGGAAGTTGTTTTTATGTATGAGAACTAAAATAAATAAATTTGTTTTTGTTTTAAGACATCGAAATTTCCAGAAAATCATATATTTCTGACTGGAAAAGTGTCATTTCAGTTGTTTATTCAATCCAAATTTCGAGAGGTTTTTGCATAGAAGCATAATATTTTCTAAAAATACGAATTTTCAATTTTCACAGCAAAACAGAAAATTTGAGTTTTTCACAAGATGCAGACACAAAATTCAATCTAGCTGACTTTATTTTACATTTTCTGTTAATAAATGTAATTTTTAGGCAGAATAACGTAGAAATAATCGGTTTTTTAACAGAAAAAATCAATTGTAAGCTAAAAAATTCCGAGTTGTTCTTTACTAATTCCGGCTTCTATGGAAAGTCAAAAAATCTAGAAAATTCCGGATTTCACGTAGTTAATAAAACCATTTTTTTTCGCAATTTTCAGGTTCCGACTTCAGTATTAACCCGATTTCACCTCAAAATACTTAATTTTCAGCCAAAAATTAAAAAAAAACATTTTAGTCGAAAAATCTCGAAAATCCTGCTAAAAATCTTTTTTAAATGCTATTTTTGGATTATATAACCTTAATTAATCATTTTTAAGTCATTTTCAGTCAAAAACCGCCTCTAAAAATCGCTAAAATTCCGTTAAAAACCAAATTTTCACTACTTTTCCTCAATTCTAAACATCTGTTCCCCCGATTTCTCAGATTTTCCATATTCTCCCCCCAAAAAAAAATCTATCAATACTTAAAACTTGAAACATATGACATCAGGTAAAAGAGAGAAATGGGGAAATAACCAACCAATACTACCAAATGTAGAAAAAGAGGCAGAGAGTGAATGTCTGTGTCTCGTTTCTTTTCTCTCTCAGAGGACGAGAGTACATCGAGCAGAGGGTGTCCCAGGCGATGAGACACCCCGCAGTTGAAATAGTGTGGCGAGGGAAGAGACGCAGAGACAGACGACGAAATTCATGTGACGTCTTTCCTTTCTTCTCTACTCAGCTGCTTTGATGTTCTTCTAGTGCGTGCAGCAAAGTAATCTGACTACATAATTCCGCTGGGATACAATTTTTGTCATTGTCATTATCATATTCGATATCTACTCGTCGAGAGCTTTCAGAAAAGTATAATCATGATTATATTTGAAGCAAGTTGGGTCTCGACGCGAAAACTACAGTAACCCACTGTGGGGTACTGTAGTTTTCGCGTCGAGACCTGCATCACTTTAAAGCTAGCCAAGATTATACTTTTCTGAAAGCTCCAGTTGAGCTGAGTTCAGTGGTACAAGTTTCATTGGATTCTGGTTAAATCTAAAAAATTTACAAGGATTTGAACATGTTCTGATCATGTAACTCCGTCAGATTCAACCTAAACCGCAAGAAATTTGTACCATTAAATTCAGCTCATCGAGAGCTTTCAGAAAACTATAATCATGACTATATTTGAAACAAGTTGGGTCTCGACGCGAAAACTACAGTAACCCAGTGTGGGGGTACTGTAGTTTTCGCGCCAGGACCCAACTTGCTTCAAACCTAACCGTGATTATACTCATTTTGAAGCTCAGAACAAACTGAATCTGATTGTACCAAAATTTTTAGTCATCGATCGCTCCGCCACAATCTGAAACACCAAATTTCTAAAATGAAAGGTTTTTATACAATAAAACTAATTGACGGGCCAGTTTCTCTGCTACTTTTTCGATTTATTGTGCAATTACAGAAGATGGCTCATGGTTTCATAAAAATCGGACGGCGGCGGGGTGTATAAAAAGTATCGAACCAGAGCTAAAATATTACATCGAATCTAGGGGCAAAAGAAAAGAATACGGACGGGGAGAGAGAAATAAACAGAAGGAATTTCAGAGGTCTTTCACTTCGAACGACGATGGTACTGGCTCTGGCTTTGTCTTCATTCCGGTGAGAAGCGATTTGATCTCTCCGATCGCTTTGGCTGGGTTCAAGTGCTGAAATAAATTGAGTTATTGAGAAGAAATTTCAGTCGATTTACGGCATAAATCTACATGTGATCTGGATTACTGTAGAAGTAAATTATGTGTGGATTTACGGAACCTCAGATACAGTACGATCGGACTTGGATGCCGATTCACACCCGTAAATCCACATAGGCCGAAGATAGAGTGAAACTCGATTTACGGCGTAAATCTACACATTGTCCAGATAACTGTAGCAGTCATTTTTACTGTCGATTTACGGCGTAAAACCCCTCTCGGATACTGTAACAGGGGATTGGCCTGACGATTTACGCTCGTAAATCTACCCCGCGATCTGAGCCGGTTTTGAGTGTCGATTTACGCTCGTAAATCTACACATAGTCCAGATTACTGTACCAGTAATTTTTACTGTCGATTTACGGCGTAAAACCCCCCGTACTCTCGGACACTGTAACAGTGATTGGGCCTGTCGATTTAGGCTCGTGAATCTACCCCGCGATCTAAGCTGACTTCATAGTATATTTACGCTCGTAAATCTTCACATAGCCCAGATTACTGTACCAGTAATTTTTACTGTCGATTTACGGCGTAAAACCCCCCGTACTCTCGGACACTGTAACATCGGATTGGCCTATCGATTTACGCTCGTAAATCTACCCCGCGATTTGAGCCAATTTCAGTGTCGATTTACGCTCGTAAATCTACCCCGCGATTTGAGCCAATTTCAGTGTCGATTTACGCTCGTAAATCTACCCGCGATTTGAGCCGATTTTGGTGTCAATTTACGGCGTACATCTACACATATTGCAGGTTACTGTAGCAGTCATTTTTACTGTCGATTTACGGTGTAAAACACCCCGCGCTCTCGGACACTGTAACAGCGGATTGACCTGTCGATTTACGCTCGTAAATCTACCCCGCGATTTGAGCCAATTTCAGTGTCGATTTACGCTCGTAAATCTACCCGCGATTTGAGCCGATTTTGGTGTCAATTTACGGCGTACATCTACACATATTGCAGGTTACTGTAGCAGTCATTTTTACTGTCGATTTACGGTGTAAAACACCCCGCGCTCTCGGACACTGTAACAGCGGATTGACCTGTCGATTTACGCTCGTAAATCTACCCCGCGATTTTAGCCAATTTCAGTGTCGATTTACGCTCGTAAATCTACCCGCGATTTGAGTCAATTTAAGTGTCGATTTACGCGAGAACTTACTTTTGGACAAGTCTTGGTGCAATTCATAATAGTGTGACACTTGAACGCAGAGAACGAGTCGTGCATACGATGAAGACGTTCAGTGGCGTAGTCATCACGAGAGTCGATGATCCATCTGTAGGCTTGCATCAAGACGGCCGGTCCGAGATATTTGTCGGCATTCCACCAGTAGGATGGGCACGAGGTGGAGCAGCACGCGCACAGAATGCACTCGTAGAGACCGTCCTGGAAAATTGAGATTTTTGGGGAAATTTTCAGAACAAAAACCGTACCAAACGATCACGTTCGGCAACACTTTGATGCATTTGTTTCTCTCCGAGTGTCAATGGAGTCTTCTTTTGAATCCATGGTTGAATCGATGCGTATTGAGCGTAGAACAGATTCATGTCGGGAACCAAGTCCTGCAAAACTGGGGGTTTTTGAGAGGAAAATCGGTAGAATTTGGTTAAAAATCTGTAGAATTCGGATTATTTCGACTCAAAATCACTCAAAAAGTGAGAATTTCGCTGGAACGAATTCACACGGCTTCAGGAAACTGAAAATTGATGCTAAAAATGAGCTTAAACTCTGATTTTTAACGTTTAATATCATAAACTGGCCGAATTGATAAGTCAAGTCCATTTTACATAGAGAATACTTGAGAAAAGTCAAAATGTGTCATTTTTGGAAAAAAATTCTGAAAAACATCCTGAAATTGAATTTTTAGACCTTTTTTTTGCCTAAATATGCTAAAGTTGCCATTTTTGAAAACTGTTTTTTTGATAATTTTTTCCAATTATTCCGAGAATTCCAGGGTTTTGCCTAAAAAATGTGAAAATGCATCAGTAGGTGCTCTTATATTAGAGCTGTCTCAGTATAAAGACTCTGAACGAATTTCTTATAAGTTTTGCTGAATTTCAGCTAAAATCAAATGATTTTGAGCTATTTTTCAGTCAAAAACTGGTTTTTCCAGCGGTTTGTTCAGTATTTAAGCTCAAAAACTTCCATTTTCAGCCTTTTCCACCCAAAAAACAGGCCAAAATCATGCAATTTAAAGCGGTTTCCAACGAGAAAAAAGTGTTTTAAAAGGAAATTTCAGCTGATCCGCACCTTAACCACAAACATGTGTGGAAGCGGGTAGATCTTGGTGCTCTTCGATGTGTCCGCGTCGATTTTGCAGATGCATGCGAGCGTGTTCTGTCCGCCAATATTCATGGCGCACGATCCGCAGATTCCTTCACGACAACTTCTTCTGAATGTCAACGTCGGGTCGACCTCGTTCTTGATCTTGATCAGAGCGTCGAGAATCATCGTTCCGCATTGATCGAGATCGACGTCGAATTTCTGAAGGATTTTCAGTCATTTTTCTGAAATTTTCTGAAATTTTCAGAGATTTTCAGCCTACCTGAATGGTCGGCTTAGCTCCTGGAGCCTCCGGGTTGAAGCGGTAAATTTCGAAAGTCTTGATGCGGTTTCCAGTCTTTTTTTGGGGAGCAGCGGCGGCGGCGCCTGGAAATTAATCTGTCTGTGTGTCGTTTGTCCAAGTGTCCATGTGACCTATCTGTGTTGTTTGTGAAGTGAACTCAAAGAACACTCAAGGCTTACGTGCGGAATTGAAAAATTGGATTTTTCGATGTTTTTTAGTGAGAAAAACGTGAATTTGAGAGTTTCAGAATGATTTTGAGCTGATATTGGTCTAGAAACAAGAAAAAACTAAGAAGAATCCTGGATTTCGTAGAGGAAAACTGAGTTTTTAGACTTTTTGGTTCAAAACTCGGGTTTCTGGATAAAAATTGGCGATTGTTATGATTTTAACGCTATTTTTTGTTAATTGCATTACTTTCACTATCAGTTTCTAGAAAAATTCAGTGGAAATTAACGAAAACTGAAAAAATTCAACGTGCTACGTGCAAAATCGAACATTTGGGATTTCAGAGGTTTCTGGATGTGAAATATGCATTTTTAGACGTTTTCATACCTTAAATTAATATAAAAACCATGGAAATCCAAGAAAACCGCCCGAGTTTACCGAAAAACTGAAAAATCCAAGTTTTTAGTGAAAAATCCAGATTTCCTGTGAAAATTTGAAAAATTTCGCGATTTCACAGGTTTATAACGTTCTTTTCTTCATTTTAAACCTATTTTTCACAAAAATTTCGTCTGGAATCCATCGAACCGGCGAAAAATTCAATTTTTACCTGAGGCGGCGCGGAGGGCGTTGGCGGCAAGCTCCGCCGAGTGCGCCAGGAGAGCCGAACGTGCCAACATCTGAAAATCGATCAATTAATTATTTTCAGCCGGTTTTCACAAAAAAATCGACAAAAATCCAACGAGAACCGGTGGAAACAAGAGGAATGTTAATGGACGTGACTTTTTACTTTGCGGTACGATGCTCCGAAATTCCGCAGCGCGTGTTGTTTAGCAGGGTTTGTGTCGATTTACGGCGCTGATTTTTTGATTTTTAATTAAATTAATTTAAAAATGACTCATTTTCGTTCATTTTTCATCTTATTTTCTGATTTTTGCTATGAAAATAATGAATTTCAGATGCTGAACTCACTTTCAAGGATACTCCTCTCCAGTATACTCATCTTTTCGGTGCTCTCCAGAGAAAAACAAAATTTCACTCGGGACTCTGCACCGATTACAGATGATCCATGGGATTTGGATGGTCCTTGTCAAAAATATGTTGAAGTAGGCGGTTTTTCAACCTATTTTTTGCCGAAAAAATCAAAAATTTACAGAAATTCGCAATGGTTCAGTCGGATATGGTGGCATGCGCCACAAACTGGTCGATTCCACCGAAAGTTTGCACAAATTGCTTTCAAAATTATATAAATTTCAAGCAATACGAGTATGAGACTAAGAATTTGGTAAAAACCATCAATTTATAGCCTAAAAATCGAAAAAAATTTAAAAATTTCCAGAATAATGTGTACTCACTGGACAATCGAACGTGTACACAAGTGATCTACGATAACTATTTGTTGTCTTATAGCAGTGATATCTCCACTGCATTAACTTCTAAAATTTGGGAGAAATCTAGGTGTGATTGTGAGTTTTTTGATGGCAAAAATCTAGATTTTTAGCTGAAAAAAGTAAAAAATTGACGTTTTTCGCCATTTTTTGAACAGAAAAGTTGTCAAAAAGACGCTCAAACGACGAAAAATGCTGTTAGAATAGGTTTTTAGCGAATTTTTCAATGACACCATCTAGAATAGGTTTTTTTTTCTATTTTCTTTTTAAAAAACCAATTTTCTGAACAAAAATTCTATATTTTAACAATTTCAGACTTAAAAACCGCGATTTTCAACCTAAAAAGTGCTAGAAACCTCGAAATTTATGCTGAAAACAGCGTTTGTTGGCTATTTTAAGTAGATCTTCGAAAAAATACCGCTTCTTAACCGAAAACACACAGATTTTTTGCAATTTTGGGTGGAAAAAAGAGAATTTTAGCGTTTTTTCACATTAGAAGTGCCAGTTTTCGAATAAGAAGCTGCTTTTTATGAAGATCCACTCAAAAGAGCCGGAAAAACGTGGTAATTCATAGCAAAAATCGTGTTTTTCAGAATTTTTCTGTGAAAAACTCGATTTATTTGGAATTTTCTCATTGAAAACCCGAAAAATCTCGAAATTTCTGCTTAAAAACCTCGATTTCAGCAATTTTCAACCCTAAAACTGCTCTATTTTCCATTTTCAACGTGCATAACATTCTAATGTGAAAAAAACACTAAAATCCTCACTTTTCGACGCCAAAAATTGCGAATTTATGCTCAAAACACCCCGAAATTTCCAAAATTTTCAGAAATTTCAATGAAAAATATGAATTTTCTTTGTGAAACCCGAATAAATGTCGAAATTTCTGCTTAAAAACCACAATTTTTTACAATTTTCCCACCCAAAAACCGCTCTATTCTTTATTTTCGCGATTTTTGAGTCAAAAAGCGAGGATTTTAGTGTTTTTTTCACATTAAAAAGGTCAGTTTTCAAATGAGAAGCGGTTTTTTTCCAGATATACACATAAAATTGCCGAAAAAATGTGATTTTTAGCATTTTTAGATAGAACATCGCGGTTTTTGACTGGGTTTCGAGGTAATTTATCGTAATTTTCAGCATTTTTCAGTGAAAAACTGAATTAAACTGGAATTTTCTTTTTGAAACTCAAAAAATCTTGAATATTCTGCTCAAAACCCCCATTTTTCACAATTTTCCACAATTTTCCGCCCCAAAACCTCTCTATTCTCCATTTTCCCGATTATTTTGAGTGAACCTTCGAAAAAACCGCCTCTCATTTCAAAATTGACACTTGTAATGTGAAAAAATCTTTATCTTTCGACACAAAAATCGCGAAAGACATCCAAATTTCTGCTCAAGACATGATTTTCCGCTTTACCGCCGTCAAATGCTCATCAAAAATTGTGTTTTGAGCCGAAATGTTAAGATTTTTCGTCATTTTTGGGTCGAAAAGTGAAGATTTTTGTGTTTTTTTTCACATTAAAAAGGTCAGTTTTCAAATTAGAAGCGGTTTTTTCCAGATATACACTTAAAATTGCCGGAACAAACGTGCTTTTTAGCATTTTTAGATAGAAAATCGCGGTTTTTGACTAGTTTTCGAGATAATTTATAGCAAAATTCGTGTTTTTCAGCATTTTTCAGAGAACAACTCTCAAAAAATCTTGGAATTTCAGCTCAAAACCCCCTTTTTTCTGCAATTTTTCACCTTCTCCCACCCAAAAAACCGCCTTATTTTCCATATTTCAGCATGCATAACATTCGACTGGAAATTCGCGGAGAACAAGACGACGCCTCTTTTCATCGAGAGAACTCTCGTCTTCCAGAATTATCTCTACGAATGGAGAAATTGTATCGTCAACTATACCTCAGTAGATGCTGAAATCATCGATCATAATCTGAGTAATGCCTCAAAAATCTGTAATCTGTGTAAGACACCGTTCGACGAGCTCTACGGATACTACTGGAAGATCTATACGACGCCCGACGTTGACTTCTGTGTCGACGTGGAGACGACGATGAATGATACGATACATTTGTGGGATGATGTGTGGAAGTGTGCAGAGAAACAAGACAGAAATAGAGATCTTTTTGGGATTATGATCACTTTTGGAACGTTGGTCCTGTTGACTGCACTGTTCTATGCAGCGAGTTATATTCAAGGAGGAGGGCAGACACGAAATCTTGTTAGATGTGGGTGGTTTTGAAGATTCACATAAAATAGCCTAGATTACTGTAGCAGACACTTTTAATGGCGATTTACGCCCGTAAATCTACACAAGGATCGGGATACTGTAACAGCGGATTGACCTGTCGATTTACGCTCGTAATTCTTCCCGCGATTTGAGTCGGTTTTGAGTGTCGATTTACGGCGTAAACCCACATATAGTTCAGATTACTGTAGCAGTCATTTTTACTGTCGATGGGCGAAACGGGCCGGCTCGTAATTCGCTTCAAACTCAATATTATTATGAGCTGAAAAATATACCAAAATGTAGATCTCGACGAGTTATATCTCCGTGACCCACTACGGGCCGTATGGATATTTGTTATTGTGCCGCGGGCCGGGAAAAAGTGCCAAAAAACGCGAAAATGGCCAAAATAGCCATTCTAGCCCGGACAGCGGCACATTAACAAATAGCCATCCGCCCCGTAGTAGGTCACGAACATAGAACTCGCCGAGATCTACATTTTGGTATATTTTTGAGCTCATAACATTGAGTTTGAAGCAAGTTACGCGCCGGCCCGTTTCGGCCATCGACAGTAAAAATAACTGCTACAGTAATCTGGACTATATGTGGGTTTACGCCGTAAATCGACATTGAAATTGGCTCAAATCGCGGGTAGAAATACGAGTGTAAATCGGCAGGCCAATCCGCTGTTACAGTACTGTCGAAAAAATAAAGTTTCGACAAGGATTTTCAAAAAAAAAATCGCGCGCTGAAACGCGCAAGCGCATAAAGTTGTGGGAGGAGCTTAAACTGCAAGCGGCGCGGTTCTTAATTTGGAAAAAACAACTGGAATTAGAACCGCGCCGCTTACTTAAGCTTGCAGTTTAAGCCCCGCCCACAAGTTTATGCGCTTGCGCGTTTCAGCGCGCGATTTTTTTTTGAAAATCTTTGTCGAAACTTTATTTTTTCGACAGTATCTCGATCCTTGTGTAGATTTACGGGCGTAAATCGCGCACTTTTGCCTGATACAAAAATTAGTGATCTGGGAATCCAGAAAAGAATCAATTCTCACAATTTCGAGATCTAGATTCTAGAAATCTTACAAACAAAAAATCTCGTTGCTCTGAACTCCAAAGTAAGTCCTGACCGTACTTGCAACGGGCCGGGTCACAGTAAAAAAATTTGAATTTTTTTGAAATTTTTTTTTGATTTTTTTGCAAAAAAGTCGAATTCCCGACTATGTTTTTACATATCGATGAAACTCAAGTGTACATAGGATTTTTGACTATTTTTGATGAAAATTTCAAAAAATTTCGAAAAATTTTGTGAAAAAATTGTGCTCATTTTTTGACTCCGGGCCGACGGGCCGAGCTGGGCCGGGCCGATATTTTGCAAGTATGGTCCTGACCATTCCCTAGTGAGAGCTGGAAGTCCAGATATCTGGACACTCTTCAGATTGAAACACCTGATTTTTTGAAAATTCTGAGATTCGATATTCGAAAATCTAAAAACCTGTAAAAATGAAAAAAATCTCTATTTCTCTCCAGACTCCCGGCTGTCAGATCCACGTGGCCAACGTTCTCGTCTCCTATCTTCTGGAATGTCGGACGCTGATCTCGTTCATCGTGTTCCACTGCCAACCACATCCACTCAAGTCTATAATATACCAATTCATCAGACGCGGTGATCATTAATTTTAATGCCGTTTCTAGCCGAATATTTCCATGTTTTCCCCATTTTTCCCCATTTTTTTCACTAATTTTAATGGATTTTCTGCAATTTTCAACATTTTTTAGCAATTTCCGTGTAGTTTTCTCTTGTTTTTTCATGTTTTCTCTACTTATTTATTGCTCAGCGATCGATGTGATTTACTTATATATTTTTCGAATTCTGGTCTATGATACCCCTGTGATTTAGTCAATTTTTTGTATATTTTGAGAAAAAAAGTTTAATTTTTTTTAATTATCAATATTTTGAACTTTCAATGTTGATTTCAGACACATACTTCTGCTCTTTCTCTTTTTTCTCTTCTTGATTTTCAGGTTTTTTCACATCTTCTTTAGGGAAATTGGAAAATTGGAATTTTTTTTCGAAAAAATCCGGATTTTTCAGCGTTTTTTCCGTCGAAAAAGTTCGAAAATAAGAAAATTTTTTGAAAAATTCATGAGGATTCTGAATCTGTATTCAGATTCCGTTCAGGATCAAATTAAACCTAGATACAGTACTTTCAATCTCGAAAATCCGAAAAATTCTAGCTGAAAAGTACTGTAACTTGGTTCGTTTTGATCCTAGACGAAATCTGAATACAGATTCAGAATCCTCACGTCTTCAGCTTTCTAGAAATGCCAATTTTATTTGAAAATTAATGTTTCAATAGTAAATTACTTGGTTTTCTGAAAATTCGAACGTTTTATGTCCAAAAACTACAAAAAACGAACAATTTTGGTCTTAAATTACTCGAAAATTCAGCTCTCAGTAACAAAACGCCTCAAACTCCTTTGAAATTGGTCGAAAACTCGTAATTTTTAACGGGAAACTGCAATTTTTCATTCAAAAACGTGTTTTTAGCCTATTTCCGCTAAAATAGGTGTTTTTTTAAACTGTAACTTGGTTCATTCTTATCTTAGACGAAATCAGAATACAGATTCAGAATCCTCACGTCTTCAGCTTTCCAGCCATACCTGGTTTTTTTGAAAATTGAAAATCTTCAGCCGATCCGGAGCTATCCGAAGTCTCGTTGTTCTTGCGATTTTGACCCCCAGAAACGCGTCAATAGCACGCCAGTCTGATTTGGATATCTGGTACTGTAGACATGCGGACATTCAGTGGGAAAGTGGACCATATTGGTGCTGCTCAAAACCGCTCCGAAAGCACGCCAGGCTCAGTTTCCCTATGTACTCCATTTATTCAGTTTCTTCTGGAATTTGCAATCGATAGAACTGTACCTACAGTACTTCTAAAGTGTCCTATGGTAACGCGATGATCGAGATCTCTGGTCTCAAATCCAGATCGTTTCCAATTTACGAGCATCCCTCTCGTATATTCCCATCCCTCAAAAAAACTGGCGTCCCGATACATTAAAGCGCTGGGGAAGGCGCCGAAATGACCGTCGTAACGAGCTTGTTAACCGCATGTTGCTCCTCTGCTCCTCCTCCGACTGCTCCTCCTCCTCCCCCCATTCGGTTAACCCAACAATCCATCCGACGACGGGGGGTGAAAAAGTGAAGGAAACCTCGTTTTGTTTGTTCTAACAGGCAGAGGATGCGCCGCGACGCACCGTCCGGACGGAAGGGAGAAGCGGCCGCGCAGTCTTCTTATCGGAAAAAGGGTTCATTCCATGTAAATACTTGTTGTTCGGGGGGAAGGATTGGGTGAGGAAAGAAAGATGACAGTAGTCAACTTTTACTCGCCCTTTTTTCTTCGTTTTTTTTCGCTTTTTTGAGAAAAAAGCTGGCCAGATGATTCCGCTCATCTCTGGTTATCTAGCTGAGTCCATACTTGTCAACCGGGCCGACACGGGCCGGCTCGTAACTCGCGTCAAACTCAATATTATGAGCTGAAAAATATACCAAAATGTAGATCTCGACGAGTTCTATGCCCGTGACCTACTACGGGCCGGATGGCTATTCGTTAATGTGCCGCGGGCCGGGCTAGAATGGCTTTTTTTGGCCATTTTCGCGTTTTTTGGCACTTTTTCCCGGCCCGTGGCACATTAACGAATAGCCATCCGGCCCGTAGTAGGTCACGGGCATAGAACTCGTCGAGATCTACATTTTGCTATATTTTTCAGCTCATAATATTCATTTTGACGCGAGTTACGAGCCGGCCCGTGTCGGCCCGGTTGACAAGTATGGCTGAGTCAGAAGTCGGTTCTAGATTAAACTGACATGACTGAA
Source organism: Caenorhabditis remanei (assembly GCF_010183535.1). Taxonomy (NCBI): domain Eukaryota; kingdom Metazoa; phylum Nematoda; class Chromadorea; order Rhabditida; family Rhabditidae; genus Caenorhabditis; species Caenorhabditis remanei. The sequence continues at coordinate 3,743,488 of NC_071329.1, forward strand.
AAGCTGAAACCCTGAGGAATCTGAATCTGCCCTTAAATTTTGTCTAGGATCAAAATGAACCGAGATACGTTACTTTAAGACTTGACTCATTTTGATACCACGCAAAATTTGGGAACAGATTCAGAATTCTCACATTTTCAGCTTTTCAGTATATCAGATATAGGAAAGCTTGAATCCGTTGAGTTCAGACTGCCCGGAATCGGTTTGTCCGGATATCTTAGATTTTCTCTCCAGAAATCTGAAATTACTCTCGTTTTCTGAAATTCTACTTTGCTCTGTCCAGGTGTTCGAATAATTGTCTGAAACTCGGTTGGTCTGGCGTGTCTTTGACGCGTTTTTTTGATATCAGCTTCACTTTTTCTTCCTTATTAACTATTCGGATGCCTAAAACTCAGTTTTGTGCAGAAAAAGCGAAGTTGAGCATAATTTACCTTCGAATTTGAGTTTTCTGAAAGAATCTGGCATGACTGAAAAGCTGAAGACGTGAGAATTCTGAATCTGTCTTCAAATTTTGTCTAGGACCAAAATGAACCGAGGAGACACGCCACTTTGAGTCTGGTATCTCGGTTTTAGGCAAAATGTGAGAACAGATTCAGAATCCTCAGGATTTCATCTTTTGGTTTGTCCGGATGTCCGGGATACGGTACACATTTTCTCGCGATCAGAGACATCCGGACAAACTTATTGTTAGGGGTCTCCAATTCATTTTTTATGACGGCGAAAATTCCGATTTTTCAATAAATTTTGAGCAATTTCCGCTTTCTAATGGTGCGGAATAAAAATTTCCAGTTTTCCAGTCCAATTTTCATCTAAAATCTAGGTTCAGGACTTCTTTTTTGAAGTTTTCGAGGTTTTCTGTCACAAATCGGTTCATCCAAATGTCCGTCACATCCCTGTTTGTCCGAAAGTCACGGAACTGTTAGACCTTGATCGCTATCTGAAGTGCCTGTCTGTCACATATCGGTTTGTCCGGATGTCCTGCTGTTCTCCGACTTGAAACTACAGATGTCTGAAAAACGGGGCGTTTCTCTGTCACAAATCTGTTTTTCCGAATGTCTTCATATCACGTTTGAAATTTTTTTTTTCCCTGAAACCGCAGTTTTAGAATCCCATTCGTCCGGATGTCCATCATCCATCAATATTTTTCGATAAAAGCCTAAAAAAGACAGAAATCAATCGGAATTTGCCAATTCCAATTTCGGTGTCCGGTACCAGGTGTGTACCAACCAGGTGTTCCCTTTTTCCATTCGAGAGCACAACCGCCACCTCCAACAGCAGCAGTCCGTCACCCATTCATTCATTCACACGTCGGTTCTCCCCCTCCCTTCCTTCCACATTTTTTGGTCAATTTGGCTTCCATGTTTGTCAAATCGGTTCTCTCTCTCTCCGTCTCTGAATCTCTGCTCTGTGCGGTGCTCTTGAGAGAAGAAAAAAAAAACGGAGATGCCAGTTTTTCGCCTTTTTGGAAGTCAGATACACTTTTTTTTCGGTTTTGCCGGGGTCCCTTGGGTTAGAAGGTTCGACTTTAGGAGTTGTTTGTGAAGTAGAATGAGATGGTGGCCTAGAAATCCATGTAGTGAGAAAGCTAGGCCACTGAAGAAAGTTGCCAAAAGAGCACGAGAAATCCATGGAAATCTCGGCCACAATTGCCAGGCATCGTGGCCTAGGAATCCAGGTAGGGGAAAGCTAGGCCATCGTCTAGAGCCCATGGCCTAGAACACCACTATGCTGAAATCCTAGGCCATGGTCCATCCCCATGTCCAACAACCCCCTTATCCTCCAAATAGCCCAAAACCCATTGTTTTGAAAAGAAAACGTATCGAAATTTACGATGGCCGTCGCTCAGCTGAGAGGCACCGAGCATCAAATAGTCATAAAAACTTCCGATGTGTAACTCTCTCCCTGGGACACACCCATAAATTACTAGTCCCATAGAGCGCATTTGCACTCTTCCAGGTGGTTGAGATAGAGATCTCCTTTCTACGTATCTAGGTGTAAATCTACACCGGAAGGAAGGGAATGAGATATGGAGGAAGTGACCTTTTTCTTGGAATGACAGTATACCTACAGTATCCCAGGGGTACTGTAGGATGCGTGGAGTCTCCTGGATCCTTGAGACGTGCTCATCACGCTCTACCGGCTCTCCCCTTGTCAAAACAGCTGGGACAGACCGAGAGAGCAGGTGTATAAATTGGACTTCCCCATAATTACTGTTTGTTGGTTTCCCCCCCTCCCCGCCGGTAGAGAAGACCTATTATGAATTGACGATCTCTTCTCTCCCTCAGACACCGCCAGAATATTATCAAGGATGCCCTTAATTTGGATTGATTATTCCCCTTCTTCGGGAGGTATTTTGGCGGTGCGGTGTTGAAGAAAAGGGATGGGGGGAAAACATGTTCAAAGGATATGTTGATATCAGGTGATAGTGAGGAATCTATGATCGGTGGAATTCCATGACTGCCAATCAGAGTTTTGGATCCAGGAGAGATCTAGGCTTAGCTTTTGAGCTGAAATCACTAAATAGTAATACCTCATGCCATGCGCAAGTGCGCTCCACCGCAACAGCCTGAACCGAAGGGTTTGACTATCCGAAAATCGCTGAAAACGAAGATTTTTCATATTCTTACGTATGGTAGCGATTTCGATCAAACTGACATTCCGGTAGAGCGCACTTTTAGTTCACTAGACTCCTTCCTACCGCACCATCTATCATATTTTTGAAAAATTTGATAAGAACAAAATGCCGGCGGAGTCTGGTGTTCTGAGACAATAAATTCCTGGGCATGTTTAGGGCTCTAAATAGCTTTAAACCGCCGGTTCTGAGAGCTCCATGGACGCTATAGTGAGTCAGATTTTTCCAGGTCGTGTTTAGGCTCAGAAATTGCTGTAAAAAGCTCTTTCTCGGCTTGAAAACTCTCCGCCTCTGACCTACAGTATTACAGTACCCTTCCTAGACACCTGCAAGATAAGAGCCCTCTCACATCACTTTGCAAGTCCAGAAACATATTTTAAGATCTGGAAGCTCTATCCGCTCTAGAATTGGGCGCTCTAAGGATCAGAACATTCTGGAACCCCTAACCTTGCTGGGAGATATCCGACATCTCCATTAGTGAACTCAATTTCAAGAATCCCCATAGTTCATTCTGAGCCTTACTAGGGAAGTCTCCTAGGAGCCATAAACCCCCCCCCCCCCCCCCCCCGTTCTGAGTTACCAACTCAATTACTCATCTTTATACTTGCAAACCGCGACGGCGCGTAACTCGCTTCAAACTTAATGTTATGAGCTGAAAAATATACCAAAATATAGATCTCGGCGAGTTCTTACAACTGACTACGGGTCATAGACATAGAACTCGCCGAGATCTACATTTTGGTATGTTTTTCAGCTCAAATCATTAAGCTTGAAGCGAGTTACGTCCCAGCGTCGAGTTTAGGCACGGTTTGCAAGTATGCTCATCTTGCTCCACCGTCTGACTCATCTCGGTCAGATCTCTCATATCTCTAATCTCACGTGAGCTCCTCCCCAAACCATCGTGCTCTTTTGTACTCGGTGCGTGGGAACAACTCTCTAGTGTGAATGATTTGGGTTTTCTCGACCACAGTGGTGCACAGTTGCACATTCTCAAGTGTTCTTATATGAGTTAACACCAACTCTCCACACAAATGATAACCGATGATTTCTCTCGGCATTTCGATGAGATGAACACAGGTGAACGGAGAAGGATTCTCGGGAAGAGAGAGAGAGAAGGAGTAGCAGAAACAGCAGCCAACTGCTGTGTGTCCCCTTCCTCTCTTGTGTATGTATGTATAATGATGCGGGAAAAAGAGAACAGAGAGACCCTCCGCTCTCTTCCCATAAGACGTAGACACGCCGCGTGCAGGCGGGAAAGTTTCAAGTACGTCCTCCTTCTCCTCCGTCTCTTTCTCTATATCGTATATGTTCGATGATTGGTGTCTCTGCGTCTCGGCGGCTATATTCAATATCTCGTTTGAATATATCGTTGAAAAGAGAGAGAGACCTATCCCCCAACCGACTTGTCGCCCGTAATCCCGGGGACACTGTTCACTGTGTTGTCTCTATTCTTTTTTAGCAGAAGAATCGGTTCGACCTATTTTTGTCCGGATGTCCTCTGCTGATTTTTGCTCACCGTTTTCTCCTCCTCCTTGTTGCTTTTACTTCCGGTTTTTTTTGTGTTCTCAGAGGTTTCGTCACAATTAAGAAGACAGATTCTGAAGGCATCTGAAAGTGGAGGTTCTTGGTTCATATTGACGCCAGACTCACTTTGAATACGGATTCAGAATCCGCACGACGTCAGCTTTTTAGTCATGCCAGATACTTCTGAAGAGACTATTTCCTGACTTGTGATATCCCAGATTTCCTGGTTTTTGGATCTTTCTCGAATTTCTGAAATTTTTGTCATCCGTGTTCTAACACAGATTTTTACATAAATTTGAGAAATTTGTGATAAAAACGGAGACGAATTCCTTCCGTTTGATAAGAGAACTAGGTGTTGACGGAAGTTTAAGCAACTATAAGTTTTCTGAAAATCGCTTTTTTCCAGACTTGTCAAAAATCGGGCCGGGCCGAGATTTTTCTTGAGTTCGGCCCGGGCGGGCCGGGCCGGGCCGGGCCAAAATTTTTCCTGATTTCAAAAAATGGGAACCCGTTTTTACCAAATTTTATTTGAAATTTTTCGAAAAAATAGAGTAAAAATGCTTAAATTATCATACATATTCACATTTTTCCTAAAATTTCCAAAAAAAAAATCAAAAACTCAAAATGTTTCAAAAGAGCCGGGCCGGGCCGGGCCGGGCCAAAATTTTTCCTGATTTCGGCCCGGCCCGTGACAAGTCTGCTTTTTTCAAGAATGAATTTCTCGATTTTTGAGACAAAACCGATGTGACTGAAAAGCTGAAGTCGTGAGGATTCTGAATCTGTCTTCAAATTCCAGCTAGCATCAAAATGAGCCAAGGAATAAGGTTTTGAGAGTCAAAGCCTTCTATCTCGGTTCATTTTGATCCTAGTCAAGATTTGAAAACAGATTCAGAATCCTCACGTCTTCAGCTTCCTAGCAATATCTGGTTTTTCCTAAAAATCTGAAAATCTGAAAACCATCCTCAAAAACGCGTCAAAGGCACGCCAGTCTGATTTGGCTAGGGTGTAGACATCCTGATCCTCTGAAAAGACAACAGAGGACATCCGGACGTTTCCGGACCCGAAACCGCGCCAAAGGCACGCCAGTCTGATCTGGCTATTGGGCTTCCAATCCTCTGAGAAGACGATAGAGGGAATCCGGACGTTGAGTAGACAAGTCGACTTAACTGGTGCTACTCAAAACCGCGTCAAAGACACGCCAGTCTGATCTGGCCCGTGTAGACATCCGGACACGTATGTACCGAACAGAAGAGCATTCCAACCAACTTTCTGAAACAATGTAGAGAAAATCCCGAAAATCGGATTTTCACTGATTTCTGAGCCAGTTTTCGACCACTTAGGACATGTGACCTTCCCGGTGCTCAAAAGCGCGTCAAAGGCACGCCAGCCTCAATGTAATCAATGAGTACAATTTGATCACATTTTTCACTTTTTTCGAAGTCAAAACGAGATTTTGAACCCCAGAAACGCGTCAAAGGCGCGCCAGTATGATCTGGCTATCTGGTGCCTAGACGGGCTTCCAATTCTCTAAAAAGAGGATACAGGATATCCGGACCTTTCCTACGCTCAAAACCGCGCCAAAGACACGCCAGAGCCCTTCGTTTTCTAAAGCGACTATCTAATATAGAGCAAATCCGGAAAATCGGATTTTCAGGGACCTCCTAAGCCAGCTTTTAACTACTTAGAACAGTTGACCTTCCCGGTGCTCAAAACCGCGTCAAAGGCACCCCAGACTCAATGTAATCAATGAGTACAATCTGATCACATTTTGCACTTTTTTCGTCGTCTCATTTCACAATATTTGTCTTTCCCCATTCATCAGTTCTTCTTACCCATCCCTTCCCCCTAGATCCTTTCCTTCCAATACCCCCAACCACCACCATTATCATCCCCACATCACTTTTCTCACTCTCTCTCTCTCTCTCTTCGCTTATCTCCTCTCCTGCTGCTTCTCCTTCTAGTTGTGTTTTCCTTTTTATCCCCCCACTTGTCGCACTTTTCAATAGGATCTCTCGAACGAGGTGGATGCGAAAAAAACGCTGATCTTTTATTGATTAGTTTAGTTTTTTTTCTTGTTGAGACTTGGCTGAAAGGCTGAAAATAAAGATAACAATAGAATTAGATTGATCAATGGGTATTGGTGTCTTATAGCTGGAATTTCGAAAGCGGCTGGCTGATCAGAGCTATTTGGACTCTGGAACTTTCGAATAGTTCAGATGTCCTAGATTCTCTGGTCTGTCTGAAATCGTTTTGTCCGAATGTCTGACTCTGGAACTGTCTGAAATCCTGAAATCAAAGTTTCATGGAATTCCGACTTCCGACTTCCGTATAAGAAATGTTCACTCTGTCTGGAGTCCGAACTTTTCTGATGGTCCGGATGTCCTAGGCTATCTGTTCTGAAATCCAGAATATCAGAAGATTCTTTATGCCAAATAGAGAATTGCTTTCGTCCGGATATCTATATCTGAAACTGATAGCGATTCGAAAATGTCTGGAATGCCTCCTTCATTAAACTCCGAATTGCTTGAATTCTGCGAGTTCACTCTGACCGAAATCGGCTTGTCCGAATCTTTTCTGGCTCTCCGAATCTTGGATTTTCTCTCCAGAAATCAGAAATCCCTCTCGTTTTCTGAAATTTTGTCTGATCAATTTGTTTGAAGTCTGGCGTGCCCTTGACGCGTTTTTATTGTTATCAGACTCACTTTTTGATCAGCCATTTGGATGCCTTTGATTTTTCTGAAAGAATCTGACATGACGGGAAAGCTGAAGTCGTGAGGATTCTGAATCTGTCTTTAAAGTTTTGTCTAGGATCAAAATGAATCAAGATACGCCACTTTTAGCCCCAAGTTGGTAATTTTCAAGTTAGCATTTTCAGCACATATCTGATTTATAGAGCTATTTGAGGACATGCGGGACCGCGTCAAAGGTACGCCAGGAATATTGAAAATGTGTAGGAAAATAAGGACATTTCTATGATAATACTCAAAAACTTTTGTCAAACCGCTAATTTTTCAACCCCATGATGGTCGAAATTGGTCACTGCTTTGGTGGCCGAACTTTTTGTTTTTGAGTTTCTAGGTCACTTCAACGTTCGTTTCGCCATTATTGTTGAGAATAATCCCGAAACGGACGGCTGGAAGAACTTTCCGTGGCATAGAAACACAAAAACAAAAAGTTCGGCCACCAGCAGCGACCAATTTTGACCATTCTGGGGCTGAAAATTCGCGGTTTGAAGGCGGTTTTAAGTATTATCATAGAGAATGTGTCTATATTTTTCTACGCATTTTGAATATTCCTGGCGTACCTTTGACGCGTTCACGGATGTCCTCAAATAGTTCTAGAAATCAGCTAAATGTGCTCAAAAAACGCGTCAAGGGCACGCCAGACCTCTACGAAATCCGAGCTGAAAATTCGCGGTTTGAAGGGGTTTTTTTAGTATTATCATGGGAATGTGTCCATATTTTTCTACGCATTTTGAATATTCCTGGCGTACCTTTGACGCGTTCACGGATGTCCTCAAATAGTTCTAGAAATCAGCTAAATGTGCTCAAAAAACGCGTCAAGGGCACGCCAGACCTTTAGGAAATCCGAGCTGAAAATTCGCGGTTTGTAGGAGTTTTTGAGTATTATCATGGGAATCTGTCTATATTTTTCTACACATTTTGAGTATTCCTGGCGTACCTTTGACGCGTTCACAGATGTCCTCAAATAGTTCTAGAAATCAGCTAAATGTGCTCATATTCTTCGACACATTTTTCTACAAACCACGCGTCAACGGCACGCCAGCATCTTTCGACCCGTCCATTCCGAATACTAATTCTTCATAATCTCCTCTCATATTTCGTCCCCTCCCAGCAGCTTTATCCCTCTCCTCATTGTCAGGAGGAAATTGAACTGCTGCTAGCTGTGTGACTTGACTTAAGTGGAAGCGACGGAACGGGACGAGGGATGAGAGTAATTGACTTCATCGCTTGGTCGATAAGTCTCCGGTTTCAGTCATGAATATGCATATAGTGGTCGTTCGGTGTGGGACAATTTTTGTACGAAAAAAAATGATAAAAATCGGTTCGCAGAGTTTATCGGAGTGGTTTTGAGTAGTTTGTCGTGAGAAGAAAGGTCAGAAAATGACTAAAATTTAGTAGAATTGAGGTAGTGGTGATGAAAGTGCGCTCTATCGATAATTCCTGGTATTTAGAACTGAAGAAACATGATTTTTGAGCTTAACTGACTTTGAATGATGAAAATGCGCTTCATTGTCAATTTTTCAATCCTAAGAGCTGATTTTCTGGATTTTTGAGCATTTTTATTGAAAGAATGATCAAAATCTGCTATTTAGAGACGCAAACACGCTCTACTGATAAAGTCTCCGTGTAGTTCACGTGGACAATTGTTTCCATATTTTTCGAAGTTTTTCCTTCGATTTAAGTCAAAATTTATTAGTTTTGCAATAGAGCGCATTTGCATCTTTTCTGATTTTGAATATGCGCTCTACTGCTAGTTTATTTTCATTTTTTTCCCGACATTTTTTTTTCAAAAATCAGAAAAATGACGAATTTTGAATTCTATAAGTTTGAAAATAGGCTCTACCGATAAAGTCTTGGTGTAATTCACGTGGACAATTGTTTTCACGGTTTTTGAAAGGTTTCCTTCGATTTTAATTCAAAATTTACTAGTTTTGCAATAGAGCGCAGTTGCATAGCCTGCAGTAAGTGCGCTCTAAAGAACACTTTATATTCTCAAAGTTTGTAAGTACGCTCTACTGATAAAGTTTTTGTAGTTCACGTGGACAACGTGCTTTGAAATTTTTATTTTTTTCAATTTTAGTAAGAAATTTGCTAGTTTTGCGAAAGAGCGCACTTGCGTAGCCCCATACATTAGTTTTTTACGAATAGCTTTAAAAAAAAACTTTGAATTCAAAAAGTTTGTAAGTGCGCTCTATTGACAACACCTTTTTCTGTCAAATTTAGATGATTTCGTTGATTTTAAAGTAAATTTTCTTTAGATTATCAATAGAGCGCATTTGCATTATCCGAATTTCTCGATTTTTCTTCCCATTTTTCCATTTTCCCCCGAAAAACAGTTTCAAAAATGAAAATTTTTGGAATTTTTCACCTTTTTTCTCACATCTTTTGACCGTTTGTTATTTTGTTCTCCCTTTTTTTTTCAAGAATTCATTCAAAAATGTTTCATTTATTTTTGCAGAAATGGGTCAAGATGACGAGGACGATGCCCAGATGCTGCAAGCCAAGCAGCAAATCACTTTTAATGTTGTCAATAAAAGAAAAGTGAGTTTTCGTTGTGTGGAAATTTGTGAAAAAATGGAGAAAAATGACGAAAAAGTGAAGGAAATTGAATGAGAAATTTGATTTTTCAGCCGAAAATGGCATTTTTTGGTTGAAAAATGAACAATTTTCAGACTGAAAACTGGAAAAAAACATAAAAATCTCAATTTTCTGACTCAAAAGTGCAGTTTTTCATGTAAAAACTACTCAAATTCCATTCGAAAAGCTGGAAATCTTAATTTTATGACAAAAATGTCATTAAAATCGTAAAAATTGCGTTTTTTGGTGCAAAAAAATCGATTTTCTGGGCGGAAAAAGGTTTTCTCATAGATAAAATATGATTTTTGAGCGGAAAATGGAGTTTTTGGTCAAAAATTCTGTTATTTTCTTGATAAAAGTGTCGTTTCTCAATCTGAAACAGCATTTTTTGATTGAAAAATGAGAAATTATCAGACTGAAAACTGGAAAAAAGCATGAAAATCTCAATTTTCCTTTGAAAAAACCAATTTTCTGACTCGAAAAAGCAGTTTTTCATGTAAAATTCATTCGAAAAGCTGAAAATCTTAATTTTATGACAAAAATGTCATTTTCATCGTTGTTTGTGTAATAAAAACAAAAATTTGTGTTTTTTATTGCAAAAAAATCAATTTTCTGGACTGAAAAACCATTTTTTCAATGATAAAAATGCTTTTTTTGAACTAAAAAATAGATTTTTATCGAAAATTGATAACGAAAGTTCATTTTTATGCTATTTTTTGCCATTTTTAAACTGAAATTATATATTTTTTCTATTGAAACACACATTTTGATACAACTATGAACTTTTCATTCTCAAAATTACAAAATAGCAAAAATCGAGCTTAATACACTTAATTCGCTTATGAAAATGCCCAAAATCTCAAAAATTTTCATTTTGCTTTTCGAATTGCTTTTGAGTAGTTTGAAATATGAAAAACTGCATTTTTGAGACAGAAAATTGGGGTTTTCAAGCAAAAATCGATCAGAAAGTTGTTTTTTGAAAATGTTATATTTTTTAATGAAAAATTGTTGTTTTAGGTTGAAAATTGGCATTTTTTATTTAAAAAAATGTTCGATAAAGAATATAACTACTTATGCTTAAAAAAGCTTAAAAACTTCCAAAATCTGAAAAATTGCTCTTTTCGCCTGAAAAACTCATTTCGAATCGATTTCTTTCAATTCTCAACCCCTTCCGTTACTATTCTGATTCAAATATTGCGTTTTTTGGGTGAAAAATGTCAAAATTTGTTTATTTTTCACTTTTTGCTCAAAAATTGGTTGAATTTCCAGTTTTTTACTAGATTTTTTTAGTTTTTGACAGTTTTTTGATAGTTTCAAGGTGTACTAAGATCATTTCTGATTTTCAGTGTTTACTTTGAAAAATAGAATTACTTGTGCAAATGCTATGCTCAAAATCAATCGATTAAAAATGAGCTTTTTTGTCATAAAATTGCAAGTTTTTGAGCATTTTTAAAGTAATTTTTTTTTAAGTTTTGCAGAATTTGACTGAAAAATGGTATTTTATCGAAAATTCTATTGTTTTCTCAAGATTTTCATTCTAAAAGTCCCGTTTTTGATTGAAAAATGAGAAATTTAGAGCCTGAAAACTTGAAAAATAGTCAATTTTTTATTTTCATCTTCCTCATGAAAATATATTTATAAAAATCGAGAAATCGAAAACTAGAATCCAATCACAATCTGTCTCTGTTTCCATAACTTTTCTCCCCCGTTTTTTCTCTTGTTTTCCATTTTTTTTCCATTTTTCCATTCGTCCAAACACTCACACACACAGAGAACGAATAGACAATAAAAGATGAGTCAGAACGGGGGGGGGGGGGGGGTGTCCCCCCTTCCAAACTGTCTCTTCTTTTCCACACAGACACCACCACGTCGTCTCCTATTTCACATAGTGTTTCACTCTTCCGTTTTTGTCTGAAATTGAGAGAGACTTCTGGAAATATGATAGGAGGTTTTTGGGGGGAATTTTTTGGTAGAAAATGAGATTTTTTAGGTAGAAAATTAAGGAAAAACTAGGTAATATTAACTTTGAGATGAAGAAAACGTGATTTTCTAGCTGCAAATCAATGTTGAACCCACATATTTAGAAGAAAAATAGCGTTTTTATCATGAAAAACGACTTGAAACCCTTCATTCTAAATGGGAGAATGTAGAGATTCTGAGTTTTTGGGAAATTTGAAAAGTTTTCCTTAAAAAATGTGAAAAGACGATGTTTTAATAGATAAAAAGGAAATAGCTGACTGAGTGAGTTTTCAACAAATTATCTTGAAAGTTGAGAGTTTGGCATTAAAACGGAACCCAAGGTGAAACACTTGATGAGAATTTCATCATAGATTTACCCCTGTAGTTGAAAAAGGTCAAATACCGTGTTTTTTTAGCTTCAAAGATCTCAAAATAACTCTTTTTTCCACTTCGATATAGTTTTGAACAAATTAGATACGCCTTTAACACCCCCCTGACAAGTGTTCGTGAACCGATAATAAAATGTGTTGTCACAACACAGCTTAAAGGTCGCCGACCTCCCAGTGATAAGCAATAGGTCGTTTCGATTTTCTCAGTCTCTCTTTCCCCATTTTATGAGACATTTCACTTCTCTTTGAGAATCTTCATGAAGAAAACGATGGCCGTATTGCTTCTGTTTAATTCGGCTTAGAACGTAGTAGCTTTCAATTGATGTAGAAACTTCATTATATTATTATATTATATTATATATCACATGAATATAATATAATGTGTCAGAAACTTCATTTTTTGTTCAGAAGAAATCCTAGGGATCGGGCTGTGCGAAAAGCTTTTCCTTAAAAAGTTTTCGAAAAACTGTTTTTTTTCGAAAAATTTTAACCGAAAAGAAATGTCAGGAAAACTGTCTGAAAAAAAGAGGCAAAAATCTTGAATTCGTAAAATAAAACTGTAAGTATTTCAAGGAAAGACCCAAACCTGTTTTTGAGTTTTTGAACGGTTTTCTCGAAAATTTTCCAGGAAGTAACCGAAAAATCGAAAAAAAAACACGACTTATATTGAATGTGGTAATTAATTAATTTAGTAGTCAGATGCCGAGAAAAGTAAAAAAATCTTGTTGGTATTCCTACTACTTCCCTTGCTTTTCTATAAATCCGACTCTCTAGGGTTCCCTTTTTTATTGTGTCTATGTATATCATGAAAATAACAATAAAATGACGAAACTGTTGAACTTTTCATCAAAAAATCCATGTTTCCTACTGGAAATCTCTTCAATTTTTGATCCATTTCTAGCTCACCTTACCTATAGTACCGGACAAAAAGGTATCAATTTTGGCTGTTTTCAGTTGAAAATGACCAACTTTGACAGTGTATTTCGGTGTCACCCGATTGTCCGACAAACTCAAATTTATATGAGTTGGACAGATCAAAAATAGTACATTATTTTTGTAGTTGACCGTTTTTTTGTAGGAACACTATCTTGAAAGTTATAGGTTGTCAAAGTGAAAATCTCCAAAATTTCGCTAAATTGCATTGAAATTAGTCGTTTTCAGGGAGTAATGGGTTTCTTTACCTGTAACTTTCATGGTAGTGTCCATACAAAAAAATGGTCAACTACAAAAATGATGTACTATTTTTGCTCTGTCCAACCCATATAAACATGAGTTTGTCGGACAATCGGGTGACACCGAAATACACTGTCAAAGTTGGTCATTTTCCACTGAAAACAGCCACAGTTGATACCTTTTTGTCCGGTACTGTATATCATGAAAATAACAACAAAATGACGAAACTATTGAACTTTTCATCAAAAAATCCATGTTTCCTATTGGAAATCTTCAATTTTTCATCCATTTCTCAACCTTACCTACCAGAACCAATTTCTAATCTAATACACCTCACTACGCCTCTTCTTCTACCCGCCGCACCACAAAATCCAGTCGTTTATTCGTGTTAATCAATTGTGCAAACAGGTGGCCTAACACGATTTTCGAGCGGAAACTTTTTTGCCCTCTGTACGTGTACACATTCTCTCTTTTTTTTGATAAACTTGTACTACTGTGGGTTCTAGAGTGACAATTCTGAAAAAAATAGTTGTTTTTTTGACTCAAAATGGGTAAAAAAAAAAAAATTTTTAAAAACAGTTTTTCGGCTTAAAATTACCAAAGTTGTCACGGGCCGGGCCGGGCCAAAATCAGGAAAAATCTCGGCCCGTTTTGAAACATTTTTTCAAAACATTTTGTGTTTTTGAACTTTTTTTGGAAATTTTTGGAAATTTTTTGAACTTTTTTGAAAAAAATATAGTGTTCGAATAAACATTTAAAATTGAATCAAAATGTGAATATGTAAGATAATTTCCGGGACGGCCCGATTTTTGACAAGTCTGAAAATTACTGAAAAATGCTCTGAAATAATCAATTTTGTTTGAAATTTTTTTGAAAATTCACACTAATTTTCACAATTTCTGAATTATCGTATCGTCTGCCATAAAAAAACAAGTTTTGACTGAAAATGACTGAAAATTGCTCTAAAATCCTCAATTTCCTTCCAAAAACTCACACTAATTTCCCCGAATTTCAGGATTTTCTGAATCGGAATCTGTAATAAAAAACAGTTTTTTGACTGAAAATAACTGAAAATCGCTCCAAAAACTATAATTTCTTCCAAACATTCTCACTATCTGAATAATCGGAATCTGCAATTCAAAAATATGACTTTTTGACTGAAAATGACTGAAAACTGTTCTAAAATTCTCAATTTTTCATGAAAATCCCCAATAATTTTCCCAAAAATGACTTTTTTGACTGAAAATTGCTCCTAAAATCCACAATTTTCTATCAAAATTCTTTGAAAATTTCTTGCAGGATCAACTGCGACGGTGGCAAAGCAGTGAGATGAATCGAGAGGCGGCGCGACGGATGAAACGGCCGAAAGTTCAATTTCAGGATTCGGATATATTTCTGTCAGCATGTATGTCCGGTGATGAGGAAGAAGTTGAGGAGTTACTATCGAAAGGAGCCGATATTAATACGTGTACTGTCGATGGTCTGACAGCACTCCATCAGGTGAGTATTCTGGAAAAAACGCGTCGTAGGCGCGCCAATTTGAACCATTTTTAGCAAAATTTAACGAAAATTATTGAAAAATCATTGGAAAATCCCGGATTTTAAACCAAAAAAGTGCTCGGAAACGCGTCAAAGGCGCACCAGATTTTTGTTTTTGAACAAAAATTTGACGAAAATTATTGGAAAATCCCGGATTTTAAACCAAAAAAGTGCCTGAAAACGCGTCCTCAGGCAACTCGATATCAATCTAATTAGACAAAATGGTAATCTAATTGTAGTAAAAAGCGAGACTAACGCGACCCAGTTAGATTGACATTCCGTCTAATTAGACTAGCATTTCGTCTAATTAGACTAGCATTTCGTCTAATGCGACTCACAAACAATCTAGCTAGATTCCATTTCAATCTAATTATTATCGCTTTTTTTGAATTGAATTTTGCTGGATTTTCGTATAAAATTTTATTAAAAAATACGGAAAAATCAACAGAAATACGGAAAAATCAACTGGGAAAACAAGAAAACTAGAGAATTTTGGGAAAAAAAAGAATAATGAATAAGTCAACCGCGTAAATGTCAGTGTCTTGGAGATTTTTTAACCATTATAACACAAATTTATATCATTTTCCGAAAAAGTGAAAGTTTTGAAAGTGAATTATTGAAAATTGATTTTTTGAGAGGAGTTTTTAAGAAAAATGGATAAAAAATCTCCAAGATATGAACATTTTTACGAAATTGTTAAACCTTTCCTATCTTGTTTGGCGGCGGTCCATCGTCCATTGCAATTCGTTGATTTCTTTTTGCGTCGGCAGAGCGGGCGTGGTTGCTGAAAAAGATTTTGTTATTCGGATCTGTAGTAATTAAACGAACAACACGCTAGTGAGGTGGTGGTTGAAGAGCAACCCGATTGTATGTGACATTTCATCTGCATCCAATCCCTCAATCTTCAATCCACGCACTAGAACATCTGAAATGACGATGTCTATTATAATCGTATTTAAAAATAAGTGAAACAACTAACCGACTGGCCCATTGATTAAGTCCGACGGAAAAGTTGTTTGTGGCGGTTTCGGTGCTGTACTTGTGGAGAAGTTTTTCACGAGATTGGCGGGAACCACCTAGAAAGTCAACATGTGATAATTGTTATCTGATCATTCATACCGATTTAATCCAGTGATTCGCGCAAGTGTGGACCACGTGTCGAAGCGACGATGATTGTGATGTTAAGTGAGAAAAGATCAAATTGATATCGATTGTTCCTTCAAAATCGTGAAATAGAGATTATTTTGAATTTTTCATATACCAGTTTTTTCCAAATTTTGCACTTCTAAGTGTTCCATTTCTCTGAACAATTTTGGATCAAAAACTGCTGTTAGCTTTTCAACTTCAGAATCCTTCGGTTTTACAAGTGATTTCTCAGCTTGAATTTCGAACTGAAAAACGTTTTATCGCCGTCTTTTTCAATATTTCTTACTAATTTCATCATTCCTCGTAGTCCGAAGGCGAGTCCTCGGATTTCAGGGCAGTTCCTCCTCTCTATTGTTTGATCTCAATTCATCGTCCAAAGTCACCGTCTGCATAGACATCGCATCAACTGCCGCTCCTTCTACCCGTTTTCTTTTCCTCTGCACACGACTCAATATCCCACGAGTAGTCAATTTTTCATGTCTCCTCGACATATTACACTGAAAAAAAGAAGATATTCTCAAATGACATAATTATTAGCAGAAAATGAACCGAAATGATTGTTTCCCTTAAAAACATATATTGAGGGAAATCGTGACACCTTCAGCATTTAATAAAGCTACAAAAAACAAGAATAAGTGATTGGAAATATTATTTACGCTCAAAAAATAAATGAAAAATTATTTATTCAATAAATAATAATATGCGCAAACAATTTTGTTTGCGCGCACGGCGAACGCGCCTTGGATATTGAGCTAATCTAATTAGATTGCCTTTAGATTGGTGTTCTGTCTAATTAGACTTCGGTTGTCTAATTAGACTAACATCGAGTTGCCTGAGTCAAAGGTGCGCCAGTTAGCGAAATTTTGGCAAAATTTGACGAAATTTAACGATATTTTTTTCAAAATTAAATAGAAAATCCTTTTTTTTAAAGCAAAAAAATGTGCTCGTAAACGCGTCAAACGTACGCCAGTCTTATTTGTTTTTGAGCGAAATTCGATAAAAAATAAGGAAAAACGCCGCGTCAAAGGCGCGCCAGTTAGCCAAAATTTGGCAAAATTTTTGCAAAAATAAAGCAAAATTCGATGAAAATGAAAGAAAACATTGAATTTTAATCGAAAAATTGGTGAAAAGCGCCTCAGGCGCGCCAGATATCCAGATTTGCACTGAAAATTCATCCAAACTTTCAAAAAACATTCCATCAAATGGATATCAACTGGGGCGCCTTTGGCGTGTTTTCCATTGAAACAGTCATCAACTGGGGCACCTTTGACGCGTTTTCTAGAAAAATTGAGATTATCTAGGGCACCTTTGACGCGCTCTCTATAATAATAAAAAGAAAAATAGCTATCATCTGGGACGCCTCCGACGCGTTTTCCATAAGAACGGAGTTCAACTGGAGCACCTTTGACGCGGTTTTGAGAGAAATGGTTTTCAACTGGGGCACCTTTGACGCGTTTTCCGTAAAAATGATGATTGGTTGGGGCACCTCTGACGCGTTTTCCATAAAAATGCGTTCAAACCAGTCCCTGAAACGTCTCCGGAGCTCCGGAGGAAGCATGTGTTCAAGAAGAATTTTTGGAGTAATGGGGGGAAGGAGGTGTTCAAAATTTTTTTTAAAGTTTGTTTTAAAATTGAATAAATATGAAAATTGTAATGTGTTATATGTTAATAAAGATGTAATGAATAAAAAAGTAGACGAAAGTTGAATAGTTACGAATCATTGATGAAAGGGAAACATGATATATGTGAAATGGAAGGGGGAGGGGTCTTTAGAGCAGTTGGGAAAGATATGAAAAAATAAAAAAAAATGAAACAGTCACGGAGGGATTGAACCCCAGAGTAGTTCTACGGCATTCTATCCTGCAACCACCTGCACCACACACGACGTTGAGAAAGTTGTATGAGCGGTGGTAGAAAAGGAGAAGAGGCGAGAAAGGGAGAGAGAAGCCGCCGCCGGGGCGCTATGTGTTGAAGAAATGTGTGAAATCAGAAAATGGACTATAAGTCGGTGGAGACATGCTTTTAGAGGATGGAGACATGCTTTTATGGAAATTACGTATTCGATTTCATATATTCGTCACAAAAATTGTGAAAAAGTGAGCCGTATATACCGTCCGGAGAATTCCGGAGAGTTTGTGTTACAGCAGTCCGGAATTCTCCGGACGGTATATACGGCTCACTTTTTCACAATTTTTTGTGACGAATATATGAAATCGAATACGTAATTTCCATAAAAGCATGTCTCCATCCTCTAAAAGCATGTCTCCACCGACTTATAGTCCATTTTCTGATTTCACACATTTCTTCAACACATTGCGCCCCGGCGGCGGCCTCTCTCTCCCTTTCTCGCCTCTTCTCCTTTTCTACCACCGCTCACACAACTTTCTCAACGTCGTGTGTGGTGCAGGTGGTTGCAGGATAGAATGCCGTAGAACTACTCTGAGGTTCAACCCCTCCGTGACTGTTTCATTTTTTTTTCTTTTTTCATATCTTTCCCAACTGTTCTAAACCTTCTTCCTCCTTCCATTTCACATATTTCGTGTTTCCCTTTTATCCATGATTCGCAACTATTCAACTTGTCTACTTTTTTATTCATTACATCTTTATTAACATATAACACATTACAATTTTCATATTTATTCAATTTTAAAACAATTAATTTATCTCATATTGCATCAATCGATCCTTTTATCCGCATGAGTGTATCCAGACCCTGCAAAAAACACATTAAAACCCTGATTTTTCAGACTTGCCGCGTTGTCCAATAGGGCGCACTTGCATTTTTCACAAAATTTCAGCCATTTTCCACGGCGCGGCAGCACAGACCTGTGGCCTAGAAAACTCCAACTCGGCCATTTCAATTTTTAATACATTACAAGATTAAGTATCTTTGATTTCAGGTGTTTTGCTATAATTTCTTCGTTTTTTTTCGTAAATAATGAAGAATACATTTATTTAGATGAATCTTTTGCAATAGAATTTCAAACAAATCATTCCACCGCCGACAACATCGACATAAGGAAATTAGCTATAGAGGGCTAGTATTTTGATTTGTAGAAGCCCAGATGAAAATCTCGTTAGTTGAAAACATTTCGAAATGATCGATGAATATACAGTGGTCATTCCAGAACAAAAAGCTCCTTTCACACTTTTCCCTTCTTAAAGAGACGGCTAAATCTTTCTTGAAAATGAGTGAAAAAATGACATATTTTCATATATCTCGAAAACGAGTTCTAGAAACTTTCTGAACGTTTAACAGAAACTGTAACAGGTAATTCTCAATCTTTTAAGAAAAAAAAATCGGAGGCCCACGAGCGTATTTTTGAGCAACTTTTGAACATAAGTCGGCGTTGGCTTAGAAATTGATATTTTTTCATATATCTCGAAAACGCTCTCTAGAAACTTTCGGAACGTTTAAACGAAGTTGAAACAAGTCATTCTCATTCTTTTGAGAAAAAAAAATCGGAGGCCCACGATTTTGTTTTTGAGAAACTTTTGACAGAAAATCTCAAATTGACTGAGAAAATGACATTTTCTTACGTAGTTCAACAACAAGTAACATCATCATTCTGAACTTTTACCAGAAGATGGAAGAAGTCATTCTCATTATTTTAGAAAAAAGAAATCAAAAGCCACTGATCGTTTTTTAAAGAAATTTTTAATAGAACACCGAATTTGGCTGAAAAATTGACATTTTCTAATATATCTCAAAAACGTGAAACACCACCTTTCTAAACGTTTACCAGAAGATGTAACAAGTCAATATCAATAACGTAGAAAAAAGAAATCAAAAGCCACTGATCGTATTTTTGAGAAACTTTTGATAGAAAATCGCATTTGGCTGATAAAAAATGATTTTTTCCCGGGTTACGGTACGCAACTCTGCAAACACCAATGACAACACCACGCAATTTTACGTACTTAAATTGGCTGCTTAACTGAGTATTCAACGTTCAAAAAGTTCGGCCGCGAGTAGCGATTGCCAGGCCGTGTTTCCTAGTTTAGTAAACATTCCCCTTTTTTCCCCATTTCTTCGGCCGATTTTTTAGAAAATACCCCAAACCACCTGTTCAAAATTAAAAAAAAATTTTTAAACCACCTGTTCAACCAAAAGTGCCCCGGAGAACTCTTCAGGGGCTGCGTTCAAACTGGGGCGCCTTTAACGTGTTTTAACAGAAATAACGATAGACTGGGGCACCTTTAACGTGTTTTAACAGAAACAACGATAGACTGGGGCACCTTTGACGCGTTCTCTATAATAATAAAAAGTGGTCAGCTGGGGCACCTTCGGCGTCTTTTCCTTAAAAATAACTATCATCTGGGGCGCCTTTGACGCGTTTTCCATAGCAATAACGATAGTCTGGGGCGCCTTTGACGCGTCTTCCATAGCAATAACGATAGTCTGGGGCGCCTTGAACGCGTTGTCTATAGAGATAGGCATCAACTGGAGCGTTTTTGACGCGTTTTCCATAAAAATGGTTTTCAATTGGGGCGCCTTTGACGCGTTTTCCATAAGAACGGAGTTCAATTGGGGCACCGTAGACGCGTTTTCTAAAAAAAAGTGATTAGTTGGCGTTCCTTCGACGCGTTTTCCGTGAAAAATCCTCATTTTTTTGCAGTCTGTGATCGATTCGAAGCCAGAAATGGTTCGATTTCTGTGCTCAAAAGGTGCGGACGTGAATGCCCAAGATAACGAAGGATGGACTCCACTCCACGCGGCCGCCTGTTGTGGAAACGTGGCAATCGTCCGATATCTGTGTCAACATGGAGCAGATCTATCAGTGGTTAACAGTGATAAAGAGTTGGCACTGGATTTGGCAGTTGATGAGCAGTGTCGAGAGTATCTAGAAGATGATTATAGGAGAAATCGAATAAATTTGGAAGAATGCAGAGAGCAAGAGCTTCATTTAATGTTGAAAGATGTGAAAATGTGGATGAGTCAGGGAGAGTATCGAGATATTCCACATCATCGAACTGGTACGGTTTTTCGAAGTTTTAAACGGAAAAATCCGCATGGAAATTGCATTTTTTAGATGAAAAAACGTTAATTTTTGATAATTTTACCCCAAAAATTGCTAAAAATCGATGGAATTTTGATATATTGTTATATATTATTCGCGTCCAAGTCGAACTTAAAAGTTGTATATCTGGGGTGCCGTTGGCGCGTTTCAAACCGCCCAAAATCACTGGATTGATCAAAACGCGTCCAAGACGCGCCAGATTCGATTCTGTAAACTCCCTGTAAGTCCGGTGTAGACATCTGGATATGAGGATTTACAGACAAATTTTTGTGCGAAAAAAAAAACGAATAATCTGGGGTGTCGTTGGCGCTTTTTAAACGGAAAATTCGGCACGGAAATCGCATTTTTAGAGGAAAAATTGTTAATTTTTGGTGTTTTTACATCAAAAATTGCAAAACATCGATCAGAAATGACTGAAATACTGAAATTTTAATGTTTTAACCGGGATTTTTGTCCTAAAGTGACCGAAAATCAAATAAAATCTATCATTTAAACGGAAAATTCCGCACGGAAATGGCATTTTTAGATGAAAAAACGTCAATTTTCAGTATGTTAACCCCAAAAATCATTAAAAATCGACCAGAAATGACTGAAATACTGAAATTGTAATGTTTTAACCGGGATTTTTGGCTTAAAATGACCGAAAATCATAAGAAATCTATCATTCAAACATAAAATTTTTAATCAGAAATCGTAGTTTTAAATCATCAATTTTCGGTATTTTCACACCAAAAATCGCTAAAAATCGATCAGATAAAGCTTAAAATCTGAAATTTTATTGATTTCATCAAGATTTTTGACTTAAAGTGACCGAAAATCATCGAAAATCTACCAGAAAACGTGAATTTTCGAGCTGAAAATGCATTTTTTCAGGTAAAAATGGGAGATTTTCGACCAGAAAAATCCCCGAATTTTCGGTCAAAAATTGCGTTTTTTGAGGGAAAAATTATTATTTTTAAGACTAAAAACCAACGAAAGCTATAAGAAAAGACTAAAAATTACAGAATTTTATAATTTTCAACCCATTTTTGTGTATTTTGAGATAGAAAACTCAATAAAAATGGACTAAAGCTCAAAAACAACCGAAAAAATCGAGTTTTTCAACTCAAAATGCATCTAAAGGCCTTGAATTTTGTACAAAATCTGGAATTTTTCAACTAGAATCGTGTTTTTGAATAAAAAATGTCAGAATAGTTAATTTTCGCCCGAAAAATTGATGTTTCAACTGAAAACTTTTCCAGAAACGTCAAATTCAACTGAAAAACAAGATTAATACACAGATACTGTACATTCATGTTCTAAATCGAAAATCTAGAAAAAAGATGATTTAAAATTCGAGATTTTCAGACAAAAACTACCGTTATTGAGAGAGAATTTCACGATTTTTCATTTTTAAAAAAGTAAAAATTTTCGGACATCCGGACCAGGCTTGGTCGAGGTCGGGAAATCGGGATACTCGATTTCCCTATTTTCCCGACTTTTTTCGGGAAAATTTCCCGAAATAAAAGTCGGGAATTTTTTCCCGACGAGAAATTTCCCGAAAAACTCCGGGAAAATCGGGAACAGTTTTTTTATCGCTTGTTGCTAAAATGTTAATCATTTCTGTCTCTTTCCCGTATTTATCATGAGTATTTGAGCTCTCCAGCAACAAATTCAGAAGCAGAAAGTATGTTCTCGTCGCCAAAAACTGTTTTGATAATAGAAAGTTATTGAGCGCTGAGAGATGTTTCTTCAGCAAAACGGGAGATTGTTGGGGTTCCAACCTCAACAAACAAACTTTTTGTTATTGAATAAGTTTTTATTGCTAGCATTGATGATGAAAATAAAAAATGTGGAAAAATACGCATTTTTGAGTCATTAAATGTTCGTTTTCAAAAATTCTCGAATTTCTCGAAAAATTCCCGATTTTCCCGAAAAAAAAGTCGGGAAAAAAACCGGGAACCCGATTTCCCGAAAAAATTTTCCCGACCAAGCCTGATCCGGACACACAGAAATCCTTCCAATCGTTTTTTCCTTCTTCCAGGCGGTACGGCGATGCACGTGGCGGCGGGTCGTGGCTACACACAACTACTGGAATTACTAATCAAAGCGGGTGGAAACGTTCGGTCACAAGACAAAGAGGGATGGACTCCGTTGCATGCGGCCGCCCATTGGGCCGAAAGGGATGCGTGTAAAATATTGTTGGAGAACGGGGCGGAGCTATCGGATCTCACTTATACGGTACGTTTTAGAGCGGAGGCTGGGGTGCCGTTGGCGCGCAGAGTTGCATGGAATTCCGACTTCCGTCTTCCGACTTCCGGGCATTTTTTCCATTCCTACTCCCGACTTCCGGATAACAAAAATCACTTCCGACTTCCGACTTCCGGATAAGGAATTTTAATTCTGACTTCCGTCATTCCATAACTGTGGAATTTTCGAAAAGTGCATTTCGCAAAAATGCATGGAAAAATGGTCTAAAAGGACAGAAAATAGGCTGTTCTTCAGCAAAAAAACTAACTTTTCCACTGATTTTCGTGATTTTTATGATTTTTCTCTTGGAGTTTTTGAATGTTTGAGAAAAAATCTAATTCCGACTTCCGCCTTCCGACTTCCAACTTCCGACTTCCGGGCGTTTTTTCACTTCCGACTTCCGAGTTCCGGATAAGGAAAATCGCTTCCGACTTCCGACTTCCGACTTCCGGATAAGGAAATTCACTTCCGACTTCCGGATAAGAAAATTTCACTTCCATGCAACTCTGTTGGCGCGCGCTGTTGAAGCAAGACTAGAAAACGCGTCAAAGGCGCGCCAGATTCGACAAAAATTGTAAATTTCGAACTGAAAAAGTTGTATATCTGGGGTGCCGTTGGCGCGTTTCAAATCGCCCAAAATCACTGGATTGATTAAAACGCGTCCGAGACGCGCCAGATTCGATTCTGATAACTCCCTGTAAGTCCGGTGTAGACATCTGGATATGAGGATTTACAGACGGAATTTTTATGCAAAAAAAAACGAATTAGCTGGGGTGTCGTTGGCGCGTTCTGAAGCATCAAGTAACCCTCAGAAACGAAGGTCTTTGGAAAACGCGTCCAAGGTGCGCCAGGATCCAAAAAAACGGCTAGACGATCATAGACATCTGGATATGAGGGTGTATAGACAGAAGATTCTTCTGAAAACTAATGATCTGGGGTGCCGTTGACGCGTTTTAAATCACAAAATGCTCAAAAACGCGTGCAAGGCGCGCCAGACAGAAGAACTGATGATATCTGGGGTGCCGTTGAGGCGTTTTAAATCACTTAATACTCAAAAACGCGTCCAAGGCGCGCCAGACAGAAGAACTGATGATATCTGGGGTGCCGCTGGCGCGTTTTAAATCACTTAATACTCAAAAACACGTCCAAGGTGCGCCAGACAGAAGAACTGATGATCTGGGGTGCCGTTGACGCGTTTTAAATCACAAAATGCTCAAAAACGCGTCCAAGGCGCGCCAGACAGAAGAACTGATGATATCTGGGGTGCCGTTGAGGCGTTTTAAATCACTTAATACTCAAAAACGCGTCCAAGGCGCGCCAGACAGAAGAACTGATGATATCTGGGGTGCCGTTGAGGCGTTTTAAATCACTTAATACTCAAAAACGCGTCCAAGGCGCGCCAGACAGAAGAACTGATGATATCTGGGGTGCCGCTGGCGCGTTTTAAATCACTTAATACTCAAAAACACGTCCAAGGTGCGCCAGACAGAAGAACTGATGATCTGGGGTGCCGTTGGCGCGTTTTAAATCACAAAATGCTCAAAAACGCGTCCAAGGCGCGCCAGACAGAAGAACTGATGATATCTGGGGTGCCGTTGACGCGTTTTGAAATCACAAAATGCTCAAAAACGCGTCCAAGGCGCGCCAGATTCGTTTTGCAAAGTTCCGTTTCTTTTCAGGGTATAGACGTTCTGGGTGTCGCCGACAAGGACTGTGTCGACTATTTGGTCGAATTGGCGGACACTGTAAAATCACAAAATAAACGGAAATCACCTGGTGGATCACTGCCACCAGCCTCCGTTCTACAGGAGAAGAATCATCGGACGTCGTCAACGACGACGACGCATGAGGAACACGTACTGTCGACGGAGAGGAAACGAGATTTACAGCATAAAGATCAGCATAGGTTAGTTGGGGGTGTCAAAAAATTCGATAAAATTACGATTTTTCAGTCAAAAAGTGGCAAAAAATGTGATTTTTCTATCGAAAATTCGTAAAAAATGTGATTTTTGGGTCAAAAATTTGATAAAAACACGATTTTTCAATCAAAAATTCGATAAAATTACGATTTTCAGTCAAAAATTGGCAAAAAATTGATTTTTCAGTCAAAAAATTTGGCTAAAATGCGATTTTTCTATCGGAAATTCGTAAAAAATGTGATTTTTGGGTCAAAAAATTGCTAAAAATACGATTTTTCAATCAAAAATTGGCTGAAAATTGGCTAAAAATATGACTTTTCGAATAAAAATTGGCTAAAAATATGGTTTTTGGGTCAAAAAATTTGGCTAAAATGTGATTTTTGGGTAAAAAATTTGATAAAAACACGATTTTCAATAAAAAATTTGCAAAAAATTGGCTAAAAATATGATTTTTAGACAATTTTTAGACAATTTTTAGCCGGTTTTTGTAAGAATTTTGAGAAGAAATTGGTGAAAAATGACAGAAACTTTTTTAAAAATTGGAAAAAAAGTAGTAAATTTGACTAAAAATTTCAATTTTTGAGCTGAAAACGGCTGTAACTTAGACCACGCCCCTTTCTCTGTAAGCTCCGCCTCTTTTCTAAATTCCAAATTTCTTAAAAAGGAAGTTTTCACTGAAAATTAACGATTCTGACATCTAATTTTATACATTTTCGTCAAAAAGTGAAGTTTTCGAGTTAAGCTCCGCCCCCTTCTCTTGAATTCATCGAAAAATCAAATCATGCGGCAGAATTGCAAAAAAGGGGCGGGGCTATTAAAAATGTTGAAAATTTTCCAATTCTGTAGTTTCGTGAGTTTTTTTTTCCGTATAAAACCGCGAAAACTCAATTTTTTCTTGAATTTTATAGATCAATAATCAGCCGTGCGGCAAAATTACAAGAGAAAAGGGGCGTGGCCTAATTGTGTTTTTTGAAGAAAAAAATCTTGAATTGATGCGATTTCAACCCAAGATTTTGGCGTTTTCGTGGTTGAAATGCCAACACGAAATTTTCAACAAAAAAAAACATATTCCATGCTGCAAAATTGCAGACTAAAAAAGGGGCGTGGCCTCGAATCGTGATTTTTTAGTGATTTTTCTTCAAAATTGATGTTTTTAAAGCGATTCTGACCGGTTTTGGACCTTGTTAGGCATGAAAATTGAGTTTTCAGTATATATATAGTTCTTGGAAATTTTCAGAGAAAAGGGGCGTGGCCTCAGATTCCAAACTTGATTTTTTGTAAATTCACGTTAAAAAATAAAGGTTTTAATGGGATTCTGATCAATTTTTAAGAGAAAAATTTATCAAAAAATATCAATTTTTCAATTTTTGCATGAATCCACTCTTCTCCCTCGCCTATCGCTTCTCTCTATCCTATCATTTTCAGTTTTTTTTTCTTAATTTCAGTGAAAATGAATATTTGCACTCAATCCCATCGACCACTTCAATCGGATCGACAGTTTCCACGTCTTCCTCGAATAATATGAATAATGTATCGAACACTTCCACGTCGACGACTACAATTGTCATTGATGACGTCGTCAAGGATTCTGAAATCATCGTCAAGGATTCAGAAGACGTTGTTGTGGCGGCGGCGTCAGAAGAGGAGGAAGAGAAGGCGGAAGAGCATGAAGAGGTGACGGCGGTGGAAGAAGAAGAAGACGTCGAAGACGATGAAGAGGAAGATGAAGACGTCGAGGAGGAGGAGGAAGAGGAATCTGAAATTCTGAAGGAGAAGGGAAGATCGGCGTCAGAATCCAGAAGTCTTTCCGTCACGAGGTAATTTCTATGTTCCTATCTGATAGCTGACGTCGTGGGGATTCTGAATCCGTTTTCAGAATTCTTCTAGCTGAAAAATGGGCGGAGCTACACCGATTTTTAGATGGACTCCGCCCCTTTTTGATTTCTGAAAATAGGCGGAGCTTTGGCTGTAACTCCGCCCCTTTTTGATTTTTGAAAATGGGCGGAGCTTTTGCTGTAGCTCCGCCCCTTTTTGATTTCTGAAAATGGGCGGAGCTTTGGCTGTAACTCCGCCCATTTCAAGAATTTTTGAAAATGGGCGGAGCTTTGGCTGGAAATCCGCCCCTTTTTGAATTCTGAGAATGGGCGGAGCTTTTGCTGTAGCTCCGCCCATTTTAACAGTTTTAAAATTCTGCAAACGGATTCAGAATCCTCACGATGCCAGCCACCTGTCTATATCAATTTTTGCTCATTTCAATAGAGCGCACTTGCATTTTCATTCCTGCTGCCCAATTTTTCATTATTCTATTCTGAGTTGAAATGCAAATTTCAGGCAAAATTGCACAATCTATTTTCCCTTTGTTTTTTTCACTTAAAATTGAAAAAAAAAACTGAAAAATTAAAGTAAAAATCACCTATTTTCTGGAGAAATTGTCTAAAAATCAGTTTTTTCACTGAAAAATTACGGTTTTCAGTCAAAAATTGCGAGTTTTCGAACAGTTTCAGACGGTTTTAAGGGCTTTTTATCACAAAATTGTAATTCAGCTGAAATTTCGACTGAAAATAGAGATTTTCGAGTAATTTCAGACCAAAATTGTTCGTTTTTTGTAGTTTTTAGAGATAAAACGTTCAAATTTTCTGAAAACCAAGTAATTTGACATTGATAGAAAGCTGAAGACGTGAGGATTCTGAATCCGTTTTCAGATTTTGGCTATCTACAAAATGAACCTAGATACAGTACTTTCCAACTTGAAAATTCAAAAAATTCTAGATTAAAAGTACTGTAACTTGGTTCATTTCGATCCTAGACGGAATCTGAAGACGGATTCAGAATCCTCACGTCTTCAGCTTTCTAGAAATGACAATTAGCCAATTTGAAGGGTTTTTAGCTATCAAATGCTCAAAAAAAACTCAAATTTTTCATTATTTTCAGAAGTCTGGATGGGTACACAGACCGTTCGAGTTCTGGCAGAGAAACTTCTGTCGACACGAGTGAAGCCGCCTCATCAGTCAGTCACACGACGGCCTCATCCGCCGCTTCTGGATCCGGATCCTCTGGATCGTCGTCACGATTCACGTCTTCAACTACACCGCTATCACAGAGAAGTGCATCGGTTCAACAGGAGACGCCGAGATCTTCGCTGGTAAGATTTTGAATTTGATATCCCCAAAAAGCTGAAGACGTGAGGATTCTAAATCCGTTTTCAGATTCTGAATAGCGTTGAAATGGGCGGAGTTACAAAAAATGTTGTCTGGAATTGTATGATTTTCGGGCAAAAACTTGTGTATCTCAGTTCGTTTTGAAGTTAGCCAACATCTAAAAACAGAATCCGAATTCTCACGTCTTCAGCTTCTCATTCATATTAAAAATGTATTAATGAGAAGATGACGTCGTAAGGATTCTGAATCTGTTTTCAGATTTTGGCTAACTTCAAAATGGGCGGAGTTACAGAAAGTTTTGACTGGAATTGTATGATTTTCAGACAAAAACTTGTGTAATTCCGTCCATCTTGAGGCAAATCGAAATCTGAAATCGATTTCAGAATCATCACGTCTTCAGCTCTATGAGCATTCAATTTTTGAAATAAATCGAAAGCTGATGACGTGAGGATTCTGAAACTGTTTGGGGCAAAATATACGGCTGTTTTACCCAAAAATTAGAAAATTTCAGACAAATCTTAGTTTTTTGACAGTATTGGAAAGCTGACGTTGCGAGGAGGATTCTGAATCTGTTTTCAGATTTTGCTAACTTCAAAATGGGCGGAGTTACAAGAATTTTTGTCTGAAAATTTCTAATTTTCGGGTGTAAAAAGCCGTATATCTCGGTTCGTTTTGGCGATTTTGAAATTTTGAAAACGGATTCAGACTCCTCACGTCTTCAGCTTTCGAACTATATACAAAAAACCGTAGAATCAAAATTGGGACGTTTCGAAACCGGGACATTTTGGAACCGTAATCTTTAAAAACTGGACGATTCAAAACCACCTGTTTCAAACTTTTGGATTTCAAACTGTCGCAATTTTTAAAATGTCCCGGTTTCGAGATGTCTCGGTCCCGAAATCTCTGAGACATTTCAAAACCGAGTCATCTCTGAAACCAGGACACTTTGAAAACAAAGGAAATTTAAGTACGGAGTTTCGAGATGTCCCATTTCCAGACATTTCGGAACTGGGACATTTTAAAACTGCGACTATTGGAAACCGGACAGTTTTGAACAGGGGATGTTTCAAAACTTCAAGATATCATGGTTTTGAAATGTCCACTTTTCAAAAAATACGGTTTCAAAGTGTCCCGGTTTCGAAACGTCCTCTATTTCCACACCCTGACCCCGTTCTGAAGCGTTTTCAGGAGAACACCTCATCGATCGGAAGTGGAGATCAAACAGTCAGTGCTACAGTACCCATCGCCCCACTCACTGCTCCACCACCGAAAGCTGTTCATCAGAGTCCAAGTTCATGGATTAATAGAGGAGTTCCACTGTCGTCAAGGTAAGGACATCTGGACCAGAGTTGTACGGAATGCCATTTTTAAGCTTCCGAAATCCGGAATCCGGAATGAGATTTTACATTTTCCGGAATACGGAATCCGGAATGACAAAAAAAACCCCCGGAATTTCGGAATTCGGAATTCGGAATGATTCGATTAATTTGCAAGGCCAAGTCATTTTTTCGAGTGTTTTCGATGATATATAAAGTTTTAAACTACTTTTGAGGTTCAAAACCGGAAAAGAATTACTATTACTGTCTTTCAAACTCAAAACAACTTCCAAATTTCAACTTCTGAATTCCGGAAAAAGGAAACTCGAAAAACCGGAATCCGGAATGCGGAATCCGGAATGACAAAAAAACCCGGAATTTCGGGATTTCGGAATTTCCGGAATCCGGATTTCGGACAACTCTGATCTGGACATACAGATAGACGGACAGACATACATGATTGAAAAGTCGACTATTGAAAAAACAGTTGCATGTCCTAAAATCTCTAAAAATGACCAAAATCCTTTTAAAAATGGCCTAAATTCTCTGAAAAATGACTAAAATTCTTTAGAAAATTATTTTTTCGACCTAAAAGTCTGCAAGTTCAGACAAAAAAACACGTATGCGGACAGATAGAAAATTGCGGTATTTGAGACATCCGGACAGACAGATAGACAAGAAATTTCAGTCGTTTTTTAGCTGAAAATCACAATTTTCTACTATGAAATTCAAAATTTTGACATTTTTAGCCAAATTTTGAACAAAAATTCCAATTTTATCCCAGTTTTCGAGTTTTATGAAAGTACCTCCGGACATCCGGCCATTCAGATATAGAGACGGACAGAAAACGCCGATTTTCGAATTTTGTGGCAGTTTTTGAGCCAATTTCAGCCGTTTTCAGTCAAAAATCTGCAATTTTCACTACAAATGGAATTTTATTGAAAAATGTCCTATTTGCCATTGAGAAGTTTGTATTTTCCGCTGGATTTTGCTTTTTTTTTTGAGTTTCAAGAATTTTTGTAGACATCCGGACATACAGACAGACAGTGCTGAAATTATCGAAAATATTGCATTTTTAACGTTTTTTGGTTGGTTTTGGCTGGATTTTTAGCGATTTTTGAATATTTTAAGTTCAAAAAATAACCAAAAATAATGGAAATTCAATATTTCCGATAATTTGAGCACTGTCTGTCAGTGTGTCTGTATGTCCGGATTTCTTCAGAGATGTCAAAAAAAAAAAATGCAAAATCCAGCGAAAAATCGGAAATTTTTCGATAAAAATGACTTTGAAATAGTTTTTCAGCCAGAAATCCATTTTTTCCGTCTTGAAAGAAATTTTAAGCCTAAATATGCAATAGATGCATTTAAACATGTTTAGGCGTTTTGTTTCTTCTCGTCCTTTCTCTCTTTTTGTTTTTTTGAAAACAAAACAAAACGAAAATTGAGAAAATGGAGATGATGATTCATCATCTACAAACAGTATCATTGTTATTATACTGAAATATGAAAATATATATATATATATATGACTATGCACTTTTCCAAAAAAAAAGTACTTTTTTGGCACTTTTATATGCTGAAATTGTCGAAAACTGATTTTTCGAGTAATTTTCCGCGTTTTTGGACCGTTTTTTAATCATTTTTAGCCATTTTTTGAATTTTTTGACTTCTGAGCCATTCTGGACATCCGGAAAACCCGACACACAAACAGACACATAATTCGGACATCTGGACATCCGGACACTTGAATATCTGCAGAATAGAGACGTACAGTAACCGGTTGATCCAAATTTTTTAAAAAATCTTTTGTCTGAAATCGAAAAACCCGAAATAAAAAAAAATTTGTCTGAAAAAGTCTGAAAAATGAGTTTTTCGTCAAAAATCTGGAATTTGAGCACAAAATTAGAAAAAAACTTCATGAAAAATCGGAAAAATCACTTTTTTTTGCTTAATTTTTGAAAATTTCAAAAAAAAATCTATCTCTATATAATTCCAGAAGCTCGACATCCTCGGTGACCCGAAGCAGTTCCACTCCCGTCTCTGAAATCATCTCGCCACCTGCGTCTCTTCACTCTCAACACTCTTTCCCATCGTCAAGTCTCACGAATACAACATCGACGACAGCTACAGTAACCCCGACGCCTTCATCCATTCCATCGACACCTGTCAATTCGAATGTGATGGCTGCGACCATCTCGTCATCTGCCAAGAATACACCATCACCTGCTGGAAGTGTCACGATTAGTGCGACATTCTCGAAACCGAGGTTAGTTTTGGAATACAGATTCGGGACATCCGGACACACAGACAGACAGAAAAATCAAAAATTCCATCGAAATTTGCAACTTTTTCATTAAAAATCCTTTTAAAAACAGAAATTTGGATATCCAGACACACAGCCAGACATAATTCGGACATCTGGAAATCTGGATATCCGGACATACAGGATTAGAATCCAGGAATCCGGACATCTGGACATCCGGACATCTGGACACACAGACATACAGAAAAATCGAAAACTCCATCGAATTTTCCAACTTTTTTCATTAAAAATCCTTTTAAAAACAGAAATTTGGATATCCAGACACACAGCCAGACATAATTCGGGCATCTGGAAATCCGGACACACAGATAAATAGAAAGACAGACTGACAATCCAGGAATCCGGACATCCGGACATCTAGACACACAGATAGACGATCATTTAAAGTTCCTGGACATCCAGACATCTGGACGCCTCGACAGACTCGAAAACAGATAACGACAAACCTGAAAATCTGAAAATCATGACTCTGGACATCCGGACACACAGACAGACAGCAGAAAAAAAAATATTGAAGAATCTGGACATCTGGACTCCCAGACAGACTAAAAATTGAAAATCTTGCGGAAATCCGGATTCACAGACACAAAGAAAGACGGAATTTGATAATTCCTGGACATCTGGCCACACAGATACACAGAAAGACGGAATTTTGAAATTCTTGGACATCTGGACATCCAGACGCTCCTAAATCTGGACATCCGGACACACCGACAGACAGACATACTAAGAATCCAGGAATCCAGACATCTGACTGACAAACGGACCAAAAATCTGGACAACCGGACATCTAGACTCACAGATAGACGGATTTTGAAGTTTCTGGACATCCGGACACACCGACAGACAGCAAAACAAAATATTGATTAAACTGGACATCCGGACTCACAGACGCACAGATAGACTGAAAATTGAAAATCTAACGGATATCCGGATTCACAGACACACAGAAAGACGAAATTTTGACATTTCTGGACATCCGGACATCCAGACGCTCCTAGAGACATAGAAACTTAAATTCCTTGAATCTGGACATACAGACAGACAGATGGACGAAAAATCTGGAAATCTGGACATACAGACACACAGAGAGACGGAATTTTGACATTTCTGGACATCCGGACATTCAGACGCTCCTAGAGACATAGAAACTAAAATTCCTTGAATCTGGACATCTGGAAGCACCGACAGACAGACAGACAGAAGAAAACAAATTACTGATGAATCTGGACATCTGGATATCTAGACCCACAGACAGACGAAAATCTAGCTGAAATCCGGATTCACAGACACGATAGACGGAATTTCGACATTTCTGGACATCCGGACATCCAGACGCTCCTAGAGACAAAGAAACTAAAATTCCTTGAATCTGGACACACAGACAGACAGATGGACAAAAAATCTGGAAATCGGGACGTACAGACACACAGAAAGACGAAATTTTGAAATTTCTGGACATCCGGACTCACCGACAGACAGACATAATAACAAAATAATAAAGAATCTGGACATCCGGAAATCCGGACACACCGAAAGACGAAAATCTGATGAGCATCCGGATTGACAGACACACAGAGACCTCTTCTCTTTGTTTTTTTTTTTGAAAATCTCTCTTTCTTTATTTTTATCATTTTTGTCCCCTACATGTCCCATGTCCCATGTCCACATTTTCAGTTCATTTTCAGTTTATCTCCCCTCCAAAAAACTTGTAAACTTGTCCCCCTCGTCCATTCAGTTGTTTCTTGTCAATTTCAGCAGCACCAACCACCACAACAACAGTAGAAATCCATCAGAAGAGCTCTACCGTAGTCCGTCTCAACCGACAAATGTCCCATGGGCCTCACTATGGCATAACGTGAATAACGCGTCGACTGGACACATTCGTTCTCACATTGAACAATTGAGAAACGCGTCGTCGAGTTCTCTTTCCACCTACTATCCACCACGTGTTAGCGCGTTTCGACCGCCGACGGTCCGACCGTCGGCCTCGTCGGCGTCGGTGAATTCCACCTCTTCTGCGACGTACCCACATCCACCTGTCATTGCGGAGTATCCACGTGGATTTGTGCCACAACAAATTAATCCGAACAAAATGAGGTTTAGTATGAGAGTGTGGATTGATTGATTGATAGTAACATGTTTTCCTGCATGATGCCTAACTTTGGACGCTTTTTTCTGGGTGAAATTGGTAGAAATTGGTGGAAATTGGCTAAAAACGGGTTTTGAGACATTGAATTGCTTGAAATGAGTCAAAGGATCATCGTAAGGCAGTTAAAATAGTGAAATCGGCTGAAATTTGTATAGGATAACACATTGATGTCTTATAGAAGTGTTCTTCTCAGTTAAGACGTCTTGAAGTTTTGATTTTCAGCATTTTGAATGATTGAAATCCGTGAAGGAGCACTCTGTCAGCCTGAATTTTCCCGTTTTTTCCAATTTTCAGAGCATTTTTTGAATGTTTTTTTCGGCCATTTTGGTACACCTTCTAAAACTCGGAAGTTTTGAACCCAAAAAATGCTTCAAATTGGCTTTAGATGATCCTGATAACCTGAGTTTCGAAATTTTCAGCAATTTTGATATAACACCAGAGATTTAGCTACTTTGAGCCAGTTCCAATGCTGAAAATTGACTGTAATTCATATTTGACACATTCTTGAAAGCCGAAGGATAGTTATTTCATTTGGAAGCGAGAATTTCAGCATTTAGCTCACTGAATCCTTGAAAATGGCTGGAAGTTTTGATTTTCAGCGCTTGAATGATTGAAATCGGTTGAAATCCGTGAGGAGGACCATGACTACCTGAATTTTCACTTTTTTTTTAATTTTCAGAGCATTTTTCGAATGTTTTTTTGGCCATTTTGGTACACCTTCTGAAACTCGGAAGTTTTGAACCCAAAAAATGCTTCAAATTGGCTGAAATTTGTATTAGATGATCCTGATAATCTCAGTTTCGATTTTCTGAAATTTCGGATCTTCATCTCTTCTTTTTGCCGAGTTTTAGAATCTGAAAACGAAATTTCACCATTTTATAGTTTCTGAGCTTCTGAAATGTCGAGATTCGTCTATAATTTTTAATACGATTTTTTGATATACTCAACGAAAAAATGCTGAAATCCCGCTTTCAGACGTGAAAACTCGGCAAAAAGAAGAGGTACGGCTTCGAAATTTTTGAAAATCAATACTTAGGCTATCAGGATAATTTTATACCAATTTAAAGCATTTTGTGGTTTCAGAACTTCTTAGTCTCAGAAGATGTATCAAAATCGCTGTGAAAATGCTCCAACTCATCAGAAAACATTTGAAAAAGCTCTGAAAGTTGGAAAATTGACATTTCCAGGCTATCAGGGTCCTTTTTCGCAGATTTTAACGGATTTCAATCATTCAAGCTCTGAAAATCAAAACTTTCAGCCATTTTTAAGCATTCAGTGAGCTAAATGCTGAAATTCTCGCTTCCAAATGAAATAACTATCCGTCGGCTTTCAAGAATGTGTCGAATATGAATTATAGCCAATTTTCAGCATTGCAACTGGCTCAAATTAGCTAAATCTCTGGAGTTATATAAAATTGCTGAAAATTTAGCCTATAAATGATATAACTCAACAAATTCTCTACATGAGCCGATTTCCTTCTGGCATTTTCTAAAAATTCAAATTAAAAAATGCATGTTTCTTTTGTGTTTTTGTGTGAAAATTGTCATGTTTTGCCTCCTCCTCCTCTTCTTCTTCTTATTTTTCATTCCTCCCCCTTTCTCATATCAGAATGACACAAAAATGCCCTTCATTCATGCCACATACCAACCAACCAAAAACAATTCCATTCAAAAATTCCCCATTTTCCAGCCGATGGCAATCGAAAACGGTGACGGAAAGCGAGGCGGAGAGACGAAACAACTCTCGAATGCAACGACAACATCGTCGTTCGACCCAAGGCGTCACGAAAGAGCAACTCGAGGAGGCGAGCAAATTTGCGACGGACGAGGTGGCGAGACGCAATTCACAAGTGTTGAGCACATATCCGAATACGGTAAGGGTATGGCTGAAAATGGCTGAAAATTCTAGGATTTTAGTCGGAAAAATGACTCAAAATCAGTCTGGAAACACTGAAATTTAGGTAGATACTGTATAAAGTACGAAAATGCGAAAAAAAAAACGGTGTAATTGGCCTAATTAAGTGTATTATTAAGTGCTATTTAAGTACTAATTGAGTGTAAGGACTGAAAATCGCTGAAAATTCAAGATTTTAGTAGAAAAAATGACTCAAAACAAGCCTGGAAACGCTGAAATTTAGGTAGATACTGTAGAAAGTGATGAAATGCGATAAAACGGTGTAATTGATCCAATTAAGTCTAGAATTTCTTCAAATTGCTTCAAAAATACTGAAAATATGCTGAAATTCGACCCAAAACGGATGAAAATAGAGTAAATAGCAGTCGGAAAATAATAACCGCTGAATTTTTGCACAGGCTCTGGAAAAAAGGAAATTTAAAGACAATACAAATATCATCTGAAAGCTGAAGTTGTGAGGATTCTGAATCGATGTTCTAATTTCTGATAGCAGGAAAATGGGCGGAGTTACACATGTTTGTGTAACTCCGCCGTTTTCAAGCTATGAGAAATTTGAAAACGGATTCAGAATCCTCCTGAAATCAGCTTCCAGATGATATCTTCTATATCTTCTGAATCTCCTCAAAGCCAATTAATGGGCGTGGCCTAAATTGTCATTTTTGAGATGACTCGAACCAGCTATCCGTTCTCCTTGTTGATTTGATTCTTCATTCGAAGATTTCGAATGAAAAAATTAAAAGTTTTAAGACAAAACAGATATCATGGAAGATGACGTCATGAGTATTCTGAAGCCGTTTTCAGATTTCTGATTGCATGAAAATGGGCGGAGTTACACGAACATCTGTAACTCCGCCTATTTTCAAGTTTTGAGAATTTTAAAAACGGATTCAGAATCCTCATGACGTCAGCTTCTGAATCCCCTTCCCCTCGTCCCCCTCTTCCCTATCGTCGTCCCCTTCTGAATCCCTTCCATAACTCCTCTCTTCCCCCTTCTATTGCTCGTGAAGTGTGAAATATTTCCAGCTGCAAGCGCGTCTCGCATCCGAAGAAAAAGATCTCTCATCGACGAGTGACGATCCAAATCAAACGGGTGGTGACGTCACCACATCCGCTACAGTATCCCTAGTGAATTCGCCGAATTCCACGTCGTCAAGTGTGAGGAGAAAGAGTCAGGTAATTTCAGACTGTATGCATATGCATGAAGGGTCGAAAATTATTTTTCAAAAAATTTTTTCTTTTTTTGTTGGTTTTTTGTGCTCATTTGTGCTTGTATCGTGTGGTTGATTTCCGGTGTCATTTTCCATTCCAGGGTCTCACGATTTCGCGTTCAAACCGTCGCGCCACTGGACCCGTCAATCCGGAAGACTTGGCGCCCGCGATGAGTCTCCGACTCGCGTCGGCGGCACCCCAGCCGTATTCGATTCGTGCGAACACTGGAACGATGCCGTTGATCTCGTCGTCGAGATATGTGATGGAGAAGACGGTGGCGGAAAAGGCGCAGTCATTGCCTCCGGGAGGAATGACGCAGACGCCGACGGCTACGGCTACGGTAAGGGTATTATGTTGTGGTAGTAGATGGATGGTAGAGAGGTGGTGCTGTGATGGAATGGGTACCTGGATAGAAGAAAATAATGAAAAATTTAGAGAAAATCGGAAAAATCCGAGGAAAATGAGAGAATTTTGGCTGAAAATCTGAAATTTTCAAAAAAAAAATTCTGAAATTTTGTAATTTTTTGAGTTATTTGAAAGAGTCTAGCTTAAAACATTAAAAATAAAGGTTTTTCACTTTTAAAAAATGCGGAAAATCACTTTTTTTTGGTTGAAAATCTGAAATTTTCAAGAAAAAAAAAGGTTTTTGAAATTTTTTGAGTTCTTAGGATGAGTTTCAACACGACAAGCTCTTGAAGGAGTGGAAAATAAATGTTTTACTGAAAAAAAGTGCTGAAAATCATTTTTCTCTGGCTGAAAATTCAAAATTTTCAACCCAAAAACTGAATTCCATCATATTTTTAGTTTTTTAAGCGATTTTCAGCCCGGAAAACGTCTGAAACAGTGGAATTTATGAATTTTAAACTAGAACGAGTTTTATTGAAAATTCTGAAAAATCACTTTTTTTGCTGAAATTTTTAATTTTCATTTAAAAAATTTCAAAAAAAACGCGATTTTAGATTTTTCAATAAAACTCGTTCTAGTTTAAAATTCATAAATTCCACTGTTTCAGACGTTTTCCGGGCTGAAAATCGCTTCAAAAAATCAAAATAAAAAGTTTTTTGGAAAAAATTTTTTCTAAAAATCTCTTTTTTTCAATGTTTTTCCGACTTTTTGCAAAAAAATTTTCACCCTTTCCCAGTGGTCATCCCTTCTATTACAGTATGCCACCATGTTATTTATATATATGGATATGCTTATTTTCGGTTTCATAGACATGACATTCTTCTATGTTTGCTTCTAGTGGTTTAGCATCCTTTTTTTCTAAAATTTTCAGTTTTTTCTTCTGAAAATGATCGCTTTTTTATGTTTGGTATACTGTAGCTATGATTTTCAAAAAAATGACCGCCTGGCGTGCAATCGGCGCGTTTATATATTGTAGTAGTAGGATACTGTAGTAGGGGTATTTGGAGTACTGTAGGTGCAAAAAAAAACGGAAGAAAATGAGTCAAAGACACGCCAGACAGTAAAAGCTTTTGCTCTTCAAAACGCGGCAAAGGCGCGCCAGACGCTCATTTTTCGAAAGATAGAAAAAAAGACCGCCTGGCGCGCCTTGGGAGCGTTTTGAACTGCAAAAATGTTCATAGGCTGGTGCGTCGTTGACGCGTAGCTTGATCTTGTTCAAAATTTCAACAAAAAAAGTCCGGTTGTCTGGCGTGTCTTTGACGCATTTTCTTCCGTTTTTAATCTCAACCCTTGAATGACTGTCTGGCGCGCCTCAGACGCATTTTTTTTTCGGATTTTTGATCTGCCGAGACACGGAACTTTTATTTTAGAAGAAATCTGATACATAAGTTATTTGAGGAGGTTGAATAGTTGAAAAGTAGAAAAAGAGAGATATGATATGGTATCAATTTCAGGAGAAGACACCATAGATCCTATTGACATAGAGATTGCGATTTTTCGACGAGTGTTTTGCTCAAAATCCTCCCATTTTCGAGCTCTGCGGCACGGTTGCTTCAACAACCGCGCCGCAAACTTGCGAAAAATGGGCGGAGCCTAACAGCCTACCTATGCGTGCAGAATGTTGTGTGTTCTTCCAAGCTCCGCCCCTCCCTTCTCTCTCTTCCCTTTCTCTTTTTCAAATGCATTTTTGACTGCACACACAGAGAATCTCCTCACTTTTAACACTATTTTTTGTGGTCCCCGAAAACAAATAGAAATTTTTGGAAAATGGGGAAATGGGATGGATAGGATGAAGTAGGTTCATTCCCCCTTGAAAACCTTCACTCTGAGTTTTGAAACAAAACGAAATGAGCTCCTTGTCGATTCCTAGTCCTGTTATTCTGAGATCGTCGAGATCGCATCGACGACTTCATCGACCGTACTCGCAGGATCGGTTGGCGATGATGATGGCGACGGCGACGCGGCCAAGTAGTCGGTCGTATAGTACTGATAGAGTAGGGATTTGGGGGAGGGGGAGGGCTAAAAGAAAGGCAGTTATTAGCTCGGCAAAGTTGTTACAACTGTGCTCCATCGAAATGCTCTTGAAAATGTCTCTTTTTTCTGAGTCTCTCAATTTCGCACACAATTTTCTTCGGTTTCGGTAGAGCGCGGTTGTAAGAAGTGTGTCGTGCTAGTAGACCTATAGTGGGACACATTGATGCAGTTAGACGGGTATTCTGAGACAGCTGGACGCATCCGTATGTGCTCTGCTGCTTAGTCAGGACATCCGGACAAACCAATCATAGCTACAGTACCTTCCAAAAGGTTGTAAACTTTGACCGTTTTCTGTAGAATTCGGCCAACTTAGTGAGTGTGGCATGGCAATACTAATTGTCCCATCAAGTAGATTTTTAAGGAATTATACAGATCAAAAGTTGAGCTCCATTTTTGTAGTTGACAACTTTTTTGTACGGGCACTTTCTAGAAAGTTATGGTCATTTTAAGACGACAGGTCAAGAATCGCACTATTTTGCACTGAAATGGGACGATTTGAGGGAGAAATTACTTTGACGATATGTAACTTGCTAGGGAGTGTCCGTACAAAAAAGTTGTCAACTACAAAAATGAAGCTCTACTTTTGATCTTTATGATTCAGTAAAAATCTACTTGATGGGACAATTAGTATTACCATGACACCCTCTCAAAGTTGGCCATTTTCAACTGAAAACGGCCAAAGTTTACATTCTTCTGGACGGTACTGTGGCAGCTTAATAACTGTCGAATTTAGTAAACTCGGACATCCGGACTGACAGAAATTTAGTAACGTTTTTAGCAGCTTGAAGACATCCGAACAAACCCATAGACAGATGTCCGAGGCTACCCACACATACCGTTTGGAAGTTATGTAGTACTGATCTTGTTCAAGTTAGGCATCCGGACGCACTAACTAATACATAAGTGTAGCGCTATCGGACATTTGAACGAACCGTTAGATTGGACATCCGCTCTGACAGAGATCCAGATAGACGTTCACCCAGCTCATTGGGCAAACCGATAGTTATAGAACATTCCGACAAACTCACCTCTCGACAGGTTTACTGCGAAATTGAAACAATTTCAAACCAAGAGTCCGCGCGGGGACTAGAAAAATCTGCAGTGGACTAAGTTTCCTAGCAGATTTTTCTAGTCCCCGTGGACTCTTGGTTCCCCATTTTTCCTTAATTACAAGAAGAATCTGTCCGAGGTTTGTTTGTCCGGATGCCTGTAGAGCTCCGTGTGATCTACTGACTTTGGTTTTCCCAAGGTTCCACCTGTTCTAGCTTTGAAATTTCCAACAAAAAAAATTTGACATCTGGACATCCGGACAACCGTCACAACAACTCCAATTATAATTTCAGCAATCGACGACTCAATCGCTCTCCTCTCGATCAGCCGTCGTCGCCGGTCTATCGCCGGCTCCAACAATGCGAACACCGGGTGCTCCGTTGACATCAAACACCACGACTTCATCCAGATTCATGCCTTCCTCATCGTTATCGTCGAACGGATCGTCGGTTACGAATCCACCAGTTTCCGCTTATGGATTACAGGTGAGGGAAGGAATCGGGACACTAGATTTTGAGCTCAAAATTTCAGATTTTCGAATAAAAATGGAGCTTTAGGCTGAAAATTTCAGATTTTTGAACAGAACTGAGTCATTTTTTGAGCTTGAAATCGACTTTTTAGGCTTGAAACGTAGTTTACAAGCTAAAAATCAAATTTTCAGACAAAAAATTGAGTTTTAATCTCAAAATTGTCATTTTTCGGTCAGAAAAGTGATTTTTACAGCTGAAAATAGGGTTTCTTGCTGGAAATCGAACTTTTTAGCCAAAAAATTTGAGGATGACTATTCTGATCCAAATGTTGAGTTTTTGTCTTGAAAATGCGTTTTTGACCCACTTTTTGAGCTGAAAACTCTATTTTTCACTGAAAATTCAATTTTCAACTGCAAAACTCATCTTTTGAGCTGAAAACTTATTTTTTGATCTGAAAACTCAATTTTTGAAGTGAAAAATTGTATTTTTGAGCAGAAAACTCTTTTTTTCAGCTAAAATATGATGTTTTTTTGATGAAAACTCAATTTTTGAGCTAAGAACTCATATTTTGATCTGAAAACTTGCATTTGAAGCTGAAAACTCACTTTTTGAGTTAAAAACTCAATTTTTGAGCTGAAAATCGAATTTTTCAGTCAAAAATCCACACGATTCCATCTCAATCCCAATAATTTCTTGCAGACACGTCCAACAGAAACGAATCTAAACTACAAGGCTCTATTCGAGAAGGAACGTACCGAATGTGATCGTCTTCGACGTGAAATGGATGATTTGAGGAGGTCACAGACGAATGATGTAAGCGAAATGGAATATGTGGTAATTTGATGATCTATTGGGAGTTCAGATTGTGTTGAGAAATGTGCAAAAATTGACTCAAAAATCATATTTTCAGACAATTTTTGACCTAAAAATAGTATTTTCATCAAATTTGTGTCCTAAAAATCACATTTTTAGCCAATTTTTGACTGAAAAATCACGTTTTTAAATGAATTTTCGACTAAAAATCTTACTTTTCAGCGAATTTTTTTGACTGAAAAATCGTATTTTTAGCAAATTTTTTATCAAAAAATCACATTTGTCGCCTATTTTTGACGGAATAATCACATTTTCAGCCAGGTTTTGTCCAAAAAATCACATTTTTAACCAATTTTTGAATGAAAAATTGTATTTTTAGCTAATTTTTGAACCAAAAATCACGTTTTTAATGAATTTTCGACTAAAATACTGTATTTTTAGCCTATTTTTGTCCAAAAAATCATATTTTAGCCTATTTTCAACTGTCAAATCGTATTTTCAGCCAATTTTTGATTGAAAAATAGTATTTTTAGCGAATTGTTGTCCAAAAATCGTATTTTCAGCCAATTTTTTGACGGAAAAATCACAGTTTTAGCGAATTTTCGACTGAAAACTGTATTTTTAGCCAATTTTTTATCCAAAAATCATATTTTTAACCAATTTTTGACTGAAAAATCGTATTTTTAGCCAATTTTTAACGGAAAAATCTCATTTTTCGACCATTTTTCCATCACCATTCAAACCCCGCCCCTTTTTCCAGACATGGCGTGGCGCGTCGACACAACCCGCCTGGCGTACCCGCAACGCGTCTCCGTCAGCCCAGCCGCACAATTTGTCGGTAGCGAAATCCACATCTCTGGCATCTTTCGACGAGAATGAACGCAGGAGTATGGAGAGAAAAATCGCCGATTTGGAATTGCAGTTGAAGGTATACTGTAGTATGGGGTTACTGTAGTTGTAGGGATACTGTAGTTGTAGGGATACTGTAGGAAAGATTTGGAGTACTGTAGGCGCAAAAGAACGGAAAAAAATGCGTCAAAGACACGCCAGAAAGTAAAAGTTTTTAATGTTCAAAACGCGTCAAAGGCGCGCCAGAAGTTGACGGTACTGTAGGGTTGCAGTTGACGGTACTGTAGGGTTACTGTAATAGTAGGGATACTGTAGGAGATATTGAGGATTCTGAATCCATTTTCAGATTTCTGATTGCATGAAAATGGGCGGAGTTACACGAACATCTGTAACTCAGCCTCAAAATGGTTTAAATTCGGTAAAAATCTTCATTTTTCGCCATTTTTGATGAAAAAAAACGCGCGAAAATTGCATTTTCATCGGAATCGAAAATTCTAAGAGAATTCTTGAAAAAATGGGACGCGTCTGAGGTGCGCCAGACGAGGTTTGAGACTAAAAATG
The DNA here is from genome assembly GCF_010183535.1 of Caenorhabditis remanei. Taxonomy (NCBI): domain Eukaryota; kingdom Metazoa; phylum Nematoda; class Chromadorea; order Rhabditida; family Rhabditidae; genus Caenorhabditis; species Caenorhabditis remanei. The sequence goes on from NC_071329.1 coordinate 3,786,594, forward strand.
GTGGAAGAAAACGCGTCAGAGACACGCCAGACAATGATTCTGTGACCAGATTTTTTATAAAAATTTTGAACAAAATGAAGCTTCAAAAACGCGTCAAAGACGCACCAGCCAGTAAACATTTTTGATGGTCAAAACGCGCCCAAATCACGCCAGACGGTCTTTTTTTGAGATACTGTAGGTAAATTGGAGTACTGTAAGCCGCCTTGGCATACTGTAGACATGATTCTCAAAAAATGACAGTCTGGCGCGCCTTGGACGCGTTTTGAACAGCAAAAATGTTTACTTTCTGGCGTGTCTTTGACGCGTTTTAGAAGTTTGATCATGTTCAAAATTTCACACAAAAAAACCCCGGTTGGCTGGCGTGTCTTTGACGCATTTTCTTCCGTTTTTAGTCTCAAGCCTCGAATGGCTGTCTGGCGCGCCTCAGACGCGTCCCACTTTTTTTTCAAGAAATTCGAAAAATTTTCTTAGAATTTACGCCTAAAATGAAACTTTCGCGCGTTTTTTAAAAATACAGAATTTTATCAATTTTGAGGCGGAGATACAGATGTTCGTATAACTCCGCCCATTTTTATGCTATCAGAAATCTGAAAATGAATTCAGAATTCTCGTGACGTCAGCTTTCAGATGATATCTGTTTTATATTAAAATTTCTAAATTTTTCCATTTCCAGACGACACAAAACCTTCGAATGGAGAATCAACGGCTGAAAGAGGAGAACGGAGCGCTGGTTCGAGTCATCTCAAAAATGACAATTTAGGCCACGCCTCCCCACCAATTGCTTTAATTACTATATTTAATTGGCATAATTATCTATTTTTCATTCATATCAAACAATTAGTTCGTTTTCTCTGGATACCTCGCCTCTTTTTGTGCCTTTTTTCGGGAATTTTTTCATTTTTTTTTTTCAAATTTTTTCGTTCAAAAATTATATTTTTAAATCGATAGGAATTTCTTCCCATTTTCTGATATTTCTCTGAAAATATCGTTCCTCTGTACACAAATATTTGTCACATTCATCAAGCTCCGCCCCCTTTTTCAGTGTCTAAGCCCCGCCCCCCCCCCCCCCTACAAAAAATCATAATATTTTTCTCTCTCCGGAAAATGTGCAATAATTGTTTACTCTCTCTTCTCTTCTTTATCCGTTCCGTTTCCCGATCATTTATTTAAGACAATGATGATTTTCTGCCTGAAAATATAGAATTTTTCTCAGAAATTTGGTTTTGAAAGGTCCAAACGCCGAAAAAATGAAGAAAAACAACCAATTTTGAAAGAAATTGAAAATTTTCAATGTTTTTGGACGCGTCGCGGTCGTGCGTCGCGTGTCCGCGGGGAATATTTCAGCAATCACCGAATTCGAGCAAGGAAATGACTCGTTTTGAAGCTCCTGATGTCCAGAAAACATTAAAAAAAATCTCAGCAATTAAAATTTCAGTTTTTTGACGCGTCGCGGTCGTGCGTCGCGTATCTATAGTTCAAATTTCAAATTTTGCCAAATCTAATCGATATGGGGCTCATTTCAAAGCTCTCAGCTCATAGAATTCAATGCAAACAATTTCAGATCATGAAAATGTTTTATTTTCAGATTTTCAGAAAAAATACAAAAAAAACAATTTTTTTGAAGTTTTTTTGTGTTACTTCCAAATCTCAGCCAACGAGTCGAAGTGGTGTTGTGTTTCTTCCTGGAACCAATCAAAAACTTAGGCTCCGCCCCTTTTTCGAGATCAAACTCACAATTACAGTAAACGTCAATTTCTTGCCGTCCAATCCGACGACATCCGCCGGCGTCATTCCACCACCACACCGTTTCGGATTGATTTTTGCGGTTCCGAAGAGTGATTTCCACTTTTTATAGAGATCCGGATGCGAACGGATACCCCAACAGAAGGCTAGTTTCGAAAGAATCGCACAAATGTCGTAGATTTGAGAGATTTCGTTGCCTGAAAATGAAAAAGTGGGCGTGGTCTAAGTTGGAGGGGCATAAGGGGGCGGGGCTTAAGGGGGCGGAGCTTATGGTCAGGTATCTTGAGACCAAAAGAGTGTGGCTAAAGGGAGAATTGTCTTGGATTTCAAAACGGGCGTGGCTTAAGTGGGCGGGGCTTAAGTGGGAACCACTTTATGTGAAAATGGGCGTCGTCTTCGTGGGCGGAGCTTATGAAGTGGAGGTAAGGCTTAAAAGAGGGCGTGGCTTAACGGGAATATTATATTGAAAAAGAGGCGGAGCTTATGGACACGTCATCTGGGACAGAAAAAGAACACTTCTAAAAGTGGGCGTGGCCTAAGTGGGTGGGTTCTAAGTGGGCGTGACCTTAGTGGGCGGAGTCACGTGTCCTGAGACAGAAAGTGAATAAAGAGCGCGACTAAAGATGGGTGTGGTCTGATGGTTTGTGTTCTTAGAAAAAAGAGGACGTGGAATAAGTGGGCGGGGCTTAAAAAGGAGTGGCAAATGAAAAATAGGGCGGAACCTATGAGGGCTCGGCCTGAGAATTAGCTGTGATCTACAATAAAGTGGGCGGAGTCAAGCAACTAATGGGCGTGCCATATATTGATTGAAAGAAAGTGTGATTCATGTGGGCGTGTCCTAAGTGGGCGTGGCCGAAGTGGGCGGAGACACGAGTCCTGAAACAGAATGTGAACAAAGAGCGCGACTAAAGCTGTGCCCTGTGAAGATTGGTTCTTTTAGAAAAAAGGGGCGGAGCTTAAGTGGAGGCGGAGCTTAAAAGGAATGGTAAATGAATATAGGCGGAGTCTATGAGAACAGGAAAAAAAGAGACAAGTGGGCGTGTCCTTAAGTGGGCGTGGCTTAAGACAAGCAATGTAGAGTTTAGGGATTAGGAGGGGTGTTTCGAGTGGGCGTGGTCTTAAGTGGGCGTGGCTTACCTCTTCCAGTGATGTGAGTCATAATTGAGGCCCGCTCATTTTCAGGTGTCTCCCGGACAGAGATATAGACAATGACATTGATGGAAATGGTGAATGTGGAGACGATATTGCTGGCGATCATCACGACGATTATCGGGATCAGAAGGCTTATCGATTTCACGTTTTCCGAGATCTGAAAGTATATGGGGAAAATTGTTGATACCATGGATGATATGGTACATATGGTACATTTGGTACGTATGGTATGGTACTAATGGTACAGACATGGTACTTAGGTATGGCACATATGGTACATATGGTACAAATACAGTACCGATGGTACATATGGTACATATGGTATGGTACAGATATGGGACTTAGATGTGGTACACATGGTATGGTACATATTGTACGGTTATGGTACGTATGGTTTGGTCCATATGGTATGGTACTTATGGTACAGAAAGTTCTAAATTATGGCACCTTTGGGTCCACTATGGTATCACAGGTACCAATGAGACTTATGGTATTAAAGAACCATGGTGCCCATTTATGGCGCCCAATATGACCTCATAATAGCGATTACGGTAGTATCAGCAGCTATGGTACATATGGTAACTACTATGGTACACATGGTGCTGAGGTATGGTACATATATGGTACATATGGTACATATATGGTATATATGGTACATATGGCACATATTGCATGGTACATATGGTATGGTACTTATGATACAGGTGTGGCATTTGGTATGGTACTCATGGTACCGCTGTTACTATGGTATGATACTTATGGTACAGATATGGTGCATATGATACTTATGTTTTGGCACTTTTGGGTATCATGGTATCCACTATGGTACCACAGGTACTAATGGGACATATGGTATGGTACATATGGTTCAACTATGGTACAATGGTACCTATGGTAACTATTATGGTACCGTACACATTATGGTACTGGCTATGATCAACTATAGCGATTACACTGATATCACTATAATGGCATCCATTATGGTATCCATTATTGCGCTATGGTGCCTCATTATGACAGTTATAATGGTTTACCCTATGGTTTCCCCATATGGCACTGGCATGGGGCCCCTTTGGTAAAAACTATGGTACCCCATATGGTACAGCCATGTTACTGAATTTGGTACCAACTATGGTACCCGATATAACACTTATGGTACCTATGGTAACCATTATGGTTGTGACTATGGTATCGACTATAGCGATTACACTGATACAACTTTAATGGTATTCACTATGGTACCCATGATACGAATTATGGTACTCACTATGCCCCCATACCTGATAAATCTCTGTCAAACTCGTCAGCTTGAAACTCCTTTGCCGGAACAGTGTCCTATTGAATTTCACCATTTTTCGAAATGTCTAAAATTCAAAATAATGCAAAGACGCTCCACCGAACTCCTCCTCCTCACCAAAACCGCGACAATATTCAAAGTGAGCCCAACAACCACAAAAACGGCGATCGCCCTTCCAGTTGAGTACTCGATTTGGCATGGCAGACGGGGATAGACACGTGGTGTCCCCATAAGATCCACCTGGTTGACAACCACTACCAACAAGGCGTATGACCATTGAAAACCGGTCAAAATGAAACCAGATTGATAGCAACTCTCTGACTCGTAGGTACGGTAGAGAAATGAGGCGAGTGATCTCTCCATTACGACGACGAAGAATGTGAGACCATGCACGGCTAGGACCCAGTGATGCAAGGATTTGGAGAACCAGCAGTAGCTGATGTCTGGAAATTAGTGAAGAGTGAATAAATAGAAAAATGCGTTTTTTTCTGAACAACTTGTGTTTTTCAACAAGTTGTGTTTTTTCAACAAGTTGTGTTATCTGTTTCAACAATTTGTGTTTCTGTTTCAACAATGTGTGTTTTTGTTGCCACAACTTGTGTTTCAATTTCAACAACTTGTGTTTTTGTTTCAACAACTTGTGTTTTTTGTTTCAACAACTTGTGTTTTTTGTTTCAACAACTTGTGTTTTTTGTTTCAACAACTTGTGTTTTTCAGCAAGTTGTGTTTTTGTTTCAACAAGCCGTGCTTGTGTGTGTTTGCGTTCTCAAAACAACTTGTGTCTTGGCTAAAGTTGAAATCGTGTATTTTGGGAATCGTGTGTTTTTTTCAACAAGTTGTGGTTTTCGAACAAAATTGTTTGTGTATGTGTTTTGCGTTCACTTAACAACTTATGCCTTGACTAAAGCGCGTGTTTTCTTCATATCGCGTATTTTGGGAATCGTGTGTGTTTTTCAACAAGTTGTGTTTCTTCAACAAGTTGTGTTTCTTCAACAACTTGTGTTTTTTCAACAAGTTGTGTTTTTCAACAAGTTGTGTTTCTTCAACAAGTTGTGTTTTTCAACAACTTGTGTTTTTTCAACAACTTGTGTTTTTGATAATTTGTGTTTTTTCAACAAGTTGTTTATTTGCAACAAGTTGTGTTTTTTTTCATTTTTGCGTATGTATGTGTGCAAAAAAACACAATTTGTTGAAAAAACACTAAATGTTTTTTTTCTACACCTCAACTTCCTCACCAACCAATTCAATTATCTCTGATTGCTCATTTTTCACATTTCCAGAAAACTCAATTTTCTCCAAAAATTTTGTTTAAAAGTAAACACGACACGCCTCTCACAATCGCGCTCTACCGTAACCAAAGAAAATAGTGTGCGAAATTGAGAGACTCAGAGAAAAAGAGACATTTTTCAAGGGCGTTTCGGTGGAGCGCAGTTGTAAGAACTTTAAAAAAACTCACTCGAAATTTCCGTATTGAATAAATAAGCGACTAGGAGTGGTATTAATATCATATATCTGGACACTGCGTAGACTGCATCCGCTACACAATTCGAGACCAGTAATATTCGAAGATTCTGGAAAAGGTGGCCTAGAAAAAGTTAGGCCATGTGAAGAGACTCACCCTATGAAGAGTGGATGTGGTGGTGATTATGATAATAAATATGATATTGATGGGGAATGCGATGAAACAGAAGAATAATTCGATAAGGTAGATGGTGAAGTTGGCTGGAAAAAAACACAAGTTGTTGAAACACAAACACAAGTTGTTGAAAAACACAACTTGTTGAAATACAAAACACAAGTTGTTGAAGCAAAAAACACAAGTTGTTGATACGGACACACAAGTTGTTGCAAAAACACAAGTTGTTGGTAAAGAAACACAAGTTGTTGAAACAGAAAACACAAGTTGTTGAAGCAAAAAACACAAGTTGTTGAAACAAAAACACAAGTTGTTGGAACAGAAACACAAGTTGTTGGAACGAAAACACAAGTTGTGGAAACAAAAAACACAAGTTGTTGCAAAACACACAAAAAAGTTGTTGAAGCAAAAAACACAAGCTGTTGATACGGACACACAACTTGTTGAAATACAAAACACAAGTTGTTGAAACAGAAAACACAAGTTGTTGAAACGAAAACACAAGTTGTTGAAGCAAAAAACACAAGTTGTTGATACGGACACACAAGTTGTTGCAAAAACACAAGTTGTTGGTAAAGAAACACAAGTTGTTGAAACAGAAAACACAAGTTGTTGAAGCAAAAAACACAAGTTGTTGAAACAAAAACACAAGTTGTTGGAACGAAAACACAAGTTGTTGGAACGAAAACACAAGTTGTGGAAACAAAAAACACAAGTTGTTGCAAAACACACAAAAAAGTTGTTGAAGCAAAAAACACAAGCTGTTGATACGGACACACAACTTGTTGAAATACAAAACACAAGTTGTTGAAACAGAAAACACAAGTTGTTGAAACGAAAACACAAGTTGTTGAAGCAAAAAACACAAGTTGTTGATACGGACACACAAGTTGTTGCAAAAACACAAGTTGTTGGTAAAGAAACACAAGTTGTTGAAACAGAAAACACAAGTTGTTGAAGCAAAAAACACAAGTTGTTGAAACAAAAACACAAGTTGTTGGAACGAAAACACAAGTTGTGGAAACAAAAACCACAAGTTGTTGCAAAACACACAAAAAAGTTGTTGAAGCAAAAAACACAAGCTGTTGATACGGACACACAACTTGTTGAAATACAAAACACAAGTTGTTGAAACAGAAAACACAAGTTGTTGGTAAAGAAACACAAGTTGTTGAAACAGAAAACACAAGTTGTTGAAGCAAAAAACACAAGTTGTTGAAACAAAAACACAAGTTGTTGGAACGAAAACACAAGTTGTGGAAACAAAAACCACAAGTTGTTGCAAAACACACAAAAAAGTTGTTGAAGCAAAAAACACAAGTTGTTGAAACGGACACACAACTTGTTGAAATACAAAACACAAGTTGTTGAAACAGAAAACACAAGTTGTTGAAGCAAAAAACACAAGTTGTTGCAAAACACACAAAAAAGTTGTTGAAACAAAAAACACAAGTTGTTGAAACGGACACACAACTTGTTGAAATACAAAACACAAGTTGTTGAAACAGAAACACAAGTTGTTGAAGCAAAAAAACACAAGTTGTTGAAACAAAAACACAAGTTGTTGAAACAGAAAACACAAGTTGTTGAAGCAAAAAACACAAGTTGTTGAAAAAAACACCAGCACTTACCTGTCGTGACCATTTCATTCAACGAAAAGTTTCCCGTAGTAAATCTATTATATTCATGACTCGTAGATGTCATTATATTTATCTGAAAAACACAAAATTTTCATTCTGAAATCGAGAAAATGAACAAAAAATCGAAAATTTCAGCACCAAACAAGAATTGGAGCAACAAAAATGAAAAATTCAATCAGATACATATTTTGGAAGAGGAAGAAGGAAAACAATCATGTTGTTCAGTGGTTTGACAACTGAGAGGGAATGAGATATATTTATAACATTTACATATATGACACATGGTGGGAAATAAGAGGAAAAGAGTCAGAAGACCAAAAAATGTACCCAGTCGAGTATGGCATTATGACTCTGTGACCGTTACGCTCCAATGAGAAAAGAACAAAATGACAAAGATGGGAAATGTGTCAAGAGTACACGGGGACTACACAAAATTTCAGATTTTTTTCTGAAAATTTTGAAACGGGCGTAACTCGCTTCAAACTCAATATTATGAGCTGAAAAATATACCAAAATGTAGATCACGACGTGTTCTATGTCTGTGACCTACTACAGGCCAGAAGGCTATTTGTTATTGCGCCGCGGGCAGGAGTAGAATAATTTTTTGGCTCTATTCCAGTTTAGATGTCCTTTAAAAACTAGAACGTCCCTTAAAACACTTAAACGTCCTTTAAAATATTTAGACGTCCCAAAAAACGTTTAAACGTCCCATGAAATGTTTAGACGTCCCTTGAAACTCCAAAATATAGTTGTGAATATTTAAACGTCCCAAAAAACATTTAGTCGTCCCAGACAACGTTTGGACGTCCCAAAAAACATTTAAACGTCCCAAAAAATATTTAGACGTCATTTGAACCCTTTCAGTGATCTTTTAGTGTTGAAGGGGCGTCTAAATATTTTTGGGACGTACAAACGTTTTTTGGGACGTTCAAACATTCACAACTATATTTGGAATTTTAAGGGACGTCTTAACATTTTAAAGGACGTTTCAAAATAAATAGAGTTTGAAAGGACGTTTAAGTGTTTTGAGGGACGTTCTAGTTTTTAAAGGACATCTAAACTGGAATAGAGCCAACTTGCCTAGTGCATTTCAGATCAGACCTGCAATGAACCCGGTCGGCCCGGGGCTTAGTACAGAAATTTGAAATTTTTTCACAAAAAAGTCAAAAATTCGACTACTTTTTTACATATCGATAAAACTCAAGCGTACATAGAGTTTTTGACTATTTCTTATAAAAATTTCAAAAATTTTCGAAAATTTTTGAGAAAAAATTGTGCGCATTTTTGACTCCGGGCCGATATTTTGCAAGTCTGGTTTAGATTCATATTTCATAGTGCGACAAAAAGTATATGTACACTCTCACACAGAATTTTCCTTTCTGTCCATATTGTCTACATATAATTATATTGTTACAGACATCGCAGAGAATTTTTTTTTGAAACTTCAGAGAAAAAAATTTGGAATTCAAAGAATAATTATTCAAGACTAATTGATGTGTACATGTGGAATTTGTTGTGAACTTTTGGATTTTAAGTTCGATTGGAATCGCCGAAGCTTTCTGAATTTCTTGTTTTAAACAAAAGTGATTTCAAATTTTTCAATGTTTATAAAAAAGTCAAGAAAATTCTCAACATTTCGTCAGTTAAAAACATTTTTTAACCTTAAACCTTGCAGAGTTATAAGCATTACCGTCAGGAGAGAGCGCAGACAGTCAGACGCTCTAGCTTCTCTGCGTCTCTCAAGACGAGGCTCAACTTCAAACGCTTATAACTTTGTAGGGTTAAGTGCTATCAAAAAGTTGTCAACTACAAAAATGTGTAAAATTTTATGCTAATCATTTTCATAGTTTAAAGTTTTTCAGTAGCCTTAACCATTATCGAGATAAACCGCTTTGAATGTATTATAGTCAAGCAAGAGAGAGGGAGAGAGCGCAGACAATCAGGCACTCTAGCTTCTCTGCGTCTCTCACACAATTTCTAAAATCGAATGGTTATTTTTCTTTAGAAAGAGAAAAGTTGAAAAAATCAGAATTTCAGAAAAATCCAAAAGTTCAAAACAATTTCCACATGTACACAACAATTATTTTATCCTTTTTCATGAAACTTTTACAGAAAAATGTTCTCTGCGATGTCTGAAACAACATAATTATATGTTGACCTTAATCAGAAAGGAAATGAAAAAAAAGTTCCTCGTCAGAAAGGGAAAAGTCTGTGGGAGTGTTCTACTTCAGGTCGCACGACTACAAAGAGAAGTTTTGATCTACGATCTACGAGGAAATCTAAAAAAAAAGAAAAAACTGTGGCCTAGAATTTTTGAATAACCTTAAAATAAAATCGAAAAAAAAAACAGAAAAAAGAAGTTATGTAACTTATCCGCCCGACCATAAAATACCTAAATCACCTGTCCAAATATGTAGATATCAACTTTTTTCATTTTCTCACCACATGGAAAAAGAACCAAAAAATAAATGAAAACGTGACAAAGCTAGCACATACTTATGCTGGTAGTAGTATGAGAGAGAGAGAAGATTCTAGAATAATTGAAATAAGTTTTCAGAAAAAGAAAATGAGATTCAGAAGAATTGATGATGACCTAGAAATATGAGAGGTGGGAAAGTTAGGCCGTTGGGGAGCTAGGTCATCATATGTCATTGATCACAAAAATTATACATGAGAGTAGCAAAAACTAAAATATTGAGATTGGTGGAAGAGATGGCCTTGATTTTTGGAAATTGCAAAAGTTAGGTCATGAAAGTTTTCTAGGCCACGGCAATCTATGCCATTTTAAACAGATTGACCGTGAAAACCAGTGTCATAGTAATCCGTCGTGTCTCTAACGACGAGAGAGGCGCAGAGAAGCTAGAGCGTCTGACTGTCTGCGCTCTCTCCCACTTCAAACGTTTATAACTTTTGAGCATCAGGAGATGTCAAAAAGGTGTCAACTAAGAAAATATGTAAAATTTTATGCTCCATAATGTAACAGTTTGAAATTTTTAAATATCATCAATTCTCGCTGAGATAATTTCATATAACCAGAAAAGAGAGAGAGTAAGAGAGACAGACAGTCAAACCCTCTTGCTTCTCTGTGTCTTTTATCTCTGTTCAAACATGTAAATTTGTTATTTACTAGATTTAAAAATAAACGAGTTTTAATCAATTAGAATGAATAGAGACTCAGAGAAGCTAGAGCGTCTGACTGTCTGCGCTGTCTTTCTCTTGGGATATTTTGATTGCGTTTATCTGAGCAGAATCTGGTGCAAACCAAAAATTGTTAACTAACAAAATAAAGAGAATAAAATTCTACACATTTTTGTAATTGACAACTTTTTGATAGCACTAAAGGTTGATGAGATATGAGCATTTCAAGTTTGAACGGTTGAAGAGGGAGAGAGCGCAGACAGTCAGACGCTCTTGCTTCTCTGTGTCTCTCAGAACGGTGTTCCAACTTTAACCCCTTATAACTTGGTTAAGTGCTATCAAAAATTGTCAACTACAAAAATGTATAAAATTTTACGCTTATCATTTTCATAGTTTAAAATTTGCCAGTAGCCTTAACCATTAACGAGATAAACCGCTTTGAATGTAGTCAACCAAATGAGAGAGAGAGAGAGAGACGCTGAAAGTTAGACACTCTAGCTTCTCTGCGTCTCATACAGGGTGTGTTGCCTATTAAGATGGTTAGAGAAGTTCTAAAAATAAGCATTCAAAGATTTTTTCCAGACAACAATTATGCATAACTCGAGTTTCACAAAAAAAAATTGAATTTTTGAAAAATCCCAATAAATTTTTTTTATATCAAAACAGCTGGAAAGAATCATTAAAAGCAATCTATACACTTCAAATTTCCAAAGCAATGCACACATTTTCTCTAAATAATCGGACTCTGTGATCTACTAAAAACTACGTATTATATGTAGCTACATATAATTGAATTCCTGGGAAAGAGGTAGATCAAAACATCAAAAAAACGTAGGGAGTTCTCACACCCTCTCTATCACAATTTAATACGTTCGATGGGAAAATGTGAGAGAAATTTTTTCAACATAAACAAAATCAAAACCGAAACTGAAAAGTGATGTTAGTCAAGTGGAGAAATGTGAATCTTTGCTCAATGTTATTCGGAAGTAAAAGGGTATGTAATTTTAGGTTTTTTGAGAAGGAAAACCTTTACATTTCTTAGAAATTGCTAGGAGAATTTGTTCTTTCGAGCAAAACATATTTTGGGATTATTTTTTTTGAAAAAAAATAATGCGATCTTGCAAACATGCTCAAATCTCACAATTCAGTGTTTTCGTTTTATCAAATTTTGTTATAAACTTGTGGATGTGCGGAAATAAAGAAGGAAGTAAAGTTTGAAATGAAAAGTTAAATTATTTCCGACAGTGCGATACTGACGGCAATTAGACAAAGTTAATTAGTTGTATTGAAGGTAAAACTACAATTCGAGCATTAGAAATCTCTTGTTTGGTATCAGTGGCCCTGAAAAAACAGCTGAATTTGACACACCAAAGTCGGTTGAGTTTCATCCTGTCGGAAATTATTTCACTTCCGTCTCTTTTTCCGCACAGCTCTGCAGGACAAGTATTAATCATGTACAATTAATTTCGTGAAATGTTTTACTATTAGATCTGGTACGCACCTCTCATAAACGATATCATTACGGTTACTTGCAAACAGCGACATTCTGCCAGAAAATGGACCTTAAATACATCTTTTTTCTAACATCTTCAGTTTTATACATTTCTGATGATGACTCATAAGATAACTACTAGGAATGCAGCCTAATTTACAAAAAAGAAAAACTCACAAGAGATTTCTGATGCCTATAATTTAGATTTCTACGTACATAGTTGAGGATTTAAAAAATTCTTCTATGTGATTCAGCTATGCACATATGCAGAGATTATTCTGAAAAAATTAAAACTCGTTTTCTCACCATGAGAACTTCCTTAATAAAAACCAAATATCTGATAATTCCAAAAAACGCCGTACTGAGAAAAAAGAATGACGACGTCATCCTTGTTGGCATGATGAAGCCCTCATTATTCTAACTTTAAAAAAAAAATTTCAGATTTCACCTGTTCTCTCGCTCGTTCATTTCACAATTTCTCATTTGAAGTCTGAAAAAAAAGTAGCTGTTTGATCTGAATTAGATAAACAAGTTCTATTAGACTGATAGGTTTAAAACATCGTGGAATGTAACAATAACAGTTGATTTTTATTGGATTTTATGCATTTTAAAGCAGAAAATTGTAGAATATCCTGGAATACTGCTCGAGGCTTGAATCTAAATCAATTTTCCAAAAGACCTGGGGTGCCGTTGTTCCAATATAAAGCTCATCGCTGGTCCAGCAACCGCTATGGATGCTACGTCCAACAAAATATGACATGTCTTTTTGATTATCGTCGAGTCTATATTCATTTTCTGGTCAACTAAATTTCGATCAAATCGAATTTTGATTTACCCGATTATCGTCGATTCTATCGATGATCATAGCGATCGACACGTCACTCTATTGTCAATTCAAAAAGTGAGAACAGTGATGAACACACACACAGAAACGCAGATACAGAGACACCCCTCACCCAACCGTCATCCCCCTCTCGCTTTCCCCATTTTTCTTTCAGTATGTACCGAGAGCGCCGCCCGGAAAAGGTGTTCAACCAACCCTCTCCCTATTTTTATTCAATTCTAATATTTGTTGCTTTTACTTGAAATTTTTCAAGGTTTCGGAGGATTTTGAAGGTAAAGAATGAGATTTTTTAATATATCAAAAGCTAAAAAGTTTTTTTGTACTTTTAATGTGTTTCCTCATAAAAAAGTCATTCCTATCATTAGTTGTATGTAAGTAGACTTGCATCGGGTCAAATTTTAGAAAATAAATATTGCGAAAAATTGTAGTGAAATCCGGGCCAGACGGACCCAAAATTTTGCAAGTCTGGTTGTAAGAGTAATTTCCAGATACACAGTTTGTGTCCACGCAAACGAGGACCTCTCGACGACTCAATCGCGACGTTCGAGAGCGTGGACGGACCGACGATAGCGTGTTGGCTCAAGTTTGTTGAGGTGAACTTTTATTAGCCAAATTCTTGGCAAATAATTAGACTTGCAAACCGGGCCGGCTCGTAACTTGCGTCAAACTCAATATTATGGGTTGAAAAATATACCAAAATGAAGATCTCGATGAGCTCTATGCCCGTGACCTGCTACGAGCCGGATGGCTATTCGTTAATGTGCCGCGGGCCGGGAAAAAGTGCCAATAACGCGAAAATGGCCAAAAATCCATTCTAACCCGGCCCGTAGTAGGTCACAGACATAGAACTCGTCGAGATCTACATTTTGGTATATTTTTCAGCCCATAATATTGAGTTTAACGCAAGTTACGCGCAGGCCCGTGTCGGCCCGGTTTGCCAGTATGCTAATAATACTTCAATTACAGCCCGCCTACCGGGCGTATATTGCTCCCTGCGCAAACAAGCTCTGAGCGAACGGACTTCTCGTGGAGAACAACGAGGGACATGTTCTCGGGCCACATGTGGAGTCCCTTGCTGAGGAGATTCGAGAGGAAATGAAGCGCAGAGGGATTTCACTGTAGACGGATGGCGCAGATACTCGGGATGGTTCAACGGGTGGAACTTTCCAATGTCATGGGCTCTGGTATGCGGTTCTAATAATGATAATTTATGTTTAATATACTTTTTGAAAAATATCTTCTTTTGTTTTCGTCTTTCAACATTTCACAATAAATTTTTTGTTGATTCTGAATCTTCGTCCATACTTTTTCCGTGGGAAAAGAGGTACACGACGTCTCTATTATCATAAACAAACATTTGAGTTTCTCCAAAGAATTCATTCGGCGAGAAATGAAAACTGGTCCAAAAAAAGAGGGAAAAACACAATTTCTTTGGGAGAGAATACTTTATAAAAGAGAAACATAGAAATCTATTCAATTATTTACATAAAACTACCAACTAGAAATAAGTTTCATCAATCTCATTGTCCTGCTCTTCAAAATCATCGGAATATGAGTCGTTCGAGTTGATACAATTGAGAAGATAAAGAATGCGACACTTGCAGTTTTTAGTTGAAAATGGTCAACTTTGTGACTGTGACACGGCCTACCTGATAGTCTCACAACATTGATTGTTTATGGACTATACAGATCACAAGTAGAGCTTCATTTTTGTAGTTGACAACTTTTTTGTATGAGCCCTGCCTAGCAAGTTATCAATCGTCAAAGAATTTTCTCGCAATTTTTGCTCTTTTCAGTGCAAAAAGGAGAGATTTTTGAGCTGCATGAATAAACTGCCTGTAACTTCTTAGGAAGTGCGCGTACAAAAAAGTTGTCAACTACAAACTACAAAAATGAAGCTCTATTTGTGATCTATGCACTCTATAAACAATCAATATTGTGAGACTATCAGGGAGGCCGTGTCACGGTCACAAAGTTGACCATTTTCAACTAAAAACTGCAAGATTCGCATTCTTTATGGCCAGTACTGTATGTGTCACCATCAATTTCGAAAGATGGATGGAATACAGTGTCCCCAGTCTTTTTGATTGTCTTCCCATTGCCAGTCATCTTATTTCGAAGCCACAATGATTGCAATGAAACCAATAACGATAGGATTTTCAAAGATGCTGAAGAGGCGGGCATATGAAATATCATGCTTTTAGATGACTCAGTCAGTTTTAATCTGAAAAATAAGATTTGATGCTTCAAAGACCTGCGGTGCCGTTGTTCTTATATAAAGCTCATCGCTGGTCCTGCAACCGCAATGGATGCTACGTCCAACAAAATATGGCATGACTTTTTGATTATCGTCGAGTCTCGATTCATTTTCTGGTCATCATCGACTCAACTAAATTTCGATCGAATCGAATTGATTTTCCTCATTATCGTCGACTCTATCGATGATCATAGCGATCGACACGTCACTCTATTGTCTATTCAAAAAGTGAGAACAGTGATGAACACACACAGAAACACAGATACAGAGACACCCCTCACCCGAACCGTCTCTCTCTCTCTCTCTCTCTCTCTCTCGCTTTCCCCATTTTTCAATCAGTATGTATCGAGAGCGCCGCCCGGAAAAGGTGTTCAACCAACCCTCTCCCTATTTTTATTCAATTCTAATATTTGTTGCTTTTACTTGAACATTTTCAAGGTTTCGGAGGATTTTGAAGGTAAAGAATGAGATTTTTTAATATATCAAAAGCTAAAAGGCAATAAAATTCACCTGATACTGTTTTTTTGCAGTTCTAATCTTTTTCCTAATAAACCGGACATGTAAGAGTAATTTTCAGATGCACTCTTTACAGTATCGCTCAAAAGTATATTAAGTTTTGCCTTTCTCAGTTGAAAACGCCCCAATTTGAGAGTGGGTCATAGTAAAACTAACTGTCCCACAAAATACGTTTTATGGGATCAAACAGATCAGTGTAGAACTCCATTTTTGTAGTTGACAACTTTATTGTACGGACACTGCCTGGCAAGTTACATATCAACAAAGTAATTTCTCCCTCAAACCGACCCATTTCAGTGCAAAATAGTGCGATTTTTGAGCTGTCCCCTTAAAATGTCCATAACTCTCTATGGAGTTTCCGTACAAAAAAATGATCAACTACAAAAATAAAGCTCTACTTCTTTTCTGTACGATTCCATTAAAAAATTATTATGCGGGACAGTTAGTTTCACTATGGCACACTCTCAAAATTGGGCATTTTCAACTGAAAAAGGCAAAACTTAATAAACTTTTGAGCGGTACTGTATGTGGTCTGTTTCCGTACAAAAAGCGTACAAAAGTTGACAATGAAGAAAAAAATCGGAACATTTATTGCTGCGAAACATCATTCATAAAAGCCGAGATACCTCGTATTGTAGAAACGCAAACAAGAAAATTTTATTACATTTTTGCATCACGAAATTTTCGGAACTGCAGTTTTCCACATATTTCTTTTTGCATATTCATGAGTTCTAATTAATCAGTTTCACTGATTTGGCACTAGAGAAACTGTGTGACTATTCTCTCAGAATTGGATTTTTAAAAAGTTTTTCTTTTTTATAAAGAAAATTGATTTTCAGTTTCTTCGCTCGTGCTCTCACCTCCACTGTTCAAAATGCAATCATCTTCTGCCGCCGTCATACTTTCCAATGTGAGTCCGTAATTTTTATTATTATTATCAAACTTGTCGAATTTCCGCCCGGCCCGGCTTCAGTATCTACTTTTTACCGGATTTTCTGAATTTTTTAAAAGATTTTACATTAAAAAAAACCATAGTTGTCAGCCCGGGCAAATTGGCGCGAAAGTCAAATTTTTCAAATTTTTTTTGAATTTTTTCGCGAAAAAGTCAAATTTTTGACTATCATTCAGAATTAGAACAAATTCTGAAAAATAGTCAAAAATTGAAAAAAATTTCGAAAAAAAAATTGGAAAAAAAGGGTCATTTTTTGAAGCCGGGCCTTGACAACTATGAAAAAAACTAATTTCTTGATGTCAGACTTGTTAAATTTCGGCCCGGCCCGGCTTCAGTATCTACTTTTTACCGGATTTTTTGAATTTTTTAAAGATTTTTCATTAAAAAAAAACTAATTTCTTGATGCATAACTAGCATTTAATTGAATCCTGAAGTATAGTAAAAAAATAGATAATTTTGGAAAAAATTGGAAAAATTTCAAAAATTGGCAAAATTTCGTTCTAAATTTAGTTTAAAAATATTTTGAATTTCAAACCCGGGGCCGACGGGCCGGGTGGAAAAAATCCAATTTCGGCCCCTCCCGTGACAAGTTTGTTTATTATAAAATAGTCATCCCTTCCAGGCCATCATCGTTGCCAACACCGGTCCCCTTGCCAAAAGCGGAGCCTTCCTGATTGTGGTCTGTGGAGGGTCTTAAAACGGATCATTTCTACCGAAACTTCACTGAGGAAGAGAAGAAGGCTAGGAGGAGTTTGACACTCCGGACGCTCTCGATATCAACTGCGCCCACGACGTCAGAATGAAAGATGGTGAAGCTGTAGGATAACATGCTCGAGAGGAACACACAACGGTATCGAATAATGATTTACTTGTTTTTTTCTCATAGTCTTTATTTATTTTTTCAGCTCGTGACTCCAATGGATGTAATCATATTTGAAGGCATCCTCTCACTCTACGATGCGACGTTCGAGAGCGTGGACGGACCTCGTTTTTATTAAATATCGTTAAATTTATATTGTAGTAATAAAACTGATTTTCTAACATACTTTCTTTTTCACTTGATAACAACAATTCTCAAAATCTTGAGCCAAATCTACAGGGTGGCTAAAAAGTATACAACGCCACTATTTCTTTGATATTGGACCAAAAACCGATTGAATCAACAAGAAAACGTTATTAATAGTTGGAATATACGTATTAGATTTAGTATACAAAAGGAATTCGAAGTTGGATACTTTGGCTTTGATACAGGCCTTCAGACGAACGACGCCAAAATCGCCTGTGCGCCGCAGGTAGTCGACGTCGACTTCGTACCATATCTTCTGGAGGACGGTCTTAAGAGCAACGGCCGTGTTGTAGGAGATCCCTGAGAACTTGCTCTTCAAATATTCTCATATGATGAAATCCATCGGATTCAGATCCGCCGACGAGGAAGGCCTAAAGTCGTTGTTCCGGTAGCCAGCAAAATAAGAGAAAGGGCGATTTTTGTTGATTTTGAACCGTGTGACGTGGTCTAATTTAGTTGAGACATGAAAAACGACCAGCATACTGCTGAGCTGTACAGGGAAACAGAACGTCATTCAAAACCAAGTTCTGGTTGACCCCAAGTTGATTTTGGCATCTCTTTCAATGAAAATCAACAGAGTTCTACCGTCAGATGTAACCCCGGCCCATACAATGACACTTTTAGGAAAAAGGCGGGGATGGGCCTAGAAAAGTTTTGAGAACCTTCTGTCAGCTTGTGACAACAATAATTTCTGCTTTTGACACTTGGAAAAGGGCTCAGTAGTGCAAATCTTATCATCAGTCTAGATTACGCCCGACACGCGGCGCACAGGCAATTTTGGCGTTTTACGTCTGAAGGCCTGTATCAAAGCCAAAGTATTCAACTTCGAATTCCTGTTGTAAACTAAATCTAATACGTATATTCCGACTATTAATAACGTCTCTTCGCTGATTCAATCGGTTTCCCGCCGATTATCAACGGATTTTCAACCCCCAATGGCGTTGTATACTTATTAGCCACCCTGTATTAGAGTGTCGTATCGCGAGACGATTCCAGCTGATTCCAGCATATTCTCGCAATCGTCTCGTTTTGCTCTGTCTCGTTTTGTCCAGCATAAAGTTCAGCATATTCTCGTTCAGCATAGTTCAGCAAAGTTCAGTTCAGCAAAAGTTCAGTTACAGCATATTCCAGCACGTTTCATTTATTTTTCATTCCCGCATAATTTCTTGCTGGACATTGCGAGAATCTCGCGGGACGAACGTGAATTATTTTTCTGTGAGAAAAATAGAAAAATCTATGCTAAAGTGTTATTTCCGTGATCTTCCATTGTGAATCAAGTACAGTGTTCCTTCATTTTGAACTTTTTTCGAAGGTCACGGTTCTAAAAATGCCAATTTTGCATTATTTTCAACATTCATTTCGTAAAAATTTGCATGAAAAAATGATTAGAAACGTCAAAATTAAATTTCTTTATACGAAAGAATGGCCACGTTCGTCTCGCGAGATTCTCGCAATGTCCAGCAAGAAATTATGCGGGAATGAAAAATAAATGAAATGTGCTGGAATATGCTGTAACTGAACTTTTGCTGAACTGAACTTTGCTGAACTATGCTGAACGAGAATATGCTGAACTTTATGCTGGACAAAACGAGACAGAACGAAACGAGACGATGCTGGATTCAGCTGGAATTCTCGCAAAGTGCTGTAACTGATTCTCGCGAGACGACACTCTACCCTGTATTGAGAATTTGAAAAAAAAAACTTTGCAAACGTTAATTATTCATCGATTGAATAAGATGTGAAATGTGAGATCGTAGAAAATTCGAATAGGAGATAGTGCAAGTTATACACGGTATAAACGGTATAGGTACAGTACTGGCCATAAAGAATGCGCCAATTGCAGTTTTTAGTTGAAAATGGTCAACTTTGTGACTGTGACACGGCCTACCTGATAGCCTCACAATATTGATTGTTTATGGAGTGTATGGATCACAAATAGAGCTCCATTTTTGTATTTGACAACTTTTTTGTACGGGCATATCCTGAAGCGTTACAGGCAGTCTATGTATACAGCTCAAAAAATTCTCCTTCTAGCACTGAAAAACGGCCAAAATTGCGAGAAATTTCTTTGACAATTGATAACTTCTTAGGATGTGCCCGTACAAAAAAGTTGTCAACTACAAAAATGATGCTTCACTTGTGATCTATACAATTCCATAAACAATCAATATTGTGAGACTATCAGGTAGGCCGTGTCACAGTCACAAAGTTGACCATTTTCAACTAAAAACTGCATGATTCGCATTCTTTATGGCCAGTACTGTATAAATAACAAAATAAGAGAAAAACCAGTGACTAGAACGATTTACATAAATTTTAGGCTCCGCCCATAAAAAATATAAAATAGGAGTCGTTTCCAAGGCAGACATCTCAGTTTTCTTGTACATCGACCGTTTCTTGTCTAGTTATTGGGCGGAGCTTAGAATTCGAATAAATTGTTGAAGTCCGTAAACATATTTTTATAGCACGGCACGCTTTTTGCAACCGCGGGCTCAGAGAAAAATGACATATTTCAAGGGCATTTCGGTGGAGCGCAATTGTAAAAACTGTACCGAGCTAATATAAGAATAGTGAACATAGAAATTGATGAGTATGGAGATCATTCAACGCTAGAATATTCCAAGGGACTCTGCATGTGCTCGATCTCTATTTCGGATGGAGTTGATTGATAAAAGATGTGACGCCACAAAAAGAAATTGATTATAAAAACGACCACAATCGCCAACACAATAACCACCATTCTCCACGGTCTTCTCCGTTTGAATCCAGATGATTTCTTCTTTTTAGACACCCCTGTCGTATTCAACTCCAGCCCGTCTTTCTGTGCACAATGCTCCAAGAGCACATTCCGACGATGCTCCACATACCGACTTTTATCAAGAATCTTATGGAAATCAGATTTGTTTGTAAAATCCCAGTCTTGCTCCAGATACCCCGATAGTTGCTCTGTCGCCATTTCGAGATCCTTCTGGTTCGATTCGAAGATTATCGATTGATTATTCTGTTCCAAGTAGTATGCAAAGATATAAGTGTACATAAGGGTATGACGCGATTCCGAGAGAATATTGATCGTTTTTTCGAGGGATTTCACATCGGAACACGAGATTCCTTCGGAGTCTTCCAGTTGGCTGGACACTTTTGAGCGGAGCTGAAAATCACGAAAATATGGAAATAAAATAGGAAAATCCTGTTATAGTACTAACCTTTTTCTCCAACTCCAAACTTTGCTCATGCGCCTTGAACCTGTTGTAGAAGAATAGGAAGCGAAGGAGGTCTGCACGACTGTCACGCGTCTCTTCGGTGTTTTGTGTGAATCTGAAATTAAACATGAGTTTTTTGTACTATGAGGGAGAATTCAGAGTTTGACGTTTCTCGTTGAACTGATATGTAACTGTGTTGCATGGAAGGGAATGTTTATTATCCGGAATTCCATTCAATTTTGGTACATACCAAAGTTGTTGGCAGCTTAACACTTCTTATCAGGAACAGGGTTGAGCGAAATTCCGCCTTCCGTCTTTCGCTTCCCACCATTTCAAAAACTGCATTCCGCTCAACTCTTATCCGGAAGTCGGAAGTTGGAAATCAGAAATACATATTTCTTTTTGGCACTGAACGGTCTCTCATACTGCGAAAAAGAACATCAAGAAACGTGATGTCGATTTTTTCACGATTTTATTCAATTATTTCATTTTTTGCACTGAAAATCCTGCCATTTCAGCTTTTTAGACGTTGCAATGGATGGAAAACCATGCATCAAAAAGGTAGAGAATAAAATTCTCCATCGAATGAGCCAAGAAACGTACATTTTGGTGAGAAATTGGCATTTTGGTACGGAAAAACCGATTTTCAAAAAAAAAAGACATTTTAGCAATTTCACCCAATATTTTTTCTAAAAATTGTAATAGTTTCAGAACATCCTTAAATAACCTGAGTCCACTGCGTGCAGCTATACCTAACCAAATAGTGATGCCGGTGGAATCAACTTGGGTGATGATGTTCCCTGAGCTCGACCCTCTGCACAAACTCACCGTCTGATAAAAAAGACAGGCGAGAGACCTATCAAAACCTCTCGTCGCAGCTAGCGGACCTACCGTGAGGTAGACTCCCGCCGCTGTAGTAGGCTCGCCATGTCCATACAAAAAAATGGTCAACTACAAAAATGATGTGCTATTTTTGTTCTGTCCAACCCATATAAACTTGAGTTTATCGGACAATCAGTGGACACCGAAATACACTGTCAAAGTTGGTCATTTTCCACTGAAAACGGCCAAAGTCGATACCGGTACTGTATGTACAATTTTTGTTAGAAAATGTTTCTGCCAAAGCGTGGGAGACCGTGCTGTTTGAAAAATGTTGGAAAAGAATCTTAAATTTGCAAGAAAGTAGAAAAGTCGGAAGTTGGAGTTCCCAACACCTCAGGATCCCCTAAAAACATAAAAACCAATAATGTATCCTATTTCGACCCACTACTTCCTAAACTTCAACTCAAAACTCACACATTACAATATCCATATCCATGCACCGCCCAATCCTTTAAACACAACCAACAGAACTTGTATCGACACTTGGCACTTCTGCACGTCATCTTGTTACACCCTCCATTCTTCTCAATCGCCGTATTGCATTTCGGACAATCCTTAGTGTTGCTCAGTACCCAGTGCAAAGTTTCCTTATCAGATGAGTATTCTGCTCCCGAGATGTTATCTTGCTCCTTTAGACACTTCTTGCTCCAAATTTTCAGGAGGGCACAGGTGACTGGCTCATGAGGGTTCTGACCACACGAGAAGCAAAATCGGGTGCCACAGGAACAGGTGACATGATGAGGGTCCAGGTTAAGCGACTTAATTGCATTACCACAATTAGTACCAGGACACCATATGAGACATCTGCTCGTTTCTACATAAGCATTCACTGTATTTCTAACAAAGCCTTCCAGAATTTTCGGGTCTTCGAGGAATTCTTGAATCTTCTCATCATGAATAATCTGCTTACAATCAGAACCAATACATCCTATCTGTGACTTTCCCTCCTTGATCTTTTCAGCCAGGTAGGCCTTCCAACATTCCAGACAAGCGAGATGGTTACAGTGCAAACCAATTAGCTGGGTCTCCTCACAACAAATGTCACAAATTTGATCTTCGGTGGGGCCCCCGGAGCTCTCATTGGAATTCTTGAAATCCGGATTCTCATAAAAGTGTTCCATCACCTTCTCCTTGCCCCAGTTGAACTTCTGAAGCCAGACCCGACATTCACCATTGCTCATTCCAAATACTGACTGGATATCGGCAATTTGTGACTGCATGGCTTCTTGGATGTCGCTGAACGTGAGAATCTGAAAATATTTGATATGGTGATGCCTGAAATTAAGAAACTTACAGTTTTCTCGACCTCCTTGCCATCATCATCGTCGTGATCATCTGAATCAATACCAAAGTCGCTCCACTCATCGTTTGAGTCCATACCTTCTGAAATTATAGGGTTATGTGAAATGGTAAACGTTAAAGTAAGTGGTTGTTACAACCGCGCTCTACGAAAACTGAGTTAAAGAATTGGTGGAGACGGAGGAAACCAAAATGTAGATCACCACGAGTTCTGTGTTTTTGAGCTACTCTGGGTTGATTAGCGAATTATTTACGTGCTGGAAATTTTAAAAAACCGGCTCAGAGTATGTCGATGACAAAGAACTTGCCGAGATCTACATTTTAATATATTTTTCAGCATGTAAGGTTTAGTTCAAAAGGAGTTACACGCCGGCAAAAAAAATCGGAAGACAGCGTTCGAAAAACAATAATTGTGAGGCCCTCATAGACGTTCACCAGAATCAATAACCGACTTTTTGTGTGCGTTGTGTGTCAACTCAACACACAACGCACACAAAAATATGCCAGGGACCATTTGCACTCCACTCTCCCTTCCTTATCCACACAGGCCTCCTTCAGCCTAGAGACTCCAGTCTAACCCATCCATTCATTCACTCAAAGTGAATGACAGGACCACCGAACAGGCATTCCATCGCGATATCCACCATGCACAAGTTGCGAATCAAAAAAAGCGAGTTGAGTGCGAAGGGTGAGGCTAAAAGAAAGGTCTCCAAGACTAAGGTTATTAGATATTGTACGGTTGGCACCGTGTGCTCTTCTAAACAATTCTTTAAAGTCGCTTGAGTTTCTAGACTCACTCCGTATGTCACTGTGTGCCGCGTTTGACCTACGGGCGCGCGCGCATTTCTCGCAGCTATTTTGTCAATTTCGCTTTCAAAATGGAGAATTTCGGCACTCTTGGGCGCTGGCGGAGGCACGTTAGGTGCTCCGTTATTCTCGTTAGTTTGTTTATATCTCTTTCTTTGGTTTTTAGACCAAATTATTATAGTTTTCTTGTTTTATTGTGGGTTTTAGCCGTTTGGCTTGAAATAAATTGATTATTTCAGCAAGAAATTGTGTTTTGGTTTGTGTTGCGCGTTTTAGATTTTAGCTTATATCAAAACTTGGTTTTGATATAATTTATAGCATTTTCTCGCTGCTTTTTGTTTCGGTGTGTTAGATTTTCCCTTTGCGTTTGCGTTTCTTGTGTGTTTCTCGTTATTTAGCTAATAAGTGTTGCAAGTTCTCTCGTGAATTTGTAATTCTTTTTTATATATACCTATGTTTGAAATGTTAAAATTATAAAATTAATTATTTAATAATCAGAGACATGATCAACTTTTGTACACAGTCAGAAAACAATTGAGTTTTAAAGATTATTGGTTTTTTTTCAGCAGGACATTGTCCATTGGTTTGACACAATATACTATACATAGTTAGTGACCTTCCCTAGTTAGTCGCTACGCAGCTAATTAATAGATGATATACACATGATTGTAAGAAAGTTGTTATCAAATTTTATGCAAGTTAGTTCCCAGAACTCCTCAAAGTTTTGTCGAACTCTCTGGCCCCGCTGTTGAGTTAGTTGCCGGTTCCGTAAATGTCTTCTGAAAAAAATAAAATGTGCATCAACTTCAAGAATCCAACTTTTTCCGACCAAACTCACCTGTTTTCTCTTATCCAATCTAAACAACTTCCACACCACCTCTCGATATTGAGAAGACAAAAAGAAACAAATAAAACAATGGAATATCGAGTTGAGATTCAGAATTATTTTGATAACATAGTTGAACACGTCTATTATTTGTCTGAAATTAACAATATCTGAGAATTCCCGCTTTTGTTAAAACTCACTCAATCACTTTATTTTGGTTTTCAAGATCATATCGATTATCTATTAAGAACCTAATACTGTAAATAGATTCAGATATCAGGAAAGATACTGCCATCATGACGACTAACATTGATGTGCTGCTGCCTCTGAACGATAATTTTGACTCTCTATGATCAGACAGGGTTCTAGGAGTTTCATCAAAAATGGTTCTTATCTTGAGTCTATTTTTGAGTACTTTTGCGGCACGTGCCGTACAAGGGAAATCTTTGGAGACGCGGCTTTCAAACGATCCATCTCTGGTTATAGGTACTTTCGACTACGTGTAGTCCATTTCTGTCATCAAAACCTGCTAAATGTCTCTGCGAGCCGAGTTATGGGCTCCCAAACTTTTCATATGGCCAAACTTTTTCACATGGAATTCCAAAATCGGCCGTATATACGCGACCGCGCGGTTCCATTTGTGTTCCCCAGCGGTTTACCTGTGCTCGTACGTTTTAAAAATGAGAACATCTTTGCGTATACATTTTGCCGATTTGGAATTCCATGTGGAAAGCTTGACCATATGAGACGTTTGAAAGCTTATAACTCGGCTCGCAGAGACATTTAGCAGGTTTTGATGGCAGAAATAGACTCCCCGTAGTCAAAAGTACCTATGACCGAATTTATAGGTCGTTTGAAAGACGCGTCTCTGTATGTTTACCGGATAGTGTTTTGGTTCTGTCCTTTCTTAACTTACTTATCATTTCCTAGCTTCTTTCGCCTTCTTTGCGTCATACCCAAAGCTACCAAAAGAAAAACAGTGACTATCAGATACAGCACAGTAAGAAACATAACAATATATCCCTCCTGATAGATGTATGACGTCTTTGATCCAAATTCTGGAGCTACCATACAACGTCTGAAAATGAATAATTTCAGAAATATGAGGGACGCCGTGTTACACATCTATCCTACCCATTATAACTATTGGCATCAGTCCAAAAACCGAAGTCCGTATAAGCTTGCCAGTACCGAACTCCACAAGCAAACCAGGTCACCAAAAATATACGTTTTCCTGTGCGAACTTTCAATAGGTTGTCGACAAACGAACTCATCGGAAACAACACTGATACTGTTCGAATTATAGCAGCGGAGAGTGCAAGAACAGCTGAAGCAAGTCTTCCAAATGTTTGAAATGCCTTTGAATGCATTTCACAATAATAATACCGGTATTCTTTGGGAGTTTCGCAGAAACCTTCAAATGGTGCTCTTCTCGCTCTATATCCACATAGTCTTTCTGTGATACTCGTCAGAAATATTTGCATATCACATACACAAATTCCAATTATGATAATGAACACAACGTTTTGTCTCAGAGCTTTTCTTGTCAGAATAATAAAATGAATAAGATTTAAAAAGAGACCAATAAACGACACAATATGATCTATCAATTCAGTTGATGCAATAGTTTTCTGTTTGGTTTCTTCAGTAAATATGTAATCAGGTCGGGTGTCCCAATTATCCATAGGTCCTCCATTAAAAAAATAGTAGTCCCCTGATTCTTTACCTAACCAACGTTCAGTAGAAGTACCAGGTTTGGGGGTGGTTAGAAATAGATATCTCATTGTGTGAAATATGATTTCTGAAAATTGAAAATTCGTTTTAAAAAGTTGTTGATGTTGTTGAAATTTAATTATGATTACATATTTTGGAAATTTGATGCATAATCTTTTGAAAAATCACGCGCTTTACAGATAATTAGAGGTTTGGGAGAAGTGATGTTTATGGGGTTTGGTGTATTTGTGATTTCGCGTCACTTAGAACATTTAACCAGCATTTCAAACTAAAACAATTTCAAAGTCCATGGATGTATCTGAAATCAGTCAAATGAATTCGAAGGTGACAAATATCCAATTTCCGGCTCGAAAAAGACGGAATTATAATGAAAACACTTGAAAACAAAAGAAAGAGTATGTTTCTAGGAAAAATGTAACAGATTTTTAAGAAAAAAGATTTTCAACTGAAAAATCGAATTTCTAGGTGGTCCTAGTAATATTGTACGGCTGAAAAGCGACTTTTTGGCAGTGCGCTTCTAAGAAAAGTGGTACAACCATGAAAATATGGCCCCTGGGGTTTCTTTGTACCCTGAATCGAATAGTCATCACAGATTTTTTGTGTATGTACTGGTTCCGCCTGGTAGCCCAAAATCTATGGCGATTAGACGGTCTGTGTGAACTAATTATTCAGAAGACGTCTTTATTCCAGTTTCAGTGTTTTTTAAAAACTCGTGCGTATCAGAAACACTTTGGCGTTCCTCAGACTCTGAATTAAATATGAGCTAGCTCTAATGCTTCCAGTTAAATAGATATTACTTCCGCCTGAGTCGCTGCGCAGCTAATTTTTAGATGACAGAGGAAATGTGTACAGAACAAATAGATGTCAAATTTTATGTAATAAAAAAGATACGAAAAATTATAATTAGTTTCCTGAACTCCTTAATGTTCTGGTAGTTCCTTCTAAGGTAGTCGCTGGTTCCGTAAATTTCTACTGAAAAATAAAATTTGAAACTATTTTTTTCCGACCAAACTCCCCTATTTCCTTTTATCCCATCTTAACAACTCCCTCACAACTTCTCGATATTGAGAAGACAAAAAGAAAGAAATGAAACAATGGAATATAGCGATGAGATGCAGAACTATTTTGGTAACATATTCAAACATGTCCATTATTTGTCTGAGATTAATAATATCTGAGAATTCTCGCAGTGTTAAAACTCACGTATTCACTTTATTTCCATTTTCAAAACGATATCGATCATCCATTGTGAACTTTATATTGTAAATAAATTCAGATATGAGGAAAGATATGGCCATCATTACAACTAACATTGATGTGCTGCTGCCTCTGAAAATATATTGTTACGTCATATTAAAGAATATAAAGACGGATTATCTTACTTATCAATTCCCAGATTCATTCTCCTTCTATAAGTTATACCCAATGTTACCAAAAGAATGAAAGTGACTATTATGAACAACGCGGTAAGAAAATACTCAAAATATCCCTCATCATAAATGGATGCATTCATATATTTCTGTTCTGGAAATGTTATGCAACGTCTGAAAATAAACATTTAAGTAAATGAGAGATAATCATACTTGTCAACCGGGCCAAAACGGGCCGGCGCGTAACTCGCGTCATAATGAATATTATGAACTGAAAAATATACCAAAATGTAGATCTCGACGAGTTCTATGTTTGTGACCTACTACGGGCCGGATGGCTATTCATTAATGTGGCGCGGGCCGGCAAAAAGTGCCAAAAAACGCAAAAATGGCCAAAAAAGCCATTCTAACCCGGCCCGCGGCACATTAACGAATAGCCATCCGGCCCGTAGTAGGTCACAAACATAGAACTCGTCGAGATCTACATTTTGGTATATTTTTCAGTTCATAATATCCATTTTGACGCGAGTTACGAGCCGGCCCGTGTCGGCCCGGTTGATAAGTATGGAGATAATCTTGTACAAGAATAACTCGGAGTGCACAAAGTATGTACAGAATATGACTATAATTCAAATAGGGGTACATACCCGTCATAATCAATCTGAACATAAAGATCGGTGTAATTTTGCCAATAATAATATCCACAAACTGTCCAAGTCACAAAAATTATACAAATCCCTGTGAATGTGTTCAGTATCCAATTATCCACCAGTGAGCTCAAAGGAAATGATGCCGATAATATTCGAATTATAGCAGCGGAGAGTGCAAGAAAGGCCGAAGCGAACTTTCCATATGTCTGAAGTCCTTTCGAAGCCATTTCACAATAATAATATCGGTATTCCTTGGGAGTTTCACAGAAACCTTCAAATGGTGCTCTTCTCCCTCTATATCCACATAGTCTTTCAGTGATACTGGTCAGAAATATCTGCATATCACATATGCAAATTCCAATTATGATAATGAACACAACGTTTTGTCTCAGAGCTTTTCTTGTCAAAATAATAAAATGAATGAGATTTAAAAAGAGACCAATAAACGACACAATATGATCTACCAATTCAGTTGATGCAATAGTTTTCTGTTTGGTATCTTCACTAAATATGTAATCAGGCCGGGTGTCCCAATTCTCCATAGGTCCTCCATTGAAAAAATAGTAGTCCCCTGATTCCTTACCTAACCAACGTTCAGTAGAAGTACCAGGTTTGGGGGTGGTTAGAAACAGATATCTCATTGTGTGAAATATGATTTCTGAAAATTGAAAATTCGTTTTAAAAAGTTGTTGATGTTGTTGAAATCAGATTATGATCACATATTTTGGAAGTTGATCTTTTGAAATATCACGCGCTTTACAAATAATTAGAGGTTTAGAGTAGAAGTGATGTGATCTTATGTAGTTTGGCGTATTTGGGATATTGCGTTATTTAGAAAATTTAACCAACATATCAAACTAGACACATTTCAAAATCCCTGAATGATTATTTCATGAGATACAAACCAGTTCCAGGTTTGGGGTGTTCAGGAAGAGGTATCTCAAAATAACATAATAAAAGGGAAAATCTTCTTGAGCTTCCGCTGTACTAACGCTATCGGTGCGCCTGAAATTTGACTCTCTCTCTTGCATTAAATGAACCATATAAAGGACAGTCGCCGTCCGGCAACATTCGTTGATTCCAAGAAGCGAAACTCAATGTGTGTGTGTTTTTTTAAATATGTATATCCCGTTTGGTCCATCTTTAGAATAGTTGTTGATGTGAAAAGCTCATTTCAATAATTTCATGTTTTCAAGATCAGAATTTGGTGTATATTCATTTACAAAAATCAGGAGCTGTACAGATGATTGCAGGGTTTGGAAAAGTAATGTGATCTTCAGATTCGAAATTTCTAGTAAAGTTATTAGTCATTTCATTGATTTGTTAATGTACAAGATGAGAAATCATTTCAGTGAACGCATTCTGATCACGATATAAATAAATAAACATGAAACACCATAATTCCTTGAAACATTGGAAATCCCATCAATTGTTCCTAAATTTGAATATAGGAGCACAGTTTCTGATTTCCCTATTCAAAATTCAAATCCTTACTGCAATTACCACCATTATATGTGATGTTAGTTTGTGTGTTTCGTTGAAATATCATACAATACTTAGTAGACTTGAAAATGTTGCTCCCTTCGATAATTGTAGTGGGGAAACCTTTGGAAATTGTTCCCTTAAATTAGGTATGATCAGAACTGTGCGAAATATAACTGGTACAAATCAGAACCATTAAATTTAGGTTTAATTGCTTAAATATAACGTTTAACCATCTATTACTAGGTTTTGATTCGCACTAGTTCTATTTCTTACATCTATTTGCAGTGAATCCAAACTTAACAAGTTTGTATTATTTGTTATTTGTATGATAGACGTTGACTCTGAAAAAAAAAACCATCAAAAACTGCATACCTAAATTTCCACAAACCATTCAAATTGCCAATTTTTCTCAAATTTCCCAAAAAGCTTAAATCCGTCACCGCAGTATTTTTAATTGTAAGAGAACCAATAATAACAGAAACCATTTTCAATTTTTCAACATACTCCTCATCTCCACTATCAATTCTTAAATCACCGACGAGATAAACACAATTTGAGTCCAATGAGCTCAAATTAGTGAGCCGACAAGTTTTTGGCGTGAGCTCTGATGGATTGAAGTCACAAAGTCTTGCATCCAAATATCGAAAGACAACAGACGATTCGAGGAACACAACCATTTCTGGGATGGTTAGACAAAAATCTGGTTGTAGTTTTTCGAGGTTCATTGTGAAGGTGTAGTGGGAGGTCAGCGTCTGAAATTGCAAACTACTCACCACATAGAGTCCAGGACAACCAATGCAGACGCGCTTTATTGACAAGCATGGTGCACTTTTTGCGTAACGGTGAACTTTCGAACTTAGTGCATGCCGATGGTGAACATTAGAATATATTCAACGTTGAAAAATAAATTCTAATTTTCACCACAGTCTGCATAGGTATTCCTGGACTCTAAGTGACTCACGCATACTTCATATAACACTTTTACCTTTAATGCCTTCAATCCTAAACGCGTCATTTTCAAATTACTATGTATGTTGATCATAATTCCATCTGCATCCATACAGTTCACAGTTTTAAGACTTCCCAGAAAATCGAGGTTCTTAAGGCTTGTGTTAGAAATCTCGATTGCTCCATTTATAGTTTCAATTTTAGACAGATGAGACATGTCGGTGGAAGTGTCGGTTAGTATAAGACCACCACTGAGTGTTGTACAATTTTGGTAGAATTTCATTTCCAGAGCATTCATCTTTTGACTAGGACATCCTGAAAGTAATGGATTGACCCAGGGATGTGCGGAGTGGAAATTGGAATTTTCGAAGTTTAAAAAAATATTTTATATTCATTGATTTTGACTATTACAAATCTGAAATACCGAGTTTTCGAAATTTCTAGCATTTCCGAGCTCTGATAAGTTTTAGTTGTTCCGCACATCCCTGATTTGACCTATACATCTGTCCCATCAGGTTTGGGAAATTCCAGGTCGGGCCGGGCCGACTGAAACATTTTCCTCATTCCGGCCCGTCTCGGCCCGTTCATTTCTGTGAATTAAAAAAAAGGTCGAATTTACGATCATGTTTTTGAATATCAATAAAAACTGAAGCTTACAAGAAAATTTTGCCTTTTTTAATGGAAATTTGCACAAATTTCCACATAAAATTGTGAAGAAATGTGCAAATTTTTTGAATCCGGGCCGGGTCGGCTAAAATTTTTGACAGCCCGGCCTGGATTTTCCCAACCGTGTGTCTCATAACTCACCCCGATTTCCTCCAAAACATTCAACAGGTACCGAAAAAGACGACTGAAATAAGGAGAGCTTATCACAATGCAATTGTCGATTATTGTCAGAGAGCATCACGTATAATCCACCGGTGGTAATTATGTGCTGAAAGAAATTCGAGAAATTGAAAAAGTTGCCATTCTTTACTTTCATCGACGGAAAAAGGGTATTGCTCAAATTTTTGTTTGACTCCAGACGGATGATAGGAGTTCCTTCTGTAACACCTCCAAAAATTATTATTTAATTGAAAAAAAAGAGCCCACTTAATGAAACCATGTAGCTCAATCCGTGCATAATTATCAAACTTTGAAGATTGGTGTTCCGAATTGTCATCGTACCAAAAATATGAGTGACAGTACCCAATTTATATATGTACTCTTCATCACCCGACTCTATCATCAAGTCACCAAGAATGTATCTGCAGTTTTGCTCCAAATGTTTCATACTCTCAAAATAGCATAATTTCAGATTATGCAAATTTCCTGGGTCCTCGCAAAATTTTGCGTGAAGATTCACGAAATTAATTCTGTATTCTAGAAAGAGAATAATTTCTTCAATAGTCATGCAGAAATCTGGACTCAAGTTTTCCAGATTCGCGAATATATCGCTATTCCAGATGTTTTTGATTTGCTGAAAATAACTTGATTAGAAAAAAAAAGTTCAAGTAAAATAAGTGTAACTTTTAAGACAGGCAGTCCAAGCCTTGTCATTTGACGATTATTTCTGATATTAATTGTCATTTTTTCTTTTTTGCCAGCATCACTGATCACCAGACGTTCAAGGTTTCCAAGAAACGATAAATCTTCAAAATTTGTGTCCTGAATCAATATATCTCCTCGAATTTCCATGATAGGGGATAGTGTAGGTAGGATTGTGGTATTGATAAGTCTCAGTCCGCCAAATAGGACTTGGCATTTGTTTAGGTCAGTGTTATAGCAACCTGGTAAAAAAATTAGGCAGTGCTTCTATTTGGAACCGCCCTGATTTGGTGCAAATCAGAACCGTCAGATCTAGGTCTATTGGCAAAGTGTTGTATTTATATATCAGTTTAAGACGCACTCTCTGACTCGTTCGATCACCCGTAGGCACACGAAAAAAGTTGACCATCTCCGATTTGCCTATAATTTTGATCAAAGATAGTATAAAGTGTTCTCAGCAAATAAGGGTACTCGGTACTTCATACTTGCACCGTTATTTGACAGGGAATTGCGATGAATATGACAGAAATAGTGAGAAAACTGCAAAAATTGATAGATTCAGCAAGATTTACAAAAAAGGCTTTAAAAAACTAGGACTCATAAATGTTCAATGGTCAGACCTTTTTATGGATATCAGGAAAAAACGTTTCAAGTTTTTTTTTTCGTAAATCTTGCTGAATCTATCAATTTTTGCAGTTTTCTCACTATTTCTGTCATATTCATCGCAATTCCCTGTCAAATAACGTTGCAAGTATGAAGTACCGTTGCACCAACTTCCCAAGTTGAAAATTTCGCTGAATTTCATCATGAACGCGTAAGTAGAAGGTGAGCCGACAGTGGGAATCAAGTTTTTTATAAACCTTAAGAATATTCCAGTTATATTCTCCTGATTTTATAATGCTATCCTTAACATTTCAGTCGGAATGGTTCAATGCAGGAGAAAATTTTCAGAAATCAAAAAATTCATTTTTTTCGAAAATTTTTTTGTGGTATGATCGAAAATTGTACCGGAACTGAACAAAAATGGCATGATTAAATGAAAAACTTCAAAAAACCATTATTTTGAAACATCAAAAATAATTTATTGGAAAGACTTGAAAATTGAAATCGCAGTTTTTCTCATTTTTCCCCAAAAATCTTTCTTTGGGTCTAGAGTTACGAGTAGGGACATCATGTTTCCAATACCAAATTTTATGTAGATGTCGAATTTAAAATAAAAAATCCCGTCTTCTCGTGTCACTGACGAGATAAAAACGATTTCATGAAAAAAACCCAAAAATTTCATATATTTTGAAAATTTTCACAATGAAGGTGTTGAGCTGGAATTTTGTTCTGAACACAAAAAATGATTAAAATAGTGTCTACAATAATTTCCCGTTGAGATTTCATACCTAACTTCTTCAGGAAAAATTTTCGAAAAATATCGATTTTTGATTTTCCTAGGTACCCAGTTGATGGACCCGGCCAAAAAGTACCCTTATTTGCTGAGAACACTTGATACTATCTTTGATCAAAATTATAGGCAAATCGGAGATGGTCAACTTTTTTCGTGTGCCTATGGTCTGTTGATCCATGCTCGATCGACTCGGAGAGTGCGTCTTAACATCTGTCTAGCCGGTTCTAATCCGACCGGTTTCATTTTGGGCAGTTCTTATTCAAGTAGTACGAATCAAAACCGAGTAATAGAAGGTTAAACTTTATGTTCGAGCAATTACACCCAGATTTGACGGTCCTGATTCGTACCAGTTTTGGTTCTAATTCGTCTCAGAAGTTTTACTAATTTAAGGGAACAATTTCCAAAGGTTTAACCACTACAAACATCGGAGGGAGCATCATTTGCAAGTCCACTGAGTATTGTATGATATTTCAACGAAACACACAAACTAATATCACATATAATGTCGCTAATTGCAGTAAGGATTTGAATTTGAACAGGGGAATCAGAAACTGTTCACATATATACAAATTTAGGAACAATTGATGGAATTTCCAATTTTTCAAGGAATCATTACAGTCTTTCATCTTTACTTATTGATATTGTGATCAGAATAAAATAATTGGTAATGATTACTCATCCCATTCATCAAAAAATCAACACATCACTTTTCTAGAAATTCTGAATCTGGATATCACATCATTTTTTTCAAACGCTGTAATATTTTGTAAAGCGTCTGATTTTTGAAAAAGATTATGCATCAAATTTCTATTGCCAAAACATATAATTATTGAAATGTGCTTTGTCGGCTAGAATTTCGACTTCGGCTATGTTGGTTTATGGAATCACTGCCAAGGGTAACAAAAAAGTGTTCGTACAAAAGTTAGTACGCTATTATACTTATTAATTTGTTGATCCCTGCCAAAAACCCATGACAAAAACCACTCCGACTTACCACAATCTCTCATATTCCCAGTCACTTTAATTCCAGTAATACTATGCAGATAACCATAGTCACATAACGTACTGACGTCTAATTTAGTGTTGTTCTCAATGACTATTTCACACTCATCAGTATCGGACTGGAAGAAGTAGAATTTCCAAAGAATTTTAACATCAGTGAGTAGTGAGTTATTTCGGATTATCAACCTGTCTGAAATATGTTTCACTTTTTTTAATGTTCATCAGAGTTGTGAAAACGGAAGTAGAACGGATGTAAGACGGAAGTGAAATTATTTTCGACAGTATGAAACTGACGGTTATCATTTAAAGTTAATTACTTGTATAGAGTGTAGAGTACCACGCAGTAAGATATAAAATTTGCCCTTTTTCAGTTGATAATGACCCTGAGGGGGTGTTACGGTATCACTGATTGCCCCGCATAATAAATTATGTAGTTTCTCAAAATTGGCCATTTTTATCGGAAATAGGCCAAATTGCATATCTTACTCGACGGTACTGTAATACCTTTCGAGAATAAAAAATCTCAACATTTTACTTATTTGGTACCAGTGGATCAGAAAAACCTGCTGAATTTGACACACGTAAGTCGGAAGTCAGAAGTGGAGACTCTTTCAGGTCCACTGGTACCAGATAACTAAAATGATGGCAATGAGGGTAGTTATACTTTCATTACAATTTATTAACTTCGTCTAATTGCAGTCAGGTTCATAAAATAATTTTGCCTTATTTCCGTCTTTACTTCCCCACAACTCTGATGCTCATATTTTCACTTACTCGACTTGCAATCAAAACCAAATCTCTGTTCTTTCTTGCTGACTGTGAAAAATGATAAACTTTTCAGCCTCGAATTCTCTATTCTAATTCCTCCATTCAAAATTTTCATATTCTTAAACACGTTCTCCAATTGATCCTCTGATAAGTTAGTGTCCGAATTGAACACCAAGATTCCGCATACTTCTTCACACTTTGGAAAAAATGGGACAGTTTCTGAAGTGATCTCAGAGTGCTCAAAAATACATCTTGGGTCTGAAATTTCAAAATAAATACGGTTTGTAGAATGCATTTCTTTACCACAATCATAATATTTGATAGTTTTTCGTAAATCAGTTAGAAAACTTGAATCGCAGAAAGATAAGAAACATAGAAATATAAAAGTTATCAGCATAACACGGAAAGGAAATAAACGACAGATAAAGGCATGTCATATTCAAAACTAATTGCTAGGTTTGCTGGTTTTTGAAATCTGGGAAAAAGACTCCGCCCACTTTTTTCATATATTACTTTAAGCGTTGTGTGTATATCTCTTGATGCCAAATGTTTGTTATCTTGTGCTTCTTCTTATTTTCTACATGCGCCACTGAATTTTCAGATGACCTTCACAAAGTTGTGAACCATTTTTCTTGTGGTAACCTGCGATGACAAATAAAATACAGTCCTGGCCTAGAACACGTCAACTCGACCATCTTAACACGAAAATGACGTCACGGCTGAAACGAGTGCTACCGTAATATTTTGGGGGAAATTTTCTGATTTTTTAAAGCAATTTTCATCATCAATTTTTATCGATTATCAATGTAGGGAGTGAAAAATGTTTGGGCGGAAGGCGGAATTCCGTTCGACCCTGTCACAAGGGTGCAACGATACGATTTGAATTTTTTCTGAGTCGCGTTGCGTGTGCGTCGCGGTTTTTATTGAAAGATCTCACAATTAAACGTAAAATTTGAATATGGCACTTAGCCAAGTCTTATTTTGGCACCGTCTCAACCGCTGTGCGACGAGGCGCATTTCCGCAACCTTACGCCTCGCAAAAATTCAAAAGAATCCAAAATTTTCTACAAAATCTTACGGTAACACTCGTTTTCAGCTGTGTTGACTGACGTCATTTTTGTGGTGCGATACCACGATAGGCGAGTTGACATCTTTTAGGCAAACTTGTCACGGACCGGTCGCTACAAAATTGGACCGGGCCAAAATCGGCCTGGCCCATCGGCCCGGGATTTGAACATCAAAAATTTTTTGAACGAAACTTTTTGATGGTTTTTTTGTTGAAAAATTCGTAATTTTGACTTTAGAGTTCTATAATAAGACAGACAGTTAAGCATTTAGAATGTTTTGAAGCACAGCAGGCTGACGGGCCAAAATTTGACAAGTTTGATTTTAGGCCAGGACTGTCGCTTATTCAGATTCCTGTAACATCTTCTTATCTAGTTCTTACTTCAGAACCCGAATGTACATTCAATCACTCTGAAATCACTTCGAAAACTATTGAATTCTTTCCGCTGTGTAAAGAAGTATGTGGAATATTGGTTTTGAATTCGAATTTGGATATTTCTGAGTTTCATCTGGAAGAATTATTCAAACCGATGCAAGTATTATATGGAGGAATAGTTATTGAAAACACTCAGTTGACAAGTATTTCGTTTTTTACAATCGATAATTTTTTTGGAGAATTCAACTTTTTCTGTGAAGCTTGTAAGTTTCTAAACAATTACTGATACAGCTCTTACAACTGCGCCCCTCCGTAATCCTATTGAAAAATGTCTCTTTTTCTCTGAGTCTCTCAATTTCGCACACAATTTTCGTCTGTTTCGGTAGAGCGCGGTTGTAAGAAGCGTGCTGTGCTAAAATGTCATCATGTATATATTTTTGCAGATGGATTTTTCATCCGTAATAACTCACAACTCACCGATATCTCAATTGTCAGAAAATTTTATTTATGGGAAGATGGCGTCTCTTCTGATGCATGTGATTTTCGAATAGAGAACAATCCGAGGCTCGATATACAGTAGCGAGCATAAGTGAGCACCCCTTCATACTTTTATATGTAACTCTGTTGAATCTTCTCCGTTTTGCATAAACTTTTTTTTGAAAGAAAGCCAAAGTATTCAGCAATAAGAAAATATGTTTTTTGAAAAATTTGCGTTTGCTGATTTTTTCGATAATCGATTTTTCCTGATCTTGATTTGAAAATTCGAAAAAAAACTTTTTATTTTTCTCTTGGAGATATTGAGTTTTTAGTTTAAAAATGTTGGAAAACACTCGAATAAACAAAAAATTATGTTGAATCGGCTTCTCAACTCCTGAGAATCGTGCTAGAGCTCCAGAAGTCAAAAGTAGTGCCTTCGGGGAAATCATCATAACTCATCAAAAAATTCTCAAAATTTTTTGAAACATGTACCAAAATACGTTTCTTGAGTTTTTCTACAAACCAACATTAAAAAATTACAATTTTAGAAAAAATAATTTTTCAAATTTTTTTCACTCAAAAATTATTTTATTCTCATTTTTTCTCAATTTCCGTTATTTTCTGGCTATAACACGAACAAGGAATACATACATGTGTTTTGTTATTTGTGATAAAACACTTTGCATACAGTTTTTGTAACGTATGTACGTTTTATAGCCAGAAAATAACGGAAATTGAGAAAAAATGAGAATAAAATTATTTTTGAGTGAAAAAAAATTTGAAAAATTATTTTTTCTAAAATTGTAATTTTTTAATGTTGGTTTGTAGAAAAAACTCAAGACACGTATTTTGGTACATGTTTCAAAAAAGTTTGAAAATTTTTTGATGAGTTATGATGATTTCCCCGAAGGCACTACTTTTGACTTCTGGAGCTTTAGCACGATACTTAGGAGTTGAGAAGTCGATTCAACATAATTTTTTGTTTATTCGAGTGTTTTCCAACATTTTTAAACTAAAAACTCAATATCTCCAAGAGAAAAATAAAAAGTTTTTTTCGAATTTTCAAATCAAGATCAGGAAAAATCGATTATCGAAAAAATCAGCAAACGCAAATTTTTCAAAAAACATATTTTCTTATTGCTGAATACTTTGGCTTTCTTTCAAAAAAAAGTTTATGCAAAACGGACACGATTCAACAGAGTTACATATAAAAGTATGAAGGGGTGCTCACTTATGCTCGCTACTGTAGAACAGTTTTATAGTGGTGTGACCCGTTATTTGGATATAAGAAGTTATGGGAATCTGAAAGAGTTTGGTGGGTGAGCAGATGTTAGAAATGCAACTAAGTTTTAAAGGAGGACTAAAGTCATATTTTCAAAATAAAATGCTAAGAAACGTTCATCAATATATGCTAAAAATCGCTGTAAACGTCACAATTCCCGTACTCCTGACTTCAAAGGAGCTTCGGTGGAAGAGTTTGTCGTGTAGTCCTCTCGGACAAGATTTATGCTTAGTTTCTCGTTTCCCACTTTTTTCAATAAATTTTTGTGGTTATTCCCATCTTTTTCGATATAAATGTTGGAATAAGTGAAAAAAACAAGGAATTGAGAAAAAAACCTTGTCCAAGTGGACTACACGACCGCGCGGGGGAAAACTCTTCTCCGTAAGCTCCTTTTGAGTCAGGAGAACTGGAATTGTGGCGTTCAGAGAGATTTTAAGCATATTCGTAATGCTTAAAGTTTCTTAGAATTTTCTATGGTATCGGTATCTCAAAAAATTTAGGTTGTCGAGGAGATGAAATCACCTCATCCTCTCTCCCCTTCTACCAGAACTGCACTGTTCTCTTTGGAGGTCTGAAACTTTTCAATCTATCCGACGATTTTGATCCAACTCAACTCTCTAATGTCCGCAAAATAATTGGACCAATTGATATCCAGAATACCTCTTTGAAGGATTTATCATTTTTGAAAGATGTCGATTTGGTGCAAATTAGTAATGTTGGATTGAAGGGCGACGGAGTGACTTTTAATATCCAGAACAATCCTTATATGACGAAGCTGGGAATGCCTAATATGGTAAGTAGGGACGTGCGGAACGGAAATAGGAAATTCTGAAATTTCTGACAATTTTTCCGTCGGAAAATTTAGGATTTTTTGCTGCAAAACTAACGTAAACGGTGCCAAAGCGTCACATCTTTGTCAAAATTTACCAAATTTTGAGTTTTTTCTGCGTATTTATTAATTTTGACTAACAACTGAAGTACTTGACGGGGCGAGTGGAACTTTTTCTATAAATTTGATCATAGGTACTTTCGGCCCTGAGGATCGACCGTGAGGCAAAATGCTCAAGCGAACCGAGTTACAGTACCGGACAAAAAGGTATCAACTTTGGCTGTTTTCAGTGGAAAATGACCAACTTTGAGAGTGTGCGATAGTAATTCTGATTGTTACACCAAGAAAATGTTTAATGAATCATATAGATTGAACGTAGAGCTCCATTTTTGTAGTTGACAACTTTTTTGTACAGACACTCCCTAGCAAGTTACATATCGACAAAGAAATTTTTTCCTCAAATCGACCTATTTCAGTGCAAAATAGTGCGATTTTTGAGCTGTTGTCTTAAAATGACCATATCTCTCTAGGGAGTGTCCGTACAAAAAAGTTGTCAACTACAAAAATGGAGCTCTACGTTCAATCTATATGATTCATTAAAATTTTTCATGGTGTGACAATCAGAATTACTATGACACACTCTCCAAGTTGGTCATTTTCCACTGAAAACAGCCAAAGTTGATACCTTTTTGTCCGGTACTGTAGATGCCATCAAACTTTTCGTAAAGTTAAGCTGAAGTTTGATGGCTCATAACTAGGTTCACAAAAGCATTTTGCAGATTTTTCTAGCAGTTTTGAAGTCCTCAGGGTCGAAAATACCTGTGATCAAATTTATAGAACAAGTTCCACTCGCCCCGTCGTGTACTTCCCTTGTCAAATACCAAGTTTCCGGAATTTTCGGAATTTTCGAAAAGAATAATTTGGATTATTACCGAGTTTCGGAATTTCCGAATTCCGAAGTTTCCTGAATTTTTAGTTCCGCAATTCCCTGATAGTAAAGCTAAACTATTAACCAAAAATACCGATTCTCAGACGCTATCTTACGCTTGGCGAGGTAATCAAAATGCCAATTTTCAAAATTTGCATCCAGATTTTTGTCTGACGATTGGTGAGATGAACAAGTTATCCGATATGAAATTTGTTCATATTGATGCCACATATTGTGATG
Source organism: Caenorhabditis remanei (assembly GCF_010183535.1). Lineage (NCBI taxonomy): Eukaryota > Metazoa > Nematoda > Chromadorea > Rhabditida > Rhabditidae > Caenorhabditis > Caenorhabditis remanei. The sequence continues at coordinate 3,827,418 of NC_071329.1, forward strand.
AAACGGAAAAAGTGTTCGGAGGAAAGTTATGTCGTTCCGATGATCTCGAGAAATGTACTTATTTTTGGGGTGACGTCATTATTGAATCTGAAGAGTTTGATTATTTGCAAAAGAACTTGACGCATATATTCGGGAAGCTGGTCATTCAGAATACTAAGAGAAAAAACTTAAAAATTTTCCCGCAATTGACTCACATTATTTCACTAGATTCAACGTCGCCCGCTATTCAAATTGTGGGTAATCAGGACTTGAAGAACGCTATGTTTCCAAAATTGCAAGTAAGGCTGTTCAGTTGGAACCTTTTTGAAAATTGTTGTTTTCAGAGAGTGGCAGCCAGAAGTGGAGTACGTGTCAGTATAGAAAATAACAACCCAAGTCTTTTAAATTCATCGGACGCCTTGTTTCCACCACCGAGTGCTCGATACATCAATACTGTTGGAGAATATATAGAGCCGCCCATTTAAAATACTTCGTGTTTTTGTGAATTCATGAATAACATACTTGTCAACCGGGCCGAAACGGGCCGACACGGGCCGGATCATAACTCGCGTCAAAATGAATATTATGAGCTGAAAAATATACCAAAATGTAGATCTCGACGAGTTCTATGCTCGTGATCTACTACGGGCCGGATGGCTATTCGTTAATGTGTTGCGGGCCGGGAAAAAGTGCCAAAAAACGCGGAAATGGCCAAAAAAGTAAATTCTAGCCCGGCCCGCGGCATATTAACGAATAGACATCCGGCCCGTAGTAGGTCACAGACATAGAACTCGTCGTGATCTACATTTTGGTACATTTTTCAGCTCATAATATTCATTTTGACGCGAGTTACGATCCGGCCGTGTCGGCCCGTTTTGGCCCGGGTGACAAGTATGATAAATAAAAAATTCTTCGAAACCGGAGCAGGGCGTAAATCGTTTCAAACTTAATGCTATGAGCTAAGGAATATACCAAAATGTGAATCTCGGCGAGTTCTATGTCTCTGACCTATTAAAAATTGGATAACTATTTGTTAATGCACCACGGGCCGGGAAAAAGTGCAAAAAAAAAAATGAAAAAAAATGAAAAAATCTATTTTAGCCCATTGTAACAGTCAGAGCATCCTCAAGTACGTGCTATGCAACTTTTGTTCGAAAATGCTTTCTTCCAGAAAACTTATAACTTATTTACCAAAAATCGGCTTTTCTGTATCAAAAAGTTGTTTTCCCAAAAAACTGCTTAAAACTCCAAAGATTCAGTTTTTTTTGAAAAAAAATCAGAATTTTTCACATTTTTCGAAATCTTGGTGATTTTAAGAAATTCTCAAATATATGCCTTTTTATATCAATATTGACTCCCTAATTTGACATCCATTCATATTTATGTACATTTAATTTATTTCCTTCCTTCCAAATAATAATACTTTAAAAAAACTCAAACTAATCCCATTATATGTATCTAATTAATCTTTTAATTAATGTTCATTCTCCGGTAATCTATCTCTTTACTGCAATCACTCCGATGGGAAATGTTGCATCCAAGTAAATCCAAGCGACTCGATGGTCTCTTCAGAGATTCTTGATCCAGATTCGGTTACTGATTCGGCACCGGATCCTGATCCTTCAGCCTTAGCTCCATGTGAGTGAGGACTGTTCAAATCTCCTAGATCTCTTTGGTTCAATAGAATGTTCTCGTCACCCTCAGAACAATCAAAACCCATAAAACAAGACGGAAAATCAATTGGGAACCAAGGTTTCTCGTGTTCATCATCACTTTTTTCAATCTGGTACCAAGAATGATCAGGTAAAGTGTCACACGTTGGGTAGCCGTCACTATTGTCATCAGGGTACATACGATTTTCAGAGTCCGACAGATATGCTTCATCGATGTAGTAGTCACCAAAAACTTGCAAAAGATCTTCTTCACTAGACATCATTATCGAGACACCATCACTCTCATAATCTCCCGGCCAGTACTCTGGAAAGTGATCCGACTCCGTCTCCTCCCACTGGCTATTTTCTTCATCGTCGTCAGGATACCTATCGGAATCCTCCTCAATGGTCATATCATCATAACCTGAAAAAAGAACACGTGTCGTGTACAAAGATCACACTAAGACTCTTACCATATCGATGATATTCTCCATCTGGCACCTCATCATAGATAGGTTCCTTGGCGTCTATGAGATTCTGAGGCTTGGTGTCGGAATCTCCAGACTCCTCAACTTTAGAATCCACATCATCAGGATTTGAAGGGTCTACCAGCACCTTAGAAATCTTTTTGGTGAGTTCATGAGCACAGTCTGAAAGATAGAAATGGAGTAAGTGCGCTCTATAGCACATAAGAGGCTTTCAGGATAGTATGCTCCACCGCACCAACGTAAGCGCGCTCCACTTCACTAACTTACCATTCACGACTTTCTTCTTTTCCAATAGTCTCTGAGTACAACCGTTACAAACAGTATGTCCGAAAGTTATCCATGATCTTGGGATCCGGAGTTCCTGAGCAATTGAGGTGCACTTTTGAAAACAGAGTTCGCAGTCCATGGCCTAGAAATTTCCTAGGCCACCAAAGCTAGCAATACAAGACGACATTTTTCTTGTATCAACAGGTGCCTTATATAGGGTGGAAGGAGCATTATATATTCAAATTTTATTCACAAAATGGGGGAGTTTCATGGCCAAAAAGATGGAAATAGAACCAACGATCAAAGTTATGAATAACAATAGGAAAAGTGAGTCATGGGGGGGGGGGGGGAGTACTGTAGTGAGTGATAGTCGTGCCACATAAATGAGTTGCGATAGGGATACTGTAGTAAAGTTTGACGGGGTTACTGTATCAAGTCACGGTACGATTACAGTAATAAGCTATTATTGGGTTCGTTGTTGTAGTGGGTGTACTGTAGTGATTCATTGTGGTATTACGGTAGCGAATTGCAGTGAGGTTGCTGTTGGGATTCGTGCTTCCATATATTTCAGTATTTCAGCCAAAGTGTTTAGCGTGACTGAAAACTAGAAACCCGAAAACGTTTTTCAGTTTCTTATCACTAATTGCCTACGAAGCTTGGTTGGCATTAATCTTGGTCCCATGGAATTCTTCCTGATAAGACGTGTTTTCTTCTTCCCACACACTGCACAATCCTCCGGTTATCCTATATTTCAAGTAAAAACGTGAAAAGTTATATCACAGATAATGTGAGTATGACAACAAAGTGCACGACGCTTCAAGCCCCCGGGGAGAGTGAGTGAGCGTAAAATATGTACTTTTTCTGAAGGGTACAAAGAGGATGATAAAAGTCACGTGGCGCTTAAGCCAATTCTCCTGGAAGAGCAAAAAGGGCGGTGCACTTCTTTTTTCAAAATACGTGTGGAGTAAAGTCAAATTACAATTAGAGATACCTTAGTTTTATTTTGATGTTCTGCATCCTATTAGAACCGCTTCGCGACGCTTTGTAACTACGACGTTTTGCAACTGCAATGTTTTAGATTCTGGAAATCAAGTAATGTTAGAGTATACGGTAGAAGCTTGGTGCGGTTGCAAAATGACAAGTTGCAAAGTGTCGCGGATCCATGAAAACTGTCCGAATCAGAACTCTGCCCATATCAGAGCTGGCCATTATTAAAACTACCGAATTGAAGCCTATCGGCTGACTAGGGACGGCCCTCGAGTCAGTGTGGAGTAATGAGACGTGACCTATATTGTTGGAAAGATGAAATCACGCTGAATCCAAATATGTATTCAGTTTTTGCCCTCGAGGCCTGGTACTCGAGAAGTCAACTCGTGGACAAAAACTGAATACATATTTGGAATCATCGTGATTTCAGCTTTCCAACAATATAGGTCACGTCCCATATCTCCACACTGACACGAGGAACTTCCCTAGTTAGTCAGTTTTTTCTTGTAGTTCTTACTCGGACAGTTTTCATTAGTAGCATTATAGATCTTTTTCCATTATTTCTATTTTCAGAAAATGTCGGTTAAAACCCCAACCCTCTCCCCCTTCATCCTCTTCTGCAGTGCAACACGTAAATCCTTGGCTGACCGATATCCAACTCTCACCGCCACAGATATTCAAAAGCATCTGGAAGTTGTATGGATCACCATGTGTGATGAAGAGAAAAGATCTTATCAGGAGGAATACAACAGGATTCTTCTTCAAAGTCAACCAAACTTCGTAGACAATTTTGGGCGTGTCAAAAGACCGAGAAATGGGTTTCTAGTTTACCGTAATGCGAAACCGTATGGCTCTTCCGAAAATCTTGCAAAAATATGGAGAGAGATGACAGTCGAAGATAAAAGACCTTATGAGGAGGAAGCAAAACGGGTAAACAAATTGCATAAGGAGGTATTCATATTACCGCTGACATAAATAACTAATTAATTAATTAATTAATTCAGCTGCACCCGAACTACAAATGGAACAGTAAAAAAGAACAAGGATGTCGAAATCCATCAAAACGTCCTCCAAAGAGCTATTCGCTTTTCCTCAAAGCAAAATATAATGAAGTTATGAAATCTGCGGAAGTGAAGAGTGAAAATGAAGTGACGAAGAGAATTAAAGAAATATGGAAGAAAACATCAAAAGAGGACAGGCAACCATATATTCAAGAGGCAAAGAGACTGTCGAATGAATGGTATAAGGTGAGTCTTGAATTAGTAGAATTAGAGGAAGAATTTAAGACCTGGTTTCAATTATTTCAACAATTATTTTGCTCGAAATCAGGCAACCTGCGAAAAATAAAAAAAATGTTGACTCTATTCCAGTTTTGATGTCCTTTGAAAACAAGAACGTTCCAAAAAACACTTAACCGTCCCAAAAAACGTTCAAACGTCCGATTAAATGTTTAGACGTCTCTTGAAACTCCAAAATATATGTAGTTGTGAATATTTAGACGTCCCAAAAAACATTTAGACGTCCCAAAAAACGTTTGTACGTCCCAAAAAACATTTTAACAACCAAAAAAAGTATTTATACGTCCCTTGAATCCTTTCAGTGACTTTTAATGTTGAAGGGACGTCTAAATATTTTTGGGACGTTTCAATGTTTTTTGGAACGTCTAATTATGTGAAACCAAATTTTGATATTTCAAGGGACGTTTAAGTATTTTATGGGACGTCTAAACGTTTTATGGGACATCTAAATGTTTTGAGGGACGTCTGAACATTTTTGAGCGTATTTGAAACCCCAAAGGACGTTTAAATGTTTTGAGGGACGTGAGGGGGGGGGGACTTCTAAACTGGAATAGAGCCAAAATGTTAGGTATTATGGCATTTTGAAGCTTTTTAATCTTTTTTTCCCCGAAAAACAAACAAATCGCTACGGGTTTTTACAATATACAGGTTTTCATTAATTTTTTGGAAATTTTTTCTAATTTAAGAATACATTATCAGAAATATAGTTTTTTCAATAAAAACATTCCAAAAACTCGAAAAATGTGCGATAAAAAGGATAAAAAAATGGTAAAAGATGTTTCTAAAATTCTCCCAACATATAGGGTAGAATAATTGCGTTTTTGAAATGATTGAAGTTATATGAATCCGTTTAATTCCAGAACTGCACAAACTGCGATCACCTGAAACTTCCTTCGATCCCGCAGGGTTCATCTCACTTACAGTCTTCATTCGACATGATGAATTTTGAAGTTTCACAACCAAGTGCGCCAATGGATCTAACGTTGGGAATGACTGACCTAACACTCAGCTCATGGACTTCACAGTATCCCTCTTTATCCCAACAATGATCTAGTCTCTCCCCAGCTACTAATTCTGACGAGTTAGGTGGCATAACCCCCACTTTGTTTTTTGGACCTTTGTAATTTTCTTTGCTCACGTCAACGGATCACTATTCTTGTTTTCGTTTTAATTGTGAATAATATGAACAACTTCCTTTCTTACATTCTCAAAATTATTTTTCATCCCACATTTTATAAAGAAACGTGCAAAATAAAAGAATTCAGATAATATTTTGATGACAACAAAGTGCACTCCGACTCTTTGGGGATTGGAAGCTGACAGACTTTTTACGGAAAAGTATATGACTGACAAATTATTTTTCAGTAAAGTTGATGTAAAAGTCGTTTCTGCTTTTAAATCCTAACAAAGTTAATTTTACCGTATACTACAGTATTCTTCAACTCTTCCCCTTACCACCCACAACTGTGAATCATGGTAACCAGAGTTGAATGGAATTCCGACTTCCGATTTCCAACTTCCGGATAAGAAAATGTCATTCCGACTTCCGACTTCCAGATAAAGAAAATCACTTCCGACTTCCGGATAATAAATTTTCACTTCCATGCAACTCTGGTGGTAACCTCAGGATGCTCCGCCCAACATCAGGTTTTTACATACTTGCAACGGGCCGGGCCGGGCCGGGCCGGGCCGATTTGAGAATTTTCACCGGCCCGGGTCACAGTACAAAAATTTGAAAATTTGAATTTTTTGAAATTTTTTTTTTGATTTTTTCGCAAAAAAGTCGAATTTTCGACTATGTTTTTACTTATCGATAAAACTCAAGTGTACATAGGATTTTTGACTATTTTTTATGAAAATTTCAAAAAATTTCGAAAAAATTTGTGAAAAAATTGTGCTCATTTTTTGACTCCGGGCCGACCGGGCCGGGCCGACGGGCCGAGCCGGGCCGGGCCGATATTTTGCAAGTATGGGTTTTTAGGCTAGGTGCTTTGTAATAGGTCATGCATTTTTAATTGTTTATATTTGACGCGACAAATACTATATGTATTCTATCAAAATCTGCTTATATTCCCAGATAAAACTACAACCTACAAAAAGTGAGTTCCAGGAGTTACTTACACCTCATTTAGCTTTTCTTTCTTTCCTCATTTCTTCTCTTGCACCTCAGTTTCGTGTATTCGAACTTGTATTCATTCTGAAACATTTATAAATTTAAACTCATAGGTCATAATTAGTCTTAACGGCCTAAATCCAGTAAACATGTAAGCAAAAGTGAGGTTACAGCCTTACATTCGGATTATCCGGAGGGAGTAAGAGAGTAATCCCGAAAATCCTTGTTAGAAAATAATCCGCAGAGACGGAGGGATGGATCAAGATAAACATATTTTATATTATATCAGTCAAAAGCTGAAAACGACGTGCAAATTTTGAATATGCATTCCATGTTGATTGTGTTTTTTGTTTCCGTTTAGTATTGTGTAGAAAATAATGCACACTTTTATGATAAAATTCAAAAAAACAGTACTGGCCGAACTTTTTCTTCCATCCGTCAGTTTTGCCATTTTACTATAGCATTTTACTATAGCAGACAACGTGAG